>NW_026126515.1:2865000-4065000 GCF_943737965.1 Phodopus roborovskii | reverse complement strand
TTACTCCAAAGTGACAATACTGCCTGGATGCATCCACAGAGACAAGTCCTTCTGTCACCCAAGTGCAAGCATGGACTGATGGTAAAAACAATCCAGAGGGTTTCAAACAGCAGCTGTGACTGACAAATTAGATACCCGAGTCCATAATTAATCACAGCATTTCGCCACAACTTAGCAATTAAAATGCTATCTGCTGAGGGCACAGGACCAAGTTATCTGTCCTCATCAGTATACATATCGAACAGGACTCTTCCAGAATGATGTAAAAACAATTTTCTAAACCAACACAAGGTTACAGAGTGACCGTCAGCTTCTGCACAGGCTACGTTCCCCTCCTTTCACGCTTTCCTACTGTGTGCTCTGTGAGGCGCTGCTGCTCGCCCCAACCTCAGCCCATCAGCTATTCAGCCAGGAAATCTTGCTTTCATGAGCCTCCTACAAAGCTCGCTTGGAAGGAGCCAGAATGCTCAGACACAGCTGTGAGCATTCACAGCAGGGCAAACACCAAGGGTGCCTCTTGACAAGAAATCAACTTTACATCTAAGGGCGATTCCGGAGAAAGAAAAAAAAAAAAAAAAAAAAAAGTAATTGTAGGCAGGACCAACCACTTAACTTGTGGGACCTAGCATATCCCAAATTTCCAAAGACAACATCAGAGCATGGACTTGTTGGCTGAAGTGTAGGGCCTGTGTAACTGCACAGGGGCCTGAAGCTGACCTCTACTCCAGTGAATGTGACTGAAGCCCATTCATTACATTAACACAAACTCATTTTGCTAATTTCTGTTGAGTGGTAGTGGGTTTTACTTATTCAGCATGCTGGCTGAGAGGTAGGCTTTGGAGTTAGAAGGTTCAATGCCAATCTCAGCTTCACAGATAGCCATCTGTGACTCTGTGCAACCTCTCTTTGTCATTGTGTGCCCTTACCCACAGAGAGGATTAAACACAACCCATTGGGCTAATGAGGGGATTAACCAAGAAGATGCAAGCAGAGACCCAAGGCTGGTGAACTCAATGGTCAGCTACAGATCTCAGGTGATACCCAGGTAAGATGTGAGGGTCAGAAGGGAAGCAGAGGGTGCCTGAGGCCCATTACCAGTCAGGTCTAGTTGGGAACGCCAAGAGAAAGGAAGCTTAGATGAAGAAATACACTTGATGTGGGTCGGAAGCTGGGTCAGTCACAACAGTCAGAAGGGCCATGTACATGTGTAAGTGACAGAGGCTGCTGACCATGATGGCATGTTGGACTGGGGCACCGGAAACCACAAGGGGAAGCACATACCACCTGACAGTTCTTCCCAAATCCAGCTGACCTGAATTTTACAACCACATTTTAAGCCCATTTAATTTGCCAGGACAGATTCTGTAGCATTTCCCATGATTTCTGCTGGTGCTCAGGCCACCAGGGCTATCTTCAGCATTGCAGACAACCTGATTAACCAGGACCCTGCCAGTCAAGACTACATCTCATTCCTGGGAACACACTAGCCCCAACACATGGTTACTGAGGTAAGGTGGAGGACAGGTTCACCAGCTACACCTCACAGTGCCCAGTTTGCACAACCTGCATCCCAGATGTTCTGGTTTCCAGGCAGAACACCTAATACCACAGGTGGCTGTCAGGGAGGAAGGAGTTTGGGGCAGTTCCGGATCCTGGTCCTGGCAGCACACTGGAGCATTTGCCCGTCATTGCCGGGGACTATCCTGGAGAACACATAAAGTGGGCTGGGAAGCTTGCCAAGCCCATGCTGCTGTGTCATTTCCGGAATGCCTGAATAACAATCATCCCTGGAATAGCATCTAACACCGTGGAGCTAGGAATCACATCAAGTCCGGTTCCACAGCAGATGCCAGGACACCCTAGCTCCCATGGAGCGGTGTGGAAGAGAGCTTGTGTCCAGCCAGAGCTTGTGAGCCACACCCAGCCTCTGCTCTTCTACTTTATCTTGAAGACAAGCCCAACAACAGAACTCAAGTTCAATCATATAAGAGATTCAGTCAAGAGCTTGTACTTCATGTGAATCGAAATACAAACTTAGACAAGTTTTTTTTTTTTTTAAATCAGGATATATGTTAAAATAAGAGTCTTCTAAATGGAACAAACAATAGCCAAAGCAGTTATATTCAAATGCAGCTTTAATGCCACACTTTTAGCACACCAAAAAGCATTTTCTATTTTCTTTATCATTTGATTTTTTAAATAAAAGACCCTTTTGTTTTCTCCCAAATTAATGTATATTCTGTTATTCACTGAGAACTCATTAGACATCACAGTGTGTGTTGGTTCTTACACTATAATGATGAATAAGACAGGCTAAATTGGAACCTTAGACAAATAGGATTAAGATAAATATAACAAATTCTGTGAGCAAATCTGATGATCTCAACATTCCCAAAGGGAGCAATTAAGGTAGAGACAGGAAAAGAAAGTTTTAGAGAAATTCAAAGTGAATTTTCAGAAGGTGGACAGGAACCAAGTGTGAGAAATGGAAGGGGCCAGGAGGGGCTTGACTGCACTGAGCAGGGCATGACACTTTCAGGGAACAGAGTCCAGTGTCAGAGTTCAGTGTCACTTACAGGTCAGAGGTGGGAATGAAGGCTGGGGAGGGAGAGAAGGGGGTGGTCAGGGAGACAGGGAGAGGGAAATGGCAAGGCCCAGGTGACTTTCAGGGATGTCATCAACCAAGCTAGGGAGACAGACTTGGTCTTGAGGATCTGTGGGAGCATGGCTCCATTTCTATCACATGACTGCTGGCAGAAGGCTGCTCCTCACAATTGGAGGCTTTTGACAACAATTTAGACTTTTAAAAAGTAGCATGAAGTATGAGCTCCAGAGCTAAGCAGGAAGAAGCTTAAAAGTAAAGGAAAATGCAAGGCCCGAGGAGACGGCTCAACAATGAAGTGCCTGCTTCATAAGCATGAGAGCGGGAGTTCAGTCCCCAGCATCCACAGAGCAGTTAGGTGTGGCTGGGCCTGCTGGTAAGGCAGCGACGCAGCATCATAGGGCCGATGGCCAGCCAGTCTAAAGCCGAGGCAGTGACAGCCAGGCTCAGCCAGAGACCCCAGCTCCAAAAGACAGGTGGCAGGAGGCAAGTGAGGTGACTCAGGGCGATGGCGCTTGCTGCCCTATGATGCAAACGTGACAACCTGAAACTCACCAGGTGACAGTGTTTGCTGCCCAGTAGGCAAACCTGACAACCTGATTCGGATTCTCAGGTCGAAGGAGAAAGCCAACCCTACAAAACTGTCCTCTGACTTCCCTCCTGGCCTCACAAATTCTCTCTCTCTCTCTGGGAACTCAAAAGAAGATGGAGATTATCTTGGAGCAGGTTACTGGATGAGGGCAGAAGTAAGTGAGAATGGAAGGACGTTGGACCGACTCCAACTTCTAGGTCAGGTTGTCATACTGGAGTACAGGACACACTGTACCGTACCTCATCAAAGTGGGTATGAGTGAAGGGTAAGTCAGTTTGGAAAAGGAAGCCAAGACAAAAACTGAAGTCCCTAAAGTGGATGTCAATGGAGAGATTGCTACACAGCCTTAGGTTAAAGAAAGGATGAGGAAGGGGAAACCTGAAGGATGAGGAAGCAGGGGCAAAAAGTCAACGATTAAAAACAAAATAGATTAGGTTTAGGAAAATGAGTGTACTCTTAGCTTCAATGACTACAACTAAGTACCCCAAACAGGCTATTTACAAGAAAAAGCTTTGAGTTCACAGTTCTGGGGTTCAAAATTCTAGGACTGAACCCATTATTTAAGTCTCTTGTGAGTGAGGCATAGGATGGCAGCCTGGGAGTTGGAGAGAATGCTCACATTCTAGAGCACGAAACAGAAGGAGTAGGAATAGGGAGGGTACCACAAATCCTTCAGGGCGGTGCTCCACGACCTAAGGTTCTCACTGGGTCCCACATATTAAGGTTCAGGGTATCTCCCAACGATACCACCTGGGGACCTATCCTTTGCACATGGACCTTTGCGGGGGGGGGGGGGGGGGGGGGGGGACACACACCCAAACCATAGTGACAAGGACACATTTTATGAGGGAGTGGGAAATGTTGACTAACAAGCTAGGGCTGAGCAGTGTTCAATGGCTTTGAGAACATGGATGGCAGCATGGACTTGGCCAGAGGGGCCCCAGCAAAGCTCCACATTCTGTGATGCAAAGAGCCTTGTGACTACTGGAGCACAAGGGATGCAGGCAGAGAGTGCAATGTATCCCTGGCCCAGTGCCATCCAATCCAGACAGTAAAGGTTTGTGGTAATTTTACTTAACAAGCAGAATGGAAAACTCTTTCATATACTAAGATGACTGGTACTTATCCAAGTCCTTGAAATGATCAGATTTTGAGTATAGTGACTCAGATCTAGAGAACTATGACTGTTCCCCTGGTATGCTTAAATTTGGCAATGTAGTAAGTCTAGTGCACTACGGGAGTTGTTTTTACTCCAGTCCCACCCTTAAACTCTAGATAAACCTGACACCCAAACCACAGTTGTATCATGTTGCTTATTCTTGCTAAATAAATATTACTTTGTTAACAGAGACACCCCACAAACACTATAACATTCTGTAATCAGATGGACACCTGGGGAGCATAAAATTCTCAAATTCAAACCAAACAGATCAGACCTCAAATGGCAAACACGATACGGCCTCTAAGGTGTTGGTTTCTCCCAACAATGTACAAAGAGCCCTATGCAGTTGAAAAATTCTTGCTAAGAATCCTAAATACCAACATATGTTATTGTTACATAGACTATGGCCTTAAGTATTAAAAGAAAATAATCCATCCCATAAATTAAAAAAAAAAAAAAAAAGACCTTTGGGCCTGGGGTTCTGCAAACCCCGCAATAGAGAGTGGGTTTCTGTAAGCAATAAATGACTATTTTTATCCAAAAAAAAAGGACTGTGCTGGAGTCAAGCAAGGCAGGCAGGCTTGTGCTGTGTGGGAGAGGACACTAGCAATTGCTGCTGGTTTACACCGCAGGAGAACTGGATTCTCCACAGCTAAACACCACTTTCTGGGGCAAAGGAATGGAGTCAAATGTTTGTAAAGATGGCTCAAGATTCGGAATCAAAGCTTTAGTGTGGACTTCACATGCCTCACCTTAAAGGTCCACATCACACTCAAGTGACCTAACTACAAATGTAACTGGCCTGAGGGTCGACAGGATAAGACTTGACAACAATGCTTTACAACAGAAGACTACTATACACTTTAAACTGGAGATGGCCAAACATCCCTACAGTCGGAAAATGTGGGGATATCACAAGACATCCTAGAACCTGGGATTCTAGAAAGGTTCTCAGAGAGCTCCCTACCCGTTATGAAGCCAGAAGAGGCAGCAAGCAGGGTTCAATAGCCCCCAAACCAATGATAGCCTCACTTCTGTCCCTCCTACCCCTACACTCCAAAGAAGCATAGGTCCCTTCTGTGGTCATTGGAGATGTACTTTCCTTTGGGAGGACGAGAGACAGGCAGTAAGCTCAGGTACATGAAGACAAGCCCTAGAATCTTTGTCCAAGTTACTATTTGGCCAACCTGATATAAGCTAAAGTTAAATGGCAATAGGGATCTCAATTGAGAAAATGCCTCTACCAAACTGTGGTGCTACCCCCAGGCAGGTGGTCCTGAGTTCTAGAATGAAAGCATGCTGAGCAAGCCATGAGGAGCAAGCCAGTGAGCAGCACCACTCCATAGCCTCTGCTTCAGCTCCTGCCTCCAGGTCCCTGCCCTATCTTCCCTCAGGGATGAACTGGGTCCTGAGAGTTCTATGATGAAATCAACCCTTTCATCCCCAAGTTACTCTTGGGCATAGTGTTTGTCACAGCAATAGAACCTGACTAAGCCAGTGCAGAAGTAGCCACAAACAGCACTTCTACCTCCTCATGTCAGTTTGCTGAACTCTTACACGCTTAGGCTTCTGCTGCAGATTAGATTCAACATGGAACAGAACACATTCCACTATTTTATTATATGGAATACTACAAAAGGAAACAACAAATGAGTTCACCTGTGAAAGCCTCTGGATTGTTCTGTGGGAGAAGAAAATGGGGCTGGCAGGAGAAAGAGGGCCCTTTAAACAATGACTTCCCAGGTTCATCTTTCAAAACAAGAGCCAAACCATGAATTACATTAACACACACCCCAGGAAGAGCCAAGTTTGCAGTGAGTAAAACAAAGAATTTATTCTGAGATCTCTTGGAGGCTTTTCCTTCTCAGAGATAAGGAAAACAAGAGGTATCCAGATGGGGTGGAGTGGCTCTGAGTGAGGAGCCTTTTACTGGGATAAACAGCAAGCTCCTGGACACAAACCTCCAGGAGACAATGAAGGATTTTAGAAAGACCACCTTTGTGTGTGTACTTTTACAAACCATTTCTATGTGGTACTCTAGGATCCCAGGATGGCTAAGTGATGATGTTACACAAGCTCAAAGCTAGACTATCTGCAGGACTCCACAGAGAGGCCTCCACTTTCAAGTGCCCCTGAAGTAGATGGATGACTAGAACACAGTCAATGGCACCCTGTCCTTGCTGGAGAAGACCCAGAACACAGTCAATGGCACCCTGTCCTTGCTGGAGAAGGCCCAGAACACTGTTCACAGCACCATGTCTTTGCTGGAGAAGGCTCCATCACAAGGACTCTTCTACCCACCACAGCTCTGGAACACAGATCACACACCAGCTCCAGAGGCTTCCACAGAAACACCAGTGTGAGCAAGATGAGCAGAAGTGAGAAGAAAATGGCTGTGAATGGGAAGAAAAGAAACTTCTAGCAAGTAACACAGACAGAAACTACCTCAACTGGCATCATCACCTACAGAACAAGAACTTAAAACTTTAGACCCAATTGTTACTTACATCTGAAAGAACTTGACGAAGTAGTTTAATGCTGGGCTGAGGCCCCAGTCTGAGGTGGTTCTGCTCACAGAACGATGGCTGAATACTATGGCTGCTCACCAAAGCAGACTCGCTGCTTTCTATGAGGGTCTACTCTGCCTTTCAGTTTGACTAGAGCTGGCTCCTCACATTCCAGAACCTCCATCCTCATCCCTTTTGCTTATTTACCTCAGAGTTAAATTACCGTCTTAGCCCTTCCCCATGTGCCGCCTTCTCCCCGCTTTCTTCTACCTTCCGAGGCATGGGAAATCTACTGTACTATTTGAGTCTTCTGATGATGGGAATGAAAATGGCCACCAGAGGACAATAGGGAATGGCACTCTTAGGAGGTGTGGCCTTGTTGGAGGAAGTGTGTCACTGGGATTGGGCTTTGAGGTTTCAGAAGCTCAAACCAGGCCCAGTGTTGCTTTGCCTTACTGTTGCCTACTGCTCCAGATGTAGGACTCTTGGCTCCTTCCCCAGTACGTCTGCCTGCATGCTTCCATCCTTCGCACCACGACGATAAAAGACTGAACCTCTGAACTGTGAGCCAGCCCCAATGAAATGTTTTCCTTTATAAGAGTTACCATGGTCATGGTATCTCTTCACAGCCCTAGGACACTGACTTAGACAAATTTTCCTCTCAAAATCTTTTTCAAATAAAATGACAGCACAGCTATCCAACCAAAACCTAGCATTCTATTCCTTCTATCTTATAAGTTGTCTCAAGCAATGAAGACTGTTGAAGATAATACCGCTACTGTCACTTCAAGAATTTAAGTTATCTAAGTTTTAATCCCACTGGCCACTACATACAAGGTAATGATTTCTGTTGATAATCATGTATTAATTAAAGAACAAAGCACATACAAATCCCACTGCAGGTGGCTGGATACTCTACTGGGAAAGCTCCATGCTTTGGAAGACTCTCATGGGCATTCCATGTTATTTCTGAGAAACACAGGAAAGCCCAGAGCAGCCTTGGAGAGAGCACTTACCTCCTTTCCAGTGGGCGCCCATCACTGGAGATGCTGCGAGGGATGTTGCCAGCTCTTTCTGGAGGGGGCATTTTCCCGTCTCCCTTCCCGGCATTCAGCCGTGATGTCATGGGACTCTGCAGCTGGGATGGGACCTGGGGTGAGTGAGCACCCTTGCTGGCATTCCGCTGCCATTTGTTGTTATTCCTGAAGGGAAACTTGAATTCATAGGAAACACCTTCATTCATCTTGTACTCCATCACTGGCATGCGGTAGGTTTCTGAGCAACTCCTATAGAGAGAAAGACCAGGAAAAAACACAGTGACTACTGCCTCATCATGTTGGTGGAGACACACTGATAATCATTAACATTCTTGAGGCTTCTTTCAATCTTTGGGTCTTTCAATTTTCCTCTCCCAACCTAGGACCCCAGAAGAATCACACAAGTATTTTCTATTAGCCAGTCCCAAGTGTGGAGCCTGAGATGAGGAGTCCATGAAAACACACAGCGCCCAGGTCAGCTGGGAGCCTGGAGAACTAAGGAGAGAAGGACAGCTGGAAGGCCCTGGGAACAGGCAGCTCAGGGCAGACAACAAGCAGCTCTGCCAAGTTCGCTGGGAACTGCAACTGGGGATCTAAAGGGAGGGCAGCTCCAAATGAGTTGGGATCCCAAGAGCCAAAAAATTAAGCCGGGAAAGATCCCAGCGCCCAACCAGAGAGCCAAATTTAGCTTAGGAGGGAGAAAACCAATTACAGAAATGCAACAATTATTAAATCCCTCGGGAAGACCAAGCACAATCTGAAACCAGACTTCA
Organism: Phodopus roborovskii; assembly: GCF_943737965.1. NCBI lineage: Eukaryota > Metazoa > Chordata > Mammalia > Rodentia > Cricetidae > Phodopus > Phodopus roborovskii. Next base: position 4,056,327 of record NW_026126515.1, on the reverse strand, counting down.
TTCCCCCCTCCCCCCAAAGGAAGGAAGGCATCTCCCTTCCTCAGTGACATCAATGGCCAGCAGCGTAAGTCCTGTCACTTCTGCTACCTGAAACCTCAGTCTTCAGGAAGCCTGGGACCCATGCTCCATTCTTTATATCAAAGCAACAGGAGCAGATTCTGTCTGTCATTAACCAGGTGGACAAATTCTATCCCCACTACAGTATTAACCTGTGCACTGGCATTTCACCATTGAATAGAATGGTTTCTCTTTGTACAGGACTGCATGGACTGGGAATCAGGAGGGGAGAGCTGGAAGGGAGTGTGAACACAACAGCTGTGAAGAGTCTCTCATGAGGAACATTGGAGGTAATGTAGAGTGATGTAGAGTGAGCCCAAGGCAAGCAGGGTGAGCTGCATGGATGAGCCATGGTTGGAACTTTAATTTTAGAAAGAAAACAAATCTGGTGTAATTGATTTAAGAGGCTTTGTTTTACCCCAAATGTCCCAAATTGTATCATTTTAACATAGTTATCACTGAGAAATTACTGAGATATTTTATGTTCTTCTAAAGCGCATGCAGTTTGAAGGAAACCAAACTGTGGCCACCTGCCTTTCCTACTGCTTTCATGGCAAGGGAATACCTCATTGGCTTTATGCTCTCCTATCCATTTCTGAGAAACCTAAGAATGACAGAACAGTGGATAGTGCCATGTGCAAAGCCTCACACAAAGCCTCCTGTGGTCTCCTCAAATAAAATGTGGTGGTGAATAAATATAAGTGTAAGGCAGACTATGGGAAGCAGGACCGGTGCTAATTTAGCCACACGACAGCAACTCCATGATGGGGGTGCTATATTGCACTACCCTGGAATTATGGGTGAGCACAGAGGCCCAGAGAGCTCTGCATAACCCAGAGGAGGCAGACCAGGCCCTAACAACCCATAGCATCAGCAGCATACCTGCTGGCTCATCTTACTTTAGTTTCTAACTAGAGGATAACACTCTAATTCCCCAAATATCCTCATCCATATGAATGCATCTCACTCAAGGACAGTCAATGACAAAAAGGGACAGCCAGCATCTTTTGTAAACCAATGGAAGCTGTCAGCAGGCATTACCGTTTCAGGGCTGAATGTGACCAAAGGGCCAACTGAAACCTAATTTTAAAAAAGCCTAATGTTTGTGAACAGCTTGGTCCCTGGAAGCTGTGACTTTGGCTCCAGAGAAACACACAACTCCTTTCAGTGGGAGCTCATCTAGAGGTTGAGGTTTGGAGCAGATGAGTTCTAGCTCAAAGGCAGCATGCTCTCTCTCACTTTCAAAGCAAGAAAACACTTTGCAACCCATCCCTATTTAAAAGATAATTTGACTCTCTGAAATCCCCAGCAAGAAAAATAATAGTACTAAAGATAATTTTGTCTTTTTATATAACTGTTTTTAGCTGTTGAATGGCTTCTGATTGCAGAGTAGCACCCTGCAAAATAAAAGCTGCACCACCAGAGGCGCCTCATCCAACCGGCTAGCCAGCTATCTCTCTTGTCAAGCGGACGAGTTGGAGTCCGCGGGACTCCACTGGAGATGTGACAGAGGTGAGGGGCCTTTTCCCCAGTGGGAGTGAGGGTGGATGATGACACTTAGGAAGGACATCTGACGGGCCCTCAGAACTGCCCCCACCGTGCCGTCCTCTTGGCTGTCTGGTTACTCTGCGGGCAGTACCACAGCTTCCACCGTCTCACCATTGTATTAAAAGATGAAGGACCCTGAGGGAAATGACAAAAGCCCTTCAGGCACAGAGCAGACGCTCAGAAACTTCATTTTATGTCCCTTCTCTCATCAAACTGCAGTTTGGAAGCAGCTCATGGGGGGTCTGCCTGTTTTCTAATAAAGGGCCCTGAATTTTATGTGTTAAACATAGCTTCCATTTTCAAAATGATTGTGCACATTCACTCAAGGTCTGCCTGACATGTGGTCGCCATGTGGCTGCCCATGATGCTTTCAAGGCGGCTGCAAGAAGCAAACAGCAGTGGGTAGGGAGCTTTCAGGAGGCCTGTCCTATGTCACCTGGAGCCGCCTAAAGGGAAGGAAGGCTGACAAAGGGGAGAAGAGTGACTAGTCAAAGAGCGGTAATTAGTTGCTAGGAAAACAGCAGTGGGAGTGTGAAGTGCGGGGGAGAAGAGACTGCAGCAAGGTGTTAATGCTTCAACTGTTCCCTTTGAGGCCGCTTCGCTTCGCGCTTCGCTTCCGCAGAAGTGAGCAGCTTCTCATCTCCCAAGGCATCTGCACGGTGCACAATTTCCCACCTGCACACAGGGGCGGGGAGGGCTACAGCTTAGCATTTAGCCTTCACCCAGCTTCCTGGCTCAGCACCTGACAGCGTGTGGGCAGCAGTGTGAGCTTCAAGAGGATGGTGTGTGTGTCTCCCAGTGGAAGACACATGTGGCTCCTTCACTCAGGAGTGTGGGAGTCACCTGCACTGATTTCAGAACATGCTGTCCCATCTGGCCCAACTCCGTCCTTACAGATGTCACAGTGGTAGCTTCAAAGATGCCAGGGGAAGGAGTGACACCACGAACCAGGAACTGCACATATTTACCAGAACACCCATGACTTATACTAGCGACAGCATGAGGGTCTGTGCCAACCTAGAGAGCAGCACTCTGACCTCTGAAGCTCCTTGGTTGCTTTTTCTGTAAGATTATCATGTATTATGTATGTATGCATGCATGTATGTACATACGTACATACCATGGGGTATGCCACCTTGCATGTAGGTCAAGGTGGGATCTTTTCCATCATCTGAGACCCAGGGATCAACCTCAGGTCATCAGACTAGGTGGGAAGTGATTTGACTCACTGAGCCACCACACTGGCCCTATGTGTTTTCTTAAAAACATGCATAGTTGTCATAAGATTGCTAAAAAAAAATGTATTAATTCATGTAACAGTGTTTGTTGGTGTTTTGTTTGTTTGCCCCCCTCCCCCCCTAAAGGCCTGGAGCATTGAAGTAAAAATTCAGCCAATGAACTGGATGGATCAGGCAGCTGTTCCTGGTCCTCCCTCTAGGATAAGGCTATAGGCAAACGACTAAAAAATCAAATGTAAGGCTGACTCATCAAAAGCCCGTTCCTGGCCCCACAGATGCTGCCAGGAAAGAGCCTGGAAGTGGAGCTCAGCTGTCCAGGTCCAGGCAGAAGGGCTTAAAACAACAGTTTGAGCTTTAGGTAGCAATGGGAGCGAGGACAGTATGATCATCATGGGACTTGAAAGGACACATCTGACAGGCCAAGATGTGATGTGCTCCGCTGACGGCTGGAGCAAGATGCTGAAGATAGATAGGTGTTACAGACATCCTGTCTGGAGCGGCAACTTTATTAGTCCGGTGATGCAAATCCTACACTGGCACCAGTCAGTCAATGGAGCTGTGTCCTTGTTTGACTTTCCATGTAGGAATGGTCAGCCTCACAAAAGAGGTCAATTTCTCTCTGGCCGCTCTGCCTATCGAGGCATGTTTTATGTGGCACAGCACCCCTGACCTCAGCTGCCAACTCAGACCTACCTCCGTGGGGTGCAGTCGTCATGCGGAGGGATGATGACGACTTTCACTGTGACGGATGTTCTCAAGAGATCAATCATCTGCTCATGGCTCAGGGTGGCCACCGCCACCTTGCAGATCTCCACCAGGCGGCTGCCCTGCCTCAGACCTGCTTGCCAGGCATAGCCGTAGGGCTCTACATCTGCCACGATGCCCTCATAGTTGACATGGAAGCCAAGCTGTCCTAGCCCGTTTCTTCGCAGAGTCATTTCCACCGATTCACAGCCTTTTGAAACAAACTAGACAAGGGAATGGGAGATGCTGGAGTTAAGAACTGTAGACTCAGAATTGGAAAAATGCTGCCTTGGGTTAGCCTATAACAAGCTGAAGGGTGGGCTACTCACTTCCCTTCACTAGTCTCCTCTATTCAGTAGGCAAAAGCAACACACTGGCTGAAGGGCTCGATGGCTTTCCTAAACTTACAGGGAAACCTCACAGAGATCCACAGAGTTGGCATTGAGGAGAACCTATACTCTGCATTCAACTATCCATTTAAAAAAAATCCAAGGAGGCAGATATGCAAGCAGCTTTCTCAGCATCTACAGCAAGAGCAGTCAGCAGTGCAGTGAGATCTGGTCATGAGCAGGTGAGTTTCCAACACAAACTCCCAGCCAATGTGCCCTCTCTCCTGATGCTGCTACTCTTTACAACAAATGATGCACAGTGTTGCTTCACATATCATTATGGGAATTGCTAGAGTAGCCAATAATGCCACACAAGGTTATGGCCTGGCTTTGGTGTTCCAGAAACTTTAGGAATGAGAATTGAAACCAAAAAAAAAGGGCAAGTCTCACCTGCAGCCTTTTGACAATTTCTTTAATATCTTCACTACTAATGAAGCTCTCCACCGAAACACACTCTCCTCGCTCATAGAAGATTTTGAGGCTGGTGTCGCTGGATGTCCACCCTATCACATCTCTGCAGGAACAATTGAAAGCCACACTCCGTGCTTCTTGATCGATGAGGACGATGAACTCATTGGAGATCCCGAGGAGGCAGTCGAATTCCATGGCCTTGTTGTAGTCTTTGGCCCGGACTGCCCATACAATGGCCCCCATGCTACTGAGCTCCGCTCCCGGATAAGGCTTAGACTTTTCCTTTTTCTTGGAGGCCAGAGAAATGAATGGAAATTTGCCAGAAGGGTCAATAGGTGTGTTGGTGACATTCTTTTCTGCCAGATCTTTCAGGTATTCCTGGCGGGTCCTTGTTGCCATGGCCCGGAACTTTTCTGACTTATGAGCAGCATTTTCTGCATTAATCACTTTGGCCAAAAGGAAGTCCCTGAACACGTTTGACTTGGGGAAAGTGACCCCTTTAGGGATGGGAGGTCCAAACGAAGGCACATCTCTGGACCTGGTGACGGCCACACTGAGAGACGAAGCAGAGAACAAAGATGAAATGTGTGTCAGTACGTCTGTCTTCTATTACAACATGGGGATAGAATGTGCTGTTACGAAGGGCTGGGGGGTGGAGCTCAGTAAGAAAGCACCAGTGTAGTAAGTACACGCAAGGCTCTGGATTTGATCCCCAGTACTAAGGAGAGGGGAGAAGCATACACTAAAGGCAAAACGACTTCTCATTTTGTACAAGAAAGAACACAAATGTCTGCTAAACAAATGAACTTTTTCATTCGGGCTTTAGCGAACGAGAATCTTTTCTAGGCAGACCCTTTCTATCCAAAAACTTAGAAGTTAAAACTTCACTTCTTTAGCAGATGGGAGACTAACCACAACATCATCGTGGGGCTGGGGGCTTACTTTAATGTTCCACATAAGAGAATAAAAGCTACTTTAAATACCTACAGTGGAGGTATTTACCTAATTCCAGTGGAGGATGTCATAATCACACAACCTTTCAGACAGAAAGTCTGTCAGAACACAAATGTGTCCTCCACTTGAGACAGGATGGCTGGAGGCAAGACACAGTTCACCAGGGAAGAGCCAGGAGATACATAGCATGAGAAATGAGTGATTTCTCATTTCGATTTCTAATAATAAAGCAAATAGTATCTGTTGGTCCATGTGTGAGGCATCATGAGACCAGATTAAAAGCATAACGTTAAAATAAAATCATCAATAGTAACTGTGATTTTTAGAGAATTGCCACAGTATTTGAAATTCCTGTTTTCAACTGAGCTATTCTTTGACCCAAATGTTCTGCGTTTGGTCTGTGATTCTTAAGGAACTCATTTCCCTTTCCCTGTTTGTTTAAGTCAGACTGACCTTAGAAACTTGTTCCTATCACTTCCTTTGCATACACAGAGCCAAAATTAGGCTCCTGAAAAATGGCCATAAACACCTATGCTGAGCTTCTAATTTTATTCTCAAAAAGAAAAATACTAAATTTCCCTGACAGCAAAAGTTGGGTAGAAATAGAGAGGCTATATGCATATATCAATTTTCAAGATCACATGGTAACCTCAGCCAAGCTCGACAGGGCTAAAAAGGATGATCCCACTTTCCGTGTGACTTAAAAGTGAGTCAGCCATGACACCATGCACGGTAAAATGTTTTCTCAGAATTGTCAAGAGAAAGGATACACCTGAGCACGTGCTTTCAAAGTGAACTGAAGACTTCTACCTCACACTTTCTTTACTTTAAAGACTTGTCAGAGTCGCACCTACAACACCAGCACTCGAGGCTATCCTGAGGTGCACAGTGAGTTTCAGAACAGCTACAAAATAGGACTGTCTCAGCCTCCACAGGTGGGGTAGGAAGCCTCGCTTTCAGATATTCAGCTACTTTTAGAAAAGAGTTCTGTATCTCATAGAACTTGAATAGATAAATCTACAAGTGGAGATTTTATACTTTATCGTTTGGTGAAACGGAAAAGCTACACTGTCAGGAGATACCTTGGACAGGATCTGTGATTTTCACAAGTTTATCTTTAAAAAACACTTCTAGTCTCACTTCAGGACAAAGGGAGGTGTCAGCCAATACCCGTGTTCTAACTGCAGAAGTGAAGCCTCATACTCCCCTGTGCATGCATTGGGGTCTAATTACACACTACTACAAAGGCAATTTTTCTTGTCAATGTGAACTGTCTGGCTTGAATGCTGACAGCTGTGTAATTTTAATTTGATCATGTTAGCTCCCCCCACTCCTTCTGAAGCAGAGCAGAAAAGTGCTGAAATCCAGGTTTGGTAGATTTTTCTACAAGGAATCCTGTGAGGATCCAGAAATGTTTAATATCTTTCATTTTAAAATCGGCAATTTCTGTTCTTGCTAATTTCACTCAGAGCATTCTTCCTCAGGAAACAGCTGTGCTTTTCTTTAACTAAGGAGAGGTGCCTCGCTCAGCAGGGGTGTGGTCGTGAGCATGTCTACTTGCCCCTAAGCCCACAAGAGAATATAGATCTATTTATTAAGTGATAGAACTTTAGACAAACATCACTGGCAACCCACCACTAATTAGAAGCTTCTAGAGGGAACTGTGAGGGAGAGAACTGAGTCTTTACTGTGTAATTATCTGTGATTCACCACAGATGGGAGTAAGTGATACAGACAGTAATCAGGTCTGCATTATTAGAAACAGAATCCTCAAGGAGGCGGTGAGGAAGATGGTAGCCTAGAAAGGACCTTTCAAACAGTTTTGTCTTAGACCCTAACTTTCACAGTCCTACAAGGTTAAGAGGCTTCACTGCCACACATGCCACAGATGCTAAACTCACCGTACTAAGGCCTTATTAAGCTAATTAAAATACTTTGCCTCAATTCAAAAAGAAGTTTGTCTAGAATTTCTAAATATAGGTACCTAAGATTACCTACAAATGGTTCTTGCTTTTTTAAAAGGTGGGTTCCACGGGGTCTCTTGTGAGCCACACTTACAGCACTGTATCTTGGCAATGATCTACCCTTTTTAAGCCTGCTCACCTGGCAGCAGGGGTCAATGGGCCCCGCCACCCAGGGGGTATGAGGACAAACAGACCTTAGATTCTGAAGCAATCAGGGAAGGCCGACACTGGAAGGGGCTTTACTGGGGCCCCTCACACTTCCATAAAATTGTGAGCCTCACCTCAAACTGGACTTCAATTTTACTTTCCACCAAGTGAAATGTGTGTTCATTTTAATCTCCCCAATGTCCTTGAAAACAACAGGGAGACCCAGTGTTTATCTCCAGGCACAGGCAGTACAAATCCTTCTCTTTACAAAAAACCACCATGATCTACACTGCTGGTGGAGAGTGCCAGGGCTGAAGTCAAGCTCTAAGTGTCAATGCCAGAGCCCTGTCCACTCCACCCTCACCTCCAGACTTACCCTTCTCTCTCTTTGGTACCTACTAAATGGGATCATCTACACACATCTCCTGACCTAAGAGACCGCCACAGGCTGTGTCTATGTGACCTGGATGGACCATGAAACATTCTCTGGCATCAAAAACCTTGAATGAAGCACTACAACTTGGTACACAGGGGCAATCTGATAAACAGCTAAATGGACGTCTTACTGCAAACAGAGTAAGACATTAGAACTTTAGAACCAAGCATGTGGTGTGTACCTGAAATCCCAGCACTTGGGCAAAAGGAGGATCAGGGGTTTGGGGTCATCTTTGGCTACATAGGAGTTCAAGGCTACAATGGGCTACATGACTCTACCTTAAAGGGGTGGGGGTGGGTTGGGGGCAGTGAGATGACTCAGTGGGTAAAGGCACTTAATACCAAGCTGGGTTATCCGAGTTTAATTCACAGGACCCCACATCGGGGAAGGATATAAATTGTCCTCTGACTTTTACACATTTGCCCTGGCACAGTCTCCCCAACAATTCAGCAAATACATAAGTAAATGTTAAAAAAAAAAAAAAAAAAAAAAAAAAAAACCTACAACATCAACAACAACAAAAACCCAACTAAAACTAAAACTAAAAGAACAAAAGCAAAAAGAAGAAACTTCAACTTTGGAAGCGTAATGTAAATAGCAATAAACGACTGATTTCAACCTGAAAGGGAAAGAAACTTGGTTGTGCAAACTTGGAGACTCTGGAAACTGAGACAGGAGGATTCTGAGTTCAAGGCCAGCCTCAGCTACAGAGTAAATTCACAACCAGCTTTTACAACTTAGGTTCATCTCTGAATAAAAATGAAAAGAGGGGCTTTGGGAGCCTTGGGTTACTGTTCAGACATGGCCAAGTCCAAGAACCACACCACACAACCAGTCCCTCAAATGGCACAGACTTGGCGCCAAGAAACCTCGGACACAGAGAATCTCTCAAGGGATCGACCTCAGGTCCCTGAGGAGCACACACTCTGTCTAGAAGCATAAGAAAGGCCTGAAGAAGAGGCAGGCAAACAACCTGAAGGCCATGAGTACACGAGCAGAGGCCACCAAGGCCCTTGTGAAGCCCAAGGTGGTTAAAACCCTGCTGCAAACTCGGCTGTTCTCTTCTCATGGCTCGCTCCAAGCTCGGGAAGCAGATGAGAAGCTACATGGCCAATGGTCGTAGGCTCTGCCAACCAAAGGCAGAGGAGGCCTCAGCTCCAGCTCAGGCTCCTAAAGGTGCCCAGACTCCTGTTGAAGGCCCCAAAGAAAAGATTTCTATCTGCCAATGTGAAGACAGATGGACTGGTATGACACACCTACACACTATTTGCACACAATCATCACGCTCTGATGTTTTTACAAATAAACTTGGGGCAAGATCTGTTTAAAAATAAATAAAAAGAGGCCTAGGGATGCTGCTCAGGGGTACACTGCTTGCACAGCATTAAGGCTCAGTTCAGGATGGCAGGAACAACAGAAATAAAGAAGGTAACAGAGCACACCCAGAGGTAGAGGTGGCCCCTCCTCAAGCTAAGCCAGAAGAAACAATGTAGGGCTGACTTTGCAAGCAGCAGACCCAGGTCCAGGGCACAACAACCTCCCATGCAACTCCTCTATCCGGAAGCTGTGGGATTCCAACAGTGCTTACTTCCCAGCAATGCTCAAAAGCTCAACATACTAAGTCTTGTCTTGAGGACCAAGGGTGAAATTCAAGAGTCTGCTGTGAGTTCTCTGTTGGAGAGAGCAGGGTACCAGGGACCAGACTCACTAAAGGTTCTGCAGCTCTGGGGGGCAGGCAGGGTGCCCTCCCAGAGGAAAGCAAAGCCAGGTTCATTAAGTGAGCAGGTCATAAGTTTACAGTAAAAAAGGGAGGTCACTAAGGAAATGTTCTCTCTGATTTCTTTTGGTGAGATTAGAAACTGACATTTCCTCTTGGATTTAAAATGGCTACAAATTCACACAAAAGAATGATGTGTTAGGCTTTCAGGCATGGCTGTCAGTTAGGAAATGCATGCAGGCCCATGTCATGTTATGAACAAGGATGTCCTATTCCGAGTACGGACTCCCATGAGCATCACAGGGCTAGGTTAAAAAGATAGGCTCCCATGGGCTGGAGAGATGGTTCAGCAGTTAAGAACACTGGCTGCTCTTCAAGAGGAATCCAGGTTCAATTCCCAGCACCCACATGGCAACCTCTGCTGGTACCAGGTGCACACATGGCACACAGATATAAATGTAATCAAAACACTCATACACAAAAACGTGTAATTAAAAATGAAACAATGAGCTCCTTATGCAGGTATTACAAAGAGTAACAGAAAAATCACCACTTTCCAGTATTTTATGTGTCTGTGTGTGACATGAAGGAAAGGGAATGGCTGAAGGCAGCCAGGACACCTGCCCTTAGTGCTGTCCATGGTGGCTAATAGTTGAGGGCATTAGAAACATGGCTAATATGAATGAAGACCATTAAATCAGATTTAAAATTTAGTTAATATAAAATTTGAAAACTGATACTCAATCCAGATAAAGCTTTTACAAAATATTCTGGAACAATCTGGGTTTGTGACTATATTCTTCAATTGTAAGAGTTACAAATTTCTAAAGAAGATCAAGTCATTCAGTGAAAATTTAGTATTCTACCCAAGCTGTGGGCTAGCTAAAAGGTATTCAATTTAGTTCAAAAAGAGGTCACAAGTAGCTGGACATAGAGGTATATGCCTTTAATCCCATTAATCCCAAAACATAGGAGGTATAGGCAGGTGGATCTCTGTGAGTTCAAGGCTAGCATGATACACAATGAGTTTGAAAGTTATACAGTGAGACGTTATCTCTGAATCAATAACAGAAGGCTGGGGGCACAATCAATATAAATATTTTAAATTATAGTTTATTATGGAGAAATAATAATACTTTTATTTATTTAGTAAATAAAGCACTGAGTCAAAAATAGTGTCAAAATTACTTTCACCAATTATTTATTTTAAAAATTCTAGCTATTTAGTGAAAAAAAGAGGCCATGAATTTGAAGGAGTGCAGGGAAGGATATGCAGGAGGGTTTGAAGGGAGGAGAGAAAAAGAAACATAATTAAATTACAATCTAAAATTTAAAATCTGGTATTAAAAAGCCTAAAACTAGTATGTGCCCTGCACCGTTTCTATTGGGACAATACTGATCTAGACAGACTTAAAAGAAAAAAGTTTCCTTTAAAATGTGTTGTGTGGCAGTCCACTGGCCACACTTCCCAGTGCTATTCAATATGAAATCCTTTGCACAGATCCAGTAGACAGCACGTGGGAAATGCTCGGGGCATTTAAAACAGCTACAACCATTGTCTAATAGAACACAGAAAAGCCTTTAAGAGGATGCTTAGAAATGTTAGAGTAAAGGGCTTTTTTAAGAGCAACAATTTTTTAAAAATGAACTTCTATTTATTATGAACACTCTTGTCTGTTCTTGCCATGCCAAAAGAAATATATAATTAGCATTATGAGTAATTAGCTAGTTGGTGACCAGATGGCATGGATGAAGGACGGCACCTCAGGAGGAGGTGCAAATGGAGACGGCAGGTGTCTAACCAACAAGCCTGGGAGTGCCAACACCACCAGTTACATCATCATGTGAATTCAGCCAACTGCACACACAATGCAGAGATAAAAAATGAAAGTAACGGACTGCCCACCATACTCCGGAGAGCAGAGCTGGGGGAGGGGGACCCTGTGCACAGCCATCGCCTGCCACCCATTCAGCCACTGCCGCTCAGTGCCTACCTGTAACAAACACTCTCGGTGCAGGGGTTGTGAGCCCGGACAATGACAAAAACATGCTGAAAGTGAGATCGGATGTTTTTCGGGCTAAACGGTTGTGCTCCAGGCTCTTGGAAAACTATTGTCACAATGTCATTTCCAATGTGCCGCTTCCTCAGGAGCTACAAGAAAACAAGCAAGCACCAACATAAATGCCAGCACTTGAAGACACCCTCCACTATTCCATATACAAAAGACATCCATTCCACACCAGCGTGTACAGGCCTTTTTTAGCCTGTCTTAGCATTTTCTCCAAGGAGGAACTGGGAAATGAATGTTCTAAAATTTGTACAAAGGATACAGCCATTCAAACAGAGCTAACTAATATCTGGCATGTCCAAGTCCTCAGTTTCTATAGCAACAGCTGTGTTCCATTTTCAGATGAGAAACTTGCCATTGGGGAAGATTTTTAGAGATGAGGAATGGCTGAAGTAATTACAACACAACCACGTCATAGTTTCCTTTACAGAAAATGTGGCAAGGGTGATTCCTGATAGATGGTTTGTGCCCCCAAAAGTTGGGAATATGGAAATTAGTACTATCCCACAAGTAGTGACAAGTTAAAGGCAGGTTAGATTTCAGGTCAACAGCTTCCTTCACTACAGAGAGCTGCTTCAGACCATCTTTTGACTCATGCTATACACACTCTGCCATGATGTCAAAGTCAGGATCCTAACGCCAGTCCAATGCCCTCTGAGTGGGCTTCTAAGAGAGTGTGATTATCATTATTGTATGTAAGTGAGTTTTGTGCTTCTCACCCTTGCTTTATGGAAGTTCTTCAAAGACCAAAACAATTAAACATGGCATCAATTAACTATGACACACACAAACCTGAACTCATACAACTTATTTTTCCTATAATGCCAATTCTCTTAATTCTGTAGTATAAAATCCATGTTTCTGCAAGGTCAGAAGTGAATGGACCAGTTGCAATAGGTATGGAAGGAGAGACTGTCCACTCCTGGCTTCTTCTCAATTTCAGTCTGGTACTATTTATTTTGAAATCCTTTCCCAAACTGTAACTGCCAATATTGTCCAAACAGTACTGCTAGTTTCCATTTCCCTCTATGAAAGTCTGTCACATCCTTGTTTCTTCATTTTTCATTCTCACAGTCTGGCTAGGTGTTGCACCTCTGATCTCTGCAGGACTAGATGTATTTGTGCTTGGCATTATTGATTCTATTCCTTGCCATTTCTAGAAGGAGAAAGAACATGGCTCTGGACCCCCGACACCTTCCCTGACATTTCTCCCTGTTGTGTTCCATTCCCCTTGGCACTTTCCTGTTTTAAGCACTGGCCTCTTGAGAAGGTCCTCACCCCCTCGTGCAGATCCTTTGCAACCCTGCAGAGTCATCCAATCACTGCGATTTCAACTTCTCTTCAGACTGCATGAAAACCTCAATCCCCAGTGTGAAAAGCAAATGATTAATGCACAAAGCTATCCAGCTGGCGGTTACCCTGGAATCTAAGTCTCTTCATTTGTTTTCGGCTCACTTGCTATTCCTTGCTTCCAGAGAGCACAGAGCTTCCTGCTGCTGTGACAGGTGCAACACTAAATTCCGGTGGCAGATATTATAAACCTGCCACTTAGGCTTCTGGGGGAAATGCAGTAAGTGGAAACACAGAAGACAGGGCATGTCTTACCTGTTGCTTATTGTTAGGTGTATACGGCAGCATGGTGGAGACATGGAACATAATTTCATAGTCTTTGTAGGTTGTGTACAGAGAGTGGGTCCCAGTGGAGTCAGCTACATTAAAAAAAATAATAATAACACATGACTGATGACTACAAGAGCAGGCAAAGAAGCCACTTAAGAGGACAACCTTGAAAAATGATACAGAAAGTAAAGACATAGCTAAGGCCGATGACAGGTGGTTTTACTCATTTTTAAATCCCAATTCTCTTGTGCAATCCTATGAAGTCTATAGATTGGATACTTTCTCAGAATGGATGTTCTTCTCTTGGAATATTTGTGAATGCATAAACTAAACTATTCACACACACACACACACACACACACACACACACACACACAAAAAAAAAAAGAACTGGGGCTAGAGACATACATAGCTCAGCAGATAAGGGGCTTGACCCACAATGAGAGGATCCCCTGTGGTGGCCTGCTGTAATTCTGGCACTCAGGACAAGGAGACTGGAAATCACCAGAGAAATAGAGCAGCAAGCTCTGGGGTCAATTCAAGACCCAGATTTAGTATATAAAGTGGAGAATGAGCAAGGAGAACACCTAATATCAACCTCTGACCTCCACACTCACATATATTCATGTTCAGGCACATCCGCATCCACCCACACATGTGCGCGCGCGTGTCTGTGTATGTGTGTATGTATGTATTTAGGTATGTATAAATATACATGACAAAATTAAAAAGCTATCAAATATTTTAAATATGCTATTGCCAGGAATAATGGTGCACAATTGTAATCCTTGTACTCAAGAGGCTGAGACAGGGACAACACAAGTTCATGGCCACTCTGGGCTACATGGGTATTACAAAGTGGAGCAGTCAAATGTCTGTTTTCTGTTGGCAATAAAACCAGGTAACTGGTTCTTTATGTTTAAAATCGAAGGAAATGCTAAATTCAATCTAGGGTCAGTAAAAATAAACAAAAGATTTTTCATTCACCTTCACAGAGATTAAGAACCTATTTCTTAAAATTTCCAAATCATTCAAGAGTACTACGGGACATACACTGGAGAGCAAGGTTGTAGGAGTGCTTTCAAAATTTAAAGGTTTGAAAGCATGCTGTATTCTCATTTCTCCTAAGGAAGAACCACCTCTATCTAATGCCTAAACACAAATGACTTTCCAATCAGTATGCCTACAAACACCTAAAATCAGAGAAAAATACATCCGGCTGGAAGGGCTGCTGGACTCATGGGTTGCCCAGAGAACCTAAGAGCATCACTCTGGGTACACTGCAGCCACCAACCATAATTTTGAGAACTAAAAGACTTGACTGCACTTTAGTGAATGGTGCCTATTGTGTCTTAGCAAATGAAATAACAAGACAAAGTCACTGGCATGCATAAGAGGCAGCAGTTCTCAAAATCAGCATGCAAGCATTAGTCGGACAGCCACTTCAAAAGCAAAATCCCAGGCCACATCCAGTGATGCTGCACAGTGGGTATGAGGCCTCAAAAGGGAGTCTAGGTAACTCTGACGCAGCAGGTCCCACTGATTGGAAATACTGCTCCAAGCAGACTACGATGACACCAGCACAGATTTAGAAACATGATCTAGAGCCCCGAGCTTCAGGCTGGAGCTCACTGGAGGATCTTCATCTTGAAGCTCATGAAAAATGCAAAGAAATACGCTAAATATAGAACAAAGCAAAGATGACTTTTCAAAATTGCAAAATATATTTCATGTAAGTAGTCAAGAAAACAAAATCTCATAAGTGTTAATGACCACCACCACAAAATACCATCACTACAAAGAAGTGTCCTCAACTGTTCAAAGGCTGGTCTTAAGTATGAAGAACTTATGCATAGTTAGGAATCTGCTATAAAAAGCTGCAGATCAACCTGCTATAAATATCTTGTAAGACTCTGAGGTGAATGTGGCAGCTCTGATATGCTCCAACCTGACTGTAAGCAAAACCAATAGATGAGAAAAAATACTGCTACTGACATTTAGTAACTGCATTTGCCTTACAGCCATGACTGCCAGAAAGGAAAAGTTCTATGGGTAACAATTTGCTTTTCTTTTAGCCCTTGCATTCTCTGAATACTTCATTTCCTGTGATGGATGCTGTCTGACAAGCCTTTTTCTTCAGATCTTTGGAAATCCCACAGTTTTGCTAATATTTTTGACAGTTTGGGAATGGTTTCATGAAGTTAGAGATGAGACTAAGGTCAAAACAATGAGAACTTCCTCTCCCCAGAGAAAGCAACTCCCCTGTCCTGAGGTTACTATGAACACAATGCAAACAGAGAGAACAGAAAAGAATGTCTGCAGACCTTCCAAGACTACAATACTCAGTGTTCTTGCTATGCTCCCAGTGACTTAGAAACCATCCGGGAAGGGGAAACTGAGTTTTTTTTTTTTTTTTTTTTTTTTTTTTTTTTTTTAAATCAGGTTTCAGAGAATACAGTGAGCAACCGTGAAGTAAAAATGTGTTTGCAGAGGAGGACATGAAAGCCAATGCCTCTCCATAGCACAGCTGCATGGGCTCAATCCTTAAGGAGTAAATCCACCCAGACATTACTTGGGTCATCAGACAGGCAAATGACTCAAATCCAACTCACACCATCTGAGAGCTGTACAGTCATTAACATTACCATACTCAACATTGCAGGTGGCTGGTGGCACACACCTTAAATCCCAGATCTAATCTCAGAGGCAGAGCTCTGTGAGTTTGAGGCCAGCCAGGTCTACAGAGTGAGTTCCAGGACAGCCAGGCCTACACAAAGAAACCCTGTCTCAAAACACCAAGAAAAAAGAGAAAGAGGAAGGAGGAATTCCTTTAGCGGGTATAGCAGGGTACATCTATAATCCCAGAACCCAGAAGACTGAGAAAGGAGGGTCTCACATTAGAGGACGGTTTGGTATACATGGAGAGATCTTGTCTCAAAATCTGAAATGCAACTTTTATTATTCAAAGCAGATGATACTAAGATAGGGAGTAACCAAGGGATGACAAGAACAAAACATTACTTGTACAAGACCGTAACAGAGCAGTAATGCACTGCCACACTTTGGGAAGGCAGGGAAGACTGCAGTCAGCAGCGCCATTTCAACCTGAAGGTGCTTCAAGTCTGCCGAAATTTCCAGGTGCAGCCAAGGGCACGAACTCCTGACTACTGACATAAGTCAGGCTTTGTAGTAGTCAGAGGCTTGAGCGATAATGGATGTGTGAACCTGAATAAGGAAAAACTAATACAACGGTTTTTTTGAACACTAATGGCAAGTCAAGACAAAGTAGATGGAAAGGACATAGCCTGCTTGATTTTTGGAAACTGTCTAGTCTCAAATATGTGTGGATGCTGGAGGTGTAGCTAAGTGAGAGAATGCTTGTCTGGCATGTGAAGCTCTGGGTTTGATCCCTAGTATCTCAATGTGTAAATAAAATGAATAGCCACTGTGGTGGTTTGAAAGAGAATGGCCCCCTTGGACTCATGGTTAAATGCTTGCTCCTGTTTGGGAAGGATAAGGAGGTTGTTGGACCTGGCTCTGATTCTTACCTAGTTTGGAATACCACAATAGTCAAGTAGCTATTGGTTTAAAATCTCCACACTAGAGTTAGACAGGCATGTAACTTCCCTCAGGATCTGGAGATGCTCAAGTCTCTGTTCAGAGGCACACTGGAAATTGGGTATGCTTGTAGAACATCGGTGCATTTCTGAGACAGGGCAAGTTTTGGACCCTGGGGTGTATTTCATTCATCAACAAAGTAGTCATTTCTCTGCTGTTTGGTGAGCTCACTGTTGTGAGGGTTAGGTGAAATAAAGTATGGGAAAGTGCCAACCCATGAGATTCCCCAGTAAATGTCCTGGTTGGAATTTAAATTTAGGTCTAGCAAAATGACTCATCAGCTAAAAATACTTTACACATATACCTGACAACCCAAGTTCAACCCTTAAAACCCACATAAAAAAGCCAGATGCAAGAGCAGGCATTTGTAATGCCAGCACTCACAGGCAAGGTGAGAGGTGGAGACAGGAGACCCACCTGGAGTACATAGCACAGCAGGACCCAGAGTCATCCTCTGACCTCCACACAGGTATTTATGCAAGCATGTCCTCTGTCTGTCTCCCACCACCACCCCCACAGTAATATTAAACTTAAATCTGTTCAGTTAAGATTTAAAAGTTTCCTTAAGAAGAACCATCTTCTTTATGTATAATATTTCACTCTGTGTCTAGAACTCTGACTGGCTGTGAACCTTTTCCCTTTCCCCATTAAATCATACTCCTAATACAGAAGTTCTTTTCTGTCTCTAACGGTTTATTATTTTATAATGGCTATTTTGCTTGTATGTTATAAGCACACCTTGTATGTACCTGGTGCTCATGAAATGCAAGAGGGCATTGGATCCTCTGGAACTGGAGTTTCAAATGCTTGTGAGCTGCCTTGTGGGTCCTAAGAACTGAACAGCATGTCCTCTCAGCTGCTGAGCCATCTCTCCAGCCCCCAAGGTTCTATCTTCTGTATAGCCTGAGTAAGTCTAGTTTAAAACCATCCCAGCTGTCCTTTAGACAGCAGAAATGCTGAGGGTGGCACAGGACACTGCAGAGAGTTAGTGAGGGCAGGCATCTGAGGACTGCTTCACAAAGGGCTTTGGAGTCCCCTGTGTGCTGAACTGACAACCAAGCTTCATTCAGGAAATAACTTCCCAAATAATCGTCCATGAGAACATCTAGAATGAGGATGGTCTCCAGCTCTCAAGTAAGCAGTGTGGTGGGAAGTCTTCCTCTTTAGTGTGTGTGCAATTACCCAGAGGCTTTGCCAACCAAATCAGGGAATGAACAGGAGGCCAAGAGATTCATCACTGCTGAACACTTCCTCAGAGGGCTGTTCCATCCAACAGCACATCATCTGAAGCCCATTTGTTTGCTGCAAGTCTTTAATTCTAAGACAAGAAAATTGACTTTGTACAGATGAGTATGAAAGAGAAAAATGGTTCAACTGTTTGCCCAGGCTTTCCTTTCCTGACTCTCTTGGTTCACAACAAAATGAAATCTCAAACCAGTCAGCACATGATAGTAGAACTGTCTCACCAGACAATGTGGATGTGTGGAGTTCAAGGGCACCGGGTAGACAAAGACAGAGACTGAAAGCCAAGCCCTGGGTCATGGTCATGCCTTCTCTGAACACTTCATTAAGCAACCACACCACCAGATCTACCATATTTTCCTAATTCGTATCAGCTCTCCAGCCATGGCACATAAATGTATCCAAAGCCAGTTTAGCTAGCAGTCTGTGGGGCTTAACTAAGATGGGCACACATTCACAGACAGACAGACAGACAGACAGACAGACAGACAGACAGACTGACTGACTGAATGAATGAATGAATGAATGAGTATGAGGATGAATCTGGAGCTTCTGCCTCAGTTATAATTCTCATATAAATTAAAAAATTTGATAAAACATCTGAACCAACTGGTTCCAAACATTCAACAAAAGACAGCATCAGATGGTTAGTGATTCCTGGGGCTGGGAGGTGGCAACAGGAAGTAAGACCCACTCCATAGGGTCCCCAGTTCTCCACCCAGGTGGCCTGTTGGGACAGTGACACAGGACAGGTCTCTGAAGGGAAGCTGCTATAAAGTAGACTTCAGGAGTCTGAGGAGATTGACACTTGCAGAGTACCCTAGTGGAGGAAAGGTCAGAGCCAGCTAGGCTGAGCACCTGAACAAGGAATCCTTGAGTACCGGACTGAAAAACACACTGCATTGCACAGGCTTATTTCCAGAAAGCCAAACAGAGAAAACAGGGCAAGAGCTACCATCTAATTATACAACTCACAAGACATGTGAACTCCAAATAAGAACGAACACTGAAGACACCCTGTACAACAGGCTGGTAGTCAAGTCACGACACACCATACAACAGGAAAACCATAGGCTACTATAGGTTAAGCTTAGTTAAGCCAAGCTTAACCAAGACTCAGGAAAACCAAGTGGTTCTTTTGGGGAGATCACTGATGCCCACACAAAATCCAACACATCGAAGACAACAAAATCTAAACACTCAGTGATGACAGTCACAAAATGTGGTCCCCCACACATAATCAGCCAGGTGAAGTAGTAAGATCTAACTCAAACCAGGAAAAACCTAGCAACAGGAGGAAACCCAGTAAGACAGAAACAGAAGACTTAAACTGTCATAAAAAACGTCCAAGCATTTAAAGGACAAGATGAACCCAATGAGGCTTGGAGAATTGAAGATACAAAAGGATTACCAAATGCAACTTCTGGTCCTGGCAATTACCGTATCTTATCAGAAGTGTTTCTGGATCAAATGATATGAACTGAGACACCATAAAGAAAGGGAGAAAGAGAAGAAGGAGTTTGAAGATGTGCTGATGGGAATGACCAAGACTGAAGCACACTGAGGAAAAACTTGAGCCTCATCTGCTGTTGGTCCACTAGTGACATACACAACCTGTGTGTAACTGGAAACCTGAGAGGCTAAACACACACGAAAACAACACAAAACATTTTAATTTGGTAAAAGCCACAGATCTGCCTGCGCTCTACTCAGGAAAGTCTTTATGTAATTTTGGGATAGGATCTTACACACCAGACTGTCCTCAAACTTGTCCCTCAAACTTCTGATCGATTTTCCTGTCTCTACCTCCTGAGTTCCAAGGTTACAGACACGAGCCACCATGGCATTTTTTTTTTCCTTCTAAGAATTATATTGAAAGAATTTGACAGTAGAAAAAAATGCCCGACAGTGTGAACATGCACAGAGCTGCATCCTGTCTCCAGGTGCATCATGGCTGGTAAGGAGCTGCTCAAGTTGCAGAGGCCGACCACTATCTATATGTGGCTTCTAACTATTTAATATGAACTCTAGTTTTGCCCCCCTGACCTGTGATACAAAAGCTAATTCTTCACACTACTATCTTTGGGGTTTCTGAACGAAACATTTTCCGACCCTCATTCACTTTAGGAAACATGGTGCTTTCCCTATGGCCTGGCTGTAGTATGAACGTGGCTACTCTCCAGTATAGTAGCAGTGAGAGGTTGTGGAGCCTTGTCAAGATGAACCAACAGGGTGTTAGGTAGCTGTGAGCAAGTACTCAGGAGTAGGCGGCTATGACAGGGTGAGGCCAACCCCTCCCAACTGCCTACTTTCCTGCCTTAGTGTGACCTCATCCGCCTGTGTCCTCAGCACATGAGGCTTCCACGGGGACACAGCAGACACCAGCATCTCCAGAGCCAAGCCTATCCATTTTCTTTACAGATTACCTAGCCTTGGGTATTTTGTCACAGCAAGGAAAAGCGGACGAAGGCATACTGCATAAAAGCAGAGAAGTACACCCTTTCTGGACCCTCCTCCGCGAGAAGGATCACTTTTGTGGAATGTATTGCATAAACTGCAATCAGAGGCAGCTTGCCAAGCCAGGCCCGCCTTCCTCTAGTTAAGATTTGGGGCCAAATACATACCAAGTGCTTATTTTAGTGGGTGGCTGCTTTATTAGCCACCACAGTGCATTCCTGCCACTTCAGGGACGCCTTTAACACATCATCCCACATCATGAGGTGGTGGCTAAAACAGGTAGATCAATAAACAGCACACCAGTTTATGGGCTCCGGTCTGCCCACTCATTTACAGAGGCAGATCACTCATCTCAACAGTTCTCTGCGGTGTCGATCTGTAGAGCTGGACAAACTGAGATGCATGAACCCAAGGAGGGGGGATACCAGACTATCGGGACAAAAAGAGCTGAAGGGTTCCTCAGGATTTAAGATCTCACGCAGCTATAAGCAGAACTGAACATTAACATAATATTTAAGAGGCAGGGCTATTTATGGCTTTTCATACTCTCTTGCACGTCGTTTCCAAGCTGGCAACAGTAAACTATGGCAACAGGAAATCCTCCCTGCAGTGGAGTTTATGAATGCTTTTATGTTTTCATGAGTCAATGCCTTATTTAATTTCCTGTACAGAAAACCGGAGAGATTACAGTACACTGCAAAACAGACGTGCTAATCCAAGACCCTCCCAAAGAAAAACGAAGGATAGTTCCTGAGATAATTTCAATCTGTCTCTACAGAGAGGTGCAGCAGAAGTCAATACTCTGCCTCCCAAACCAACACCTGAGAGCTTAACTGTCCGCCTGGGCTCCTGGGGCTGGGGGTACACAACCCTGCAGGGTTCTGCACTGTAGTTACACCGATTGCCTGGGCCTTTAATCAACACACGGAACCACACTGACAAGCCTGTTTTCTAGGGTTTCCATAACAAACAAGCAGAAGGGGCACTATTTGGAGGAGGATGAGGACCAGTAAGGGCAAGGAAGAAGAGACAGGAAGTGGTGGTAAACACAAGCAAAGTACAATTGGACACAACACGAAGAACCGCTAGTAACATCTAAAAAGTCTTAAGAGAAACTTGAGGCTGGAGAGATGGCTCGCTGGTAAAGTTCTTGGCACGCAAGCATGAGGGCCGGAGTTTAAACCCTTTAATAAAGCTGACTGTGGTGCTGTACCCTTGTGATCAAGGGGTGGAGACAGGCCAATCCCTGGGGCTCACTGCCCAGCCAGCCCAGTTTACATGGGGAACTGCAGGCCAATGAGAGATCCTGTCTCAAAACACAGGCTGGATGCCTCCTGAGGAACAACAGCCATGCTTAACCAGTGGCATCTACATGCACACACATGTACACACTTGTGTATCACCCCCTTAAAACAACTATAGGCAACAGAAACAAAGGACTCCTCGACATTAGAAGAGTACAGATGGGGCCGGCAAGATGGCCCAGAGGGTAGAGATGCTTGCCGCACAAGGCTGGTAGAAGGAAGCGGGGAGTGGTGATACCAGCACTGAGGGGGCAGAAATGTCTTTGTAAGTTCCAGGTCAGCCTGGTCTGCGTAGCGAGTTCCGGGTCAGCAAAGATACATATGAGAGGTAGACTAAAAAAGGCAAAGAGGGGAAAGGGAGGAGGGGAGGGAGGGAGAGGGGGAGAGAGGAAGAAAGAGAGAGAGGGAAAGAGAGAGTGAGAGAGGGAGAGAGAGGCTCCACTAAGTTTGTCCTCTGACCTCCACAAGCAATTATGGTGCGTGCGTGCGCGCACACACACATGCACACACACACACACACACACACACACACACACACACGCATGCACGCACACCATGTCCAAATACATGTACACACAATAATATTAAAATAAAAGTAAACAAGAACGCTATGGAAAGGTTGGCTATGTAGAAGAGGACAAGGATGATATCACAAACCATTAACGTAAAGATGTCCAGGTCTTACAATCACATTAGGTTTCTGGATCTTTAAATACCCCTAACATTCACATATGTGTGGTGAAATCTCTGCAGTTCCACTCTGGTGCAATTGGACACCATCTGTGCCTGTGCCTTGACCTACCCACAGCTCTGATGACAGCAATGCATTTCGGTCCCATTGCAGCCATTTGGATTACAGGCTGACAGTTCTAGCGCTACAGCTCCCAGCCAGCCTGTCTCCCCCTCCTTCGCCAGCAGCTTCCCGCTGCCAGTGCAGTTTCATAGATGGTTTAGCGGGTGTCCATCAGCACAGCAGGGGTAATCAAGCATAGCAGGAAGGTGCGAGTGTTTCTTACTTTTGGTGTCAAGCTGTGCACGATACTTCTCGAATCCTTTCAGCCGAACTCGTTCTCCCAGAAGCTGAAGGAACTCCTCAAAGGCTGGGCCTGCGGACTCGTTGTTGTACATCTCCTCCTCCGTGCTCTGGCCTGCTTTGCAGTACATGATGCCCACTTTCTGCTGATAGTTCAGCTGTGGAGACAGGAGGCGTGGTGACACAAGGGCCTTCAGGCCACATATGCCCAGCGAATAGCCAGCACCCTTCTCAGGAAGAAACAACAGAGGAACAAAGCCTCTAACCCTCCTGAGCTACAAGAAAAGGACAAAGAATTGAATTGGAATGGCTGTATGTCATGTCTGACAGCATCAGAGCAGCTGGTGGGGCTTCCGGGAACTTCTTTTCTTGATTTACCAACTATGAAAGATTGATGAACAGCCTGCCCAGAACTGCCAATTAATCCTCCATATTCTTTCCCTTTACAAATCTGAGGCCTTTACACATTTAAAAGCAGAGGTCTATTTATCTAGACACACTTTAGAGTAAGTTGTTTTGAACTTAAAAAGCCATTAATAAACTTGTCATTTAAGAATTTGAGTAGACTTGCACCCCTCCATTTGAAGGGACCCTAACATAGTAACATAGAGCTTGGGTAGAGTCTATCTGTGTCACCAGCACACAGCCAGAGAAGCTTCTCTTCCAAACTGCTCAAAGGCAAAAGGGAGCTGGGGGGGGGGGGGGTGCTTCTTAATGGCAGATCAGCTCCAGGCAAATACTCCCAGTGTACTTAAAGCGAAGCATCCCAAGACTTAAATATGAAATAACAGTAATCAAGACATCCTTTTGTCACTGAAATGCTTTGTCAGCCTACAAACAACTTTGAAAACAATACTGAACTCTCAATATAAAGCAAACTGTAGACACTGAGATCTAGTGTGGCCAATGCTGAGCTCTTAACCCTCTTCCAAAAGGGTGCTGCAGATACCGATCTGAGAATTTAATCTAAGAAAAAATAACAGGCTATGTGTTTGCCTAGCATTCACTGGACTCCAACCTAGGATGGCATAAAAGCTGGTCCACATTCCTGAGTCCAAATAGCCCTCCTACTTATGCCCCATGAGCAGTGGTACTGCCCCCATGCCAGGTAAGGTGGCCACAAATTTATCGTCTGATCCCCAGAACAGCTTACCAGCTTGATCTTGATCTTACTCATCTGATAGAAAAGTGAATAGAAGGAAAGTAATCTGTGCAGTGGGTAGTCTTTAGTCTGTCTGTCTGTCTATCTATCTATTTTGAAGCAGGGTCTCTGTGTGTACCTTGGCTGGCCTGGAAATCCCTATATAAATCAGGCTGGCCTCCATTTCCCAAGAGACCGGCCCTCTACCTCCCAAGTGCTAGGGTTAAAGGGGTATGCCACTAAACCTGCCTTGTTTTATTCTGTATCTGCCAGTCAATGCATGGGTCCAAGGCCATTTATTTGTAATTCTCAGGTTGAAAAATAAATCAATTTACGCCAACATACTTGGCAGCAACTGATAAAAGACTGATATCCTAACTTCTAATTAATTCTTCTTGATATGAATATTCATATATCCCCTGCATGAATATTCATATGCTCGACTGTGGGGAGCTATCCCATATCACACTAGAAATATTAGCATGTTGTGCATGTATTTTATTATCCTTCTGCAATTTGAAAAATTTTGAGTTCTGAAAACATATTCAGGCCCTGCCATTTGGGGCCTTGGGCCTATATCAATGTTCTAAGCCACATGGTTCAGAGAGAAATCCTTTGCTTGCTTTTCCTTTCACCCTGCTTAGGTGACAAAAGAGCTCAACAGTCCCAGCCTCAGCTCAACTGCTTACCTGTCCCTATACCTGTGAGGACAAAGCAAAGCCACAGGCCTGAGCCTTGCAGGTAGATAAACTAAGACTGGACTGTGGGGAATAGCATATAAAATGGCAGTACCCTCGCTTCACTTACCTGGTAACAGGCATACATTTGGTTGGTGGGTTTTTATATCACACTTGGGGGGAGGGGAGCAAACAAAATATAGAAGTAAAATCACTGACATTTCAGTCCATCTCAGCTCAGCTGGCTGCTCCAACTGTCAGAATGTGGCCAAGCTAAAAGGGGAACCCCACAGGGAGAGGTTGCATCCTGGCTTTAGAATTGAGCTGAGTGCTCCAGGTCTCTGAGAATAAGTAGAGAATGGCAGGCTCTTTTCTGTCCATTACAAAGGCAGTCCTTAGCACAGCCAGCTCCCAGGACTGGGTTTTAGTGGCAGAATCTCCTCTCTGCAGGGAGGATCATCAGAGATAGTGATCTGCAGACAGGAAGGGCTTTGAGTTCGCAATCTGGCTGCACCACCAAGATCAGCCTGCAGAGGCCAGGAATACAAAAGTCACCCTGCTCAGTGGGGACCATTTTATCACTTTGGGTTTGTAGGTGAGTTTAAAGAATGTCTTATAGGCCTACAGTTTCACTGCAAAATTCAACAGGACTCATTTATCATGTTTAAAAGAGTCCACTGTGGAATAAGATAAGTAAGGCAATCTGAAAGCCCCAGCCAGGCAGACTCCAGGAGAGAACACAATGTGCCCTTCTACTCACTCACCGGATAGGTGCTATGGTCAGTTGCACCGGCTGGTTTCTGGTTTCACTGGTTTGAGAGTAAGAGTGCTTTATAAGAGGATTAGGAAATCTGCTAGACTGTCACATTTTCTTCCGTTTAAAACTATACCAGATGCCACCTGCTCTGTTCTCCTAAAGTGACAATATGACAATTAAATCAAATGCAGGTGGCATTCTCTGAACTCCGGACTCCTCAAATCCTTAGCTAATGACCATGTTTCCTGCTGGCATTTTCGGCACTGTGCAGGAGTCACAGGAGTGTAACACAAACATGCCTAGAGAAAGGGCAGGTGCCAGTGACACCAGAGCCACTGTCAACAGCTTTGAGCAGCACGGGATTGCTAGCAGGGTTCTATGAAACGGACCTTCAATTTCTTTGAAAGGCAAAATTATAACTGTGTGGGCTATGAATGGGAATATACACTATTTAAATATAAAATGCAAAACAGTAACAATGAACTCAGAACTACCCTGGAAACAGGGTGGATCTATGCAATGTAAATTTTATTGATGAGAATGTCTCGGCTTTTCAGTAATGGAATCAAGTTCTGTGCCTCAGGATACACTGCTGCCCTGGGGGCCTTATCCAAGTGTCTGGTCAAGTAGCAAATGTCTATTTTGTTTGTTTCTTGTTTGCTAGCATTTTGAGACAGGGCTACTATGCAGTGCTAGCCTGGCACTCACTATGTACAATAGTCTGGCCTCAAACTTACAGAGATCCACCTGCCTCTGCCTCCTGAGTGCTGCGATTAGAGGTGTGCGCCACCAGGCCTGGCAATAAGAATTTATGTCTATAAAGACTGATGGCATTAGGACAACAGAACAACAGCTGAATCTCAGCAAAGTAAAGCCACTTTCAAGCCGTATCAGAAGTGATGGGTACACCCATTCATCGGAACCAACAGTACCAAACTGGTTCCTTTCACATAGAATCAATAAATAGATACAATGTGAGCATTCTTCAATTTCTGCTATAGGGATACTCAATCTACTGAAAAATCCCAAGATCCAAAAAGACAGCCAAACTCTGCAAGGGTTTGCTTCTAGGCACTTTGGGAAGCAGTACAACCCAACTGAAAAATTCCTGTATTTCTGGGACAAGGGCAGATCCAGCCAGGGTTTAGAATCAGCTAACCACATCGCAGTAAATAAGCTCTCTGGAGCATCTAAGGAAATCTTATGTCTCACCCAGCTTACCAGAAGGAGCCACAGGAACAATAGAGTGACCTTTAGAATTAAATGTTCGATCTGGATGTTTGTAAAGTGTGAAATAGTAAGAGACCTTTCACTGTGCCACAGTTCTCAGAGCATGGGACATGAGTTCTCTGGGGTGTCTAGACTCTTGCCTTCTTGAGAGTGAATGTCCACACCACGTCAGTGGCACTGGACCCTACCAGTGCTCAGGGTATACAGCACTTGTTAGGAGAGTTACAAGGTGAACCAGCTGCTTTATCCACCCAAGACTGGATGACAGACAGGTCCTCTCTCTGAGGAAAAGGATACCACTGGTGGACAGGGCAAGTCCCAGCAGCCGACTAGGCCTCCGGTGATGCTGCTGTGTCTGGGCAGGCAGGACAGCAGCATTCCGGTCCTCCATGTGTCTTCACAGAAATGTAGGTAAACCTTAAAGAGACTGCCTAAGTACCTAGTGTCTGATACTACTCTGTGGGAAACAGGATCCACAGAGACGCAAGTTCAGCTCCCCAGGTACAGGGAGGCTATTCAAACAGCTTCTGCTGGTGGTTTTACTTTTTCAGTTTATAAAATCTTTTTAAAAATTCTGTCCGTGCTTATCAGGACTCAAGATGTTTGGCTTGTTCCCATCCCAAACTAGGAGGTGGAAAGAAAAGCCAGGACCTTCATAGCTGTACCATCCACAGACCCCGAGGTTGCTAGCCAGTCTACCTCCTAAATGTCTGCTGTTTTCATTTTATATTATGTTCAGGACTATTGGCTGTAATGAGCAGAGAGAGTGGGAACATTCTTCTGTCTTTTCAGAAGCAAGATCCTGCTTTTAAATGTTCTTCCATTGAGTTCCATGGGTTAGTGGGGGTCGGGGGTGGTGTCTACAGGGCTCTCCTGCCTGCCGCGAGCAGGAACTCATGGACAGTGTTCACTTTGGTTTGCTATACAGAAACATAACTCTCTCAACTTCTTCCTGAAGACAAGAATGCCAGACACTGGGAACACATCATCAGCACTGGAAATTTTTAAAATGATGGTTTGAAATTTTGTCCTCACTGGGAATACAAACAAAACTCCAATGCAGAGAAAAGAAAAGGAGGGAAGACGACGGAAGGGGAGGGGAGGGGAGGAAGGGAAGGAGGGAGGGAAAACATGGATATTGGATAGGGAAGGGTTTTTTGACAGATATTTTCAAAATTATGTATACTTGCACAGATTATGTGCTAATCTATTTTTATCTTTGGCATAATGCAAATAAAATATTCCACACACATAATCTAATCTTATTCTAAGATACACTGTGAAAAAATCTCCAAAATAAAAGATCCATCTAATAATAAATACATCTAACTTGACATTGAGATGAATTTCAATTACATAGAAAAAAGTCTTCATTGATACATATTCTGTAAATGACTAAAATCAACTCCACAGATCATCAAATGAGAAACAAATTATTAGTTCATCAGAGCAACACAATAGAGTATTAAGCAGAGTCGAGATGACTAGACCTTTGCATGCATGGAAAGGTCTACAGAACATACTAAGCAAATGGGACGTATCCAAGGAAACAGGGAAGGAAAACTCCATTATATCTGGATAAGGAAACACAAGAGTGTTTATCAGGACTCTATGAGTGTGCTACTGTCATGAGCAGGGCAAAGGGCAATCAAACGCAGAAGAATTGAGACTCTCAGTAAGTGTGGTCAGATCACCTAGATTTCTGGGCTGTCTGAATACACCATGCCAATTATATGAGAGAGACACCTAACTTTCCACTTTAAAGTTGAATGTCAAAAACAACCCATAATTTAAAACCAAGAAGAGTGAATTGCCGGCCCGATCAGCCACCCTTCTGACTGTGAATGAGCCCCTAATGCCTATGGTGCTTAGCCTTGCTGCCCTCAGTCACTACAAACTGTTATCTTGCCACAGTGCTGGTTCCCCAATGCTACTGCCATCAGTGGCCTTACCCACAGGGTCCACCCATCCTGTCATCCAACCAAACCTCAGTCAGGTAGGCATGGATGGGCCACACGGAACAAAGGGCTGTACTTCCTTCCCGAGAATGCATGCCTAGGTCCAGGAGTCACCTGGAACCGCATGAACACCCAACGTGCACAAGGGACTCTAATGATCTAAGAGGTTTAAACTCTAGAGATGTCACTGCTCTGCCCAAGTGTCATTCACAGAAAATTGGTTTTAGATAGGATGTTTCCCCTATGGGTCATTTTTCAAAATAGGCTGCCTGAATAAAGATGGCAGTGGCCGGTCAAACTCAGTTAGCCTCACAATAAAATAATGCCCTGTGGCAGTGAACAGGCAGTTAGCAGAGTTTCCATTCACACCCTATCAAAGAACCAGTGCTATCCATTATTAAAGAACAGTGCCCTTCTCCTGATAGCCATTCTTAGCATGCACTGCAGGTGTACAGTAAAACGACTACACTTCCTCTCTAACTTCTACAACCTGAAAATTAACTGTTTTCAAAATTGAGAAACAACACGTTTTCATTTTGAGTATTTTCAATAAACACCTTTTAAAATGGACGCTCCTCATTAGGCTCCTCCTGAGTATATGTGACTTGACATTTCTGAATGAAAGGAGGGCTACTGATCCCCTCTACCACAAACTAGCAAGTGTGCTTTGACATCTGTAAGCCAGGCCTAGTCTGTTTTCTTTGGGCTTAACACTTTATACCCCACATTGCTTTCTGAAGCCTCTATCAGTCGGTAACACTTGGATTCATCATTCCAGGCTCCTCCCCAGTCAAGAAGAGGAGCAGAATGGGGCATACCGCACAGGGATTAGGAATGTGGGCTTGGAAATCTGTGGAAATCATTTCATCCAGTACCTGGGTCAGTCACTGCTCAATGTTTTCTATTTCTACTTCTCTCCTGCATGTGTTTCACACTCCAGCTCAGTGAGCCTGATTGCTGTTCCACGAACACAGTGAGCCTTTATTTACCCCTATACTTTGTTCCTCCTGACTTGGGTCTGGAACACCAGATCACTTACTCAGCCCTGATGAAAGCCTCTTCCACATCAAGAGGCACCTCATTCTGATCCTGTCAGCCAATCAGGACTCACGCCCTTTGGTCTGCATCCACGTCTCTCTTTGTTGGCAGGTGTTATATTAACCCTGACCTCTGTTACAATAATGCACGACCTTGAGTCTTCATGGGTATTGGCTGTGTACCAGTCCTTATCAAGCGGCAAGGAGTGGTATGCGGGGTATAGACACACAATAGTCTATTTTTAATAGGAACACTCTCACAGGAGGTTTGCAAAGATTAAATGAGATGGTGCATGCAAAGCTGACCAGCAAGTGATTGTTTTCTAACTATCAATAACAGCTAAGATTCCTTGACTCTTTCAAGCATCTAGTGTTGTTCTCAGTGTTACACATTTCTCAACTCCTGAAAACAGATCATGACACAATCTCTCATTCCCCATGCAAAAAACAGATGGGATATAGGCAGTTTTCAATGATTGCTGGAGATAAGACTCTGACACAATTTAAAAGTACCTGAATGAGCTATGCAATTTAAAAGTTCATGGAATAAATAGTGAAATTCCCAGTACTTCACAATTTCCTTTATGGATAAAAGTAATTCAAGACAAGAAAAAGTAAAGAAAACATGCAATTCTTAAAAAGGTGGTGTTATGCAGATTTGTGGCCAGTGCTCAGCCTCTGCAAGGAGTGAGAGGACAGAAAACACCCCACGCTTCTGGGGCTCAGTTGTCTTGAACATAAGGCAGGCTGATGACTGGAATAAACTGATCTGAGACACTGTGAGGATTAAATCAGATAATACCAGGAAAGTGATCAGAGTGTACTAATAGTACAATGCACACCTATACAGTCTGCTTCCACCCTACAGAGACCTGACAGTAAGGTGGGTGAACTAAATCCAAAGTTGAAACCTTTTCAGAGCCCCAATAAACAGTAGACAGTATGAACCTTTGTCAATTGAGTTTTATGTTCTCTTTTCTCATAACAATAGAATTAAAGTGGCTATTCAAAAAGAGCAAAATCCCAAAAAAGATAGAGAAATAGGAATGCTGGGTAAGCCTCAGAGCATACAATTATGTCTCAAAATGAGTTTCTTCAGGGGTCGAAATGACTCCTTCCACTCCTGCATGCGGGACTCTGCCAGTCAAACAACAAGCACGTGATTTGATGCTTGTACAGCGTTTTGTTGTACACCTTACAAAAACAAGTTTTGCTTAGGTTCATTTTTATTCTTAGGTTCATCTTTATCTACTTGTAAAGAAAGAATCAAGCACAAAAGATTTGAAAGACAAAATACCACAATATAGTGAATGAAACTGCTTTATTTTTCCAGGCATATTTATGCCTGGAAATAAGGGTAGAAATATAATATAGTGAGATCTAAAAGAATCTTTTATCAAGTCCAGTTTCCTGGTATCTAATACAAGGACATACAGAAAGCTTGCATTAAAAAAGAAAAGACAGATGGAAAAGAGAAATGATTTGTAATGATTTGTAGGCTGTACAGTACATTTGTCTTTCTTCTATTTGTTTGTTTGTTTATTGGTTTGGTTTTTCAAGACAGGGCTTCTGTGTAACAGCTCTGGCTGTCCTGGAACTCACAGGGATCTGCCTGTCTCTGCCTCCAGAGTGCTGGGATTAAAAGTGTGCACAACTACAGCCCAGTGCATTTCTTTTTAGAGTACATACTTCCAAAGACCCTCAAAGTGGCTCCAAGGCATTCATTCACAGTTCCCATGTGCAGTAAGTACCAGGAGGATCCCAGCCTGGGGGGCTAGGCATCGGGACAAGAAAGACAGAAGCAAAAGTAGAACAGCTCATTGTAGACATGGGACTATTCACCACCCAGAACACCATGCTTTCATTGCTAGATTCCACTGCCTGGCAGAAATGGCTGCCTAACACTGAAATCCCATCTTATGAGATAACATATTTAAGATGCCTTTTTCAGAGTAAAACTAGGGAGATCCTCTGATGGCCATATTATAATGTTTAACTAAAGAAAACAATGACCATATATTAGAATTAATAATTTATGAAGGAAGAAATATTTTAGTAGCCAAGAAAAGGAAAGCAATAATTATAGAATAATGGTCATTGCTGTGAATTAAATCAATGTAACTGAGTTAGACTCATTACGGCATTCCTACTGAGCTTCATGTGCTGGAGGGACCATGAAATGCTCATCACAGATCAGTACCATCTGCGGCCCAACACTCTGCAATCACTAAGAGGACACAGAATGTGCCAGACGTCCCATAAAAATCCACAACTGGAACATGAAAATTTAAATTTAATATGTTTAAAACAAGGGGAATGGCAATAAAACACCTTCGTTATATGAAGTCATCTGTCCTGCAGAGATTAGGGATGTTAGGTATATGACTGTGCAATCGGTGCCGGAGTGGGTTTCTCCCTCCTGGGTAAGTGCAGTAATTTGAAATAACTGAACTAATAAAGCTGAGCCCAGCCATCCTGGTTCCTCCTCCTTTATTGATGTCCAGAATATGTGCTGGGAGAGTCCTCAGAGGACTCTAGCTCAGGCAGCAGCCACCTTCTGAAGCATTCGATGTGCTCCAAAGTGACAAGCTACAAAGACAGACACTCATGAGATTCTTTGTGTATTCACCTGAAGGGACATTAGCTATGATGTAATGTGCAGAACATGAGAGAAAACAAGAGGGCCCAGGAAGCTCCATCAACTTCTGGGTCATCATAAACCCTTACTGAAGGGAGGGAAAGACTTAAAATACCTTGAAATCGGTTGTTGAATTTTAGTTTAGTAAGACCAGAATTATGATTAAGGAAAGGTAGAGAACACTTATTCACAAAATATTAATCAATACCCAGTCAAAATCGACATACAATGCTCAAGCTACTTTTACTACTGCTACTAGGGTGCCATGAGGCTAAAATGCTAAAAGAAGTTAGAAGTAACATTATGCAGGCCCTATGTCTACAGAATTAGCTGTGTGCTCAATTACTCCAAACAGAGTGTGGCCCACACTGTCAGATGGTAAGAGTTTCAAGTCACAGCAGCCTTTCCCACTCTGCAGACTCTACACAGGTCACCTAATCACTCAATCACTCAAAGGACCTCATGGTTGGGGACAGAAAAATGAAGGCAGCAATCCTGAGCATTTTAATGATGCTACACCCTAGTTTTAAATTTCTACACTTAAACTCCTGGGTAGAATTCATCTTTGGCAGTACTGAAAAGTAGACTTTCTAAAACCTAAGCTTTTGGGAATGGCACGGCTAACAGCTAACAGTACAAGCTTGGAGCAGATGACTGCATTTGAATCCTGGTTCCCCACCTTATAAACAGTGTGAAATTAAATTTATTACATAAGCTCTCCATGCCTCAGATTCCTCGTCTCTAGAATGGGGAGGGTAACAGTGCCACTCCCTTAAGGCTGGAAGGTAAAATGGGATAACAGACTTTAAACACTTGGATAGAACCTGGTGAACACATTCATTAGTGCTCGCCGTTGGCATTCTAATTATTAGTAATGTAATGCCATTATACTTACTTTTACTGTTAATACTGCCGTGACTTTCCCCCACATACTCAGAAACCCATCACATGTGTGGGTGACCATGAAAAGAGCTGAAGCCTCTATCTCCCAGCTTAGTCACAGATGGACAATCACAAAGAGTATCCTTTACAATAAACGGCACAGTTCAACCCACCTACGGAGAAACATCACAGTCTGTTCTGGAAACCTAGTGGGAAACCGAGCAGCAAGGATGGGCTCCTGCACTGCCACACCTACCCCTTGCTCGTCCAGTTTCATGAGCTGCTCCGTGACTTTGGGTGTGTTGAAGGCCAGGCGCAGGCACTGCACATTGAGCTCGGGGATCACATGCTCCAGCACCTCTTTCAGAGGCAGTCCTCTGGCTGTTGAATGCTTGGCTGTGGAGGGGATGGCATCCTCCAGCACAGACCCTCTCAGCGTCATGAGCTACAAGAGATAAAGGACTATGGTGAGGCTTCATAATAGCACGAGAGACTGAATATGCCGTGGGCTCTGCAGGCCTAGATAGTAGCTCTGTCCCAAGCTAAAAAAAATGGCTGGTGGTTGGTCAAGTCGGTGAGGTAAAGGGAGAGAGAAGTAATACAGGAAAAATGAGGCCAATGCTTCCAAAAACCTCCAAACAAATTCCAAAGAACTCATGATACATTTATTATAGTATTGAGTCATTCACTTAAGTGACTAGCGTAGCCTGCCCTTACAGGGATCGATAAAAGCAAGGACTCTGCATCACCGCACAGCACTAGGAAGCACACTAAGGAATGGGGAGGCCTCCCAGGGGGACACTGCAAGAATACTGAGAATGTGGATGGATACTTATTGATGGTAAATGTTTTACATTCCCCAACATGGGGCTGCTCATACCTCATAATGGCAATGATTGCACAGTAAACAACGCTGGAAATGACTTCTTAAAATATTTCCGGCTATGATCAAACATAAACTCAGGCAATGACACTCTCTATTAATAGTGATTTGTTAGAGAAACATAAACCTAGGCATAAAGTGGTCTTGATTTTCAAAGTTTCACGTGGCAAAGCTGTTTGTAAATTTTGACTAATATTTGATGGTCTAAGAAATAAAATAGGAAGTAGATTTCCATTAAGTTGGGAGGTTGTAAGGTGACAGCAGACAGAGTACATGTTTGGGGATGTGTATGGCATTTAACAGGGAGAGACATGAGAAATACACACACGTGTTCACTGAAGAATACAACAAGACAATCTAAAGGCAGAAAAGAAAAGACAATGGCTCACATGACACTAGGAAAAACCTCAGGTGACATTAGATTTGGTTATAGAAAAAAAAAGAAATGGGTTAAAAGAATACAGAAACATTTCTATAGGAAAACATCAAGGTACAGAAACAGGAAAGTCAGGGTTTGAGTGGGAAAGGCGGTCAGCTGAGCTGAGGATGGGCAAATGGGGTCGGTGGGGCTGAGGACGAAGGAATGAAGGCACCGCAGCTGGGGGAGGGCTTTGCATCCCCAACCCCTGTGCAGTGTCACCAGGTGTTCCCAAGAAAGCCACCTGAGACGTGGACTGTGTATGAACTAGCTGAATTTAGACACACAGTATTTGAAGACAAGACTGCAGAGGTTGCTGACAGACTAGATTGGAGGGCAGAAACAAGACGAGAGAAGTCAGTGTGATGTCAGCTTTCTGGCCCAAACAAAATTACAAAACTGGCCAGGCACTGAAGGTTATTAGTTTAACCCTATATAACAAGTGCAATGGTTTTCTCAATAGCACATCCCTTGGAATGATGAGTGATGAGGCCAGAAGAAAGAGAGCCAGGCCTGTGACTGGAAGACCAGAAGGAGGGAGCAGAGCCTGGACAGAGTCACCGCTCAGGGGAAAGGGCAGAAGGGAAAAGCGGGAGCCAGCAGGGTTCTGGCAGGGGCCACTGTAATGTGTGGGACAGAAAGGAGTCTTGCCAGGCGAAATCAGGGGCGTCAGTGCAGGGCCTAAGAACAAAGGGCCTGCAGAGAAGATGCCAGCTCGGCTTTTCACACAGGTGGAGAGGGACAAGATCATGGTAAGGCAACACCACCACAGAAAAGGGAAGCTAGGATGGAGCTTCAGTTGGAGTATTGTGTGTGTACGGGGTGGAGTTGCCAGACATGTGGGAAGGTACCTGCTAGAGAGCAACAGACAAGCCACTTGGAAATAAGATAAGGGTGATTGAGAAGTCTAGTAGATCTGGGAAGATAGCAAAGGACTGACTCTGAGCCATCATCACCTCTGACACAGGAGACTCATGAACACAGGCGGGCTTCACTCCTCCCTGGCCACTGCAAACAACACATTAGATATAAAGGCCTTGCCTTTAAAACCCCTATTTTTAATTTCCCCAGAGTTCAAGCTCAGAAACAATTAGGAAGTGAAGCCAACCTCCAAAACCTGCCCTGTGTATTCAATGAGGGACACGAAGCCAAACGCTCTATTTAAACTAATTTCAAAACCATTATTATTTTCTTGTTACCTCAGGGGTGTTAGGCATTTATTGATACATGAGAACAATCCTGAAGTGAATCAGGAGCTGAGGCAATACATTGAAAATGGGAATAAAAATGGTGAAAAGAACCTCTGAGCTTCCAATGTGTCCATATGGGTTTCTGGTTTCAATGCTTTCTAAGCGATATGATTTTCTCCTTCTTGAAAACGTGAGACTTGAGCTTCATCTTAAAATAGAAGCCCACATATTCAGGCTCCTGGAGGGTTCTGGCAGATTGAGCAGGATGTCCAGTGGACACAGCACACACTGCCAAGCCTTAGGGTCAGAGTTGGATCTCTGGAACACACACGGTGAAGAACAGAGCCAAGGCAAGGCCTACAGCTGCGCTCTGAGCCTCATCTGACACAAGCATGCACACAATAAGTAAATGATGAATTTATGACATGAAAAGACTCACTCTTAGAAAGGTCACTTTCTGTCTCTAGTAAAGCGTACTCTGGGTTGCAAAGAACATGCAGAATGGACAGAGAAGCAGGAAGGAGCCTTTTCCTTTCTCCCTGGCTCAGTAACACAGTGACGAGGAAGGCCGAATGAAGTCTTGAGGTGATCCTCATCTGTGGGAACTCAGCTTCCTGGAGGTGCTGAGTGCTTTTCAGATGCCCCAAATCTGTGCTTTATAGGGTTTTGGTTTCCTCTGGACCTGTCTGTCTTTCTCTGCATGGAAACTCCCACTCGTTCACCACACATACTGCAGGCTAGACCAAAAAGCCAGATGTAGGCGACCCTGCTCCGGGCCATTACTACAGGACTTTTCTCCTGCAGGAGTGTGTGCATGCACACATGTGCACAGGCTACCCAGGTGTCATTCCACAGAGGCTATCTTCTATTTTCTTTTTTTTAAATGACAAGGTTGCTCAGGAACTTGCCAAGTAGGCACGGCTGTCTAGCTAGAAAACTCCAGGCATCTGCCTACCTCTACCTCCTTTCAAGCACATGCCACCTTACCTGGCTTTTGTTGTGTGGGTGCTGGGGACTGAACTCAGGTCCTAGCTAGTACTATCAGTTCAACTATGCCGCCATTCCTGAGTCTTCTCTGTTCTAAGAACACTGTGACCTTATTCTATTGAATTGCGCCCCGGGCCCCTGCTTCTGTTCCATTTCCCCTGCTGGATCAAGTCTCAAACCTTACTCACTTGCCACTTACCTCACTCGTTCTGAAAATGATGCGGTAGCTGTAAGGAGATCCGTTTTCCTTCATTTCTTCTGGTTTTTCCCTTCGAATGCTCACGGCCACTGGACCAAGATTCTCATCAGCCCCAAAATAGTTCCAGTGTTCTTAGGTAAAATAAGATAAAACAGTATTAGAAAATTTATCTAACACTGGAAACCATCATATTGTTTGGGTTCAAGATCACTTCCCAGGAATATCAGAAAGATATAAGCATGTTTAATAAGCACTATCATCCTTCACTGAGCTATAAACACTAAGACTACCTAGGGCTTATTCTAGAGGAGACTGTGTGGAGAAGGCCTGCTGGGTTCTTACTATTCCACACTTACAGTTCTAAGTTCTTCCTTCATGTGCTTTCTCTCCACGTCCCACCATTTTAATAGGCTACAGTTTATGTGTACCTTGGTTAGGGCTTTTTACATTTTATTTAGATATGCAATAGAGTTTGAGGAGAGGGGCTTCTCCTCGGTTAAAGTGATGTCACTGCCCTGGAAAGAAGAGCCGCTTGAGCCCCAAGCTCCCAGGGTTCCTTGGCCTTACCGACAATTCCCATGGAATGAGACACACTGGTCACATAACCTAGAGGGTACAGTGGACAGGAAGAACAGGCATCTTCTAGCCAACCATTGTGTCCTGTGACTCATATAATTCTCAATGCTCCAAGCCTTAGCTTGGCTGCAGGGGGAAGTTGTGAGCATTGGCGGGGGGGGGGGGTAGGTGTTGGGAAAGTCTCCATCTAACAAGAAGGTAGGTGGAAGTCAAAACTGAGTTAACTGGGAAGGGGTGCAAACCAGTGACAGGAATGCTTGCCTAGTGTACATGAGGACCTAGAGCCAATCCTTGGCACTGTAAGAATTATCCATAGAAAACAATAAACTAATACTTACTGGCACTTGAATATATACCTCTAAAAATGAAAATTGTACATGAAATGTTCACAGATGAGGAAATCCATACAACACAGAAGTATGTGACGAGCAGAGCATATAACTTAGTTTTTAAACTCCCAAAACATTTGCTTTATAGTGTTCTATGTCATGTACACGTGACATGACTACATACTTAAGTCATGGCATGGTATACTACTGGCATACAAAATGCATATTCAAAACATGTTATTGGTATACAAGAAATATACATTTGAAAATCCATGAGAATAATAAATAATTTAGTGTATCTGGTTGTATGGTTTTAAAATTTAGGAAATGCTCATGAAAATACTTTGCAAATAATACTAATGTAGAATTATACAAGATAGAACCATAAACACTATAGGCTCTAAAATATTATAATCCATGGAAATTCAAAGTAAGAAAACACAATGGGATACAGGCAACAAGCATTTCATACATGGACAACTGAGAAACAATCCAAGAAACACCATGAACTCAAACATCCACGTACACCCTCAGAGCACAGCACAGGAGAGTCACACTCACAGATTATTTACTCTTACTTTGCACACAATTCTAACAAGCTTGGTTGTCTGGTCTTCCAGCCCACAGCTCTATTCAGGGAGGTGACAGATAATTCCCGGTGTTGACAAAGTCCAGGGTTCAGGGCATGCAGACAGCAATGTGATAGGACAACTGACAACAAGGAAAAAAACAGGAAGTGGGGAGACAGAAATAGTATAAAAAAGTCGACAAAAACTTAAAGGAAAACAAGACAGCATCGGGACCATTTACTGAAGGAGCAACCAAGAAACCCTCAGAGGAGATCTCAAGCCTGCAGTGCAGAACAATAGTGGGCCTGTCAAAGGGGCATGTGGGCCACACACACTGTGCTTCCTTGCTACTTCAAAGACTAGTTCATACACAGTCCATGTGTGTCAGGTGGGTGCGATTGCTGCTTCAGCTGCTGGAAAATTTCACAGAGACACAGCACTCCAGATTCGTCATCAGTAACCTCAGCCTTGAGGCTTTCTCTCTCAGCCTTCCCTGGTCAGCTCTTTGCTTCTGCGGGGCTACTATTGCAAACTTCACTCCTTCAACAGAGGCAAGCACCAATGCGGTCATCAACAGGAAAGCAAAGGATTCAGAAGCACACTCCACCCACCACCTTGATGCAGATTTACCTTCAGCCAGACAAGTTTCCTTCTCCCTATAATCCAAAGCCTCATCTCCCTCCATGCTGGCCTCTCACTCTGCACTCCCTTTCATCTTGAATGATTCCTCTCCACCTGCTCTTTCCCAGTATTCCGTCTCCCTTTCAACCTTCAAAACTAAACAGTCATTTCTTCTCTCACCCACTGGAAACTTCCGTGTGAGCCTTCATGTTAGATCCCTGTAGCTCACTTCCACTACATGGCTGCCTCAGAGTGAGAACAACCAGAGAGTTTTGTTGTTGCTGTTCAAACTTTGGAACATCTAGTACAGATGGCCATTTTATTTTTCTAGAACATTCTTACTCACTGCCTAATATGAAATCACCTTCTGATTATTCTTTAACCTCTTTGGCTGTTTTTGCTTCGTTTTATTTCTTATTCTTGAATAGCCCACCCATTCTGGGGTTTTCAACTGCTACTTCCATGTGAACCTCCCACGGGAACTAGAGAGCACTGCTAGCTGCTCTGACATCCACCTCACTCACCCAGGTGAGCCACAGGTGAGACCAGGCATGCCCCTTGAATTCGTTCCCTTAAGTATCTCAGCTGCCTCTCCCATGCTCGCTATACTCATGCCTGCCTTACTACTTTCCTCCCAGTTCACAGGGCAGCTAGACACGCCTTTAAAAATGCAATTCTGACCAATCACCATGAAGCTTACATCCACTCATGGGTTCTCTGCAGCCTTGGGTATTTTTCACGGCTTCCTAAAAGGTTGTCATGACATGTCATTAGCTACAGCCATTCTAGTCCCAGAGCTCTCACATCTGAGGGCCATTTAAATTTCAGTTGTCCAAACTCCCTCTACCATACTTCATTTGTCTACATCCTCTTAAATGGTCTCACCTGGAGTGCCCTGAGGTGTCTTCTAAAAATAAGAGTGGAAAACTGGAGTGCACAGGAGGAATTTACACAGTAAAACTAGTACTTTCAAAGTATTAAGAATTCCTAACAGATTAGTGAAAACAAAGATTTCATATATCTTAAAAACAAAGGTCTAGAAACACTATAAAACAAACAGCATACATTCAAACAATCACTTTAGTATTAAGTGGGAGAGAAAATTATTTCAACAACAAACTAAGCCCTATATAAAATAAGCTATAATAAAACTAAAGACTAAAAATGAAAAAATACATTTCCGTTTTGGTGTCACCATCAAAACCTGACATATATTTGCACATTTTTTTTTTCTTCATCTATTTCTGAGTTGGGCCAGGGGTAATGGGATAATTGCCAACTAACTTCAAACACTTTCCTCAGACTCTGTCTTCAAACACATCCATCTCTGGTCTGATAAGTCCAGAAAGGTGTTTTTGAACGTGAGTGCCTGTCTGTACAAACAGACACATAATTGTAAAAAATGAAACAAGGGATTCTAGCTATTAATTTCTATAGCAGCATCTCGGTCCATCTCCATCTATGTCAGCCCCACTGGTATGGCTCCGGTCTGGTTCCCCAAGGCAACCCACTCTGTCAGGATCAGACTGCAAGTTCAAAAGGTCTCATGCTGTGTAGGTATTACACAATAAAAGCCATGTTGATATAAGTCCCTCTTTTTGCTTATAGAATTATGCAAACAGAAGTAAACCCTCCTGTACACCAACAAAAGTTCACTCGATTTAAAATCCTAATGTGACATATTGTCTCTAGGAGAGAAGAGTTCAGTTCACTAAAGCCATTGTAAACTGAATTTTAGATTTTAGATTTTGATCTCAAGACAAATGTGTCAGATTCTGCATGGTCAACTTAGCCTCTGGCCATGCCTGGCTCTGCCCGTCCATTTCTGCATCCCAGTCTCTGTCTGGGATGCATTAATTATAATAGTTAAAATTTCTTCCCTTATCATCCATCTACCTCCATTCTAGGCTAGAAGAGACAGGCAGCTTTTCTAGTCAGATGCACAGTTGGCTCTGCCTTTTTTCTGAGGTGGAAAAAATGAATAAGGAAGGAAAGCAAGGGAGGACACTGGACAGGGAATTCAGGGTGAGGAAAGTGAGAGGAAGGGGAGAGGATGGGGAGCCGCAGACCTGAGTGGAAATGTTGCTGACAGATGATGTAACACAGGCACTAACTACATCGCCTAACACTGTACCGCTGCTGAGTCAGCACAACGATATGCAAAAACCTAACACACCACACTGCCACTGCACTTTTAGAGGTATGGCAAGTAGGATTTCAGGGCAGCCACAACCCTAAACTGCAGCACTGAAATCAGGTATATCCACTAATGACATCAAAGCTCATTTAAAAAAATTAATTATAATCACACTGTATTCCCAGAAGTCTCTACAACTTTATAAACAGCAAAAAGGCAAATACATATGGTGGTCAGAAAGATGTGCTACTTACTTACAGCATGTGTTCTGCTTTACTCCTGATTTGCAAAGGTTTCTTTGAGTTGACAGAAGATATAGTAGTGCCATCCCATAATGCTGATTCCTCTCAATATTCACTTCTAATAATGTACAGTCTTACAGATGCTTATCCCGAAGGTTTTTGGTTTGTGTATACGTGTGGTGTATATATGTGGAGGTATGCTCACATGTATATAGGCACATATGCTCATGTGTGTGCATGCATGTAGAGGCCCAAGGTTGATGTTGGTCTTCCAAGACAGCGTACCATCTTACATGTAGAGGCCATGTCTTTTGTTGTGCTGAGAGCTGGCCATTTGGCTGTGTAGCCAGCCAGCTTGCTCTGGAGACTCCCTGGCTCCACTCTGGACTGGGATAACACCATGCTCACTGATGCTTTATGTGGTTTCCGGGAGCCAAACTCAGCAGCAGCAGACGCAGCAAATACAGAGCCATGCCTAGAGCCCCTAAAGTTTTCTTATGGAGTGTAAACTCTAACAAGATGATACGTAGAACACTTAGGAATTCTACTGTTTCTGGGAGATTTATTTATGGTCACTACATTCACAATTACAATGAGTATTTGACATTCTTAAAGACAAGAGAGGTGAATGGTTAAAAACTTCAGTAACTGCACCAGATACAGTCACTTCATCTGAGCTTAGGCTATGTGGACACGCGCACACACACACAGTCAAAACAGCCACACCTGACATTTTAACTATAAAGGGAAGAGGCAAGCTGAGCCACAGAGCCACAGCCTTCTACTGCAGTTTCTGGATTGCTCATACTGGTTTCTCTGTTTATTGTCTGTGAGTTAATATTTCAGTTACACAGTTCCTTAGGGACATTGTACTCTCAACTGTCTCAACTGAGTAAAACTAGCAACAGTTAAGATACATCTTAAGTTTTACTTAATAATTTATAAATTATAATTTATGGCTTAAATATTTACATATAATCATCAACTTAAAATTTCAAATGGGGAAAATGAACAGTAAAAACACAAGT
This sequence comes from Phodopus roborovskii, assembly GCF_943737965.1. Taxonomy (NCBI): domain Eukaryota; kingdom Metazoa; phylum Chordata; class Mammalia; order Rodentia; family Cricetidae; genus Phodopus; species Phodopus roborovskii. Next base: position 4,013,880 of record NW_026126515.1, on the reverse strand, counting down.
TAAGACAAACCAGGTAAAATGGCTATCTTCTGCCTAGGACAATTGAACAACACAACGAAGCCTCAGGTCAAACTGGGGCTCACACTGGTGGCAGCAGTGTGGATGGACCCCGCACATTTCAGGAGCCAGCACATGTTAAAGCCATAAAAATATTCACACTCTAGTATTAGGGTTACTCCCAACTGACTAAACAGAGGGATTCCCCCATTTCCTCTAGAGAAAACATAGGGCTAGGATGGGTGGGTGCTGCAAATACCAGCAGTAAGCTGAAGAGAGCCCCATTCTGTCAGGAGACAAAGGATCAGAAGCCACTGCACAAGCCCAAATTCCAATCATCTCATCCTTTCCCATACTTCACACCATCATTTCGGACCCCTAGCTATACTGTTGTCATTACAGGTTACTCTTTAAACTTTGACCTTTAATACTCTACTGGAGAATCTGAAGGAAACTAGGGAGGTGTCTTAAGTAGAGCATGGGTTTCTATTAAGCTCTTCATCTCAGCATGTTGGGTGCACTCAGTTCCTATGCTTTGTTTTCTTCCTATGAATATTAATGTTGGAGAAAATAAAGCTAGAAGAACTAAAAACTGTAAATAACAGCAACAGAAATGAAGGAGGGAAACACCCCAGAAAAAAAAAAAAAAAACTGTTTAAAGGAACTTCTTGAGAAGTGTGCAACTTAGAGAGTCTCAATGTCTCAACCCAAAGGGCTTATTCTAATTGTAAGGGCAGAGCATCCATGAGACTTCAGTGCCCAGGACAGGGAACCAATGGGGACATCTGCACAGGGCTGGCCTCACGCCAGGCTTTTTTCTGAAACATTGCACTAAGTGTGTGATTACTGATGCGCAAGAGTGAATGTCCACACTTAGGAAAAACTCTTGAGATTCTGAGAGTTCCAAGTCACCTCTTCACAGGTAACTCTTGAAAACAGGGCAGTGGACACAGTGGTATTCCTCACATCCCCACACTTGGGACATTTGATAGGAGGAGCACTAATTGGGACAGGCAGGAGGGAGGAGAAAGAAGGAAGGAGGGAGAGAGGAGGAAGAGAGGAAGAAAGAAAAAGAGGGAGGGATGGAGGGGGAGGGATGAAAGGGGAGGAAGGAGAAGGGGAGGGATGGAGGGGGAGGGAGGAGGGAGGGATGGAGGAAGGAGGGAGGGATGGAGGGAGCAAGGAAGGAAGGAGAGAAGGGGGACTTGAGTCTGACTGCTTAAACCCATTTGAAGGAATGGAGACATATCTCAGAGTGCTTGTCTAGCAATCTGAAGTATCTGGGTTCAATCCCTAGAATTGCAAAACTCAATCCTCCAATCAACCAAACAAAACAGCATTTGCTGCAGCAGGCCCCAACAGTCTCCTTATTTGCCACCAAAATAGCCAATTTTATATTAAGTTATGTTGACCTTAATAAACTCCATCAAAATGATCATAGCAAAAATATAAAGAAAACAATTTAAATAAAGAGCAAATGAGTAATGGAGCATCTACTGACTGCCATCAGCCTATGGCAAATGTCTAATAATTATCTTTCAAAATTATATTCTACAATATGTTAAAAAGGTTGTCAATTCAGAGTAGCTAGGAGAATGCTAGAGTTCCGATGCGGAGAATCCTTTCGCCTGCATATGCAAGGCTACAAGAGTGAAAAATCAAACTCAGTGAGGGGCCTGTGGTTACAGACATCAATCATGGCTGGTTCATTCCCACAAAACCACCAGAACCACAAACAGTTACTTGAGGTCTCATTTCCTGAAGAGAAAAGAAAAGGAACCTCATATACTACTGAGCTTCTGGAGAATGATAGCAAAGGGCCACATACACAGGGGACTCTCAGCCATTGTACCCAATGCTACACAGGACACCCCAGTCCCTCGGCTCATACTACACATTAGTATCAAACATTCACTTTTTATTTATTTATTATTTTACATGTCGATCCCAGTTCCCTCTCCCTCCCTCCTTCCCTCCCTTTTATCCTCTCTGCCCCCTCACATGCACCCTGACCACCCTCCCATCCCACCCCCCACCCCAATTCCACATGTAGGGCAATGCCATCCAGGTGGGGTCATGTAGGTCTGACAGGTCATTTGAAGTAGGGACTAGGGCTTCTCTCCTGTCTCTAGATTAAGGCAGTTATCCCTCCATGGGGGATGTGTTTGCAAGGTTCTTTTGTGCACCAGGGATACATCCTGGCTCCACTGTCTGAGGTCCCTTAGACTGCTCAGTCCTTCTGGCTGAGACCCATATTCAGGGGGGCCTGAGTCAGTCCCATGCTGGATTCCCAGCTATCAGTCTGGGGCCGTTATCTCCTCCTTGTTCAGGTCAGCTGTCTCTATGTGTTTCTGCAACCTGGTCATGTCCTCTCCATCTGCATCTGGGTTCTAGTTCAACTCAGTGTTTAGGTATGGGTGTTTGCTTCTGTTTCCAACAGGTATTAGATGAGGGCTCCATGGATAAGTTAGTTGTTGATCTCACTATCCAGGTAGGGCATTTATGGTAGCCTTTCCATGGATGCTCAAATTGTTAGTTGGCAGCAGTCTTGTAGGTCTCTAGACCTTTCTTTGGGTTCAGTTTTCTCTTCAAACCAATATTGGCTCCCTCTTTTATGTTCTCTCTCCTCTCTCTCTCTCTCTCTCTCTCTCTCTCTCTCTCTCTCTCTCTCTCTCTCTCTCTCTCCTGCTTCTATTCCTACCCTGACTCAATCTTCCTAGTCGCACATGTTTTCCTCTCCTCCCCCTCTCTTTCTCCTACTTCTCTCTCCATTCACTGCCCCCCCCACTTCCCCTGTGCTCTGGGGGACTTGTCCCTTCCCCCTTCTGTGAGGGACTTTATATGAATCTCTTAGAATACACCTTGTATCCTAGTTCCTCTGGTGGTGTGAATTAGAGGCTGGCGATTCCCTGCTCTAGGTCTAAAATCCATATATGAGTGAGTTCATACTATGTTCCTCTCTTTGTGCCTAGGTTACCTCATTCAGGATGGTTTCTTCAAGAGCCATCCACTTGCCTGCGAATTTCAAGATTCCATTATTTTTTTCTGCAGAGTAGTATTCCATTGTGTAGATGTGCCACATCTTCTTTATCCATTCTTCAATTGAGGGGCATCTAGGTTGCTTCCAGGTTCTTACTATTACAAATAGTGCTGCTATGAACATAGTTGAACAGATGTCTTTGTTGCATGGATGTGGATCATTTAAACATTCACTTTTAAGACATTTCCCAAGCAATCTACCCGTGGTCCTGATGGTTGAGGTATGTTTGGGTTGCTGTGTGGTGCCCCGCAGGGAAGGGAAAAAAAAAAAAAAAAAAAAAAAAAAAAAGAGTGCCATAGTGACTGAAAGAGCTCTGGGCGCGGGCCTGAGCCTTGAAGGGATGGCAAGGCTTGGGGGACAGTCGAGGCTCCTTGAAGAGCAGGAGAGGAAGGAAGAAGACTAACGCAGTGCTCACTGGGACAGGGAAGGAAATGCTACTGTAGAGACTGGTAGGAGGAAGGAAGCACTCCCACAGTTACAAGTGAGGGTTTCTACTCTCTTCCCTGCTCGCTGCCCTTTCAGCCCTCAATGACACTTGCTGGTGGAGTGGTCACACTTTCCCTGTACTAGCCCTCAGCCTTCCTGTGTTAGGGGAAGCTACACGCAGCAAGAGCCCCTCAGAACTGCAGAAGGACTCACAATATAGAAACTAAATATTATCTGAACAGCTGAAAAGGTAATAAATAAACTTGTGGTTATTTCTATATTTAAAATCAATGTAGAAGTGCATGGGGTAGTTCTGTGAATAGAAAATAAACTTTATTTTCTGTAGTACCATACTATTTCTATAATAAGCAAGCCTATTTATGCTTTTGGAGGGGTTACTTTTTGTTTTTGTTTTGGGGACAGGAACTCTCTATATAGCCCTGGCTGCCCCGGATCTCACTCTGTAGCCCAGGCTGTCCCGGATCTCACTTTGTAGCCCTGGCTGCCCCGGATCTCACTCTGTAGCCCAGGCTGTCCAGGATCTCACTCTGTAGCCCTGGCTGTCCTGGAACTCACCCTGTAGCCCAGGCTGGCATCAAACTTAGACCCGGTCTCTTTCTCTAAGGGTTTCACTAAAGGTGTGTGCCACCATACCCAGCTCTATCTACGCTTTTGTCTGAATCTCTTTTTAAAAGTTGCCTCCTTTCCTGGGCAGAATGAAGGCCCTATGCGGGCCTCATACGCCTCTATATGCAGCAGCATTGAGATCAACACTGATTTCCCTTTAGCAAGAACTTGCCATTGGTTTCTGCAAGAAAAACAATTAGCTGAGTCCCGGGCCTCAGGCAGTTAAGCAGCTGTGCCAGTCACACTGTGCCAGAGCAGCCCCTAGGTGGGACCTGAGCATGGGTGTTAGGGGCAGGCCACGAGGCAAGTTAGGCAGGTACTTGCTTCCCTGTTGGGGACTTTCCTGATGTTCTCCTTTCTCCTCTACATTGACTAAGATGTTGTTAATATGAACTGGTCAGAAGCTCTCGTTCCCCTGTTCTCTTATGCTGAAGGGCTTCTCCACAATGCCTGCTTCCTTTCCCTTCTGCACACCACAGGTGTCATTAACCAGGTTCCCAGCCTATCTGTACCTGTCTCATCATCTGTTTATCAGACAACCTGACTGGTTAAGTGACAGACGTCCCCTGGCAAAGGCTGGATGCTGAACAGGGAAAATTACATATGGCTAGAAAGTCTCAAAACTCTATTGCTAGGGTCCCAGAGAGTGACAAGGAGGAACTGTAACTATGTACAGAGTTGGCAATGGGGAATAAAGAACCTTGGTTACAACTGACTGAGACTCCAGTGGTCCTCCAAAATGACTGGAGGTTGAGAACGATGAATGAAGTCAGAGGATCTTAAAACCATGGACTGATAACTGATTACAAAAGAAGAGTAATGCCAAAAAAAGTAAGTATCAGCTTCTGCAGTGTGGCAGAGAGGGCAACTCAAAGCCATCCCACGGTAGGCAGGATACAGCTGCTGAGAACGAAGCCAAGCACAGAGGAAACCTGGCAGCGCAAGTAGATGATATGGATAATCGCTGCAATTCAAGACAGTTTTTGGAGAGATTGTTTGAGGCTACTGATAACTAGGGCATATGAAAAATCACACTAATGTGGCAGGATAGGAAAACAGAAGTTGATTGGAGATGCAAATGCATTTGTTATGCTGAAGGTTGAATACTTGAATACTAAGTTTGGTTATGGGTCTCGAGATAATAAGTTAGATAATTAAATAAATATGCACACAAATATACCTGCCATCAAAAGGTAGACAGTCTGAAAAGAACTTCTGGCATCAGATTCTAAAATAAATTTCTCCTGTGGAACTTTCCACTTGGAAATGGGCAATGTTTTCATCCCCAATCTTATTGCCAAACAAACTGTACTTTTATGAGTGGATCTGAATAAAGCCCACTGTCTGAGCTGCTGGGGTCTCCTGATGGCCAGGAGAGTGAGTGAGGGTGTGCCCTTTCAGCATCTGATAGATAACCTCTGTGGGTAAGAGAGAGGCTACAAATAATGAGTGTCTCCAAAGAAGCAACGTGTAACACTTTAGTCTGTGATAGCCTTAAGCAGATATAAGATGGCAGCCAGCGGGTACAGGGAAACCTGCCTGCATTCCCAGCTACAGAAGAGTTGGTCTACGAGTTCAAAGCTGGCTTGGCCAACACAGTCAAGCACCACCTCAAATCAAAGAGGTCAGCAAAACATGTACCTAGTTAAGCTTCTCAACAACAAATTCAAGCCCACATTTCTGTGAGGAACTTATGTTCAAATGAGCTGGACAACTGGTGTAATCTTAATAAAAACCAGTTACCATACCCATAAAAGGTGAAGTTAACCTTTATGAGTGCAGCATGCTGGGAGCATACTCTCAGTGACTGTACCTGAGGATGAAATGATCTACCTCAGAAAATTAAATGCAAGTGAGCGTCCGGGAGGACCACCTAACACCAAGGAATCCCACAGGACTTTTCTCAACAGTGCAAGCAGACTTAGGGAAACACATGGCTATCTTTTATTTTGTGTTCCTCATGCTCTCCTTTCTTTCTGATCCAAGGACCAGCCTCCTCTATGAGGGCTAACCTCGCCAAGGTGCTTGTTCCTGCCCAAACAGAAACAAGTCTCAGACCTTAAATGCTGAACTAGGAATTCACCACTAACTGGGATTCTCCACCTATTAAAATAGGCTACATGGCCTCTGCCTTCCTTAAACCCCTGGTTAGGTCTACTCACATTAGACAGTGACATGTGGGCACACCTGTTCCCCACAACCTCAGGTCTTTGTTCACTTCCCTTCCAGAAAGATCTAACTCCACACAGAGAACTAGACCAGCCATCTGCCAGCTGTTAACACAGACAAAGGCCACACACAGAGAGGGCACCTTGTAGTCAGGGCAAGGACACTTAATCTGACCTGCCTTACCCACAAAGTGTACATGTACACATAACTCTTGAGAAAGTATCTTTAAGGATCTAGGGAATAGTATGTATTTTAGCGTAACTTATTCCTTAGCAGGGTGCTTCCTGCTATCTGTTACCATGGAGTTTAGCTACAAGCTGTGGAGTTGTTGTGGCTCTTTGGTCCTCAGGATCCTCTTTTGGCTCTGCTTTCTTTCTAACCTAATGACGCTCATTTAACAGGCTGGGACATAAAACAGCTCTTGATGGCAAATATATATCAGTGCTGAAGCTGTCACGTCAGTACAGATGATGTTATGTGCCATGTTCTAGAGAACAGAATGGATGTTAAAGATGTCTGACTACAAGATGAAAAGGAAGAGGACTGGCAACCAGCCTTTGTAAGAACAACTGGAATCTAAATTTTCTCTTCAAAGTGACCATCACTGAGCCCAGCATACTCACTGTATACTCATGTGTGCTTGTGCATGTGCACAAGTGTGTGTGTACACATGTACGCATGTGTGTCATATGAAGAAAGAACAATAAAATCACTGGCCCAGAGTTGCCGGTTTTATTAGTTACCAGTTTTCCATCAGATGGCACACAATGGCACTTTCTCCTGGCCACTGAGCAACAGGAACCCTGCCTCACCAGAGCACCAGTTATAGGACACCAAGCAAATGGCCCTCCTCCATTCTCTCTCTCCTGCCCTACTCTCTAACACTTTTAATCCCTGTCTCGATACACTACCATCAAAGTGACCCCCACACACTTCTCTTCCGACTCCAGAATACATGTGCCTGAATTGTATACCAAAGAAACCCTGAAATACATAGCAGAGCCACAAAACACAGGCAACAGCTAGGAAAGAGTCCCTTCCTACAAGCTGTGCTAGCTAAAGGCAACAGTGGAGCTATGACTCTGCCTTAGTATCTGCTATCTACAAACGTCCCTGGCACTTTGGTCTTGGTGGCCAGAGAAAAACTGAACACAAAACTATGAACGTTCTCGAAGGAAAACAAATGAGTTAAGTTAGCGCAATCCCGCCACCAGCATATGGTACCATCAATTGAACCACAATGACAGGTCCATGCCAGTGTTAAAAGCATTAAGTGAGGAAACTACACAAAGCATGAAGCAGAAACACAAGAAATCAACTACATCCTTACGGCCATTTCATGCTGGGTGAAAAGCCCAACAAGAGAGGACAAGAGGAAGTAGCAGAAGGAAAAGTGTGGATGGTGTGCTGCTCGTCCAAGGGGAAAGTGCAGGGTTCCTCTCCTGCTTGGCCCAGCATTTACCCAGTAAATCTCAGTCTTTGTGTTGGGGTCAAGCGGTCTCTAAGGTCTAAATCTACAAAATAGAAATACTTATAAAAACAACATAGCATCAAAGTAATTAAAGCTTCATCAACTGAACACGACTAAATACTAAACATGGTGGTGACTGAGGGCTATGCTTCAGTAAAGGAAATAATAATAAATTTGTTTCTTAACATAAATATAATAACTAATAATGATTTTCCTCAGAAAGAGCCACAGTGGAGTCAGAGACACATTAAACAGGTGAACAGAAAGAAAAACTAAAGAGGTTAAGGTGACAGTCACGCTGAGGGTGCTATGGCCCTGCTGCTAGGGGTAAATTCTACTTGACTATGCTAGACTCTTTCCACAAAAAGATTGGGGGAAAGAGGTAAGAGGCAGGCACAGATCTCTTATAAGACAGAATTATTTAATTATATTAATATTATATTATTGCCATCACATACAGTTATACTTTTGAGGAGTTTAATTTCTGCATTGTGTAGGACATTATCAATAATAACAAATGGCTAAGACATTCCAATACGTGCAGCCCAAACGGAGCTCAAAGAGCAGGCACACCCTGACTTGTCTTGGATTTACCTCCTAAATTAGCCATCCTTTCACTGTCCCCGACACCAGGCTGACAGATGTCAGTGGCACAAGACGGCCACCTCTCATGCCACACACACTTTCTGCTGCCACCAGCCAGACTTCACGCTGGAAGCAGAATCCACTGTGTCTTCCTAGAGCTGCTGAGGCCACCTGACTTATTTGAATTATGAAGCTTAATTAAGGAAGCTGACTAAATGAGCATAAAAGACATATACCGTTTCTATGAAAACTAAGCTGGTGGCGATAGGAAGGCTTTCCAGAAGCAAGTCACTAAGAAGAAAGCGGTGGGCGAGACGTGGCACAACAGCTGGGGAAATGGGAGGGAATTACAAACAGACTCTGTGCTGCAGGACGGCACTAGGCTGTGCCATTAATATGAGGTAGCATCCGAAGAGGAACCAGTGTCAGCAAGGCACTTGGACCCACAGGAGCAACATCTATTCGTGTCATAAATATCTCAGATAGGTATATTTTTAACAATCCCCTGCTTTAACGGGTATGTTCACTTATGCAGTGGTACTTACACTGGTTGGAACCATAGTGTTTTCTATGTTCCAACTCACCAACTGCTGGGTTGGGGCTCTTGAGTTTATGAGGGTCTATGAATCAGTAAGACTACTCACTTTGGACTCTAGGTATTCAAGTTCTAATCCCATACCTTTGAAAGGTAAACATACTTTAAACAAGGTCTCCCTTTTCTTCATCTTTCATAATAGAGATAAGGAGAGAGTGATGAGGAACATGGCTGTCCCTTACAGAACAAAGGAGCTCCAAGACAGCCTATTACCTAAGCCCCAGGACTCTCCTCTGGACAACATGATTAACAACATATCATCTCCCTCATGGGCATTAAGAGTTAGAAATAAAATTGTCCTATCAAAAGTCTAGCACCAAGCTTGATCCACAAGTGATGAAAACTATTCATGCCAAATATTATTATTACATTGCCTGGTGAGTGAAAAATACTTGTGCACAAATAAGATAAAGTATGCTCACTTAGGTGTTAGACTCAAAGTCCGTGTTGATGACAGGTGAAACAAGATGGCTTCTCAGAGATGTGAGCAGCTCATAACACCTTAGAAAAATTTCGAGGCATTATAGAGCAGGTGTTCTTGGTTAGAGGCAATTTACCCCCCCCCCCAAAAAAAAACATTTGGCAATACTGAATTTACTTTCATCTGTGTTCACTGGTAGAGAGGGGGGACAGAGAAAACCTATTAGTGTCTAGGAAGTAGTAGCCAAGGATGCCAATCTTACAGGGATATAGGACAGTGTCAACCTTTACAAAGACCCGTCAGCCCCAAAACGCAAAGTGGGTGAGTCTGAGAAACCCTCCGCCCTAACATGCAAAGGAAAAACCATTTCTAAAACCCAACTCAAGAAAATAACTTTGAAAGTAAAATAGGTCTTTCCATTATATTGATTCCAGAAGCTGTGCTATAGATACTCAGGAATAAGAGAGATGGGTGTTTAGTCATTGATAAGCCACAATTCTTTTATCAGTAAACCTTTAGTAGTGTCTATCCTACAATAATCTTAACAACATTGAGTCTAGAGTGAGCATGTCATGGGAGAATTCTGCACCTGAGACTAAATTTCACTTGGGAGAATGAATCTCAGTAACATTTCAAACCCTGCAACTGTAGCTGGCAATCACAACCTCCTGGAGAAGGGGAAAAGCAGAAATCCCCAGCACAGGCCTGTTCACCCAGTTACAGGAACTGCTAACTACCCAGGGACCTCAGTGTACAGTGACCATCATGCTTCTAGTCTGGGTGCCTGGATGACAAATGTAGTCCTCAATTTTAATGCTGTTAAAAAAAAAAAAAAGAAAAAAGAAAAGACTAGAAAACTGATACAGAGTCCATTTATACTAATTATTCTGCCTTTCAAAGTACAAAATAGGACTATACGATCTCAGATGTACAAGCACACACACACACACATACACACACACAGACACAGACTCACACTTTTAGCTGCCACCTCCAAGAAGACTAGAAAAGAAACCACCAATACATTAAGGGTTAAGGGCACATTTCTGCCCTTAGTCCTTTTCTACTCAAATTGAAGGCCTACACTCAAGTCTTGCCTGAGACTCACTGGTTCTGAGACTTTACCAGAGGTCCTGTGAAAGGGACAGAAACATATTACAACTTTGATAAAAAGAAAAAAACAAAAAAGACTCAGGAGGTAACGAGAAACGCTAAATAACGGAGGAGAGCATTAAAACTGTTGTATAATTTTTTTAAAACAAGCTATATCTAATACTTTACATATATATCCCTAAAGATGACATAGCAAGTCAACAAAACAATATAATTCCACTAAATCAAATAGGTTTTAACGTAAAAAGATGCTCTAGTATTTAATTTATAAGACATTTCAATATCCAAAAGGCTAAAGAACTACCCTCAAAAAAACAAAGAACTAAATCACAACAAGAAGCTTATTGAAACATTTTAGCTATGAAGACAAAGAATCCGTGCACATCTCAAGTCACACTGCTAAAACAGTCAGTATACGTACTCGGTCATTTTTTTCCTACGAGTAGAGCAGAATAAAAAAAATTAAACATTTACTCACCCTTCTGGTAGAAGAATTTCCTATAGTAGTATGCGCCAAGGTCCACGTGTTCCACAGTGTACCTTTTCACCCTGTCTAGGCGCAACATCAAGCTTTCCTTGGGCACTTCGAGAACCGCCACTCCTGCATTCGCACAGTGAGAGCTGAGGGCGGACTCAAAGGAGGCACTTTCACACCCACTGAAGGAGCCAGGGTTTGACTTGCACAGGCTGATCCTCCTCTCGCCTTCTCCACCAATCTCATTCCGAAAATACGGACAGCTCATGACCAGTTCGTTGCTTTTGTCATCTCCGTGGTCCATGCCAAGGCTCCCTTTGGAATTCAGGTCCTCTGTGCTGCCCATGGGCGAGCTGAAGCTGGCTGAGTGGGACAAGGGTCCGGAGACTAAGGAAGCCACAGCAGCCGCGGAAGCTCCCGTGGTGGTGTTTCTCCTCTTAATCACATTGTGCCTGTTCACAATGGCTTCATTCAAGTCAAACAATATGCTCTGGACATCATAGTGGGCAAAGCACTTTGGACACGTCCAGGGCCTCACAGAGTCTTCTGATCTATTGTCTTCAAGGTCTGACGACTTCCCAAGTTCTTCACCTTTGGCATTTCGTAATTTACGAAAAATAGAGGAGTCTCCAGTTTCAGACTTAGAGCGTCGCTTGAGTGGTTTTTCCCTTTCCTTGAAAAGCCTGAGGTTCTCTCTCTGTGAGATGGGCCCATCGATCACATCCAAGGAGAAACCAGAACCCTTGCCCCCACCGGTGATGAGGAAGTCACTGAGTTTGGTTGGAGTTGGACCTCGGTCAGATCTGTCATCTTTGTAGCCCTTTAATAAATCGAAGAAGCTTTCTCCGGATGTTCCCTGCTTGTCAATTGAAGATGTGCTACCGTATTCCCTGTGCAATGACGGCCCCGACTTGTAGGTAGGGGAGATACATTCATCAAAGCTATCCACATCAAGCTCACTTATGGTGATATCACTGTTGCTGCGCTGCCGGATTCTGCGAAGGGCTTTCCTGGGGGAACTGGGGTAGGCTTCGGGCATGAGGAATCTGGAGTCCATGTTCTCCGCTGGCCCCGTCTTGTTCTTCAGGGTGTTCTGTATGCTCTTCAGCATTGCTGAGTCATTGGAATTGAGGCTAACAGAACTCCCCTGACTCACAGGACTGCCTTTGGAAGACAGGCTCTCAAGGCAACTTGAGGTTTCTATTTCCTGGCTTGAACGGCTGGATTCTTTGACATTTTCCTTTCTTGGAGGCCAATCTGCAATTCTTGCCCTAACCCCCATCTTGGGGACCCCGGGGGTAGAGGTTATATGGTGAGGACCTTCACTTCTAGGGGGCCCTACTGCAGCCATGACTGAGGATCCTAAGCTGCCATTTTGGGACCGGAAGCGACGCATGTAGAAGTCATCAGTGTGAACTTTGGGGGTGCCGTCTGCGCTGACAACAGAGGCTCTGTCAGTAGTGACAGGCCTTTCCGTCTGCGACCGCTTCAAGCTGGTCATGATGTAGAAAGTAGTCACTTAAATCCCTGAAGAAAGGCCCACCATGTCTGTGTTTGCAAGTGTACTTCACTTCAGAGGATGGCTTCCAGGAAATACAGCAGTCGCGTCAAGATCTTAAGCCTTTTCATTTAAAAGGTTAAATGATGCCTTGTTTTCAGAACACTGAGAATCCAGATCTTCCAAACATTGTAATCCACAATAGTTCCTGTGCTTCCCTCAAACAGAAGGCTTTCTTCAGAGAAGACTGAAGAGAACTTGCATCACCGGGACTCTGTGGTCGCCATCATCCTGTGCTCCCTCTAAAGTGAGAAAGACAATCTGAATTAGCATCTGACAAATGCATTTAAAATAAATATGCGACTGCTAGAATCAGACACTCAGACAGGAGACTCAATACTGGAGTGTAGTGAACAGTTCCAAAATTTACATTCTTAATAAAGCAGATATGAAAGAAAAAAGTAAAAACAGTTTTTTAAAACCCATCAATTACACTGAAAGAAGGGCCATGAACTGCTGAACTGCTTCATAAAACTGGGAGGGGTACCAGCTTGTCCTAGGGCATCCAGGCTCCTAACTGCATGCAGACTTTTGCTTCCATGACCTCTAATAATGTAGCCATCATGACACTGTGCTGACCAGAAGTTTGAGACAAAACCAACCTAACCAGATAATCAGAGCAATGCAAGGCAGCCTTCTGAGAATGCTAAAAATTCAACATGTTTTTTATTGATTTTGCTACAACTTACTTTTTAAATGCCTTTCATATTTCAAATAGATACTTATTTCTCTGCAAAAGCTTACCACAGTTGGCAAGAGCAAATCTACCAACAGCATAGAGAAAATGAGCGGCGTTTCCTGGAGCCATCATACCCACCAACATGCTTCAGTATTTTCCTCCACTTTCTTACTTACCCACATGAAGAACATTGCAGAAGGAGCCCGGCATTCACTCCACCTTTTCCCAAGCTCTCCTTACTTTCATCTACTCTCAGAGCTTGAAGTCTTTCGCTAATTCACAAAATGCCTGCATTTCCTTAAGCAGCGCAGCCTCCTCCACCCCATCAGTGCTAATTTATGACGACGACAGAAACAAAACGCTGCTCTGGGCAGACCGCTCCATGTCCTCCACCAGATTACAGAGAACTGTTACCATCCTTCCAGGTGACAGGCAGGAAGATGAACTTCCTCATGAGCTTGTCAGGCAGGAGACAGCAGGCACACAGTCTGAGCACAGAAGCCTGCTTGGGTGCGTACATCCTGAAGAGAGGCAGAGAATCCTTTTCCAGCATTCCGCAAATTACACAAGAGGTGGCCTTTAAATTCTTGCCAGATACATGTTTGGAAAGATGCTGCTGAACCAGCACCGAGCTGACAGGGCGGCATTGTCTACAAATCACGCTCTGACACTGAGGAGGACCGCACACTGCATGCTGCACTCACTGGTAACAAGCACTTACTTCCACAATAATTAAGCATCTCGCTAGTCAGCTTCCTGCCTCCAAGGCAGCGGCTTTCATTCCTCCAGCAGCACGCAGAATCAGTTTAGGAGACTCGTTGCTATTTAAAGCTGGAACATTTAGGGGTGTTTCAAAAATGCTCCCTCCCTGCAGACTGCCCGGCTCTTGCAGGGTAGGTCTGGTTAGCGGGTCAGATAAATGCCCATTGTTTTCATTCACACTCCTCTGCCCATGTTTTGTAAAAAGGGATAATGGTTTTGCACTGCCATCTAATTAAACCTGGCTTTTAGGCTTTCTAGATACTTCTAGAGACAGACCATTATGATTCCCTTTACATCCCAGAACTTTACATGCTGCTCTTTCAATTGCTAGCCTTTAAGTAGAACAACGTGCTAACTGTTGCTTACAGCAGCAGCCAGGGCGGGCACGTGCAACCACAGCTGTGGTTCAAGAAGTACTGCTTCTAAAATGGAAGGGCAACCAATCAACACTGCGAACACCTGCCCAGCTTAAAACAACAAAGAAGGAATTCAACAAAGTACCTCTCAAGGAAATAATATACTAGCACAAAGTAATTCTTAAAAGTCAGGTGTTTTCAGTATTCTCACACAAAAACTCAAATAAACCATCTTCCATTCCATTTCTACAACATCCATCCTCCCTCCCCCAACACCCATCTCACCAAGATCAAAGCTCATGCTTGCCATATTTCAGTTCTTAGAAAATGACTTACCACTGAACCGACCCCTCCCAACCTGTTTTTTTGAGACAGGGTCTCTGTAGTCCTGGCAGACCTTGAACTCACCAGGCCCTTCCTGCCTCAGCTTTTCAGGTGCTTAGATTACAGGCATACACCACCAAACCCTGCTTGCAAGGCTGACTTTTTAAAAGCAGGCGACGACACAGTCATTATAGGAATAAACGGAAAGCTGGAACTGAGGCACAATAAATAAAACCTACCTGGGAATGTCCAAACTCCACCACCAATAGTTTCTTTCCTATATCACTTCCCTTCTTACTTTTTAAAGATTTGTTATTTGTGCAAAATGAATGCTTTGCTTGTGTATATATGTGTACTTCATGACCCCAGGGAGGCATCACATTTCTTGGAACTAGAGTTACAGAGAGACGTGAACTTTCACATGGGTGCTTGAATCAAACCCAGGTCATCCTTTGCAAGAACTGAAATTATTCTTAACTACTAAGCCATCTCTCCAGTCCCACTAGCTAAGGTTAATACACCTTTAATATGAAAATTTCTTAACAATTCAATTTTATTATGATTACTTTTTATTTCAAAATATAGATGAACACATGGAGGAGAGCATGGTTTGATAACCCATCAAACTGAAGAGGTGAGCAACTAAGTTATAAAACAAAATTTCTCATTATGAAAATCCCAACCCCCCACCTCCACCCACTTTCCTGCCCCTTCTCCCTTTCCCTTCCTTATTTATTTGCAACATTAACTTCCTCTGAGATAGGATATAAATTTTAGCTGTAGGTGAGCCATATGGAAATAAAGATAGCTGTTAAGCCACCAGCTGAAAATCAGGATGTCTGTCCATACAGATCAGTAACACTGCACCCTACTCAAGAGTAGAGTGAAATAGCAAACATGCTGAACAAGCCAAACAAACATCAACAGAGCTGCCCAGACACTGTTAGAGACAGTGAGAAACAAGAGAATTAAACAGAGGAGCAGTATGACTTCATAGCACATCACCTGTGTCATAAAACATTCCCTATCACACTTAATTTCATAGCTCTCCATACTGTGAACTTCTGGTGAATCCACCTAGTGAGATTGCCAACCCCACGAGGAACTTCAGCCGGTCCAGATCAGCTCCACATTGGGAAGTCTTTTCGTCTCCTGGGACCTATAGTTAGGGCCCTCTGCTGATCAACACTGCTCTTCCAAAAGAGAAGTTCCACTGTATCTAAACAATCCCCAGCATGCCCACACTCTCTTCTAAGCATGGCTGCACAGCTGGTACTGGGAATACTTGAGGAAATGATCCTTCAAGTCAAGTCTAGTTCTACATGAGGAAGGCAGATGGTGAAAACATGAAGATACAGGTCATGACAAGTTACACATACACCATGTCTCCTTCCTGTCCTTTCCATTCTAACTCCAAGGTTCACCTAACAAACTGTTTGCTTCTGGGTCTTAACTGAACCACAGCAAGTCAGCCATTCAGAATATTAAGTCCCTGGTAGTGCTGAAAGTGGTCACTTGGTTCCTCCGGCTGCCCTGGTTCCTCCGGCATTTGCACTTTGAGCTTTCTCCTCTCCCTTGACCTCAGTGACAACCACCTGCTCTTGCCTCTCTTTTTGCCCACCATTCTCTATCATTTTTTTTTCTTTTGCCTGTGCATGCATGTGGTGTGGTACATATTCATGTGAGTGGACACACATGCACATGTGTGCCTATGAGGCCAGGGGTTGATACTGAGTCCTCCGCAGTTGCTTTCCACATTAGTCTCTGAGACAGGGTCTCTCAATTGAACCAGAGCTTGCCTGTGTGACTGATTTATGCTAACTTGGAATCTGGTTCTACTTTCTACATGCTGGAACTGTCAGGGGGCTGCCATGCTCACTGGGCTCAAGTCTTCAGACTTGTGAGGCAGGCACCTTATCCACTGAAACCACCTCGCCTGCTGCCTAGTCATCCTTTAGAAGAACCCAGGGCAGTGTCCCTGATTTACTTTTCTTACCACTGTCACACCGCTGGAGGAGGCTGCAAGGGTGTTACTAGCAGGCACAGGTGCAGGAGACAGGCTCCAGGACTGGAGAATGCAGGCGTTGGGCTGGCTGGCTCTTGCTGTGTAGGCAGTCTGTACCATAACAAACACTTGGGCAATACCGTAACAGACAGGGTGTGTGGCTGACCTGGGCTTTATCCACCTCTCTGTGTTGTTAGCTCTAAATTTCTGGCCATGGCTTTGCTTTCACCTATCTATAATTTCTAAGATAACGACTACCAAGCAGACAGGTGAGCGAGTGGTAAAGAAGGACAACATAGAACTCAAGGAACGAAATGAAAAGAACATCATGGGATGTTCCCTGCACCTAGGGCACGGAGACACATGAAAGAAAGGGTCCATGAGAAAATGTAGAGTGGAGAGTGTGAGAAATGACATGATGTGGGCGGGGACAGCCCTTACATACCAGGGCAGGTACTCAGCACCAAATTCAAGTTTTTCTAAATTGTGCTCAAATCCAGTTATTTATGCACAGAAGAGTTCCATAACCACATAAGATAGGGACGTACTAAGACCTCTCTTAGGAGGTCATAACCCACGATCCTTCGTGAAACCTGCAGATTTATAGACTAAAACCACCACCACTGGCTTTATCTGAACCAACAGATTTTACTTACTTACTTTTTTCTTTTCTTTTTTTTTAAAGACAGGGTCTCATATAGCTTAGCCTGGCTGAGGCTAGACTTGAACTCATGATTCCCCTTCCTCTGCTCCCACATGCTGGAATTAGAGGCATTCTTAACTTAATCCCAGACTCATCTTTCCATTGTATGTCCTATACAACATAATGAAGCACAAAACAGGCCCATGTTTCAGAAGAATGCAGGATGAGGAAACTGTACATGCTTTACACTTTTAGCCATGCTTTACCCTCACTGACATGCACACATGCACGAATGTGTGCACACGCGCACGCGCGCGCACGCACACACACACACACACACACACACACACACACACACACACGGAGGGAGGAAGGGAGAGGGAGGGAGGGAGACTCACCAGGGGATTTATGTTTGTCTTTGGATAGACTGTAACTTGAAGCTAATTTTTTTTTTTAAATGAGCAAGTGTTACTACCATAATCAGACCAAAACTTACTAGAAAAAAAAAAAAACAATTTTGTTGCTATAAGCAAAATATGATCTGGGAATGCAGTGCTATGAACTCACCTTCAAATAATAGTTATAAAACATGGCCCCACGTTAATACTCTATCAACCCAATCACTGAACGAGTCAGAACTGGGCAAATCAAGTGCTCCCATGAGGGCCCTACGCTTGTCTTCTAATTGAGAAGAATGGAAGAGGGCTAACGTCCGGCTGCTTTAGACGAGACACTCATAGGATCTAAGTAACGGTGCACGAAGCTTACTACCCCTCATTTACAGATGTCTTCTTGTGCTCCGTGCTGACTCAGTCCCTTCACACTTTGTCCCCTCCCAAGACTTTAGTGACTCAGGACAATCAGGTAGAGTGGTAAGAAAACACAGGTGACCCCACTAGTGTCCCCTCCCTGGGTTCAACCTACGTTCCCGCGTGCATTCTGTCCTTGTACCATCTTCCTCCTGTAGAGCTTTCAGCTAAGTGGCATCACGGTGGCCTCGAAGAGCAGCTTTCTGGAGAGCAGCATTGAGAGCACCAGGCCCAGCAGTGTGAACTTTGCTCTCTAGGGTCAAAGGGAAAGAGATGGTATGACCTGGAGGAGACCTCCCCTTCCATCAGCCACTGATATATACTTAATGGATGCTAACACGGACTGCCAGAGAAACCAGCCTCAGCAGGAAGGCTTCTGCAGGCCTCCAGCCTGCTCCCGGCTAGCACCACTCACCTGCCTCCTGCACAGAAAGGCACATTCCAGCCTCAAGTCCCTGCAGCTGTCTAGCTGAGAGAAAAGTGATGTGTAGGAAACCCGACACTCAAAAAGGACCCTCAAAATGGCTCAGTTAAGGGCATGGTGGCTTTTTGTTGTTTGGTGGAACATTTTTATGTTCCGAACACAATTTAAGGAAGTGAGCTTGAAAAAGCATACCGCAGTTAGCTTAAAGAGCAAAGCAGCGACAGTAAGAACAGTTCCTTCTAAGCACAACTCAAGTCCAAATCACCCCACCAAGGATTAACGGCAGCAGTGCACTCTTAGGAGTCTAGAATACCACCCAAGGAAGACGCTAAAAGAAAAACTGGACCCAAGGAATCACTCCGCGTTCCTCTATCACTTCTCAAACACAGACTGCAGACAGTCCGCTCTGCCTGCCACTGCATCTGGATTCCCACACACAGGCTCTGCCTAATGGCTCAATATGGAGAGACTCTCATCTGCCTCAGTGGTGGACACACACTCAGCCCTCACAAGCAGCTGGCGAGGCTAAGACCTCAGACTGCATGAGGCTACCTCAGAGAGGGAATGCCATGCCCAGCAACACAGGTGAATGAAACACAGGTAGCCACTTGGTGCTTTCTATTCAGTGGGCTCAAGCTCAGCACATCTGGGCTGGCAGCTAAAGAGTTAATGCAACTAAGACTACAGTACAAGTTTGCAGAAAAGAAACATTTACAGTAAAAATAGCGGAGAGGGAAGACGACTGGGTCTACTGGAAATGCATCCAGGAGAATATAAAGCAGTGGAAGTAGCTTCTGAAATTGCACCTGTGCTCACACTCTTCAAGGCCCCTCAAAGCCACCAGACCGATCCTTGCCTACAGTGGGCCTAGAAGGCAGGGCTAAGTAGAAGCTCCCGCCACAAGACTTCCTTCTAACTGGACAGAAGGAAAGTGGTAAGGTACACTTCATTAAGAACTACCCCATGAGTGGGCTTGAATTACTAAGGCAATGTTTCAAACACAAAACTGTCAATTTTGGTAAAGACGGCGACCTTGGTAGGAACCAGAATTTTGCACATGAAGAAATCTCAGGGCTAGAAAACAGAAACCCATAAAGGTTAAAGAGCCAGGCACAGCTCACCTATGACCCAGACTCCTTTGTGCCCTGCTGCTTACTGGGCTAACAGACCAGATACCCTTCCAGAACATTTTACAAATGACAACAGAGCTGTGTCAGGAGACACCACTGCATTTTCTCAAGTAGACCCTGAAGCTTAGAAGAGATAGGGCTACTTTTGTTGCCTCTAGGGTCTGCTCTCCAAGCCATGTTCCTTGCAGCACCCCTGCCCTTCTGGATCCCATGGTTAACTCTACATGCTTGGGCATTCTTCCCTGGTGAAACTGCATTTCTTGAGGAAGAAATTTTCCCCCAAAGCACCTAAGCTCAGTACTCTTGAAAGTTGTGTTTAAGGCCACACAACCCCAGGGATCTGAAACATGCTCTGGGGGTGGGGTGGGGGGCTGAAGATGTAGCTCAGAGACAGGATGTGTGCTCAGCATGCAAAAGACTGGGTTAAACCTCACAACTCCCTTGCCCTCCAAATAGAGGAGTCACACATATTGGCAGTAACCCTGAAAAACCTGATCACTTGCCTTTTCATGTTTCTGAAGTGGCCACAAGCATACCTACACTCTATTGATGGGCAGAACAGCTTCCCTCTGCCTTAGAAATAAGTCAGAATTGCCCAAGTACAAGGCCAACATCTATGGTGGTAGTCAGTTCTCTCCATGGTCCCAGCCATCCCTGAACCTTAGAATCTCAAAAACGGGGAGGTGAGCTTGCAACTGGTTTAATCTCCGCTCTTAGTCCAACCTGACCCCTTTCTCCCCAGTTTAGCTCTCACATCCATGCAGACAACAATTTGGTATATTCTCTTTCCGGAAGCTGCCTTTTTAACATTCCTAGAGATGGACCATAACAACTTACAATGATTTTAAAAAACAATCAATATCGTTATATTAGAAATGAAAATTTTCTACCTGAAAGAAACCATCTCAGTATGTGTTACTATCGTTTAATATCAGGTCTGGTACCAAGAAAACCAAAGGTCTGCTTTGTTGTTATTTGTTTTTGGAAGTTTTCTTGAAAAACAGTGGTTTAAAACAGAATATGTTGAAGAAAGAAAATTTCTGTAGAAGAACACAAGCTCAAGGCCTGTCTATTTTTACTGAGTATGGCTATAATAAGCAAAGATGGAGAAATCAACACAGCATCATTTGACACCTATTAGGAAAAATTCCAAGGAAGCCAGCATTCAGTTAATGATGATACAATTAAAACAGGTATTCTTAACCTGCTGGAGGCAAAGGGAATTAGCAGAACCCTTCCACAGGAAGAGGAAAGGAGCGTAAAAGAACTAGGTCTGATCATACTGTGAGCCCTGCAATTTCTGGGGAGCACTTGCCAGCCTACGGCTGTGCATGGCAGAGACGGCTTCCCAAACCAGCTCCTGGACATCTTTCCTGCCTTGTCAGGTCCGGGAGTTCTGTCTGCTGGCCCTCTCTTCAGCTCAAGCACTGCCTTTGTCATCCGTCACTCAGGACCCACACTGACAGCTGAAAGTTTTCATACAGATACACTGTCCACCATATTGTTAAGTACCTCAGTGTAAGTACACACTGACTCAGTGTACATACTGTGCCTTAGTTTTCAGATGCTATGGTTCCAGCAAAGGCTTAGAATGGAGAAACATGCACCACGGCAGGTGCAACTCCTGAGCTCACAGCTTACAAGGGACCAAGCACACAGCACAAAGGCTCACACTGCAATACCATTTGGTTTTTTATTTTCTATATACACTAATGACCTAGGACCATGGGCAAACGAGGGGGAAAGTAAAACATTGCTTTAATCTTCTCAACTTTAGAGCCAACGCACTAATTTCAGGTGTTCCCGTGGCATTTCCATATTCCTAAGTGACAGGTTCATGCTCTTTGTGTTAGCAGTCTCAGTACCATTGAAATGAGAAATTAACACACCTCCATTAACTATCTCCCCTTCCCCTACATGCTGTGCATGTATGTTTGTATCCATGTATGTTTATATGCCTATACCATAGCTATATTAGATAAAGACATATTTATCAGGCTTTATATTTTTATGACTGTTTAATTTTTTATAGTTTATTTTTTCCAGACTTAATAATTGTTTGCTTCTTTCTTTTTCCCTCCCTCCCTTCCTTCCTCCTTTCTTTTCCTGTATAAGTTTCCAGTCTTGGATGTCTACCTGGCTTCAAGTACTTGACGGCTGACTGGGTTTATAGCTTCAGGCAGTAAAATATGTGCCATAGCCTATCCCAGGTATCACTTCATTATTCCTTCCTTCAGCTGTTAGCATGGAGAGGTCCAAAAATAACTGCAGCACAAAGTGATACTGTATACTAGGTTTACAGTGTATCACTTTATCCACTCTGTGGCTTACTTTATTTTTCATAGACATAATAACTTTCTTTCCCCTACCCATTCACTTTCTTTCTAAAATGACGAAAAAAAAGGGGGAAAAAAGAAAGAAAGAAAAAGAAAAAGAAATCTTACTGCTTTCTACCTGGTCAAAACAAAAGGCTGGCTTACTGGAATTCTGAGACTGGGGTAGCCTCTGTGTGAGTTACTCACTGGGGTAGCCTCTACACTAGAAGACCCACAAATGCAAGGACCCACTGTATTTGTTTGTTTATTTTTCCCCTCTTTGGATCCTTTGGCTTTGGGGTATCCCACCACCAAACTTCCAAATAAATCACACAGAGAGGCTTATTATTACTTATAAATGCCTAACCTCAGCTTGGCTTGTTCCTAACCAGTTTTCCTTAACTTTAATATCCCATCTACTTTGCCTCTGAGCTTTTACCTTTCTCTACTTCTGTATATCTTTTCTTCCCTTCTTATTCCATTTCCAGCTGGGTGGCTGGCCCCTTCTTTTCTCACCCCTTCCTTCCTCTCTGATTTCTCTTCCCATTTATTCTCTCTGCCTGCCAGCCCCGACTATCATTTCCTCTGCCTCGCTATTGGCCATTCAGCTCTTTATTAGAACAATTGGGTATTTCAGACAGGAAAAGTAACACAGTTTCACAGAGTTAAACAAATGCAACATAAAAGAATACAACACATCTTTGCATCATTAAACAAATATTCCACAGCATAAACAAATGTAATCCACCTTAAAATAATATTCTACAATAGCCCATGTCTCTCTATAAAAAGGTCTAGTCCAGAATTCCAGGAAGTAAGCTGTGCAAAGGTCTACACAATTCCTCCATGGTCAGAAGGTTCATGTTCACACTGGAAAGAGACCCTGGTGCAATCTTTGTGGAGACTTAAACCTCCAATCCTGTGGTCTAGGAAGGTCAGAGCCTTCTGCAATCTCTAAACCCACTCTCTCAGCTGACCAAAACTGTGTTAAGTCTTGTCTGTTTCTTTCCCTTTTACCTGCCCTTGAATATTTTTACTTTTTGTCATTCACAATGACAGACAAGAATCCTTCTCTAGAGAAAAGCCCATTAAATCAGAAGTGGCCTAGGAACTCAGGCATTTGTGACCCTCAGTCTTCAAGCAGGGAAAGAATTGATGGGAATGACATTTCATGGCTTGAGGAAGGAAGAAAATGACAAATGTCCTATGCAATGAGTTTGGCTGGAGAGTGCCATGCTATGCTTCACAGGGAAATGTTTTTAATTAGGAAATGTGCAAGCATATAAATATCCATTTTCCAGACTTAATAAATATCAATACATATAATATCAAATTTGTTACAGATGATAAAGAAATAAAAGGTCACAGATACAGCTAAAATAGCAATTTCTCCAGACTCCACCCTCAGGAGGCCCCTCCCCTTCTCCATGCACACAACAGGAACACAATAGCAATGAACGTGGCTGCGAAGCTGAGAGACTGTCACTCTTCTGTGTGTGTCTTGTACCATGTGAAATTCTTTACGATTTATTCTCCCTGCTACAGAAAGATACAGACCTTTCCTAACAGCCTCCAGATGCTTGAATATTGAGTAAAAAGAGTGTGGAAAGCCATCGGAACTTGCTAGGTGATGTGTAGGTTATTTTCTCCTCCCCGTTATTACCAACAGTGACAGAATGAATATTTCCTTCAGCATCTTCTTCCAGAACACAGGCAAAGCTCACCAGCCAAGACGGAGCATCCTCCAACATCATTATAGAATAGATGAGACCAGAGCAGTCTTTGCCTGCTACATGTGATGCTCTACATTCCATGCCCAAACCCCACCAAAAAAAAAAAAAAAATTTTTTTCAAACTACCTGCTCGTGGATGCACTACAGTTATACACAGCACTATACGTGGCATGCAGTCTTTCCCAACTCCACCCTTTAACTCTACTACAGTTATACACACCATTGTACACATCACAAGGAGTCTCCCAACTGCACCCCTAAAATGGTATGGCCCTGGTAGAAAACTGGAATTTGTTTCTTGACCTAATCTACTGTGTTTTTCTCCTAGATCACTGCCTCTTTGCTATGATTTAGAATACATCTGGGTACTACAGATGTGAGACCTGCAATAGGGGTGTGTGTGTGTGTGTGTGTGTGTGTGTGTGTGTGTGTGTGTGTGTATTCACACTATACTCAGACTAAAAGTTTTGTCTCTGGTTGCCATTTAAATTTTGTTTTCTTGTACTTCCAACTTGAATTTTTGTCTTTTATTTATTTATTTTTTTTTTTTTAAAGATAGGGTCTTAAGTATTTCAGGGTGGCCTCAAACCAGCTATACAATCAAGAGTGGCCTTCAATACCCGATCTTCATGTCTCTACCTCCTGAATGCTAACACCACAGGCATAAGCCAGCACAGCTCGTTTATACAGGTGCTAGCGACCAAACCCGGGGCTTCATCCATGCCAGGAAAGCACTCCACCAAATAAGTGGCATCCCCCAGACTCACTGGAAATTTTTGAAAAATCCAAATTTGTAGTTTGGTCTTTGTATACATTCTTCAAAAATATCCTCCTATTTTCCAGTGCTCTACACAGTTTATAAGTTTAAAGGTTTCTCTTAAAAATGATGCTTTTAATTCCTTTTCTAACAATGTCCTGCAACTATTTCTTGCAGTCAGTGGCACTTTGTAATAACTGACATAATAATCACAGTGTCAAGACCAAGTCTCTCTGTGTCTGGCAGTCCCTCTCTGTGTATCTGTCTACTGCCACACCAATCCAAATGCGACAGTGTTATAACAAATCCTACTGACCCCATCTGGTATCTTCAATTAATTTTAGAATCATTCTGTCATGTTTCTTGGAAAAGTCTCTTGGTTGTAGTACTTTAACCTTTAATTGCATCCATTTTATAAATTAACTTAAGGAGCACTGGGTGCTTTTAAATGTTGGAAGTTTCTGTTCAGTACCAGACAAGCTTGCTTTTCTTTTCTTTTCTTTCTTTCTTCTTTCTTTCTTCCTTCCTTCCTTCCTTTCTTTCTTTCTTTCTTTCTTTCTTTCTTTTTTTCAGACAAGGTTTCTCTGTGTAGCCTTGATTGTCCTGGAACTGGCTCTGTAGACCAGGCTGGCCTCGAACTCACAGTGATCTGCCTGCCCCTGTTTCCCAAGTTAAAGGTGTGTGCCACCACTGCCCAGCGTAGCTATTATTTTTTAAACTAGCTTTTACAGTGTTTTAATTCAGAAAGATACTATAACTAGATCTAGTGACACACACCTGTAATTACAGCATTGGAGAGGCTGAAACAAGATGACTAAGAGTAGGACAGCCTAGATAGGAAGGCCCTGTAAAGCATAAAGCCATTGTATTATGTTCTTTGCTATGACTATTACAAGGTATATTATAGTATTTTATTGCTGGGACTGACTGCAATCCCCTTTTCTAATACACTGCTGTTGGTATACTGCAAACTTAGTGGTCTCTTAACTTCTTTCACATCTAGTTCTGCTACTGAATTCTACCTTGAGCTAATATTTAGTAATTTCCTACTTATGTAGTATGTAGTATGTTCAAATAATATTTCCCTCCATCTCATTGCATTATGAGCTAGCTGGTAGTTAACAGGAAAAATTAAGATATAGTTTGTTACCTTTTAAAATAGCTAAAGCTCAAATCTATAAACATATTTATGAAAGAAAACTCACAAAGCAATGCTTAAAAAACTGAAAGGACTTCAGAGAAATGGGAGGAAATGGAAGGTTGGTCTTAAGAAAGAATGTTTCCTTCCTTATAAATATTTTGTTATGAAGAGATTTTCCAGAAAAGCATAATTACTTTGGAAGGAATGAACATGCAGGAAATCACATATACTCTACACTGTTTTATTAAAAGCAGCGAGAGCTCAGCAACAAAGTCATGAAAGCATGCCCATTATAAAAGAAGGGCTAAGCCCTCCATATGTGGGCACTTTATACAATGACAACGGATTTGCCAGCCAGCAAATGAAGTGGCTCTACTCCAGGAGGCTTAGCATGCTCACTAAGCCAAGGGGAAGCAGTCTACTACAGACTGGACTGGACGCTATGGCACTACTTCAGTAGAAGGGCGGATTACACCTGAAGAAGAACTGTTTGAAAATGCAATGGACTTTGGCTTGGTTATCAAATTAGCTCAGCAATCTTCAGTAAAACCACTGGGTAGATTAATGATCCCCTTCCCAAAGCCATATTGAGGAGATCTGTAATTATATCACACACAAGAAATGGTTCCAAAAAATTCTCCCATTTGAGTAGATGTCCAAGGTCATGAGAAATGAGTCGAACAAGAATAACACTTGCACCACTTAATCATGTAAGACAAAGGTCACAACAACATGCGGGGAAAGGGAAAAACACCAGGACAAAATCAACCTCTATAAACAGAAACTCCAAACAAGAAACATACATAAAAAAGAAGTAGCAACCCTTGCCACCACATAATTCTACTAAGTTTTATGGCCTGAAACCTGAGTATTCTTTCTGAGGAATCAAGAGAGAGGACAGTTCAGAGGGCAAAAGAGAAATACCATTACCCGAAGGACAGAGGCAGGGGAAGGTGTTGATCATTCCTACAAAAGCAACTTCTGCCTACTTAAGAATCAAACACTGCAGTGAGTAGAGAAAGGGGAAAGAGAGAAGGACAGCCAAACAGCAAGTGGAAACTGGTTACTATGCAAACATGAGGACCTCAGTTCAGATGCCTAGCACCCAGGTAAAGGCCAGGTATGATGACACACAATTGTAAGACCAACACTGAGGGAGCAGATCTCTCACTGAGTTAGTTCACTGGATGTCCAGGGTAGCCAATCAGTGAACTCTGAGTTCATTCAGAGAACCTCCCTCAAAGATTAAGGGGGAGAACAATCCAGGAAGCCACCCAACATTGACCTCTAGCCTCTCTCTCTCTCTACACACACACACACACACACACACACACACACACACACACACACACACACACAGGGGAGGAGGGTGCTGGAGTCTGGGGGATGCAGCTTGCCTAACATGCATAGAACCTAAGCTTGATCCTAGCTCTGTACCAGTTACATGGGGAAAAGAAGAGGCTGGGGACAAGCAGGCAACTACAAATACATACCAGAAACAGTAAGAATGCACAAGACAAGCACCTGAGATTGACAAAAAGCCAGGAATGGCTTCCCAGAGGAAACGGCGGAGCTGAATCATGAAGCCACAGCTAGAGCTGCACTCTGGTATGAAGAGAGCACGTGTCACTGCAGAGAAGAGTGAGTCATGGCACCCTGCCCTGGAGCTCACAGAATAATGCAATCAGAAAGCAGGAACCATGTCCGAAAACCCAATCACATCAAGATAGAAAAGAAAAGAGGTCATGGTCAAAGATTCATGGCTAAGACGGGTATGGTGGTAGACACCAGCTATTCCAAAACTCAGGTGGCTGGAGCAAGAATCGTTGTAAGTTCAAATATAGCCTCCTCTACATAATAAAGTCAGGGCTAGCCTGAAATAAAGACAGCAAAAGCCTACTAATGGAACTTCAGTTTTTAATAAAACAAAAACACAAAATGCAACATATTGCTTTCAAGCTACATAAGTAAAAAATACTAAAAAATTAAGAAGTAGTTAAAAATTATTTTCAAAATGAAAATAAAAAAGACACAGGAAGCAGTATTATTGGGTCTCAAATTTCAAAGAAAAGTCTAACTTTAAACATGGCATTTGGTGTCAAGTAACAGATGAAATCAAGGTGTCATTAAACAGAACTAACACTAGTTGCACTATCAGAATTTAATAAAAATCATGTTTCTTCCCTAAGGGCCGTAAAACTGAAGGATGACTATTGCCTCTGTCTTTCATGAAAGTTACAATTTAGAAAGAGAGCCACAATAAGCAAATGTAACACTGTTCTGAGTGTCAAAGGCTGTTAATTAGACACATACCTGGAAAAGAGTTAAGAACAGTGGCACACCAGAGAAATCCCTCAAATGATCAGGTTCTGCAGGGCAGTTTATACTTGAAAGATGTCAGCACAGAAACTGAGCTTACCTGTCAGCTGACTGTGCACTCACCTATCAGATCATTGCACACTCACCTGTCAGCTAACTGCACACTCACCTGACAGATCCCTGCACACTCACCTGACAGATCATTACACACTCACCAGCCAGCTCACTGCACACTCACCTGACAGATCCCTGCACACTCACCTGACAGATCATTACACACTCACCTGTCAGCTCACTGCACACTCACCTGTCAGCTCACTGTGCACTCACCTGACAGATCACTGTGCACACTCACCTGTCAGCTCACTGTGCACACTCACCAGCCAGCTCACTGCACACTCACTGACAGATCATTACACACTCACCAGCCAGCTCACTGCACACTCACCTGTCAGCTCACTGCACACTCACCTGTCAGCTCACTGCACACTCACCTGTCAGCTCACTGCACACTCACCTGACAGCTCACTGCACACTCACCTGACAGCTCACTGCACACTCACCTGTCAGCTCACTGCACACTCACCTGACAGCTCACTGTGCACTCACCTGTCAGCTCACTGCACACTCACCTGACAGATCATTACACACTCACCTGTCAGCTCACTGCACACTCACCTGACAGATCATTACACACTCACCTGTCAGCTCACTGCACACTCACCTGACAGCTCACTGCACACTCACCTGTCAGCTCCCTGCACACTCACCTGTGATCTTATATTCACTGTCAATTCATGTGAAAATAAATCATCTTTACAACGTTTCCATTACCAGCAAAACCAAATAAAACTTCTAGATAGCTACCACAAAAAAAAAAAAAAAAACCTTTTAAAAAACACAAATTCATCAAGTGTCTTTCAGTTTTCAACTTAAGTATTATAGCCATGTCCCCATTTTTTCCATCATATAATCAGCAGCAAGGAAGACTCTACGGCAGAGCGTTTATTACCCTAATATATGAGTCACCTGGGAAATGGCAATCTGGCTAGAGAAAAGTGTCTGAATAAAGACTCCCAAAAACAGTCCTCAATTTGTTCTAGGAAATCAAAAGTCAAGGGAATTCACAGTTCCAGGACTTCTAAATTTGTCTGGTACACAATGTCCTTAGCCAGCAGGTAAGACAGTCACTGCTCAGTTCCTACTCCTGTCCCTCTCGGTTCTTCACCAGGTTACTCATTTGTGCTGCCAGACGTGCAGAATTCCAACCTCACCCAGAGACAGGTCAGTTGCTACATCACCCATGCTCCCGGTGACTGCTCTAGAGCCCCTGGTTCTGACAAATGAAAACTGAGCATAAGTCCACAGCATCCTATTCCTTAGCAACGTGCTCCCTGGTGGAAAGGACAGACGTGGCCAGGGCTTCATTTCTCCTTTCTCTTGGAGGATAGGATAAATAGAAGAATCATAGGACAGAATGGCAAAAGATACCAGTGGAATGAATCACAATGCTCCAGGATCTCTGGAAGCACTACCAAATGCATGTGTCAGCCTGGGAGTGCTGACTTCTGAGTCTCCTGTGGTAAAATCTGGAGTAGCTTGTCACTGCATTCCCAATGATGGGGCAAATCCACCCAAACAGGTAACTGTGGTTTTCACTCATAAACAGTTGCCTTTAACTAAGTAATATTTTGATGAAAGATCACACTTAAACAGTTTATAACAGAAGAGAACAGATGAATAAAAATCAGTGTACTTTAATGTTTACCTCAAAATCTAATTCCTATGGTAATAAATCCACTAAAATGCACAAAAATGTTCACATGAAGGCTAAACTTGGATGTTAATGAAAAAGTCTCTCTCCATGTATTTCAATAAACACCCAAGGAAAAGTATACCATGGTTCAGAATCTTCCTACAAGCATGCAAGTTCACTCTCATGGGACCCACTCTCCTGCTCCCCAGGGAACAAGGCTCCTTATTTTTTTTAGCCATTAGAAAACATGTTTTTGGAAACTACAAAATTAACATTTGGTTAGGGGGCAAATGCAGGAAAGTTTTTATCCTGTTTATAATAATGAATCTGGTCCAGAATACAATGAATCAAGAACTGGATCCTAATTTTGAAATGTTTTCACAGTTTTCTGCTTATTTATCAGATAATAAAAGGGTACATCTCTGAAAGCATATGACTACCATACATGATAAAATCATGAATTCTTGATTTTTTTTTTTTGCTACAATCTTGAACTGTTTTTCTGGGGGGAGTCCAATGCCATTGTGTGTGAGGGAGCAGGGAGTAAGCTCTGCAAGCAGTGTGCACTACAATGAAACTGGAAACCCTTCATGGCAGGCTATGCCCGCCTCTGCAAAAAGTTATAATTAAAATTAAGCAGAAAATGGAAACACTGACATCTGCTGCTAGTTTGCTTGCAGTTAAAATGCTTCCAAATTAAAGAGTACAGATTAGAATATTGAGATTCAAAACCTAAATCCTGCACAAGCCAATCACCCATGGGGTATGTGCCTGTGTGGACCAGCCACACAGTCAGTCAGCACAGCACGTGTGTGGTTCTCTGGGCATCTCTGCTGCTGGTGACAGAACCTACAACCTTGCACACACTATCCCTGCGCTGGACCACTGAGCCCTCAGACCCCAATGAGTCTCTTTCCTAACCTCTGAGATCTCGGAGCTCTTCACATGTCTGGTTTCATAGTGTCTCCTAGAAACGTGGCAGACTGCTGGCCTAACTAACGCTCAGGATTGAGCTCATTCAGAGAATTAAGCACTGGCCCACAGTGGGAAAGGGCTGTCTCTGACTCTTATTGTTTGTGGGACTCTACTCCTCATCCTGGGTTGCCTTGCCCAGCCTTAATACATGAGGAGGTGCTTAGTCTTACTGCAACTTGACATGCCATGTTTTGTTGATACTCATGGGAGACCTGCCCTTTCTTGAACAGAAAGGGGGGGGGGAGTGAATTGGATGGTGGAAACAGGGGGGAGGAGAGAGAGATTGGAAGGAGAGAAGACAGAAAACAAATTTATTAAAAATAAAAATAGTCAAACACATCAACATTTAATTCCGCTTACATGCATTCCCTCATCTTCTTTCTGAATGCTGTAGGGACTCCTGAGTGATGCATAATACTTGAAGTATGGAGATATATAAAATGCATGATCCCATCCCCAAGCATTTCCCATACATCTTCCCTCATCTCAAAGTGTTCGTTCACACATCTGTTCCAATTACACTGTTGCTGGTTATTTTCCAGGGGAGCACATTCTGGAAGGTGTGCCCTCGCTCCCATGCATCCCACTTTAAAATCAATGTCCTATTTGGCTGATAAAGGGTTAAGGAGTAACAGAAGAGGGGGGGGGAAGAACATGAAAAAAAATTTTTTTTCTGGTTCAGTCATTACTGTTTTTAACCTAAGATGTCTTTCGGAGTGTTTAGCTCCATGGTGATGGGAGCAGGTGGAAAATATAGAAACACTGAGAGAACAAACCCTTCAGAAGATTTTAAGGTTTCTAACGCAAAGCTTAATATGGAATTACAGAACCATGTAAGATGAAAATAGACTCATAATTTAGTAATGGTATGAGTTGAACAATCTTCATAATAGCTTTAAAAGTGTTATATTCTTCTTACAGAAAGGAAAATAGAAAACAAAGATTTTGACTCCGATTTGAACTAAAGAAAACATCTCAATATTTAGAATGGTTTAAACTGTGGAAGTTGCCTTCACACTTGGTAGTATCTGGGACATCTGTGGTCACAAAACTGAGAGCATAAACATGCTACTGGCATCTCCTGGGAAGATGCCAGAGACGATGCAAAGCACTGGAGAATAGCAGCAAGGAAGAATCAATCCCTAGCACCTTATAGAATCCATACTCAGTAACCACAGTGCTGAGGAGCACAGGCTGATAAATCATGGCGACCCACGCTGCTGTTAGCCAAGCCGGCAAGTTCCGGGTTTAGTGGGAAACCTTCTGGTAAAATAAGATGGTGAGCAGCACAGGCAGTCACTTGCAGTCAACCTCTGGCTCTCATAGGTGAAGCAAGTGAATCCACCCACACTATACTCAGTATACTCAGTATACTCATGGAAAGAACTGGTTATGAAAGGAGGACATTTCTGGGCTGATGAAGACTGAGCAGAACCCTAAAACATATGCATAAACAGTATGTCTCAGGTAAAGTAAGTCACAGCTGAAAAGCTCGAAAAGCTCGTGTGGTGGGACAACACGGGACTATGATGCAGGGCGAGAGACTATGAGACCCCTGGCGACTTTGAAAACAGGGTTTGGCATTAAGAGCGATGTGGTCTAGATCAATTGTAGAGCAATTGCTTAGCATGCCTAAGGCCTGGTTTGATTCTAACACCATTATTTAAAAACAAATAAAAAGCCCAGAGTGCCAGCACAGGTGCACAGTCCCAGCTCCACAGGAAGCTGAGATGAACTCATCCTCTGAGCCCAGGACTTTGAAGCCACCTGGGCAATAACGCAAGACAAGACCCCACTCTAAATGGAGGTTCCATCATAAAGGGGTGGCTGGGTCAGAAGCCTGGGCTCACATGCCCCAGTCAGATGGGAGATGGACAGTCTGGGTACTGGAGAGGTAGAAACAGGGAGGCACTCTAATGGTGAGTGAGGGGTTTTTTGTTTGTTTTTTAAGATTGGAAGAGACTGACAGAGGTTCACCTAATCTTTAAGAGGGAGAAAGAGAGAAAGGGAGAGGGGGAGGAAGAAGGAAGGGGAGAGAGTGAGAGAGAGAGAGACAAAAGATGGACGAGAGAGACGAGAGGGGAAGGCAAGAGGGGTCATCAGGGGAAAGAAAAATGAGAATTTGAACCTCCCACTAGAAAAAGACATGGTGATGGAAAGGGGGATGTTTCAGACAGAAGCAATGGCAAGGAAGGAACTCCACCTAGTGATCCAACCCACAGATCCACTGATGCTAGCGAGGCCCTTCTGCTGTGACGCTGAGGGTCAGGGGGAGACAAAGCACCAGGAACTCTCTAAGTTTAACAAACCCAAAGCGTCGACAATCATAGGCAAGGAAATAAAAAGTGAGAAAAAGGCTCTGAAAGTCAAGGCTCATGGTCAAACCCTGACCCCTGTCACTCTGTAACATGCCTTTCATTCTATCTTCATACTTAATAGCAAACGGACTTTATTCTACTTAAGAATTAGCATGTGAACATCTCAGCGTAATGTTTTAAACACTGGCTTCCTATTGATTACAGCTAACTGCACTGATTGACTGAATGACTGACTGACTGACTGAATGAATGAATGAATGATTTCAAGACAGGTGTTTCACTGTGTAGCCCTGGCTGTCCTGGCACTCACTCTGTAGACCAGGCTGGCCTCAAACTCACAGAGACCCCTCTGCCTCTGTCTCCTGAGTGCTAGGATTAAAGACATGTACTACCTACCACTGCCCTGCTGGTTAACTGCATTTTAAAGCAACATAAAACACACTTACATATACTGATCTTATTTGACCTATAAATATCTCCTATAGTCACCACATTCTTGACTATAAGAATATAAATAAAAGTGTTTAAAAAAACATTTTATCTTTCTGAGTTATTCAAACACTGGTGGTTGAAATGTGGACTCAAACCTTTCATTACATAATTGAGTTTACAGATTATTTTTGACAGTGCTAAGAACCCTGAGCCTCTTGCCTGTTAAGGTAGGGGCTCTACTACTGAACTGTATACTGGAGCAGGTTACCAGGCTTTGACTTGGTATCTGTGTAGCTATAGGGACATATTTAAATAGGTACTAAGTGGTACACAGTTTCTTGAAACAAATGTGCCATTCAGTTTGTATATTATAAATGCCTAACAAATGCCTCATGAATCTATTTACT
Organism: Phodopus roborovskii; assembly: GCF_943737965.1. NCBI lineage: Eukaryota > Metazoa > Chordata > Mammalia > Rodentia > Cricetidae > Phodopus > Phodopus roborovskii. The sequence goes on along the minus strand of NW_026126515.1, from coordinate 3,980,118 downwards.
ACTTTTGTCCAAGTTTTACAATTTAAGAATCCAAAAACTAACACTTGTTGGCACCTCCTTAAAAGTGTGATTTTGTAAACAATGGAACCTTGAAATTTGCAGGGAAATGGATGGAACTAGAAGAAACCATCCTGAATGAGGTAACCCGAGTCACAAAAAGTCAAACATGGTATGTACTCACTCGTATACGGATATTAGACATAGAGCAAAGATTACCAGCCTACAAGCCACACCTCCATAGAAGCTAGGAAAATGGAAAAGGGACAAGATCTCCTGAGCAAATTGGGAGCAGGGGGAGGGGAGAGAAAGTTAGGAGAAAGAGAAAGGGGGGATACATAAGGGAGCAGGAAGATTGAGTCGGGGGAAGAATAGAGGAGAGCAAGAAAAGAGATACCATAATATAGGCTTAAAGAGAAATCTGGCGTTAGGGAAATGCCCAGAGATCTACAAGGATGACCCCAACTAACAATCTAAGCAATAGAGCAGAGGCTATCTTTAATGTCCTTCCCCTATAATGAGATTGATGACTACCTTATATGCCATCCTAGAGCCTTCATCCAGTAGCTGATTAAAACAGAAGCAGAGACCCACAGCTAAGCACTGAGCAAAATTCCTGGAATCCAGTTGCAGAGAGGGAGGAGTGATGAGCAAAGGGGTGAAGGCCATGCTGGAGAAACCCACAGAAACAGCTGACCTGAACAAGGTGGAGCTCATGGACCCCAGACCAACAGCTTGGAAACCAGCATAGGACGGAACCAGGCACTCTGAACATGGGTGACAGTTAGGAGGTCTGGGCAGGCTATGGGGCCCCTGGTAATGGAACAGCATTTATACCTAGTGCAGGAATGGACACTGGGAGCCCACCTCACATAGAGAGACACTCTCTCAGCCTAGACACACAGGGGAGGGCCTAGGCCCTGCCCCCAAATGATGCGACAGACTTTGATGATTCCCCCATAGAAAGCCTCATCCTTTCTATGGAGCAGAAAAGAGATGGGGTGGGGGTGGGGGGAGGCATGGGAAAATGGGAGGGAGAGAGAACTGGGATTGATATATAAAATAAAACTGTTTCTAATTTAAATTAAAAGAAAAAAGTGTGATTTTGTGCTACATTGGGGCTTTAAAAGACATAGCAGGGCTAGTTAGCGAGAAACACCCTGACAAAGAAAGGCAGAACAGACACTGGGTGAAGAGAGGGAAAGACGTACAAGTCAGAGCTCTTCTACTGACCTACAGGCTCCACCATTTAAACACAACTATCCCAGGAAAGTGCCGCCCTCTGAAATCATTTCCCTAATTTGTCATGATTTACATGTAAAACAGGACATATATAACCAAAAATTAAAAACTTTCAGTAAGCTTCATTCAGAAACATTCTGCAAGGCTTCTGACTTTCTTCTGTGACTGCTTGGCAGTTAAGGGCGCTTTTGCTCCACCTGGAGACTTGAGTTTGATCCCCAGAACTTACACCATAGGAGAAAAAGTCAACTCCCAAGGGTTGTCTTCTAACCTATGCTGCAGTACACTTGCTCATGTACAAATGCACCTGAGTGCATGAGCACGCAAACACAAACAAATGTAACTTCAAAACCACTTTGTGGTAGGAGTGCTGTTGCACACCTGTAATCCCAGCGCTCAGAACCTGAGGCAGGGGGACTGAGGTTTTAAGGACACAGAGCTTACAGCCTTGAGATGCTAAAGTGCTTTCACAGGTATGGAAGAGTACCATACTACAATCCTAAATTAGCTACATGCCAGCTGGATGTGGGCGCTGCCCAGAGATGACCTGGAACCTTCGAAGAGCAGGTGAAATCAAAATGGGAAAGGCCAGTTCCTTCTCAGAGCGGCACACCCTGGGGACAGTAGAACAGGGCCCTCAGCTCTCCACAGCCTTCTGTGTGACCAGTCCAGGGGAGGTGGCCCCTCCTTCCAAGGAGTTCCAAGAAGTCATCGTTCCTTCAAAATACTTTCCATGCTTCACAGTAAGCTTTTTGGGACAGAGATCAGATTTTGTCAACCCCTTGCTTCAGACACCAAAATTAATTACGGACTGCCTGCTCAGTACATATCTGATCAAGAGTATGTCTATGAGGACGAAGCCAAGAAAAGTTAGGCACTAGGGCTACAACTTTAAGACAAGCCATCCTGAACGACACAGGAAGACCTGATTCAAAACTAAACAAGATGTTGGGTGGTGGTGGTGTATACCTTCATTCAGTCCCAGCACCTGGGAGGCAGAAGTAGACAAATCTCTGAGTTTTAGGCAACCTTGTCTACAGAGTGAATTCCAGGACAGTCAGGGCTACACAGAGAAACCCTCTGTGTGTATGTGTGTGTGTGTGTGGGGGGGGGGGTGTTAAGTAGGAATTTCACAAGTGTGAGAAAGAAGAGATAAAACCACTCCTTGGGGACACTGCAGGACTACAGGGGAAGAGGAGGGTAGAACAATATCACCAAGAACAAAGCAAAGCGCAGGGAAGGATGGCAATGCTGCAGGCTCAGAGATGAGACCACACAGGGGCAGGGCCTCAGGAGCAGAGCCTCCAGAAATGTCACACGTATGACTTAGCAGTGCAGCTCCATCGGGAGTGGGGGAACGGGCATTCTCACCACGTCTAGTTTGCAGTGTCGATAGAGTAATAAAAGCGGAGGGAACTTTAAAGGTATAAAGAGGAGGATGAAAAGAGTCAATGTGTCATTATTTATCAACAGCCATGGTTATGGAACTACACCCATAACTCCATAAAATGTACACACATTACAACTAGCAAATGACATACAAGCAGCAAGTGAATGCCCGGACACTAACAAGGGAAAAAATTAAATCTGTGAAACTATATTTACAGAAACAGCAAAAACCCCAATATATCTAATAATGCTAATGCAAGTCATGCAAAATATATATTGGAAATTACAAACCATGGCTAGGAGAAATTAAGTGGAACTGTTCATAGGCAAAAGTCACAGTATTACTGGAATATCTACTCTCCACAAATGAGAAAATAGGATCAAATGAAATTCCATTCAAAATCTAACAGGTTTTTATTTACAGCATATACACAAGCTAAAGTTATATGTAAAATTGCAAAGTATCTATAATATACAAACGAATAAAAGCGAAAACTTAATTGCTTGACTTCTAGACTTACTACAACGCTGAGGCATTCTACAGTGTGCAGCTTGTATAAAATCAGACACGGAGACCAGGCAGTGCCAAGACACTCAACTGGCTGCCAACATAGTCACCAACCAAACGCAACTGGAAAGGAAATCTTTCCAACCAAAGGTGCTGAACATACATAAGGAGAAGGTAGACAATAGTTGCCTCATCTCCTGCTGACAAAAAAACTGGATGTTCCATCAACCTAAACTTCTGAGGGTCTAACCTTAAAGCCTCTTAAAGCAACCAGTGGAGAATACCGTCCCAGAGCTGGGTTTGTGAGTACTTTCTGAAATTAAACTTTCTGTTCAACAGAGATATTTAAAGAACAAGTAGTCAAGCTAGGGCCCAGGAAGAATGTTGGAGATATTGTATATGCATGCATATATGGGAAACTCCAGAATTCAACGTTAGGACAAAAGAGGGAGGTGGAAGAGATAGCCCCCACAAAACACACTGGCTGCATAGACAGCCAATTAGGACACTCAGAAGGATGCCCACAGTTATTGGCCCTTGGGGAAAAGCTAATCACGAGCACAATCATCTTGACTGGGAACATCCAGCATCTCCCTTGCTCTGGCACTTCCTCACTGAACAAAGACATTGCTTCCAAGGCCAACAGAATAACCCTTGGTAGTCCTAACTACCACACTTGACTATGTTTTACTTTCTGCTGTGAAACACTATTCTAGACAAGTGCTGTGGCAGCTTTATCAGGTAGGCCTACACTGTGTTTTTCAGGAGCCTTTCATGGTATCTCGATACATACTGACCATCCCCACCATACAGCCCACAATACAAGCAACAATCAGCCAGTCTCATTCCTCAGCAAACAAGCTGCAGTTGGCGAGCCATTCGAGTTCCACACTCTGTTCTTTCACTGTGAGCGAATGCGCACACACAAAGAATGCGAAGTCTCCAGGCCCAGTATGCTCAGAGCTCTCTGTTAAACAGAACACGGGATCACTAAGGAATGCAAGGCAGAGCTTTTGATGAGACACTCTGCCCTGTTTCCAGCCTATTTCCAAACCAGAGATGGCATCATCCTTCAGTTGGCACTCAGATGGTACCTTGAAGCCAGAGGTACCCCTTCACCCACAGGCCCTGCTGGATTCACACAGTTACATACAGTCCTTGGCAGCCCAATCCCGTCTTTCATCACTTGCTTTCTTGGGGAAGAGGATGCTTTCCCCTTTCATCCTCCCTACAAATTCCGTTTCCTGTAGTCCAGATCACAATTCCTCTCTCTACAGGCATTCCTTCACACAGACATGCTAAAAAGCCAGTGGTTCAGTTAGGTCAGGGAACAAGGCATTCTATACAAAGTCCAACAAAGGCTACAAGTCTATCTCCACAGAAGTCATCAACTCTCTGAAGAAGCAGTCACACAGAGACTCTGAAACAGTCTTTTACAAAAGCAAGTAATTTTTTTTCTGGCTGAGAACTTTATGGCTTAATAATAATAATAATAATAATAATAATAATAATAACAACAACAACAACAACCTAGCTATCCCTTGGAAATTGGTGCTGTCAAAACAGTTGGTTCTCAGACAGAAGATACAAACGACCTAAGCAGTAAAGCCCCTCAGGCACAGAGCAGTATCACAAAGGTGTTCTCTCTGGTATCCTCCATGGTTTCCTATTTGTTATCAAGGGAGCAACCCTGAGCAGGTAGTTCACAGATATGCACCAAATACAGCAAATGGCCTAAAGGTGTCAGGGGAAACTACTGACAAAAATCAAACACTGTTCTTCTGGGGCTGAAAAATAGCCAAGTAGCTCTTCACTGGCTCCTGAGATCTCCCAGAGCAGAATAACCCAGCCTGTCCCTGCAGTGAGTGACAGAAGATGTGAAGAGAAGACCCCAGAAGAAGCCAAAGTCCTCATTCTCCCTCTCACACCCACTCCCTCCTCTCTGCCCGCTTACTGAAACATAAAGACATGAATCTGTTTGCCCTTCTCTATAAATACCAGAAGGCACGTATGGCAGCTTCTCCCAACACACCTGCCTTGAGGGAGCATCAGGAGGGCTGTTGATGTGACACTGTCTTCAGGGTGTCTGATGCTTGATGGTCGTCTGCAGACCCAAGAGCAACAGAGATCCAAAGATGACAGCATGGGTTTAGACAGACAGGTGCAGAGTCCAGCTGCCCCCCCAAGCCGAAATTCACAGGCTCAACTGCCTTCCAAAGACAAGTGTCCCTACTAAGAGATCATTCCTGAGGCAATTATTCCAAGTTGGTTTCCACCTCTAGATGAGTCCAAGAATCTCAAAGAATGCACTAAGCTCGTAGAACAAAATCTTTTTTTTGCTTTCCCTTCCTTGACAGGCCTTCTCTGTGTAGCCCTGGCTGGCCTGGAACTCTCTTTGTAGACCAGGCTTGGTCTCAAACTCAGAGATCCATCTGCCTCTCTGCCTCTGCCTCTCTCTGCGCCTCTCTGCACCTCTCTGCGCCTCTCTGCCTCTGTCTCTGCCTCTGCCTCCCGAGTGCTGGGATTAAAGCATGTACCACACTGCCTTGTCTGCAGAACAAAATCTTGATTCCTCTAGTTCATGGAGGACCAAACAGCAAAAGAGTATGAATACTTGTAAACTGTCCACCTGGAGCTAGACAGATCCTCATCTCATCTTTAAACTTTGAGAAAATCATCCCTTGTTCTCTAGAAAAATATAGGAACCCTGGGGGAAATGTAAGAAAGATCCTCCCCCACCCCCAAGTTCAACTGATTTCATAGTTTCATTGCACAATTAACAAAAGAGGGTTTCATGTGCAGGAGATTAGAATATTGTAAAGACAGGCTTGTTTCTGGCAAGTCAGGCACTCACTCAAACTCCTGTTAATTGGGAACCAACCATAAAACCAGCCAAATGATGACAAGTTAACCGCTGAGCAAAAGCCACCCTGATCAGAAAACAGGACAGCCCAGCAGCTGAAGAAGCAGTGGCAGGCTTTAGTTTCCAGAGAACAAACCCTTTATTTGGACGTGTGTCCAGCTTTCTTCCCAGCTGCATCCGCTCTTCATTCTCTGCTGCGGTTTAGCCTCACTGCCATCTTCCACTGAGGAAGAGGACTGAGGACCAGAGATGGCCCGAAGACAGACAGTGTCTACATCAGAAGCTTGTCTGTGATAAGAGCCCACCAACGGTGTCTGTACAGAAACAGGAACTGGAAACAAGTTGTAGCCCACTACTGCTGGAATCCAAGAGTCCAAGCAGCTGGCCAGGGTCCTCTATTTACATCACTGCCATCCTGGCTGAGAGAAGTTAACTGAAATCAATCTCTTCAAAGCTGTACCATAAAACTATCCATGCACACAGCCAAGAGCTCAGATTCCCATGTGTCACAAAGCCATCCAGAAAGAAGACAGACAGAAAGACACACTGACTGATTCCTTTACCTTTTATCTTGAGGTAGATCTAAAAGAGACAGCCTGCCCTCCTCCCACCTCAGCCTGGAATTACAGGATTATAACACCATGCCAGGCTCAACTGCTTTTTATATATTTTTTTTAAAGATTTATTTGTTTATTTATTATGCATGCAATGTTCTGCCTACATGTGTGCCTGCATGCCAGAAGAGGGCACCAGATCTCAATATGGATAGTTGTGAGCAACCACGTGGTTGCTGGGAATTCAGGTCCTTTGGAAGCAGCAGCCAGTGCTCTTAACCTCTGAGCTATCTCTCCAGCCCTTAATTATTATTTTTAAATAGAAATTAAAAGTTGTTTTCTGCAAGCACTCAAATGCAACACCACAAAAGGAAAAGTTCCACTGGGCAACTTACATTCCTTACTCAGAAAGCAGAGGACAAAGCCCCCATTAACTCTGTTTATGCCACAATGTCTTAGGGAGAGTGCCCCCAACTGACTCAGACACTTAGAAGAAGCATCTTGAGAGAAAAATGGGCTATGGCATCCAAGCCACCTTTGGCATCTGTGAAGGATGTCAGCAAACAGATGTGAAGAAACTACCAAAACTCCACAGTACCTTCCAACCACAGGAGATATCTGAAATCCAGACAATAATAGTCCTGCCTGTGTGGCATGATGGAATGCAGTGGGATGACCAGAGTAAGTTCCTGCCCACTCTTCATAAAGAAGCTCTGTTAAGTTCTCTGAACCTGTTGCAGCACAGCAGACAGGAGCAGAGGGACCTCTCAGAATGGATGGGGGACAGCAACCTCTAAGATCCCAGAGGGTGCAGACACTCAGCCCTCGCCTGCTGCCACACAGCCTCTGGTGACTTGGCTCTTCTGTCTTTATCACAGAGCAACTTCTCCAAAGTAACGTACCAGCCTCTGTGTAAGCAACCTGTTCATGTAGTGATGCCTCGAGGACAGACAGACAGACAGACAGACAGACAGACAGACATGCACACACTGAGGAATGTGTCCTGATTATGATCTCCCCTAAACACCTGTGGAAATGTAAGCTAAGCTGAGCAGGCTGAGCCCAGCTTCTACTTGAGGAAACTCTTTTCCCTTGGTTCACAGGAGAGAAAACCACAACCAACAGAACAAGATGTCCGATGCTTTGAACACACCAAGCACTTCATATACCAAAGCTCTAGCTGCTTTTAGTCTCAGGACAGTCCCTCGGCCCCTCAGTAACAACTGGTCCCTGTCCCTGCCCCCAGTCCCTACAGTACTATACTCTGAGTTCTATGAGAAGATGTCATCATCATCTGTTAATAATGGCCCTGTTTGGCTGATAAAACCATTTTTCTGTTTGTTTGTCTGTTTGTTTTTCCCCTTCCTACACTTTCACAAGCATTTATTATTTCATGGAAAAGCTACTCTAAACTCTGGTAAGATTAGATTATTAAGTTTCTCGATACTTTGAGCAAATAAGCCAGAAACTATGCTATTCTAAATGACCATCAAAATGCAAGAAACTGTGTGATGGCCCACACCTGTATCCCTAGCACTCGAGAGACTTCCGCTCAGAAGTACCAGAAATGTGACAGTGGCCTGGGCTACACAAGGTTGCCACAATAAGGTTACACAATAAGACCCTGACACAAAAAAAGCAAGTAACAGTAACAAAGCAATCAAGGAACAGAATCACAAGAATGGATGCTGGAGCCTGGCCTGAACCTTCAGAACCAGATTCCAGGCACGAGAGATGGCCACGCACCGGCTTCACGGGCTTTAAATGGAGCAACAGCACAGCTCAGATACTCAGACAAAACACAGGGCAATCTGCAGACTTTTTTGCTTCAGAGGGCTTTTGAGATCACTCCACAACTAAGCTATCTTAACTACTAAAATGGGAGGGGGGGCAGAGAGTGGTAAGCCATTCTGGAGATTAGTCTAAATTCAGAAAAACTGGGAAGCCATCTGCTTCTCGAGGTCAGACATCGTCAACTATAAGCTCCCCCACGTGCCTTTCCTACCCACTAACTTCAGAATCCGTGGCCAATCCTTACACAGCAAGAGACATTGCCCACCACAGGAGAAATAATTGAATCAAGTAACTAGGAAAGTGGCAAGTGATATTACATGACTACTGATGGTAAACACTACCTTCCCAGTTGCTGGATAAGGTGCGGGCTAATGACCCAGTTACTGGCACAACATGTAAGCTAGGGGCACTGAGGGTTTGAGTGCTTGGCTTGTGGTACTACAGAATGGTCTCTTGGCTCCTAATTATAGAAAGAAAGTAACTGGAAGGTTAATTGGGCACTAAACAAGTCTGTATGAGAAACAGGGCATTCTTTATAATACAGCCTAAATCCCTAATCCAAGGCATTTGGGATTTCTATGAGAAAGCATCTCAACTGATAACAAATTTTATCAAGAATACTGACTAGCAAAAAATAGTTACTAATCAGTTTCTTAGAAACACTCTGTAAAATCCTTTAATACATCAGATTGATAACTTTAGAATTTTCAACAACTCAACAAAATCTAACAGCTGCCCTGACTAACAAAGTTAACCAACCCAACTCACATGTACTCAATAGTCACAGACCAAGCTTCAGATCAGCTTACACAAACCAGGGTATTCTTCTACTTCCTGACAAAACACAACATTCCTCTCTAGAGCAACCCACCCATATATACTCCAGCAGGAAAATGAAAATGTGTCCACATTAGAGACAATTCACATTACAGGTGAGTGGGGGTCATTTTACTACTGACAGGTATGTCTGCTTGCTCTTGATAAGGCTGGGGAAAACTCACACGACCTAAGAAACCCACAGAAAATAACCAATTAAGAGATTCTCTAAGGAGAATCTTTATCTGGCTCCATCCCTGAGTGACTTAAAGATGTCTTCAACTTTCAATGATTATTTTAAACTTGAACTAAAAAAAAAAAAAAAAAAAAAAAAAAAAGAGAAAGAAAACATTTTACCTTTTTAATATATAAATGAAAATTTATCAATATTATTAGGAAAATAAAGATTTATCTTTACATTATGAACACAAAATATGAATTTCACCCACTGTTTGTTGTGAGCCATCACTCCAAGAAAGGAAAAACTATCAAGCTTCTATTGTGACTCTGAGGACTAAAGAGATTTCTGAGGCATTAATCTGAGGCTAGGCTCACAACCATTCTAACTATGAAAGACATGGCAGGTGGAGTCAGAAAGAAAACCAGACACAGCAGGTTTGCTGCAGCCTCAGTGGTCAGGGGAGGATCAGGCCTTAAGTCAGTCATGGCAGTTCCCTCCCAGAAAGGCTAGAGTAGGGCACGCAGCACGGGGGGGGGGGGGGGGGGGCCTGGAAACAGTTCCCACCTTCCTCACTCAGGAAGGGTGCAAAGCTGGATCGACCTTCTAGAACACACCTGGGAACCACATTCCTCTGCTTCTCACTCTACTTTCACCAGTACACAGTCAACCTGCCATGATGCCTTCAAAATCAGACCAAGCCTACTTGTCTCGCCACCCCAGCCTCAGAACAGAGACTAGAAAACACTCTGGATAGTCAGTGCCCCCTTAGATGATGCCTGTATTGCTTTCCCAGACTGACTGGGCTATGGCCAATGTGTGGCAGAGGGCAGGCCTAATTACAGATCTCAGTCCCTGTAGAAGCTCCTAGGCCTACTGTTCATGCCCAAGAAAAAAAATCCTACAGGTGGTGATGGCACACACCTTTAATCCCAGCACTCAGGAGGCAGAGAGAGGTATTTCTCTGTAAATTTGAGAACAGCCAGGGCTGCACAGACAGACCCTGTCTTGAACAGCGCCCCTCCCCCCCAATCCAAGTCAACAAGTCCATCATGGATTAAAAAGAAAACAGAAGGCACAACTCTACAGAAACTGTTAAAAGTGAGCTGAACTGCCTTTACTAAAGATTTCAGTGAGCTTTCCTTAAAATGCCAAAGACATTTAAACAAGGAAATAGACATAAGGCTTATTATAGGGTGAGGACTTAAATACCTTAGATCAAACATCCAAAGCAACATCTTTATTGTTTGTGTGCATGCATGCATGCATGCATGTGTGCATGTCTACATTGGAGACAAAGTCTCACTAGATAGTCCAAGCTGACCTGGAACTCACTTTGTAAAATAAGCTTGCTTCAAAATTAGAGATCCACCTGCCTCTGCCTCCCAAAGGGCTAGGATTAAAAGTGTGCTCCACCATGCCCTGCCGACAATATACTGAACATACTATGTTGCTACCAAATGCGTAAGATTTAGTGCACTTCACTTTCCTACAACCTTCATGGATTGAGTATTTCCATTTTGTACTGTAAAATCCAACACCATTTTATGTCTTAGAAATAGTACCTCATCATGTAGGTAAAGCAGTTTTGAGTATGTGATTCTCCTGTCTCAGCCTGCAGAATGCTGGGATTGCAGGCACGCCACACCACATCTGGCTGAAAAGCAACTTTTAAATGTAAGATCTGGGTTGGAGAAATGGTTCAGGTGGTCGAGTGCTTCTGTGTACACATGAAGGTCTGTGTTCTGGTCCCTAGAACTCATCTAAACGCCTGGCATGATGGAAATGTGGGGATCCTGGAGCCTGCTGGATCGGGAAGGCTAACTGAAATGGTAAGTTTCAGATTCAGTAAGAGACCCCCAGCTCAAAATAGAATACAGGGCCAGGCACTCAAAAGGCAGAGGCAGGCAACTCTTCTGAGTTCAGGGGCAACCTGGTATACATAGGGAGCTCCAGACAGCCAGGACTACATAATAAAGACCCTGTCTCACCTCTAACCCCCACAAAAAAAGGTGAGGAGTGGCAGAAGACATCAACACTAATCAACCTATAAGCTCCACACAGTCACGCACACAGGCCAATACACACACACACACACACACACATACATGTTCTGTGTCCATAGTGAGGAGTAGTTACAGTTAGAAAAAAAATTAAGAAACCATTCCATTGCTAAAACCAGAATATAATGTATGAAAAACAAAATACTAAAATTTAATGCCAATAAAAGACATTATACTGCACAGATAAAAGTATGGGGGGGGGGATTTTAGTTTCCTTCTTAGCAAATGCTAAACATTTAAATTAAAATGACCCCATGGAATAACAGGAACTCTGTCTTTATTGTCAAAAGTCATTCTGTGACACTTTATGGTAGAATGACAATGATATCTGAATGAAGGAACAAACAACTGGATAGTTCTAGGCCTGAAGGCAGGGTTCCAAATGAGAGTGTGCTGGAAATCCTCCAACAGCATGAGCTTTTTCTAACACAGACGTTAAACGGCTTACATTTTGTCAAGAATGCTAAGATACTGTGTCTACAGTGATGGCTTGAAGGTTAAGGGCACTGGAAGCTCTTGCAGAGACCAGGACTTGGTTCCCAGCATCCAAATGCTGGCTCACAACTGGCTGGAACTCCAGTTCCAAGGGATATGATACCTTCTTCTGGCCTCTGTGAGCACCAGGCAGACATGTGAACAGACATACATGCAGGCAAACCACAAGTACAACAAATCTAAAACAACACAAGCAAAGGAAAGCTGGAAGAAAGTGATTCAACAGGGTCTCTAAGACCCGACACTGGGTCACAAAGGAAACAAGGCACAGCGGAGAGGCTCCCAGTGACACAGCTGGTCTTTCACCGGAGGGCTGCAGTCAGCCTAGAGAAGTCTCTCGTATTAACCACTGCCACAAGTAAAGGCAGGAGGGTGACAAACCAGCCAGTTCAGACGGCCCCAAATGAAGTGTTGTAATAAACACTCAGATGATGTTTGCCAAAAGTCTGTGAGCTGAACACAGCGTGGAGCACACCGAAGGAAACAGCTCCTGAGTGATAGTATCCTGTGAGATTCCAAGGCTGCCCAGGATGAGAACAGGACACAAGGTGAACTGAGCAGCACAGCGGGCAACCAAGGAAAGAGCTCTGGAGAGTAAGCAACGTAAAAGCAGTCACTGCGTGGATTCACTCACTGAGTGACCGGACGCTAAAGCAGTTTATGATCCACGCCACTGGGATGCTTACTAACACAACTTTGAAAGGGTTTGAGGTGGTTTGAAAGAAAATGGCCCCCGGGGGAATGACACTATTAGAAGGTGTGGCTTTGTTAAAGTGAACATGGCCTTTTTAAAGGAAGTGTGTGCCTGTAGAGGCTGGCTTTGGGGTCTCACATATGCTCAAGCCACACCCTCAGTGTCTCAGTCCACTTCCTGTTGCCTTCAGATCAAGATGTAGTTTCTCCACTCTCAGTTCCTTCTCCAGCACATGTCTGCCTGCAGGCCACCGTGTCCCGCCATGACGATAAAGGACTAAACCTCTGGTGCTGTAGGCAGTTCTTTTGTAAGAGTTGCTGTGGTTATAGTGTCTCTTCACAGCAACAGAAACCCTAGGACAGTGTCTATGACCAAAACCACAGCCTTACATTGACATTACATCTCTTCTCAACTTCCCTGTGGTTTTACAGTCAGTGTGTGGTATCTGAATTGCTTACAAGTTAAAAAGCACACCGGCCAGGCCTGGTGGAGCACAGCTGCAACCCCAGTGGAAGGTGGAGGCAGCAATACCAGGGTTCAAGGCCAACCTCAACCACATAGCAAGATCAAAGCCAGCTCCGATATATGACACAAATCTCCACAGACAGCAAAAGCATGTGATACACATGGCAAAAGTACAAATATATGAGAATAATAAAGAGCAGCAACAGAGTAGTTGTCTTGAGGGGCAGAGGACGGGAGCACAGTTTTTAACTGCTTAGTATGATTGACACAATCCTCGTGCTGGGGGAGGATGAACAGATATCTGTTATTGCCTTCCTCACACCGTTTTTCTATCTGAAGCATTCATACAATTTTTGAAGAACAAAAGCAAATGTTAAAAACATGAGTATTCTGTGTTCTAGGAAAACAGAACAGGTCCGTGCTGCCTACAGGTATACTTTTTCAAGAATATGGTTCATGACTGTGGCCCAAGATCCTTCCTAGCATCCATGGCAGCTGAGGAAGAGACAAGGGCTTCTGGGTGAAAACGAAAGAGAGAGGGACTCCGAAAGCACTGTCTTCAGCCTCACATTTAGAACACTAACTCACTATAGCTAATTCCTGCTGAGAGTGAAGGGAATGCCAGTCAACACCAACACTGTGCCAGTTTAATTTAATGGTATTACTTTGCCTTGCTTTGCAATTACTCCCACATTCCCTGGGGGAAACTAATGGATTGCTAAAAATAAAATGGGGATTAAGTGAGTCATTCGGATGTTTTGGCTTCCAACTCAAACTGGCTTTAACATAAAGGAAATGGATTGGCTCAAACACTGGATGTCCTGAGAAGGGACAGGCTTCAGGGCTGGCCACCCTGGATTCTGGATTCTGGACACTGTCTTCCACCCTGTATGGCTTTCTCGCTCAGTCTGGCAGCCAGCAGGCTGAAGCTACACCAGGCCTCACACCAGTACACCGTGACATCCAGAGAAAGAGGCAGAAGTTTCCCCGAGTATGAGAAACTTGCCAGAAGCTCCAGGCATGCCTGCGGAAGAGTCACATGAACTAGAACAGGAGGAGAGGGCTGTCCCTGAGACCCATCTCCCTGGCCAGGCACTGCCCGAGTCTGGACAATAGAGACAGCGCTGGTGAACCAGTTGTAGACAAGCAGCATGGGACTAGAGCTCAGCAGGGCCAAGTCTCCAGCTGCAGTTTCTCAGACTCTTAGCACTGGGAACAGATGTCATGTGTGATATGGTACAGCCCTAATGCCCATTCCACCAGCCATTACAGGAAGTAGTCCAGACAGTGCTTATGCAGGAACAGGAACATGAAAGAAATGACTATCATGATAGTGTGCATGAAGCTAAAAGGTCAAACCCAGACGACCAAGCAGGCCCCTTTGAGAGGGGGAACTAAGTGTTTTTCTTGCTTTTATAACTCTTTCTATAATAAGAAACTCAAAACATACATGCAGGGGTATAACTAACGTGATAGTCTACTTGCCCATATGTATCTAGGGGTTCCATGCCCAGGAATTCAAACATGGGGAGCCAACACTTTGCAATGTTGAAGCACGGCATGGCTACTTACTGTATTCCGGGGTCATGACTGCAGACTTAAGATAGTGGCAACACCCATACAAATCCCGTATGATCTGCAAACAGAGAAGAGAAGCTTCGTAAGGGCAAAAATAAAAAAGTCACTAGGACTATAATGCTCATAGACTCTTGACAAAGAACTTATCTATCTCTAAAGTGGACAGGCTAACCTTCCTGAAGGAGGCAACATTAATTAGGTCAGATTGGAGGTATCTACAATATTAGAGCATTATAAATATTTCTAAGATCATCTGTGTCAACTGTGGATAGAAACTTCTTTGGGGAGCACAGGGTCTCTCTTTATTATCCTGGCTGTCCTGAAACTGGCTTTGTAGACCAGGCTGGCCTTGAACTTGAAAACATCCTCCTCTGCCTCTGGAGTGCTGGGGTTAAAGGTGTGTGCTACCACACCCCACCTTGGGCATTCATTCTTTCAACTTTAATTTTATTTATGTGTATGTGTCTTTGTTAAGTACATGTGCTTGTGGATGCCTGTGAAGGCCAGAAAGGAGCACTGGATTCTCTGAAGTTGGAATTGCAAGAGGTTGTGAGATGGTGTGGGTGCTGGGAATGGAATAGGTCTCTGTAAGGACTGCAGGGGCTCCTAAATGCTGAGCTGCTTCTTCTGCTCTACTCCAAATTTCAGAATACAAAATATGTAACACATTTCAGTTGAGTAATATTGCTCTGCATGTTAGCTTCACCTCTACAATACTCCATTAACCTATTCTTGATCCAGTAGAAAGTTGGGTGAATCAGCTTCAATTTCTAAATCTCTAAACACAAGAATCTGAGAAAATGGTCCTGAGCAGAAAAAAAAAAAAAAAAGTACACATCTGCTTCAACAAAGACACCTGGACACTGGAATGGCTTTTAATATCCACAAATGAAATATAAGAGTGTCATCCCTGCCTAGCCCAGAGAGCTCATGATAGGACAGCAAATGCCCACCTTGGTGGCATGTCCTAGCAATTTGGGAGGCTGAGGAATTTGAAGCCAGCATAAGTAACATTGCAACAAACATAGGAAACATTAATAACATACACAAGAGCAAATCACCTCCCTTATGACAGTTAGCTTTAATGTCAACTTTCCAAAGCCTAGAATTATCTGAAAAGTTTGAATTGAGCAATTGTTTAGATCATCCTGGCTTGTACACATGTCTCTGGGGGAGTGCTTTGACTGTTAACCAATAATGGAACACAGGCCACTCTAGGCACCAACATTCTCTGAGCAGGGAGCTCTGAACTATATAGGACAAGCAAAGGCCAGAGAGGAGAGGAGAAGCAGGGAGCATGGGTACATTCTCTCCTCTCTGTTTTAACTGAGGTGTGGAGAGGTATGGACAGGTGTGGTGTTGTGCAGGGCAGTACCATGCTGTGTGGTGTGTCTTGATGCATTACTAGTGGTTCATTAATAAAGTTCACAAAGCTGTCAAAGGAAAACTGGAAGCCCCAAAATAGAAGGTGACATTTGCAACAGACCTATCCACCACCAAAGGACCTGATCCAAATACATGAAGAACTGCTAAAAGTAAGACAATCAGACCACCAAATAGAACCTTAAAATGGCCAGTACGCATCTGGAAACACACATAAGCTTTATCCATTACTACTGAAGCACAAGTAAAAACTACAATGGCATCAGGTTCCACAGCAAGGCATAGGTAACTGGCCATAATGGCTAAAATATAAAACTTAGACCAAATTATGTATGAGATGAAATTCCCAGAAAAAAAAAAAGAAAGAAAGAAAAGAGGAAAAGAAGCCACACCTGTGTTAAAGATTCCACAAAGCTGGCTGACTAGCAAGAACTTTGTGGAGAGCTGGGAGCTGGGGTGTTACATATACATTGCTAAATTACTTTGGGCAACCTTTAGTTTCCTTAATGGCCACCTACTGCACACCTCAGCCTGACCTTCCACTCGACTATCAGGGAAAACCTTCCAGAATGTACCAAGAGGCTAGAAGCTTTCCCCAGAACCAAACCAGGAATGTCCTCAGATGGCACCTGAGCCTCACAACAAAGTCCCCTCTGCTCTATGTCACCTACCTGATTCTCCACCAATATACTTCAGACTGCCTGGATTGAGTGCTTTGTTTTGTTGTGTAAAACTCCATGAAACTGTTACCACACTGGAGCAGGTTTCTTGGGTCATGGTCATTAATATTTGTCTCAAGAATAAACTACCCCTTT
Organism: Phodopus roborovskii; assembly: GCF_943737965.1. Taxonomy (NCBI): domain Eukaryota; kingdom Metazoa; phylum Chordata; class Mammalia; order Rodentia; family Cricetidae; genus Phodopus; species Phodopus roborovskii. The sequence goes on along the minus strand of NW_026126515.1, from coordinate 3,963,284 downwards.
CTCCCTTTTAGGTGAAAGCTGTGTTCACATCAACAAACACCTTAGTTTGTGAACAACTTAATTCATGACTGCCAGTATATGAAAACTGGAAAACAGTGCTAGCTAGTATCTAAGGACACAGACTACAAATACACTCTGTCGCCCTGAGCAGCTATGTGCTAGGAATGCCCTCACAGGGTTCCCCAAGAAACTCTGAAAACATTCAGTGAGACAGTAACACTAACAAGCAGAGTCTGGTAACAAACCATGAACGCGCACACACTGGAGGAGTGCATAGGAGGAAATCGATCGGTCAACACTGCAAATGTCCAGACAGTATTTGATGATTTGCTGGCCATGAGGTCCCTGTCCTGTCTTAACGGTATTGCCCTCCTTTGAAGTACAAAAGCAGCCAAAGACCATATGAATCTGTCTATCCCAGTGAAATCGTATTTACAAAATCCAACTGTCAACCTACACATTATAGTCTTGTCTGCTGTAGTGCAAGGTGGGATGGGGTGGACCAGAGCAAAAATGCTGAGTATCAGGTCTCCCAATCAGGCTCACACAGGAACCCAGACTCGAGGGAATACTAACACATGATTCTTCTCTCTGTTCAGAACAGGTAAGCTAGGGCAGGGAGCTAGGACAGGGTTCCTTGAATTCAGAGCTAGCTTCACAGTTGTTTGGTCTGGGAAGATTCACTATGGTGTCTGTTTCAGAGTCACTTGTCTTCATTCTGAACAGAAGGCAGAGCATCCTATAGTTGTGACAATGGGAAGATGGGCCACAGTAGTCAGAGGCCCTCACACACTGCTGCAGCGAAGCCTGTGTCCCCAGCAGCTTCCCAAAGTCCCCATCTGAGTCTGAACAGAACGACAGCTCTTCCCAGCCGCACACAGTTCAGGGATGGCAGCAGGTGAATGTCATACACAGGAGAAAGAAAAGCAGCAGGCAGGAGGGCACAGAGACCCTGAAATAAGGCCCCACACTTGAACTTCATACGCTGAAAAGGCCACACACATCCAAAGCAGCAGGAGCAGCTGGGAAACACGGTCACTGATCCTTCTGGTAGCAACTAGTGACAACATTAAAGCTCCTCGGGCTTTGAAAGACCTGAAGCAAACATTTTCAGTACAACAGCTTCCAATCCACACGGGGCAGGAAGTTTCGACTTTTCAAGTAAGAAACAAACTTGGCTTAGATTAGTCTTGACTTCTGAGCCTGCATGCTTTCAACAGCTTCTACATCTTGAGTTCATCTCACCATTAAGTGTACTAATGTATTTTTACCATGTTTAAACTTTAATTCAATACTATAATTTCCCAAGTGGCAAGCAAATGAGTAGGAGAGGTAGAGATTATGCAGGAGCCAGGGACCACAGACCACAGGCCTCACAGTGCAAACTACATTTCATCCCAGTGGGCTCTTATCAAGAGGGAAATGAAATGGAGAGGACAACGTGCCTGAAAGGGAGTGAAATCTGTTCATTCCACTGCAAAAACTGACACCAGCAGGAAAATAGAATGCCCTGACACCAGCAGGAAAATAGAATGCCCTGGAAGCTGCGCCAGGAAGATGAAGTCCTGAAACATCTGTTGAACTATAGAAGCAAGGGAGCCCTGACTATCTGCTACCCGTCCTTGCAGCGAACCTTCCACTGAAGCAGACTTTTGCTGCAGAGTTGTCCATCATCCTCCATGTGTCTGCACACACATGCACCCACGCACACACGCACGCATGCGCCTTAAGGAATGCGCCTGTCTCCAGAAGACAAAGGCACTAAGATCCAAAGAAGCTGCTGGCTAAGTGGACCACACCCAAGTTATTACCACTGCATCCCATTTCCTTTGACCTTGTTTCTTCTCAAGGATCCAGGGACACATAAAACTTCTATTAAATGCAGCTGTGTGTGTTTCTCTTGTTTATCTACCTTTCAGTACAGGAGCCTGAGCCATGAACACAGCTGGTGGGAAAAAGGAATGTGTCTCCTAACAACATGAACAGAAATATTCAGAGTAGTGTGACCCCTGGCAGCCAAAAACTGGACCCCACTGTAATGTGTCCCTGTGTCAGGAAGACAAGAACCATTAAGGAATTCCATATGCTAGAGTACAGTGACAAGAGGAAGAAAGGGCACAACCTGCTTTCAGTCAGTGCCACCATCTGCTCTCACGGTCACACGAGGTTCATTTATTCTGTTTTAACCCTTTGTGACTACTATTTTTACTGTTGTCAATTATTGCCATTATTAATGTGAGCACAATCTACCTGAAATTGGACAGTAAAAACTTCAAGACAGTCCACAGGTCATTTTGATATAACCCTACCATTTTCAAATCATTTCCTTACTTCTGAAATTGTTTCAAAGTTTCCAACCCTGTACTTTCCAACCCTGACAGCACCCATATCTCCAAAATGGTTCCTTTCTCCAAGAATGGCATTTACAAATAAAAATCCAGATATGGGTGCAATTATTGCTACTGAATACTTCTAGGCATGCTCACGGAATGGAGAGGGAGCTACACATGCATGTATGCTTTCCGCTGCCTTTGTATTTATATTCTATTCATCAAACCGTCATCTATTGTCCATCTATCAGTCTATCACGTATTCATTATCTATCAATCATCTATTATCTATCATCTAGCTAGCTATATCTATCCATCTACCTGTCTATCATCTATCTACAGCTGTTTTTAGAAACTTAACAAGCAGTGTCTAAATCTTACATTACAAGAACACCAATTCTCATAACAAAGTCAGGAGGAAATTAGTCCTCCTTCCCAACTATTATTTACAACACAGCAAGAATGCCAGATTAATTCAGAAACTGAATTATTTAATAATGGTACTTGTACACATGTTTATCCATGTAAAAATTATTAAAATGAATTCCCATTCTACCTTTCACATAAAAGCAAATCTCAACTTAACCTAACTTGCATGTAAAAAGCAAGATTATAAAATTTTAAGTAGATAATAAAAACTACTTTATGACTTCATAAAATGTAAACAATACAAAATAGAATGACCACAAGCACTAATAATAAATACACTCAACATTATTATAATACAGGAATTGTTCAAGGTGACATGACAAAAATAGCAGTCATAAGCAACACCTGAAAACATTAAGAAGATGAATGACTGCATGTGCAAGTCCTAAACATGTAGGAAAGGCAAACAATCCTAGAGAAAAGCAGAAGATGCTGTGAAGAAAGGGAAACCAGGAACTGATAGTGAGTTTAGCAACTAGAGATGCTGGTCAGGGCATGGGAGGGCATGGGAGATTTTGCCTCATATTCTCAAAAACCTGAATTCAAACTGCAACACCGCCAAAAGCAAACGAACAAACAAAAATCTTACTGGCAACTGGAGAGATATAAAAAGGCATCTTGGTATGCCTATCACTTGACTTAATTCGTGAAGTCAGACTAGGGTGCCTGCAATAATGTACAACAATAGATGCTCACGCCCTCTAGCGTATAAACAAAGTAGAGACAGAGTCCTGGTCTATCCTCCCACCCAGCACCTTCACCCTCACATTTATACTATGGGAAGGCAAGTACACAAAAACTGCAAACTACTCAACAGCAGAACTTAGAGCACAATGGATTTTAACAGTGAACTAGGAAGCTGAATATACCATGTTAGAACCTAAAACGACAGAGTCCTGAAAGAAATTACCATAACCTAAAAAATAAAACTTTTAATTGTATGTTGAACAAGATTATGTAGTTATCCCTAAACAAAATTAAACAAAACTGCAGATCCCACTCATTATTTGCTGAAGAATTCTTAAGTTCCCAGAGTCCAGTTGCAACATTTAAGAAAGCTCTCTCCATCCACACTTATAGGCCATTAAAGGGCAAAAACACTGTTTTTGTTTGTTGGCCACAGACAACCACTGAAAGATCATCACTCAAATGTACTACAGGAAGTAGAAGAGTGTAACTTCTCAAACCAAGAGAACTAGATTGCAAACACACACTGAGACAGGTCTCCAAATCCCTTTGCAACCCAGTGCTCACTGTTCAGTGTGAGCTTCAGTACACAAAAAACAAACGCTTCAAACATGTTTACTGTGGTTTAACGGGACAGGTATCGATTACTTTTCAGGGTTGGCTCCAGGGATAAGGCTGGTGGTTTAAAAGCTGGGCTACTGCAAAAGCCACTCCATGATGCATGGAGATCACACAGCTGCTCTAAAGAAGGCTCACAAGGTTGGGGTGAATGTGTTTGAATGAATCCTGCTGTGAGTGGAGCAAGCTGGCCTGAATGTAGTGCTGGCAAATCCTACAACTCAGCACTCTGGAGTGAACTCACTTATGCCAAAGGAAATAGGGTCAGCAGCCGAGAGCCAGACAGATTCAACCACTCCAGGCGGAGGCCTTCATAGGGTATTCTGACATTATCAGCAGTATATCCATAAAGAAACCCAAGTAAAAGAAGGCTGACAGACAACTTCACAGGGCTCCTTTAAAGGGGCTATCTCACCCCACAGGCTCCTTTAAACAGGCTATCTTCACAAAGAAGAGAAGCTCAGTCTCAGAGGAGCCACAGTGACCTCTGTGGACAGTGAAGGAGATGACGCAAAAGAGATCTCTCACACAAGTTTAACAACTTCAAAGAAAACTAAGGCAGAAAGCATCTGGTGTGATCAGATCCTAGCGTCTTCTGTGAGCCACAAGGTCTAACTGGTACAGGAACCTGGCCACCAAGAGACTAGGTACACTCAGCAGCCGAAAGCCTACCCTAACACAAAGGTTCCCGGACCCTTAAAAATGAACAGACGCTAGTAATTTAAGAATTATAAACCACATATTTCAGTTTGGCACCAAAGGCAATATTTTTCTTGGGTTTAAATGACTGTATAATGGTGTTCAGAACTGAGATAATTATGGGCCGTATTTTATACATGTGACAGTAGGTACAAAATCCTAAGACAGATGGGAGTTACACAGATGCATCAGAGGCGGCCTGGGCTAATTCACTTCTAATTCGTCTTGTTTGTCTTCTAACAGCAATGCTTTGAAAAGTGCAACTCCAAGGCCCATGGAAGAGATTTTCACTGTTAAGTTGAGGTGACATCTTTGCTTATAAAAGGAGCAATTATTCAGGCTAACAGAACGAATGATCTGTTCCAGAATACTCTAGAGGATGCTTTGGCAAACCAGTAGTTCTTACTCTCAAGGGTACACACTAAGTATCAGCCAAACAGTCATTGAATTTATTAATATGATTTGGTATAGGAATTCTCCATTCTTTCTTTCAGTACACATGAATAAATCAGAAGACAATGTTTGCTTTCTCTCTACAGTAACAACTGTGCATTTGGCCTGAATTCTAAATAATCAGGTTATTTATGAAAAATTTGAAATCCAGCCAATATACAAATCTCACTAAAAATAAGCATGAGGAGACAGGCTGAAAGCATAACTGTCCTGTTTACTCAAGGCGGGGGGGGGGGGGGGGGACATCTCTCAGAAGGTAACAGCACTGTATATGTTCCACGGTCAGCAAAATACAACAGCTGCTAACTGCTGGAGGAATGAACAGTCAGTGTGCTGGCTGAGGGTGTCAGCACCTTGTCTAAACCCCAGAGATTTCTTAACCAGTATCACAGTGTCTTTCTACCCTGATTATGGACGCACTAGATATGATCATTAGTTTCATGTAGTAACTTGGCCAGCACATAAGTACTCAGTTACTTGGTCAAACACTAATCAAGTATTTGTGGCAAAACTCATTACCTAAGTGTCTTTGGCATATGTAATATCTTTGGACTAAGCAGCAGAGCAAATAAAAGAGAGCAAACCCCACTAATCTAGATGTTGGGATGAAGGTGCCTTTTTTTTTTTTTAGCTGTTGCTAACACTGACAGTGGCCATGAGTTATGTGGCTGGCCTTCCTTTAAATCATTCTGCTGAAAGGTCAACAAAGACCCAAAGGGCATGGAAGTCCAGCCTTCCATTTGCACCATGGCCTGCCTGATTCATCAGTCTGTCCTCTGAACCACCCCAAAAACCTATGCCAATTCTCTTACGATCGGTATCATATCTGGATCTTGCTATTCAAATCAATCTACAGGTTTATATACAAATGTGCCCTCTAATACATACAACTACTAGTTCTGTTTTCCTAACACTCCTTGGCTGGTAACACTAAATAAAAAGAAAAAACTCTTTTGCTCACACTCAAACCAATTCCAGCACCCTGTGTGTGAAGGTTTGCCCCTACCAACCAATTCCCCAGTTCTTGGCGTCCACTGGATACACCTCCCACAATTAATTCAATGCTCCATGCTGTGCATTTGGCATCAGCTTAAGGGTCATAAGTGAAGTCCATGTTCCCACAACATCGTTCCCATCCCAGACACCAAACACGAGGCTAGGTTTCTGTAGTTCTGAAAGGTGTGTTGTGTAAACTTGGACTCCATAATCCCCTCCTCGGATTTAGTTATTCCTTAGAATGGCTCACAGAATTCAAGAAAGAAATTACAATGATCAGTACAAAGGGCACAAGTGAGAGAAGGAAGGCCAAATGAAGAGATGGCAGTGCTGGGCAGAGGGGGGGACCTACCCCGTCCTACTTTCCCTACACCTTCATTTGTTCAACCGCAAGAAACCACCTTCCAGGGATTGTGACAGAGGACGGGGCTTCATGGGACAGGCTTTATGAACCAGGGCTGAGTGACTAACTGGCCATGAGTGATTAGCAATCCAACCTCTACAAAGCCACACGACACGGTTGATTCCTCCAGTAACTAGGCACATTTTGAAGCACATACCGTTTTGCAGATACCAATCATCCAGTAAACACACACAAATATCCTTAGTAATCTTGAACTGTCTTAGAAACTCCTGTGATAGAACATTCTAAGACTTAAGACCAGTGGGGCCTTATGGGAGGGTGAACCTTCAAATTTCCCTTCTAGAACTAAGAGGGACCGGACAGAACACAGCAGGTACTGGGTGACAGTGACACTTATGACAGCCCCTGTCTTGTAGAGACTCCTGTAGTATTAACCCTTGGTAAGAATGACTTTTAGTCCATCTTTAACTACAAATAAATCAATGTACATTAAACATACCACCACTTTATGGAAATCAACAATGGGGAAATGAGTAATTTAGGAATGCCCAAGGAAAGAAAACTCATACAAGAAAAAAACAAAAACCAAACAAACAAACAAAAAAAGATCATACTTTTAAAAATCCAACATGTTTCCTTAGGAAATTCATAGAAAATTTGCAATCATGAAAGAAGAGATGTCTAATACAGGCGTGCTCAATGGACTGCCACACTGAAGGTCCCCCTCACTCCACACACCTCATCCCCAACATGCCAAGTGCAAATCATCACTATTTCCTCTCACGACTTTCTCTTCAGTGTAAACCTCCTCCCTCCTCTGGCTTATAGAAAGCCTCTTCCCTGATGCAAATCCTTCTCCAAATAAACTGATGAAGGAGGTGTGGGTGATGATTTAGAATTTTCTATATAACTCAATTTCTATTTATTACATGAAAGGCTATGAAAAAAAGGAGAAACAGGAGTAACAGAGTGAGATGGTAAACAAACTACAACTCCATTGTAAAGCCCTGCTTTGCAAGAAGATGCAAGCTAAGATTACAACTACCTAATCACTGGCTTTAGAAATCACTGGCTTTAGAAACTTACTGGGATCTGAGAAAGAACAGTTTCAGGAGAATGCAAAAAACCTTGAGACACTGCTCAGTGGTTAACAACAGGCTGCTCTTAAGGAGAACTTAAATTCAGTTCCCAGCAATCACAGGATAGCTTACAACCACCTGTAACTCTACTTCCAGGGCACCTAATATCCTTTCTTGGCCTTGGCCTTTGCAGGTCACAGAAACACGAATGGCACACATACACCCATGTAAGCACAAACACATACATAAAGTAAAAGTACATAATTTTTCACAAAAAAATTCACTCTACCAGGAATGACAGAGACCTATAATCCGAGCACTTGAGAGGAGGAGGCAGGAGGATTAGGTGTTTAAGGTCACCTTAGGCTACACTGCAAGTTTTCAGCCTGAGTTACAGAAGATTTTGTCTCAAAAAATGGTAAGTAAAATGATGTTTTGGTTAAAGTACCAGTTAAATAACTATGACTGGAGGCAAATTAAAATTTAAGGTTGGGTGCAAGGAGCCCAAGAGCCAGGACATCTAGCTGAGACTGCTAGTCAAGGTGCACAGGTTTCTGGCTAAGTGAACCCACTCCACCTTCAACCAGATTGTGCTGAAAATGCCATTTAAGAGTCAGCCAGCCACCTGGTCCCTGTACTGCACAATCCGAAAGATGAAGCTTCTTGGCCAAGAGGACAAATCATCTGGGGCTATGGGAGTGGTCATAGATAATGTCCAGATTCTAGAACTACCCAAGCCAAAAGTGTAAGCACTGCAGGTGAGCAGCAGGGCCCAAAGAGGCATTCTCCAGGCTGGGGTAAGGTCCTCATCTCTGAGGGCCGTGGCACCACCATGCTCCTGTCTGCCAAGGAGTGTACTGGCATTCTGGCAAGCCCCCAAGAATCCCACACAACCACACCAAACCCTAACTCCACTCTAGGGACAGAAGTTTGAGCGTGCCAGAGGCCAAAGGGCCACAAAAACTAACCCTGGATCTTACCATTAAAAAAAAAAATAGCTTTGGATTTGAAAAAATTGCTAATAAAGTCAAACTGTCAACTAATAAATTTAGTTATGTTCACTCCCCCAAGACTGTTAGACATTGCATGATCAAATCACTGGAATTGTTGTCTAAACTGCTGCACACCTGCCCCCAAAACCGAACTTCCAAGTGTGACCAAGTGATTTAACAATAAAACTTAGTCATACGGGTTCAACATCAAAACCAAATTAAGAAATTGTTAGAAAATCTTCTAGCTACATAGCTATGTAATTTATCTTTGCACACATTGTCCTTAGGATAAAATCAACTAGCCTATCAGATAAATTACTTCTGGATCTTCTCTTTCTAATTAACAATCTTTACATCATCTGAGGCTAAACTTAAGACTACGTTCATCACACTGACATATTATGGACAGAGAAAGGAGGCCAGAGGCATGATAACTAAAAATTCCAAGATCATCTTACAATAAATTACAACCTTGTCCTACATGAGAAAAAATATGCAATAAAATTTAAGTTTCCTGATGTGTATTTAATTAACCATGATGCCTTCTATAAGCACAAAACAAAACAAAACATTTTCTGGCTATCTAATGTAAGAATGGAATGTGTTAGGAGAAATGAACAAACGCTAAGCCCACAGAACCATGCTACATGAAGGACATGAAGGGGCGGGGGTCATGTGTCTCATCAAGGCACGAAAGCACAGCAAAACCCCATTACTAATGAAATATACTAACACTAATTAGATCTGTGCTAGTCAAGGAGAAAAATATTTTCTCTGGAATGGCTAGTTTACTAGTAATATCTTTTTTGGTGCTTCATTTTGGTTCTTCAAAACATTTTTTGAACACCAACGTACTCATATATTTAATAAAACCAGGGTAGCTTATTCCCAGCTTAGTAGCCAAGAGTTTCGTTTTGTTTTTTCTGATCTTTTTTAAATATTCAAAGTTCACCAAGGCCTTTGAAAGAGTAAAACAGTCAAATGTATGCATCAATCCCTGCAGGTAGGAGGTTCTGAACACCAGTCAGAGCCAAGACTGGAAACTGGCAGTGGCTTGTTAGTGTTGCAAGGTGTGCTGTGACAGTGATGCACAGTGGGGAAACAGGGTTAGCAGACTCTTGAAAATGATTTATAAAGCTACAATACCCATAAATTGCCTACAACTGCTAAGTGCATCTGTATTAAGCGTTTTCAGCTATGTGACCCACCATGTACCTGCCACTCAACTAACAAACAAGCACTGCTGGCACCCAGGCAAGTCCTGGTAACTTCCTGGTAACTTAGTGGCTGATGGCCACTAAGACTGCCAGCACCACAGACTGTTTCTGAACTGGTCAGGTACAGCAAGAGAAAAAGAACAATCACATCAAGTCATAACCAACTCAACAAAGTATAATTCCCCCTACTACTGAGGAACGGTTTATTTCCTTCTAGTTTGAACATGCAAATGCTGCTACGAACCTGGGCAGTCTCCTGAAGCACACCTGTGTGGCTTGCTGTTGGATCTGTACCCCTGGGAGTGCAAATGCAAAGGTTGGACCGAGTTTTACTTCCAGGAACATGCATGGTTAAGTTCAAACGCTTCACACCTGGGTGAGTGGCCTGTCTCACCTGCCCCACACCTGGGTGAGTGGCCTGTCTCACCTGCTATCCTGCTAAGACCATAATTTGTACTTCTAATTTGTGCTTCCCTAATAGATGACTCTAAGTAAATCTTTAGACGTTTCTAACTTAGCCAAATAAGTGTCTTTCTGTGACCTGCTTATTCAAGTCTTGTACTTCTCACTGCAGTTATGGGAGCCTTATTCTTTCATATTCTTTATAAATTGCAGCTATGAGTCATGCAGACATCTTTTCCTACTATAGTGTATAATTTTTTTTGCTTACCATTTTTTTTAAGTGAAGAGCTTCTTCATCTTAATACCATTCAATTTACCAACTTCATATAGGTAATCTCAATAAAATTCAAATACTAGCACCTATGTAAAATATAAACATTACAGCTGGAGTATGAAATGGTTCAGTGGTAAAATGCACTCCAGCATGTGGACTATTGTGTATCGGCTTCCATCTTCAGCACCAAAAGGCACAGGTTCTTTAGACCAATTCAGTGACAAGCAGCATGCTCACAGCAGGGAGCGAACCACCCTAAACAAGTCTATACAATGTGGTTTGCAATTTTTAGTTTGTTTATTTAGTCTTGTGGACTAAGCCCAGGGTTACAAGCATGCTAAGATTATTATGTACCATTGAGCTATACCAATAACACCTATATGAATTTTTTAATTAAAAGCAAATAAGTCACAAATAACCATTGTTTTGTTGCTGTTTTTGTTTTGGGGTGTGTGTGTGTGTGTGTGTGTGTGTGTGTGTGTGTGTGTGTGTGTGTGTGTGTTTAAACAGAGAGATTCCTAGGTACTGAAAAGATGGTTCAGCAGTCAAGAGCATTGCTACTCTTCCAGACAACCCAAGTTCAATTCCCAGCACCAATGTCCACTTCACAAATGACTGTAACACCAGCTCAAGGTCAAGAGGGTCTGACACCCTCTTCAAGCCTTCACAGGCAGGAACGTGCGCGCATGGGCACGTGCACACACACACACACACACACACACACACACACACACACACACACACAAAGCATATATATTTATACATACAAACATAGGCATAAACAAAAACCTTTTTTTAATCCTGGGAAACATCCTAGCATGAAGAAAAGAGGAAGCAGATCCCTCGTATAAGGTGGGCACATCTCAGGCTGTCACTGCAGTCAGTGACATTTTTATTTCTACTCATTTTAAACAAAATTTCTCAAAAATTGGTTTTGCTCTTTCATTATAAAGAAATTCAGGAATTCAAGTAAACCTGAAAAAGAACACTCCCCCCCCCAAAAAAAAATAAAACAAATTATGGTCCTAAGATCTCCTGATGAAAATGAGACTAATAATAATGTAGTGGGAACCAATAACTTTCTATTACCACTGCAAGACTTGCAGGCCTAGTTCACATGCTGAAATGAGAGCAAAATATTGAGAAACAGGCTGATGGCTTAAGATCTTGTATTGTGCAATTAAATGCCATGTCATGACGAAGATACTTGTACACAAGCTCTCCCAGGCGGCACACTCAGCAGCCAGTACTGTGCAGACATCAGTGGTGTGATGGTCCCTGACCAGGATGTACAGAGGAACCTTTTTCCCTTCCTGTCCACCAAGCCACTAGACAAGCTTCATTTATACTAATTACGTCAAATGACATAGCAAATGTGGGAAGAACTGGCTCCCCATGATTTGATTATCTTTATATGTTATAATAACACCAAATATACTCCTTGTTGTCAAAGAGTATATTTGGTATCATATATTTTATATTAATACTAATAATTCATATAGGCCCTCTCCGCTGAAAACTCTGAAGAGTTGAAAGTATCCCATTGTTCAAAGGGCTTTTCTTAATTCTTTGAAACAGGTTTCGCACTATGTAGACTAGGCTGCTCTTAAACTCACCTGCCTCTGCCTCTGCCTCTTCCTCTGCCTCCCAAGAGGCTTTTCAACAAAATTTGCTTTATCTCATCATCAGGAATTAGTGTAAGACCTTATAGGAAACTGAAAAGCTGTAGTTAAGTAGGGAACAACAGCCTCCTTTTGCACTCTCAATAACTAACCAGGAAAGCTCCAACTGGCGGCATCTACTCCCCACAGTAGACAAACTGCCCAGAGTCCTGTCGCCTGGGATTACACCCACACACTTCTTTCTCAAAGGCACATTTACTTGTCCTTCAGACAACATTTGGTGCAGCCAGCCCCTCCCCCCCCCCCCAGCCCTGGGTGGGCAGCAAGGTCTGGTTGAGGAAACACAGCATGGGTCTCGGAGTTTAAGAACGTCACTTGGGCTGTTGTCTTCCTGGCATCTCATGAGTCTAATTCATGGTTGCAGCATAAAACATGACCCTAGAGGGGGGCAGGCGCAGCTCCACACTACCGGCAACCCTGCTATCTCAAACCCAATGACAGTAAAAGTCCCAGCAGCGACTTCCGGTCTCAAGAAACTCCATCCTAGGAACTTCAAATAATGTTCCTCAGAAACTGTTCACAGAAAACCTAAAACATAAAGGAAGCTTCACCAAAGGCAAAAGAATGACAAAAACTAATGAAAGCCATTGAGAATCACAAGCCATTGAGAAATGCAAATTGAAACCATGGGGTGGCACTGTTCTGTACCTGCTAGAATGGTTCAACAAAGGCAACAGGAACTCTCAAAAAAAAACACGGTGGGGCACAGAGCACAAGGCACATGAGGCATGACCAGTCCGGAGCTCTCAAACATGGAGGGTGGGGAGGCACACGAACATGTGGCATGGCCACAGCTTGGCAGTGTTCTGTAACACAGAACTCAAAATCACACATCGGCATATCCCCTTAGCGAACAAAAGAGGGCTGTGAGTGGCTGGTGAGCTCAGAGAAGGACGCTTGCCTAGACTGGACAAGACTCTTGGGCTCAACCCCAGAGCTGTGAGAAGAAAAACAGCCTTGCCTGAATGTTTGTGGCAGTTCTACTCCTAAGTACCCAAACTGGAACTAACCCAAATGTCCTTCAGTGGTGATTATGCAAACTGCACATGCACAATCGGCCCAGTAATAAAAAGAAGCAAGCGATATTGATACACACAATCACTTGGATGGATCTCAAAGGCAAGGCAAGAGGAAGAAAGGAAGAAGGCAGTCTCATTATATACTCCATGACTTCATTTATGACATTCTAAATCACTATAGTAAATAACAATTTCAAAAGAAGTCGGAAGTACAGACCAGGGATTGCCACTGGCTATGAAAGAGCATGGATGAGGATTTCAGATAGGGGATTCTATTAACTCGTGTGACGCAGGTCAGAAGAGCCTGCACCAGTGAGGACTGTTTGCCGGCGTAAAACTGCACAGTAATGCCAAAGCATTCCTTTTTCACTCGAACATACCAGCACTGTTCACATGAATAAAGCTATGAAAACGTGGCACATTTTAATATATGTTGTAACACTCCTACCACAACTGGCATTGAATAGCCTCTCAAAGATGGCAGCTGAGGCAAGAGCACATGAGGGCTGAGCGGGTACCAGGCCATGAGTATCACAAGCAGCCCTGTATGAGACAGGGACACACAGAAAGACAGTGGGCACAGCGTATTGGCTACTACACCATTGTTAGGCAAAACAGACTCTAAGGAAAAAAAAAACAAGAAACATTAGACAACCAAGAGGAAAGACATGATGATGGCAGGGTTGGTTCACCAGGGAGATGAAGCAGCTGTAGGCATGGATGTAACAGAGCTCAAAAGGACCATCTGAAAGGGGAGGGACCACTGACCTACAACTCAAGACCTCAGTGCCCACTTTCAGTAACTGACACAGCCATCAGACCAAATATAAAATAAGACGCAGGGCAGGGGACTGTGTCCAAACTCTCAATCATTCTCATCTGACAGCTACAAGACAGTTCTCCAATGGCAGAGCATAGGGAAGGACATCTGCAATGTCACAGGGCAAGCCTGGATAAACTCCGAAGTACTGAGCTGGTAGAAAATTTCAAGTTCTATAACGAGAGAAGCTGGAAGAAATTAAACACAAATTTCTACACCCACTGGCCAAAAATAAAAAGACAATCAAAAGAAAAATTAAATTTGAACAAAATAATAATAAACTACATTTCAAATTCACATGACACAGCTAATTCCGGTTCCAGAATTTTATTTTTAAACTTTAATAGAACAAAAGAAAGGAAAGAACTCATTTCATTGAACAAACCAACCAGTAATAACAGAGAAAATGGTAACACCAAAAATTGTTTTGTTTTGAAAAAAAAATTCAGTTAAATTGACAAATTTTACTACTTAAACACACCAAGAGGTAAAATTACAACAAAACAGAACCCCCACATCACCCAAGTAAGGGAAGAAGAACACTGACGACCTCACAGAAAGGTTACAAGGGATCTGAGAGCTCGCAGGACCCTCTCCATCACTCGGCACACAGTATGGAAGGTGGGGGGACTAAGGCAGTACTTGAGGCTGGCGGAGCTGACCCAGGTGTGGCTGCGGAGGCTGATGTGATGGGCCCTTTCTCTCCACCAGCTATAAACCAACTTCACAATAGCCTTTTCTAATCCTAATCCAATCTCAAAGGCCCTGCCCCTCAACAGCAGGATTAGATCACTTTCCATCTTACCTAGGAGATGGGGTTCCACAGGGACTTCAGAGGGGACAAGTCACATGTAGACTGTGCAGTCACCAAATGAGCCAAGTGGAATGAAATCAAACCCACAGAGAAAGGTGTAAAGAAGTAATCACCACTGGTTCAAAAAGAGAAAATGAATAGATCTATAAAAAGAAACTGAATTAGTAATTAAAAATCTTTCCACACAGGAAAATCCCAGGCCCAAATGGCCTTATTGAAGAATTCTATTACACAGTTAAAAAAAGAACAATCCAATACTTCACAAACTTCTAGAAAACACACTCCCAAGTCAACTGAACTCAATTTCAGCCAAGACTAAAGCAAGAAAAAGATATAATAGAATGCATGTGTGTGCACGCGCGCACGCACACGCAAACACACACACACACCCCTAGGGGGTAGGCACACATACAATGCCCTCCTTTTAGGATTGTATAGTTACAAATTGAAGCTAGGTTGAAGGCTCAGTAGGTGAAATGCTTGCTGGATGAGCTCGAGGACCTGAGTTCAGATCCCTGGCACCCACACATAAGCTAACTGTGGTGCTACGTGAAATTGCCAAACAGTAAGTCCCAGATTTGCTGGGTGACCCTTTTTCAAAAATTAAGATGGAGAACAGCAAGGAAGGCACCCAACATTGACCTCTGTCTACACACACACACACACACACACACAGAGGAGAGAGAGAGAGAGAGAGAGAGAGAGAGAGAGAGAGAGAGAGAGAGAGAGAGAGAGAGAGAGATGTGAACATACATATTCTCAAACTCTCACTAACAGCAATCAAAGGGAACTTCCTCAATCTGATGAAGAGGAATTCTATAAACATTTACAACAGCAAAGTCAATGGTAAAGGACTGAAAACTTCCTAACAGCAAGAACCAGACAAGGGTTACTGTCAGTACAAGGTTCACTGAGTCAGCACTGGACCAGTTAGCACAGGACTGCAAAAAGCAAAGTAACGCAAACTTTACCGACTCCAAATTGGAAAGAAGCACTTGGCAGCTGCCTGCAGGTAGAGAGAGGTCTGCTTCTAGATGGCCTATCCTTTGAGAGCCACCGAATCAGAGGACGCCTATTTCAATAAGGGTCTGTGTGCTGGACGTACAGTAAATATTAAACACGGATGTTCTTCAGTCAATATTACCAGTTATCTCGAGTACAAAGTCCTTTAACTTAAAGAGTAAAGAAGTAAAGAAGCTGCATAAATACTCTAAAGAAAACATTTGCTGAATTAACAGTATTCCCCTTTAAACATCTGACCAGTTTTGCAAGTATGCATTGTAACTGTATCTTAATCAGTTTGGATACAATTCTTTCCACTTTCCACCGTCAGTTTTGCTGGTGTATGTATATGTATAACGTTTGCTACAGTATCCTGTGAAGCAATAATCCCAGTGTGTATCTTAAGCTGTTTTCTAATAATTAGAGCTACTTTCACTGAGATACCATGTCAAAACACATTTTCAGGAGTAGGAGATATAAACCCATGTTCCGGGTCACCCTAACAGTCAATGCAATCATTTTACTAGTCCTGCAGAGCCACAGAAAGCAACAAAGGAACACAACACTAGATAAAGGCCAGCATCTCCCTAAGAAGACATTTCAGAAAGAGGCCAAAGGAACAAGTGTGGTCTGTGCACACCTTGAAAGGGAACAGGACAAACAAACGGCACACTTCCCTAAGGAGCAAACGAAGTGAGTGCAACGAAAGCCTTCCTAATGTACAATGGCGCCTGTCCTGGACCCACCCACGGCACAAAACACCAGTTTTGAAACTCAGGAGCCACAAGGAGTGAAACAGCACAACTCAGCAATGACCCAGCTCCAGGTCATAAGGCCAACACTATGTATGGTTCCTTACATGCTCGCTAAGAAGACTGGCCTCCAGAACTTCTGGAAAAATCAAGGAGATGATGCTAGAGGTTCCTGACACAGTATGCAAACCTACAGAAAAGAAACCATTTATACTTGGGACTTGAACAAGCACCTCTGCATCCAAGGATAAGGCCTGCCAATCTCAACAATGGCCACACAACTCAACAGCTCTGTCAAGCGCTCCCTGTGATGGATGGTAAATAAGAGGAACACACTTGAGAATGTGGCCTGCAAACAACTACCCCCTTCTCCCTCATAAATCTCCAAGATGATCTTTTATACTGCTGGGAAAACATAGTTATGATGAAACTTAAAACTTCTGAACTAATAAAACCAACATTATGTTAACACATTCTCTCCTGCCTCACCTCCCTTGAAACTTCAAGGGATCCACGCTTGTTCCTTTGCCAAATCCTTTTTATAGCCATGCCATCAGGCTGACAGCAGGAAAAAATCTAAGCTAACACACTTCTTTGCACTCCAGGCCTGAGAATTGTGACCAGTATTTCCCAAAATGTCCAAAAACGACTGTGCTCTCACAGTGAGAGGCTATGCCTATGCTGGCTCTGTTGGTTCCTCGTTTTCAGACAAGTTTCTATGGTTTGGTGTTTTCCTTGAGCCCTCCTGTATATCAGGCACCATCCTAAGCTCTGGGAACACAGTATTTCTCGAAACGATCTTCACAGAATGTGTGGGTTAGTGGAAGGTTTGAAACAAATGAACTGCCATGTGAAAGTTTCTGCACATAACAGAAGCAGTGAGAAAGTGTCTTCCTTGGTAGTGTTGAGCAGCTCGATGACAGTTGCTTTTCAACCGTGCTAGGGCTGGCACCAAGGCCTCATACATGCTGGGCATGCGCTCTCTGCTGAGCTGTACCCTCAGCGCCTGATGCTTATCAAAAACCAAATGAACAGATAAGAAGCAGGACGAGCAGGAGCCTTGTGGACCACATTTCCAGGAAATTGTATATGAAAGGAATTTTGCACGATGACCATTTGTGTGGTACTCTCTCTCACTGAGTATGTGTTTGGGTTAGCACCTCAGAATCTGGAAGGGTTGCTTCCACTGTCACTCAAATGTTAGAGAGCTCCCAAAGACAGCTCAGTGTCCAGGAGCCAAAGTCAGCTCTGTGAAAGTATCTGCTATAATGAAGGTTGTCACTGGAAAACAAAATCAAGACTGACAAAGGGACTTCTGAGAACCGATTAGTAGCTGACACCTCCTTTCCAATCAGTCAGAAATAACCAATAAGTAGATGTAGTTTCCTTTAGGTGGATTTTTTGTTTGTTTGGCTTGGTTTGGTTCTTCTTGTTGTTGATTTGTTTTTTGGATTTTGTTTTTGTTTTTTTTTTTTTTCCCCGTAACAGGGTTTCTCTGTATTGCTTTAAGCCTGATCTGGACCTCTCTCTGTCGACCAGGCTGGCCTTGAACTCACAGAGATCCACCTGCCTCTGCCTCTCTCTGCCTCTGCCTCCCAAGTGCTGGGACTAAAAGCGTGTACCACCAATACCCAGCTTAGTGTCCTTTAATTTTTAAACATGGATGTTCTACCCACTCAAAGGGACATTCTAAGACATAAAGGGGGATTTAATACTAGCAGTAAGTAACCTACAAAAAAACTGAGATATTAAAAATAACAAGTTATACAAGCTAATTTCTCTGTATTAGCAATAAACACCTCCATTCCTATTGAACCACTAACTGAAAATGTTCTCTGTAAGATGCATAACGTATTATTATTGGGTAGCTAATGCTGAGGGCCACCTTTTTAAGGAAAGAGCTTTTTACAGGTTTGGCATTTATGTTATGAATGAAAAGCAGCTATTACAAGCACATTCTTAGTGTCTAAATAGACATATAACCAATAAGAAGAATCAAAGACACCTTCACCATTGTTTCAGACAAGTCAACTGTAGTTAGTTCAGTATGATGATCTTAAAGTTACCTTAAGGATAAGTTTGTGTGTAACCCAAACATATTCATAACAGCCTTATGTCAAAAACACACCAATTACTGTAAAAACATGAACAGTATTTCTTCTTACAAATAAAAATGCACTTAAAATCTCTCCATAGTTTTTCTTTTCAAAAGACACTTGTTTTTATGTAAAGAAAATAACATTATAGATGCAGGAGAGTTGCAAAATAATGTATGGTTTACTGTTACTGAAAATATCAAAAAGATATAATGTCAACACAAGCATCATTAAAAGGTATCAGCTTCAAGGAAACTACTCAACACAAGTGAGTGATAGCAATCATTATGACTACAAGAAAAGGAGTATCCGGAAACTAATATAAGTTTTCCTGTGTTAAACACAAACATGGGGATGGGGAGCACACTGGAGAGATGGCTTGGCACTGCTGTTCTTGTAGAGAACCCAAATTCCATTCCCAACAGGCATCCATAACCTACTATAACAGGAGCCCCAGGGACTCCTCGACCCCATGGTACCTGCATCCACATGCACGTGCCACAAAGACAACACACACACACACACACACACACACACACACACACACAAATAAAATTCTAGAACTGTGTCTTGACTTTTTTTCCATTTTACTTTATGTGTATAAGTGTTTTGCTACATGTATGTCTGTGCACAAATGCATGCCTGGCACCCATGAAGGCCAAAAGAGAGTGTCACAGAGCCCCTGGAACATGAGTTACAGATGATTGTAAACCTCCATGTGGAGCTTAGAATTGAGCCTGGGTCCTCTGGAAGAGCAGCCAGTGCTCTTAACCACTGAGACAGATCTCCTGCCCAGTGTTTTTACATGTTTAAGTCATATAAAAAACACTAACTTCAAATTGTAGGTGGATTTTTCCCCCAAGTACAATTTGTTCAAATACTTGCTTTAAGCTTGGCCTTTTTTTTTTTTTTCAATACCACATAAAATTTAAGGCAATAATTCAAATTCAGCAATACAAGAGTAAGGTATGTTTATTATCTGGTAACTGCAAAGCTCTCCAGCCCAACCTGCATACACTACTTCATATGCTAGCCACATGGACATGTAACAAACAGTGCCTGAGAGAATCATCTGTACATTATATATTGGCACAGATGAGGCATGTAATTCACAGGATGTGATAGCTGACTTCCAGTCGCATGAAAGAACTCTCACAATTCCGTCTTTGTGTTGATGATGGCTACACATCATCATCTATGGAAAACTCCTGACTTTTCTACATAAACTACAAACCATAGCATAACAGTAACTGCATCAACACAAAATTAACCTTCAGTATTTCCCTATGTTCTCTAATACTTCCTCATCAATCTAGACAATATCCAATAAAATTACTATGCAGAAATCAGAGATCATATTCTCTAATGAATTAAAAAAGCAATGCATGTGCCAGATATGGCTTCTGTGTGGGGTCATACCATCTCAAATGCTCAATGCCTCTCAAAGTCCAATTGAATTTGTCTATTAGACCCCCAATGTGCCATATCAGCTTTCCAAAGGCAATGGCTATTTTTAAACTAATTTAAGCTGGGTTCTAAATTTGACCTTCATTTAAATTATTAACTGGTGAAGAATGTCCTGCCAGGCTCTTAAGCAATTTAAGTTGCTTGAGCAAAGCCTAAACAACATTGGTTTTATGTACAACAGACAAAGACTTCTCTTTGCAACCGGTGTCCTCCACAAGGCAAAGAGGCAGCTGGGAAGAAAGAGCCATCCTGCAGCTGATGAGTCCTGGAATGTCATTGGAACAAGGGGCTTTTCTTCACTTGAGAATGCTATGGGGAAACTCATTTCCGATTGCTCAGCACAACGGAATGAAGTCATGGGTGTATCTCTGTGCTTCGTAAAGCTCATGGGTACCCTCAAAAGTATGCCAACAAAAACTTATTTAGGCCGCCTCACAGGAAGTGCTCTCCCCAGAATACAAGTTCACAGGGCTACCCTGACCAAAACTGTCTCACACACAATGGACCTTTACTCAGAGGTGAGACAAAGAACCACAAGTTTCCTGTTATACATCTAAGTAATTATGGCCATAAAAGCCGTAAAAGTCCAGAGAATATTTTCTTTTTTCCAAAGTATTTAAAGAGATACAGAGAGACTGGCTCTCCCTGCACAGCCCAGGCTGGCTGTGAATTCACCATGTTCCTGCTTTATCCATAAACCAAATGCTAGGATTACAAGACCTGTATTTAACCATCCCATCTAGCTCTTGTTCACAACACTGTATTTCAATAGTACAGTTATACTGACTTTAATACACAGCAGGGAAGTTGACACAGGACAGAGGTGAGGAAAGAAAAGAAAAACACATCTCTGGAAAAATATCTGTAAACATAGAAGACAGATTATACACTGACTCCTAAAAGCCAAAATAACAGTAATTCACTAAAACTATTGAAATAAAGTTGACTAGTCAGTGATGAAAACAAAAATAACAGAACTATGTGTGCATGTTAAGAAGCCCATTGTCTCTCAACCTACAAGCTTGGCCTAAAAATGGATTTAAAAGTGTGTTTCAGAGCACAAGGCAATTTCAACTATTTCATTTTCCTGGTACCTAAAAATGTACCCTGATTTCAAGACTCTAAAACTATGGAGTGCAAATATGGTGGCACACACATGTAATCCCGGGATTGGAGAGGCTGAAACAGGGGCAGCCTGGGATTCAGACCAGTCTGGGCTACAAGCAAAACTCTGTGTCACATGCCAAGGATTGAAAATGTAGCTAATTAGTTGAGCACTTACAGTTTGATCTCCAGCAGTACAAAACCAAACCAAAACAATCCCTCAGACCATATGACAGCACCAGCACTGAATGCCTGAACTCTACCTCGACTAGTTTGTACACTCACTCACACACTCATTCACACATTCATTCACCAACATTTAGTATGCAGTGTCTGAGGCTACTAACTTTACCCAACAGCCACTCTCCACTTCCTTTAGTTGCCAAGTGAACTATCCACTCGTCTACAGGAAGCAAGACACCTGGCTTCGTAACGACCGGTCCATACTTCCCTTGAAGCTACCTAAGTCAACATTAAGATCTGGCTGGCAAAAGCAAGCTTGTCTTAGGAAAGACGGCTTAAAAGGAACAAGTGCTCAGAGCCCACCCTTTCTTTGCTAATTCCACCTTGGAATATAAAGTGATGCCATAGCAGCCTATGCCACGCAAGCAGCTAATGCTGATGCCAACAAAAGCAATCTGGAGCCAGTGGGCTGCACCTGCTGGAAGACTCCAGCACTGCCTCTCAAGAGGCTGAGCCTCCGCACCTACTGTCCAAAGAGAACAGGCTCACGGAATGGCATTAACTGCCGCAAAGAGAACTTGGTGTTTTTAAGGAAGACATGAGGCCTGATGACCTCCTGTGCCCTTACTCTTAATTCACCCCATCAGCACTTGCCCACTGAGGTTGAGGTGTGCATGGGCGTACCTGTCCCCACCCCAATTCTGAAAAACTTAAAGGCAGAGCCTACTCCTATCTTCCTTACAGCTCCCTAACCCAGCAGCTAGCAAAAATTAAGCATTCGAGGAACAACCTGGAAAGGTCTCCCAGTGTAACTACACCTAAGTGTGGCGTACAGGGTGCATGAGGTCCATGCTCTTGCTTCATAACAAAAACAGTGGCAAACTGGCTCTTTGGATTCCAGCATCTATACAGCTCACAGCCTTACGTCCCTGAGGGCTGAACAGGTCAATAGAAAGCCACAATCTTTCCTTCTCCTCTCCCTGCTCACCCACTTCCTCGTTACACACATGTTAAGTACCCACTGTGCACCACACATACGAAAGCTGCCCAGAACCACCCTGGCAAAGGGTAGCAATGCCAGGGCCGCATCAAGGCAAATGGCACTGTTTTAATTACAGTACAGTGTGAAGAACTGGTGAATGTAGAAAACACACTTCCTGCGTGGAGGCACGCATGACTGCAATGCTCCTAGTGGACTAGCTCACTTACTTACAGGAACCTTCTGCTTCCTCTCTGAGATGCAATAAATAGAGGCCAGAGAACACTGTGGCAGCACGTGCTAGCCCACAGGGCCAGTGGCAAGGAAGCAACCTGGTTAAAGAATGCATCACAGCAAAAGGGCTGAGAGAGGAAGAGAAAGCTGGAGGCCCAACACAACTCCTGGGTCAGAGGGACGGGCAGACCTTTCCTTCCAGAGGGCTTACCAGGCAGAAACTATGGAGGTAATAGAGATGATGGCGCCCAGAGCCTGTGGACAAGCCTGCCGCAGTACAAGGAGGTTGTGCTAACCACGGGAGGGGCTTGCCAGGAACATTTCTACATGTACCTCTGCTCCCAAAACATGAAGGAACCCGTGTCACACCTAAAACCAACTTTATTCTAAGTCTAGGTCACCAAGACCATTTTAACAAAGATTAATTAGTTAATAATAAAGGTGCATTCATATCTTTACAAAAGGACAGAAATGAACTGGGAAAAAAATCCTCCTGAAGCTAAAATGTTTCTTTTAAATTCCCCTAAATCATTGGGTACAGGGATGCACACCTCTAATCCTAGCTCTTTAGGAGGCAGAGGCAAGCAGGTCTCTGCAATTCTAGGCCAGCCTGGTCTACACTGTAAGACCCTGCTGAAAGAAAGAAGAAAGGGAGGGGGGAGAAATGGGGGAGAACAAATGGAAAAACAATTTAATTCCCTAAATAACATTAGTTCCCTCTAAAATTCTGGAAAGATTGTTGGGCAGACTCATGACTTAAAAATAAGTTTGTGTTTGATGGCAGGCAGTCAACATTTCAAGTCTGGCTTCCCCTCTCCTTTTGTAATAGAAATAAGATTTTATTTGGGCTGGCTAAATGCCCACTCAAACACTACATTTGATCCTCTCGAGTCAGGGATGGCCAAGGAGTTTCACATAAGTGGATAAGAAGTGCAGAGCAGCCCCTTCCACCCCTGGTCCTGGCCCTGATCTTGCAGACATCCAGGCTGGAGCTCCAACAGTGTCCTCACACTGGGGATGCTGGCAGCCAGAGTCCCTCCCCAGACTTGATGGAACCACCACCCCACGTACTTTTCCCAACAGTCAATGAATCTGTATAACTCAGGCCCTGTGCAAACAGATACCTGTTCCCACTAGTCACACAAGCATCAATGCAGGTACAGAAGAACAGTTAAAAGTGCTTGTAAAATGTGGTTTCAAAGGCAGATGCGGCATTACACCCAGTTCCTGAGGGGTCTTTTTCTGTCACGCATCCATTTATGGTTATTAGCCTTGGAAATCACAATATGCTTTGTGGTGTTTTCTGTAGGAGGGAAACAAGTGATCCAGTCTGGAAGCCAGAGGGTAGAAGAGTGCCATGGATCTCTGGAGAGAGGCCAGCTGGGCAGGGCACAGGGGGAAGCGGACAGTTAAACATCAACAGCATGCTAACACAAGCTAGTTACACAGGGCCTCTTCCTGGTTTACAAGCCAGGCAGAGGTTAGGCAAGGGTCAAGTTGGGGTCAGCAGTCTAAACTCTGGTTGCCACTATTCTATCTCACAATCAGATTTAACGCAACAGCATTCTTAGTTCACTTCACATCCCTGGCATTTTATGTGTTAAAAGCTATGGTTACTTTAGAGCAACTCGTCTGACATAGTGAGGTGAGGTTCTCCTTTGTTTTTGCAGAAATACCGTTCTATCCCTTATACCTCACCCCCATCCCATACACCCCACAAAGAAATCAAGCACCCAGCCACTTCATATGCCCAGCAGAATCATACACATAAGCAGCATTAGCGCCCAGATCCTGAGTGGGTCCTAGAGCTCATACAGGGTTGGAGGAGGCACTCCTGCCTCTGGTTAGAACCAGACATTCACAGACTGAAGAAAAGTACGATCAGAATCACTTCCACTTTAACTCAATGTACAGACTTGTTTATGGTTATGAACAAAATCCAAACTCCAAGTGGATGCTAATAGAAAACAATTCTATTTCCATTTCTATCTTCACACACACACACACACACACACAATTCCTCACTGTTTCAAATACTGTTTCAAATTAACAGTAAGCCCACCATCAAAGACTCCTGCTGTGAGGCCAGTCACTGTATGAGGGAGAGCAAAGCTATAGGACAGCAAAGGGCTCTACTGAAATGGACCGCACAACCAGATTCAAACTAGGATTCTCATCCCTGCACATCCAACAAGCCCCGGCGGCAGACAGGGCTGTGTGCAGACTGCCCTCCCGGTCTAGCCAGCCCCAGTTCCTGATCAATAAAGGACGAGTGCTACCATCCCTGCCCTGCTGCCACAGAAAGATCGCTCTGACACTGAGAGAGCATGCTAGAGCTGTTAATTTGATGCTAATTACTAAGAAGATTTTAAGTGTCTGCTAACTAGTCAAAGATAACCTAAAAAGCATTAAAAAGAAACTGATATAATCACACAGCTTCTGGGTAACAGAATAGTCTCCCAGCTCCTGCCTTCAGCACCCAGCCTGTACTGCACTGCCAAACAATGAGGCACGATTGTCTGTGCAGGGCCTGGGTGCACAGACAGAGCATAGCACCAGCCCCTGAACCCAGAAGGGGGCACAACTTGAGAGCCGACAGAGTGACATACAATGCGGCTGCTCAGACTGGCAAGGTTCCCATCACAGTGTTTGAGGCCATGTAAATGACCTACGGATTGTGAGGAGTCTTAGAAACCCTTTAAACAAGAAATGAACATGTTAGACATACTTTCATAAAGAAATCCTGGTAGAGATATGGAAAATGAACTGAACAAAGGAACAGGTTACTGACCCAGAGTCCTGGAAAGCACAATAAGGCCACAGAAGTAAAACTCCCATCACAGGGTCTCTCCAGCTGCTACAAATGCCAATTATGCTAGGTTTCCTTGATTTCCAGAGTTCTGCACAGATGCAAGCCCCCCCCATAGTTATCAATGACTTCACCAGAAAAAGAATCAATGGCTCCATTTATAAATTTGCAAAAAGCATAAATGTCATAAGCAAATGGTAAAGTGGGAGAGATTTTCATTAAGAACCACGCTGATTTCATCCTAAAATATCACAAAGCATGCACCAAACATCAGCTTCAGAGGCAAACACTTTTCACAATCAACTGTTGTATAATAAAAACTACTCCCCAGTATTTACACAATTCCTATTTTAAAGAAATATTTAGGCTTATATGAAGACTATTTCAGGCTCATGCCTGTAACCCAGCATTTGAGAGGCGGGGACAAGGGAGTAGCTGTGAATTCAAAGCTAGCCTGAGCTACATACTAAATAAGATCCTGTCCCAAAATTAATTAATAATTAATTCTAATAGTCTTTAAATTTTGATCACTTTTAAAAGTTTTACCCCTAAAAACTATGATATGTCCTTGGTCAACAACTCTAAAAGTTATTTGTTCTGTGGACACAGTGAAAAGATCTTATCTATGTTTAGCCAAGAGTTGTGTTCCTCAAAGGGAAAAATACCACACAAGTTGTCTGGGATGGTTCTGTGCCGGCTGCTGCCTGGAGATTCACAAAGAAAGATTGTATAAACATGAGTCTCCAGGCACAAATATCCGTCTGCACAGGATGTTAACACCATTCCTCAATTCCTGAAGGGTCCTACTCTCTTATGAGTATCAGATCTCTGACTGCCATTAACTGGGAGAAAGGGGAAAGGATGAAGGGGAGGAGCCATCTCTTCTGAACCTGAACAAGGATCCTCTCTATCAGGACATCTGGAGGGATAAGAGAGTTAACCCCGTCAGGACCCTAAGCTGTCCCTATGGAAACAAGCAAATTCCTCTCTTCCTGAACCCAGTCCTGTCTAAGCCTTCCTTTGGATTTGATCCCCTGGCACTGGATTAATGAGATTCTCTTCGGCCAATGCTACTGAAGAGATGCTTTTGATTACGCACATCAAGCATGCATGGGACAAGCTGACAGAAGAAAAGTCTCAGGACAAAGCATTCTAAAACTGAGCCTTTCCTCCCCCCATCCTGGTCTAGTTAAAAATGAATAACCATCAAATCCAACACTTATTTTTTTCTAGCTTTGACATACATAGTTACAATATGCTTCAGCTATATTTCAATGCTCAATTAATATTTAATGTTTAACGTGATCCTTGTAATTTCCTCTCTATCAAAATACTCAATTCAACGACAGTAGATCTTCCACAGGGTTCTGTGTGGTTTGGATTTTTTTTTTTTTTAAATGGAAGTCTATTAGTTTATTTGTTGTGCTGGGTATCAAACCCAGGGCCTGGGGCATGAGAGGTGTCTTAGGTGGGATTTCTGCTGCTGTGATAAAACACCAGCAACTTGGGGAGGAAAGGGTTTATTACATCTTACAACTCTCGGTACCACTGTGTCACTGCGGAGGTCAGTGCAGGAACTGAAGGAGAGGCCATGGAGGAATGCTGCTCACTGGCTTGCTCCTCATGGCTTTCTCAGCTTTTCTTATACAACTCTGGACCACCTAAGCAGGGGTGGCTCCACACAAAATGGGCTGGGCCCAACCACATCAATCATTTATCAAGAAAATTCCTGACAGACTTTCCTATATGTGAATCTTCTGTAGAGGCATCTTCTCAATTGAGAGTCCCTCTTCCCAAATGACTCTGGTTTGTGTCAAATGACAAAAAACATAAAAACTAGGCAGCACACTAGGCCAGCATTCTACCACTAAGCTATGGCATCAGCTGTCAACTGGAGAATATTAGGCTACCCATGAAAGGGCAGTGTCTACAGCCAGACTACGTGAACTGCAACCCCATACACTGACCTCTTCTGTCACTTGTTCCCATTCACTGGGCCAGCCTCAGAGGGTTTTAGTCAGCCAGTCATGAGACAACCATGTAAAGCACTTGGCACATGAAGGTGGTATCTGTTCCACAAATGTTCCCACAATTAGCCTTAAATAACAAAACCAAAGCAAACAATGGGAATACAACTAATTACCATGTACTATCTCTAAAGATAGTGCAGCATGGCCAGCCACCTTCCATCTTTGTATTTTACTCTCGTTTTCTATAATTTAAATGCCAAGTGAGTTACTCTTAATTACCTTGCCTTCCTAGCTGTCTGCCCCATACCCCGCTGTGACTTCATTAACATGGCCTCCTGAGATTGAGTTCAAGAGATTAATGATCAACTACATAAATTCCCTCCATACTAATTTTTAATAGCTTTCTACTGATAAACAATAACCTACAATAAATTAGTTAATTTCTAGACCATGGAGCTGTTTTCACTAGGAATCCACTGTATTTGTTTTCCACCAGCTGTGTGGATAATAATATTCCACAACTTATAAAAGTCACTAGAGAATGAAGGCGCCTGTCAACCAACACCTTCCCCTTTCTGGATCTCCCCATGTTCTCAAATTCCCGTTTTAGCTTAGACAAAGGGGGTCAGAAAGAAGACAAATCAATTCACACACAGAAGCAACTCATTATTTGAGTATCAGAATGGTCTTCCAATGGCTATCTTAAACTGCCCTTCCCCACCCGTTTAGATAGGAAAACAGGAGCACACTGGAATCTTAACACGGAATTCCACAACAGGGGCAGTTTTCCTCGTGGGTCAACGTCAGTGGACCCAGTCAAGAGTGCTCCACCCCCTTTTCTGCCTAAGTGAAACAACTCTGCACAGACTGCTATTATTTCAGGATCTCTACAACTTACCCCAAACACAACTTCAAATTTTCTATTTAATCATAATAGTTTTGATTCCAGGGCAAGATAAAAGAGCCACACATTATCCACTCCCTCCGTCAGGGGCAGCCATGATATAACTCACAAAGCAGCAGCTTCTTTTTCTCTCCCTCCCCCACCTTCCCACCCCCTGACAGGATTTCACTGTAGCCCTAGCTGTCCTGGAACTCACTTTGTAAACCAGGCTGGCCTTGAACTCAGAGATCAGCCTGTCTCTGCCTCCTGAGTGCTGGGATTAAAGATGTGTGCCGCTCGGCTATGAAGCAGCTTTTTGAGGGCTCTGCAAAACACTGTAATGGGCTCCAGACACAAAGGCTAAAAGTATAAGGATGACCAAGGAAGCAGGGTGCCCCATAGATGCTCAAAACTCTGACATACGCCTGACCCAGCCAGGAGGCCAGAAAGAGCAAAGCAAGCCTTCTGAGCTCTAGCTAGGGGCGCTAAGGAGGGCATCTCCATGGCCCATTTTCCATCATTCATTCATTCATTCATTCATTCATTCATTCATTCATTCATTCATTTTCTCTTCTCTTCCCAGGCTGAGGCACTCTCAAAGCCTGGCAGACAGTAGAAACCATGGTTACCTACAGCACTGAGGAACAGGAACTTTCTCTCTGACATCTGAACAAGGGCAAGCCACCTGTTGCTTTCTCCCTTGTCCTATTTCTCAGCCCAGAATGTGAGCAGTCACAGGAAATACCCTGTCCCATTTTGAAGCCCCACGTTTGGGACTGGAAAACAGACCAGGGGAGCCCCTAGTGAAGAGGAAATACCAGAGAAATAACCCACACAGGTCAGCTGACTTGCGGTGAGATCACCACTGAGGACTGGAAATGCATGGCCCCACAGGCTCGTAGGTTTGAACCCTTAGTCCCCACCTGCTGTCACCTCTTTGGAAAGTTGCAGGCAAGTGGGTCACCAGGAAAGGTGGGCCATGAGGTTCTAGAGCCAATGCCCACTTCCCGTCTCCTTTGTGCAGCCCGCTCCCCCAGGTGAGGGAGTGACACTTCCTAGTGCACATTCCTGCCGCCATACCTCTGTACCTCAAGGATCTGCATCCTCTCAAAGAGCCAAAGAAACCTTCCTTTCCTTACGTTGCTCTACTCAGTCATTTTGTCATAGTATCAACAAAAGTAACAAACAGATTCAAAGGCAACTCAAGAGAAAAGCCATCTTTTCAATAAATGTTGAAATATGCATCAGATACATGAAAAAAGGAACCTTGATCTTATGTCAGTATTAAAACCAAATGAGTTATTATTTACACCAAATTGTAAGCTGTAAAACCATAAAATTTCCTGAAAAAAATATAAAGGCAAAATTTCATAACCTTGTAATAATAACCCAAAGAATTTTCTGGACATTTATTCCCAAAATGTAAGTTTAAAAAAAAAAAAAAAAAAAAAAAAAAGACAAATCAAACCTTCCAAATTCAAACTTCCTGCTCTCAAAAAGACACTATTAAGAGTATGCAAAAATGTAGCTGGGTGTGTCTGTATTTTATAATATAAATATAAACATGACTTTAATTCCAGCACTTAGAAGGGAGAGGCAAGTGGATCTCTGTATATTCAAGGCCAGCTTGGTCTACAGTGAGTTCTAGGACAGCCAGAACTACATGTGAGACCCTGTCTCAAAAAACACAACCACCCTCAAAAAAGAATATGCAAAAATAAATCAAACACTAGAAAAATATTTGCAAATCATATACAACAAAGGAGTCAGGATTTCTTTTTAAAAGTCCTCTGATGGGCCAGACCCAAGTAAAGGAGAATGAGAAAGCCAACTCTACAGACTTGTCCTATGACCTCCTCATGTTAGCTGCAACACATAAGACACCTCCCCCAACACACACACAGTACACATGCCCATGTATGCATGAACAAACACAAAAGATAAAAAGTTTAAAGGAGTTCCCTGAAAATTCAACCAAGAAATGTAACAAGTTAATTTTAAACTGGGCAAAAGGAAATCTAACTGACACTCTTTACAACAAAGTATATATACAAATAGTAAGCAGACTGTGACGCAAAACATTCACGATTAGCCCTTGGGGAACTACAGATGTAAAACCCTAAGCATCATTACATGGCCACGAACATGGTTCACTGACACCCTGACAGTGACAAGTGTGGGTCCCGAGGATACTGTGGGTGGGGGAGCACATGCACGTTGTGATTGTAGGTAAATATGGTGACACATACACATTCCAAACTCTGTGGGAGGACGAGGCAGGGGCATCCCTGCAGCTCGAGAAGATGAGGTCAATCTCAGCAACATAAATAAACCGCATGCCAACTGCACAGTCTGATAATCCCACTTCTGGGCAATTACCCAATAGCAATGAAAATGTGTACCTCTATGTAAAGACTTATGTGCAAATGTTCATAAGAAATTGGTTTGTAAAGCTCAAAAACTATAGCAACCCCAATGCCCCTCAGTGGGCAGCTGGATAAGCATGGCTCAGCACATTACAACAGAATCCTACAACTGGGAGGGACCAGCCACCTCGCCACTCAGGTAAGTCTCAGACATTATAACCCACAGAAACCCACTTCTCACACTGATCCATACAATGAAACTCCCTAAAGGGAAAATTACAAGGAAGAGGAAGCAAACAGGACCAGCAGTGACTGCAGAGACAAAGAATAACACCTCCAGACTCTTTGCAGTGGAGGGAGGGTCGAGGCTTGCTTCACAATTACACATGTAACTCACTGTATATGCATCAAAAGAAAAGGACACTTTATTCCATGTTCATTTCTTCGAAACCTACATGAAACATATCAAATTAACAGCAACCTTTCTATAAAAACCGATACAAACCCTGTACTGAGCTTTGCCCCAGAAACCGATTCTAGGGTGAATGGAAAACATCCTACACAGCGTCACTGTAGCAACGTTGACTTATGAAATGCTTTAACGGATCTCTCCAGATCATTTCTTGACAAGGCTTGCTGCTCATCCACAAAATCAGGCTGCGGGAGGCAGCAGGCAGCTGACAGGACCCGGCTCTGGCCTTGGATAATGTGACAGAAGCAAACCAGATGTGGGGGCTCTGAGACACCCAATACTGTCCACTACAAGCCATCCCTGTGTCCCCAGGGACTTCGCACAACTCCTCCACATCCTCAACAGGAAGCCACCCTCATGCACGGCACACCACAGGGCCTCCAAGGTGGGACAGAAACCAACTCCCATGTCTACAATCCCACACCAGGCTCAAAATACCTGTTAAATTGGTTCTAAGACACGTCTGTCAAAATATTATTAGCCTTCCACTCCCATAAAGTACCAACTACTGATATTTCTCTTTTTTTGTTTTTTGTTTGTTTGTTTTTTTACTTTTTCAGGCAAAATCTATAACAAACACTAAAAGGGTGGCACATACACCCCACACATCTGCAGGAAATACCCACTAATGTGTGACTTTGCATTGTAATGGAGGAGTTATGAGCAACCTTATTTTTCTCCACTATTCTCTCTCCTAAAGGTGTCCAACACCAAAACATGGAGAGCGCTCTTCCACATGGCCATTCTCTGAGAAAGTGACTGCATCTCATTTCCCAGCATTCCCACCAACAACATGCACAGGGAGGCAGAACACACCAAGCTTTCCAGTAACACTGTTCTCACAAATATATACAACAATGATTCAGTCAGAAGCATGAGGTGGTTTTGAAGTAGGGGAGCGGCTGCTTCTTGGTGTGGACCTCGTTTAAGAACTTCACAGAGACACGTGAGCAGTCAGCGCTGCGCTCCTGCCTTGACTAGAACAAGCTAAGCCTAACTGCACGCTGCACCATTCTCCAGAGAGGCGCACTTCTCTGGTCCTTGTGGGCTGGGACTTTTTAGAGCATGCTCCTTTAAGCTGTGTCTTTCTCCTCATCCTAAAGGGTAAAATCAGTACTTTACCACAAGTCTAAATGTTTCAGCTAACTACACCTTGACAATGCATGGCAATTCCACAAAGAAGTGGATTTCCTCTTTTGTTAAAGGCATGGGGAGGAAAGGAAAGAAGTGGCGGGGGTGGGGGGCGGGGGGGGGGTCCTGCAGAGCCAGATGGTGTCAGTCCTCTGGACTAAACACAGACCCTTTGCAGGGGCAGCAAATGCGTTTAACCACTGAGCCATCCCTCCACCCAGCACTAGATTGTCTTGGGCAGAATTCATTTCCTGGTTAACTTCA
Organism: Phodopus roborovskii; assembly: GCF_943737965.1. Lineage (NCBI taxonomy): Eukaryota > Metazoa > Chordata > Mammalia > Rodentia > Cricetidae > Phodopus > Phodopus roborovskii. The sequence continues at coordinate 3,930,697 of NW_026126515.1, read as the reverse complement.
TGGTTCACGCAAGCTTATCCTGGAAGAAGGCTCAACTCTTGCCAAGTTTTTGCAGCTCATTTGTGTTTTCATTATCGACGTTATGTTCACTCCATGGGCCTCCTTTGTAGTTTTAATTAAAACTAGTTAACATAATCTTCAAGTACCGGGAGCTGTATGGGCAGCATGTTACAGTGGGCAGAAAGCAACCCAGGGAATAATAGTCCCTCTGCACAGGACGACAGTCCCACGCCCACTACCCAGGGAAGCTGTGTTCTGCCTGCAACTCCTGTGTTGCAGCTCAGGTCCAGGAGGAGCAATCCTAATGTTGAAAACAGACAGCTCCTGGCAGATGGGAGTTTGACTTACAATGACACAAAAACGACTTGAATTCAGAAGAACTGTCCTTCTTGCTGATCTCTGTGGGAGATGCTGGTGTTTGGCAGCAGAGCAACTGCATGCACATCAGGCAGGTGCCTCATGGTGCACTGGGAGAATCCTTGAGCTGCTTGATTGCCCCTGGTTTGTGGGGAGGAGGAGGGGCACCTGGGTTAGCCCAGATCATCTCACTTCTCACTTCAGTGAAAGCTCTGAAACTCTTCCCCACTCCAAAACACACTCATTCTGAAAGCCAGCTCTCACCGGGTTTCTGCAGCCCAGCTTCTTTCCCCTCCCATCACTCTGGCCACACAACCCAACTCCTCGGCCTGTCGAAGGGCTCTTCTTCAGAGACACTCCCAGAATTCTGGTCCTGTCTCTGTGATAACTGGCACTGCATGACAGCTCCTGCTATCTTCTTCCCACACCTATCTCACTATAAAAAGACCAGAAGTGACATAAGAACAGAGGGAACGAGAAAAAGAGAATCAGAAAACAGGGCAGACAAGTCTTGAGATCGTGTGTTTCTAAACTGTGCGTATTTCTTCTTCCCGCCATCTTCTTCATTGCTAAGGGCGTCAATAACCATTATAAATGATCAATAAGAATTTGATAAACACTTTACTTCTATACTTAGCTATTTAAAATATACACTGTAAATTAAAATCCTCATAATACAGATGAAAAATATTTTGTTTTATATGTACATTTAACTTACACAGGTCATTTTCACTGGGCATTAATGGCATATGCCTTTAATCCCAGCAAAGGCAGAGGCAGGCGGATCTCTGTAAGTTCGAGGCCAACCTTGTCTACAGAGCTAGTTCCAGGACAGGCTCCAAAGCTACAGAGAAACCCTGTTTTTACCTTTTTAATTAAAAATAATTGCAAATCTAGATAAGTAATTTGCTTTCCTTTTATTCTTGTTGTCCTTGGTTAAGCCGTTCTATGAAGCTCAGCCTTCAACAACAATCAAATTCAAAGGCTTCTTTTTAAAGTTTTCAACCACCCATTAGTGTAACAAAGACAATGATGTCATTAGAAAAGTAAAAGGTGTGTTTGTGAACTTTAGCATAGGCTCTCCCAGAACTTAAAGATGCATATTAGCGGTTAACACAGACTGACTACCAGCCAACTCCAACCAGCAAATCCTGCCTAGTCTCCTCTACCCAACCTCTAAGGCTGAACTCCAGGCTTGGTCTCCACCCTCTTCTTTCCTATTTGAATTTATTCACCTGAAGACCTGATCAATTACCAAAGCTTCAAACAGCACTCGTGTAACTGAAAACTCTCAAGTGTAAAGCACTAGCATCTGTAACACATGTGCCACTCACTAGAACAGATTCCCCAACTCTACACGGCTCCATTCACCAGACCAGTGATCACCACCATCCACAGTCATGTGGGCCAATGCCTGTGCTGCCCCTGCTCATGGCTCCTAACTCCATTCTATATCCATGCGACAGCAATGTCAGTGTGTCCCTGCCTCATTTTCAATCAGTCTGCAGGGCAGGGTCATTACATTATGACAGTTCCATCCTCAGACCCCAAAGCAACTAGTAAGGTTTAATTCACATTGTGCAGTGAAAGAAAGGGGGAAAAGTCCTAAAACATCTATTGCTTCTAGGGAGTTTTACACATGTAATATAGAGAGCAGGAAATCATTTTCCAACCCCTTCTAATCTGAACAATATCCACAGCTTGAGAGCAAGCAAACAAACTACTCACAGACTACAACTACCTCATATCATATATGTAGACCATTAGGTCTACAAAGTTCCTACCTTTACAACAAGTTCACTAGGATTCAGAGCTCGGATACAAGTCCTCAATGACACACAAGCAGCATACCAAGCGGCTACCCAGACAGCCTCCACTCCTTTGGTGTGTACAAAATGGTGTTTTTACATTACTTTTTCCTGTGTGTGTATGTGTGTGTGTGAGAGAGAGAGGGGGGGGGAGGGAGAGGGAGAGAGAGAGAGAGAGAGAGAGAGAGAGAGAGAGAGAGAGAGAGAGAGCGCCATCTCCCAGGCCCACATGACTCTCAAAAGCAGCAGCAGAACTGAGTTAATGGGTCTTCCTCCCGTTAGATAAGAAAGCACAGCAACACCCTCATGAGGTACACAGCCAGATGAAAAATGAAGGACTAGTTTGAAAGCTGCTGAGGGACCAGACAGTGTTTCATGGTAGACAGAAACAGAAAGTCAATTTGCTCTCTCCAGTGTTAGGCCCCAAATTCACTGAGAAAGCTGTTTCCTGTGCACTTAATAAACTCATCATTAGTTGGCCTGTGATCTGGAGCCTGAGATGTGGTTTGACATTTCCTACTCAAAGCTTCTTCATAAAATTTAGCAATATTGGCCCCACCTGGAAGCTCCCAAAGTTAACATCCACCCATGTGAAGAAACATCACCCCATGTATACATGTCACAGCAGTCAGCCTTTGTCAAATCTAAACACTCTGCTACCTACCTACTCTTTACTGAGCCCCAATGGCAAGCCATAAGGGTCTTCCAGGAGCCAGGCAACTTCAAGCTCAGACCAGCCTCCTTGAACCTGCTTAAATGCAAGACATGGGGGGAGAGGAGAGGAGAGGAAAGGAGAGGGGAGGGGAGGGGAGGGGAGGGGAGGGGAGGAGAGGAGAGTGGGTGGGGGCCCTTCTCTTCCTCGGTCTTATGTGGCCTAGGCTGGCCTCCCACTTAATGCCCTGCTCAGCTGGGTGCTAAGATCACAGGTGTGCACCACCGTGCCCACCTAGAAACGGAGCTCTGTGCGAGCTCTCTGGGAGGGAGACAGGAAGACTTGATAGTGAGAATTAACACAAGTATTGGCACTTTGAGCTTGCACAAAGCTTGTGTGCAGACGGAACCCACGCCTACAGCTGAGAAATAAACAGCCGAGTGCTATAGTCAGCCTGGTTTGGGTTCATGTGGCTACAAAAGGTTCTGGGAAATAACTCGGTGGACTTGAGGAAAGGGATAAAGTCTGACAGAGGTGGAGTGAAGGGCAGGATTTTCCAGAACATTTCAGAACCAGCAAGTGCACAAGGCTTGGTGAAGAGAACTGACCAAGAGAGAGAAGATTCGAGGAGAGAACACTTAGCTTCAAGAACAGGGGAGTAGCTACCGATGAACACAGAGTGCTGACTTTACCCAAAGTGGGTCAGTAGCCCTGCGAGAAAACAACACATAGCTGCAGAAAGACACTGGTTCTTACAGATGCAAAGCTGGAAGTTCCACGGTGGGACTTTGCACTCTGTCCTACAGGACAGCAGCATTTCATATTTCTTCATCCTCCACGTTTGCACTAAAGAAGACTTGGGGACTTTCTACTTCTACATTGCTCTAACAACTTCATTCTGCTCATACCTTTTGAGTGCTTTAAAAACAAAGAAAGAAACAAAAGGTTCAAGCTTCCCAAGTAGTAACCATGCCTTTCATTATTGTTGAATGCCCCCAAAACCTAGGGCAGCACTCATTGTGAAAGTCACCCTGCAAATATCACAGATGCGTTTAAAGAGAATAGAAACCGATTACAGGAGAATCCCTGTGACACACATAACACACCTACCTACTTCAGTATTACTCATCTGATGTACATGCCAGGCACCGTTCTCAGCATTTCCTGTACACAAACCTTCAGTTATCAGGCACATACTGCTTGCTTGGTCATTACCAATTTTGCAGAAGAAGAATTACAGCAGTGTTAAGCAACTTGCCAAGGTCAGAAAGCTGGTGAGGGCAAGATCTGCACCTATAGAGCTAGGTGTCAGCCATACACAAAGCCTTAATGGACCTACTCCACCCCACCCACCCCCACTCAGCATTATATGATGTCCTAGAAAAGGGGCCAGGGTTCGGTGCCTCGGTTGTCAATCAGTGGCAGCCATTGCATACATATACTGAAAGTCTAACACAATCCACTTTTATAAAACCATTACACTTCTAGATAGATTTGGGCTCTGCGTGCTGTTTTTACTAGGAAGTGCTCTCTGCACTAAACATGACAACATCAACTATTTTATACACCAAAAAAAAAAAAAGTCAGCTCCATCATTGATCAAAGAAACAGCAAATGATTAATGCTGTACTCAACACATGAACATACATATAGTTAAGATAATATTGCTGGATGCAAATGACCTGACAGTTACACAAGCAAGAGAGTTCTTTACCTATAAAAAGCAGTCAGTACTCACTTGGCCAATGCAGAACACCCTGGGGTACATTTTGTAAATACCTACACATCCATACCTTGGCTAAAAGGATCAACCAGCAACAGAAATTAATGCTGCCTGAGTGGAGACACAAACAGCAATGAATGAGAACCGCTAGTTTCATGTGACAATTACAATTGTTGTCCCCGAAAGTCCAGAAAGTGTTCCTGTAGGTAATACAATAAAAGACAAGACTGTTATCAAAATATGGGGTCTAGGACAGTGCTACAGTGCTTAGAATGTGTGGAATCCTAACTCTATTCCCCAGCATGGAGAGCTAAAAAATAAATAAATAAAAACTAATACACACTGAGCAACCAAATTAAGAAAAGGCTACTAAATTTAGTGCTTGTGAACAATATAAAACAGTTCACTATAAACTAACTGTTCAGAAACCAGAGAGATGGCTCTGTGTTTAAGAGCATTTGCTGCTCTTGCAGGACCTGAACTCAGTTCCCAGCACTCAAATCAGACAGCTCACAACCACCAACAACTCTAATTCCAGGGGATTCAAAGACTACACCAATCCAGACACACACACACACACACACACACACACACACACACACAAATCCTTTTAAAGGAAAAAAAAAAAAAAAGACCAACATGTCTGAGACTAAAAATACCCATGTTCCTCAAAAGTAGTGATGAACAAACACTAAGCTAAACAAACACCATTCTTGAAAAAAGTCATTTAATTTAGTTATAATGAATACAAATCTCTAGTTTAGGCACCATCTGCAGGGTTAAATAAGCAAAATGTAATATAACCCTGCTAAGCAGACATAATTAGAACAGTGTGTTTTATTACCTCTGCCTTCACCCAGGTTCTCCTAATGCTGTTGCTTATCTCAGCGAGTGAGGAGTGGTCCGGGAACTGTCCCAGTTTCTCTGAGAGTTGTCAACTGAAGCTAATGTTTCCTGAGAGAGGAATCTGCTTTATTTGGTCCTCAGACTGCCCAGCAACCTTGCCACTCCCCCAGACACTGCTCAGTGGGCAGTGGGCAGCACGGGAAATACCAGCTCTGAGCTGTCACCAGAGTATTCATGCTGCTGGCACTGTACTTACCAGCTCAGCCAAAAATCAAAGCATGAACTCCTGCGCAAAGGTAAAAATGAGTTTCACCTTGAAATCTAAAGGACACAGCATGATAACAAAGAGAAGCTCACTCTGGTTGCCGCCCTGGTTTCTCCCTGTCTTGTTTGTCTTCCAATACCCAAGTAGCATAGGAAGGACCCTGGGTATCCATTCTTGTACATACATGTGGGGCTCTCCCTTCTCCCCTAAAGCACCTCAGAACCAACTGCATTATAGGATGACAGTGTTTGTTATCTGTTTGTCAGTACTTGGGGGACACCAAGAGACTGAGAAGACTGGCTGGCAAACTGTGGTCCCCACATCCACCTATTGGTTACTGCAACATGGGGAGAAAATGCGGATGCTAGCGAGCCCAGATGCCTCCAATGGAACTAAATCCAGAGTACGTTCTGCCCCGGGACCGAGCTGATTCAAAAACAACAAACAAACAAAAAGTATCAAATTAAATTAAACCAGGCTAAACCATGTCATCAATTTGATTCTCCAAATTCAACAACCACAAGCAGCCCAGCAAGGGTCTTATTGTGTAGTCCTTCTAACCACGTGCTGAGGTTACAGGCGTGCAATGCGTTCCTTGCCCAGTTCTGCCTCAACTTCCTCCAGGTCAGCTAAGTAGAACATGGCGTCTCCCTAGATGATGGCACATACACACTTCCTACCACTGGCTTCTTAGAACAGAAAGCCCAGTCACCAAAGGGTCAGTCAGTTTCCAAAAGCAATACTTCCCCTAACCCCACCCAAAAAAAGTTTTTAACCAAAGCACTAGCTACAGATTGGGACCTAACACATCTTTAACCTGATAATCAGAAAGGGACCAAATTCCCGGTGCTTCAAGCCCTCACTTACAGAATGCCATACAAACGCCTCTCACTGGACTGAGTAGGGTTTCCAGAATGAAACATTGTAGGATGTCTGCAGGTCAAGAAGGTATAAGAAGAAAACAGAATATATTTAGGATAAGGGAACAGGCTTCCCAAGACACAAAATAAGTAGCCATGAACGGCAAAGGTGCCCTATTAAAAACTGTGTCATCAAATGACAGTGTTAAAGAGAGACAGATACCCACACATACATTATACAACTCGAAGAGAAGGATGTAAAGCCTCAGTTTCAAGAGAAGAGACGGTGAATCTATGACATTTCAGAAACCCACAATGCAAACTCCATCTGCTGGCTTCCGAAAGCCTGTGTGAGGGTGATAGAAGAGATACTGGCCACTCTCTAGTGTGCAGAACTAAGGCTGGGAGCCAGAGGGTGAGAGCAGACAGCCTAGAGTACACGACAAGGCAAGAAATGTGGCTTGGATGGAGACTGGCACCGTCTGGGCACTTTACAGAGTACCATCAGTCTCCACGGACAACAAAGTTGCTGAGGATGGCAAGTTCTGATGTCCTATTCCAGGGGTTTCAAAAGAGTCTCTGCTCAACCCTAATGCTGATAGCAAGTTTCTTATTCAAATTTACTCAATTCTACAAACCAAGAAACATTAGGATGTTTGGATAAAAGATACATTTTACTTTAAAAATTAGAGTCATAACACATCTTAGACATCCTGTCTTGTCTAAAAATAACTCTTCTACAATAAAAGGCTACACTGTAAGGATACAAAGTAATAGAAAAAGTCAAAGTTGCTGATAATTATTAAAGTTGTTCAGCCAGAATTCCTTAGCTGTGAGTTTTACATAATTACACATTTGGTTCTGTCTAGACATGCTTTTGAGTTGGATTCATAACACAAATCACCCTACCTCGCCAGTGCTGGCAGACCAGAATATAATACACGGCTGGCTGTCCACTCTAGTATTTAGGATGTGCGACTGACAGAGCTGTATTTTGAATATACAGATGTCAACAAGTTAACAACAATAAAATGAGGGATGTCCCCCGCAGAGCCATACATCCACTAGGGCAAGCACTGTCCCTCTAAACTGCTGCCCTGTCCCCCACTGTGTCGCACCCACTACAAGTTGTCCCTGAAGAACCAATGGGTGTGCTTCTAGCCCTCACGGTGCCTGTGTCCCAGAGACCCTGGCTGTGAGACCGCACAATGCTGGAGCTGCCTCGTCATCTGTCAGCAGAAGTATCTCAACTGTCTCTGAGGACTGTTGGAAGCTTTTAGACTAAACTGCCACTTAGAATATGATACCACATGTAAAATACAATCATTTCCTCTTTCCCCTTAAGCTGCAAAAAAGAGAAAAGGAACACGTTTCCCAAGTACCAACAACACAGCAGTAAATGAAGGAGTGTTGAGCACAGTAGCTAAGGAGTTTAGCCAACAGGTAATGCTACAGACACAAAGGACTAATAATGATAACCAGAAGTTACTTGAGACTAAAACTGGGGTAGCATTCACTTGTTTTGTAGAAGAGGAGAGGCATAATTAACAATGGGGGGGGGCGGGAACAACAAGAAAAAAAACAATTGAACAAAGTAGTTCAGGCATTCTCTGAAGGCAAACGTGTGAGTTCAAATTCTACCTCCACAGCTTACAAGCTGGGAGTTACAGAAACCATCTGCCTTATTATCAATCAACTTCAAAGAAATCTCGCTTAGGAAAGTCCAGGCCACTATGGTACATGACTGTCACCAGAAAATTCTCAATAAGGGGTTGGAACTACCCAAATTCATAGCATTCAAGAAGCAAATGTAGTAACAATTATATCAACTAGGAGTTGGACAGCACAGGAAATCTAGAGAATCTTAAGTTTCAAACAAGCAGCCTCCAGGCCTCCCCTTTTCTATCCAAGTACTCTAAGGAATGAGAAAAAGAATGGACGCAACTCCTTGGGATCAACTGTTACTGCCAATCACTCGTTTCGTCAAATAAGGGCAGGCGGGCCAAAGATCAAACCAAACAAGCGACAGGTAAGCTCCAGAGGCGGCAGCAGCCCCTCCTACCTGGAAATCGACTTCTTGCAGGTTCGCTACAGCAACTTTCTGGGTAGGCTGCAACCATCTGAAAAGTACCTGTGCAGGATAAAAACATGGAGTTAGCATAGGGGCCTGGAAAGGAAGAGAGCAGTCTGCCTCGCTGTCTGCACAGTAACCAGGCAGGATCTAGTAAACTCTCTGCAGATTATGAAATGGGAGCAAAGGTGATTTCTGCAAGAAGAGCCCCCAGGACAGTGTGAAGGAGGCACCCCACAGCATGTGCTGCCCTGTCTCTCAGCAGAGGGGGCTAGCCTGGGTAACACTGGGGAGAAGCACCAAAGTACTTTCTCCAGCCTCTATCATCAACACTGGTTTTGACAGGCCATTTTGTTACTGGTGGGAAGTTTCTCCCGAACTTCACTTTATCTGTGCTCTTTGGATGGACTGCGTATGATTCACTCATAAGAAGAGAAACCCCTACAGGTGCATGGCCCCCAACCAGACAGGTTAGGTTTTCCTCCTCCTCCTCTCCCTCCTCCCACCCCACCCCCCAATCCCAGCTGGCCCGGGGCTCAATACACAGGCTGGCCTGGAACTTGATCTGCCTGCTTCTGCCTCCCAAGCGCTGGGACTGAAGGCATCTCCCACCATGCTAAATGCAGTTTTACCTATGCAGGGCAGCTCTAATCCCGCCTTCTCCAAAGGACAGTTCTCCATAGTCTAAAGTCTTCTCTTTTGAGAGGAGTCCTTGGTGAAGGCTAATGACCTAAACGCCCCAGGTGTCTAGAGAAGTCCCCACTAATAGCAGCTGTGGGAGCTCCTGCTGAGGAGACCCACAAATCAGAACCATTGACATCTACCATGTCCAGACTGCAGGAGAACTGACTCCAGGTAGCCTTGGCCATCTCCAAAGTCCCCCCTTTCCCATCCTACATAGTCCCCAGGACCCCATGCTACATGTGTCCAGTGGCAGTGGGGAGGGGTGACTGCAGCCCTTCAGCTGTTCTGATTAAAGGACAGTTCTGCTTCTGGAGATGCCCGCCTCCTTCCCTTCTCCAGCAATCTCATCTAGCACCTGAGGTAGGTATATGTGCACAGCTGTATTGTGTTACTCCCTCCTCTAAGGCCCCTCATCGCTGCACTGGAGCCAGGACAGGGAAGGGAAGCTCAGCTTTCTGCTCCATCTCTCCCCACAGCCTTGTTCTGTGTACGACTGAGACTAAAATCAAAATGCCAGTAGCTGAGCATCCTTCTGACTTCAGCCACAGGAAGGACACGGCTGTTCTGCACCAACCAGCACCATCTGGTTCCAGCCACAGCCCGATGAGCACTCCGATGAGCACTCCGATGAGCACTCCGATGAGCACTCCGATGAGCACTCCGCCTGACCCCAGCCCGAACACCTGAGGGAAGCAGCTGCCTACACACTGCATCTCTTTAACAACTACATGTTAAATACAGGCTATTAGGAAGGCCCTTGGCTACTGCTCAACAGAAACAGAACTTACTAGAGCAAAGCCACCTTCAATTTCCCCAAATAAGTCCTTCAACCCATTTTAGAATTTTAGAATGTTCTATGGATCTGAGAGCATTTGGAACACAGGGTTCCTGTGTCACAGCAACACGTGTGAAAGAAGTCAGGACCTCAAAGGACTACGAGCCCCAGTGCAATGTGAACTGATGATTGTCGTGATGCGACCATGTGATGTGACATGAAGTAACATGACAGGATGGGCTAAGGTATGATGATGATGCCAGCACGAGAGAGGCAGGAGTCACAGCTGAAGCAGCTAACTTGATCAGCCAGGCAGTAATCACAGACGCAGCTAACAGCCAACCCCAAACCCCAGGAGAAGATTGCATTCAACACAAGTCCACACCCAGCCTGAGCATCAACCAGCAACATTGCCACTTCCTTCAATGAGCTCATGAGTAACAATGAGCAAAGCACAAACATAAATTATAACTAGGCCTGTGCTATATCATTATAATCGCTATGAACTGGAGTTCCCAGAAAAAGCCACACCTATGGTAAGACTCTACAAGGCTGAGTGACTGATTTGAACCTACTGTGGAGAGTTGGAATGTTGCAGATCCAGAGTCAAATTATCTTGGTCTGTTTTTTGGTGCTTGTAACAACCATTCACTCTTGGTCTTACAAAACATCCTTGTGACTATCACATAAGACTTTTGGAAGGTAATAACAGACTACTAGCTTCTATGAATCAAAAGCTGAGAATGTCATTAAGTAGCAAAAGAGGCCTGGAATAGAAGTATCCCTGCTTGCTGGGACCCACCCACCTGATGTTCCTACCAGTTCATTTGACAACGTGCTGGATTCATGGCTCCCTTCCATTCTGTGGCTATATGAACTCTCTGGCACTGTTTCCAGGTTGGAACATGTTATTCTGGGTGACCAGTCTCCACATCCTGAACCACAGACACTCAGAGTTACTGTAAGAATAGACTCCCTTCCTCCCTCTAGGGGAGAGCTGTGTTCTTCGTAAACATCACATGCCAGTAGCTAGAAGCTTACTATGTGCCTGAAATTTTACATAAGAATCTCACGTAGGCGTCTCAATCACCCTTTGAGACTACAAGCCTCCAGGAAATTACCACCCTCTCTGAGAGGAGCACCAAGTCCACAGGACCAGGTAACGGTTGACACACGTTGAAATCTTAGAAGACTGAGTGATAAAAACCACAATCCGTGGTTGACAAGGAGAACAAAGGTACAGAGTAAAGAGCACAAAGGGAAGGGGGCATAGGTAATGGAGTCCACAGTCACGTCACGTAAGTACAGAGCCCGCCTACTCGCCTCCTCCCTCAAAGGAATTCTGCATGCCAAAGCAAAGCACCTTAGCTATACAACACTATGCCACATGTTGTCACCAGACAGAGGAACACTACAAACCTGGGGGAAATGTGAACTTGCAATAATGAGCATTAAGCCCAGTAACTATGGGATGTAAAACACTGAACACTACACATGGCACACAGACAAAGAAACCAACAACAGGGCATTCTGCCTCAAAACCCCACAGCTGCTAGGTAGAAGTGAAATCACAAACAAACAAAAACTATCACACGGTGACACCAAACGCCACAGCTGGACTGCCATGCTGACAGATTTCATCAGAAGCTTGAGCAAAGCACTTGCCATCGTTTTTAAATGCAGCTCAAACCCAGCTGAAAACTCCAAGGCCACCACTCCACTCCCCAGGAGGCAAAGCATAGCAAACAGAACAGAACAGATAGAACTTTGGTCCAGAATCTGAGCACTGAACAGACTGACTTTTAAGCAATCTTTTCTATGGCATCCTTTTACTACAATGCCAACATAGCAGTCAAGAAAAGGTAATCTTTCCATTAGGGCCTTTACAACTCCAAGCTTCTGATTAGTGTTGTTAAGATCACAGACTAGCAACGACTGTCCTGTGAGATTTTTCTGAACCAAACTATCCCTCCTCTTCCACAGAGTCCACTTAATTCAGTAAGTGTTGGAGATGGCTTTTCAAAGGAATAGGAAGAAAAGGCAATAGCTTTACCCCCAGTGAACCAAGAGGGGATAAGAAGAAGCAGCAGCAGACATCATCCCAGTGGTCTGACTCAGTAACTCTTATATGAGCCAACTATCTGAAGAAAATAATCAAGCATCTCTATTAAATATGCATGCAAAATAAATACATAGAAGCTCTATCTATGACACATCAGACAAATCAGCCTAAGGCAAGATGTAGTGTTATAAAGTGATTTGAAATGACATCCCCAAAATTATTTACATGGATGGAAATATATTCAAAAATGTAACTAAACATAAAAAGCAGAATACCAGAAATCCCAACTTCACTATTAGAAAACACAAACAAGCACAGAAAAGAACAAAGTAAGAGACTTTTATTACTACAAACAGCAGTGAGAGCAGAATCTCTTTTTGAGTTAGTCAAAGCCAGCTTGTAGGACTGGCGAGAAGACTCAGTGGCTAAGAGCACTGCCTGCTCTCCCAGAGAACCTGGGTTCCACATGGCAGCTCACAACTGGCTGTACCTTCAGTTCCAGGAGATCCAATGCCCCTTTTTTTGGCCTCTTCGGGCACGAGGCATGCTTAACACACACAGACATACATGCAGGCAAAACACCCATACACATTAAAAGAATAAAATAAAAACTAGCTTCTGCTATTTGTATTGGACCCACAAGAACAAATCCCTTTAAAACAAACAAGCCCAGCAAAGCAGCTCTTCTCAGCTGGCGAGTCTGCTGCATTCTGGAAAACATGTATTGCTGATTTTGTTTGCTGCAATGACCTACAGTAACAGGGAGAGAGGGTACATTTACCAGCAACATTTCAAAAAAGAAAAATCTATTAACTGTTGTAATAAAAAAAAAAAACTGTTGGATATCTTTATACCCTAAGTGTAAAAATCAAAGTGTTTTGTGATTAATTAGAGGTGTTTAACAATATTGCCACCAAACACTGATAGCACACAGGCCCTTTAATCATTAACCACAGGCAGAGGAGATGTTTCAGTGGTAAAGGGCTTCTGTGTGAGCATGAGAATCTGAGGTGGGATCCCAAGACATAAGAAGCTGTGTACGGTGGCATGCACTTGTAACCCTAATACCAGAGAAGGAGAGGAATGGGTTCCAAGGAGCTCGCTGGCCTACCAGTCAAGCTGGACAGCAAGCAGCTGGTTAAGGTGAGATCCCATCTCAAAGAAGGGGAGAGCGGGTCCAGTCTCTCCGAAATCACATCTGAGAACATAGAAACTGTGCAAGACTAAATCAAACTTAGCTTCAAAATAAAATTCCCAAGGAAGAAAGAGGATTGAGTTTCAGCCTGAGTAATCACTTTATCTGAAGACAGGGTCACAGAGCCTCCCTGGGTTTCTTGTAATCCTACACTAACCCGGAATTAGGCAACTCAGAGTCTCTACAGAGTTAGGGATACAGGAAGTCACGCCAACAGAACAGTGTGTCTTTCACCCGATGACAACCAAAGGTAAAAGGACCTAACTCTCTCGTTTTCTGCTTACTAAATAAATAGGAAATGGTCAACCATGTCCCCTCAGCACAATCAAGGCAGTGGCAAGACTCCCTTCCTGAAGGTGCCCCATGTCAATACTAGTCCCCAAAACCAAAGCAAGGAAGGGGACAGTCTTGTTCTCACAGTCACATTAACAGCACCAACTATTTGCAAATAAATGTCATCCAAACTCCCAAGATGAGGGAAAAAGCAAAGGAAATACGACCTGTGAACCATGACTGGGAGCCAGTCCCAGGTGCTGGGAACTTCGATATCCATCTCGTCTCACGGCCAACCAGAAGACAAGATACTTTGTGCTGCTTTCTGTTAAGGCTGCTCTAATTTCAAAATGCCCTGCAGTCCTAAGGAAAAGACTGAATGTCATACCGCCTTTCTCAGGATGAATGCTACTTTGATGAGAATTACCTTATCCTGGCCCCATTGAAGGAAATCAGTTGTCTTTGTGTCCATGAAAGCTCAGAAGGACAGGAGCTCCACTCTACAAAGACTCTGGGTACTTAACAGGTGGCAAAGGTATCCCTTTCAGGAACATGAGCCACCAGTTAATGCACCAAGAGACAGAAACTAGGGCCAGAGGTTCAGAGGAGAGCCTGGGTGAGCAGTTCGAACACCCCTGCATCTAACTCTGACAAGTCTCTTTACTCTATTCTGATGACTATGAGAACGGAGTGGGCAGAACTAATAACTACTGTCTATTTCATGCGTTCTTTTATAGCCAAAGTGAACACGTGGAACTCTAGCTCTGATCTGTCCTGCAGGAGCCAGGGTATCCACAGAACCGTGTTCTAGACCAAGAGGATGGAATCAGATCTCCAATGAAAAAACATGGCATTCTGCTGTCACCTCAACTAGTTGATGCTCCTCCTCAAAAGGTGGCTGCTGTAACTATGGCAACACGTGCATTTTCTTTTAAATTTCAAGTTCAGTTGGGTCCCAAATGTTCCACGCTACAAAATACAAGTTCTTCTTCTTAATAAGCTAACAGGGCACTCAGAGTTCTGACAGGGGGTGCTCACAAGCAGATCACTGTTTCCCAAGTGTCTTCCTGTGTAACTTGTCTTATTAAATGTGTACAATGCCCCCCACTTCCACATGACAACTGAAAGCCAATTTCAATATATAATTCACCCATAAGGAAGACCGCAAAGAACTACAAACATGAAAAGATGAAATTATTTAGAAGAGACTCAATTCACTGATCTGAAAATTTGTAGTTAGTCTGAGGAAATACTTCTGTACAAAAATACAAAACAACAAAAGGCTACCTAGTATACCAAGGTCTTGTCCGTATATTATCAACTGCCTCCTTCAGACTGGACAGTAGACTAAAACTTACAAAAGTGGAACTGGGAACCAGCAGGAAGGCTCAGCAGGCAAAGACAGCTGCCACCAAGTGTAACGACCTGAGTTGGATCCCTGGAACCCACATGGTAGAAAAAGAAAAACAACCCCTGTAAGTTCACACCCCTACGGCGCACATACACTATAAATAAGTAAATGATACACAAATGGAATAGAAGGTTTGGGGAAATGATGTTTACATTTCAACACAGTAAAACGGTAAAAATGCTATATTGCTATATATTTTGGGTGACAGAAGGACACTAGAGTACCTTAACAGTCTAAATCAAATGTGGGACGCTTGATTAAGGGAACTCTAGTATGTTCACGCTCTACCAAGTCTAGGCCCCAACTTAAGCAACACCAAGAACTTCTAGACCAACACACTTTACTCCACTGCACTGGTTTCGAAGCAAATGAGAATCACAAGAATGCCGGCTCTGTGAGGGCCAGAAACCCTCAGGGACTATTTTCTTCTAATGTTCCCATTTGTCTGTCAAGGAAAAAAACTTAATATTTATACAAAACGTATCCACTCATTAAAACTCTTTACTAAATGTTAACAAAATAATACTTTTTCCTAATTAATTACTGGAATTAGAAAAATTCCAAGCTGCCAGGAAAGAAATCTCGTTGCTACTCCTTGCTTTGGCAAACCTCCTTGGATTTCCATCTATCCTCTGGGCTTTGAGTCAAGTAACTGAAATCTTGGCTAAGAAGGAGGTATGGTAATTTGGGATCCTGACCCTTTTGAGAGCAGAAAGAAGAGGATGTTATACTACGTGCTTTGCATGTTTTAAGTCGGTCCAGGAGATGTGATGGTTTCCGGTTACTTTGGTTCTATTTGGTTGTTTGGTCTAAAAGGAATTGAAGAGTACCTGTTGATTGCCACTGACATCTGAAACAAGCTATCTGACCAAGACATTTTTAAATCTTCACAACTGACTAAACCCCAAGAGGCAGCTAGCTTAGTCAGCTTTCCACCCATTATAACAGCCACTCCTAGGAGACAATACAAGCGACCACCTGAGACTTGGCCCCCATCCATCCCTCTAGAAAGCCCTGGTGTAGCAATCATTGTGCCCCAGGCACCAGAGCCTCAGCCACAGTGGTGAACAAGATGGCTAGAATCTGGAGAATCTGATTGCAGCAGTCCCCCTTGAGTCTTCTGCCATACCACTTCTAGACTCAACTAGACAATATGCTTCAAAACCAGTGCTAACTAGCACTCTCTCTCTTCACTTTGGTGCTAATGGATTCGCTTTTTTTTAGGCAGCATACATCCTACATAAATAGCAGGCAGAGACTATATTTTTATAAATACCTTCCATGGTTCAACCAGGAACCTTAGGAATTTTCTGGGTAATAATAGAGGACAGAGGTCAGTCACCAGTAAGTGTGACCAGAACTAGGTCTTTTCTGAAACTAAGAAGGCCACACAGGGTCCCACCTAAATGGCCCGGCAAAGCATGTGTCTCATGAGAAAGACTTCCTTTGTGGATTTCAGATCTCAAGCCAACTCACAAATAACCACCACACAGGACTGGGTATGCAAATCAGGGTTCCAATAGATTCCCAACTGTGTTTCTACTTGTTCTGGGTCCTGATCATACTGACAAGATTTTAATCAGAATTATACAATCAGGATTTTAGCTCATAAAACAAACCAGTGTTTCCTAGAGGTTAGACCTAATTTATTTTTTCTTTTATACTGAATCTTAACTTTCTTCTTTTAGTTTCTCTGTGTTGCCCTGGCTGTCCTGGAACTTACTCTGTAGACCAGGCAGGTCTCCAACTTAGAGATTCACATGCCTCTGTCTCCTTATTACTGGGATTAAAGATGTATGCCATCCCTGCCCAGTGTAAACATTAATTTACTATTACATTTCTTTTTGTTTTTAACCTCACTATGTAGACCATGTCGCCTTGAACTCACAGATTCTCCTGCCTCTGTATCCCACATACTTTGATCAAATGCTGCACAACTACACCTAGCATGAATCTTAACTTTCTCTGTATCTTTTAAAGATTATAAAACAAAAAGATATTAGTTCCAAAACCAGCCAAAGTTTCTCAACACCTACAGAAAGTGGATCCAAATTCTTCAGCAGGGCTCAGTTCTGCCTAAAGTCTCACCTATGTGCCCTTCACACCCCACCCCTGCAGACACACTGAGCTGGACACTCTACATGGCAGTCCTGTCCTTCCTCACATGGCTCTATCCACCAGGTGCTCCCAACACTGCTCTAGAATCCCATGGTTCACCTCTCCCTTTACCTAACTCAAGGGCCACCTCTCTGGACACTTCCTAGGTCTCTGCTGTGCCTAACAAATGGACCACCTCTCTGGACACTTCCTAGGTCTCTGCTGTGCCTAACTCAAGGACCACCTCTCTGGGCACTGCCTAGGTCTCTGCTGTGCCTAACTCAAGGGCCACCTCTCTAGGTATTTCCTAGCATCTCTGCTGAGTTCCCACAGGGTGGACCCTACAGACAGAAATAGCATGAGCTTTAAAAACAAACATCATATACATTTCTATTCTACCATAATAATTAGGCCTGAACAACATAAGGCAATAGAATTAACCATATAAGACCTGGGGCTCTGGGCATCATTTAATTCGTGAGCTCAAATCTCAAGGTTAAAAAAAGCCTGACCTTGCTTGGGTGAGCTGGGCGGAGTAGACACATCAGGAACCTCAGCTTTCTCCTCATTCACCTGTGAAGAGCTGCATCTATTTCACAGCAAAAGAACAAACAGAAGGGTAAACAAATTCCCAGAAAGTAACAAAAAAGCCACATCTCTGTTCCATACACTACCAAATCATTAAATGACTGTGTAGAGATAGAGTCAAAATTATCTTGGGCTCTTAGTCCACTGAACAGTCATCTTGTCTACCCCCCAGGGTTTGACCTAACATTCTTGTGACTATTAGGTAAAGCCTTCTGGAATGTAACAACAGACCCCTAGCTTCCTAAGAATGTCATCAGATAGAATCTGAGACAGGCCTGCCTGCTATTTCCACCCACATAAATGAAAAGGCCTTGGCGTATAGCTCTCTTTGTTCTGTTATGACAAAAACTACATGAAACTCCTGCCACATCAGAACACAGTGTTTGGGGGTAACTTAAATCTATGTCTCTGGGCCACAGCCACTCATATTTGGCTCCAGAATAAACTGTCTTATTCCCTTTAAGGTGAGGGTGTGTTTTTACCTTGAAGAAGCAGTTAATGCATGCTATTCAGGGCTGACTCCCAAACCACAGGCCTCCCTCCTGACACACTGCTCTCCTCTCTGACACAAGTCTCTGACACAAGGGATCAATGAATGACCTTCTCTCTATGGTTAGCTTCTCCTTTGAGGTCACCTGCATAGCCCAGGCAGACATTCTGCAAGACTGCCTGATAAATAAAAGCCAGAGAAGCTAGAGTTCTGAGGCTAAAAAACAAAGGATAGCACTTCTTCAAATGCTGTTTGTTCTAGAAAGTTCCCTTAAGATAGCAATGGCTAATCTGTGAGTGCCTATGAGTGGACAGACTGTTACCTCCACCATGGTAGAGTTCCTCTACCTGGCGTCTGGGGTGGCCCTGGGGACTACTTCATTAATTCATCTCTCACCATTAACCACACATCTCCCTTTAATTTTCTTTCATGATCTCACTATAAGAACAGAGGCTCTAAGGTAGCATTTCTCAACCTGTGGGTCACAACCCCTTTGGAAACTCTTTATCTCCAAAAATATTTACATTACAATTCATAACAGTTGCAAAATTAGTTATGAAGTAGCACTGAAAATAATTTTTGGTTAGGGTCACCACAAGAAGAATGTAAGCAACATTAGGAAGGTCGAGACCCACTGCCCTAAGGAGACAAGACCTGTATGCAATTGCCCTTTCTTTATAACCCTTCCTCAGATCCCTTCCCAGAGAATGGGAAGTATACAAACCACAAGGTAACTCAGAATCGTGTGGTCCCTCTGCTAAGTGACTGTCACCTCTAAGCCCACAGTTATGGTTTGAACAGCACTAGACAGATGCTTACATCTGAGCCAGGAATGCAACATCAGGTCAAAAAAAGATTTTACCTAAAAACCATTTTCATTAGTGATAAGACACAAAAATGAGAATGAACTGGAACTGGAAATGTAGAGAGAGGGCTCCCAACAAGCTCTGTAAGGCACAGGAGTCATTCATGTTCCCTCCTGAAACCAGTGCTTCACATTCATTTCTCATGGTTTGTCATTAAAAATAACATAGTTTACTCATCAGATTAATGAAATGAGTAAAAGCTGACTTGGTTTTTTTGTTTTTGTTTTGTTTTGTTTTTTGAGACAGGATTTCACTTGTAGCCCTGGTTGTCTTAGAACTTGCTCTATAGACCAGACTGGCCTGGAACTCAGAAATCCAACTGCCCTCTACCTTCCTAGTATTGGGATTAAAGGTACACACCACCATACCCAGCTCCCTATAAAATATATTTTAATTTCATTATTGCCCAATGTGAGTACCCATTTTCCACCTTGACATTTCAGAAATCCAGAATGAAAAAGGAATACACTACCTGTCTTTGTGTGGGTGGTGGTAAAGGGAGAAAGGCCATGACCCTGGAATTAACCTCTGGTTATTCCCTCACCTGTCTGCAGCATATTCCTGAACAGCGTAGAGAGACAGGCTGTGTGACTTCAGCAAAGCTTCAGAAGGCAACTGCTAACACAATCAGAGCACACCGACCCTCTGAACCCTTCCTCCTGGAAGTCTTCTGGTGAGGACCACCCAACGCTCAAGACTCCAAGGACTCCAGGAAAGGCTGCCCCCAATCAAATCCAAGAACAGCAGGCGGGGAAGCCAGAGGCGGAAGAAAAATAAAACCTGCTCCCTGAAGATTTTTGGGTCAGCTCCAAGAACTTCCCTTCTCCCTCTGCCAGCAGCACCCATCAATTCCCATAGCAACCAGCCCACGGCTTTCCAACTTGTCCAAGAGGGAGGTACATGAGCTGCAGCAGAAGCACATAAGAGAAAGGCTGGGAAGCGGGGCAGTAATCCCAGCGACATCCTAGGTGCTTTCAAGGTTCAACAGCATCTCCCTGCCTCACAATTGCCACACTACCAGACTGCTCTGTCCTTCAGCCAGACACTGAGACAAAAAGGGGACTCATTCACATAAAATGAGATTCTGTTTTCCAGTAAGGTTTTAGATCAAGTCTGTGTGGTACCAAAGCAATCATGTTTCCTTGGGCACACGATGAGTTGATGTGCTCAGTGAGGGAGCCTAAGACCGTGGCAACCTAGAGTACCAACCCGAGAACGGCGGTGAAGTGCGAACTCGCTGAAGCAGCCAGCAGCTGGGAATCTTGGGAAGAACAGGACTCCAGAACAGGGTGAGAAGGACTGCAGGGGACCAGAAGCACTTCTGTCCTCAGTACTACCCCGAGAACACTCAATCAGGAGCATGCCTCATTATGGTGATTTTCAGTAAGAGCAGCAGGATTATCAGAACCAGGGGACCTGTGAGTGATTCCTGTGAGTGATTCTCTGAGCACTCTGGGGCTGGGGACGTATGTTCAGTGATTTAGCACTTACCTTCTATGCCAGACCCCAACTTACCTCCTATGCAAGATTCCAGATTCCATCTTCAGCACCACAGAGATAAACAAAAGAATAAAGGAAGGTTGAGAGGAAAAAGAATGACTAATGAATTCAGTATTTATCTAAACAACTACCATTTTGAAACAGAGATTTTTTTTTTCTCTTCTCCCACTTGAAAAAGATAAAAATCAAACTAAAAGATGCAAGCACGGACTATAAACCAATTCAGCAAAGCTTCATATCTCATTACAGAATGCAAAAGCTAACAAGCAAGGAGATAATGAGTACAATGGGAGGCGACACAATGGTGGCACTTGTCACTGCCCACGGGGCTGCACAAGGCAATAGCAGACTTAGAGCGGGAAAACCAGAGTTCCAATCTGTGACCCTGCATACTTCACATTACAATCACCATGTTCCCAAGTGATTCTCCACTGAGCACTGCAGTGAACAATGTCCAACTTTTGCCTAAAGCACACATGGCTAATTGCCCAGTACAGGATCATAAAGGACCCTAAAAGATGATTTCACATTACCAAAAACCAGGGAACTAGAAGGGAATATGAGAAGACAGGAAGGCTCGCCATGACAGGAAGTCCATTTCAGAGTAACTACCTCTATGAGATCAGTAAATCTTCCTAAACTAAACCTAGAAAACAGAAAGATGAAATGCCAGGTGTGTAAGAAACAGTTGTCCAGGAGATCAAAGCTACTAAAAGAAATCTAAATTCTCATGTAAATTTTCTACAATTTCAGTAAAACTAATGGTGTATTCTTACAGAATACTCAAAAGTTAAGTCTATAGCTCCTGTGTGGGAAAAAGACTAATTATGGAAAGGAAGGTTAATAAGGGGTCTAGCCTTAACATATGACAGACTGAAAGTGTGCAGAACCTATATTAAAAAAATATAGGTTCCTGAATAGGCCATCAAATCAATGGATACACCAAAAATTCTAGAACACTTGAGGGAATTCATGTAAGAGAAAATGTGACATGTATAATAAAATCAGTGTAGAAAGATAAACATCTCAACAATAGTAATGGCATAGCCAGAAAGCCAGGGGAAAGAACAAAGGGACAGCCACTCAGCCAAACAAAACACAGTAGTAACAAGAATGCTTACACATCAACAGAAACCACCTGTCTTCAAAGAAAGCAAGAGGCATTTTTCATAATCTTGGAGAGCCCACATTTCTTATCATAGGACATAAAAACCTAATAACAAGGAAGTAAATAATGAACTTGAAAAGTGTACATATGGCAAAAGTTAGCATAAGTGGCTAAATACAAGCCCGGGGAAAAGACACGGTGTCCACTCAAAGCACTGACTGCTTTTTGTTCAGGAGCCAACTGCACAGATGAAGAGAGAGGGGACAAGAGTCAATCCACACATTGGGAAGTCACTGTCAAGCATGTCAAAGTATGTCCATGTGCTGCCTGAGAAACAAAGGGAACAGCGGCGAGAGACTGCTTTAAACCTGCAAAATTAGCAAAGACCACAAAACTAAGCCAAGCTAGGCCACATGGCAGAGTGTAGCTATAATTCTAAGCAGGAAGGTTAGGAATGTATTGTCTGAGTCATCCCCAGCTACATCCCATGTTCAAGACTGTCTGAGTATGTTTTAACGAATAAAAGTAACGTATGTAAAGTAAAACAGGTAAGAGTGCAAACTCCTTAGACTTTTCGGGAAGCTGAGGTGGGACGTAAAGCGTGCCTGGATAACACACTGAAACTTCATCCCACACAGAGTGAAATGCAAGCTAAATAGCGTACTACTGGCAAGAAGGAAGAAAGTGGGATATGCTGCTGAGAAAATACATTTGTGCAATTTACTTGGGGGAAGTGTTAGTACTTGAAACAGGCTCTAACAATAATAGTCTTTAAACCGAAATCCCTCTAGATAAATTGTGCACTTGCAAGTCAAGGTTAGTCACTGTGTATTTTCAATTGCTGTAACAAAATGCCTGAGAGTGGGTAACATACAAAGAATGAAGTTTCGACACTGGAAGTTCTAGACTAGGTAGAACTGGTCCTTCTGGCCACTTCACAACATAGCAGCCAGTGCAAGGGCACCATGGTGGGGACATATTAAAGAGAAAAATCAAGTGAGATTCAGGGACCAACTTCACCCACGCAATTACTGGTGCTCCCGAGAATGGGCTCCCACAGAAGACACGCTCTAATCCCGTCTGAGGGTGATGCTGTGGTGACATGGTTACCTCACTATACCCCACCTCTTACATGCTTCAGCACCTCAGTATGGCACAATGGGAGCCAAGCTTCTAGCACATCACCTGTTGGGGCGGGACACTCAAAACTCATCCAAATCCTAGCAGCTGCTGTAGCTGTTAATGCCTAAAGCCTGTCACTGAGACAATGAATGAGCAGGAAAGCCTTAAGCTAGCACAGAAGCAGTGCGCTGACCTTCCATTTACACAAGAGCTACAATTTCATACATAAATATGTCATGTGGTAGCTGAGTAAATCCTGGAAAAAAGAATGTTACCAGAAAAACTACTAAAATGCCAGGTACATCTATACGGTTCTGCTTCGCTACATATCTGTGGCTCATACCCTCTAAATACCACTAATGAGAAACCCAAAAATGTACGTGGTACACAATTTTCAGACCCTCATCTCACTGCGGTTATGCCTGTCTCATCTTTTAGATTCCAAATGCTTCCAGAAAAGGGCTATGACCAGCTCAGCTCTGCACACAGAGAGAAAGCTGCCTGTGTTCAACAAAAGAAAGCCAAGTAGACGCTGGGCAACATGATGACATTCAAGTCAAACGTTTAAGCTGCCAATTAAGATGTTTGTGCTTAGTTATTTGTCTGTTGCTGTGATAAAACACCATGACCCAGGCAACTTCAGAAGGGCTTATTTGGGGCTGACAGTTCCAGGGGGTAACAGTCCACCATCATCACAGGGAAGCTTGGTAGCAGGAAGGCGGGGCAATGACAGCTGGAAGCTGAGCACTGAGGGTGAACATCTTGGACCACAAACAGGAAACAGAGAAAGCAATGCAGGAGTCCTTAAACTCTCAACGCTCGCCCCCAGTTGTGGAAGCACAGAGTTCCTTGTGCTCACCAATAAGCACCAGGAGAACCAAGAATGTTAAACACACAGGGCTAACTTCAGAGGAAAAGATGTATAACCTGTTTTCCACCCAGAAGGCTGGGAGAGGTCATGATTAATTGCCTGGTTACCTTTGCACTGAGACCACTGAACCCTCCTCCAGACCCTTATTATGAGCTTACTAATTACAGAAGCTATCTTTAAGGAAGGTGTCACATGTCAATCTATACATCCTGCCTTTACGGAAAATGTCACATGTACTTTACAAAGAGTTTCAATGTAGCCGTATCTTAACCTTCATTGAGTATATGGGACAGAGACAGAAACTTTTGACCAAATTGACTGTGCTTAAATATTATGCTAAAATAAACTACTTGAAGTAAGACTCTCAAAATCTGAATTAACACTGGCTCCTGAGTCATGCTGAACCAAACTGCCTTCTTGCTTCCCATGGATCATTACTCTGAAGGCCATGGTGACTGGAGTGACATACTTCCTCCATCAAGGCCACATCTCCAAAGCCTCCCCGAACGCTGCCACTAACTGAGGACAGAGTATTCAAATGCCAGAGCCTGTGGGGCCATCTACCATTCAAACCCCACACCCAGTGAACCCTAAATTCAACTGTTAAACATTCCCCACAGTCACAAGCAGTGCGGGCTTCCTTGCATGCCCACTGCCACCTGGTAGGTTTACTTTGTCACATCACAAAGCATGACAAAAAGAATAGACGCAAGTGACAGCAAAGACATGGGACTCACAGAGAATAGTTTGCTACTAACTTATTTAATGTAATCCTTGGGGTTAGCTACTGGCTTATAAGTGACTCATGAGAAGCAGACAGGGATGTCTAAGTAAGAATCATGTGCTAAAAGCAGAATGCAAATACAATAATCGCTTAGTTCAAACTTTCTCTTCTAATACACACAAACAACACTGGGCAGCTAGCAAAAATAGCTTTGTTCTAAAGGTTTTGTTCTCCTAAACATTTTACAAGGAAGGGGAAGAGGAGGAGAAAGAAGAAGGAGGAGAAGTAGTAGATTAGTAGTAGTAGTATTTATTTATTTTTTACATATACAGAGTTCTCTCTACAGGCCAGAAGCAGGCACCAGATCTAATTACAGATGGTTGTGAACCACTATGTGGTTGCTGGGAATTGAACTCAGGACCTCTGGAAGAGCAGCCAGTGCTCTTAACCTCTGAGCCATCTCTCCAGCCCCCTGTTTATCTTAAGTGATCAAAAGGAATAAAGAAGTCTTTCTGGTCATAACAGACAACCATTCAAAAGAAAGGTTTCATGCCATCCTTCACTCTGAGACCAGGAGTCTTTTAAGGGAATCTTAAGGGGTGTCTGCCCCTTCCTGTCCCTGCAGGAAATCTCATTTAATCCTGTGTGCCCCTGCCTGTGGCATGAATAATGAGGCAGGTTGGCAGGTTCTATGCTGGGTAGCAACACATTCCTCAGCCCAAAGGACAGAGCAGTCTGCCCTGGAAGAGCCTTCCAAACCTCAGAACACTACAAAAAACAGCCACAGGCTCCCAAGTACATATTGTAAGTGAGGGTTCCTTTTACTGTCAACTGTAACAATAATGAGCATGCCTTTGCAACGCTCTCTAGTCCCTCGTGCATTCGCATCTACTGGCAAAATATAATGCAATGGAATTAGTGTGAAAAGTAATACAAAGCCAAGTCTTGGTTGAACCAGATTTATATCAACATGAGCAGATTTCCAATTGTTGCTGAAAAAACTACAGATATGAAATATAATCTCAGTTATGTTATGCTTTTAAAGTTTAGAAACCCAATGCTTTTAATTATAGATGAAAATTAAAAGGCCACGTCAACATGTGGGTGTCTAAAGATCACGTAGAAGAGCTGGAAAGCAATGTGGGGTATAAGCCAGAGTTTACACCAGACACATTTATTGCCTTTATTTAAACTTCTTTAGTATCTTCTGGGAACCTTGCAGGACTAATTAATTCAAGATTTTAAAAACAGTGAAAATAAAGATAATGCACCTACAGCTAACAAAATCAAATCCAGGAGATAGTTCTGGAAGACAAGGAGTAGGAAGCACCAAGGGTCTGTTCCCACCCAGGTGACAACCGCACTGGCAGGATCTGTACAGTGAAACTGGAGCTCTAGTCACAATACACTGTGATTCGTTTTGGTCAGCATCACATCGTACCATCATGGCACCTTCTCATAACCTCAGCCCCAGGCTGCCCAGGCACTTGTCCCTAGCTGGGCTAAAAGTCACAGAGACAGAAAGATTGAGAGGACTATCTGGGGGACATGAAGAAAGGGTCTCTCATTCTGAGATCCAACCTAAACTACTACCAACAGAAAAGTGAGAATTCCAGAACAATTACCCAACAGCTTAGAGCCATCTGTCTTCCTCACCAGAAACCCCTTTACTGCAACAGGACATCCCTTAACCCTTCAGGCAACCCCAGCAGCTTCTGGCTTTACCTTATCAGATTATAATTCCATCCCAGGCATCTCCCCAACCACCCAAATACCTCTTTTATCAAGAGAGAGGAAAAGGGAAAAACATGCTCTTAGAAACCTTTTGAGATGTAACCTGAGAATCAAAGGGAATTCTGGGCTAATGCTGAGACAGTTAATGGCCTTCTCTCCCTTGGAGAAGCCAACAGCCAAGCTTGGTTAGGTCTTACTCTCCTTTCCCTCCCCTAAGGAGCACATGCTATGTGTGACTTCCTTCTAAAAGCCTCTCTTTCTGTAAACGCCATGCTTAAACCTATAGTAAAATAGCTTTAATAATCTCTGACTCGACTTCACTGAACTGGCCAGTTCTGAAATACTTTCCGGCTTCAAACTCACCAATCTTGGTTTGGCCTGCATCGAGGTCTAAAGGGATTCCTTAGGATGGCGAGGTTGTCAGTGGTGCCTGTATCGGGATGTGCGCCCATCACAGGCCTCTGCTGTGGTGCCTCTCACCACAATTACAAGTTTTTCTTCTTATAGCTAAAGTAACTGAACGGATCTGAAAGGCCAGCATACATACTCATTCCCCCACAGGACAGACAGATGTTAAAGAACTAGACAATTGAAGAATTGGAGCTCAGAGACAGAATGTTTTCATAACACTTCCAAGTTACTGAATTTGGAACCAGAACTATAAGGCTAAGGGGAAAAGACTAACTCAAATGCAGGGAAAATCAGAAAGTGGTCCAACACCCAAGGAAAAGAAAGATCTAAGGAGGCCTCCATCTCCACCTCACTGCCCTGACACACAGACTGCCTGCCATAGTAATGAAGACAGCAAACCCTGAGGACGAGGATGGGTGAGAACCTGACTTTCCAGAGTTACCACATTATTAGACTCAGAAGTGTAGTTTTCAACAGAAAAATATCTTAATAGACACAAGAACACACCCACATCCAACAAAGGCTACATGAAAAGTGCTTATGGCAGATGTCAAGACAGACATCCTAAAACAGCAGTGATCTTAACAACCCAGGAAAACCTAGGGCGCAGGTACATCAAAAATTACCACAAAACATGAATAAAGTTTTTAGTTTGGGTTTTGGTTTTTTGAGACAGGGTTTCTCTGTAGCTTTGGAACCTGTCCTGGAACTAACTCTGTAGACCAGGCTGGCCTCGAACTCACAGAGATCAGCCTACCTCTGCCTCCAGAGTGCTGGGATTAAAGGTGTGCGCCACCACTTCACACACTTATGCACAGACTTGTGCACCTTGAGCCATTCAAAGTTTTTACCAGGTTCGAGAATCAGTATATGAGAAGACAGAAAAATGGTAATTAGCAAGTCTGAGAACAGAAAGGATAAAAAAAAAAAAAAAGACTAAGGAAGAGGGAGGAAGGGAGGGAAGGAAGGAGGGAGGGAGGGGAAGGGAGGGAGGGAGAGAGAGAGAGAGAGAGAGAGAGAGAGAGAGAGAGAGAGAGCAGAGACTACACAACCTGCAGGCCTTTGCATCAACTACTCTTGCCTCATTGTGCAAGATACCCAGAAGTAACATGAGGAAGGGCAGGTCTGTGCTGGCTCCTGGCTTGAGAAGCAGCAGTCCATTGTGGCAGAAAGACATGGTGGCAGGGCTCTAGTAATGGTAGGACCTTGAGATAGGAGCTGTTCACAAGGTGAGCATGTGGTGGTGGTGGTGGTGGTGGTGGTGGTGGAGGAGGATATTCATGAGGCGG
Organism: Phodopus roborovskii; assembly: GCF_943737965.1. Lineage (NCBI taxonomy): Eukaryota > Metazoa > Chordata > Mammalia > Rodentia > Cricetidae > Phodopus > Phodopus roborovskii. Next base: position 3,902,915 of record NW_026126515.1, on the reverse strand, counting down.
CCAGAAAAGAAAGCAGAGCATACACAGGCCAGAACTAGAAATGCCCACCACCTTCCAAGGCCTGGCCTGCCTCCTAAGAGCTTTCCAGCCTTCAGAACAGCGCTGCAGACCAAGCCCTTAACATATGAGTCTGTAAGAAGCATGCATTTCAGACTCAAACCAAGATGGACACCATCAAGAGAATTAACAAGCACATTGTGGAAGCTACAGAAAAAAAGAGAGAGAACCAGTCGGGACAATGTTTGAACTAATAATAGCTGAAATGTCTCCAAATTTGATGAGACAGACACACACAAAGTTCAATATTCTCAGATGAAGTAAAGCATGCTGAGGCACGCTGTCAGCACTTTCCAAAGAGAGTCTGCTGAGAGCAACAGGGGAGAAATAGCTCTACCACACACACAAGCCAGCCTCACAGCAAGACTGCATGGAACTTCCCAGAGGTTCCACAGATGGGTCCCACAGGGAAACGAAGAGGGTCCCTGATACACAAAAGGCTGAAAAGATGTGTTACCATTAAAGCCACCCTTAAAAACAAGGAAAAGAGAGGCGGGGAGCAAGAGCCCTGCAAGGTGAGCGGGAAGGGCATTAGACCACCCGGCTAACACTTCCACCACCATTTGTCACCATAGTTTTTTGTTTTAGCTGATTTCAGGCCAATGTTTTTTAAAATCGTATTAGTCTAAAAGCTGTGTGTTACGCCTGCACATGTGTTTCATACATGACTTCAGGGGCTAGTGTACTCGATTTGTATTAGTTCACTGGGAGTTTGGGTGTGGGTGTACAAAGGAGGCGATGCCCTGACAATGGCTCTCAAGGGGGTGAAGAGACCCTGGAGCAGCAGGAGGATTGATGGCACTGCACTTAAGTGGGCATACGTTCAAATTAGGATGTTGTCACTTCAGGATGCTAGTGGTGATTTCCATAGGAACCACAAAAAGCATAGCTATCGAACATACAAGGAGAAATAAGAAAGAAGGAATTTAAAGGATTCAGCTACCAAAAAAAAAAAAAAAAAGGTCAAACACAGAAGACAGTAATGCAAGGAGCAAAAGCAGCTAGAAGAGACAGAGAAAGCCCAACACAACAGAAGTTCCTCCTCAAGGATAATGACTCTAAAGGGAAATGGATTCAAATCTCTCTCCACTCAAAGACAGAAGACAGCACAATGGGTCTTTTAAAACTGAGCCATCATCTACAGAGACGCCCTTTGTAAGAGACCCACTTCAGCTCCAAAGACAGAACAGACTGAAAGGGGCACTCCATGCTCAGTCACCAAAAGAAAGCAGGGTGGCTGTCCTAATCCCAGATGGAGCAGGCTTAGTGAAGTGTGCATAGTAAAGAGACACTATATACTGACCGTGGGCCAGCACAGCCAGCTTTGTGCATCCAAAGGCAGGCAGGTCACCAAAATGTATTATAACATCCTGAAAACAGGGAATAGTTCTACAGTTAGTATTAGACCTTAATACTCTACTTTCAATACTGGATACAGCTGGACTGAATATAAGAAAGGAGGCCTAAGTAGCCAGCTTACCCCCCCCACACACACACACACTGTAAACAGAACACTAGCTAGCAAAGAATGAACACTCTTCTCCAACACTGTCCAGAATAAACCACAGCCAGACCATGATCTAGGTCACAAAACTGTAAACAGTAAGCATCGCGCAAAACTCTTCCCCAACCACTACACAAAGAAATTAGAAGTCGGTTACAGAAATAAAAGCCACAAAATCATAGGGACTGAACAATACATTAGTAAACAGCCAACTGAACCAAGAGAACAAAATACAACATTCTGAAACATGTGGTATTACGGCAAAGGCAGGGCTTGGGAGAAACGCACAGCAGCCAATGTTTCCACTTAAAGGAAGTTCCAAATCACCAAACTAACTATAAATTAGAGGCAGAAAGACAAGAAACTAAACAGAAGCTAGTGAGAGAAAGAATAAAGATGGAAGCAGAAATAAACAGGACAAAGAGAAGGGAAAACATAAAGAAAAAGAAAACAAAAAGAAAAAGGGAAGCCAAAAGTTTATTCTTGTGGGTGTGGGTCACCAAACTCCCCAGTGTTTAGTCAGATGTATTAAGTCAAAAAGAGGAAGATTAACAATCACCTAATCAGAAACAAGAGTAGTAACATTTGATCACTGATTCTACAGAACTAAAGGGACTGTAAGAGAGCTGGCAAGTAAAATAACTGACATTAAACAGACAAATTTCTAGGACCACAAAAATGTACCAAAATTACATCATGAAAAACATAAACTTGATCCTGTAAGTAGTAAAGGGGGAGACAAATAACAAAAAAAATCTCTTGACCACGAAAAGCTTTGAACTTAATAATTTTCCTAGTGAACATTTAAAAGAATACCAAGAATGTCAATCTTCAAACATCCAGAGCCTGAAGAAAAGGGAACACACCCTAAAAGGGTCACATCCTCCAGATACCAGCTCCAAGCAAACTCCTGTAAGACAACTACAGGCAGTACACCTAACGGGCACGGATAACAAGCATCCTTAGCAAAACAGTAGCAAACTGAATTGAGCAGTATACTAAAGGGATTATACACAGGAGACCACATGGAAATTATTCCTGGAATGTACAGTATGTGCTACATGCAAATCAACCTGCAATACAGCACGTCAACAAGAACCAATAAAGCATGCCCCCGTGACTAGCTCAACTGATGTAGAGGGAAAAAGCAACGGACAAAACCCAATACTCCCTTATTACAAAAACAGGAACAAACTGGCAACAGAAAAAAACCACCCAACCTAAGAATCATGAAAATCCACAGTGAGCATCAGTGATGACTGAGCATTTCCTCAAAGACCAGGAACAAGGTGAGGATGGCCACTTCCCTATTCAGTACGGAATCAGGTCTAACCAGACCACTCAGCAAGAAAAAGAAGCAGACATTCAAGTTGGGAAAGGAAAACTGAAGCCTCCTCTGTCTGTAAGCAGTATATGTAAAGTCCAAGAGTCCACAAAAAATGAAACTGAACCAAAACATGAATTCAGATAGTTGGCGGGGTGCACAACCGATGCTCTGTAATACAGTGAGCATTCCAAAGGACACTGCAAATGCAATTCTACTCACACGGAGGTCAGAAGAAAAATACTTAGCGACTGGCTCAACCAAGGAAGTAAAAACTGTGACAAACGCTGAAAAAAGGCATAAGTAAGAGAAACATTCCCCATGTCCGCAGATTAGATATGACACTGTTAACATGTCACACTACCTAAAGCGATCTACAAATATAACTCAACCCTTATCTAAATTCCATTGCATGTTCTACAAAAAAAGTTTTTAAGCCTAAAATCCCAAATAGCCAAAGTGATCTAGAAAAAGATGTGAATAAAAAATTGAGATGGAGGCACCATACCTGCTAGTATCCAACTATTAGAAAGCTACAACAATCAAATTGGTATACAGACAGACTTAAAACCAACAGGACAGAACACAGAGCCCAGAAACTACCCCTCAGAGACATGGTCAAATAACTCACCAAGGTTGCCAAGATCATTCTGTGCTTGTCTTATTCAATATATACTGGGGTGGGAGAGGGAGTGAATATTTGCATGCAAGACAATGAAATGGGAACTTCCACATATAAAAAACTTAATTTAAAATATGCCAAAGACTCATACACAAAAACCCCAAACTATAAGAAAGGTCAACCCTTCATAGCACGGGATTTACAATGACTCTGACAAGACACCAGGGTATAGACAGTATAGGAGGGACCATAAAAACTCAACTTTGACATGAGAGAGTACCAACAGAGTAAAGAGGCAGCGCGCAGAATGGGTGAAAACATGTACAAACTATATCTAATAAGAGAACACTACATAAAATTCTTCTGACAGTTTTGAAAATGCAAGAAATAACACAACACCCATGAGCCTTTGCTGATGTAATTCATTATCAATCATGCCACCCCTACACAAATATTCTTGTCAATGAACAAAAAAAATTAAGAGGAACTCACACAGGAATGTTCCAATCATACCATCATACCAACACCACTGATCTGAAGCTGTGGTCCAATTCTCCTCTACCCACTAAGAGCACACCCAACACAGACACACCAGTGGCCCAAGTTGGCCTGAGCCTCAAGCCAAGTTCTGCAGTGCAGGTAATTATCTGTCAGAGTCCAGAGGTACTTTATGGAGTAATTCTCCAGAAGGCAAGGGCCTGCAATAGCACATTCACCGAGCCTGTGGAAACTTTAGATAAATATTAACCTAGTTAGTTTCTCAAACCAACTAACTAAGAAATGAAAACAAACAATTTAACAAAAAAGGTCCAATGTTAATTGTAGTGACAGCTCTTGAAGAAAGGGAGGGAGGAAGGGAGGGAGGGAGGGAGGGAGAGAGGGAGGGAAGAGGAGGAAGGTGGAGGGAGAGAGGGAGGGAGGACGGAGAGAGAGAGGGGGAGAGAGACAGAGAGACGGAGAGAGAGAGGGTTCCTCCTAAAACATCATCTACTGCTCCTCAGCAGCCACCATTACCTACACCTCTGAAGGCTTACCTAAACCCCTTTTTCTTTAGAAAGCTATTATGGACAACACGGGTTCAGGAGGCACCTCCTATTATGAGAGGCCAAAGACACAACTTTCCTTTTTATATAAAAATGTGTTTAAAGATTGACACATTTAAAAACAGATTTTTCCAGGCATAGTAACTTAAGCCTATAATCCCAGGATACAAGAGGAAAGGGCTGGACTGTAGCAATTTCTAGGGCACTGAGTGCTACAAAGCAAATACCAGGCAAGCCAAGGCCACAGAGCATGTCTCAAAAAAAAAAAAAAAAAAAAAAAAAAAGAAAAGAAAAGAAAAGAAAGAAAGAAAATGAAAGTCATATTTTAAAATACAATTTCCCTATTACTAAGGGTTTCCAGGGCCCTTTGACAAATATTAGCAGAAAGAACTGGTAAAGCCAAGTTTACGCTAAGCTTCTCTCTGCTTCCCAGAAGCCAATGCTTTTGCACACCAATGTTTTTAGACAGGCAGAGGCAGAAGGAGCTAAGTACTGAGTTTAAGCCCTGCACTATTCCCTCTCTCACCTAGTCTACCTACAGCCACAAGACATAAGCTCTCTGTTCTATTTTTTGATTCCTGAACTTCAAACGTTTCAAGTCTGTTCTTATTAGCACACACATATTATATACACACACACAACACTTATATGTGTGTGTGTGGTTTTTTTTTTTTTTTTTTTTGAGATACAGGATTTCTCTGTATTGCTTTGGAACCTGCCCTGGAACTTACTCTGTAGACCAGGCTGGCCTCGAACTCACAGAGATCCACATGCCTCTGCCTCCTGAGTGCTGAGATTAAAGGTGTCTGCCCCAATGCCCAGCTACTTAGCTAGCTTTATCTCTGTTTCTTTTATTGTTTTGAAGCAGGGGTTCACTCTGTATCTATCTATCTGTCTGTCTGTCTGTCTGTCTACCTAACTTCATCTCTATCTCTCATTTTGAAGCAGTATTTCATCCTGTATCTATGTACCTATCATCTACCTCTCTATCTTTATCTCTATCTCTTTTGTTGTTTTGACGCAGGGATTCACTCTGTATCCCATAACTGTAGGAATCTTGGTTCAGTTTCCTGGGTGCTAGGATTACAGACATGAGGCACCATACCATGCCCATCATTTACTAGATAATCAGAACAGGGAAGCCCAGACCAAGAAAACAAGATCATAAGTTAAAGGATGGCCTCAGTGACACAAGGAAAACACTGATGGGGTGGGGACCCTAAAATATAATCATCTTAATATCAACCTCTGCTCAAAAAAAAAAAAAAAAAAAAAAAGGTGCCAAATATTTTATACTGGGCAGTGTTCCAAAGGCAATTTAATTCACATTCCTGTAGTCGGATACTTCTGTGAACAGAGGAAGTTTATGAGCCAAGTGTTTACTGCACATGGGAAGCACAGAGCATAAAGGCAAGAAAAGAATTTAGTGTAAACTAGCTGGTCCTGACAGAGAGAGAGAGCAACAGCAGCATTAGTAAATGTTACAGGTCTCATCTGCAGGCTGGAAAAGATGTGCACACCATTTTCCAGAAGGGGGGACAAAACCAGTTGAAACAATAGATAAGTGTAAAGAAGCCATTCTGAACTCAAGGAATGTCACACTCAACGCAAATCATTCACACCCAAAAATAAAGTCTCTACACTTAATAATTCAGATTATCATCAGCACTTAAGTAACAAAACCTTGTCTTGTTCATCCCAGGTTGCATCTGTCTTGTGCCTTCGGTGCCACTGTGAAAGGAGCAGCTTACTGAGGGAACATTACCAAGTCTTCGCAAGGTAGAGCAAAATGTTTAGAATATTCAAAGTCTTGTTTGTGTAGCAGACTGACTCTCAGCTTAGGGGGAATCTGCTGGACGTAAACATTCATCCCTATCTGTCCCAATGACAAGGACAGTGCTCAGGGGGGACAAGAAAGGGCAGACGCCAAGTCCCCAGGCTGCAGCTGTGGAGGAGGTTTCCCGCTGCTGGATCAGCTCTGGGTACTGCTGTCTGTACTGTGGGTCCAGCAAGGCACCATCATTTCAGACTGGTCTCCTGCCACCGTCACACCTAACACCAAGAAGTGTCTAGAAGAATGTGCGTGTGTCGCTGAAGCTAGAAACCAACTTCCAGTGTTACTCCTGTCCTCAGGAGCCATCACCTTGTGTTTCTGAGACAGGGTCTCTCCCCAACTGGGCAGCAAGCCCCATAAATCAGCCTGTCTTCACCTCCCCAGCATTGGGATTACAAGTGTGTGCCACCACACCTATTTTCTTAATGTGTGTTCTGGGTACCAAACTGAAAGCCATTCTTCAGCCCAAAAACATGTCTTCACTCTCCTGTGCATACCAGCATAGCCTCTGCACGTCTTTTCTATTCTAAACACTCCAGGGAAGACAAAGCTAGTGAACATACTCCAGCGAAAACGTGAGCAACACTGTCCTTTCTAATTGGGTTTTCAGGGAAAGAAAAAAAGAGAGAGATTTTCAATTTCTGTTACCACTCCTCACTTGAAGCAGGTGACTGAAAGTAGAGACCTTAAACAATAATTCATTTACCTACAAGACCCTGACTGTCCACATAAGGAAGGAAAAATGCAAAGCAAAAGACAGCTTGGGAAACCTGTAAGGTTTTCTTGTGTACAGCACAGAATTTAGTCAGTGAGCACCATACGCACGCTGCTTCTGGCTGAGTACTCAGAAAGAGCATAAAAAGATGCCTTTAAAAGGAAGAAAAGCTGGGCATTGGTGGCACACGCCTTTAATCCCAGCACTCGGGAGGCAGAGGACAGGCCCCAAAACAATACAGAGAAACCCTGTGGGGGGGGGGGGAGGAAAAGATGAGCTCATTCAAGTCAATGTTGATATTCCAGAACAATACTGCTCACAAGTAATTTTAATAATAGCAGTATTATGGGTTGATTTCTTAATGTGTACATAAAAGTACGTATGCCACACAAGGTTTTGTAGCCTGTGTCAGGCCTTCTGGAAAAGCCACAATCAGGAAGGAGGACTATACCTGGAGGCCAAGAGTGAGGTTCCCAGAAACTGTTTAATCAGCCTTCCCCTTCTGCTGTCTGAGGAGATCTCAGTGAGGAGACACATCCCAAAAGCAAGCTCTACCTCAGTGGTTGTCAACCTTCCTAATGCTGTGACCCTTTGATACGGTTCTTCATGTTGTGGTGACCCCAACCATAAAGTTATTTTCATTGCTACTTCATAACTGTAATTTTGCTGCTGTTATGAACTGTAATGTAAATATGAAAGGGTCAAGACCAACAGGTTGAGAAACACTGCCCTGCCTAGACCTAGCAGACAGACCAGGCCAGCATCTTCAGATACTGGTGCTAAGCAGCTCCAGTTACTAAACGAAGGAGCTCAGTCCAAAGGACAAGGTTCCTCAGCTCTAACTAGAAGGAAGTCTGCTAAAGCTGTCCTAGCCATGTTTAAAGACTAGGAGGAGTGTTCAGAATACCAGAGGACAGGCAGGACATACACTTCAATAGTAGAAAAGGACTTGAGAGAAAAAATAATGAGCCTTAATATGATCTGATAGTTCAAATGAGAATGGCACGCGGAAGGATTAGCGGTGTCACCAGGGGTGGGCTTTGAGGTTTCAAAAGCCATTCTCAGTTCAGTTAGCCTCTCTCTGCCTTATCATTGCGTTCTCAAGGTGAGAGCTCTAAACTACTGCTCCAGAGCCATACCTGCCTGCTGCCATGCTCCCCAGCCACCGGGACAGCAATGGACTCTAACCCTCTGAAACTCCAAGTCCTAATAAACATTTTCCCCCATAAGTTGTCTTGGTCATGGTGTCTCATCACAGCAACAGAAAAATGTCTATGACAATTTCCAAGATCAAGGTGAGAGTCAAAGGATGCTGGTAACAGGCACAGACATCCCCAGTACCTTTAGAAAGGCTGGTTCCAGGGCCCTCCAGATTCCAAACACCACATGCTCAAGTCCCTTATATAAAAAGATGGAATGAAACCCAGATGTGCTGGCTCGTGTCTGTAACCCCAGGACTCAGGAGTCTAAGGCAGGAAGCTTGCCAATAGTTCAGTACCAATCTGGGCTACATAGCTGAGTAAAACCCTGTCACAAAAAAAAAAAAAATAAAATAAAAAATAAAAAAGGAACAGAAAATAAAAATAATAAATAATATGGCATGACATCTGCATAAAATCTATGCTTTAAAGCATCTTTAGTGTGCTAACAATGCCTACCACAACACAAATGCAATTTAGGCAGTTGGTGCTATCTGGAGAATGAGGCAAAGACGTGTATATTTCAGAACAGATGCCATCTATCTCAGATTCTCAAACTGGCTGTATGGAACCCTGGTGGTGAAATCCGCAGACGTGGGGGCAGCTTGCTCTCCTTTTTCTCCCCCGCCTCAGTATCAGAGCTGCAGGCTAGCCACCCTGCTTTAACATCCGGACTTCCTGAGGTTCCAAAAACGCTTTTTCAAAAAAGAGTTTTTCAAATGTGATATATATGTGTGTGTGTGTGTGTGTGTGTTTTATATATATATATATATATATATATATATATATATATGTTTTATATATATATATATGTTTTATATATATGTTATATATGTATATGTATATATATGAATATATTATAATAAGATAACCAAAAAATGATCTTTTCAAATGGCTAGAAATTTCAGAGATCTAAAACTTTCTTAGATTCTACCGCTATTAAATATGAGGCTAGGGATGGCCAGATAAATGCAGCCCAAGAATGTTCTAAAGTGCTTTAAAGACACTTAGAGATAATTATTCCTCCATTTCTCTCCTGAAACTCAAGGAAGGTCAGAAATAGAAAGCCACTTTGAAAGCAGTGCTCCAATTACCCAGCGGGCTTTGGAAGCCATAAGCCCTGAACAAAGGTTTACAGAGGTGAGGTCTCAGATATCCTTGGCTGCTCCTGGACCCAGTCACTCCAGAAGAACTAACTCCCTGGGCAATTTTTCTCCTAACAAAGCAGCAGATAAGAAAATTCTCAAGGTCTTTGTCTCAGCACCTGTCTGAGATCAAGGTTAAGTACAAAGTAACTAAACCAAAGAGACCTAAATAACCCCAAACCACTGAGTTATCTGAATTGTTAAGATCTCTACTTACTGCAGCGTTTGGAACACAGAGAAAATGTCTTTCGCTCTGGGTTAGGCTGATTTGGTTTTTGGGGTTTGTTTGTTTGTTTGTTTATTGGTTGTTTGTTTGGTTGGTTTTTGGGGGGTTTTTTGTTTTTTGTTTTTTTTAACTACAGCATCCTCCTTTCACAACTAATTTAAAAGTTTATAATGCTTGCTGAAATATTAGAGCAAGTCTATGCTAAATCTGAGGAGCACGTCTAATGAGTTACTTAACAAAAGATTTAATTTACCTAGTAAAAACTTCTTTATGCTAATCTTAAAATCAACTATCTCTATCTTTTCCAGGGAACCACACAAAATAAGCTAACTCCCCATGAAGGCTCCCACACACCTCCCTGATAGTCTGTGCAGAGCACGCTAGTAACCTTTACATCTCTAGATTTATACAACATTACTGTGTAGATTTATTTTGTAGCACAATATAGGTAGGGGTGAGAGAGAGAGAGTTTGTGTGTGTCCCCATACATTATAATCCTGACATGCATCATTTAATGATCACCTTTACATCATCCCCACACCTTTACAAAGGGATTCCTTTAAAACTTTCATTTTTATTATATCTTAAGATTTTATTTCTTTATTTTATGTATGAGTTCTCCATCTGCATGTACAACCTTACTCCAGAAGAGGGTATCAGAATCCACTGTAGGTAGTTGTGAGCTGCCATGTGGTTGCTGGGATTCAAATTCAATGCTCTTAACTCCTGAGACATCTCTCCAGCCCCTAAAAATTTTCTAAATATCCCCATCTTAAGGTTTATTTAAAATAGGATTCTGTAGTCTCTAGGTAATCAGTAACAAAAGTTTCCAAAACATTTCAAATTCCAACCGTTGAGAATTTACTCCATTTACAATATAACTAGTGCCAAATATGTATTCATAGAAGCCATGCAACTACATTCGTTTTGCAATATTCTTACAAAGAAAAATTTAAGAAAAATAAAATGCAATATACACAAAGGAATACAGAGCATCTTATTTACAATAGAGGGGGGGAAAAAAACAAAATTAACATACTCATACTATGGTAGGGAAAACCAGAACTATTAAATGCATTTTGAAGACTGTAAAAAGAAACAAGAGTTTGGTACATTAAGTAAACAACTGTTCAAAAATATTCCAGGCTACAATTATAAACATAGGTAATATATTACGAGGTTGGTAGTTTGTGTGTGATTTCTTTTGACAATTCTCTGACATTATGGGTGCATCTTTTAAATTAAAATGGAAAACAACTCCAAGACCAGTGGAAGCGCCCAGTAAGGAAGGGGAAGGTAAAGAGGAGAAATCGATCCAGCTACCTCCTCCTTACTCATATACTGAGTACTTCAAACTGTACAGCATGCATCCCATAGCACAATTCTTACTCAAAACAAGGCTGAAGCAGAATCACAGCAAAATGTAAGAAACCTGAAGAAGATTTTTAACATATTTATCATGGGACAGAAACAGAAGTATAGAACAGAAAACCTAAACAGCTGAAGCAAGCAGGAAAAAGCCTGGATTGTTTTAACTGTCAATAGAACCATCCTGCAAGAGCCAAGATACCTCTCTAAGCACAGAGAGATCCCAGTACCCTAGGCTATCAGGCTACTGAGACAATGGTCCCCAAGACTCTGATCCTGGGAGAAAGAGAGGGTTGGGCCCTGGTGCCAGGCAGAGCGGGATCCTGACTCACACAGCCTGACAACCCTTCAGACCACCTTGCAGAAGCTGGAGGGCCACCTTTCATTAAAAGCAGGTCCACACCTTGACTAGACTGCTTACTTATGAAAAACCTGTATCCTGCTTAAGCCTAATCTTCATGAAGTCTGCTGGAAACAGACTTGGGCACAGTGTACGGACCACTAGATGTCTTTCTCTGTTCCTTCCTACTGTGGCCACATTGAGTAAATCTGCTTAGGTAGACAAGACTATGGAGAACAAGGACCTAAACTGCCCTGTTAGGACGTACAGGGCCATACATACAGACACACAAACACACACACACCCTTCTACCCACCCTCACTCCCACTCCTGCCCCAGCAAGTCTGGTATAAAGAGCGTGCTGCTTGGTTCAGAAGTCAGTGACCAGAGCTGTGCCACTTTTATATCATCTGCTTTTCTGTTCCTATCCAGCAACAGAAAATTGGCAAACAGGAAAAGCCAGCAGGAAAACACAAAACTCACACTGGGTAAATCAAAGACTGTTAAGCAGCAGCCTTCTAACCCAGAGTCTAAGTAACACTCTCTCTCCAAACACAACCCGGTTTCAATTCATCAGCTCACCTCATTCTGCCTCCACGTTTGCAGTAAACCTTGCTTTTGAGTCCAACTTGGAGAAATCTCTCAAAACCTAGATTAAAACAATTGTGAACTTCAGTATAATAGTTATTTTCAATTTTTGGAAAATATGTAACTGTAGGTAAAGGCCCTCCAAAAAAAACATAATTAATAAAATTCTTACTTAAAGCCTCCTTTAATTTTAAGCTTTATGTGAAACTCTATGCACTTAAATTTGGGCTAACCAACAGCCACTCTCACACAAAGAACTGACCCTTAACCCTGACTAGACAGACAGATGAGTATTCCAGGACCACACCCCAGACAAACAACACAGAACATCTAGGAGAAAGGCAGGACCAGGACCAGGCTCTAAGAAGAGCCCTAGAGAAGATGCTAATTAGCCAAGCCATCAGCATCCCATTGCCTATCAGAACCCACCTCCATCCACCCCACATACAGTGTTGTTCTGAGCAGTGCTGAAGCAGTGAGCCTCAGCAGGGTGCAATTCTATGTCCTGATGTCACAACTAGAGAAGGGGACATACTACTGTCATCTAATGGGTACAAGCCTGGGATGGTGCTAAGCCACACATCACCCAGCCCAAAGGAGAAATAAAGGAGAGGATGAGGACACCTCTTCCAAAGCAAGACATTCTGGCTTGTAGAATTTGGAATTTCTACAATTCTGGGAGAAGAGGGGACAACTCAGTCAATAAAGTGCTTGCCACCCAAGTACTAAGGAGCCAAGTTCAGTCTCCAGCATCCACATAAAAGTCAGGTATGGTGGCATTTACTTGTCCTTCCAGAATAGAGGAAGATGACACATGCAGGTGGACTAACTGGCCAGCCAATCCCAAATCCCAAGTCCCACTAAGACCTTGTCTCAAAAACAAGGTGAAGAACCCCTGAGGAATGCCACCAAGGTGAGACTCATGTACACACACTAATGTATGTATGTATGTATGTATGTATGTATGTATGTATGTATGTATGTATGCATGCATGCATGTATGTGTACACACACACACACGGTAATTCCACAATTCATTTTTGCCTTTTCATTTCATATTGTATGGGTGTTTTATGTACTTCTACAGCTCTCGTCACTTGAATGCGAGCAGAATCCAGAAGAGGGCACTGGGTCCTCTGGTACTAAAGTTACAGAGGGTTGTGAACTGGCATATGGATGCTAGGGATTGAATCTGGGTCCTCTGGAACAACAATCACTGAGCCATCTCTCCAGGCCTCAAATTCTACAATTCTAAATACTGTTCATCTGAGACAGATATAAGTTCCCAAGCACAGCCATAAAGTTATTTCCTATGAAAGCTACATTTCTGTATATCACTCAATTAAAAAATACAGATTTGGCCAGGCATTGGTGGTACACACCTTTAATCCCAGCACTTGGGAGGCAGAGGCAGGTGGATCTCTGTGAGTTTGAGGCCAGCCTGATCTACAGATTGAGTTCCAGGACAGGTTCCAAAGAAATGCAGAGAAACCCTGCCTCAAAAAAACAAAAACAAAAACAAAACAACAACAACAACAACAACAAAAAAAACATATTTGTGCTCAATAACACTAATTAGGAGAAAGAAAGAGGCTGTTTTTTGAGACAGGGTATTACTACATAGCTCAGGCTAGCCTAGATCTCACTGTGTAGACAAGGCTGGCCTGGAACTCATCAAGATCTGGTTGCATCTGCCTCTGAATGCTGGGACTCATAGTGTGCACCACCATGCATGGTTCTGATAATTTGGAATAAATGTTTCAATTTCCAAAACTCAAACTATGTTCATAAAAGCTTCCCAAAAGATGTTATGTTTTTCATTTTGTCCCCACCCCCCATTTACTGGGGTTAAACCTTACTTCAAACTCTTTTCCCAGTCACAGAATGAAGCCTAAAAACAAATAATATCTAAGGCTGAGCTTCTTCACTCATGGAATCCCCAGTCTGGATGAAACAAGGACTTCCTCTTTCCAGCCTGTCACCTGAACATTAGGGAGCCCCATCCTTCATTCAGCCAAGCACGTAAACACTGTAAAACTTACTCGAATTTTACATTCACAATAGGATTTACCCGGGGTCATATGCCCTGGAGAGAGCTGGAGAGGGAGCTGCAGCCAGCATTCCCTGGGCTGCCACAGCCAGAAGGTACAGTTAGACACCCCTGGGAGGAAAAGAACCAGAGGTGGATTCTGATCACACAGCCCAGAGAGCAGACTTGATGTTTACTCAAGGTTGGCTTCTATGGTATAGCATACACCCACAGAATGCGGAAAGATAGCCACTAACACTCAAAACGGAGGCTCTGTTTGTTAGTCGTAACGAATTGAGCTATAACCAGCCATCTGCGTAAACAGGGCATACCTGGCAGCTGACTAGGACCGGCAAACCACATGGGTACACGAACAAACATGCAAATTTGAAAAGCATGTGACGTAGGAACATACAAATTTCAACAGAACGGCTCCTTTCAATCTAGACAAGGCTTCCAGATAAAGCAAGCCAGACCACCTCTGATTCAAGACTGACACTTTGCCTCAGAATCCTCAGTGATGTATATGAACTGCCCAAGTCAGACTCAAGCTCTGTAACCCACACCACCAATGGGCCCAGGCACTCACAACCCACGGCAGAAAGTCTGGAGGCTACCAGCAAAACCTGTGATAGGTGGCAGGAGCTCCCACCCACACTCAGGACAAGGGGTAAACCAGGCAGGCCCTCAGTCAGTGTCACTCAGAGACGTGGAACCCTACAGGCACGATGACATGGGTAGGACCAACACAGGGCCTAGAGTCAAGAAGCCTGTGAAAGAGCACAGGGCCCCCACGCGCCCACTGTTCAAGGAGACCAGGCCTGAGCCTACTTCTAGTCAAGGCAAGAGGGGCAAGAAAGGAAGGCCCAGCAGTCACCAGGGAGACTCAGGAACTGCAGTATACACTTTGTGATGGGACCCTGACCCCCACTCCCATTTTTCTGGACTTAAAACAGTCTTTAAATCAAACTCATAGTAACAATTCAAACACAAACACTTTTTTGATGTTTGTTTTTTCCACTCTCAGCAGTAAAATATATTCTGTTCCAAAAAAGAAAGGTTGTTCAATTTCCTGTCAAAAGCAATCCAAAAAAGGCCACCTACACTGTAAAAGCAGCAAGGGGATGGGGGGAGAGAATACTGAAAAAAAGCCTGTGTGCGTGGGCGTCACCCAGTGCAATGTAACTAGCACTCCAGCTTGTTAAAAGCCTCTTCCTTGATCATTCGGAGAAATATGAAAATTAGCCAGCCTGATTGCCACAGAGAAGCTTGTCCTCCAGCCTGCCCAAGGAAAACAGGATCTGTGATGGGTTTCAGCCAGGGTGGTTACATGTCCTTAATGATGGTTTTCTATATTCTAGAGAAAAGGCAGATTCTCAGACAGCTTAAAGTAATGCTCCCAGAGAAAGGCAGCTATGGGTGTCCATGACCCTTCTGGCCAATTCCCATATCCCACCTGATACACAAATCTCTAAACTAAGACCACCTCCTGCCCAAAATATTCAGTCCTAGAGCTGTGGAGACTGACCGCCTGAAACCCAAACGTGTTCTTGTGAGTTATTCTACCCCACATCCTTTCTGCAAAGTCCACAGTCTTTAGACAGGCAACCAACTGGCCCAGCCGAGGCTGGAAGCCAGCTCCTAGTTTGATTCCAGGCACCACACCAGACAACTCATCACTCCCTGGGTCCAGCTCTGGGAGGATCTGTCACCCTGGTCTCTGCGAGCACCTGCACCCACAGACGAACTCAAACCCTGAGATATGCCCAGAACTGAAGTAGATAGATGCTGAGCAGTGGAGACAGAAACTGCCTTACCAGCCCATCAATAAGCAGGAGAAAACAGCACACAGAAAGTTAAAATAAAACACACGCTAAGTGAGTTAAAATATTACATTATCTCTGTCTATACTGTGACAGTGTCATTTCTGTAAACCATACTTCCTATTCAAAGAAGCTGTTTCCACAAAGGTTAAGACACAAGCGAAGGGGAAAAACTATGAACACAAAGAATGCACAAGTAAGACAACAGTAATTGCTGGCAAGCCTACATACCCAAGGACAGACCAAAACCTGAAAGGAAGCCAGTGTGGCAGGGCAGCTCCCCGCAAAGGAGAACCTATCAAGCTTTGTAAAGGATGTGTGTGATAAACTGGCGAATATGAGGTATTCAAACAACTGAAGGGCTATGCCTTGCTTTACTCAATGAATTCAGATAAACCTACAAAAAGATGCAGGCACAATAGAAATAGCCTTTTTCCCTGGACACTTGACCACAAAGAGAGCCAATAAAGGCTGGTGAGCACTTCCTATAAACAAGTGCATTCTCCTATACAACGTTTCATAGTTGTGACTATCAAAACCCAGAATACAGCGCTGATATAAACACCATGACCTACTTCAGAGGCCATGTTTGTTTTCCTCTAACTACCCTAGTAATGTCTATTTCAATAAATGGATCCAATTCAGGACCCTGCACTATACTTTGCTTTCATCTCAAGAGTAATACCTCCATGAATTCCTCATTTTCCTTAACTCTTGTGACCATGGCAATAAGGAGGATTCCTGGCCAGCTTGTGTGATGTCTCCTTGATTTATGTTTGTCTGATTGCTCCTTATGATTAGGTTCATGTACATTTTCAACAGGAATACTATACAAGAAGAGTTTTTTTTTTTTTTTAACTTCAATTTGTCAGGTGGAACATTTAATCATGTCTACAACATGGCAACATTAACTCATACTACTTAACTAAGGTAGTATCTGTCAGAATTCCACACAGTAAGGTTACTTTCTTTCCTTTCATGATTGTTATTTAGTGAGAAGACACTTGACTATACAGAAGTCAGGAGGAGTAGTTCACAGGTTAAGAGCACTTGCTGCTTTTGAAAGGACTGAGCTCATTTCCACATTCACACAATTACTCTAGCATCAAAGGATCTGACGCCCTCTTCTAGTCTCCAAGGTACCCAACACGTGTGGTGCACATATGAACATGCACACACTCACATATATACACAAAATAAAAATAAATACATCATTTTAAAAAATAAGACCCCATAGGCAGGCACCTCCTCAATAAACATTCAGTACTTAAAGTCCAAAATTGCCTGCCATTTTAGAGAGAAAATGTAATTTAGTGCCAAGATGTGGGGGTGTGGTGTGTTTTCTGCAAAAGGATGAAAAGGATGACTGTTATCTCCAGGCCTTCATAGAAAAGAGAACCATAGACACACATGCACACATTTATTTCTGTATTTCTTGCTTTTCCTATGCCACTGAAAACCATGAGTCCCTGCCTACACTTTCACCTCAGGCTCACCACCCAATTGTCCCTCTCCCTCTCTGTGACAGAGGTACAACTGGCTCTCACTGACCTCTATGTATTTATTTATGGACTTCATTTCTCCATCGTGTGCCAGGTAGTACCATCTCTATTTTCTCAAAAAAGTCTATTTCCTCAAACTGAGAGGTCAGTAAGGGAGCAACCCAGCAAGACAAAACACTTCAGACAAAAACTGGTACTGTAGCCCCCTCAGAGAAGAAAGGAAAAAAGAGACTATGAGGCCCCACACTTACAGATACATCTTATCAGCAAAGGCCAGGCAAACAGCCAACATTGCAAATGCCTGGCTGTGATGGTGTGCCCTCATTCATAAAGTACATATATAATGCTACTGATTTTTCAGAGCTTAAATAGCCCAAGCCCAAAATATGTTCTTCAAAGATGCATTCACTTTGAGAGAGCTAGGGCATCTTAAACCCACAGCTCAATAGAGGGAATCGGCAGGATGCCACAAATACACAGTGTCAAAGCACGGGTCTTGTTCTAGTGGAAAGCGGGATGGGCAGGAGAAACATGGCCGTGATTCTGGGTCAGCTAGCTTCTGGGAGTGAGTCCTCCGTGCTTCACTTCCAGAAGGGGCTTTAGGGTATGGACAAGGCTGGGTTCACAGCCAGTAAGAAAACAAAATTCCTCCTGAAGTTAGGGAGGCAGGGCAGATGCACAAAGCTTGAACCAATCTGATCCATCTGCAAGACAGCAATGTGCACAACCTTTTTAGAAAATTTCTATCACATTCCATAGCCTGTAGTCCAGTCCAACTCAGTTATCAGATAAAATTTACTCTCAGAAGACTCTGTGTCTGCAATAACAACTCTACTATGAGTATGAATAAATGAGTAACTAAGGCAACACCAACATTCAAAATTATTTCCAAGTGAGCACAGGAAAGCCTCCTCGATGGCATGACAAGGACTGAGGAGCTGGAGGTTGTCATTCAGTTCCTAGCCATCAGTCAATGACTCTGTGAAATTCCTCAGTAATACACAGAAACTCTCTTCTTCACTCACAATATTATTGTAAGGATCAAATGACGAAGTTTAAATAGGAGCCCGACAGCACTAAATGTAACAGAACCAGTAATGAAAGGATAGTTGTTACCACTCACGAGATGGGCTCCCACTCAAGAACACAGTATAAGGAGACTAGGAAGGCTCTCTCCTGAATTTCGAAAACAAAACTGCAACTTCAAGTAAAATTAGGAACCTTTTTGCCCCTAATAAACTTGAAAGGGAATGAATAGTCTTTATTTCTTTCAATACCTTCTAGAGACAGACTTAAAACTGTTTCAGTTAAAATCTAAGTTGCTTTTCCTGCATAGTTTTTTATTTGTCTGTTTAATGCTTTTTGGTGTCTTTTTTTTTTTTTTAAAGTGGGTCACTAAAAAGGAAGATTAGAAAGTTAGTACTACATGTCAATCTCTAACACAGGAATTAACAAAACTCCTGGCAAGAATTACACAATCATTACTTTTGTGTCCCTGACTGACTTCAAGTGAAGCCACAACATGGTCTCTTCACTGCAAAGTGACGTGTGCACACATGTGAAAGCTAGGGGTACAAAGGACTACGAAGAGGGGCCTGACAGTCCCCACTGGGCTACATGGGGAAAGAATGACCAATCTGTAGTGTGGGCAAAGGACGGTATGGAGACCACAACCCCAGAGTGCATACAGGCAAGCAGCACCTGCGTGGCTGGAGCTCACTACAGCACCGGTCTATCATCCCACAAGACTTGGGGCTTTTCATCAAGAGACACTCCTATGATTAATATGACAGTGACGTCTACACTGACGAAATAACACTCCGTGACCTGCAGGGAGAAGGAAGTGAACGGCAAAAAGTACGGTGACTGCATTTTACAGAAGGTTCTAAACTCCACATGCCCACATATGAACACATACTGGAAAACCGGGGAGTGTGTGGACTGCTATGTGGACTCCCTCCACAAACTAAACTAAGAGCACATGGAAATCTGGAATTTTCCAAGGCACTCAGGGTAAGAGGAATAGACACACACAACCAATAACCCATATAGACGAGACACAAACAGAGCACAGATCCCTGCAGTCTTCACTACACGTGTGATGTAAAGGCTGTCTACTTGGAGCCAGAGGCCCATTCAGTCATGAAGTGTTTACTGCACTTGCAGAGGCCTGGAGTTTGGCTCCCAGCACCAAGTCCGGCAGCTCACACAGCTGTCTTGCTGACTGCACAGGCGCCTGCACTCAGTGCACGCGTGTGCGTGCGCATGCACGCGCGCGCGCGCACACACACACACACACACACACACACACACGATTAAAAGTACAACAAATAGAAGGAAGGAAGGGAGGGAGGGAGGGAGGGAGGGAGGGAGGGAGGGAGGGAGGAAGGGCTGACAAAAGATGGCTACCTAGTCCTAAGTTGAAGGGGCAGAGCACCAGCAAACACCAATTTCTTCTGACACTTCCAGCTGGGCACAAGTACTTTTATGATCACAAGCACTAATCAAACCTAGAAGCTTCCATCCTGATGTTCACTTAAGTCGAGAATCTAAATCTGTCTTCCAATAAGTAAAAGAGAGCTACAATGTGAGTGTGTGTAATGTCAAACATAATACTCTCTACCCGGGGGGAAGCAACATGACCACCCAAGGAAATGGTATTAAATAACCCACTTTACAAGGGACACAGGTAAGAATTGTGACCTTTTTAAACCCAAGATTTCATCCACCTCAGTACTCTTGCCCTTCTTATGTAATACAGCACAGTCTCTTAAACTCCAGTTCATCTCACTGGCACATGACACTGTATGGATGAATGCCTTTTGTTTGCTATTTTACTGAACCCCTGCGACTTCCCTGAAAGGTAACTGATAGCTATGGTTGGGGGCAGGGGGTGTTATTGTTGTTTTGCTTATTTGTATTGTTTATTTTTAAAGAAAGCACATTCAAACCAGTTAAGCTGAATGAAAATGAGGGCATGCCTGCTCGCTCCTAAGTATTGTTGAGAAGGGTCTCACTGTAGACATGGGGGAGGGGCTCCGCCAGAGGCACCTGGACGGGTCCAGACTGACCTGGGCCATGAGAGGAGGGGGGGGGCAGAGCAAGAGAAGAAGAGAGAGAAATGAGAGGGTAAGTGGGCCAAGAGAGGAGCCGAGGGCAAGAGGCCAAGAGAGCACCCGGCAGAAACACGGGGTCTTATAAGAAAGAGAGGCTGCGGAAGAAGGCAGAGTCCAGGTGTGGGCTAAGAGGTTTGGGGACGGGGAGGGGTGAGACGGCTGGGAGGAGTCCCAGGTACTGAGCCTTGTCTAGAGTTTCTTCTGGCCCTGACAGAAGCAGCTTGGCCAAACCCAAAAAGATCTTGTAAAGTCTCACTAGAACAAGTACTAACACAGGCTAACATGGGCTTCTGGGTTTAAGGTGACAGGAAGACTTATAAATGGTGAGCTCACCGCCTAAAGAAAGCAAACAGTTTTAGAAAGTGAGTCCTTACTGAACCCCACACTGAAAGCCAGCACGTGCACCTATGCAAGGTCTCTGAGCACAGGGGCAAGGCGGTAAGCAGAAATCCTTGTCACACAGGAAACAGATGGGGTGGATAACACTTAAAGAATAATCAACTGTCTCGGTCTTCCTCTAAGACCAGAGAAACATCCAGTTAATGACATCATGAAAGCTAGAAAAGCAGAAGCTCCTGACTGAGAGCAGGGTTTGCACATGCATCAAGGCACACCAGCAGCAGGGAGTGGCCACACAGAAAGGGTGAGAAACCTATCTCAGCTTAAATTAGTTCCCTTCTTCTCCAAAGGGTCTGCAATCCTGCCCAGTGAGACCCACCTGCACTGTCAACAGCAGAACGAGTTAGATCCTAAATGCAGTCTGACTATTTACTTTAAGAACTTACTTTAATTCAAACATTCTTAAACATGTTCAGATATAAGACGTCAAGCAAAGAAACCTGGAACTCCAAAGCCCTATCAACACTGACTTCCCCTTCAAAGAGCTTGTAAACTAACCCAGAAGTCAATAAAGTGTTGGGTGTCTTAGGTAGGGTTTTATTGCTGTGAAGAAACACCATGACCATGGCAACTCTTTTTTTTTTTTTTGGGGGGGGGGAGGGTTCAAGACAGGATTTCTATGTGGCTTTGGGGGCTATCCTGGAACTAGCTCTTGTAGACCAGGATGGTCTCGAACTCACAGAGATCCACCTGCCTCTGCCTCCCGAGTGCTGGGATTAAAGGTGTGAGCCACCACCACCAGGCCTATGGCAACACTTATAAAGGAAATGTTTTCCTGGCTTACAGTTTCAGAGGTTTAGTCCATTATCATCATGGCAGTATACAGGCAGGCATAGTGCTGGAGAAGTAGCTGAAAGTTCTACATCTTGATCCGCAGGCAGCAGAAGTGAAGACTACATCCTATACTAGGCATAGCTTGAGCATGTGAGACCTCAAAGCCCGGCCCCACAGTGACACACTTCCTCCTACAAGGCCACACCTGCTACAACAAGGCCATACCTACTAATAATGCCACTCCCTATGGACCAAGCATTCAAATGCATGTGTCTATGCGGGCTGTTCCTACTCAAACCATCATAGAGGGGAAATCCAAGTCAAGTGTGGGGAGATCCAACAACTTCAAGGAATGCAAGAGAACACAAAGGTCGAAGTTCAATGGGATCCAGAAAAAACAATTTGGACATGAGATTTCCAGTACAGCAGAGGGTGGAGCTGCAGTTCAGTGGAATGCATGAAATGCACAAGGCCCTGGGCTTCATGTCCAGCACGGGTATGTGGGTGGTGGATAAAGCCATGCAATCTGGGGAGAAAGACAGAATAAAAACAGAAAAGGCTACTTTGCATGTGGAGTTTGAGTGAACAGAATATTAAACTATGGAAACATGCTTGAAAATCAAGACACACAAAGTACTCTAAAGGTGACATGGAAACTTTGTGTTGAGAACTACAGATATACTGCTAAGGGAATCCTTAAGGTTCTACAGCAGCTCACTCACTACCTGTCACACAGCACTGGCTGCCTTCTTCATAAAGCACAGGGCCAAATGCCCACAGAAAACAACATCACCTAGTACACAGACAACCATGCAACCTCAGCATCCGAGCAGCGCCTATTGCCTACACAACAAGACTCACTGCTCAGAACTGCTGCTGATGATGTGTGGACAATGTGCTTTTAAATACACAGGCATCAAATGAGCTTGGGAGCTTGTAATTCTATCAAACTGATGAAGCATAAACAAGTACACTTACTAATGCAGAACAAAACTGCTAACAGCACTTAGTGATGAATGTGAAAACTTAGTTTTATGTGCATACAGTTCAGAAGTTACAAACAATATCTAAATGGGAAAATGATAGCCTTCAACAAATTAAGTTTAAAGAACTGCAGTTAACTTTTAGCTATCTAATTCCATTTAATCTATAGCCTTTCGGAGAAAAATTCCATGTAGGTGTTTGTCATACCTGGTAAGGATCCACTTAAAGCAGAACAGGAGCCAAGCCAGGTGTGGTGGCACACGCCTGCAATCCCACCCAGCACTAAAGAAGCTGAATCAGAAGGGTCAGAAGTTCAAGGCCATCCTGATCTACACAGTGAGACCCTGCCTCAAAATCAGCAGCAGCAGCAGCATCATCACAAGCAATATAGCAATAATAACATACAATAAAATAGTGTTTTTAAAAACTACCATGTGGGACCAGTGTGATGGCTCAGCAGATGCTTGCTGACAAACTTGACCCGAGTTCTACCCCTGGGTCCCACATTGTGGAAGGAGAGGACCAACTCCTATGCATTATCCTCTGACCTCCACGTGTATAGTACACCTACATACCTACACATACACAAAAGAAATAAATAAATGCAGTAAAAATTTTCAATCTATAATGAGGGGCATGGAGACAGCACAGTGGGTAAGGGTGGTTGCCCTGCAAGCCTAAGGACCTAAGCTTGAATCTCAACACCCATGTAAAAAGCCAGGCTGTATGTGTCTGTTACCCCAGCACTATGGAGCAGGGACAGGTGATCCAGATAGCTTGGCAGACAGCTAACCTGGACGAAACAGAGCTTCTAACTCAGTGAGAGAACCTGACTCAAGGAAATAAGGCTAGACTGATAGAGGGAGACATCAACACCCTCCTCTGACTCCTGCATACACACCCACACATTCACATGCGTACAACACACACCAGACACATAAATACCACAGACACACACTAATTAATTTTAATTAAGAACAATGTAAACTCTGCCAGCACTCTCCTCCCATGACTCCACAAGTGCATGTAACTTCAACTTCAGGGTATCCAACACCTTCTTCTGGCCTCCACCAAAACTCACATATACGTGGCATCCACACAGACACACAACCACATACATATAAATAAGTTATAAATCTATTTCTTTGTTTTAGTTTTTGTTTGTTTTCAACCACACTATATTCCACCTCTAAGAAGCAGAACATCAGTCTAGAAAAAGCACAGGCTCCATCTTCAGAGGAGACAACCAGACTCACTGTGATCCTGGGCAAGATAACACTCATGACTCAATGTGGAGACTTGGTCCTTCTCCCTAAAGTTATGCAAAGTCTCAACTGAGACAAAAAACACCAAGTATCTAGCAAGTACCAGGTACACTGACTAATGCTTGATATGCACAAGTCTCTCGGTACATCAAGGTCAGGAAAACAACCCCCAGCTAATGTTGGTCTTAAGAACAAAGCTGAAGAGAAAGGGTTCCAGGGGAGAGGAACCCCAGCTCAGACCATAGCAGCTCATTCTATTACAGCAGAGACATAAGCAAACATAGCATGAGCCTATATGAACCCAAAGAGAACGAACTCTTCTCCAAACAAAACAACCAGCAATTCGGTGTGCCTGACAAGTTTGCAAAACAATGCATGTTTTTCTTTGCTATTGTGTCAAAGCTGGAGTATTTCGTCTATGCATTGATCTAATGGAATTCCAATTCATCTAGGATTTTCTTTAAAGACAGACACATTAAGGGCCTTCTCCAAACTCTACAATACCAAAACAACTGCACATTTGACTATAATTATGCCTTTATACATTCTCTCACCTCAGTATCATCATACATAATGCAGACAAATTACAAAGTATGACAAAAAACCCAGTTATGAAAAGAAGTTTGGGGAAAGGTCTAATATAACTTCAAAGTCATAAAAGAGTTCTACAAATTGTTTTATCTTTCCTTTTATTGCTTATCCATCAGAAAAATAACAGCAGGTAAACTTAAATCAATCTCTATAACATGCTTTAAGTATATTATTCAACAATAAACTTAAGGGCTCAGCAAGATGGTTCATTCAGTGGGTAAAGGAACTATTGCCAAACCTGATGACCTGTATTCCAGCCCCAGAACCCACTCAAGATGTGGTATATGGAGGAGGGAGGGAGACAGGGAAGAAGGGAGGGGTGGGGAGAAGAGGGAGGGGGGTCTGCCTAGGATTTAATTGCAATGTAACTCAAAGTCCCTAAAATATTGAGTAAAATAATAGGTGAGGTTATTTTGTCCGTTGCTAATTCTGAATGAACTCTGGATGCAGAACAAGAGTGCCACATTCTAAGAGAAAGTGACCCTGAAGGAAGTGTCTCCAGGGAGACACTTAGACTGCCTTAGACACTGAAATCTGATCTCACGCATCCAACCCACAGTGTAGAAAGAGACCTATGTCACAAGACCTGAAGAACCCACAGAGTTTCCATATGCAAAACAGTAAGTGCAGGGAGGCCCATAACAGATGCATATTTGGAAGGGATTATTTTTGACTTCTGAATGCAGGAAATAAAACTGGGGAAGAAGAGGAGCACCACCCAGCCTTTACCAGAATGATAAAAAGCTATGAGAAAAAGGATCAGTGCCCAGTAGAAAAAGACCTAGGATGGCCTGTTGATAATGAACAAAGACCCACCCCTTTGCTCACGCAGCAGCCCGACATTCCTCTGTAGGACTAGCGGACTCTGCTCCACCACCCTGGCCAGCCTGGACCCCCTAGCACACAGGGAAGCTTTCAAAATATGATAATGCTTCCAAGAAGTCTGCACAAGAAGCCCTGTTGCACTAGCCAATGCCAGGAGACATTTTACCCTGAGCTTCAGTGTTTCCACTCTCCCAAAGTCTAGACCCAACACAGTCACAAGTGCCACTGCGCCACACTGCCTCTTCCAGCCTCTCCCGCTAGCATGAGGATGTTCTGATTACATCATGTGTATCAGCTTTTACAAACTACTGCTCAAACAGCACATCAGAACACAGTGTGTTCAGTCACCCACAGTGGAGGCCTGATTCCCCACAGAATCTGTTCTCCGCTTGCCATTTCTTTAACACAATCACCTAATATATGTAATATACATACATACAAATATACATACATATGAATATTTTAATTTTCCCTCTTGTTTTGGGTTTTAAGATGCTTCCTGAATATGTGGATACAGTCATCTGGCATTTTTCAAAGGATTCTAAAAGAAAATAACCCAAGACATAATGTGGACATGCCTAAACCAGCAATGACCCACCGTATCCCCAACCTTCACACTACCTACAGGCATTTTTAATAAGAGTCAAGAAAATGTCACTCCAACACTTCTCAAGCATTTTGGTCAATCAATCAAAAAACTCAATTATGGATGTAAAGTTCCAAACCCCAAGCCATAGTAATGGCAAAGAAAGTCTTAATTATACTTATTTCTCTCAAAAAGTATTGGATATCTGTAATGTGCCATTAAGGCACTTCAAAGTCAGATAAAATACACAGTCCCTCTCTTCAAGAATATTATAAGCTACAGAATATGTTAGACATCTTAAAAGTCTTCGCTACTGTAACACATGTATGTGCAATGAGGTAACTAACTCTAGGAAGCCAGGGAAACGCCACAGATACTACCTTTGAAGTAGTAAGGAACAAAGGACAGTGAGGAGAAAAGGCTGTGAGGGCACTGGCAGCCAGGCAGGCAGTCACACTGTACAAGAACTTCACACTAGAACAAGCAAAGCTGGCCCATGACAGGGTGACAGAAGAGTCAGCAAAGAGGAAAAGGCCACATCAAGATGTCCTGCCACACTCCGCCGGCAGACTCAGGGGCCTCCTGAAATCTACCCCACATTCAAGCCTGTCTTCAGAGACAGAGGTCATAGCTTTCCCTGAATCCCCCAGCCACAGGCCTCTTTGGCTTCCTTTTGCTTTGAGGGCTGAGACCAGAAAGGGAGGTCACTGGGCAGGGAAAAGTGTAAACACTTTCATAATCTTCGCTTTGTGCGAGCTGAAAGCGGCCTGCTTGGTCCTCTGGGAGCCTACTCAGTGTTAAAGGGCTTCAGACAGTCCTTAAGGACGAAAGCACAGATGAAGGCTTGCCTCCACCGTCCGCAGGAACCCTGGACATCTGAACTACAGTTAGGCATGGAACAAAACCACACGCTTCCCTGTGATCTTCTCAGTTTGCTTGCTAAAATGCTCCCACACTCATCTGAGAACCTTTCTAAAACCGTGTACAGAGAATATGAGCATCTCTCCTTGGGATATGTGCATATCTCCTTTGCAATGTGCCATCTATGGACAGTCAGAGAAAGACACAAAAACCCCAAGGCTCTCCCAACAGAGCAGGGCATGCCCTGATCTGCAAGGGGTTTGGAGAGTGTTAAGGCCTAAAGCTCCATAGCTGATTCTTTGCAGGCCCAGATTAGGTATGATTCTTTGCAGGTACGATTAGGCCCAGAAAGCATCAAGTTTTTAACTTAGGCGAATTTACAACATTCTCAAGCCTAGAAAAGAGAAAGTCTGCGTAGTTGCTGTCCACTCCAAAACTCTGGTGCCCAAGTAGGTAAGTCATGTGGCTGTCTCCGGCAAGTCCAATGCTCTGTAAATGATCTCCCAAACATACACGGTAAGCTGGAATTAACTTCTTTACTATACCTTGCTCAATTAAAATTGAGCTATGAATTTTGCTATGACAAACATATTTTAAACTAAATAACTTTTATTATGTTTTCAAATGTGTGATACATTATTCCAAAATAAGTAAATGTGGCCAAAACATTTTACAGATCTTCTGATTTACAGAAAGCTTAAAATTACATTTTGAATCTCTCTTTTTCTCAGTAAGTGCCATTTTCTATAAACTACAGCTGTTTCTCACAGGCTCAATATGAATAGCATGTGTAAAGTATGTGCTATACATAAGTATTTAAACGAGCACATCTCTGTAGAGTGATCCCTCTCCTTCCACAAGGACACTGAACCTACTTTCCTCGTTCATTTTTATTTCCACACCACACTGCTCTTCTAACAATTAACTCAGATTCATCTTTACCACTTTAATCAAAACAAACTGAATCATACTAAAAGTTCATGCTAAAACAGCTGGCACAGAACCACTCGGTAGAGGTGATGCATCTATGCAGAAGCAGTGTATAGACAACACCGCAGGAAGTCACGTGTAATGAAATTCGGTAATCCCTAAGACCTACAGAAGCCAGGCATGCAACTGTCTTAGATAGTACTAACCCTTCTCATTGAGAACTAAGGACCTATCTGTAGGTGTTAAACCCTCCTCCTGTTAACAACACTCACTCAGCAGCCCTGTGACTATCTGAACCAACTACTGTCCTAGGACAATGACACTTCAAAGGAAGTCAGCGAAAAGCTGCAGGGTGATGAGAGGACTTAAACCCTGCAGCTTCTCGTTGAGAACTTTGAAGACAGCATGTCTTTACCTGCCTTAAATCAATGTCAGTGGAAGTGGGTATTAATAAGACAACACATTGAAAATAATGTTGAACTAAAACTTTAAAGACATCATCTAGTCACTGTTCTAGATTGGAAGTCCAGAACATGCAAACAAGTAACTTCTTTGTCTACTCACCTTGAAGTGCCACCATTTTCTCCTACCTTTCCTGCCCTCTTCCTCACTCCCTTTCAATGCCCTCCTTCACTGAACAGACAGACATCTACTGTACTTCCTCCATAGTCCAGATATGCTCATGGCACAACATCTTTCAGTTTGGGAGGCAATAGCCACTGGAATTGACACCATTCAAAAGTAAAATGTGCTGGAAGTATAAAACTACAACAGATTTTAAAGACTTAGTATGAACAAAAGTCAATGAAATAGCTACCTAATTTATTTACTGATTACATGTTTGTATGATAGCTAAATAAGAATTAAAATTAATTTTACATCTTTCTTCTTTCTCTTATTGTGTCAACTAGAAATTTTTAACTATACAGATGTTTACACCATACCTAAAGATAAGGCTGCCCTAGATATTGGGATTTATCAGGGCCCAAAGTCAAGTCCTAAACTGAAGGCCAGCCACTGGATATAGATCTAGGATGGCGCTATACCCATCCCTCACACTACCACAAGTACCGTCTATGGTCCCCAGAATAACTGGGATCAGTGAAACAGAGAATCACACAACCCCGACCAGGTTACTTTCTCTGGCACTTCTGAGGACAAAACCAACTCTAAGTTTAATGTCCAAAAAACAAAGCTTTCAGTTGGGTACCTCTAGCTTTGTGACTTCCTTTTTTCATGCTCTGGGTTGCACTCAAAAGCATTTTGGGAGACACATGTTCACAAAGAGACTTTTCTGGATTCCAGCACCCTCCTCCAACATGAAGAGTCTTTTATCACTTTCTCTCCAGCCTGTTTCTCCCAGCACCTAATTCCCCACATCAGAAAAAGTCTCCACAAGAGAAAGTGTAGCAAAGCCAGGAGTCATTACCACAATGCTGAAAAGGGCCCTGCTCATCTGACAGTCAAAGGGGACCCTGGCCTGGACGGCATCAAGAGGCATGCTCATTAAATATGAAGTTCCCCATGGCTTCAAGATTTTAAAGAGTTTCTACAGGTTAAGTTTAATTCAGAACAAGTGGGCCATTGTTTACTAGCAGTTTACCACCAAAAAGGCATTCTAGCTTGTGAAGCTCATACTGCATGTGTTAGGGACTTACCAGAAACCTGAACCACAACCCGGCAAACATTCATGAAACATCTTCCTGCAAAGAAACTAAGCTTTGGAGAGTCTTTTCATGTCCCAAGTGGTGCACTAAGCGCAGCATGCAGGCACAGAGACCCTCTTTTCAAGAGTGAGCAGAGTAAGAGAGTTATCAAGTGTGGACCCATCTCTGTCATCATCACTGTTTTCTCAGCTGGTGTGTCCTCCGTGAACTGAAATGTTACCTCCAGGAAGGACAACCAAACTCACAGTCCCACACAAAGCCACAATAACCTGCACCTTTATTCTCACAAGAAATCACACAGCCAAAACATTGTAGCTTGAGTTACTGTATCTTCTCAGGTATTTCTAGTTTTTCAAAGATTTCTGCATTTTTGTTTTATGTGTCTGGGTATTCTTCCTGTGTATATATATATATATATATATATATGCATGCAGTGCCACGTCTTTTACAGAAGTCGGGGAGAAGTGAGCACCGTGTGGGATGTACAGCTCTGGCCAAGGGTGTGGAGCCCCCAGAGGGCTTCTTCCTGGCTGATTCAAAAAGGGCCAGAAAGAAAAAGTAAACAATGGAGAGGCTGAGAGTGTTTAAATGAGTAGAAACTTACTAGGTTAAGGGGGAAAGTCATTCCACATGCAAGAAACACGAATATTTAAAAGAAATGAGAAGATGTGGCTCAAATCTTCACTTAGAGACGAGTCTTAGAGGAGCCAGACCTCAAAACTCACTATGTAACGGAGGAAGACCTCAAACTCCTGGTTCCCCATCTTTCCAGGACTGGGGTGCTGAGTGTATCTGTGTAATCACTGTGGGGTAGGTGGTGCTGGGCATCAAACCTGGGGCTTCACGCATGCGAGGCAGGTGCTCTACCAAATGGTATCTCCAGCCCATACAAGACTGACTTATTTTAAATGACCTTCTAGCGTAGTAGTGTGAGGCCTTTGAGGCACTCTGTAAGCATTCAGCTTTGCCTCACTTCCCAGCACAAGGTCACAGCAGGAGGGCATCTCCTGGACCAGGCTTAGCTCATAAGACACTATTTAACCTCAGGGAAGTTTCTTAACATCTCTCTGCTTCAGTTTCTTCCCCTGTACAACAGAGTGGCAACACTAACTACCCTACAGCATTGTTACTGTCAGGTGGAAATGACTCAAGAAGCACTTAAAGCATTATAAGGCGTCACAACACTAGCTTTGTTTCTGTCTTAAAGGAGCTGAAATGGCAGTATTCTGCACTGGTGATTACAGCCGCTACCAGGAGTCGCAGATTTTCAAGCCAAATCCAGTGCCAGTTGCAGGACACCTCCATATGATTCTAGGAGGCCCTAGAGTCTCCTAAAGCTCCACAAGCTACTGTCAGTGCTCTTAACTGCCTGCCAGAACATGGAAAGATCCAATTGCTAAAGACACAACACACTCTAGATACTGGACCCAGGGAAGCTTCCTCCTGGATGGCTAGTGATTACAAAGCTAGAAGGTAATACACAAGCAGGTCAGAAGGGATCATCCTAGCCATGAGACCCTGAATGTTAAAACACTAAACTGCCTGTTCAAGATACGACCAATACTGACAATGAATACTTTGGGGTAAAGAACTGCTTCTTCATTAGATCCAAGGTCCACCCCAAGGGAGGGAATACAAGCCTGGAACTGTAGAATTAGTCAAAAAGCCTACAGCTAGGGAGCTCCAGAACCTATAGGATACCATACTACTGATGTTTACACAAACGGTAGTTAAAGGAAGTTTGTTTATAGCCACAGTTTAGTTAAGCTCTCAGCCTTGGCCAGAGAAGTCTTTGAGCAGTGGGTATCAGTCAAAATGAGAACTCAGAACTGGTCAAAATGGTGAGAGAAAATGATTGTTCAGTGCTTGACCCCTTATCACCCTCTCCTAAGGTCAGGGAACCTTGCAGAAGAGGGAGTAGAAAGACCAAGAGAGAGAGAAATGGGCAGAGGTGTGATGAGGCACTCACCATCTTCTGGATATGACAAGACCACTGCAATGATAAAAATACCAGAGCTTTGACATTTACAAGAAGCCTGCAAAGGAAAAATAAAAAAGAGGGAGGGAGAGAGGGACAAAGGGAGGAAGGGTTGGAAGGAAGGAAGGAAGGAAGGAAGGAAGGAAGGAAGGAAGGGGAGAAGGGAAGAAGGGAGGAAGGAACGGGGTGAAGGCAGGAAAGTGGCTAAATGGAAAGAAGAGTTAGCAGGATTGAGAGGAAAAGTGAGGACAGTGGTGGACAAATGTCATCATACAGTACTGTATACAAGTATGATACTGTCAAAAACTAATAAAAAATAAACAAAAAAGATACACACTATCTTTCACACAACTATATGTATGCTGCAACAAATACAAAGCTCGCGTTCCTAACATGTGCCTGTGAAGTTTCTGTCTACAGCTCTTCAATCATCTCTCCACAGCTCCTCAACCATCTGTCCACAGCTCCTTAATCATCCATCCACAGCTCCTCAAGCATCCATCCGTCCACAGCTCCTCAAGCATCCGTCCACAACTCCTCAATCATCCATCCACAGCTCCTCAATCATCTGTCCACAGCTCCTCAATCATCTGTCCACAGCTCCTCAATCATCTGTCCACAGCTCCTCAATCATCCATCCAGAGCTCCTCAATCATCTGTCCACAGCTCCTCAATCATCTGTCCACAGCTCCTCAATCATCCGTCCACAGCTCCTCAATCATCTGTCCACAGCTCCTCAATCATCCGTCCAGAGCTCCTCAATCATCTGTCCACAGCTCCTCAATCATCCGTCCAGAGCTCCTCAATCATCTGTCCACAGCTCCTCAATCTGTCCACAGCTCCTCAATCATCTGTTCACAGCTCCTCAATCATCTGTCCACAGCTCCTCAATCATCTGTCCACAGCTCCTCAATCTGTTCAGAGCTCCTGCTGCTCAAACATAGGTTCACTGCTTATTTCCACCTCTGGTATTAAGCCTCTCTTTCCTTATTCACTGGGAAACAGCATCTCTGATATTCTCTAAATGGCACAATGGCCACATAACTCTTTTGGGGGCACTGCCTCTCTGTTATCCATGGGCCCAGGCAGTAGCTCCCTTCCAAGGCTGGAGCTCATTAACCTATCCTGGTCCTTCCCTGGGGAACAGACATCACAGCTTTCTCACATGGGCACTCAATATTTGCTTTTTCAAGAAAATAAAATTCTCTTCCCTTTAATTCAAGAGTAGATAGAGTAAAACTTTTAAATGCTGCAAAAATGTTCTCAGGTGATCCTCACTAATAAAAACCTCCACCCAGAGAAACCATGAGATTATTTTTACACAGTTCCAATGCAGACATTAATTCCTACAGAGAGGGAGGGGAAAGATACATTCTTAACATCACTGACAACCACCAACAATGAGTCACCCTCCCACAGCTGTAGGCAAGCATATCTCTCTCTCTGTGTGTGAATTCTCTGAGCAGGGCCTTAAGTAAATTTGTTTAGGACATTGCTACCCCTCTGTTAAACGTTTGCAAAGGGTGAAACAAATTTTTAAGTGATACCATTGCTTATCTGGAAAGCAGAGCTTGTTCGGTCTGGATACAGCTTTCAACATCCAGTACACGATGACTGACCTAAAACCACCTGGAGAGCTTGGCTCACACAGTGTCAGTGCATTCGGGGCCTGCTCTAAGGGAAGCCTCTGGGAGGTAGTGGACCAGAGTCTCAGCTTGACCCCAAGACACTCAATTAACAAGACCATGATAAGGAGTACTTCAGTGAAACCTAAACTGTAAGTAGCAGAAAACAAAATGTTAAGCTGCCTTGGCTTCTTTTTATAAGGAAGTACTTGGCCGTTAAGGACACTGAAGGAATTCAAGGACAGCCTTCAATCACTAGACAGTATTGGTGCTCATCTAAAAGAAAGGGCAAGGGGGCTATGGAGATGGCACAGCAATTAAGAACACTTGTTGCTCTTGCAAAGGACCAGAGTTCAGTTCCCAGCACCCACGTGGTGACTAACAATTGTCTGTTAACTCCGGTTATCATGATTAAGACAGAGAAACCCTGTCTTAAAAAACCAAAGAGATAAAAAAAAAAAAAAAAAAAAAAAAAAATCCCTAAAGGTCCACCCTGGAACAGCTACATCCTCACATTAAGGGACAAAGAAATCCAGAGAGCAGTAGTTGAGAAGTTTAGAGAGTTGAAAGCCATGCTGAGAAACCTTGCAGTTATTTACATACAGACATACAGATGCTAGAAGAAACAGCCCTGCCCCTGTAGGGGGACAGACATGACACCCTAAAAAAAGAATCTCTAGAGAGTCAGGAGAGCCAAGTCTTCACTTCACACCTTGCATTCCTATTCCACTTACTATTGAAACTTGGCATAGCACTATTTTTGGAAAAAATAAAATATAAAATAACACTTAAATAAAAACCTACTGTGATCAGCATTGAAGCCTCCACCAAGAAAATGCTTTTCACTGAATTTGGTTTATCTAAGTGAGTTTACAGATAATTACTATGAATATAGCACATGGTAAGTGTATATAAATAAGTGTAACTACAAAAATTAAAACATCTATATTATGTATAAACTGAAGAATGAGGCAATTAAAGCACGTCTGGAGCCAGTGAGATGAGTCTGCGGGAAAGGTGTATGCTGGAGTCTGACGCCAGCCAAGCCTGACCACCTGAGCTCCATCTCAAGAACCCACATAGTGGAAGGACAGAACTGACCCCACCAACTGTTCTCAGACCTACTCATACAGCACACATACGGACTCACTCACACACAGGACGCACATACACACACAGGGCACACACAACGACACATAGCATGTGAGCACACATATGCACTCGCACATGCACACACGTATGTACACACGCGCGCACAACATATGGCACACATACGCACTCACACACATACACAAAGCAACAAGCACTCACACACACGAGACACACATATGCATGCACACACACAGGGCACACAGATGACACACAGCACACTAATGCTCTCACATGTATACACACAGCATGCATATGCACTCACATATACACTGAGCACACATACACACATACACAAACAGTACACATAACACACAGCACACATGAACTCACACACACACACACAAAATAAATAAATAAAATCTAATTTTTAAATGCATGGTTAAAAAATCACCCGATACATCAAATTTCCTGAGAAACACTGCAAGTGTCAATTAATAAGATGATATTTTTAGAAGTATTCACATCTGCTTAATAAATACATAGTGTGGCCAAGATCCCTGGCATTCCACTTGAGTTCTTTAGCCACCCAAAGAAGCACAAAACACACAGTTTCTCATATCTATAACATGGCTGCCCTGAATGGATAATCAGGCATTCCCTCCACCCAGTCTCTAGAGCAGTGGTTCTCAACCTTCCTAACACTGCGACCCTTTAACACAGTTCTTCATGTTGTGGTGACCCCCTACCATGACATTATTTCTTTGCTACTTCATAACTGAATTTTACTACCACCATGAATTGTAATGTAAATACCTCATATGCAGAATATGACATGTGACCCAAGGAGGTTGTGACCCACAGGTTGAGAAGCACTAGAGGGAGAGGCACTTCTATGGACTATTTTTGCCAAACAGCTTTTAAATCACAAAAACACCAAGAACCAAGAGACGCAAGGGAGAGGGGAGATGAGAAAACAGTGAACATTTGTCTAAGACCAGCAAGAGAGCTCTACAATGATTTCCAAAGTACATTCCACGGGATGTAGGTGGCCACTACTCATCCCGTACTTGTAAATCTGAACCTGTGATTGAGCAATTAACATTACTATCGCCAGGAGCCAGTCTGCATTTGGAACGGAAGTCTTTACACTCATATCCTGTGCCAAACAACCTTAGCATCACTTCCCCTCAGCTGAGACACCGCAAGAATGAACTTGCAGGAGTTCTTCACACTGACCAAAGCAAACAGTAAAGTAGGAATGCAGCACCCCCACAGTGAGAGGGGACAGAGTCCTTAGTCACTCTCTGTCACTGGCACATGAGTAGTCCATAAGTCAAACTTGTAAATGTACAACAGGGGCAAAAACAACCAACTTTAAGATTTGGAAAGGGGGTGAATTTTAATAGGTGTCACTTTAACGGCAGCCCATGTATGTGGCAAGAAAGCTCAATACTGCTTCTAGACCCAGCCAAGAGATTTCACAAATGCACAAACAGAAGACAGAGCACAGTTTCACTCGTGATATTCAGAGCACACTGTCCCGCATCTGATGTGTGCCTATTTGTGTCCATACCAGCTCAAAGTCCCTATCATCCAATCCCAACTGGTAGCCAACTACATTTTTAAAGAACACACTGATTTTCGTTGTTACTGTTCATTGCTGTTATTTAGTGAGTAAGCTACTTCATAGCGGTGAGGCTCCTGCCACGCATGGCGGTGAGACAACTTATGAGTCATTTCCCTCCTTCCAATATGTGCTCTCTGAGGGTTAAACTTGGGTAGGTGGGTTTAGCAGCAAGGGCTTTTACCTACCCAACTATTTTGTCAGTGCCTCAACTAATTCTTAATGAAACAAAGTCCATACGCCTCTGCTGTCAACCACAAAACATACACTGGCTGTAGATGTTTCCTCTAAAACAATGAAACCAGGAGTGTGTCAAGGTGAGAGCTAAACTATAGTTAGCTTATCATGTTTCCTAACCTCTTAAGTCTGAGAGTCCATCTACAGATGTGGATCAAACTTTTGGCCAAGTCACAAGCTTAAGATGCATCAAGGAAACTAAAAGAAAGCTTGGAAGCTTTATCACGCAAGAGGAAGGAGGCACAAGGGTACATGGGAATGAGAAACAGGACCGCAGACAGCTCCTGAAAACACCCACTCATACCCAGGTAAAGTCTTTATATTCATTTTGAGGTTGGAGAGATATGTTCTTGCAAAGACCCAGGTTCAGTTCCCAGCATCCACAAGGCAGCTCACATCCTAATTCCAGTTCCAGGACATTCAGAGCACTCTTCTGGCCTATTTGTGCACCAGGCACACACAGTGTACATACATACATACATACATACATACATACATACATACATACATACACACACACACACACACAGAGAGAGAGAGAGAGAGAGAGAGAGAGAGAGAGAGAGAGAGAGATGTGCAACACACCATAAGTGTGCCACTGTCTCAGAGGCCAAAACAGAGTACTGGGATACCCAGGAACTACAGTTCAATCAATAGATAAATCATTTGTCATACAAGCTTGAGGACCTGAATTTGGATTCCTATAACCCGTATCAACCCATTCATGGTAGTAGCATGGACGTGTAGTCACAGTACTGTTGTAGAACAATCTTTTTGTACACTGTGGCATAATAAAGAGCTAACTGGTCAACAGCTAGGCAGGAAAAGGTTAGCACAAGAGAGGCAGACTGAGAGAACACTGGGAAGAAGGGCAGAGTCACCAGCCAAATGCAGAGGAGGCAGGACATATAGAAAGTGAGGTAACAAGCCATGAGCCACATGGCAGCACATAAATTAATAGAAATGGGTTAAGTTTTAAGAGCTAGTTAGTAACAAGCCTAAGCTATCGGATGAGCATATAGCTAATAATAATCTCTGGTTGTTTGGGAGTTGGCTGGCAGGACAGAATATCCCACTAACATAGTACTCCTACAGAGAAATGGGAGGAGAAAACTGGAAGATCCTGGAAGTTCATGGGCTATCTAGTCTGGTGTGCACAGTGGCAAACAACCGTGTCTTAAGGTGAAACACCAGGACCAATCCATACCAATCACTGTCTTCTAACCTACACACGTATGTCATGACACAATACAATCAATCACAAAGAAATATAGTCAAACATCACATACACATCCTTTCAAAAGTTTTTTAATCTAAGATTTTAGAGGCTGAGGATGTAGATCAGTGTTGAGGACTTGTCTAGCATGTGCAAAGGTTCAATATTTAACACACATTAAAAAAAAAGAGGGAAGATTCCATATATTAACACATTTACTATTCAAATCCCTAGAGTTTGAGAAACTAAGAAAATACTTTAATCAGCCAATGTTTTAATAAGAATATAGTATGAATTTTCCCTAGCATTAAAAGTAAAATGTATGTACATCTGTAAAAACAGACTGTCCATCACAATGAGGCTAAAAGAAAGGAATTACAGTATTAAAAGAGCTGAGGCATTGCCTTATATGGGAAGCTGTTGGGTTCTTAAAAGATCACAAAGGCACAGAATCAGACTCTGCTTACATTAAGACAACTAAACACATCTATGTCACAGCATACGTACTTACTCTCTTAAATGTACACAAAGGACTGAAGTGTACAGCCAACAGTGGCCTCTAGGCTTTGGCTCTGCCCAATTCTGTCTTAGCTGAGTATTTCAGTACAGTTGTTTACTTTATAACTCATGAACCCCATGGCAGTTAGACAATAAATATTCTAGGACAGACACATGTGAAAATGGGTTTTGAAAAGTACTCTGTAGAGTTTATGAAGTCCTTTACCACACTGTGTAACCTGATCCCCATGATAACTCTGAAGTGCTTAAGGACTTTAAATGTGAGAACTTGGGGGGTGGGGGCCCGAGGACAGCAGGACACTTCACAGTTAAGGAACACAAAGATACTCATATCAGAGATACTGCCTTCTAACTTTTAATCACAGTTCTGGTCTTCTCTCCATGGTACCGCCACAGGACAGTGCCATCTACACCACAAATTAACTCCATGCACGGGCTTCCGTTCACATTCAGGCTCACTGAGTGAAAGAAAGTCATTAGGGAAAGTGTAGTCAAAAGACCCAGGAGAGATGGATGGCTCAGTGTTTAAAGGCACTGGCTGCCCCTGCAGAGGAACCAGGTTGACTTCCAGCATCCACATGGTGGCTCACAATGGTCTGTAACTCTGGTCCAACTTCCTCTTCTAGCCTCCATGTACATTGCACCTTGGGTGGTGTACAAACATAAATGAAGGCAACACATACATGAAACTGAAAACAAGTAAATCTTGTTTCAAAAGAACCAGTCTTGAGCATGAGACCATTAAGGCTGGATGGAAACCATTCTTCAGAAATGACTCTTATGGCTGCAGGTCAGATTCAACATCAAAGCTTGTTTTTTGTTTGTTTGTTTGTTTGTATTTATTGGTGTATGGGTACCTGATTGAGGATTTTTTTGTTTGAGTTCTCAGTAATTTTCAATAGTACAACTGGCTTTAGAAACCAGAGTGTTTAATAACTACTGCTTAGATTATGAGAGAGCCAAGTGTCCCATGCTGGGAGAGAAAGAAGAATAAATAACGAAAACAGAAATTCAGCACTTTAGGGTCTGATCTAAGCCAGGCTAGACTGGAAAGAAACTAGTTCCCTATGTCATGTACCTTGTATGAATCCTGAGCTATCTGTTGGTACATTTAAGCCCATCAAACAATCTGTGGATTGGTGATGCTCTTAACTAAGCCGGCTGCAAGAGCCACAATATAAGTAACTACTGTCCCAATAACCCCAAAACTTAAACTTAACTATATATATATATTTTAGCTTGAAAGTCACTCTTTTAGAAAGGCACTAATATATAAGTGGTCCAAATAATCAATCAGACAAATTAGGTAGTTATTTTAAAAGTCAATTTGCAGCCAGACCTGGTAGCTCATGCCTTAGGTTACAATATTTGGGAGGTTGAGATAGATGGATCTCCTTGAGTTTAAAGTCAACCTGGTCTACATAGTGAGTTCCAGGCCAGGACTATATAGTGAGACTCCAGTTCAAAATTAAAGGAAAATAAAAACAACTAAATAAATAAATGACAATTTGAGATTGCTTCTCACTATACACAGTGGATTTGCCTACCTCTGCCTCCCCAGGCATACACCAACAAAAAGTTGGTTCTACTTTTTGTAAAAATCTTTGAAATTAGCTGCAGTACCTTAGCAAATTAAAATAAGGTATTTTACCTATGGACTGAAAGGCGGTAATTAATTTTTAAAATATGTGCAGTATGAAGACTAAAAACATCTGTTTAATCAAAGATGCAATTTCCATACACTTTGTTAAAGGCAAATGACTTCTGCAGGAAGCTGGCTTTCTCCCATATAAATGCAAATTGAAAAAGGTAGGTGGTTCCTGGGGTCCCCACTCAGAGTCAGCCAACTGCAGTCTGCATAGGACTTCAGATCCAACTCCAACTGCACTGCCTGGCCTTTAAGTAATGAGCCTTCTGCAGCTGGATCTCTGCTGGGAAACCCTCACTCCCTCTCTTTAGACCATATTTGATCAAATTACCAAGATTTGCAAAACTTCAAATCCAGAAAATATGAAAAACAGAAGCCAAATCACAAACTCCAATGCTGTCTCCAACACTGGGGCTCTAACTGCTAACCAACAGCTCCCAGGTTCAGGGCTGGGGAGCAACATCAAAGTAGAATGGCTTCCGCCCGAACCACACCTGCATCTCTTCCCCAGCACTGCCAACCTCCAGGTGCCTGGCCACACACACCACATGTGCACTTCCGCCTGTAGCTGCCAGAATGGGCTGATGACCATGTGGGGACGTCTTAAGTTCACCTGGCACAGGTAACTGTATCACAAACTTCATTGCCAGAAGCTCGGGAAATACACCAGACCAACCACACTTTGCTACTGCCCAACTAAATCCAAATCCTTCAACCAAGGGAAACCCTGAGCTACAAGACAATTTAGATTCAGACAGCTGTTTCCTACAGTTGCAAACAACAGCTCAGTCTCCAAATTACTCATCTTGGAAGGCTTTTTCTCAGAAATGCTGAGAAGCCTCACAAATATCCACAGATCTCTGAGTAGCAGGAAAGGGACCGCCAGTCATCAACAGGGACTGCAGAGCAAGTGCCAGCTTGGCAAGTCCTCTCTAGAAACTCGGTGCCTACACTGGAGGGAGGGGCACCATCTCCCAAGGCACTCATCTCAAGAGAAGATGAAATCAAGAGAGACATGAAATATGCAAAGTATCTGGTATTCCAATATTAAACACATCTGTATAGCACAAGTAAGTATATTATGAGCAGATACACATCTCAGGCTTTTGCTGCTGGGTGAGATTTCCATCCCCTGTCCTATAGTAATACCCTCAATTTTACAGATAAAATGAAGTCAGAACTCCTGCCTGCCAGCCCAGGGCTCCTACTGTTGTTAAACCTGCTTTCTGATCAGTTATGAAAACTATGAACTAAGTTACAACTCAGCTACATGACTAAGATCTCACTTAAACACATTATAAAAATAATTTACATAAGGAGCTGGAGAAATGGCTCAGCGGTTGAGAACACTGGCTGCTATTGCAGAGACCCAGGTTCAGTTCCCAGCACATGACAGCTCACAATCACCTGTAACTCCAGTCCCAGGGGATCCAATGCCCTCCGTGGCCTCCTCGGATACCAAGGGCAGACTTGCACATAAAATAAGTATTTTTTTTAAATTACATGAAAGAGTAAGAAGTAAACATCTTATAATACCCTTGGCCAGAGAAGGGGTATATTGGAGTTGGCTACATTTCTCCCTACAAGTATGGTCTAATTTTATTCTCAGGAGAAAACAAGCAGTGGGCACCACTCAAGACTAGTTTCATCTAGTAAAAAGATAAAAATATGATGCCTTCCCTTCCTAACACAGAATGTTGAAATAACAATCTTTTCTTCTCAAATTTAACTTCATTTCTAAATGAGTTCTTTTCACAATATAATCAATTTCCTCCAATGTACTAATTTGAGAGCAGATCAACTGGCTAGTCATTGCCATGGTAGCATCCTTTAGAACTTAAATCTTGGACATTTCTTCTGTTAAGTCCCAAAGAAACCCAGGGAAAAGCTCATTCAGGACCAGTGGTTTCTCCCAGCACATGCTTTACCTCTGA
The DNA here is from genome assembly GCF_943737965.1 of Phodopus roborovskii. Taxonomy (NCBI): domain Eukaryota; kingdom Metazoa; phylum Chordata; class Mammalia; order Rodentia; family Cricetidae; genus Phodopus; species Phodopus roborovskii. The sequence goes on along the minus strand of NW_026126515.1, from coordinate 3,861,725 downwards.
TCCCAACGCTAAAGAGACAGACTCAAGCAGGTCACTCTGGTTTATATAGCAAGTTCCAGGCCACCAGAACTACAGTTTTAACACATACACACACACACACACACACACACACACACACACACACACACAATTGCAGAGGGTCAAATAGCTGCATGACTATTTAAAATTTACCAGATAAAAACAGATTCCCAAACAAATATGCAATTGCTCTCTCTGGATTATACCGAAGAGGAGACATGTTTTCCTTTTCTGCTGAAGGGAAAGGGAGCCCTATTCTGCCGTAACTAGTTACATAATACTGGGTAAGGAGTATAAGAGTTGAACTTAAACTTGTAAGGCGGCTGATTTCTAAGGCATTTTCTAGGTGTCTTAGCACCTATAATTTCTATTTGCCTTGCATTCTCACGACCACTGTATCTTTATTAAGTAGTAAAAGGTTTATGGAGGTGGTAAGAGAGACTGTTCACAGCAGGTGCTCACTGCCAAACCCAACAGTCTGGGTTTGATCCCCAGGAACCACAGGCAGGAGAAAGCCAACTCCTGTAAGTTATCCTCTGACCTCCACACCACAGAGTGCTCCAAACACATGAAAACTGTTTTAAGGATTTACAAATGATCCTGCACCCCAGCTACCATAAGCCTACTTAAAGGAGAACTTTAGTTATAGGGTGTCATCCTCATTGAGAACATCTCATTGTGTGCTGCTGAAGCTCCTCCTCCAAGAGTTCCATTAACAAAATGTGCATCCCTGGGCTCCACATCTGAATGACTCTGTGGCATCAAGAGGAAGGATCCACTGGCGGCAGAGTCCTTCTCCTCCTCTTCTTTTCTCCTCCATCGCTATGACACCCAGCCGTCTGGCTGTATAACAGTGACAGTGAAAACCTTTTAAGTCGGGTACACATCCAATCCGTATTTGAGAATTTCAATGCATTTTTATCATTGGATAGGATAGGATAATGGCTTTTTTCATCTGAATCTGAGTCCCTTGCTTACTGACAAAAAAGCCAAGAGGCTCCAAAAACACTACACATACCACAATTCACACTTATTTATTTTCTGTATACAAATGTATGGCTATGCTACTCCTAACGAGCCAATAAGCAAACACTAGAGCTAACTCCACGCTTTATAACAAATCCAAAAAGGCAGCCGATTTTGCTGAGTCACTCTCTCTATGCCTATTCTGTGCTGTGTGGCAAGCATATTCCTCACCTAGAGATGAAGAGCCTGGCAGTGTGCCTTCACGGGGGCTGTACTCTGACAGGAAGGACGGCAGTCTAATAAACAGCCGTGTTCTGTGGGAGGTGTACGCACTATTAAGAAGGGCTGTGCCAGACTGAGGACAAAAAGGGCAGGAGGGTGGGACAAAGGGGACACATGAGGACCAAAGAGGCTCAGGGCAAGAAGGCAGGATGCAGAGCAATGTCTGAGCAGAGACACAAAGACAAATCTTAATTAGTACTGACCACGTGTACAACACCAAGTGCCTTAGCGAAAGAGTAACTTCAGGGTAAATGTACAGACACCCAGAGAGAAAACAGGAGAGTTATGTGCAGTGACCTTCATTTGTGCAACTTATTTTCCCATAAAATCTGGACCTTCAATTAGACACTGCTCAGTGTAAGTTTCCACAAATTCTTCCTTCTATGACTCATTCTCCTCAAAACTCAAGACAAACACCCAAGTGTTCATCTGACACATGAAAGACCACCAGTGTCCTTCCAACCAACAGCAGTGCCAGATACCATGGGGCCCTCAAAGCGTCCTACACAGCCTGAGCAACCACATGCCTGCCTCCTTGGCTTCCGAAACGGGGTGATTTCTTTCGCTTTTGTTTTATTACATTATTTGTTTAGTGGAGACACCGTAGCACATGCCATGGAATGCACAGGTATTGAAGTCAGAGGACAACCTGCAGGAGCTGGGTGTCTCCCTGCACCATGTCAGTCCAGGGCATCAGATTCAAGTCTCCAAGCTTGGTGCCTTTACCCATGGAGCCTTCTTGACAGCCCCCAAAACAGCAGAAGTTCTAAGTCCCTTCTAGAGCTAACTCCATTTGGTGGGGGGGTTCAGATAATTGATCACAAATGTGCATTGATTTATTCTTCTAATAACAGCAATGACGCTATAGGGGTTCACTAAAGGAAGACACCCACAAGGCTTGGCCCACCAAGGACTAAGGAGCCTGCAGCTATTCTTGTCTGCCCCCCCCCCACCATGCTCTTAACAGACAAAGAGAACTAAACTACATTAGGTTGTAGCACTTTTTTAGGTGCCTTTCCCTACTACAAAAGTGTGTTTCTTTAAAAATTACTTAAACTTGGGCTGGAGAGATGGCCCAGAGTTTAAAAGCGCTGGCTGCTCCTCCAGAGGTCCTGGTTTAATTCCCAGCAACCACATGATGGCTCACAAGCATCTATAATGAGACCGTGTGCCCTGTTCTGGCCTGCAGGCGTACATGCAGGCAGAACACTGTATATCTAATAAATAAATTTAAAAAAAAAAAAAGTTACTTAAATGGAAGCCAGGTGTAGTGGGGCTTTGCCTTTAATCCCAGCACTCGGAAGGCAGAGGCAGGCGGATGTCTATGAGATCAAGGCCAGCCTGGTCTACAGAGCGAGCTCCATCTAGACTCTCATACTGGTGACTCCTGTATTATTTGTAATTCTGTCATTACTGCATCATTTTCAGTAGATGCTAGAAGGAGCACTGGTTAATCAGGGCATCCAGGGTCAATCTTGTCCCATTTTCATCTCTTTTCCATGACATGAGAAGTTCACCTTCCCAAAAGGTAACTTTAATGTAAAAATGGAATTGAGAGAGGGGGATTACACATCCCACCCTCGTTGTCTCATAGGACCAGCAGATTGGTAAACTGGGTACCTCCAACAACACACACCTTGTGGGGCTCTTTCACAACAGTCACAGGGAGAAGGAGAGGGGTAGTCAGGTGTACAATGTCCACTGGGCTAAGGTGAGGTAAATCTAGCTCTAGCTTAGAATTTGGGGCACCCTGACCAATGCTGTTCCTCCATAGGCGATTTGCTCAATGCTCCTGTCAACAATTCCCACAAACGCAGCCTGCAGTCTCTTTCTTCTTTATGTATTATTTTATTTTATTCTGAGCAGGGTTTCAGTACCTAGCCTTGGCTAGCCTCAAACTCACAAAATCAGCCCACCTCTGCCTCTGTATACCACCACATCCAGGCAGTCTTTCTTTGGCCTTTCAATCACTTTGCTAAACTAGCTACCTCCCTTCACAATACAAGAAAATAACTCACCTTGTCTGCATCGGGTAGAACTTGGTCTCTGCAATTAAAACCCCTGACCTATGTGTAGCAAACATTCTTTCCTCTGTTTCCACAGATGAAGAGCCGACACTGAAGGAGACGCACGGGACATTCCCCCTTAACTCCACTTCTCTGTCTAAAACCAGGGCTCAGACCCACAAGCAGCACCTCAAGTCTTCCCTTATATGTACTCTCATAAATTTCATCACCTCTACCATGTAGGGAGAAGAAAATGGTTTTAGTCTAACTAATTTTTTTATCAATACCAAGCGTGGTGAGAGTAACTTGGCAAGACTGGAGAACAGGAAAAGACATGCATCACCCCCTGTACCACTTCAAGTTTATGGAGAATCCTGCAGAGTTAGGTAGCACTTCCGGAACCTTCCCAAGGAGCAGGCAAGGTGATCCAATGCTTATGTGTGCCAAACGATCGGCACTTCGTGCCAAGACACAGCTCACATCACCAGGCAGCAGTGAACTCTTCACTCATTTCCTCATCCCTCAGGGAAAAGATAATCACATAACCACTACACATCAGACAACTAAAAGTTGACGCTATTACCTAACACCAAAAGCAGACTGAAACCGTCAGGGAGCAATTGTACACATTCAAATTCTTTTCTTGGTATAGAGATATTAGTTTCTACAATATCAGTTAGTAGAGCCAGGGAAAAGAATTGCCTGTTAGTAACACTACTCTCGGAAATAGCAACAAACTCCTACAAGGGACATTTGATGTCTGTGAGTAATCAATTCCTCTGTACTATCAAATAGCACAGAGTTCTTTCCAGGGGATACTCAAAGGCAACCCTTCCTGGAAAAACCAGTTAAGGATGCCCACACTCCAGCAGACGGCGTCTCGAGGCTTCGACAAGTGGAATGTGGGTGTTTGGTTCTACAGGAGGCAGACCTGGGCACCAGTGCAGCTTTGCAGACTGCTCATAAGTGTGGGTCCTACCTCAGGGTCAGGAGGCCCTCAGAGCAGTGTTGCCCTGCTACTGAGGACTTCTTTTGTCAAACACATCACAGAGCATTGGCCATTAGTACTGATAACAAAAGGGATGAGAGCTCCACTATCCTCTAAAAACAAGATGCCCCGTCTGAGAAGAAAACTCAGAATTTGGCTGCAGCAAACCTTAACAAACAGTGGTGTCCTGAGAGCAGATGAGTTGCTGAAATGAGTCCAAGTTTCACTGTAATGCTGTGTGACCACACGTGTCCCTTGGCCACTTGGATGGCTCTGGGGCTTGCACTCTAGAAATTATTTCCAGGCTAGTCATGACACAACAGCCTATTTTGAATGCTTTTATTCATTTGTATGTTATTGCTATACCCTAATCTTAATTAGTCTTTTTAAAACATTTATCGTGTGTGTGTGTGTGTGTGTGTGTGTGTGTGTGTGTGTCCGAGTATATGTGCACCAGGTGTATGCAGGAACCCTCAGATGTCAGAAGAGAAACTGGGCTCCCTGGCATTGGATACTGATAGTCATGAGCCACCATGTGGGTGCTAGAAAGCAAACCCGGACCCTCTGCAAGAGCAGCAAGGACTTCTAACCAGTGGGCTACCCTTCTAGCCCCCACCTTAATCTTATCTCAGGTATAAGAATATGATGCCCATAATAGCAAAGTGAAAAACGTGTAATATTACAGTGATTCCTGAAGCTGGTACGCAGATAAACCTGCATTTAATGTAGGTCCTTGAAGTGATGAAGAACTTGTTAAACAATTCATAAAGTTAGATGCACACAATGTAAAAGGTTGCTCGGTATTCTCGTATTGCACCCTTGATGGGAGATGTCATTCTGTAAATATGTTTCTCATACTGGTTAATGAATAAAGCACTGTTGGCCAATAGGAGCAAGATAAATGGGGCTAGCAGACAAGGAGGATTCCAGGAAGTAGGAGGGAGGAGTCAACATGGAGAGACTGGAGAGAGGGAATGCCAGCCCTACTCTCTGGTAAGATGAGACCACATGGAAATACTTAGATCAATAGAAATGGGTTAATAGTTAAAACAGAACTAGCCGATAAGAAACTAGTACCTGCCCAACAACATTATATCAATTACAGCGTCTGTGTGTTAATTGGGGCTGGCATGGCTGTGGGACCGGCAGCAGGGAAAAAGCTACTCGTAACAAACCCTTCCTCTTGTTTGGGCATTCAGATGGTCCTTTTTTCACAACACAGCACTCAAAGCTGAGTTGCAGCCCCACACCTGGGGTGAGAGTGTGAAACATCTGACAACAATGCAGTTTCTCAATACACAATGACCAAAAATAACTCAAAATCAAACACATGTAGAATGCAACACCCTTCTGCATCATGCAATTCACCACAGCCCTGGCTGAGTACACACATGCACACACACAGTGTGTGTCAGGATACACACTAACAATGAGTGCTCTATCTGAGTACACACACACAGTGCGTGTCAGGATACACACTAACAATGAGTGCTCTGAGTACACATGCACACACACAGTGCATGGCTGGGTACACACTAACAATACGCACCTATCTGAAACACCTTGACTCAGAGTCTAAACTGTCATGCTGCTATATAAACTGTAGTGTTTTTACTGTAAAACTTTTCTGCTCTTACAAAATACAATGATTCTGTAAACAGAAGAAAAAAAAAGACTTCATATTTTCCTAACACTACTCTGTAACACTTAAGTATCAAATTTGTGATCTGTGGGTAGTATTGTACAACCAAGTTTGATTTTAAAAACTGCTGTCTGAGATGCTGTGATGTTAACTCCTGTTGCTAATTTGAGACACCTAGACGATATAATTCTAGGCATGTATGATGTTAACTGATCAGAAGACCTCCCCTGAATGTGTGTGGCCCTACCTCATAGACTCAGATCCTGAACTAAATAGTGGGAAAGGGGAGGGGGGAACTGAGCACCAGGATGTGACGTGGCCAGCTGCCCCACACTGCTGTGCCGTGACTTCCTGGCCATGATAGATGTTTTAAGTCACAGCAACAAGACACTAACTAGTAGTATGACTGTTCTGTGTGTCATGAAAAAGCAGCCAATTAAGTGTGGCTTGGGACCAGGAGAGTGTTGCCAACTATTTCTGAAACAGCCCTAAACACATTTCTGTCATTCTATCCTATGTATTTCCATGAATTGGAACTCTCAGCACTCATGACTATAAAATCAGAGTTACCAGTCAACTCTGAAAATCTGAGGACACCCTTGCCCCATAATATCAAATATTCAGCCATGAATGAATTCTTTACATAAAAATAAACACGTCCACCTCATTATTACTCTAGTTTGATTTTATCTTTAATAAATAGTAAAACTGCCCAAGTGGTGGTAGCACATACCTTTAATCCCAGCACTCAGGAGACAGATGGATCTCTATGAGTTCAAGGCCAGCCTTGTCTACAAAGAGAGTTCCAGGATAGGCTCCAAAACTACAGAGAAATCCTGCTTGCATGCCCCCCCAAAAAAGTAAAATTACATGTGTTCCAAAGAACTGTTTTAAAATACATTTCTACTTTATTACATAAAGATCATCTGAAGTCACAAATTTCAGGTAAAAGGGGCCTTGAGTAGAAAAATGTTTTAAAAAGGGAGGGAGGAAGGAGAGAGGGAGGGAGGGAGGCAGGAATAAAAGAAGGAAAGAAGGAAGAAAGAAGGAAGGAAGGAAGGAAGGAAGGAAGGAAGGAAGGAAGGAAGGAAGGAGGGAAGGAAGGAAGGAGAAATCCTGCTTTTAACTTGCTGGCAATACTTAAATTCCTCCGTGACACATGGAGCTCTGGCACCACCTCTGACCTCTGCAGCTTCCCATCTCCAACACTCCCTCCAGTCCCAAAAGTAAAACCTACTGCCTGCTTTCTGATCCATCTACAGAGCTGTATCTTCATTATATGTATGTGTGTGTGTGTATTACACTTACAAACCACTATGTTCATTTCCATCTCACTCCTACAATCCATAGGCCATCCTGGATATGTTAGCTTTCTACTTCTGTCACCATTACCTGACACAGCAGCTCAGGAGAGGGGCAGTTACTTATTGGCTTAGTCTGTTGTTGATTGGCCCCTTGCTCTGGAACTGCGGCAGGAAACACAGGGAGCAAAACTGCCCCTCATCTCAACCAGAATGCTAATATCCCTTCAAGGACAACCCCCAGTGACTCAACTTCCTCCCAACAGGCCCCTCCTTCTCCCAACAGGCCCCTCCTTCTCCCAACAGACCTGATGTAGTAAGGCCTATGGGAACACTTAAGTTCGAAACTGTCACACTAAACACAATTCTCCTAACACACTTTTATTTTCATAGTTTCTCTTTTGAACATCACTCCCAGTCAAACAAGTCCACATTTCATAATGCTATTTATAGGAAATGTCCAGATTTGTATAGACAGAAAGCACATTAATGTCTGCCTAGAGCTGAGGGGCAGAAGGACAGGGAAAGGCTTGGTAACTAAAGGGACCTAGGGGGTTTTGTTGTTGTTGTTAGTGATGAAATCTACAACTGACTGTGTGATGGCTGCATGTAGGTGTGAAAACACTAGAAGCAACTGGACTAATTATACAGCATATGAACTGCATATTGATAGCTGCTTTAAATCTGGCCTCTTTCCCAGTGGCCCTGTTTTTACCGGCGTCTTTTGAAGGCGCCCCTACTTTTGTTTATCAGCACTATTTGCACCCATACATCCAACTAGAATTTTGTTGTCTGGGGCTTCCCACGTTTCTTTTTATAGATCTGGTGGCCTTGGAAACACACCATCCTTTACTCAAGCTTCAAGAGGTGCCTTTCAGAGTATGTAGGACACCAGAACATTTCTTACACAACTTCAATTATGACTGAATCCCAAAACAAAATGGTCACTTTAACCCAACTTCTCAGTACAAATCAGCCCAATTTCCAGAATTACCAAGAAGCTAGGATCTCTCACCAGATATCTCCATAGATAGGGGATTTGAGAGTTGCTGGTTCCATAGTCAAAAGGATACTTTACTATACCATCATAAAGTACATCAGATTTTAATCTATTCATAGTTCAGGAGTGCATTTAAAACTAGGTTCTAGAAACACCCCATTCCAAAAGGCACAAGCCTAGCCTTCAAAGCTTACTGGGAGAAACAAACAAAAAAGAACAATTTTAATGTATTTTGTCAAATCTTGCCTGGCTTTCTTCCACACTGGCACTCAAAACAGATCTATTTTATCTATCAATTGGCTAATCTCATGGTCACAGATGGCTCCTTTTGAATCTGGGGTGCAATGCCCTGCACATAGGTAGGACAGGTTCACCTGTTGAGTAAGTGGAAAAAGAATTAAAGATGCATGGAGAAACAGACATCTTCCATGTAGTGAGTACCCACCCTGCCCTCATTACCTCTGGCCAGCTACAAGCCTACCCAAAAGGAAACCAAACGGTCCCAACTACCCCTGCTCTTCCTCCTCCCCTACCCACTCGTGCAACCACCCTACTACTGGTCACGTATCCCCAGCCGACACGCAAGGAAAAGCCTTCAGGCTCTGTTCATCCTTTCCATCATCTGCGAGTTACCCATTATCACTGTCCTCTTTCCAAATGTGGAAAACCATAGGGGTACAGTGGAACTCAGTCTGTGACTGTAAGATGTCTGCATGTCACTGCCCACATGGAACACTGTGACTCAGACAAGCAACTCACTCTCAGTCCACTTCTACATCCAAACTATAAAATGAAAATTCCTAGAGTTCATAGGTATGTTGTGGAAAAATGCTAGCATATAACAGACTGGGATGATGGTGGTGGTGGTGGTGGTGGTGGTGGTGGTGGTGGTGGTGGTGGTGGTGGTGTGTGTGTGTGTGTGTGTGTGTGTGTGTGTGTGTGTAAGCATGCACATTCATTTAAAAAAATGTTTCATAGCTGTCCTCCCCAAAGTTAAACTCTCCCAACCATAAACATGGACAAGACTGCAACTGCTAAAATGTCTCACATTCTGTTCTCAAAAGATAGATGACTCTGTCTTACTTCTCCAGCAGAGGCCAAGTAAAATGAGTGTTTGAGAAAAGCGGCTGGGATGCCATCAACTGTCCCACAAAGGCTCCCTTTCTCCTTGTTTTGCCTGCTCAGAAGCCCCCACACCCACCCCCTTCAGTTTTTCGAAACAGGGTTTCTCCATAGCTTTGGCTGGTCTGGAACTTGCTCCAAACACCAGGCTGGCCTTAAACTCATAGATATCCATCTGCCTCTGCCTCCTGAGTGCTGGGATTAAAGGCTGCCAAGTCAATAAGCATGGCATGGCCATGCATGGCACAAAGATGTCAGCTTTTTTCCTCTTCATATTTTATGTAGTTTCTAAACTTTGCACATGGCCTTTGTACTGTTTTCATGACAAGAGAAAGCAAGAAGACAGAGCACTCAAATGGGTTCCTTCTTCCAGGGCTCACTAACTGCAAGCACCTTGAAGACACAGCAGTCAGTACAGGCCTCACCCACAGCCCACACCTGCCACAAAACAGCTGAGTATGTGTTGAGCAAGCAATAAATATCCAGGTAATGTCTGACTTAGTAGGCTGACAGTGAGGTGATCAAGCTGTGCACAAGGTTTGTCCTTAATGGACTTGGGTCTCGGTCCTTGCAGCCAACAGCAAAAGTCTTGCCCTCAACACTGCTTTACTTGCAGTGAATCAAGAACATGACTGCAAGTACCTTTCTACAAAATGGAGCACCGGGAATTAAATTCACTAAGTCACAGCATGGCTCTCTGCTGTGTTCAGAAGGCACACCACCGCCCTGTTCAGCAACCAAAGTTTAACAATATCCTCCAAAATTAATCTTTGCCCTAAGATTAAATAACGCTAAATATTAAGGCAAACAAAGGATTAAGATAACACCAGCCCAGACTCGGTATTAAATCACCAAAAAGCTTTACCTAACAGCCCAAAGTAAAAAGATTTCCAGGCTGACTTAACATGAAAGTCTCAAGCACAAGGAAACCGTGAAGGAGGGCACGCTGTACCCTGCAAACAGCTGGAGCCCGTGGCTCAGTACAAATGTATGGGGTGGAAAAGACACACTTTCTCCACACCCCAGCCTGCGCCAGTGTCCCCTCTCACCTCACCCCAGCATGCACCAGTGTCCCCTCTCACCACACCCCAGCCTGCGCCAGTGTCCCCTCTCACCGCACCCCAGCATGCGCTAATGGTTTCAACTCTGAACTGTCAACCAAACTCACATGTCCTAGAATCCAGGACTCTGCCTACACCTGGCTTTATAGTTTCGATTATTTCGCCTCCATTAACACACCGTATACTTGTGTATGTCCCTACCATGCCCCAGGCTCTTAAAAGACATTCATTTCCAAACAAAGCAGATGCTAAGTTGATGTTAACATGGTAATTTTAAGGCAAAAATCAATGAAGGATGACAGACTGTGACCACATCAGCAACCAAAAAGCACGATGAGAAAGCAAGCATTTCATCACAAAAACAGATGCCTCAGGTTTTCTGTCTCACCTGGGCTGAGAAGAGGAAGTTTTCTAGGAAAAACAAAACAAAACTGTCCTTATTACAAATTCTGTGAAGATTTAAACTTGCTTCACCACAATTATAAATATTTACATTCCACCTAGCTGCTCATACTAGAAACTGCAACCTGATGCTGGTGGGCTTCTGAAGCATGTGGAAGCCCACTGTGAGGCTGCTCTCTGACCTCTGTGAACTTAGCTGGACAAGAGAAGGCATTCAGTGACTCCGAGCCTGACTCCCCTAAAGGGAGGAAATTCAGCACTGTACTCAGACCTTTCTCTAGAAGTCTGAGACACTTGCTCTCTTCACCCTCTACCTACAGTTCATTCGTCTAATGCCTGGGTTACCTTACCGAAGCCAGCAACAGAGGGAAGTGGGTGTTTGGAAACCAGGCAAATACCCTAGCCTTCCCAAGCTTCAGGCTCCTCATGAGAAAGGTCACTGTATCCATCTATCATAGGACAAACCTGTTGGTGGAGTCTGGTGAAAGACGGTAACTGTGGCGGTCACACTGACAAGACAAAGTCCCACAAGTTGGGAGCCAGGACACACCAAGAAAGTGACTCATGTGACAACTGTGAGAACTCCTGGTCATCAGCAATGATTTAAAAGAAACAATACGGGACAACGTGAACTAATTATGAACTGCATTCCTAACTTAAAGCTTATACTGGGAAGCCAGCCTTTCACTGGGGAAATGGGTGGAGAATGTGTTTCATCGGCATGAACTAGTGTTTAAAACAAATGACAAGCTTTGCTGACTGGGTGGTCGTATGTACCCTATTATAAGTGGACGGACTTTCTGGTATTTCCAACAGGAAAATACACAGTACTCACATAACCAAAACACACTGAGATAACTATACTCCCAAGAGATGGCTGACACTGAATGAAATACAGCCCTTACAGTGCATGTTGACACAGGAAAGAATCCTGTCACATGGACTCAGCAGCATGATCCCCATTCCCAGTGCTAATATCTACCTTGCAGGCCTGTTAGAGATTAACAATCGTGTGACATGAAGTAGATGCTCAATAATCACGGCCAATGTTAATCATATGACTAGGAAGCTCTTGCCATGAAACAACTGAACACTAGGTGGCTCCTCTTCAGGCAAAAAAATTAGTAAGGATAATTGGATAAAACAACACATATAACAACTCCTCCAAGGAGCGAAGTCAGTAAACAGCAGGCTAAAAAGTTCTGGGGTGAATAAAGAAACATGCAAAATGAGGAAGGGTCCCTAGCCTCTAAGAAGGTATATCTGGAAAGAACTCAGAGGGCTTCTCTTGCCATCTGCATCACAGTCTAGGCTCTGTCTTAAGCAAACAAAGCCAAAAACTTTATTTACATCTTCTTATAACACAAGGGCAAATCCAGGAAGTCACGAGACACTCGTGGGCTTTCAGGATGAAGAGTGTCATCTGCCTGAGAAGTTTCCAAGTGATTTCACTGACTTCAATGTGGACATCTAACAGTGGAGGCTCTGTGTACTTACAACGCCACCCACTGGGCCTGAGACCCACTCACACAATTAATGGTAGAATCTGAATGTCTCTAACCCCGTCCAGGATCGATCCTCAGGCATGAGTGCCAAGCACACCTGTAGGTGGCTCTTCTGGAAAAGGCCTTTCTGATGTGCAAACATACTTTACTCTAATGACATTCTAGCATGAGAACTCTGCACTTAGTACATGCTGGGGATTTTCACATACAATGGAGCAAAGTAAACTTCAGAAGAGGGGAAGAACCAGGATGAGCTACAGTGCCCAAGTAGTTCCCACTGAAGAGGTGGCTCTTAAAGGATGAGAAAGATCCAAATGAAACTAGAGTTCAAGTTGGGAGTGGTGGGACACACCTATCATCCCAGCATTCCACAGGCAGAGGAAAGATGAGGAGTTTGAAGCCAGCCTGGTTACAGGGAAAAAAGAAGCTTGTCAGTGACTGTGTATACTTTTTAAACAAGAGATGAGTAAAGCTGAAAATACAACTAAAACTGAGACAAAGTAAATACGCAGAACAGAGCCCAGCATATAAGTGAGAGACAGTCTAGCAGAAGACAATGAGATCGATCACATAAACAGGAAAGAAAGCGACACCAAGCTAGTCACAGAAGAAGGGGTGTGGCTTGCTGCACACTGCATGCTAGACACTTGGGCTGCAGGCTACCACGTGCGGTGTGACATTACTCAGAACTGCACAGTGGTTGTGAAGGAGACTACCCCAGCCACTAAAACATAAAAGTGAAGGGTTGGATCCAAGAGGGTGGCAGTAAACCGAGGAGAAATGTTGCAAATAGGGACACACTCACAGAGGGACATCAGTAAACGTGGTCAAATGTCAGACAAGGTGAAGGAAGGGAAGGCTCAGGGACAATGACAGGCAGCTGAAACACTCAAAGTAGAAGCAAGGCAATAACTTGGGTGAGGAGCAGCAAGCCAGGAACACAGACAGTCAGGGTGTACCACAGAGGACCTACTTTGTTTTAAAAGCCCCAAGGCGCTCTCTCTCTCTCTCTCTCTCTCTCTCTCTCTCTCTCTCTCTCTCTCTCTCTCTCTCTCTCTCTCTCTCTCTCCCCCCCCCACATACGCAGTGCCTGGCAACTTTGACCATTTCTCCAGTCACAGCACAGGCTGCAGTTTCTGCATCAGCACAGGGATTTTGTACTTTTGACTCCGTTAAAATACTTCCAAAAAGTGCAAGTGTTCGCAAGATGTAAAACGTGCTTTGGTGAGATGAGATGTGGTGGCACACGCTTCTGATCCCAGCACTTGGGAGGCAGAGGCAGGCAGATCTCTGTGAATCTGAGGCTAGCCTGGTCTACAGTGTGAGTTGCAGGACAGCCGGAGCTACATAGTGAGATTCTGTCTTGAAAACAACCAAAACACTGAGTGCTGTGACAGAGCTGGGAGGCAGATGCCAGTCCCCCCATGTAGCATGCTCCATGCTTACATTTACATGAAACACACAGACTATGCAAGTCTATGAAGTGAGGAAGCAGTGATGACGGATGTGTGGGTGTGATGGGGGGTGAGGAGCGGCTGCAAATGGATGTGGAGGTCTTTGCTAGGTAATGAAAAATGTTCTGCTTAAGGAAAGAGATGGTGACACACCTCTAGGAATACACCAAAAAATGCTGACTTGGACAGTTTAAATGGGAAAATGGGACAGTAGGGGATGACGTAAAAAAGCTGTAAGAGAAACCCCAAGGTATACATAACTAAACACTGTAACTTCAGACATTTAGACAGAGTCTCACCAGCAGAAGCTACCACACACGAGCTACAGTAACAACTGTTGGGTGATCTGGAAAACCTAAAAGGAAATTTCAGGGAGACTAAGTCAGCTCCTTCTAAGGAGGAAAACAAGGATGGAAAAGATGGTGATTTAAACACAGATCCCTTCATGAGGGTTCTTACAATTGTTCTAAAGCCTATACTATACACTTCATAAACAGAAAGGAGGTGCCTCATTAGCACATCAGTCTCATAAACAGAAAGGTTTGTGGTTTTTAGTAATTGTGTCAATATTATACTGTACACTTTTTGTTCTTGGAAGCTGAAACAAAGTAATGTACAGTGAGCCAACTGCAGGAAAAATGGATTATGCAAATGAACAATTACTAAGCAAATGAATGGACCCATGTTATAAAGTTGAGGATGTAGGAACTGGAGAGATGGTTCAGCATTTAAGCGCATGGGCTGCTCTACCAGAGGACCTGGGTTCAATTCCCAATACCCATATGACAGCTCACACCTGTCTGTAACTCCAATTCCGTGGGATCTGACACCCTCATACAGACATACATGCAGGCAAAGCACCAATGCACATAAAATAAAAATGAAATCTTTATAAAAATTAATTTGAAGATATGACCAAATGCCTAACAAAATGAAAGTTTTTCTTGCTTGACAACAGGGAGCACCCAAAATAATTTCTGCCTCCAAGACACTTACCTAAAAATAGCTCTCACCGTTTCATACTGTCGTCATGGCTAAAGCCATCGCTCCTCTTCCCACTCAACACCCAGAATGCTCAGTGCTCTAACAACGGTTCTTCAATAGGTCACACTAATGACCAGAGCCTCCAACATACCTTTCATCTCTCTATATATCCTAGGACCTGCAATGGGCACACACAGTAATGCCCAATAGAACCTTGCTGGCACAAGCCTGTGGTCCTAACTACTCAGAGGAGATACAGACAGACCCCAAGTTCAAGGTCTGTCTGGGCTACAGAATGTGAGCAAGTCCAGCATGACTGATGGTCCAACTCTGAACAACGTCTTTGAAGACAACAAAGCATCGCTCAAGTTCTTGGCCTCACCATCCTGAATGCACACAACCTATCAAAAGCACCGGTCTCTGTCTAAAACTGCCCCAAAAAACAAAACACGACCCACCTATTCTCTAGAACAAAAGACACTATTGGGAAAGTATTGATTATTTTTAAATGTTTATCCTGGGTATGCATGTGTGCCTGAGTGTTACTATGCATAACCCAAGTATGCAGGGACCCAGATATTAGGAGAGTACATCTGATCCCCAGAACTAGAATTAAGAGCAGTTGGGAGCTGCCATGTGGGTACTGGGAACTCAATGCAGTCCTCTGCAAAACTATTAACTTCTAAGCCACCTCTCCTGCCCCAAGGGAAGGTGTCATGTAAAGAATCACATTGGGAAGGTGTCATGCAAGGAAACACACTTCATCTTTATAGCTACCTTAAGGAAACACATACAATAAATTCAAAATGCTGTTTATCAAAACATAGGGCTGGTGCTTTCAACATCTTTATTTGATCCTAAATTTTAAGCCAACACATCAGGTCCAAATACGTTTTATATGTCATCTGCAAAACAAACAAACAAACAAACCTAACTAGAAATATAATGAGGTATTCTGAACTGAGAAACATAGAGCATTTCCAATGAATCTGCCCTGATAAATCATCAACTATGAACTTACCTAACTTATGAAAGCCTAAAATAATAAACTATCTGGGAAATGATATGCTTTCCCAATATGGTACCCTTACATTTAAATGAAGTTGCCCTGTCAAAGCCATGTTTCTTAAGAAGCAGGTCTGCACACACTACCCAAGCAGCCTCCCTGGATTTATACAGAAGGAAGCTCTAGGACTGGACAGCCTAGAGAGCTAAAATTCCAAGTTCCCCAGGGAGCTGTCTAGGCCTCAAGGATGAATCCGAGAAAGGCTCTCACCAGCCAGCCACAGAACACACTGGCTCATGAACTAAGTGGTTCCAGACATCCCAAAGTCTGTAAGGACTATCACAGCTGTTTCTACCTTCATTTAACCTCCAGAATTCTGAGAAGGGTAGATACTTCCCCATTTCACAGATAAGGAAACCTAAGTTCATGAGCACTGACACACCAGCTCACTGCCCACTTGATGTCAACATGCATCTCACACTTAACAGGTACAAATCAACTGTGAACTTGAACTCCCCACCCAAACCTGCTCCTCTAGTCACCGCCACTTGGTCCATGGCACCTGTATTACACCAGTGTCATCCCTGACTGCACACTTGCAGTATAACCATCTCCCCAGGAAACGAGGTCAACCCCACAGACACACCCAGAACCCAGCCTCTTCTCATCACCCCACTTCTGCTATCGTATTCCTTTTGTTTCCACGCACACCCTCCTGGTTCTATGAAGCACTGTTCAGAGAAGCTGGCCTTTAAAACACAGCTTTAGGGGCTCGGCGATTAAGAGTACTGGTTACTCTTCCAGAGGACCCAGATTCAATTCCCAGCACCCACATGGCAGCTCGCAACCATCTGTACCTCCAGTCCCAGGACATCTGACACCCTCTTCTGGCCTCCAGGGGCGCTGTACGCATATGGTGCACAGACATAAGTGTTTACAAAACATCCATCCATACACATAAAATTTAAATTAAAAAAATAAAAACCACAGCTTTGTACGGAAACCCTCCCAAGGGTGTCTCACCTCCCCCCAGAGCTGCCTGCTGGCACCCTCTGACAAAAAGGGTACCTTCCTCTACAAAGCACTCACAGAGGGCTGCCCACCAATAAATGAAAGAGCAGCCAGAATCACACGTAGCAGTCAGCAGAGCCGAGGCTGGAATAGTCTCCAGTGTTCTCTGGCAACAATGAGACCACATTTACACAGCCAACAGACAGCCCTCCCTCATGGGAGGAAAGCTTTACATTCTTCTTAGCGTAACTGAACCGCTTAATGTATTATCAATACTACGTGAGATTCCCGCCCACAAATTAAAATGGAAATGCAAACTTTACAAAGACAGAAAATCTCCCACTAGGCCAGTGGTTCACAACCTTCCTGATGCTATGTACAACCCTTTAATACAGCTCCTCATGTAGTGGTGACCCTCACCATACAATTATTTTTGCTGCTACTTCATAATGGCACTTTATGGTATATTTAAGAATCATAACATAAATATTTATTTTTTAGAGGGGGGGTTCCACCAAAGGGGTCAGGACCACTGTACTGGGCAGCCTGAACACGGAATGTGTGGCAGCAGGGGCAAATGCCACGTTGACTGAAAGCACTGGTACTGGAACCTCCAGTGTGTCTGCACCGGGGGACGGCGCTTCAAGAGCGCCCCGCACAAGCACTGGTGCTCTCCAAGACTCAGGCCGCAGCACCTAGGAGAAAGGGCTCTCACTCTAGACCCTCCCCATCACAGGTGTACGAGGGAGTCTCTTGGGTGACACTAGTGACATGAAAAGGTCTAGAGGATTCAGAAGTGTCATCACCAAAATGACCCGGAAAGAACCCTTCCACAGCCAAAGTCTAAATCATGATTCTTTTTGGATCAGAAGGACACGAATGCTTAAAGTACTAGCCATTACAGAGTTTTCTTGCTAAAATGTCTTAAGAGTTTAAAAAAAAAAAACACCTACATCTCTTTCTTCAGAGCTTTCAAAGTTGTTTCCAGTATCAACCACTCAAAGCCTTAAATCTCATTAATACAACAATTAACTCCTAAGAGTAGATGCTAAAGGAAACTGAATTCAGACTTGCTAAATGAACAAATGAAAGACTGGGATCTAAAAGGTTATGACCCTTCTATGCAGAATCAGGGAGGCTTCTAGGTTCTCTTGGGATGGACTAGACGTGGGAGTGGGAGGGACCAAGATTTGAGAGCCCCTGGATCCTCAGGGAAAGTGTAGCCAAGATACATTACAGGCAGTCTCCTTTAGTTTTCTTAATTAGAAAAGCACTTGATAAAATAAAATTTGCCAAAGCCTATCTCCTTGGAAACCAGGAAACAAAACTGTCTCTTTTTTCCTCCACATAAAGAACATTTCATAAGGACTACTTTCATAATAAACAGCTTCAACTGTTTTGTGTCAGAAATAAAACAGGTAGCTTTGGCTGAGTAAACACACAAGGGCTGGAGAGATGACCCAGCGGTTAAGATCACTAATTGCTCTTCCAGAGGACCTGGGTTCAGTTCCTGACACACAGGAGCTCACAGCTGGACTATGGCTCCAGCCCCAGGGGATCCAACACCCTCTTCTGACCTCACTGGGCACCAGGAATGCACATGGTACACATACATACATGTTTAAAAACAATCCAGTTAACTTCTACAGCCTTCATTAAAGACCCTTATCTACCATGAGGCTATGGGAAGAATTAACAAATGGTGCTGAGACTACCTACTGAGAGGCTAGGGAGGCAGCTCAGTCACCAAAGCTCAAGGCCTTGAGGTCCATCCCCAGAACCCACAGAAGAGCCAAGTATGAGAGGGAGGTGGGGACATACAGGCAGGCTCCCTAGAGCTTGCTAACCAGCATGCCTCACCCACTCCAGAGCTCTAGCCTAGTGAGAGACCTCTCTCAAAAAATAAAAAACAAAAACAAAACAGGATGACCCCAGAAGAACAATCTCCAAGGCTGACCTCTGGCCTCTATACAGTCTTATGCCTATGAAAACACAAAATGCCTCGAGTTAACATTCCAATCTTCAAGATCAATTCAAGGTCCTTTCTGAAGCTTCCTTTCTGTGAGACACACACACACACACACACACTCACACATACGCATGCACACACATACACACAAACCACCATAGGCAAACCAATGAAATCTTCTGAAGTCCTCTGTGGAGCTTGCAAAGAGGGAGAATTTGATCAGCTCCACACTGACTCTCATTTCAAGAGCAGACAGGTGTTTCTTTCAAAGTCTTTGGGTGACATGCAGTATGGCAGTATGTACTTCAGGAGTCACAACTGGACTGGCTGCTTTGTAGGGAGGAATGCTGGGGGCTGGCTCCAGGGCCTCACAAATGCTAATAAGCAAGTCCTCTTCACTCTGCTTTTTGTGAGTTTAAGATGCTGACTTTCCATTTAGTCCTTGTCAGTACACACAGGTGACTCAAAGAATAAAACAGCAAAATCTTGAGCATCCTCCTACAGGTACCAACTGCTTCTCTGAGTGCATGGAAGGAAATGCAAGAGGCTTAGGAAACACTAGGGTGAAATCCTACCATTTATGATATGAAAGCATTCATTAATCACAGAAAGGCAATATAGGAGGCTAAGGTAAAGGACACTAACCAGGGCTGTGGGTGTCCATCAGTGGTAGAGCAGCTGCCTGAGTTCAATCCCCTTCACTGGATGAAATGGACATTGGGAGGTGGAGGCAAAAGACAGAAAAGTAAAGAGGGAGGGGGAGGGAGGAGGGAGAGGGTGAGAAAGAGAGAGATCCCAGATGATGGTGAGTTCCAGACAGCAGCTGGCACATGGCCCTCTGCTTTTTAATTTCTCAAGAGCTACCTTCCGAGGTCAGAACTCATTATAAAAGGAAGCAAGGCCCTGAATGAACCACGAAAAACAATCAATGGCCACACCTGTCCACAGTCCAGTAAAGGGCTCAGATGGAGGAAATAAGAAGGGACCCCAGGAAACTGTGGCTGGATGTCCTTACAGCCACAGCAGTGTTTGAGTGACCCCTTTGTAAAACCCAGCAACTCTCCATCTCCAAGCCAGCATTTTACAAAAAGCTTAGTCTCCATCTAACGTTATGTAACTGCCTGTTTCCCACAACTTAAAGTTAGGAACCCTACAAATCTAATTCGAGAGAGAAATAACCAACTAGATTCCATCAGCTGGAAGTTCTCTCAGACCACGAGAAGCAACAGCCTCACCATCCTTACCGCACACTAACAAGACCCTCATGCCCCTCCATGCCTTTCTGAAATCATTCATTCTGTGAGTCCAAGGGCAGCCTGATTTACATGTCTACATGACAGTTCGGTTATCCATGGTGACCCAGTGAGACCCTGTCCCAAAAGAAAACCTCTTATTCCATCTGGACAGAGGAAATAGAAAAGATGGATAAGGATGCGATGAGAAGGCCAAGTTTTCTCTCCCTCAAAAGATGCACTCAGATGCTTTCCCTTACCATCCTGGTGACAAAGTAGACTAAACTGTGTCATTCTGTCCCCTGCTCAAATGACCTGTGTTCAAGAGAGCTGGAGCCAGAGGAATTATCCCTACCTTCTCATGGCTTACATACCAGAACTCATCAAAGAAAAAAAAAAAAAAAAAAAAAAAAAGCTATCAGTTTGGAATAACCTGCTTAAATATACATCTGAAAAATTACCTTACAAGTATGTTTTGATTTTAATTATGAGGCATACAACTGAAAGCAAATGCCATGAGGCCAACTTTCCAACATGTAAAAGGGCAGAAGTGATTGGCTTGGGCTGAGTGATCTAGAACACAGCCTCTCTGTGAATCCTGCAATAACATTACACTTTCCCCCTCCACCCAGGACAGGGGCAGCCCGTCTCCTATACTTCAGTCTTCAGCCAGCAGGGATGTTTCCTATCTCCACACTCAGATCACACCCACTGGGTTTCCCTTCCCAGAGAGGGCTCCTACTACCTGTGTCTGCTGCATCTGCAACCCTCCACCCGACTGGCCTTCACCCCCACACACACTTCCACAGAGACAGCTGACAAACTAAGTTGCCACTGTTCCAGAAACAAGGCAAGTCCAACTCCTTCCTTTTACAAGTTATGAGAAATTGGCTTTTCTTTTCTTGTTCTTTCTTTTTTCTCTCTCTTTTTTTTTTTTTTTTTTTTTTTTTTTTCTTTCTTTTTCAAAACAAGCTTTCTCTGTGCAACAGCCCTAGAACTAGGCTTGTAGACCAGGCTGGCCTTGAGCTCACAGAGATCCACCTGCAACTGCCTCCCGAGAGTTGGAATTAAAGGCATGTGCCACCACCACCTAGCCATATACTCTTTAGAAAAGTCAGACTTTGATCAGGTGGTGGTGGTGCAGGCCTTTAATACCTGCAAAATTTTGAATTTTCTAAAGAGCACCAGAACACTGAGATGATAAAGGAATCTTTAGAATAATAATAATTGTTATTACTAATAAAAATAATAAAGCCTCCATGCTCTACTGGGCAGAAACTTTAACTTAGGATTCCTTTTCCCATAACTAAACTATCTGAGTACCTCCAAAGCTTAGGTACCAAACAGGACATCTTTGCCATTTTCATAGCTTTCCAACCATAATATACTTCCTTCAGTGTTGCCTTTCCCTTACTTTAATTATTTAATAATCATTAAATATTTAAGTATGAGAAAGAAAAGTAAACAAACTTTAACACAGTAGGGAAAGAACAAAAGATGAAATAGGGGAGTACGTTTAAATCAGGAAGGCCACTTATCCTGAATCTGGCTATATCTAGTTCTATAACCTACAAATCATGTCAACTCCCTGGGCTTGGAGCTCCTCACTTGCAAACTGGGAAAGCTGGACCAAAGGCATTATTCTCCAACTCCTTTCAGCCACCCACGAGACTGCTCACCAGAGGGTAAAAAAAAGCAATTGCCAAAGAGACTTTAGCTACAAAGTATTTTTATACTGTAGCAAAGCTGCCACACAACTGTAGGCTCAAGCTGCAGCCCAAGACAGTGAGCTTGGAAAGGGGTCCAGCTTCTTTTTAAGATCACCCCAGGCAGACTGTGGTAGAGCAGGGATTTGAAATCCACACCTCCGAAGACAAATATTTCAAACCTTTTAAATAAGTTGAAAAACCAAAACTGTCTTACACGCAAAACTCTGGACATGGGCGTATCTTCGCACCCTAAGATATGGGAGTACCCATGGCCCCCAAGACCAACAGACCCCTGAGGCCAAATGAGCATGCTCACCGCTGGAGTCCCAGAATCCAAGGGAAATCCTCTCTGGGGGTGGCACTCAGTAAAGCTTGACTCACAAGGCTCAAAAGGTTACAAATACAGAGAAATCTTATTTTTATCTTATTTTTCTGATTCTGAGGTTCAGCTTCTGCATGTGAAACAAAGGCAGCTTGCTCCATCAGAGTTCAAGCACCTGGGAGGGCGGGGCGGGGCACTGTTTGTCTTCCTTGGTAAACATCCAGTCTGGCTAGTGAACCAAAATGCTCCAATCTAAGAAGTAACCTGAAAACCTTCATGATAGCCATACATTTGTGCAATGACTGGACCTTTGATAACAGAAATACAGGTAGGCAAGAGGCACCAAGCCTTATCATTCACCGAATAAACCTTCCACTAAGTTAGCCAAGAATCTGAGTTCGGTTCCACTGGTGGTGTACTCTAAGAGAACATTTAAAGTCACTGATTTAAAAATCCAACTGCAGCTGAAAAGACAACATATGCACACCATAACTCAGTCAACAGAGATGCTCAATCTATAGCATGTTAATAATGTTATTAGGAAGCTCTTTTAAAAAGTTGCTTAAAAAAAAAAAAATAAGTTGAGAAGACCACACCACAACTACACACATAATTCAAAGCAAACACGAAATGAATACAAAAGCCAGGAAATACCGCTGAAAATCTGAGTCAAGGGAAGAGTTAAACTAATCTCAGGATGTCTTTTTAGTGACGTGCTGAGGAATTACCACCAAGAGTTCAAATCGGCCTTCCACAGAACTTTGTCATAGCTATCACTGCTTGACTGTCACATCTAAAGTTCAGGGTCCCAGGGCTATGATTCCCAACTCAAAGAGCAGCTAACAGCTACACCTACTGACTGTCTCTGGCCACTTGCTAAACCCGTTCTCTGGGTTGAGTGAAGAAATCTAATTAGTAATACTCAATTTCAAAAGTCCTTTAGAAAGGTGGAAAAAAAAACTTTCAGTGACAGAGAAGGAAGTCAGCACTCCAAATGTCTTATTTTGCCCTAACCATTTATGCTCAAACCATCACCCAAGTCATTTTAAAACACTGTTAATAATGCCTTATATCAATAATTTATTTCATGGGAAAATGTTTTAGTAATGATATTCTAGTTAATAACTGGGTTGTCACCTCATAGTTGGACACATCAGTGACCATTAAACTGCTTTACTAAAACCTTTTAACTGCTCTGTATAATCCTACCAGCTTTTTTTTTTTTTTTTTTTTTTTTTTTTTTTCCACATCCTGGTAAAGGCAGCTTAATTGCAGCTTTCAGGGAAAGGAAAAGGGGATATGGGAGAGTCGTTAAATCAAGATACAGAAAATCATTCCTGTCCCTAAACGAGGTTGCAGGAACAATTCAGTAAGACTTAATGTTCTGACTGTATAAAACATTCAGCCAGGGAGCCTTTGCATTGGAAGATATTCCATTCGAGAAAACAGGAGAAAGTTGACACTTAACTCCCACAGAGTACCAGTATAAAAAAGAATGGCTTTAAGACTCTGAGTCAGAGTTTCAACATGAAAGGCTAGCTTTATAGAGGAAACGCCAACCCCAGTTCATCCAGATAGACCTGGAACCTGATGAAAGTCGACACCTCCCTCTGAAATTTGCATCGCATCACTGGCTCGAGTTTAGAAACGTAATCGTGTACCAGGCAGTATAAATTTCAGTGAAGGCTGCCTCTCAACTAGCCGTCAGGAAAAATCAAATCTATAAAGCCTCAAGGCAGTCTAGGAGCTAGCTCCCCGTCCCCTTCCAAGAGGAATGCCAACAATCCAGCACACCTCCCTTGAAAGCTAGCTATTTCCCGTGCCTCTGGTTTTGGATACGATGAGCCCCGATGAAATTTCAACCTGCCCAACGCGACTGCAAGCCCACGTCAAAATGCCACGGAGCGATTTATGATCCTGGCAAGTTGCCTTTAAGGTCAGGAGCGAAGTTGGACAAGGAAAAGGGAGAAAAAGTTCTTTAAACAGCACCCTCATGCCTCTCCGATCCTCGGGCGGTTTACTTCCTCCAAGAAACGCAGGTTGGAGCATCCTCAGAATTCAGTCCCCAGAATCCCCCAAAAAGGAAATTAACACCCTCGGGACCGCAGATGAAGATCTCCCTTCCCCACCATTAACCAACCCACTGGGGCCTTGATCCCTCCAGCACACCTGCAACGCGCTCACCGGGTAACCGGACGGGGAAAGGTCACTCCGAGGAGCCCAGAACCGCAGGGTGAGCACAGCCACCAGGCGGGGACACGGGGCTCCGGGCCTCTAGGGGAGCAGATCCGGATCCCGAGGTGAGAACGTGCACGAGCGCTGGGCGCGGTGGAACGCAGACTCACCCCCGCCGGGATCGCGATCCCCAGCACGCCACCGAATTGGAAATCAAACTTTAAGCGGCTGCGAGCGTCCTGCTCCGGGGCCGCGAATCCCCGGCCAGGGACAGCAAAGGGGGCTGTCAGCAGTGCCGCCCCGCCCCCCACTCCCAGCCCTGCCCCCGGGGCCACTTACCCCTTGGCCTGGGCTTCCCGGTGCAGCCGCGCGTCCGGGGCGCGTCGTCCGCGCGCTCTCCCTAGGGAGAAAGAGAAAGCGTGCAGACTGTCGGGGCGCGCTCGCTCGCCGCCTCCTCTGCGGAGATCCGAGGCTCCGAGCGCCAGGCGCAGGGCCCGCGGGGGCGGGTTCAACGCGGCTCCCCAGCCCCGCTCCAAGAGGGACCCACAGCGGCCGCGCTCAGGGCGCCGCGGGGGCCAAAGGGACCGGTTCCCTGGGCATCAACTATTGTGCAGGCACCCGGGCCCCAGCTCGCGCCCCCGAGCCCCCATCCAGCCCGCCGGCTCCCGGGAACGAGCGCGCGGCGCCCAGGGAGCGTCCCGGCTGCGAACCCCCGCGCTGGGCACGGTGTAGGGGGAGTTGCGTGGCCGCGGGGGAGGGGACAGGTAACTGCCCACGGGGACTGGAGGACCCGCGCAGGGACGACGCGGGAAGGGAGCCCGGGGCGGCGGCGATGGGCGCGCTGCGAGCGGCCTCCCAGGCCCACCCGCCCCCTCCCCGGCCCTCCCCCCGGGACTCGGCGCCGCACTGACTTTCCGCTCACTCGCTCACGCACGTACTGAACTCGCTCACAAAGTTGCCGGCGGTGGCGGCGCTGCACTGGCCCTTCTCCCCGCCCCATCCCTTCCCTCCCTCCCTCCTCTCCTCCCTCCTTCAGTCTCGGGTGAGATCACCACCGCTGGGTTCTGCGCTCCAGCGAGTCTCGCGAGACTAGAGCCCAACTCGGGCCCGGGGAAGTGGAAGCAGGGTAGAGAGGACCGCGGAACTTCTGGTTGCCATGACGACCGTACAGCCGGGTGCAGTCTTCACCTGCCTCCTCCGATGCCCCGGGCCTAGCAGTGGGGAAGTGAAGGCTGGAGGCAGACTGAGAGCTTCTGTAGACCTGCATCTCGGAGCTGGGCGCTTTTGGTCGGAGAGGCTCTGGTACTGTAGAACCCAGTACATCTTTCTACTTCTAAATGTCCACCATGTACTCGGTTCATCAGACTTCCTGTGCAAAATCTCATCTCCAACCCCCGCAAGATGCCTTCCTTTCCCCATCCTAACGCCCCCACGAGACAGCCCCTTCAGCATAGCTCACTTACGTTGTTATTCTCAACGCCTCCGCAGGCTTTTTACCTAGTAGGTATTTTATGTCTGTTTTTAAAATGAAGGTAATAGTCGTTGTGTGTCTGCAGTACCTTTACTTTGCCTAACCCTGAATAGTCCCTGGAATTAATATATCAATTTCTGCAGTAATGTAAGTTTTTACTCTGCTAAACCTCTGCTCTCATTTCTGCTCAAATCTTGTTTTTGGTTTGGTTTGGTTTGTTTTTTTCCTGTGGTTAAAAATCTCTCTTTTCTCTCTGTCTTATAGAAACCTTTGGTCATCATAGGGAAGGGCAGGAAACAAAACTTTTAAAAAATGATAATAATAATTACGAATCCTCAAACCATGCCTTTATACCTAATTCCAAAATGATATTGAGGGACAGGAGAGATGGCTCAGTGGTTAAGAGCACTGGCTGCTCTTTCAGAGGACTAAAGTTCCGTTTCCAGCATCCATTTGGTGGGCCAACAACCATCTATAACTCCAATTCCAGGGGATCTGACACCCTCCAAGGACACCGGGCATATCACATGGTGCACAGACATGCATGCAAGGCAAAATGTTCATATCCGTAAAATAAGTAAGTCCAAAAGGCTATTGATGGAAATCACATTCTGTGTCTAAATTGGAGAAAGTTTTCCCTGGTGATTTTGTGTTACTGCTATTGATAGAAGTTAAGCATTAAGTTTTGATGTCAAGGAAGATGGGTAAATATAGAATTCATGATATATAACAGAATTGACTATGGAAAAAAGAAGAGAATTCCACCCTAAACTTCAATATGGAAAAACACAAAACCCTAAGTATATAGACTTAAGTTTTTATATACTAAGTATATAAGTAAACCTAAGTATATAAAGACAGTTGAGATTCAATATAGAAAAACTGTTGATCCCATAACCTAGAAATGTAAACAAACAAACAAAAACACAAAACCCTAAGTATATAGACTTAAGTTTTTATATACTAAGTATATAAGTAAACCTAAGTATATAAAGACAGTTGAGATTCAATATGGAAAAACTGTTGATCCCATAACCTAGAAATGTAAACAAACAAACAAAAACACAAAACCCTAAGTATATAGACTTAAGTTTTTATATACTAAGTATATAAGTAAACCTAAGTATATAAAGACAGTTGAGACTTTTAGGTTACCTATGGTAATGGTGTGTGGGGGGGGACGCGACAGGGGTGCCTGACAGGACAGGACCAGAGTATGGAAGTAAGAAATCACTTTGTGGAGTAGGTTCTCTCCTTCCCCTTTTATGTGGACTCTGGGGATCACACTCAGGTCACCAGTCTTGCAAAAACAAGTGTCTGTCTCTGTCCCTGCTGGGCTATCTCAAATGCCTGCAAGTTTTTAAGTTAGAAATTTAAATGACACCATGATTTAAAAGTAGTATAGAGCCAAGAAAGTGGGGCTTGGGTTCTATGCCACTAATAATTGAGACTCCTTGAAAAATTTACTGTCACCTGTAAAAATTGAGGGGTGGACCGCATGTTAAGTTATTACTGCTTTAAAATTCTGTAACACTCAGACCTATAAAAGTTTCCAATGAATGACAGATATTTCCCTTTTACATTGAGCAATAAAAAAAGCAATGAATGTTTCATTTTATAGTAGGCCATTTTCACTATGTTTTAGCTACATGTTGATAATTTTATGTTGAAGTTTCTTTTGTCTCAACAACAAAAGCATCAAAACTATTAGTCCTGTAATAGTGGTTTTTAAAGGGTACGCATTATTGGTGGTTGGTTTTTATACTCAGAACAAATTCCTTGTTTAATAAACATGTCAATTCAAATAAAAGACAAACTGAATAAAAGCATACTTCTACCAAAACAGTGGAGACACTTACCTTTAATCCCAGCTCTTAGGAGGCAGAGGCGGGTGGATCTGAGCTAGTTCTGGTCTAGAGCTAGTTCCAAGACAGTTAGGGCTACACAGAGAAACCCTGTCTTAGAGGGGGGGGACAAGATAACATTGGGTTCACCATGTATCAGGAACTGAACTCTCTTTTTAAGCATATTTATTTATTTTCTTTTGCATGCACATATACATGTGTGGGCATGTATAGGCCATAACGTGCATGTGGAGATCTGAGGACAACCAGTAGGAGTCCGTTCTCTCCTTCAACCCTGTAGATTCTGGGAATTAAACTCAAACCCGCAGGCTTGGTGCCGGTACCTTAACCCACCAAGTCATCTCACTTCATCAGCAGCCCATGGATCTATTTTAAGGATCAAACCTTCATCAGATTACTGGATATTAAAAATCAGTTCTCGTTCGTTAATGTAATACAGCTTTGCCCTTTAAAAGTGGCTGACCAACACAGTACTGTTCTGGAGGTCACCTGTTTTATGAATCCCAGAGGGCTCTTTGAAACAACTGACCCAAGCGTGAGGCAAATCTGTTAACTTTCTTCAGTGCTCTTTATGAGACCCTGGTGCAGAGTGTTGGATTCCAAACTCCAGTGTTGGTTAAAAGTGAGGGTTTTGTTGCTTTAGCCTCACATAGTCTAACTCTGCATTAATATGGGATTCCTTATCCCCCACCTACAGAATAGTACTCGTTAGAAGTCTGAAACACCACTTGCTTTATAATCAATTAGCTTCCTGAATTGAATTACAGAGGGGCCACTATGCTTCCTTCTCCACTCTCTTACTCTATTAAGAGGTCCACGTCACGCTACACGTCCGCCTTCATCAAGCCACTGTGTGTTACTGCGTGTGCCCTACTCCTTTCATTCCTGAGACAAAGCAAGCAGAAAAGAACCGAACACACCCCCTTCCTGGACACTCTGCCTCCTGCATGTGCCTGCATACATGCCCCATCTACTTACCTACCTACCTGTGTCAGGATGCAGGCTCTCTACTTACCTACCTGTGTCCCTGCATGTACCCGCATGTTCCATCTGCTTATCCACCTGTGTCAGGGTACCGGCTCTCTTCTTCGCTTCCTGACACTTGCAACAACCTCTCAGTTCTCAGCTGATATTAACCTCTCTGTGTGTGCGAATCCCATCTTCTTCAATTGAGGGATGCTGATTCAGTAACTGTCCTCTCTCTATTTCCCCTCTCTAATGAATCATCTGTCTTTTGTGTGTGCATCTGAGTGGACATGCATGGATTCACTGAGCATGTATGGAACTCGGAGGACAGCCTCAGGTGTCAGTCCCCACCTTCCACCTTGTTTGAAGCAGGGTCTTTGTTGTTTGTTGCTCTGCCCTTGAGCTTCCAGGACCCTTCTACCTTTGTCTCCCATAGGAACACTGGGATTACAGATGCACACAGCTGTATAGGTTCTTGGGATTGGAACAACTGTAGTGAGATATTCACCCCGCCAGCACCTGTTGCACTGACCACACCCATCGGAGCATGGGAACAGGTGCAGGTGTGACCTGGGGAGACTAGGACTGGGGTCCTGGACCCTAGCTCGCTCTCTTGCTTCCTGGTCAGAGACAGACAGCATCCGGAGGCATCCTTCATCTGTTTCTGGTTTAAGTGATTTCTCTCCAAATAAACATCCATTAGCCTATTGTTTCCCAGATTCTTATTTATCCCTGTTATAAACAACAGAGAGCACTTTGCCTGTTGAGCCATCTCCCTGGCCTTTTTGCCTATAATTTTCAGGCATTCTGTAATATGTGCCATGGTAAAAATTGAACATTTCCTGCATTCCACATCTATCCTTGCTTTACTTCACATCAAGAGTCTTTGGAAGGAGAGTATTCACTCCTTGCTGCCCCTTTCCTTCCATTCTCCTGCAGCCCCTAGGAGCAACCTCTCTCCTGCCAAGGGAACCAGTGTTCTCAGAAAAGCAGTAGAACTTCGTCTTCCTCGCCTGCCTGGACTCCTTGGTAGCAGGGACAAAGCCAAGCAGGCTCACCTTTGAAAATTCTCTCTGTTCTTTACTTCAGGATGGAGAGTCCTACCATTCAACCTTTCAGTCTCAAACATCCAAATGTAGATTCCATGGACATCTTCCCTCCATGCTCTCCTCTCACTCCCTGGTGATCTTAGCAGTCGGATGGTCGTGAGATACTGACTTCTGCCCATTTTACACCTCCAAGCTAGCCATGCCCCAAAATCCAGACTGTATATCCATATCCTACTCAACACACCCAAGACACAAATTTCGCACACCTACAACTAATGTTCTAGGTACCCCCAAACCAGTGTGCTATGGTCTTCCCCATCTCGGTTAACAGTGACCTCCCAAAGTTTCAGAAGTCCAGAGCGAACTTCTAACAGTCATTCCTCTCCATTTTCTCATAGCCCACATTCAAACCATGAATAAATACTGCTGGCCCTTCCTTCTGAATGTGTGCAGGATGCAACCACTCTCCACCCAGGGAAACGCTTCATCTCTGCTTCAAGCCATTTCCCACCCAATTGTCATAATAGTCTCTCTGTTGATCTCCATATGTAGCCTACCTGCTCTGCCCTCTGCCACTAATAAATACATCTGATCTACATGATTGGGGTAGAGTGTGGAGCTTACGTAAGTCAGATTATGTCACCTTGATGCTCAGAAACTTCCCAGGATTCTCATGAAACTCAGAGAAAATAATAATTTTAAAACACAAGTTCAAATTCCAACCTAGAGAATTTGGTTGTCCTTCAGCACACAAAAGGGACTAGTCCAGGACCTATCTACCCACCACCCTTATCCCCCTGGTATGAACACCCAAACTGTCAGTGACTGACAGTGGCTACACACACACACACACACACACACACACAATGTCAAGTGGTGGTGACACATAACCTTTAATCCCAGCACTTAGGAGGCAGATGCAGTTGGATCTCTGAGTTTGAAGACAGTCTGACCTATAGAGCTAGTTCCAGGACAGCCAGAGCTGTTACACAGAGGAAACCCTGTCTCAACAAACTAAAAAAGGCACAGAATTTGCATATAAGCTATACACATCCTCCAGAATACTTTAAATTATTATCCTCTTACAACACATAATGGTAGTACACACATTTGTTTGGGAAATAGTGACTCCCCTCATTCACAAAAGGACTGTATGTGTATAAAAGAGATACTGATTGTGTGTGTGTGTGTGTGTGTGTGTGTGTGTGTAATAGATCTTTGACCCATGGTTGGCTGAATCTGTGGGGGTGTGGAACCTACAAGCATGGAAGATAAGCTCTCTTCTCTGACCTCTTTGTCTTTTGCCCTGTGCACTCAACAACAGTAGTGTCCCTGCTGTCCTTAAATCCATCAATCAGGTGTCCTTCTGCCTCCAGGCCTCACATCTGTTGAACCCTCTGCTAGGAAAACTCTTTCCCCAAGCACCTGCATGACTCAGTCCCTGTGTTTCCTTAGTCTGTACAAAAGTTGCTCACTTGCCTGTTCACTCCCAGGAGCCTTCCTGTTCTCTCTTACAGGTGAGCTTCCCCTCATGCTTCCCAGCATTCCTTACCATGGGGACTCCAGCTGGGTTCAACCATAGAAAAGAACAATAGTTTGGACAGAGGCAAAAGCAAGCTAAAGCCCTCTCCAGACATCCCCCTTCCTGGCTCAGGCAGTGTGTCAGCAATGCATTTTCCTTCACTGCCCCAGGCCCTACTGGGTAAGAACCATTTTCACACTCTGTGACTCTTTCAGGCTGAAGATAAGGCTCACTAAATTGGGTTGGAGTGTATCTAGGTGGTTCCATGCTTGTGAGGCACAGGTGTGTGGCCCCAGGTTCCTTGCTAGCAGCACAATTTCTTAGAATTTCTGCAAGTTAAGGGTCCTCGTCATCTTTGCTAACTTCTTAGCCTTCCCATCATGTTTCTTTGTGTTCAAATCCTTCATGAATTACCAAAGCCAACTTCTCCACTCCTTGATTGTCGTAATCACCATAATGTAATAGCAATTGTCCCAATCTCACACTTCCAGCCTCCTACCAACTTTATTTTTCCCTAGCTCCCTTTTGCTTTCTGAATTAACTATCAGTTGGCTTATCATCCATCTCCTATCTATGGTGTGAGGCACCTGATGGCAGGAGCTACACATCCATATGCACTGCTGGATTCCAACACCTAGAAATAGAATTAGAACCCAAGATGGCTCTATTTTCACTTGTTGTTTGCTTTGTTGCTGGTTTTTGGTTCTGTGTTTGTTTGAGTCAGTCTGTCATCTCACACTATATTGCCCTGGCTGGCCTCAGCTTCCTAAGGCTAAGGGATCTTCCAGGCTCAGGTTCTCAAGTACCTGGGACTATAAGCATATGCCACAGCTCCCAGCTAGCTCTTCTGACTTAACAACAAACAAAAAGGTTAGTAAACAAAACCAGCTGCTCTCAAGAGCCTCAGAATCAGTGTTATCTTACCTTATGTGGTAACGGGGACTTTGGAGTGATTACATGAGCAAACTTGAAGTAGAAAGGGTCTTATCCTGGACTATGCAAGGGAACAATGTAATCGCAAGAGTCTGTCTCTAAACAGGCAATGGGAGGACAGTTGAAACTGGAAAAGGAGATGTGATCATGAAGACAGTTTAGGATGCTGCATAGCTGGCCTTGACCATGAAGGAAGAGATTATGATACAGGCAACACCCAAGGCGGGAGTGTTATGAGTAGTTTTTTCCCTCCGGTCTGGTCTCACCGATACACCCGCCCCAAATAACACACAGAGACTCTGTATTTGATATAATTCTGTTGGCCAGTTACTAGTTTCTTATCAGCTAGCTCTGCCTTAATTATTAACCCATTTCTATTAATCTAAGTATTTCCACGTGGTCTCATCTTACTGGAGAGAGGGGCCGGTGTTCTGCTCTCTCCATCCTCCATCTTGAATCTCCTCCTACCTCTCCCTGAATCCTCCTTGTCTCCTAGTCCCGCCTATCTTGCTTTCCTATTGGCCAACAGTGCTTTATTCATTAACCAATAAGAGAAACATATTTACAGAATGACATCTCCCATCATGAGAGAATCAGATTCTCCTGGTTCATCAGAAGGAAAGCAGCCCACAGGCTCCTGAGTTCAAGCAGGTAAATCCCATGTCAGATTTCCAGTCTTCAGGAGAAGTGTCAGGTAACAAATTTATGTCACAGATGGGCAATTGTGGCACATGCCTTTAATCCCAACACTCAGAAAGCAGAGGTAGGCAGATCTCTGTGAGTCTGAGGCCAGCCTGGTCTACAGAGTGAGTTCCAGGATAGCCAGGGCTGCACAGACAAACTTTGTCTGGAAATCCTCCCCCCCCTCCAGAAAAAAAAAAAAAAAAACTTATGCAACTTAACCCCTGCAGCCTAGCACAGTTCCTGACACAAGGTAGTTACCAGAGAAATGCTTATAGGGTGAATGAATGAATGAATGAATGAATGAATGAATGAAGTTCAACAGCAAGGCAGAACCGGGGCTGTCATCCTGGTGGAGAGGAAGTCAGTCTATCTGGCTTGACTTCCTCTTAAGAAGGAAAAAAGCACCTTGGTACTAGGAAGCCTCCAAAAGCTTTTGGAGCCCTGAAAAATGTAGGGGCAGGGAGGCAGCCCAGGTCTTGGGCACCAACGTCAGTTTGAGAGAATGAGAACAAGTCCCAAGGGCCAATATGGTAAGGATCCTGGGCTTTTTCTTTTTTATTTTCTGTATACCAGGGTGCTACTGAAACATTAGTGGCAAGACAGAATTGTACTCCAGTTTACATTCAGGATGCACAGGACTCTAACAGGCACGGGGTTTACAAGTGCAGAGAAGGAAGGGAGGGGAGGTATGAATGTGAGGGCACCACTGATGGTTGCTCACACCGCCCTGAACTAACACTTTGATTTGAAGCACACTCACATATTCTCTTTCCACCCTACCGCTGCCTCTTTTAAAGCACCAGCCCACTGCTGTGCTCGGATCATTTTCTTATAAACATGGGTTCCATAACAATCTGAGCAGGACTGAAGTTTCTGGCCCACTAGTCCTTCCACTTCTGTGTAGCCATCAGTACACACTGTTCCAGTTGCGTTTACAAGAAGGCATCTCTGAGCTGTGTCTTTTGATTTATCTCTCCAACAACATTTCCCTTCAGGGAGCCCTCTGCTCTGTTTTAAACGGCTTGACTATCCTCTTTCAGCCACTCTGCATCCCTTTAATTCTTTTCATAGGATTTCATGACTTTGTGATAGACAAGATGTCAGGATAGGCTGCTCTATCGCCCGGTCTTTTCTAGATGCCTAGAAATGAAAAGAGACTGGCTTGTGGTACGGGAGTGGCAAGCGGAGGCCTCCCAGACCCATCTGTCTTGTAATATTGCCAGCCGATGGAGACGCATTCAGAAGAGCCCAGAGCTGTAGAGGTGCTGGAGTTGCCCCTGCTCTGTAGCATCCAAGGAGAGAGCATGTGAGAAGCCATGCGTTCCTGAGTGTGGGAAATAATGAGTGTTTCTGCCTGTGAGCACCCCCGGCCTCCACCCCACTGAGAAGCCCCTACAGCAAGGAGCCATCATCACTTGTTTTTAAGGGAAAAGAGGAAAGAATGAACATGCCAATAGTTCAGCTCTAGTTAGAACCACACAACCCCTCAACACCCACTCAGCCTGCACATCACAAAGTCACTGTCCAGATATGAAGTCTCATTTCATTTACTTGTTCATTTCACTTGGGAGTTGCTCATGAGTACATCTACTTGGGTGTGAGAAATGGCCAAGGTCACAGTGGCATGTAATTTTTCCTCAGTACTGAAGATTGACCTCAGGGCCTTGCACATACTAAGTGTATAATCTACCAGTGTGCTGTATCTCTAGATCCACAACATACAATCTTATACTGTTTCTTTTCATGTGTGTGCACTATAACAAACATGCACGAGCATACACACACACACACACACACACACACACACACACACACACACAGAGCCCGGTGAAGTGCAGGGAAATCTCAAGACTTCAAGGAAAACTTGAATTCTGTACTGTAATTCTGATAGGAGATGTCATTCTGTAAATATGTTTCTCTTGTTGGTTAATGAATAAAGCACTATTGGCCAATAGGAAAGCAAGATAAGTGGACGAGGAGACTAGAAGGAGAGAGGAAGTGGTAGGGAGGATATTCAAGATGGAGGATAAGAAATTAGTAACTGGCCAACAACTTTATATCTAATATAGCATCTCTGTGTGTTATTTGGGGCTGGCACAGCGGTGGGTCCAGACCGGTGGAAAAACCTTACTCATAACATAATTCTGATTCTCTCTTTAACCAACTATCTGTGTAATTTCCGATCAATGAATTTGATTTTTATGTTTTTCATTTTTTAGAAGGATAAGACCCCATTCCCTTTAAACAAAATGTATGCTGATATGTTACCTTCCTTGGGCTCTGTTTGTTCCTAGTGAAAAATCTGAGAGTTTGACATCTATACTTTTTGGTCAAAGTTCATGAAGGTGTCCTCCTCCCCCCCCCCCGCCCCGTGTGTGTGTGTGTGTGTGTGTGTGTGTGTGTGTGTGTGTGTAATAGTCTAAGATATCTTCCTCTAATGTACCCCATCTTATTGCCTTAAGGCAGGGTCTCTCACTGTTTAGCCTAGGCTCACTGGCCAGTGAGCTCTCATGATCCACAACTGTCCACTTCCCAATGCTGTCACACTTAGCCATCCCTAGATTTTTATATGTACTAAGGATTTAAAGTCAAGTCCTAAGCACTCTTACCCATTGAGCTACCTCTTCAATCCCAGTTTCCACTTTCTAAGCATGATTGCTGTCTTCCCCTCATCATTTGTGCCTTCCATCCTCACCCTCATCTCTTAAGCCCCCACCCTTGGCTGTTGAGAATGACCATAGCTCATGTTGGCAGGCTAACCAGGGATGAAGACTTGGGAGTTGATGTGATTCACATTGCTTGCTTTTCTCTTGTAGTAGCCATGACTGCTCAAGTAGCTCTCAGTCATTGCATCAGTGTGGCCACCCCATACTAGTTTTTGTGACAATGGACTCCTGAAGACTGGTGTGCCCAATGGCTCCCCTTACAACCATGTCTGGCTGCCAGGTGGGAACTTAATTTGTTCCATACTGCCTCTAGAGGGCAGCACGAAATGCAGTCCCACCAGTAAGCTAAAATAACTCCATGACACTTGACTGGCTAACAGAATTCATTCAAATCCTCATAGCCTGGCTCTACAGTATAGGAGCAAGAATAGAGACAGGTGTCCCACTCATGAACATACAGGTCACCATGGTGGATTCATTCTAGCCTGGTCACAAGTCCCCATCTACCTCTAGACTTAGTAGCTACCTGGCTTTGGGGAAAGTTTCTTAACCTCTCTAAGTCTGTTTCATTGTTACTATTATTATTAGTAGCAATAATATTGTTTTTTAAAGGTACTTTAGTTTTGGTCACAGGGTTGTACTTGGTAGCCCTAACTGGCCTGGAACTCACTGTGAAAAACAGGCTGGCCCCCAGTTCATAGAGATCCACCAGCTTCTGCCTCTCAAGTGCTGGGTATTAAAGGTGTTTGCTACGCTGCCGGACTTTGAGATGCATGTTTTTAAACTTAGTGAAATAGTATGTGTTTTGTTAGGCTCTGTGGATTGAACTGGTTACCTCTAAGTTATCCACAACTCCCTTTGTATCTTTTGTTTTTCCAGAATCTGTGGGGGGTCACTATAACTAGCTTTACATAAAACAAGAACTTTGTTAAAAACAAAGACCAAAAAAAAAAAAAAAAATACATCCTAAGCTCCAAAATATACCTTGGGTGGGGAGTGAGAATCAGAACATATCTCTATCAGTCAATTACCTGCCTCTCTCTGCAACCTGTCTTCACATCATTCTCTCCTCTTTCTGTAGAACAGTTTCCTCTCTCTCTCTGATACGTGCAAAGAGACTACTTCCTGGGTCCATTCCAAACAACATCTTCAATGTCTGCAAAATATCTGATGGGAAAAGAGCCTGACTCTCCCAATTTTAAATGAGGTGCCCAGTCAGCAGCAACCAGAAGTCTGGGTGCATATTCCAGAAAGTGGCATGGAGGACCCATGACCAAAGTGTAGGGAGAAGACAGGATGATGGTTCCCAAGAAATAAGGAGGGAAGATCATGATGAAGACACAGTGTGGAGGAATTACAAAGGACAAGGTTTCCGTTTCTAAGGTTGTCGTAGATTTAGGAATATAAAAAATATCATCTAAATTTTATTTTATTTGTTTGTTTTTGAGACAGAGTTTCTCTATGTAGGCCTGCCTGTCCTGGAACTCACTCTGTCGACCATGCTGGCCTCAAACTCAGAGACCCGCCAGCCTCTGCCTCCCACGTGCTGGGATTAAAGGCATGTGCTGCCGCCACCACCAGGTTAATTTAAATTAATTTTAATACTAAGGAAAAAAAAAAAACAGAAAATGACCAATAGTGGTTAATGAAACCAGTGCTTCTTAACATGCAATGAATGGAGCCCAAGGCAACTGTGGGATGGTGGGATGACTACTCAGCACTACACATACCTACACATGACTACAAAACACATACCCTCAGGACTTCCTGCCTCACAGAGCTCCAGAACTCCCTTTGTCTTCTGTCTTGGAAGACAAGAACAAACACTGACCTTAAAAAAACCAAACTAGTCCATATAAGAGAGTTCCAGGATAGCCAGGACTACACGGTGAGACTCTGTCTCAAAATAAATAAATATTTTACTTTATTTACACACACACACACACACACACACACACACACACACACAATCAGCCATGGTGGTGGTGGTGAATGCCTTTAAACTTAGCACCCAGAAAGCTGAAGCAGGCAGGTTTCCTTAAGTTCTGGGGCTAGCTTAGTCTAAACAGTGAGTTTCAGGCCAGGTAATTAGAATTTATAGAAAGAAGATCAGGATGTTGGCGGTAGATCCAAGGACCCAGCATATCTTGACATATGCTGTGAAGCTGGTGAGTGGGGAGGGACATTTCTAGAGGGAGAAACGGCAAAGGAGTGAATACAGGGTGTTGTAGACAATCATACTGTTTAAGGAAGTCCAGCAGTCCTTGGGCTACAGATGAGTACTGGAAGCACCTGAGGTGCCTGTTCAAATGTGGGCTCCTGGGTAGCACAGAGTTTGATGTACTTAGTCTGAGGTGAGTTTCAGGTTTGGACCTATAAGCCCTTTAGGCTTATTCCCTGCAAGAATTCTGCTGATCACAGCTCAAGAAACAGAGCCGTCTTTACCAACAGTATCTACTAATTAGGGAAGGGAGAGGCTTCATCTTTGGATGTGTAACTAACCACCAACCAGATCATGAGGTTCCTTCTCATGGCTCAGGAGAGTTGCTCTTAGCTAGGATACTAACTCAGTGCTACTTTCTGTTCCTCCAATCAATCCCCACCCCCATGACCTCCAGAGGTACCAGGCTCAGCTGCTGGCCAAGTTCTCATACTCACTATGACTATCAATCCAGCAGGCTCTAAAACCACCCAGGAGACAAATCTCTGGGCACATCCCTGAGGGAGTTTCTACTTTGGAGTACTTGAGGTGAGAAGACCCACCCCGACAGTGAGGACATGAACCCATGAGCTGGGATCTTAGACCATATAAAACAAGAAAAGAGGAAGCGAGCTGAGCACCAGCATTCATCTCCCTCTGCTTCCTGGCTGTGAGCATCATGTGACCAGCTGGCAGACTGAATCCACAAACTGTGAGCCAGGGCAGACCCTGCCTCTCAAGCTCATTTTATTAGGTATTTTGTTATGACAATAAGGAAGTCCCTTGGGCACACAACCTAAGTCTTTGGATGGGATTATTTCCCATCTTAGAATCACTGGAATCAGTTTAGATGCTGAATTCCTTTTTTCTTTTAAATACTGAATTCTTAGAAAGTATTACTGTTCATGTATCTCGCTAGCGCATTTACTTCCATTTCAGTAGGTAGCCACGTTTTTTTCTGGGATTGACATGTAAAACAACCTTGTTTCAAATTTAAATAAAAAAGGAAAAATGTTTTAAAATTATTTATTTATTCATATCTAAACTTTTTCATTTAATTTTTATTTCATGTGAGTGCATGATGTGGGAAGGGAATGTGTGCCACGTGTAACACATGTGTGGAGGTCAAAGGACAACCTGATGAAGTGAGCTCTCTCTTTCCATCATGCAGGTCCCAATGTCCCAACTCTGATCATCTGGCTTGACAGCAAGCATCTTTACCTGCTGAGCCATCTCTCAGGCGCTAGCAGTTTATATATAAACTCAATAACCGGTGCATGTGTACCCAAGTGACTTGTTTAATGTTTTAAAAGGAGATTGCATTTAAAGAGAAGGATTATACTAAATTTCTCAAAATATGGCACCACTTAGTGACTGTTTATTATTTCTCTCCTGCCTAAGCTACTTTTATGTCCCTTCTTCTGCAAATCAACTCGGGCAATTTTGTGGAAGAAACAGAGAGATTTCACTTTACAAAGAGAGATCTCTTTACAACAAGGAAGCTGTTTAAAATAAGTCAAACCAGTTGTCAGTTGTTAGGACAGATATTGCAATTTCTTGACATCCTGCCCAATAATCTTCACATTAAACCATTATTTTTGTCACTATTTTATTATTGAGTTGTTCTTATTAGTTATTTTGGGGACCCATACAATGTCAGTAACATATTTTCCAGGTCCCTAAATCCCAAACTCTAAGTGCGTACTTAATGGCTAACTTTTGCTGGCTCATCTTTCCTTTGCTCAGAATCCTCTGTCTTTCTCTCACCCATATTTCTTACTATTCTTTTGCCACTATGTCTTTGACTCTATCATGAAGGTAGGAAAGAAAGAGAGTGCATCTGTCTCCTGTAAATTTTATCTAATCTTGGGTTCTATCATCATCGTATGTAATAATCACATATCACATTTCCATGTAAGCTTTGGAACCTATCCTGGAACTTGCTTTGTAGACCAGGCTAGTCTTGAACTCACAGAGATCCACCTGCCTCTCATGTAAGTCCATTCTATCAACAACATACCTCTATCTGGTGGTGGGCCCCTCCAGAAATGAGAAGAAAGAATTATGGGTTTAATCCTCTTCAGGTTCTAAATGCTAAAACACAACCCCCTATGCAAGCTCTGTGAGGTTGATCTGGTCTACACTGCCCAAGAGCATATAGAATGGACCACAGCATCCTTAGCTACTGCCAGCTATAATTAAAACAAACATAGAACCTGCTCACATATTCACCATCTCACTCTGTCAGGTGAGAATAGCTATTAAGGTACAAGCTGATCTCTGGGGTGAGAGTAGGAGAGTAGTGTACATGATACTACTCTCCCAAGGATTTTGTTCTTTCTATTTAGCGTGTGTGACAAATCACTCCAAATCTCAGAGGCTTAAAATAACCATCTATTGTAACCTGTGATTTCTCAAAGAAGCCTAGCCGGGAAAACCTCCTGCTCCAAAGGCATCTTGCTGATAGTCTGGAGGCTTCAATCAGATGCCTGTACCTTAGCAAGAAAGGACAGAAGGCTGAAGGCTGCCATGCTGCAGGCTAGTCTCTCCAGCCAGGCAATCTTGCAATAGCTGGACTTACAAAGTAGGTAGGGCTTCCAGAGAGGGACAGGAAGTGAAAGCTACCTCTCTCAGGATCTGAACTCTGAAACTGGCACATCATGTTTCTTCCATGTTCTATTGGTCACATGTCTACCTACTAAAGAACAGATGGCCAGGGAAGTTAACACACTCCCTGAAACAATAAGTTCACAGTCTGGGGGACCTTATATGTATATACTGGAAGCCACTAAATGATATAGATTTGACATAGATTGTATACACAATTTTTCCACACTTCTACACCAAAGCAAGGCAGTAGTGAAACTGAGAATAAATTTCAGGAAAATAATTTAAACCAAAAAAAAAAAAAAGATTAAAAAGATTAAAAATCTACTCTCTGATAATTTCTAGTTGCTCAGATTTCATGTCTGTTTATCCAAGTGCATCTGCATGCAAATAAATTGTGATATGGAGCTGTGGTGTTCCAGGGAAAAGTAAATGTCAGGGGCAACTTTGAGAAATAGCTGTTGTGCACACTAAGAAGTTGTGGCTGGGGCTTAGTGATAGTGGGAGAAATTCCAAATGTCTGCAGGCAAGCAAGCAGGCTGTTACCACTCTAGGAAGACCTGTCAATCACAAAGGAGAGAAAGCTTACCTTTGTAACAGTGCTAGGGTTGTACTGGGAAAGGTGGGCGCTCACACACTGGGAAAGGTGGGGCGCTCACACTTCATTTTCCTGGGAGAAAACAGACGATGGTGTCTCAAGCTCAGTAACCTTCCAGCCTCTCCATGAAACGGGGCTATGAGCCATGAAGCCACTTAGTTTAGTAGACAGATATGTCACAACAGTTCCAGGTTAGAGATTCC
Organism: Phodopus roborovskii; assembly: GCF_943737965.1. NCBI lineage: Eukaryota > Metazoa > Chordata > Mammalia > Rodentia > Cricetidae > Phodopus > Phodopus roborovskii. The sequence goes on along the minus strand of NW_026126515.1, from coordinate 3,820,806 downwards.
TAGCAAGAGTCTGAGAAAGACTCTTGTCCTATTTTAACAGACAAGCGGATTCATGAGGCAAAAGTACAATAAAGGCTTTGACTCTGGGGAAGTTGGTTTAGAGTCACTTTAGAGGGCTTCTCCCTAAGGGATGCGTCTTCAAGATCCCTGGCCTCCAGGCCATTTCCTGAACTGCATGTTCTTGTGGGTCTGTGGGCTCTGCCCTGTTACTTTCTTTATCTGGGACACCCAAGTCACATTGGAAAAGAAAAAAATTGAGAAGGTAGTTGGAATGGGAAGGTGCATGTCCCCCATAACAATGGTGTAGGAGTAACAGATGAGGCTCTGTGGTGAGGAAAGGCAGCACCTAGAGTATTGTAAGCTTTGACCAAACAGAGACGTCAGAGAACCAGATTCCAGACTGGTGACAGGACATGTAAGCAGGGAATGTGGTGACAGTTCATGGATTTTTAGCATCTACTCTGTGGTCATCATTGGCTGATAAGGAGCTTCTGTGGAAACTGGTCACAGCCAGGAGACCTGACCCAGTGCTTATGTCTGTGGGTATTTGGGGAATGGTGGGCCATGAGCTTGGCAGTGTATGATGGCAACTTAGGACAAGTCTAGACAGTCTCTCACTAACGTCTTGGAAGCCAGCTTTTCTCATCCTAGAAACAGAAATTTCTTTGTTTGTTTCAAAGAACTCTTAATAGATTCCTATCCAAAACCAGAAACTATATTTCATAGGAAAAAAACAAAACCAGCCATGACAGTAGCTACATGCTGCACATATCTTGTTTGTCACCATTCACTATAATTTATATACACTGTCCAGTTTCAGTGCCAAGTGGCTTCTGGTACCAGTTCCTTTAACCTTTTGTTCTCATACATTTCTTGGGTTAGATATGATCTGAATTGTGCATTGTACAGATGATCCCTAAATATCATTAGCGTTGTTGGGATGAGCAATTAGGAAACATGGGCCAAAACTATTCCACATGGTAAATTTTCTTAAATCACATTGTTGGAATATTTGGTTTGCTCTAGGATTGTGAGGTTAGTTCAGAAAATGAAGAATAAATAGTATGTATAATGCAGTCTCCTAAAAATGAAATTCCCCTTTCCCTCTTTAGTAACCCACTCTACCTATTGCCTAGTGCCCATCTGCAACTCAACTTTCTCTGTGGTGTTCTGCCTATGCATTCCATCCTCAGCCAGCCATTCCCTCAATCATCTCCTCTTGCATCATAATTCTCCCCCTCTCTGTTAATCTTTTTCAAAACAGAGGTTTTCTCCACTGTCCAAGCTGGTCTCAAACTCATGACTGAAGTGATCCTCTCATCCCAGCCTGTCCAGTAGCTGGAACTATAATAGTGCATGCTACTGTACTTGACTTGATCTTTTAAAAAATGAAATTACCAGAAATGAATCTAAAACATTCTTTATGGTGTTCAGTATACAACTAGTAGTAGCATTAGGCACCATTTATTTGTCATTCAACAGTGCTGAGTGTCCTATGCACACCATTTGATTGAATTCCCACAACCATCCATGGTAGCACGCCTCAGGAGACTGAGAATCACTTACAGTTATCTAGTCAGTATGATGAATGTAAGGTTTGAACCCAGATATTTAAACTCTAGAGACCATATACATACCTACTTCTCAAAATAAAACAAATATCCTTTATTAATTTTTTTGAGACAGGATCTCTCTATGTAGTCCCTGGTTGTCTTGGAACTCACTATATAGACCAGGCTGGCCTTGAACTAACAGAGTTCTATCTACCTCTGCCTCCCAAGAGCTTAGCTTAAAGGCATGTGCCATCACAACTGGCTTTATCCTATATTGAATGTTTACTATGTGTCTTAGTTACTGTTTTATTGCTATGAAGAGACACCAAGACCAAGGCAACTTATCAAAGGAAACATTTAACTGGGGGCTTGCTTACAGTTTCACAGGGTTAGTTCATGATCATCATGGCAGGAAGCATGATGGCAGGCAGGCAGGCAGGCAGGCAGGCATGGCGTTGGCAGTAGCCAAGAGCTTATGTGCAAGATGGAAATTTAGAGAAGAGAGACTGGGCCTGGTGTGGACTTTTGAAACCTCAAAACCCACCCCTAGTGACATATCTCCTCCAAAAAGGCCACACCTCTCAACCCTTTCTAAACAGTCCACCAAGTAGGGACTAAGCATTCAAACATATAAGCTTATGAGGGCCATTTTCATTCAAACCAATACACTGAGTATCTAATACTGAGTTAAATTTATTTCCTGGATTTTTTCATTAATTTTTTTACACACATTTACAAGGTTGTGCTAATATCTCTATCTGAAGGATGAGGAAATTAGGAAGTAATGTAGCATAAGAGCTTTGTCAAGATCATACAGCCAGGAACTAGAACATAGATGTGGATTAGCCATAACTCAGTCTAGAGCCCCCAAACTGTTGCCTAGATAGTAAGGATGGAGTATGCAGATTGCTTAACCTACTACAGTAACACTGTCCATATACTAACATTACTTGCTGAGACTATACTGATTCAGCATCTTGTCTTTTAGTTCCCAACATCTTAACTACCCTCAGCTAATCTTCATCCCCATCTAGAATCAGTCTTCCGATGGGATCCGATCAGGACATGCAGTCAGTCTGCTTGTGTATATGCTATTGCAGTCTTCTGCACATTTATGTTCAGCTCTATTCTCTGAATGTGGTACCAGCTAAAACGTACACTCCCATAGTGGGTGGAGGTATCATCTAGGAATGCTTTCCATGACGGTTGATGGAGTACCTACCCAGAACTTGAACAGGAGTTCTAGTTCCTATGTAAGACAGTCAGACATGCATTGCTTCTGACATTCGTTTCATGGATGGATGATGACAGAGCTGGGATTTCAGTGCTTTGGTTGGTCTTTTGCCATTAATTCCAAATTTCAACCAGGTAGAGGAAGAATGAAGCAGTGTTCCTGTTCTACCCCTTTAACAGGAAAACGCCTGTTTTCCCAAAGCACTTCTGCTCTGCCTCGGTGTCATAGCTGGGTCATATGTCATTAGTGGCTGCAAAGGAGGTAAGATGCCAGGAATCATGAGTGCAATGACCATCTTAGTTATTTAAGGGTTCACTCTTGGGCATGTTGACTACCCAGAACAAGGAGATAATAGAGCCAGGATGCTGGAGGGACTCATGATAACATTTGTCATGGTAGATCCTGAATGGAGCATCTATATCCTAGACCCTAAAGTCTGCTTTGCTTAGGAGTTAAATTAGTCTTCAGGCAGCATTATATACATCCCATCACAGCTGTCATCTCTACCTTCAGACAGCTGGTCTCCATTCCAGATTCCCACTAGAACTGAATTCCACCCATGAATAGAACCATGAACTCACCTAGCTCCTGCCAGCTTCATTCTTTGGATAGTATTCCAGTCATAACGTGTAAAAATCTAAACAGGTGTCCTTAACTAAGGACTAACACTTCCCTACCCATTCCAATGCTCCAGTGTAGTCGTCTTGGCTTCAGAGTGGGAGCATGGGTTGAGTTATAGTCACAGATAATTTCAGCACAAGTCTTTTTCGTAGCTGAGAACTCCCAGCATGCACTGAAACTCAAGCAATACTAGTTATAAATTTGTGCTAAATTCCTTAGACTATTCAAAGTTCCAAGATATAAGCTGCTGTCACTAATAGCAATGACCATCTGTCAAAAAATGCTGTTGAGGAACTAACTTCGTTCATTGAAAGTTTGTACAAGTTAACTTAGATGTATTAGGCAATATGGTCAAGGAAGTTCCTTTTTTTTCCCAAGTCCTATTTTTAAATAAAAAACTTTCACACATATCAGATACTGAATAATGAAACATCACAACAAATAGTGAAAAAATGAAAACAGTAAAACCTGATTACAGGTTGAGCCCATGCTCAAGCACAATATATAGTGAGTGTCGATGACTAAATTTCCATATATAAGGAATCTGGGCATGGCGACCCATATCTGCAATATCAATATTTGGGAGATGGCGGCAGGAGGAGTTCAAGGTCATAGCAAGTTGGAGGCCAGCCTAAGCTACATGAGATCCTGTCTCCAAATCAAAACAACACAAAAGAATCTACCACCACTGGCAACAAAAAGAAGTAGATGGAGAAATGCAATAAGCAGGAAACAAGCCAATGTCTTAATGACCTGTACAAATCTTGGTGCCCGCATCTCAGGGAACAATCCATCTGAAATAGTGTGAATTAATTTCTTTCATTTAAAATTTTCCTCCCAAAGGATAGATTGATTTTTGGAAAGAGGAACAGACCAGAAATGGTAAAATTAACAGTGATAGAGTGTAAGATTTGATGGGATCTAGCTTTTTGTTAAAATTGGCATATAGGAATATCTAGGGGATAAAGAGGTAGCTAGCAGGAGCCTTTCGTGCTGTCTCAGTTGGGCACTTAGCATAGATCTACAGGGTGTGAGCAGCAATTATACTGAGGTTGAACTTGCTAGCAAGAGTCTGCCCTGCAGACTTTATGCCTGTATTGCTGAGGGCAATTTCATGTGCTATGGCAACCAGGCTTGTCTATGTCAGGGGTGATATTCAGGTTCAGAAGCCAACCAGTTTTCTTATTGTCCTGAGTGTCTGTCTCACCCTCTTTAGGCAGGCCCGTAATCTTCCTGCAGGGGGGAATCCAAGAAACTGAAGGGTTGCTTCGTTGAGCTCTTCCATCAGTAGCTGTTGACCAGCCATGCCAATGCTGATTGATTTGCGGTGACTCTGGGCACTCTGGGCACTATGTAGAAAAGAGTCTTGAGATCTCATTAGTGATATCTGCTGGGAACAGAGTGGGTGGTGTGCCATCCATATGACAGATCAATATTGCTCCCGAGGGTTTCTTCAGCCACAAACTACTGTGCTCTAATAACTCTGTGTGGACCCAAGAATCTGTATTTCTCACAGGATTGGGGTGGGAATTGAGCTGCTAATCAGAACCATGGCTGTGTGTTATAGCAGACATCATTTTAAACCAGGCCATCTTTAAAAAGCAAAAGTTAACAATTGCTACCACTTGTCCCCAGCCAAGAAAAGCTCCAGATACCCTCACTTAAAGATGCTCTGATTTTAATTAACAAACATTCCCCACTGAGTCTCTTGGAAGAATTTCCTGCCCTCTGTGCCCTATAGAAAATGGTGTTCTAGATGAGTGGTGGAAAATGGAATGTTTGAAATGTAAGGATATGTTGGCTGAAAGTTACTGTTTGGAATTTAATCGAATATAGATTGTCCTTCCGCGCTAACTAGATAATTAGAAGCTGTGTATTGAGTCTTTGCCTGGTTTGTGGATCATGTAATTAGAATAGAACAAGACATCTGTTCTCTTATTTCCTGGGCATTGGGATGGCATCCTGTCCATCTAGTAGTTATTAATAGCAGTTAATAACTTAGTATGTAGCAAGCAGACAGGGTGTTACATATCACATTTAATATGTTATCGTACTTAATGCTCATGTCAATCCCTTATCCTGATGAGAAACAGAGGCTGAAAAAGATGAAAATATTACTCCTCCAAGGTAATAGAACTGATAAGTTTTGTACCTGAGCCTTGATTTCAGGCAATTGACTTCTGGAGCTTAACTCTTAGTTAGCTCTGTATGTCTAAAAACAGCTGCAGAACAAATATAACCAAGTAAGCACTGGCTGCAGAGAGACAAAGGACTCAACTGGAGGTCACTTGAGCCAGACATTGAACATACAAAGATGATTCTGTTTCACTCTGATTCTAGAAATGCTATTTTAATTCAGCCTTGGTCCTCTTGGTCCTCTTGGATCACCATTGTCCTCATCCAGCAAGGCCACCCAAGTGACACGTATGGGATATGTTTCAAAAAAAGCTCTACCATGCGTCATGCTGTTGTCAATCATGGCTTCTCTGAAACATGCAAGGGATTGGCTATTTAAAGGAATCCATTGGCAAATGCTCCTTTTGGAAAAGAAAAAAAAATCTTGTAATTAAAATAATCACCCCGTGTTCTGTTTTACAAGTCTGATTATATTTTAACACCAGATTTTTTTTTTTCCTTGACAGGTGGGAGGTGTTTGGTATGAGTGGGAAGAGTATAGCCCAGAGGACAAATCAGGAGGCACAGCCAGCCACCCATTTGCTTGCTATCCTTCTCCTTAAATCTGAGGGCCAAGATGAGATTTGGAGTAGAAATAGTCATGGACACACTCAACATGGGTTTCTCTGCACAATGGAGAATTGCCCTGCCTTCCCACCGTAACCTCCCACAGTGGTCTCCATAGTTCCTGGGTGAGCACAAACAAACAAACAAACAAACCCTACCATCATGTTTCCAGGGGATGGGGTGAAGGTGAAGGAGATAGGGAAGGCGTAATCAGAGGTTCTCACACAGCAGGTCAAAGAAATCCTTTGTGATCTTTGCACATGTTCATCATGGGTGAGTTATCAGAAGGTTCTATGGCACTTTCTCACACAGTCTTCATCAGGGGGAATCTTAATAGAATTCTCCTCATGAATGTGCATTTGCCTGGATTTGTCTCTATATACTTAACTAATTTACAGAGCCATTTTGTATTGTGACAACTCGGGGGGCTGTGAATGGGGAGGGAGAGGAAAGACACATAGCCCAGATCAAAGCCTCTATTTCTGGAACAATTACTCAGCTTCTTTATGAATTGGCACTTATTGTTATTTAAATTATGTTTTAAAAGCTAAAAATTTCCCTCCATGCCTGTGTTTTATATAGATTAACGCTTCACAAGCATTCCCACTGAAGTATCTATTTTTTAATTAATTATTTTATTATTATATACAGTATTCTGTCTACGTGTGTGCCTGAAGGATAGAAAAGGGTAACAGATCTCATTATAAATGGTTGTGAGCCACTGTGTGATTACTGGGAATTGAACTCAGGTACTGTATAAGAGCAGCCAGTGCTCTAAACCTCTCCAGAGGATACTAAATTATTTCTAGTGGCAGAAGGGTTGATCCACTCTTTACCTTGGCTCCACACCCTCCTGATGTTCAAGGTCAAGTAAAAATCAAAAAACAACAAAAAAAAAAACCCAAAACAAACAAACAAAAACTGCTACAAGGTGTGTTCTCAAAGTCTCCTATTGCAGATTTAGAAATCCACATTGGATCCTTGGATGTAAATTACCCCAGAGAGGAGGATTGGTGAGTCTTCCCCGCCTGAGCTGCCACTACTCCATGTTGTCTACTTTGGGCTCTGGAGTACCAGATGAAGTCAAATACCTCAGGGTCATAGATCTTGCGATGTGTGTATGTGTATACATTCATGGGGGAGAAGACAAGAGTACACACATGTGTATGTACGTGTTGAGGCCCAAAGACAACTTTAAATGTCATCCCTAGGAACTGTGCACCTTGTTTTTTGAGGCAGGGTCTCTCACTGGCCAGGAGCTTATGAGGTAATAGTTAGCTGGCTAACAAGCTGGGGGACAAAGATTATCCATCACCTTTTACTTACAGTAGTGTATGTAAATGACTTCATTTTAAATGTCTGATGTCTGGTACTAAAATAGGAAGCAATACACTGAAATCAGTTTAATGGATTATGACAAGGGCAGATGACATAGTAGAGGGATAGATGTTTGTAAGCTTAACCTGACAGCCGGTTTGTAAAACACAGGCATATTGAGTGAAGGAAAGAAGAAACAGGATACAACTTGCAAGTACTATATTCTGATGCTGTAATTATAGAAGTTGGGCAATGGGGAGAGTGTGTGAAGGACAGTCGAGCTCAACAGTGACCATATCGGTGATAACATTGATACTACTAGTTGGAGCCTATTGCCTATCACAACAAAGTTGTAGGTCACAGGGAAATGTACCTCTGGCCTCCGCTTTCCAGTGGTATAATTGACTGACAGCCTTCATCTTTTGCATCTATCTCCCACCCTAGATCAGGCTACCCCTGCACAGAGGCCATCCCCATAGAGCTGCTCTCAGCCAGTGAATGAGCACAGTGGGGTACTTTACTGCAGAGCTATTCCTGTTGGCTTTAGGACTTGTATAACTGCAGCCTTGGTTGAAAGAGTCTCCCTTTGGCCAAAAACCAGCCTAGGAACTGAGCCACACTCTGAGGCTCTGCCTGCCCAGCCCGGTCCCTTTTCCAGTCCCTACTGTGAGATTTGTTTTGTGTCTCTGTGACTCTGTTCTCCTTTTCTTTACATGGTCCAGAAGTTCCCCCTATTGCATGCCTAACCCTGCCTTGATGTTTGCTTCTCTGAAGACCTGGACTAATATTAAAATGAGTGGGCAATTATGAGATATTCTAATTCCTATGATTCTCACTGTGAAAGAATCTCTGATATAGTAGAGAATAAGCTAAACTAGAAGCTAGGCCCCTATAATGAGGCCAGAAGTATCACAATACGTATATTGTTCAAGTTTTCTTTCTTTTGCCATGATAACACCATCATCAAACTCAACTTAGAAAGCATAATGGTTTGAGTGACAAATGCCCCCATAGTCTCAGACAGTTGAATCCTTGGTACCTAGGTGGTGACACTGTTTTGGGGAGGCTTTGGAGGTGTAGCCTTGCTGAAGGAAATTTGGAGGAAGTAAGGGTAGGCTTTGAGAGTTTAAGGTCTCACAGTACACCCAGTTTGTTTCCTTTGCTTCATGTTTGCTACTGAAAGTGTGAGCTCCCAGCTTGCTGCTCCAGCCACCATGCCTGCCACCTCCCAGGGATGGTGATGGATTCTTACTCCTCTGTGATCAAACACTCAAATAAACCCTTCCTGCTACAAGTTGCTTTGGTCATGGTATTTTTATCATAGTAATAGAAAACTAGCTAATACAGGAGACAAAGGAGTTATTTGGCTTACACAAGCCATTAGTGAGAGAAATCAGGTCAGGAACTGAAGCAGAAACCATGGAAGAATGGTGTTTATTGGCTTGCTCCCTATGGCTTGTGCTCGGCCTACTTTCTTATACAACTCAAAACTGTGTGCTCAGTGGCACTAACACCCACAATGGTTGGGCCCTCCCTCATCAGCCAACAAGGTAATTCCCTACAGATGTGATAACAGGGCAATCTCTCCATTGAGACTCTTTCATCTTGGCTGTGTCAAGATGAGAAAACAAAAATCAAAAACCAAAACAAGACAAAAAAACCAAAACTACCCAGTAAAGTTATTTTCTTTCTTTAAGTACCAACCAACCTCAAGGATGGTCTTCAGTAACTCTCTCCTCAGACATACACACCCTTTTATGGCATCCTCTCTTTCTCTAACTCAGGCAAGCCATAGAATGCCATGTGATTGACAGAGTATGGCTTCCAAGACTATTATCAAAACCACTGTGATTTCTGTCATGTTCTCTTGAATCACTTTCGCTTGGGGAATGCCATGTCATTAGGACGTTCAAGTAGCGTTTTGGGAAAGACGTGAGGTCCTGCTTAACAGCCAACACCAATTATCTAGGATTAGAATGTTAATTTCCAGTCCTACCAAACCCTGACTGCAGCCTGGCTGACCACAACCTCACAAGAGATCCTAATTTAAATCATTCATGTATGCCACTCTGGGTTTCTTGACCCATAGAAACTGTTGAAGATAATAGTGTTCTAAAAAAACTTATACCTAAAAGTAATTTATTACACAGTACTAGACCCTGCCCCCACCAACACACTTTAAATTGTGTTCATTAAAAAGGCCTAAAAAGGGGAGCTGGGAAGATGCCTAGTAGTTAAGAACACTGGCTGCTCTTCCAGAGGACCGAGGTTTGATTCCGAGCATCATATGGTGGCTCACAACCATCTGTCAGTCCAGGGGATCCAACACCCTCCTGGATCTTGAAGGTGCTGCCCACACATGGTGCACTTACATTCATGCATGCAAACACTTATATGCAAAAAACAAAACAAATAATTTTTTAATGTCTAAAAACAATGTTTACCCAGTCAAAATGAGCTTTGAATGAGCTTCCATTGTAATCTGGTGGTATCATTTCTCTCTCAAAGAAGCCACGATTTCTAAAAGAAATTATTTAGGGCAGGAAAGGAATCGAAGGGAAGGGTAAAGGCAAATCTGAAACGCATTACCATCCTAGGTAGTTTCTAAAGGGCTCAGAAACCAACTTGAAGTACCATTAACTCAAGATGGAATAACCTGAACACTGACAATGACAGTACTTACATATCAAATGTGTGTAAGTCATTGAGTACATAATTACATTTTTAAAAATAATTAGCCACTTTTAGAAGATGATGAGGAACTAACTCATTATCTCCAAAACTGATTAAAAATAGGACAGAATCAAGCATTATGTACATATGGATAGGAAAACAGTTCTCTCTGAAAGCTGTTCAGGCATTAATGAAAAACAAAGGGCAGGATTTGGGTGTGACTCCACCCCCCCCCAAGTGAATTAATGTATCTGAGCACTAGCTACAACTTTTCATTTCCCCAAGAGGGTGACAAGTAGATACTGTGTACCTCTTGATGAGACAAGAACACAGCTGTAGTCTTGCCAATGAGGTCAAACCGAAATCCAATTTAGTCTGGACCTAGCTGCCAATTTTCAGGGAACACAGAGGACAGAAGAATCTGCTGAACTGCATGAGGAGTCTACAATCAGCAAAGTCCAAACTCGGGGGATTGGGCAGATCAGGCAGCCTGGGTTCCTTTACAGAGAAAGGCTAAAGAAAAAGGAGGCCGATATAGAGAATTCCAAGTCAAAAAAGACGAAAACACCCCTACAATTTAAAAACCGGGCAAGAACAAACCAGTGTTTAGAAGTTCGTATTTGGTGATCAGAAAAAGATAAAACCACAAGGGGCTGATTACCACTAACAGGGGCTCTCAAACTTTAATCACAAATGGGAACCACCTGCTAAATTTCTTAACCTATGAATTGCTGGGCTCCACACCCCACCACATGGAGTTTCTGCTGAGGACTCCTTGACAGCAATTTGTATTGCTGTCAAAAATCCAAGGTGATGGTGCAGCTTCACTCAGGGACCACCTCTGAGAACCAGTGCTCTAAGAAGTCGGGATAGTAGTTTCATAGGCTATGGGGGCATTCTAAAGCCAGGGTACATGCAGGGGGTTCTGGAGTGCATGGCCAACTACTATTTCCTGATTTAGATGTGGGTTATAAGGATTTTGATGATCCTTCCTGGAGGGCATCACCCTCCCTGTGGAGTGTGGGGGGAAATGGGATGGAAGGGGGGTCGGGGGCATGGGAGGGAGGGAGAGGGAACTGGGATGGATTGTAAAATAAGAAAAAATAATAATAAATAAATAAAAGAATGTTAATCTCTCTGGTCAGTGGTGGTGCACAACTTTAATCCCAGCACCTGGGGAGGCAGAGGCAGGTGGATCTCTGTGAGTTCGAGGCCAGCCTAATCTGCAGAGTAAGTTCCAAGACAGCCACGGCTACACAGAGAAACTTTGTCTGGGGGTTTGGAGGAATGGAAAGGAAAAAAATAAGTTGTCCTCCAACTTCCACAAATGCACTGTGGCATGTGTGTGCTCCACCCCACATCACCACAAACCCGCACACAATGATAATTAAATCTTAGAAGTTTAAAGAGTTTTAAAATTGAGTTATGTACATATAAATGCCCTTTGGTAGATGACACTATTATATTTATATGCTTATATAGCTTTTGCAAGTATAATGTCCTCAAGCTTTTCATAAACCACATTTTCCCCCGGGGAATCAGAGACTGAACTTGCCACAAATGACTCAGCAGGCCAGTGAATGTCTTGGATGCAAAGACGAGGAACAAAAGGCATTTTCAGCCATCCACCTTGAAATACACAGTTTTGCATTTTCTCAGCAGTACAGTTGAAAGAGAGGCTGCTATACTGTGATGGGGTCAGAGGGGGAAGTCAGTGATTCAGCTCAAGGTGGAGTCTGGTTTTGCAGAGCCCTGCTGTGTGGAACATTGCAGAACTGTGACTTTGTGCCTTACTCACTTCCTCCCTGGTGTCTGCAGTCTCCAGAAGCTTTATGTGGCTGTTCATCCTGCCACCTGTGTTTGCTCTATAGCGCAGAATCTATTACATCTCACTTCTTAGAACACTTGCTGCTTCCTGTGGGTAGACCAAGTGGGTACAGGTTAAAGGCAAAAGAGTCCCAGCTTGTGAACTTGGTCTTGCTGTCTCTGAGGGAAATTTGTCTTGCTGGATTAATGACCCATGAGATTCAGGGTGAAACACTCTGCAGAGAAAATTATATACGTCTTTCCTTATCAGACAGTGTAGGGCCTGGCTCATATGTGGATGTTTCACAAGGGTGTGCTGTGAGGCTGGAGGGATGGTGCAGCTCTTAGCAGCCCTTGTGGCTCTTGCAGAAGACCCAGGTTTGTTTCCCAGCACCCACGCAATGGTTCACAACCATCCAATTCCAGTGGATCTGATGCCCTCTTCTGCCCTTCACAGGCAATTTATGCATGGATGCACAGATATCCTTGCAAGCAAAATACTCATACACATAGAAATAAATAAATCTTTAAAAAAATGAAAACAATTGTAGTGATATTTTGCTTTTGATCTAACAAATAAAGCTTGCCTGAAGATCAGAGTGAGGAGCTAAGCCACTAGCTAGCCATAGAGGCCAGGCAGTAGTGGCACACACCTTTAATCCCAGCACTCTAGAGGCAGAGGCATACAGATCTCTGCGAGTTCAAGACCACCCTGGGTAACACTAGATTGATCCAGTCTCAAAGAAAAACACAGCTCACACCTTTGATCCCAGCACTTGGAATCAAACACCTGTAATCCCAGCACTAGGGAGGTGGAGACAGGAGTGATATGGCTGGGTGGAGAGAGGAATATAAAATGGAGGGAGACAGGAGTTCATGGCATTCAGTCTGAAGATTCCTCTCTAGGAAACAGGATCCCCAATTCGATGTGAGGATTTGGTAGAGGTAGGAACTAGTAGCTGGCTACTTTGCTTCTCTGATCTTTCAACATTAACCTCTATATCTGACTCCGGGTTTTTATTATTAAAACCGATACAGATACTAAGAATAAAGAAGGGTGTGTCATGAGATTAAGTCAAAGCTTTGTGACTTATGAAGTCATGAGGCCATAGGATTCTAAAGATCAGGATATGCTGGAGCTATATGTTTAGTGTATACCCACTGAACTGTGGTTAAAAGAAAGACATAACATTTATTAATTTCTGGATCCTTAATGTCTAACATGTAATCTGAAGCACAAGTGATTGCTCCATAAGTTGTAAAATGACTGAATGTGGAACTGTGGGGTATCTATGGTGTACTTCTTGATATGGAAGAGAACATTTTTCAGAAGGAAAAACTTAACTTGTTAATGGCGTTTTATTAGATGAATGCTTAATTTCAAAACGTGGGCAGTAACCAAGAGTACAGAGAATGAAGTAGTCCACCTAAATTGTCTACGTCTGAAAACAACTGTGAATAAACTGTAACGAATGCCATTCCAGTCAGCTAAGCGAAGGTAGCAACACTACTGTCAAAAACTAAGCAGATCCGTTCTAAGTCCCCTTTAACTGTTTCCCAGCAACCTTCTATCATTAGGATGGAGTTACGGAGTTACTCTTTACTTACTTACTTTTGGAGGGGGGGTGGTGGTGAAGAATAGGTATTGCCTAGAACTGAGAATATTGATCACAGCTAAATTCCTTGATGTCAACAAAAGTGTTCATGAGCCCCAAACAGGATCAAGAGAAAAAAGGCTTCTCAAGCTGTGATAGCTTCCCCTTAGACACCAAGATGAGCTCTGTAGGGGTCGGACCATAGCACTTCTCCTCCAGCACAGAGCGGCTTCCGTGAAACTGGCTACTCCAGAAAGATCACACCAGCAGGATGTGCTATAGGCAAAACAGAAACAAAAAAAAAAAAAAAAAAAAAAAAAAAAAAAAAGAAACAATCCAAAAAACCCAACAGGTGTCTCTCTGGCTCTGGGAATTGTGGGAAAACAAAGGTTCAGTCACAGGTTCTGGTTTTCAATATCCCTCAGAACCAAATATGCAGTCTGGTTATATAGACATCCATGTACATACATGTAAGGGAGAGGACATCCCCCTCATAGAACAACACACACAGAGACCAAATTCTCGGCACAAAGGATATTTATTACTCTAGAGGGGTAAGTGGTGGGGAGAGAGGATGGGCTTTTAAGGGGAAAGTAGCAGGGGGAGTCTGTGCTACGATGAGTTGGTAAATCCTGGTTGGACATGTTAGCCAAATAACGAATCTTGATTGTTAGAGCTAAGTGTTCTGTCTCAGGAATGAGTCAGTGGCCAAATAAGGGAATGGACCTTGGGGGTTAGTAATTAAAAACTGTAATGTTTTGGTTTCTAGCAAGAGAGAAGGAAGGGTAAACTGTCTGCTCCATGTTTGCCATGCTCGGGCCTGTTAGAGCATATGGGATAAATAGAAACAACTGTGTCCATGGGTGATGATATGGATGGATTTGAATGATATGAGATTTAGTTGCATAAAACAGAAACTCTTTTGCAAGCTAAGCACACAGGGAGTTGGGTACAAGACTGGAAAGTATGGTGGCTTGGGCTTTTAAGATTGACTCAGAACTGGTGTGCCCTCCCCGCCACAAAGATGCCTATATCATAATGTCAGACCTGGTACTATTTATTACCTGTGCAGAAATGGGCTTTGCAGATCTGATAGGAGAGCTTCCAGAGACAGGACTATCTTAGTTTAGCTACAGCAGACTCTAAAGGCAATCTTGTGTATCCTCAACAAAGATGGGTAAGGGGAGGGTGATTAAGGATGGAAGTAGATGCTGCAGATATTGTGGCACTAAAATGAAGGAAAGTTTTCGGAGATTAGAAGATGGAAGAGACCAAGGGATGGGTTTCGCAGGGAGCCTTAGGAGGCTAGCCCTCCTGACACCTTGATACTGCTCTGAACCTTTGAGCTCCAGAACAAGGAGAGGCTATATTTCTGCCTTAAGCTTCCTCACACTTTAAAATTTGTTAATTAGTGTGTGTTACCCAGAACTGTGTGTTCCAGAGCCACAGTGTGGCTGGGGGAGTTCAAGGCGGTGCCCTGCTCGTGTCACAGTGGCCACACTGAACTCGAAGAGTCCAAGTGTCACCCATGTGTATCTGGCACCTTGGTCCCTCAGGAACTTGTGCTATGGTGGTAAAATGCAGATTTGAACATACCAGACCTTGAAGGAAAGACCCGGGTTGAGCAATCCATCCCTCTGTAGCCAGCATGTGTAGCCTGCCATTTTCAGCAAACTACTAAACTCAGTACTACTCACAAACACACCGAAGAGATGAGGAAAGAAGCGCTATATTTCATAAATACATCTCCATTGCCCAAGACACCTCCTGAGAGTCCCGGTGTGGTTCATATGAGGGCTCTTCTTTCATTTCTATTCACTTTATCTCCTGACACAGGGTCTTATTATGTAGTTCTGGCTGGCCTGGAACTTGCTCTGTAAACCAGACTGGCTCTGAACATGTAGTGATCTTCCTTTATGCTCTAGGGGCCTCAATGCCTGGATTGCAGGTGTGAGCCACCATGTTGGAAGATCATTTTTAACACATTTAAAACAACAACAACAAAAAAGCCTATTAGGTTGAATTGTGTTTCATTTACTTATTTAAATTTTAAATTTTATTTATTATTAGTGTGTGTGCATATGTGTGAGTGTAGGCATGTGCTTATCAGTGTGTATCTGTGAGTGTGTGTGTGTGTGTGTGTAGGTCAGAAGACAATTTTCAGCTATCAGTTCTTTTTTTCCACCATGGGTTCCCAGGATCTCAGGTCTCAAGTCATTAAGCCTTCTATGGCAAGTGCTTTTACCTATAAAGCTATCCTACTGGGTAAAATTATGTTCCATTTAGAGAGATTTTAATGACTTTCTAGTATATTCATGACCTGCTCTCACCTCTTCTAATACTATCTATTTTGGGGTTTCCTGCCCATCATGGTTAGTTTTATGTCAACTTGACACAAGCTAGAGTCGCCGGAAAGAAGGGAAGGGAAGCACAATTGAGAAAATGCCTCCATAAGATCCATCTGTAAGACATTTTCTTCATTAGTGATTGACGAGGGAAGGTCCAGCCCAATGTGGGTGGAGCCATTCCCTGGGCCCGTGGTCCTGGGTTTCATAAGAAAGCAGACTGAGCAAGCCATGAGGAGCAAGCCAGCAAGCAGCATCCCTTGCATGGCCTCTGCATCAGCTCCTAACTCCAGGTTCCTGCCTGTTTGAGTTCTTGCCCTCACTGCTTTTGATGATGCATTCTTACATGGAAGTGTGAGTGAAATAAACCCTCCCCTCACCCAGTTGTTTTTTGGTCATAGTGTTTCATTGCAGCAATAGAAACCCTAACTAGGACATAGCCTGTCTGACTTCCTGAGTCTCACTATGTAAGGCAAGCTAGCCTCAAACTCTTGATCCTCCTGCCTCAATTCTGATTGGTGGGATTACAGCTATGCACTACCACACCTGGCCTAATTTTGACCTTGTTACTGTTACCTTTTGGGTGTGACATTTACATCACTCCCATGGTCAACATCCCATGGGATTCAGTAGTAATTACTGAGTCTTATCCATGGTTTCATTTTCAAAAATTTGACTTATCCACTAGTTGCTACATCTCAAAGTTATCAACAACGTTAAAAATACATTTTATTTTTAATTTATTGTGCACAGGGGTGGGATGGGACAGGGTGTTGTGCACACAAGTGCAATGCCACTGAAGAGGGTGTCAGATGCCCTGGAGCCAGACTAACAGGCAATGGTAAGCTATCTACTATGGCTGCCGGAAACTAAACTCGGGTCTTCTGCAGGGACGGTATGCAGTTCTAACTATTGGGCCATCTTTCCAGCCCCTCAACAACTTTTCTTAAAAGTGATTCCTTTCTATTTTTATGTGCATTGGTGTTTTGCCTGCTTATATGTCTGTGTGAGGATGTTGGATCCCCTGGAACTGGATTTACTGATAGTTGAGAGTTGTCCTGTGGGTGCTGGGAATTGAACCAGAGTCCTCTGGAAGAGCAGCCAGTGCTCTTAACCTCTGGACCATCTCTCTAGGCCATCAACAACTTTTTTTTTTTTTTTTGAGACAGGGTTTCTCTGTGTAGCTTTGTAGACCAGGCTGACCTACAGAGATCCACCTGCCTCTGCCTTCTGAGTGCTAGGGTTAATGGCGTGCACCACCATCGCCTGGCCCATTAACAACTTTTAAAAAGAAATATTACAATAGTATGTTCCTGTTACACATTCCCATAGTATATTCTTCAAATTCTCATTACATACCTATATCTTTCAACTGAATACTCTGGATAAAATCCTAAAGTCCTATGTCTTTCCCTCAGAACATGGTAAAAATTGCCCCCATGTTGAGTTTTATTATTTGTTTTTGATTTATGTTGTACTTTAAAAAGAAAAAGAGAAAAAGAAAACTACACTTCACCCGCTTACTGCTTGCCCTTGAGCCTTTAAAATGTTTTTGGCTTGGTTGCCAATCGTCAGTCTTGTTTGTGTGTTCGTTAGGGTTATTTGTTTGTTTGTTTGCTTGTTTTAACTTGTGTTGCTTTTTGTTCAGGAGACAGCACATTTGGTGATGTGTTTATCAATCCCAAACCCATTGCTCCTGCTCATTCTGAACTGCCATTCTCTAAGGACTACTCTGGAAGATCAGCGTCTAATGCACCATTTGATGGGCAGGTCCTCAGGCCCCTGTTAGTCGTAACTGTTGAAGGCAGACATAGCTGGTATCCCCAACAGACTGGTTGTCTCTTCTAGAGCAGAATACATTCTGGTTGCGAGTAGCAGCTTGAGAAACGGCCCTTGTACATTTGAAAATAGCTTTCCTGACCCCCCTGGCTTCTTGTTTGCAGCTGCATGCTCCCAGGTACCTCCTTAGTTTCCCTTCTTTCTTGAGTTTCTTTGGATCACCTTCCCTCTCACAACATGATTCCAGGGCACACTGCAGGATGAGTGTCATTAGAGCAGGGCTTGGCACACCCCAAGTCTTCCTTTGTCCTCTAGGTCTAAGGCGACTTGAACTCTTTTATTCAGCAGCCATCTTACATTATTTGCTCTCTATACTCTGTAAGGAAAACCAGCAAGATTTTCCTATAATGTTACTGCTAGTCGCTCTCTCTCCCATCTTGTATTATGTAGCTATTCTTTCCTCCTGTCATTTGTTTTATTTTTAGGCTTTCTGTCAGGCTCTCCTTCGGTTCATTATTTCAGCTTTTGTGTCTGATGGTGAACTATTGATATTTTGGATAATTGTCTAATGCATCATCTAGTCCTGATAGCTTCATGTCATGAAAGTATCACAAATGTGCTTTCCTGCCTAACAGCAATAATCTCAGAAGCCCACAAGGCCTATATTTGTCTTCATTTACCCTCTTGCTGGATCTATGATGCTGTACAAGCTAAATTTTCCATTGTGAGTTTTCTCATTTATGGAGTAGTATTAAAATTTATACTTACTAGCTGGGTGCACACCTTTAATGCCAATACTTGGGAGGCAGAGGCAGGCAGATCTCTGTGAGTTAGAGGCCAGCCTGGTCTACATACTGACTTTCAGGACAGCCAGGGCTAATAATGGAACTCTCTCAGTAATAAATAAATAAACAAATAAATAAAATAATGTTGTTAAGTATCTTGCACAGTACCAAACATTTGTCAATGACCTCCTAAAAACCAGCTATTCGGGCTAATGAGATGGTTCGCTGGTTAAGAACACATGCTGCTCTTGCAGAGGACTTGTGTTCAGTTCTCAACAGTTCTCAACAGGTTGCTCACAACTACCTGTAATTCCAGCTCCAAGGGATCTAATGCTTCTGGCCTCTGTGGGCACCCACATATGTACACCACCTTCCATTCAATACATAATTACAAATAATAAAAATAAATCTTAAGAGAATGGAGAGGTGGCTCAGTAGTATTTGCTACTCTTCTATGGGACCTAGTTCTCTTCCCTGCACCCTCATCTGGGGACTCATAGATACCTGTAACTCTAGTTCCAGGGAAAGCCAACATCTCTGACCTTCACAGGCACCGCTCATGTGTACACACACACCACCTCCCCCCCACACACACTTTAAAAATAAGAAAAACAAACATGAAAATATATCTTAGGTGGGGAGTACCTTTTGTTGGCATTTGCCATGACCTGCACAGCTTAAGGAGTAACCTAGCTGGGACCACAGGAATAAAGAAACAATGCACATTCATACAGAAAAGTGTGGGGTCTGGTAGGCAGTGAGCTCTAAAGGAAATGCCCCAGCAACAGCCCAGATACTCAGCACTTATTATACACAGCACAAATGGGGAGCACGTGGCTAGCTAATGACAGTAGGAGGCCTCTGTAGAGAAGCAGTCTTGGGTTGCAGTCATCCTGGAGGAGGATGAGGGTGGAGGATGAGGGTGAGAGTTTCTGCAAACAAAGTCAGCATCCAGGACGAGGGAGCTTCAGTTGAGACTGTCTACACACAACCCTTTGTCAATAGCTGTACTTGCACCAGATCTTGACATTCCCATGGGTCTGAGGCATTGGGATCCTGGTCATGGCTATGCTCATGTCAGTAATGTACATTCACTCAGGACTTCTGTTCCCCATTGGAGTTATTGATTAAAATGCCAAGGGGGACATGGTGATAGAAAAGCCATGAGAAATTCTCCAGGTTTCACATCTGCCTGGCATCATTTCAGAATCTTAATTCTGATTGTAAGGTTATGTTATAATGAAGGACAGTGCTAGGTATATTGCCAGTTGAGCCTTTCTATAGCCAGAAGGAAGTGAGGTTGGTCTGGCCTAGCTGTCTTCTGGGGACCTTCTTGTTTGCTACTCTTTGCTTTTCTTTACAAGAGCTAATGAATAACACATTCCATAGATTTTTAACTAAATTTACATGGAGAGGAAACATAGTGCCTCAGGGTATGTTCTACCCTGGGGAAAGACAATGGGGGGCGGTTACTTATCATGGTTTAAAAACCTACTCGTAATAGTTACTAGCCTTTCCCCATTGTTTTTGCCCAGAACTTCATTAGCCAACTCCCTATCTCTGAATTCCATATGGAGACACATGGGGGACAAGGGTTTGGGACAGGGTCTCATCAAACCTAAGTGACTTTCAATGTACTACTTAGCCAAGGATGACTGCAAATTTCTGGTCCTCTTGCCTCCACCTCCCAAGTATTGGTGTTAATGGGCACACAACACCATGCTTAGCCTAACAATGCATTTCTTTTTAAGAGGCATCAGAAGGATCCTACAAGTTCATACTTGGGAACTAAACCATCTACCTGCTTTGGGACTCTGCCTTTTATCTTTGCTTCCATTCGTTGAGAAGAGCATTCTAGTTTCTCATAGTGAGCCAAAGATCTCAGAGTAGGGCAGCAAGCAAGAGCATGAATAGCAAGCTCTTTTCTGCCCTTTGGCATGAAATGAACTTGGTCAGAGAGACTGGAGTCCTTCTGAGAGGCTCAGTACTCATGCGTGAACCACAGCATCTGAAGGCTTCCCTGTGTGCTTGTGGACTTGTGGAGCACCCTTTTAGGGCTGAGGTGGTCTTCTCTGTAGAGAAAGCTGTAGAACCCTCTAGCTCTGCATTCTGCCATCTGCTGTCATTATATAGACTATTCAAAGCTAAGGCACTGAGTCACTGTCCCTGCCTTGTTCTTACAATTGCAAACACCTTACTAGTGTGTTACACAGAATATGAGTGCTTAGGCTTTAGAATCCTGTGATTTTTCTCAGTTTTGAATCAGTCTCTCTCCTGCTCTTTTCCTCTCCCCTTTACCCCCTTCTCTCTCTCTCTGTCTCTCTCTCTCTTTCTCTCTCTCTCTCTCTTCCCTCTCTTACACACACACACACACACACACACACACACACACAGGCACACATCCACTCTTCTACCTTATTCTTTTACTGTATTGTTGGTAACATAGCTTTCTTTTTCCCTTAGTTGACCATGAGGGTTTCTCTAAATCCACTTTGAATACACAGGTCATTTTCTTCCTTGGTCTTTTGTTCCATCCAAGTTTCTCCTAATGCTCTCTGCGCAGCCGCACCTGACCTTCCACTGTCCCCATCTTTCCTCGCCAGTCGCTTAAATCCATTCAGAAAATATCTACCAAGGCTCAGTTGTGTGCCTTGGAGGCACAGCTTATCACTGCCTTTCTCAAAGAGCTAGGAAATATAGATAAACGACCAGACCGTTTAGGGATGAGAGGACTGCCACACTTTCCACTTCTGACATGTTCGGTCTCTTTTAGAGCCCGAGATGGTGATGCCACTCAAGGTCAAGGAATGACCTCGATTTGCTGTGAACTAATGAGTCTATACTGATAAAAAAAAAAAAAAAACAGGGTTGGCATCGAATTTTGGAAAGAAAAAGTGAGTTAGCATGTACTGAGCGATGGCTACATGCCAAATGCAATGCTGGGCCTGCTGGAATACAGTCTCTTATTCATCACAATTACCCTAAAAGGAGGGGAGATTTTAAGAGGTGTAGAGAACCCAAACACCGTGCAGCCAGGAACCAAGACTTTGAGTTCCATTAAGTCTGTATTTACTCACCATTGTATTACACGACTCAAGCCTCCTTTGACAGAGTACCCTTTACACCTCTCTCTCTCTCTGTCTCTCTCTCTCTCTCTCTGTCTCCTCTCTGTGTCTCTGTCTGTCTGTCTGCCTGTCTCATATTCAGTCAACAGTTCTCATGCCTCTCTAAACCCAGCCTGGCTCAGAACTCCCTTCTTCCAGGTGTCTTCACCAAACACCCAGAATATTCTTTGCTTTTTCTGCCATCTCTGACTGAGGTTTTTCATTGCTTTTGTTTGTTTCATGGCTATTTGACTTTATTCCATTTCCGTGTAATTGGTTTTCCTAAACTGCTGAGTCCTGCAAGGCTGAACTCATTCCACCTCTGTGATGTGAGGTACCGGGTGTCCACATTGTCTCTTATGGTCTCCTTCAGCCATGTGTGTATTTATTTTGTAACAGGATCTTACATAGCTCAGGCTGGCTTGGAGCTCGTTATATAGTCCAGGCTGGCCTCAAGCTCATGACCCTCCTGCCTCTGCTGGGACTGCAAGCATGTGCCACTAACCCAATAGGTAGTTTCCATCCTCCCATCCCCTTATCTAAGCCACTGTTCGTCATCATTTCCCTCCATTTATTTGTGGGTCTTTTACCTTTCTCGGTGTCAAGGAAATACAAGATGTCTTCAGAAGTTGTCCATGTGGGGCTTTTCTGGTTCTATCTACCCTTTATAGTAGCTCTTAACCCTCTCAACACTACAAGGTGTGATGGAGTACAGCATGCTGTTTTCTGTCCTTCCATAGAGATGCTCTATTCTGTGAACACCACCTCCTTGGTTCTGGCTCCTGACAACCTGCAGCAGGATTAGCGGTACCACACCTGTGCTCTGTTGGTCTCTGGCTGTGCTGCATGCTCTGCAGTCAGCCCTAGCATTATTTACCTGAAGCAAGGACATCTGGGTTATTCATGAGACATATGGCATTTTCCTAGGAAGCTGATTGGCTTTTTTCCTCTCTCTCTCTCTCTCTCTCTCTCTCTCTCTCTCTCTCTCTCTCTCTCTCTCTCTTTCTTCCCCCATTCACATTTCTCAGACATTGTCTAATGGGTAATCCACAGTTTATATTACCAACATCCCTGGCTTACATGGTTAGAACAGTTACTGGTGCGGGAGGATGTGGGTCTGTAATTTTGTTTTCGTCTCTTGCCTTGGCAGAGTACATCTACTCCAGCTGCGGTCTGTGGGTCATTTATGTATGACACATGTTGACAACACCTGAGACCTTTGTGTGGCAGCACTGCTGTGGCACCTAAGCCTAAACGAAACAGTGGGTACAGGGCAGGGCTCAGCATGAACAACCAGCCAAGCTGCCAAGCCTCTTAGTCGTTCCCTGCACCTGCCAAGTGATGTTTTTCCTGACAGATGTGTTGACAATGGGTGCCAGATGGGGCTGGAGAGATAGCTCAGTGGTTGGGAGCACAGACTACTCTTCTAGAGGACCTGGTTCAATTCCTAGCACTCACATGGCAGCTCACAACTGTCTGTAACTTCAGTTTCAAGGAATTTGACACCCTCACACAGACATATATGCAAGCAAAACACCAATGCACACAAAATAAAAATAAATTAGACAATGGGCACCAGAGAAAGAAAGTAAAGATTCCCAGAGAAAATAATTTCCCTGGTGATAATAAAGGCATCATAATGAAAACTATTAGTTTAGGCTCTTGGTCTGCAAATTGGGCTGTGCACAGCTGATGTGCTGAGCTGAGTGTGGGTGGCTAAAACCTGAGACCTCAGGAGGCATGGGCAGGTGGATGACCACAAGTCTGAGGCTAACTTACTCTATACAAGTTCCAAGCTAGCTGGGCCTATACAGCAAGACCTGTCTCAAATATACATACATAAATAAATAAACAAATAAAGCAAAAAATAGATATAGAGATGATGGATGGATGATGACAGATGATAGATAACAGATGATTGATAGATGGATGATAAATTATTGATAGATAAATAGAAAATATGTTTTATGTATTTGGTTACAGAACGAAGGAAGGAGACCTTCTATTCATAACTTTTTTATTTTACCCACTATCTTTTTTTTTGACATCTACAAAATCAAAGCCAAAAAGGCTACAGAACACTTCAGTCCTCTCTGGAGCCTTAGAGATCTTACAGGAGGAAGCTCGGCACACAGACATCATCTTAGGACCCAGACCCACCAGAGGGGAAATTTTCTGGCATCTAACGATACCTTGCATGGTTTGGTTTGAGAAATACCAGAGACTTTGCTTCCAGACTTGCATGTTCCAATGGACTTAGCAAACATCCTAACCATCCTCACATACCTCGGCGTCTAAGTGCTGTGCTTGCTAAGAGTCCTGGCCCACATTCCCCGGGTAGGATGTTGATCCCATTCCCAACCTGCACACTTTTTATAGCAGGGGGAGGGGAATTGTTACCTTTATTTTAAACTCACTTATGATTTCTTGGCTTAGAAAAGATTAGTAATGCCAATTAATCCAATGATAAGATCTTACTTTGTGTGTGTGTCTGTGTGTGCCTGTGTGTGTGTGTGTGTCTGTGTGTGTGTGTGTGTGCCTGTGTGTGTGTGTGTCTGTGTGTGTGTGTGTGTGTGTGTGTGTTTTGTATAAGCCAGAGATCAACATTGAGTTTCTTTAGCTCCACCTTATTTTTTGAGACCTGCTCTCTCAGTGCACCTGGAATTAACCCTTTCAGCTAGGCTGACTGGTCAGTAAGTCCCCAGGATCCTCTAGTCTTGTTCTCCCACTGCTTGAAAATAAATGCACACTGGGGACAGTGTGCTCAGGAAATGTGTTCCACAGTAAGAATATGTGACTGCAAAAGTTCAAATCAACTTGTTGAAACCTTTCCTTGGTCTGTCCTCTGTTAACGCGGTACAAAGCATCTTGAGTTCTTAAGAGGAGAATAATGTCTTCCCTGTGGCAGACATTGGGCCAGGCCTTCCTTTCAGCCTCATGACAATATTACGACTTAGATAAGCAGGCATAGTGTCACACACCTGTAATCTCGACACTTGGCAGTTAGAGAGAGAGGATCAGGAGTTCAGAGTCAGCCTCAGTGATGTAGTAAGTTGGAAGCTAGCCTGCCTTACACAGACTGTTTTTGAACAGAGTGAGGGACCAATGCAAACCCTGTGTCCTATAGAGGCCTGGGACCCTGTTACTCTGGCCCAGACCAGCTAGTGTGTAGTCAGACCAGAAACCCGGCCATCCGACCCAGTTCTCTGCCCTTGGCCTTTGGGTTATTGTTGGATCACAGCTTTGTGTAAGAAGAAAGCAGAGTCTTGGGGAAGTTAAAGAACTCCTCCAAGCCAAAGCAGCAAGTCAGGGCAGAAAAGCCCAGATGGCAGTGGAGGGAGGTGGGCCAGTTCATCCCAGCACGGGCCTTTCCTTCTCCCTTTCGGGTGTGTGTGTGTGTGTGTGTGTGTGTGTGTGTGTGTGTGTGTGTGTGTGTGAATCATCTCTTTAACGCCTGCAGGGGGCCCAGGCCTGACTCCCTGGGATCATTTCCTAGTGTCAAGAACCCCAGAAAGGTTCCCCGTGGTGATGCTTTCCTTTACTTAAGTAAATGAAAAAGAACAAAGAAACATTCTTTTTATTGGTTTCTGCTGAGCAAATACAGGTATGTCAATCCACCCACTTTCAAATTCCATTTGTTTACATTTGGAAATTACCTGGGCATGTTCTTTAAATTAAAAGTAATTTCTCCAGCAGAGAGAAGATAAGGGAAACCATGCCTTTGACCTTTGGTATTAAAATACCTTTACATCTTCCCAGCACCGGCTGATTTTTATAAGCTCTCTGAACCCTACCTTCCCTCTGTCAGCTTTACATTTGACGTGCTGCAACCACAGCCCAGGCTGGAATGACCAATGCTAAGATGTCACCAGAGAATCCAAGTCAAAGCATCGCCCAGGCTCGACACTGCTAAAAATAAGCAAGCGTGAGCAGGGGTTATTTCAAGACTCTCCCACAAGTTTCCGGGGTTCAGAAACTAAACCAATTCTAAAAGAAGCACGATTCATCCAAGTGCTGTTCGGGCAGTGTCCAGGGTAGAAGAAGTCCTCTGCTCTCTAGGAGCTGGCCTACTAGAAGAGGACAGACTGACATTAAGTAAACAATCACTGTGTGATCATATACCCAAGGATGACCTTCAGGGTGGTGCTTGCTAATGTCCGCTTTACAACCTCGTTTGTTTTCTTATTTCTTCTGCCTTACATTTATGTGGCTGAGTGTGTGTGTGTGCACATGTGCGCGCGTGCACCACACGCCTGAACCAGCAGAGGCCAGATGAGGTGTTAGATCCAAGTTGCAGGCAGTGTGAGTGAGCCTCCTTGTAGGTGCCTGGAACTGAATCCAGGACCTGTGAAAGAGCAGCAAATGCTCTTCACCACTGAGCCAGCTCTCTACTACTTTCTTGATGGTATGGGGTTCTCTTCAGATGCAAAGCTAGGCTTCTGGCACACTGAAGAAAAGGAAGGCCACAGCACCGAGCTTCCTATCCAGCTAAGGGATAACCTTGCCCACTACATTAAAAGATGATTCTAGAGCAAGAATTAGCATTAGAAGAGGCAGGGAAACTTAAGAGAAGGGGCTGGAAGATGACAGGAAAATGGGGGTGTGGCGTGTGGTTAAACAGCGAGAGAAGGAAATCCAGCAGCAGGAAGACAGACGTGGGAGAGCCCACACCCTGAAGCCTCGCTTCTACTTAGTAGGTGAAGGTAAAATGAAAACAAGATCACAGTGGCGTAACCAAAGTGACAGGAGGTAGTGAGTCTGAGACTGAAGCAGGGCACTGTTCCGTCATTCATGTCTAGCTGCCAGCCTTTGTCATCACAGGGATAGAGTGGGGCTGACACTCCAGAGAGCATGCCTTCATGTCAGGAGGGAGCACGAACAAGGGGAAAGAAGTCACATGCCAGCTCCTTCTCTCTCTTTAAATAAGGGAAACCATTTATGCAATGCCCGGGGATCGAACTCGTGCCTTCATGCATGCTAAGCCAAGCCCTATAATCTACTGAGCCGGCAGGTGAATGTTTTGAGAATAGATGCTGGATAAGTAACTATTACTGCCACACTGAAAACAAGGGAGAAAAAAATTTCTACACTGTGAAGGACACAGCTGAGTTTGGAGGATTTGAACCCATAAATCTCACTAATTTGCAGTGGGGTTCTGCCATCTTTTAGCTGGGAGACCAGAGTTACCTCCTTGGGCCTAAATTGTTTTTATCCATAACAAGACATAAGGAGCCATGCTTCTTCTAAGATTTGTGTGTGTGTGTGTGTGTGTGTGTGTGTGTGTTCTATAATCTGAAGTTCCAAGGCTTGTATAACATCTATTTCTATAACACTAAAAGGGAGACTGGCCTTTGTGGAGGCTTTAGAAAACTGTTGATGGTTTTTTAAAATAGAGCCAGTCCTCTTTCAGTCCCTGCTGATGGTACAGGGTGCCAGGAAATGTTGTCCATAAATATGAATGCTTAGGACTGTGCTGGCTAGTTTCATGCCAACTTGGCATGAGCTATAGCCATTTGAGAGGAGGAGACCGTTATTGAGAAAGTGCCTCCATAAGAGCAGGCCATAGGCAAGCCTGAAGGGTATTTTATTCTTTAGTGACTTGATGGGGAAGACCCAGCTCCATAAGTGGCACCATCCCTGGGCTGATGGTCCTGGGTTCTATAAGAAAGCAGGCTGAGCAAGCCATGGTAAGCAAGCCAGTAAGCAGCACTGCCTCCAGGTTCCAGGCTTGCCTGAGTTCCTGTCCTGACTTCTTTCAATGATAATAAACCCTTTCCTCCTCAAGTTGTTTTTGGTCATGGTGCTCATTACAGCAATAGAAATCCTAACTAGGACATTCTGTTGGGTTCTGTTGTTGTTGTTGTTGGTGTTGTTGGTGGTGGTGTGTCTGTCTGTCTGTCTGTGTGTGTGTTGTCTTAGACAGGTTCTAACTATATTTTCAGAGTGGTTTCATTTTTTGTATTGAAGTGAGTTTCTTGCTTATGAGTGGCATGCAGAGTGATAAGTTTTGAATCCCCAGTTATTGGATATCCACTGCCGCTAATGTAATAAGCCAGTCAAACCAAATTAACAAATCCAGGTTTAATGAACAGAGCAAAGTACTCCTCAGTGACCCTCAGGAGGGCAGGAGAGGAATCGCAAGGCAAATATGGCAGCCATATCTTAAGCAGCCTATAAGTGTGGTCTTGAGCAACCCTGGGGAGGGCTTTCTGAGCAGGCGGGGTCTGTGGGGAGAGAGAGGTGGGGCTTTCCCCTAATCATGGAGTTCTTCTCTTTAGTCTTCCATGAAGACCTCCTGGCTACCTTTGCAGTGTTACATTATTATGCTCATCCGAGGGGGAGAAGACACAAGGCTGGGAAAGGCTCTACCACTGCCCTGGGGCTACAGGCTTAATTACCAGCAAAATGGAGAGTCCGTTTAGGCTTGTCTGACAGCGAACCTGCTTTCTCTCTCACCTCACCCTAGGAGAAGCTCAACCAGATTCTCCATCATGCCTCAAGATCCTGCCCAGAGCCCCAACTCTGCAAACCTCAGGACAAGAGAGCCATAGTTCTCAGAGTAAGTTTTAGGCCTGCAATGTAGGGCCATGCACTATCGTAGCCTTCCAGGATCCCAAAGAAGCAGCAAACTTTTCCAGTTCTCGGCAGCAAGAGTTGGACGGGAGTAAAGAACAATTTCACCTTCCTTTCCGTTGCCAAGCAGTAGCTAACACAGTCTTCCAGCAAGGGAGGGGGAGGGGGAAGCAAACACCTAGGCTCTTCCCATCCTTTGTTGTGGAACTGCAGTGAGCTTCCCACAGGTACCAGTCTTTGCCTGTGTGATCCTCACAGGATGTGAGCTCAGCTGCCCAGCCAGGCATCGGGCTTCCTTTTGCTGTAATACACAGCCACCGCAGGAGGGAAAGAAGTCAGCAAATGCATGGACAGGACTCACAGGAAACGTTTTGTTGTAACAAGGCCAGCAAAGGTAGTAGCTATCATCCCCAGACTGGCTCTTGGAAACCTAAAACAGACTACGCCAGCACAAGACGATGTCCAGAACCTCACATAGGTTATTTTTCATTGTACTCCGTACTTAACCCTCTCTCCCAATGGCTTCTCCCACTCACCACACCCCCACCTTTTGCTGGTCCTTAGTGCTCCTAAGCAGCTCACCCTCTGACTTGGTGCCGCAGATGTCCCACGCTTTGTTCATCCCTTGAGCACTCTTTCACTCTTCTTCTCTCTCGGTTCCCTTTCTACTTCTGTCACACACAACCCGGATCCCGCACGGGAAACAAAACACGTGATAGCGGTTTCACACCTCAAGCTCCAGTCCCATTCCTTCTCCCGAAATGCCATTTCTCCTTCTTCATCGTCACCAGCACTCAGTGTTTGCTTCTTGATGGTCGCCATGCTGTCCAGGGTGGAAAACTGACCATTTACCACGGAGTCAGAGCCCTTCTTTTGGGTTTTCAGGGTTCTCGCAGGACCCTTTCTTTCTTTCTTTCTTTCTTCTTTTTTTTTTTCTTTTTTTTTTTTTTTTTGGATTTTTGAGACAGGGTTTCTCTGCAGCTTTGGAGCCTGTCCTGGAACTAGCTCTGTAGACCAGGCTGGCTTCGAACTCACAGAGATTCGCCTGCCTCTGCCTCCAGAGTCGGATTAAAGGTGTGTGCCACCAACACCTGGCTCATTTTAATACTTTTTTTTTTTAAATCAATCAACTCTACGAGAGTGTCATGCATGTATGGAACGTCAGAGCTCTCTTTTAAAAATAAAGGAACTTCTACGAAGATTAAGGTCAGCTTGTCGGAATGAAATATTCTTATCCTCTTGGACCTCTTGGATTAATTTTTTTTTTTTTTTTGTCCTGATGGAACTGGGTGGGCAATCCTAACTTAAATTCAGATGGTCCAGTGAATTAAGGTGTAGAGGGAGCCAAAGTGGTAAAACCTTTACAGCTGAAGACAAATGGAGACCCAGAGTGATACACAGAAAATGATGGTAACATTGTAAAGTGATGTAAGAGAGTTTTGGGGGGGGGGGGACATAACAGTCGATGTCATTCTGAAGAACCACAGACATTTACATCTCCACATTATTTTAACTGGTCACCATAATATATTCCTTGTACATTGTATGTGTGTGTGTGTGAGAGAGAGAGAGTTCACATGTGTGCATGCATATGTAAATTGTGTGGGCACAGTGTCACTCCTCAGGCACCGTCCACCTTGTTCTGAGACAGGGTCTCTCACTTTGCCTGAAGCTCATCAATTAGGGTAGGCTGGCTGGCCAGAGAACTCCAGGGATCCGTCTGTGTAGACCCTCTCCAGCCTGGGCTGATAAGTGTGTGCTGCCACACCCATCTTTTTAATGTAGGTATTAGGGTTCAAACTTAGGTCCTCATACTTCTGAGACAAGCTCTTCACAGACCCAATTCTCATTATCTCTTGCATATTTTAAGCAATAAAGAAATTGTGTTAAAATGTATATAACACAAAATTTATTAGTGCATTCTTTAAAGTGTTCGCTAGTACTAATATATTCATGCTGTTTACAACCACTGGAATATTTTAAATCTCATATTTATAGGTTAGCATTTCCTAATGCCTGTGGTCTCTCTGAAGCTAATGGTTTTTCCCTTGAGGAAAGGGAATTCGGTAGGAGAGAGACATTGCTGACTAATGGGTAGAAGTCCCTGGGAAGAAAAATTTGGCTCAACATGAGAAAGAACTTTCTGATCCAAGGGAACAGGAGGCCTGTGAGCTTGCCTTTGAAGGTGGAGAGTGGCAAGCATGAGCCCTCAGACCACCTGTTGGGTGTGTTTGGGAAGGATTCCTGTTCAGGGTGGGAGAGCGACCTCTGGGCTTCCTTCCAGCCTCAAGATCCTGTCACTGAACTGGCTGGAGATCTCTGCACTCTCAGATTTCAGATGCGCTGACAGTGGCTCAAGTGCTCTGGATCTGGGCTTTAAAATAGTCACACTTAGCATCGGGCATTGGCAGCTTTCGTCCCTTCCTGGAACGCTCACAGCTATTTTAGTCTAAACTGTGGAGAAGCAATTAAGAGAGGGTTACTTGGATTTAGGGCTAGTAATCAGTTACTAGCCAAGTGATACGCAGCAAGTGACCCTCACACGGAAAGGGCTTTCAATTCAAAGAGCTCTGCCAGTGTCGGGTAGCTCCATTCCAATCCATGTCCACTTGTGGTCAGTGACAGCTTCTAATACATGAGCCTAAGCACGCACCCCCTCAGCCCCATTAAAGTTCCCCAGTGCCCTCCTTCATTTTCAAAGTTCAAGTTCAAAGTAAAGACTGATCTTCTGAGTCTTGTCTTACCCACCTCCATCCCTTCAACTCTAATCTCCAGCTGAACGATGGTTTCAGTTCTCTAGTAATTTGTTGGGTTAATTCCCACAAATTCAATACTCTACTCTGGGGTGGTCCCATAAAGGACTTGTCTTTACTGTCCCTTACATTATCTAGGATGCTTCATAGTGCTCCATGGCCATGACTGCCAACATCCTAGAAATAGCATCTTTGGTGACTTTGGTGACAAGTTGGATCCCTGTGTTGATTAATATACCACAGGAACCAAAAGACAGGAGGATTAGGACCAGCAAGATGGCTTAATGGGCAAAGTAGTCATACCTAAAGACTTGAGTTCAATGCCTGGGATCTACATGGTGGAAAGAGAATGGACTCCCACAAGCTATCTTCTGACCTTTACATATATGACATGGCACATACATGCACTTTTCTACATGTACATAAGTGTACAAATGTGCACTGGTACATACATACATATAATTTTTTAAAAAAAGATTGAAGGATTAAAAAGCAATCTTGGACCGGGAAAGTTCCTTATACACTTGACAGGAGACATGGAATCAACTTTATAAAGAATACTAAATACAATCACATGATAACAATGACAATGATTGCAGTGCCAGGGGTTGATTTTTTTCTCTCTCTTTCTCATCTGTCTATCTATCTATCCATCATCCATCCATCCACCCACACATCATCCATCCATCCATCCACCTATTTATCAACCTAGATAACTATCTAACACAAGGTCTTATGTACCAAAAGATAACCTTGAATTCTTGATCTTCCTGCCTCTACCTCCAGCATGCTGGGATTACCACCATGAGCACCTACCTCCAATTTTAAGCAGTGTTGGTGGGGTCAAATATACTAAGCAAACATTCTACCAACTGAGCTACATCCCCAACCCTGAAACATGCCTTTATTCTGGAACGGCAATATCCAGGGCTCAATCCTTTGCTAGTGGCCTAGGAGGTTGATAAGTCTTCCTGAGACATGAATTTTAGGAGCCATCTGATACTCAGGAATGATCATTCATCAGTAAAAATGCCTAGCTAACCACCCTCTGCAACTCAGCATAGCTTGATATTTGGTATCTACTTTCAAATGTTGGTGACATAAGAAGTGAAAATCTAAGGTCTTATAGAGGCTACCCATCTCAGATAAGTTTGTTTGACCCAGTATTGGCTTTTAACATAGCTAGAAAAACATATTGGTTACAAACATTTGGGGGAATCTATTTTTATAGATGTGAATCCATACTTAACCCCTGGGAGGTCCTCTCTTTGGATTATATATTCAGTTAGGTTTGATGCATATTTGATATCTTGTATTTACCATTATGGTGCTATACAGAATAGTCTTGTGCCTATGATCCTCTGTGCTCCGCCTAATTATCCCACCCTCCCCACCCCCCCCAGGATCCCTGGCAACCATTGGCCCCTTTACTGTCTGTAATAGCTTGAATGAGAATGGTTTCCAAAGGCTAATATACTTGAATGCTTCTTCTGAAGTTGTGGAACTGTTTGGGGAGGATTGGGAGCTATGGCATTTTTGGAGGAGGTGTGTCACAGAGGGTGGTCTTTGAGGTTTCCAGGGTCTCTCTCTGTCTTGTGGTTGTCACAACATGTAATCTCTTAGCTACTGCTCCATAGTCATGCCTGCCTGCCTGCTGCCATGTTTCCTGTCATGATGGTCATAGACTACTATCCTCTGGAACCATGAGCCCCAAATTGAATTGCCTCAGCCGTGGTGCTTTGTCACTGCAGTAGAAAAGGAAAACAACATCTATAATTTTGCCTTCTCCAGAAAGTTATATAGCTCAAATCACAAATTATGCAGGCTTCTTGGATTGGTTTCTTTCATTTAACAATATGCATAAATTTCTTTCTTTTTGGTGGCTGGTAGCTCCTTCCTTTCTCATGTTGAGTAATTCCACTGGACGGAGCCACACGGATTATCACTGTGGAGAGTCTACTGAGGGACATCTAGGTGGTTTCTAGTTTGCAACAACTAGAAACAGTTATTACAGAGAGTTGTATGCCATTGCACAGACATATATTTTTTCACTTCACTTGGGAAAATATGAAGGTTTTTTCTTGCGAGGTCATATGGTAAGTCAATGTTGAACTTTTTACAATATTGCCAAATTGTCTTCCAAATCAGCTGTACCAGTTGACATCCTATTGAAAATGAATTACCATTCCTATTCTCCACCCTCCGCAGGCTTGATGTTAGTATGCGCATGTGTATTAATTTTAGTTACTCATATATAGGGATGCAGTGGTGCTGCATTATTGTTTTAATTTGCAATTCTCTTATGATGTGGGCTTAT
This sequence comes from Phodopus roborovskii, assembly GCF_943737965.1. Lineage (NCBI taxonomy): Eukaryota > Metazoa > Chordata > Mammalia > Rodentia > Cricetidae > Phodopus > Phodopus roborovskii. The sequence continues at coordinate 3,787,609 of NW_026126515.1, read as the reverse complement.
TGGCTATCTGTTTATATTCTTTGGTGAAATATCTGTTTAGATCTTTAGTTCAATTTTTTGGTCAAGCCATATACATGTATATAATATAATTTGAAGAGTTCTTTGTATATTTTAGATTATAAATGCTTTATTGCATATGCATTTTGCAAGCATTTTCTTCTAGTCTATGGTTTGTCTTTTCATTCTTCTAGTGTTTTCCACAGAGCTGCACTCAGCTTGTCAATTGTTCACAATGCATGCGTGTATGCATGCATGTGTGTGTGCATGTGTGTACCTGTGAGTGAGCATGCAGAAGCCAAAGGAGACTGTCAGGTGTCCTTGTCCTTCTCCATAGTCTCCATCTTTGTCTTTCCTGGCCACCATGGGATGAACAGCTTCTTCCTCCACACCCTCTCACCATTATAGTGGTCAGCCCTTAGTAATGCAGCCAGCCAAGTATGGCTTATTCTGAAACCTGGGTCAAAATAAACTTTCTTCTTCTTTCTTTTCCTTTTAAGTCCTTTTCCTTGAGTATTTATTGCAACAACTAACACATAGCTTGTCACTAACCTGGAGCTCCCTGTACCCTGGAAACCCAGGGAAAACATTTTGATTAGCAAAGTAGCTGCTACAATGCTTTGTAGCCTGTGAGATGAAGCAGAAGTTTGGTGTGTGTGCATGCGTGCGTGTGTGCATGTGCGTGCGCGCGCGCGCGCGTGTGTGTGTGTGTGTGTGTGTGTGTGTACATACATGTGCAAATGTATGTGTTAAGATTTTCATTCACTTCCAGAGCTGGGTGTCATTGACTGCAGACAGTCAATCAATGTGAAGAATCTCCTTTGGAATTTCAGAAGGGAATTCTCTAGTCCACAAGACCAGAGAGCCAGGCACAGGCAAACTTCCCAGTACTCTAAGTAGTGGGTTTCACTCTCAATGCATGTAAGTATTGCTAAAGAACTTTAAAAAAAAAAAAAAGTCTGAATTGGAGTCTCCAGGCTTGGGCCCAAGGTATGCAACCCTCCCCAGGTGATTTGATCACGTGACTTGTGCTTAGAGCTACTTATCTAAGCAAGTGTATGATGCTCAGGCTGTTCCTTCTTGAGGTGTGAACTATAGCTCAGTAATGTTATCTGAGCAAAGATCCTACACCCACTCCTATGGAGGAGGCAGTTGATGAACGATTTCTTCTATGCCATCACAAGTAGCTAATCCACAAACGAGATGTGGGTTTCCTTCTTAATAAAAATGTTCTCTCTTGCAAGGGAAAAGGAGGAGGCAGAGTTGAAACCCACCAAGATAATTGAAGTAAATAACCCTGGTCTCTATGACAAGAACTTCTTCTACATTGCATTAAATAAAAGCAAGAGTCGCTTTAACAAGAAACAATCTGTACTGAGCCTTCCCCTCTTTGCCATCGTCTAGAAATCTTTACATTAATTTGCAGTTGCTGACACATTTCTTATTATTGAGAGAACAGTCTCCTTCCTCCAATGTTCTTCTCCTTTCTTTAAACAAGTTAGCAGAACAGGAGGCCAGAGAGTTCTTGGTATGTTTAAAGTGAAGCATGAGAATCTTGTCAAACCAGGAATCAAAATACACATTCCCCCTCCCCCTCTGGCTCATTCAACAATTGACTGAGAGACATAGTAAAGATGATTTTGTTTTGTTGAGACAGGGTGTCTCTCTGGAGCCCTGGCTTTCCTGGAACTCACTATATAGACTAGGTAGGCTTCAAACTTACTTCCCCTGGTTCTGCCTCCCTGCTGCTAGGATTAAAGGCTTGAACCACTGTTTGGTCCAGCCAACAAGTTCAAATGTGCCTGAAAGGAGAAATGAGGACTAAGAAAAGAAAGAGACAAGAGATAGAAGACAGAGTCAGGAGGGCACTCAGTGATACTGCAGATGCCCCAAGCTTATTACTCATTGCCCTTATATACTCCAATCAAAAGGGGAGGGCAAAAGATACAAGAAACAAACAAATGTAATTACCTTCCCAATACCCAGAATATCTGGTGACCATGCACTGAGATAAACATCCTATAATTTTGTCTTGAGGGTCAAGACATCTAGTAATTACATCTTATGTCAAACACGCTGTCATTTAACCTTGAAGAACAAGAATAGGTTTGAGCTCTCTGACCTTAAGTCAAGATGGAACGGAGTCAATAACAATAGACCCCCAACAAGCCACCGTACCCAGCTCAGGGAGGAGTTTACAACATATTTCCTGCCTAATAGATTGGCCAACATCTGACAGACCTATGGTGAATCAAGCCTTCAGAGGGTAATTTGGGGGATTATACAGCCAGGAATCAACACCCTGCATCTTAGACAAGAGGCCATATATAGAGGTTTTCTACCAGGAAGGAGTAAATGAGGAGACATACTGACCTACTTCAGAAGTTACGATGCTTTTCTTCTGGGATGAGCAATGGGTTCCATCCTTCTGGGGTTGGGGTTGTTGATTCAGTGTGCCTAAGTGGTGGTCATAGAGTTCATGGTTCTGAAGCAAGGAGAAAGTGGAAACGGCTACTACCTGAAATAATGAGAAGAAATGGAAATGAGGAGAGGTAGGGAGCAGGTACATACACAAAGGTCCCTACTTCTCCATCTGCTTATAGCTCTTTTCAGTACTGACTCATCTCTCTGAATTAAGGGAAGCTCCCATGGATCACAGAAGTTGGTTCTTGAGTTTAGAATCAGTCACATGGTAGTCATTAGTGAGTCCAGGGAAGAGATGATAGGTCAGTATACTAACTGCTTAGCTGGCTTCACCATTGGGGGAAAATGACTCAAGATTTGTTGCCGCCATGGAAGGCAATGTCTTTTTACATTATCACCATAGTTTCTGCTTTATTTGTTTGCAGAGTGTCTGGGACATTGCAGGTTGGTTTAGTTAGAGTAGAAGAACACATTGGATTTAGAGAGCTTAAGAGTGAACCCATAATGCATTTACGATGTCAGGAAGATGAAAGACAAAGGAACAGGAAGACCAGGAGCCGTAGTCCCCAACACAAGCTCTAGAGAGTGCCATTTGCCTCTTGTCTCTGTGATGCTTTTCTAGAACTTGACTTTAGGATTCGGACAATAAAACAATGAGAATAAGATCTCTCAGCATCTAACCCATCATAGACCCAAGCAACATCACTGAGTGTTCCTCTCTCAGGCCCTGCACCTCTCTCCCCATTTCTTTGGCTTCCCTTTGGGTTGTGTCAAGGTAAAAAGAGAGTGCTAAGAGAAAATAGGGGTCTCTGCTACTCATTTTTCTTTTTTCTATACCCCCTGGAGCCACACCATTTTTCATGAACTTACAGAATGCCTCACTCATTGTTATGGTAGCCCTCAGAATATTGCCTCCCTTGATGGAACTCACATGCAAAAATAAGTGTGGTGGAGGCAGACTGAGAGAAATCACGCCATTTCCCCTTGTCTCAAGGCTAAAGATTTGGGTCAACAATCAAACCAGATATGATCCGAAACCTTTCCTGGCTCTGTCTCACAATCATCAAGTTGGTCATATCTAATTTCCTGGTAAGTATTGAACCCCCACTGAGCCTCAAATACTGGGAAAGGGCAGTTTAGTATGCTAGAGGAAGCACCTTGCTGAATCAGAGCAGTGAGACTTGAGAGCTCTCTCTCTGGGTCTCTGTCTCCCTAAGAATTCTTGGGTGTGTCCCTTCATTCATGTTGGCCATAGTTACTTCGCTGTTAAAATGGTCACTGAAGGAGAGAGCAAAGAGCCAACTGAGAAGAGGCTGTCTCAACCGCCTTTCCTTGTGGCTATTAACCACAGTAACCCCACATGCCTCTTGGAGCCTTGTTCTCCCTCGTGATGCCTATCCAGACCTTTCACCTGCATGCCCTAGACACCCACGCTTTATCAGTTTCCTTTAGTCTCTTGATCTCATTTCCATCTTGCTCCTAAGAGAGTATGCAAGTGAGGGCTTTTGTTTTGCCTGTGTTAAATATCATTGCCTGCACTGATGCCTAAGATGCCCTGAGGAGAGGCATTGTAAGTGGGCATCACTGGGAGGGTGGGAAGCAGTGACAGGGAGAACCTGGGAGCTGTTCTCAGCATTGATCCCTACTACAAATATTCCTGCATGCCTGTCTCAACTTGTTTTGTGAGACGATAAGCGTTCCTGTAGTTTTGGGTAACATATCTGGATGGTTCGAACTCCTTTCTGCTGTGTTTTTAATGGCTTGCAAGCACAGGAGACATTGATCACCCTTGCTTTTAGTTCTAATATCTATTGGCATTGACCAAAGAGAATAATTCTCTTCTGGTTGTTCTGTATTCTCCTATTCTGTTGGCTGTGCCTTTGGGTAGCCACCCAGCCACAGTTGCATAAATAAAAGAGCTCTAGATATTTCAGAGTCACTGTTTTGAGTCTGAACCCTTTACCTCCAACACCTGCTTCTAGTTTTCAGCCAAATTCTCCATCTTTTCCTCAGGATTGACCATGAGTACTCTTTACAGCTTTGGCATGGGTTAAAGGGTTTCGGCTCCATTGCCTTGAGACTTACTGCAACAGAGAAACGCCATGACTGCAGAAGCTGCTCATTTCCTGAAGAAGAGGGAGGAGGAGGGAGAAGGGATGGGCAAGGTACACTCTCCAAAGGTATGTCCTCCTTCTCTGCCACTACTTCCTTCACCTAGGTTCCACTCCTGAAGTCTCCAACACCTCCCAGAATAGTGACACCAGCTGGGGACCAAGCTTTCAACAGGAGCCCATGGGGAACAGTCACATTGAACAACGCCTTTCCGTTTTATAACTCGGGGCTCTCTCCACTACTCGCTCTGGTCATCTCAGGATCTTTGTTCTCATGTTTTTGTTTTTGTTTCTTTGAGGTTCCACTGCCAGACCTGAGGTTTTGCCAGATACTGTGACTCTTTTCCCTGTTTGCAGTGGCTCAAAGTTCCTCTCCTCTGAGTCCCAAGCTGTCTCCCATTCTGTTCTCAAGAAGGATTCCTTTTCTGTGGTTTTGTGGGAAAAGCCAGCTGCAGCTGTTACCTGGGATGTCTTGCCTCTGCCTGTCATCGGCATAGCCCCTTCTCTGACAGGCAGGGATTTCCGCTGCTGCTCTGGAAGGTTTCAGTGGAAAAAGGAGCAGACTGAATGCCATTCTATTTTGCGTGGCCGACCATCTTCTCAGCACCAGATTTAAGAGACCACTTCTCTTCCTCCCCCAACCTCCCCGCCCCCCCCGCTTGATTTTCCATCCCACATCATGAAGGCTACATTAGGAGGAGCTGAGTGGTACGCAAGAATGAATCCAAAATTCCCTTGCCCTTTCTTTTACAGGCCATGCCTGCCTACCTCCCAGGCCTCTGCCAGCTTCTAAATTCCATGCTTCCAAATAAGACAGTAAAACATTCGACTCTGTGGATTGCTAGCAGATTCTTGGACTGGAGCTCATGTCCCCCAATGGAAAGTGCAATGGGGTAACATATGCATTGCATTGTCTTTCCTTTTTAAAAACTCATTTTACAAAACTCCTTAATTGAATCAGGCTTGAACTTCCTGTAGCTTGAAACCAAATAGAATTACACTGATGCTAAAAATGTAAATGTATCCCATATACCATGGGCCAATGTATGCTCGGGGCCACTGAGGCCTGAAGGCTTGTGTGCACACTGAGGTGAGAAGAGAGAATCTGTGGATTCAGGTATCTGACACATAAACATTTACAGGAACGTTTCAAAGGTTTTGCTTCCTTAGGACGGTAAAACTGTCTTTGACTTTAGAGTCCTCGAATGCCAGACCCGGGAAGACTTCTTTCTGTGGGATCACTGGCTCATTCTCCAGATGGTGGGAAAGACGCTGAGGAGGGAAAAGGGACTCAATTTCAGGATATCAACATAGCCAGGGCCAGGTCCTATCCGGCACACCCTGGTTCAGCTTTGACTATGCCAGTCACTGCCCTACACACTGAGATTGTCTTGAAGTTGCCCCAAGTGTTGGGGAGTCCACACCAGACCTTTATCTGTTACTCACTTTGCAGGAAATAGATAGGACTATTTCATCAGACTGACAACAGAAAGGAATGCTAGCCTACCTCCCTCGACTCCAGCCCCATTCTGCAAACAAGATGCCCACACAGTCATAGAGGTCGATTAGTGCTGCCTGTGCCAATTCTTTGCCAGCCATTCATTTCAGTGCAGAAATTTACTTCTTATGATTCAATAGTAACTGATCTACGGATGGCCACAGCTTGGTGACAGACACTGCTGCTCATCATGTCTCCCTGTCTCAGGGCATGTCAGGAGACATCATTTGGAGCATGCATAAATGGAACTTATCTTACTTTTTAAAAAAGGAATGTAGGCAACCCCCAGTGGTGGAAAACTATGTAGGAGATGCTGAGCTGGGGGCACGGATGCAAGCTTTGACTCGGATACCAGCCCAAGTCTTCCTTTCCTGGTGCTGTTGCTGGGCAGACTAGTTACTGACACAAAGCTCCTCCCTGATAAGTTGAACCGTTCCCCCTCCCAACTTCATTATGCCTGCAGCCAGAGCTCTGCTGTAGAGGAAGCCATGCCAGACACCCTGATTCACGCGCTTAAAATATCTGCCGGCCTGGGTATGCGGGTGAGGCGACAAATCTGGAAAACATACATCAGATCGGCAGATGCTCTGAGCATGCGCCAAGAACGGCCGCAGGATGAACAAGTGTCCTCTAACCTGGGTCTACGACCAGGAAGGGGTGAACAGATGCAGCTTCTAAACTGGAGATTGGTGGGTGAGGAGGGCAGGAGCTGATATGCAGAAGAGGTCTTAAAACCATCACCAAATATCCCAGGTACCAGGTATAAGACCTGAGTTTGTAGGGAAGGGCTGGGCTGGAAAAGGAGACCTCAACGTTAGAAAAACTTCTGTGTATGCATTTTTACTAGGTATTGACCCAGAGCATGCTGGGAAAGTACTGTTTTACTGAGTTATGCCTGAACCTTGAACAAATTTAAGGTTGATGAGATGGTTCAATGGGTAAAAGCACCAGCCATTTAAGCCTGGGGAACCCGAGTTCCATTCCTAGGTCCTAAATGGAAGGAAGAGAACCAACTCTCAAAAGGTATCCCATACTGCCACTGTGTGCATACCAGCTTGTGCACATGCCCTCCCCCCAAATACTAATAATAATAATAATAATAAATAACATTTAAAATCAATCATAAAATTTAATTTTAAAACAGGGGTCTTGTTAAGTTATCCAGGTTGTCTCCAACATTGCCATGTAACCCCCCGCCAGCCTTGGATTTGCTGTCCTCCTGCCTCCGCCTCCTGAGTAGCTAAGATTACAGGAACACTCCACCAAGTCTGGCTGACAATGTTCTTTGAAGAACTTGGACCAACTTTGGGCTTCAGAGAGAGTCTGGCTTTGCCTTCACCAGCTGCCGCACCGGGATAGAAAAGCACAACATGGAGTATCTGAGCTTAGGATCCTCCTCGAATGACTGTATATGCTTGTAAAGAAATGAAGCAGGTATGTCCCAGAGATCTGCATCAGAGGGAGCCAAGAAAGATTGTGAGTCAGGAGGAGGAGGGGGCAAAGACTCCACCATCTCTGGGAAAGGCCAACTGCAGGGCCCTTCCTCTATGAAAAGCAACGGAGCCACCCAGTCACTTCTGAAGCATAGAAGTGAGACCTTGAGGGCACTTCTGAATGCCACACGGCCACCCAGTGCAGGGTTCCTTGGCCTGGGTCTGGGGACAGCTGACTTCCTCACATGCCTGGATCCTAATTCCAATGCAGTTTTAGAAGCATGAGAAGAAAGAGGGTTCAGACCTTCAGCTCAGATTTCTAACCTTCACTGAGTTGCACTCTGTGTCACCGTATCAGACACTTTGGGGTGCTGGGGAGAAGAACACCAGGAGTAGGTGGGAAAGAGTGGGAGGTGTCACCGAGCAGCAGCAGTCACATCTCAGGAGAGCCCGTGCACCACAGGTAGAGGCCCAGGAGAGAGCAGATTAACAGGTGCTGGGATCAGTGGCTCCGGCAGACTTGATGGTGCCAGACTAGGGATGCCAGCTGATCTATCTGCAGGTACCAGAAAGTGAGACTGTCAGGGTGCAAAGAGGTGAGAGACTGAGAAATCGCTGTAGTTTCTGTTTTCCCACTCTGAAGGAGGAGCGAAACTGAAGGACAGGTAATTCCCTCCCTTTCTTTCCAGGAAAAGCAACCAGGGCTTTGTATTGCAAGACCTTGGTGCCCTGACCCCAGGCAGGGGGATTTCCAGTTCTTTGTGACGCTTGCCCACCTGGGGGGATTGAGAAGCCTTCCAAGGAGGGGGTAGCAGTTACTGCCTTGTGAGTAAGATCATGTCAGGGCCTGACTCACTAACGGTGGCTGGATCCTGGGAACACAAAAGGGTTGAGTTGTGGGGTTTTCCACAGAAGCATAGGGATGCGTGGACAGATGAGGGAAAGCTGTGAAAGCTTGTGGATCTTAGACACTGTGTGGTTTTCAGGGTCGGGACAAAGGTTTTTTAAGGGAGGATGCAGATGGGTCTAGAGCAGAAAGCAGGGCATGCTGGGGGCTTCAAAGAACAGAGACAGCAAGGGACAAGAGTGGCTCACTGATTGACAACAAGGTGATGAGTTGTCCTTGAGCTTGTCCAGGGTCAAGACATAAACTTACACAACCTCCAACTCCTTTTCACGATCTCTGCTTGTTCCTATAACATAGAACGGCTGACATGGATTTCCAGATTCCCGGCACATTATAGTCTTCTCACTACCTGGGCCACAGTGATGGTTACTCAGCTGTGTACTAGCCTCTCGGCAGCCCCTAGAAATAAATCTACTGTGCATGTCTTGGGATAAGAAACGAATGTGCTGCAAACTGGCTGAGTCCAAGATGCCGACAAGAAGCATTGCCTGAGCGTTCATATTTAATGAAAATGGCGTCTACTCTTTCTCGCGTCACACTATAAACCGATAACAGTGGAATACGCTCAAGCACTGACGGGCACAGGGCAGTGCCCAGCTCTGCTTTATTCAGAATTGCTTCATTGAGCCACCCACAGTCTTACCCCTGGCTATGATGTCTAACTCTTCAATAGACTGACGAGGTCTCTCCGGTCAAGCAGAAATAGAATCTGTCCATGATTGTGGAAGTGACATTTTGAATGGCCACCAAGTGTTCAGTCAGTCTGGCATAGGATAAGGCTAAAAAACAACTATAGTATGAAAGACTTCCTCAGCTACCACCACCCCAGGCCAATGCAGAGAGCATACCTCCCTCCATCTCTCTCCACCCCTGCTTTCTAATGCAGCTATGTGTTTGCCCTCATTTCTCCAAGGTCTAGTTCAAACGTATCATCAAGGAGTCCTCTTCAAAACCCAGGCAGCAGAGCCTGCTTGTTCCTCTGTACCTGGTACATTGTTTCATCTCACTGTACACTGTAATTAGTTCCTTTTTATTTACTGGCTAGGAAATCCCCAAAGAAAACAAGCCAAATCTGTTAACGCCCTAAGCCTTGTATGAATACAGGTGTAATGCTCTTAATGTCATTTACAAATTCAGTTTAAAGATGAATAATGAGCAGATGGAATGACTAAATTAAATCAGGTTCTTTTAAACTTGCTTTTAATTTTATGTTTTCCATGTATGGGTGTTTTGACTGCATGTATGTCTGTGTACCACATGAGTGCCTAGTTCCTGGAGGAGCCCAGAAGAGGGCATTGGATCCCCTAAGATTATTGTGAGCCTCTGAGTAGGTGCTGGAAATCCAACACAGGTGCTCCAGGGGAGCAGGCAGTTCACAGAGCTTTGGAGTCGTCTCTCCAGCCTTACTGTTACCATTATTATTATTGTTTGGGTTATGGTCATTGAACATAGTACTGAGTTTCATAAGAACATTTTTGTGCAAATTGAAAACATCCTTTGATGTCCCCAAATACATGGTTTCTAGATGTCATGAGCTACAGAGTCAAAAAACAGGAAAAGATATCTATGGGAAGACACATTTTTTTTATTAAAAAAAAAATCCAAAACAAAACAAAACAAACAAACAAAAACCCCAAAATACAAAACAACAACAACAACAAAAGATCAACCAGGCAAAGTGGCCCACACTTTTAATCCCAGTACTTGGGAGGCAGAGCCAAGCTGATTTCTGAGTTCAAGGTCAGCCTGGTCTACAGAGTGAGTTCTAGGACACCCAGGGCTACAAAGAGGTCCCCTGCCTCAAAACACCCAAAAATTAATTGATAAAATACACATAAAATATGCATAAAATTGCACATTTTTATGTGCACAGTTCATGGCACCACACCTTTCCTCTGCTGTGACCATCACATGTTTCTAGAACTTTTTTATCACCCTGAAACTCCACACTCATTAAACAATAACCCCATCTTTATTCCCATCTAGCTTGGTAACTGCTGTACTGTTGTGTCTCTGTAAATTTCAGTTCTCTAGGAAGCTCTGACAAGTGCAGCCATACAGTATCTGTATTTTATAACTTGCCTATTTCACTTAGCATAATGCCTTTAAGGCTCATTCAGGGACCAGGCAAGTTCTGGAGCCTCCTCCTTCATCAAGGCTAAAAGATATTCCATGTGCTAAACATGGTGTATGCATTCATCTCTAAACAAATATTTCTAGTGGCTTCTACCATCTGGTTATGGAATAATAATGCTGCCAATGATTGTAAGCATGCAAACACCTGTCCAAATTTCTAACTCTTTGGGGCATGCACAGAGAATTACAAGACCACATGGCAATTCCGTGTTTGGTTTTTGCAGAAGTCTCCATATTGTTTTCCCCTGTGGTACCATTTTACCAGGGAGACAGAGGTGTCCTTCTCTCCACACCCTCAGCCTTCAGCTTGGATAAAGCTTGGGTGTAGCTTCCAATGGTTCATGTGCAAAGCTTGCTTCTCACTGTTATGATGTTGAGAGTGGTGGAGGCCTTGGGAGGCAGGGCTGTGTAGGTCATTAGGCATTGCTCTCAGACAGATTAAGGTTGTTCTCTTTGGGTCCTGGTTACTTCTTATGAGAGGTTGGTTATTTTTTAAAAAATGAGCATAACTGACCCGTGCCCCCCAGTCTCTGACTTCTTGTCTTGGCACATGGTCTCTTCCTTGTGCATGATCTGTCATCATAAAACCATCAGCCATGATGTTTCTCAGACAAAGGGGGGCCTGTACCAGAGGCCAACAGATAAGGCCACCTGGCCTTGGATTTTAGCTTCCAAAATTTAGAACTAAATAGGTATGTTTTCTTTATAAAATATCCAACCTCAGTTATTTTTGTTATGGCAACAGAAAATGGATGGATATGGTCAATAATGACTCTTGTTTTTGTGGTGTGTGTATGTGTGTTAAATTACAGCCCTCCTAATGAGTTTGAATTACTACATTGCTATGGTTTTGATTTGCATTTCTATAATGATCAACAATGTTGGAGAAAGGCTAAAAGTCCTTACTGTATATATTTTACTATTAAAGAAATATATCATATATTTTACAGAACATTTGAAATATACAGAAACGGAAATTAAATCCTAGAAAAATACAAAAGAAAAAAAAAACCCTTTTAATCTCATTTCTTAGAGGATACTCTTCTGATCTTTTTTTCACTTAAATGAATTTTTCTGGCAAAAAAATAAAAAGAAAAAAAAAAAGTCTTAGTAGCAAACTCCATGCCCAACCCTGTCCCAATAAGAAACCTTTCTTCTTCAGCGAATAATTTTCTCTAAGTTTCTTAAAGGCTGTGCTGGAAGGGGGAAATGTGTCATTGATTTGTGGCTTACTACCAGGTGTCTGTTTTGCAGAATGGGCAAAAGGCTGAGGGCAGGGAAACTCTTAGGAGCTGTTGGTGTTGGAAGGGAAGTGCCGCCAGAGAAGAGTGGCAGGTGAGGCCCAGCTACTGGCACGGGAGAAGGAACAGATGTCGTGGGAGATGCTGCGCTTACATTTCTGCCATCACACGAGATCCCTAGTGAAATCTTTATTGCTCGCTGATGCCTGCTGGAATGAGTTTACTCACTGGGAATGTGGTATGTGCCAGAGATGGGAGGAGGCTGGAGAAAGGGAGCAGAGTTTGGGCCTGAAGGGGGTAGAAGTTAGGCACCATGTGCCCTCTCTGTTAGCATGGCCCGGGCCTGTGTTACTAATCTTCACCTATCTGTGGCTTAAGAGTTACCAAAAATTCATGACTTTTTTCTTTCTGGGCTCCTTTATACTAACATGATCATGTGACTGTGTTTTAATGGGGGAGAATAGACTTGATTTTTGTGATTTCCGGACCAAAGTTTTTAAGAAGCATGTTCCCCGTTCTCCTTGCTCCCTGTCAGCTTCATGAGGAGCATGGCAAAGCCTTAGGGGTAGGGTCTTTCTGTGCCGCTCAGGATGCCTTCACATTCCCGACCCTCCTACTTCAGTCTCCTGAGGATTACAGGCATGTGCCACCATGCTTGATATCCTAAACTTAGGTTTCTGCAAATTCAGCAGAGCCACATGGAAGGCAGCCACTGGGCTTACTTGCAAAAGTAAGTTTGTGAAAGAGCACTTCCTACAGTTCCAATAGTCCAGCCTGCCTTGGTTAACACACCAAGATGGAAGTGATTCAGTTGCCTGGTTTGCAGCTTTAGTGGGTAACATGGAGACCGGGGACACAGTGCACTATGGTGACAGCTGGGATAGTATAAGGAATTGGTTTGGTTGCGATTTGGTTTGGTTCTGTTGCTACTTTGTACTAACTCTAGTAGCACTCCAAGACTTGCTGTCTGTCACATGATCAGAGGACTGGCTACAACAGGCCTGTCTGCTTCCTGTTCCGTGCCACAGGATGTCATAGGTCTTTCACATCAACCAATGACAACTCAGTGTTCTGTGTTGATTGTCACACGCCACTAGTATGTGAGTTCAAGGGTCGGGACCAGTCAGCACATACTAGAGTAGATGCTAAGCTGGGTCCACACAAGCTGCACTGTTGACAGTGATGCCTCTTCTGAAGAGGGCAGACAGGATGGGTTGCCAGATGCACAGAGGAGAAATCACTTGATCTCAGCTTTCTTGAAATAGAAAAAGTTCTTTTGGAGGATGCTAAAGAAAAATGAAGTCATTTCCCTCTTACATGGACTGAAAGATGTCTTTGGGAAAATTACTTTCAGAAAGAAAAAAAAAAAAAAGACGAGAGGATTAAAAATGAGAATGAAGAGAATGACTTACAGACAAGGACACAGCTCGGGAATGAAGTTCAGGCATAGGATTTTATAAGAGGTGCTTTCACAGCGAGATGGTGCCCAAGCAGACGAAAAGGGATGGTGTGCCCTAATGTCAGATGCGGAGCATTTCAAGTCGGACTTCTTTCTCTGGCTGTTAGCTCTGGGTTACGGAAATAATTGCACACTTAGCCATAAGTCAAGGGGGCGGTCCCTGAGCCAAGCTCAAGCTGAATGTGCTGTCCTCAGCCATTCCTCCAACCACTGTAAACATATTCTCCCAGACACCGTAGCATGTGCCAGAAATAAGAAAGGGGCAGTTGTGTGCATAGGCTTTCCTTCCTATAGCACATCACTCTTTTCCTTTGTGACAGGAACTAAATTGATTTCACTTGTTGGTTTAGAGAATACAGAGCTGAACCAGTTGTTTTAATACATACAAAAATAATTTCTCTTAGCACAGATGCACTTTGATTGACTTGAACATCCCTGCCTGTAAGATCTACACAAACAAAAGAAATGCAGAGAGATTTGCTAAAATAAGATTAAGCTCAAATGGCAAGGCAAGTGCTGAATTTAAATGAATTAGCGGTGGCTCCCACAGAAGCGGTCTAATTCACCTTTTTGCCCATACTATGGACAGAAAAGAAGCATAGGACCAGCTCTGTGTGGTCTCTCCACCTCCTCCATGTAATTCTCAGTGTCCAGTTCTACTTCTGCTTTTCCCATATAAACTTCCTGAACTTTTCTAGTCTTTAGCTTCTAGGCATCCATTGGAAAGCAGTGCAATGACCTCCAAAGCTCAGGCTGTGAAGCCAGGCAGACTACAAACCACTCAGATTTGTGTGTGGCTGCCTAGCTGGGTGTGAGATCATTGCCCACTCCAAGCCTCAGTTTCTTCCTCTAAAGAATAAGACTAAGAATAACTGTGATAAAGAGATAATGCCTTCGAGGCCCAGCACAGTGCCTGGCCCCGAGTAGACAACTTATGTCAGCTGTTTATAGTCTGTAGTACCTTCCCACACCACTTTGGGGAGTACAGTGTAAGATGGATACACCAGCTGGCCAGCACACCATCCATTTCTCTTTTTTATTTTAAGATTTATTTTATTTTAAATCATGCATTTATTTGTATGTCTATGTATGGTTATGTGTATATGTGAGTGCAATTGCACATAGAGGCCAGAAGAGGGCATCAGGTCCCCTGGAGTTACAGGCTACTATGTGCTGCCAGATGTGGGTGCTGGAATAGAATTCAGGTCCTCTGCAAGAGCAGTCAGAGTTCTTAAGGCTGAGCCATCTCTCCAAACTCTGCCCATCCCTCCTACCCTGAGCAGATGATAATTTAAGGTTATTTGAGAGTGGACACAATTTTGGGCTAGGTTGGGTTGGGAAAACCAGTGACTGTTGGGTAAGGTCACGCTAGGTGAATCTCTGTTTGAAAACATGGCTGAATGAATTCTCCATGAATGGTGCAGGAAATATCTACAAAGCTCCCACCAGTGGAATGACAGAGGGAACTCCCGGACAGCTGTTATCACAGGGAAAACCTGATCACGGACTGTGACTACATGTTAGCTCTGTCCCCAAGGGCACTGCTTGTCACAGCTTTTTGTTTGATGCCTGCCCAAGCATTTGGAGTGCTGGAATTCAGAAATAGGCTGAACCCCTGTATGAAAACTTTATTTCTTAGATGTTGCCTCAGTCCATCTGCTATAACAAAATATTACAATCTAAATAGCTAATAATAGAAATGTGTGTCTCACTGTTTTGGAGGTAAGGAAGTCCAAGGTTAGGGTTCTGCTAGTGAGGACCCTAGTGAGGACCTAGTGAGGACCACTTCCATCCTCACCAATGGCTACTCCCTCACAGTGTCTTCACACTGTGAAAGGGGTGAGGGAGTGTGGCCACTAATGCTATCCGAAAGGACATTAGGATTTAATTGCCTCCCAAAGACTCACTCCTCCTCCCCTCATTTTGAGAGTTAGAATTTCATCATAGGTGTTTGGGTAGAACACAAACATTCAAACAACAGCAGAGTCTAACAGAGTTGGTGGAAGAGGTAACACTTGACATCTTCCAGAGAATAACACATTGTGTATATGGGGAGGGGCAGGGTGCTCATATGTGTACAGTTGCAAGTGCACATGGGTGCATATGTGCATGGAGGTCAGAGGACAACCTTGGTGTCATGCCTCAGGTTCCATTATCTTTTGTTTCATTTTTATTTTATTGTATGAGTGTTTGCCTACATACCCACGCATTGCATGCATGCAGTACCAGAGGAGACCTGAAGAGGGCAACAAGCCCCTGGAACTGGAGTTAGTCCCTGTAGTGAGCTTTTGTGTGGGTGCTGGGAATCTGATCCAAGTTCTCCAGAAGAGCAGTCAGTGCTCTTAGCCCCTGAGTCATCTTTCCAACCTCCATTCTTTTTAATGAGACAGGAACTTGGCCTGAAGCTACTAGGCTAGGCTGGTTGGCCAGCAAGCCTAGGGATTTGTCTACTCCTGCCTCCCTAACACTGGAATTACTAGTTTTTTGTTTTTTGTTTGTTTGCTTGTTTTTTATGTGGATTCTGGGGATCAAGTTCAGGCCCTCATTCTTACAAGGCAAACATTTATAAACTGAGCTATCTCCCCAGCCTAAGCAACACATTTTAGTAACCTACAACAAAGCCAACAAACATGCTTCTTACGAAGACTCTTGGTGAATTGGTTAATTCTAACAAGTGTGGTAGTTCCTGAAATGAGCAACACAAGCAACACAAACGAGAGTTTGTTTTTGTAGCAACCACATTTTACTAATAACCATTGCTTGTCCATGGCCAGTTATAAGAGTCTGGACACTAGGATGCTCTGGCCTCTGCACATGCATGCATGGAAGCAAATCCTCACATGCCTGCACTCACATACACATGTAGACACACATGCAGACACATGTACATGCACTAAATAACAACCCCAAAAAATTAAACCATTCTTTCCTTGGATGTTTGCTGTGAAGATGAAAGGGGCTCATTTATGCAAAGAATTAGCCTAATATCGGACACACACAAACCTCAATTCATGTAATCAAGTGTGATAATAACTACCCAACAGTTTACATTTCTCATCCTTGTCTTCAAACTGTGCAGACTAAAATTCATTGCATCACGGTCTTTACATGAAACTTGAAGACAGCCCTTTGCTCTTTTGAGAAATCAGCACCTTTTTTAAACCAATAGATCTTCAGAGCAATGCTCTGTGGATAGTAACAACAATAAGGATAAGGGTTGTCACTGAGAATCTGTGCAAGAGATTCAGAAAGTAGACCCACGGGGGAGGGAGGTCGATATAACCTTCAATTACGTGGGAAATCAGCTCTTCTTCCAAATTGAGTTGTTCTCTTACCCTCAGCAAAATAGGCTCCAGCTTCCTCTGTGACTTGAGGAAATATCTACAAATCATCTCTGCCCTTGAACTGAATCTGGGAGAGCCTGGGTAATGACATTATACACCAAACACAGCAAGAATGAGCTGAGAAAGTAATCTCCCGAGAGGACGTGGAAGAATAGTGGGTCCTTTGTATGGACTCAGCAGTGATGCTATTGTCTCCCTGTCACTGGGAAGGGACTGCAGGTTCAACTGGGCTGAGCCCCAGCAGTGATGGATTGCACCCCTCACCTGGACCCTCCATGAACAATAACCCCATTGTGAAATAGCACCCCTTCAGCCTGGGGAAGGGACACAGTCACCTGATCTACATAAGGATTGAAATTTCCACAGCAACCTTATGCCTTATTTCTAAGAGGGGTCTAAGCAGGGGGGGCTCCAAGCAAAAGCCCAGGCTAAGTGCTGACCGAGGAAGCTGACAGGTATGGCTATTGACTTGCTGCAGTGTATAGTCTGCTCTGCAAATAAACCATGAGTGAATAAGAGTTGAAGACACTGTTGTACATACTGGAAGAACAAACCAATGCTGGCTTTTACATTTGATCTGCTGGGGAGGAGGGGAAGATGGCATGAAATTAAAACAATTTTTACAACGAAACAAGCACAGATATATGTGGTGATATTTTGTGTGTCTGTTCTTGCCGGAAGATCAGAGGGTGGAGCTAGCTACTAGTTAACGATAGAGGCCAGGTGGTCGTGGCACGCACCTTTAATCCCAGCACTAGAGAGGTGGAGACAGGAAGTTAGATGGCTGGGTAGAGAGAGAATATAAGGCAGGAAGAGACGGAAGCTCAGCCCCTTTCTGTCTAAGGATTTCGTAGAGGTATGAACTTTAGTGGCTGGCTGCTTCTCTCTCTCTCTTTCTCTCTCTCTCTTTTTAGCTTTCATCCCCTAATATCTGACTCCAGGTTTCTATTATTAATAACAATTAGAATTTGTGCTACAGATATAAGATGTACCTGAACTTTGCCAGGTGTAGAGAATAAAAATGAAACAAACCCCTCAACCATTTGCCTAGGGTGAGATTGGACACACCTCCTCCTTCCCACTGTGGGAAACGTTGGAAGCTGTGTAGAAGAGTCTGACATGAGAGGGGGTAGGGTGGTTGGGCTCCAGCAGTGGAGTTTTCTAGAGGAAGGTCCTTTAACAGTGAGAAAGATGGCTGCTGGATGGCTGGAGCCCAGCACCCTGCAAGGAGACCCCTGGCCCAGGTTGGCAGTAACCCTCCCTCACACAACACTCTCCCAATTCCCCCCACAGTGCAGTGTCTGCTCAGCTCAGGTGCGTCTAGTTTTATGTTACTAATGAGTAACTGATAAAGCTGGGGACAACTAGTGTGCAGGGGTGGGGGAAGGGGAGAGAAGAGACCTCTACTATTGACTAGTCCTGTTTCCCACCACACACTGTTCCTCTCTCTTCGGGTCCAAATCTATCTAACGCCCACGCCATAGCAGCTATCATGTGAATCTTCCTTCCCCACTCAGTTCAGTATCTGCAAACTTGTATGACATCACTGTATGACTGCAGCTGTTTCTGAGGCACGAGACGGAGTGGTGAGATGGGGTGAAGAGCAACCAATGGACAGAGGAAGAGATGAAAGCAGTAGACACAGGTATTACCAGCGGCAGACAAACAGGAAAACTCTAAACACAGTGCAATCGGAATGCTCCTGGGTACTCACCCCAGAGCCCATTGAACCCGGGATTACTTAAACACCACCAAACCTAGAAAAGGTCCTAAGTAAGGCATAATGGGTAGCTGAACATTTAAATGACCTCTTCAAACTCTTAATAATTCTCCTATTGTGGGACCCATTTGAAAGGTATGCCAGTTTCTGAGGTTCTTTGACACGCATTGTTTAGATGTTCCAGTATCAGAATGATTTCTCACACACGCCAAAGTTGTTTTACTTCTGTACAAGTAACCACAGTGGGCAGAGGATGCCGGTGCTGGTATGTGATGCTGCCCATTGAGCTGATCCTACTGTTTGCAGCTCTGTGGCATCATCATAAATTCTGATGCCTTAAGAAATAAAGCACACATTTTTATAGCCTGCAGAACTTAATTTACACAGTGCTGTGGTTTGAATGTGTCTCCTAGAATTTATGTTCTGGAAACACAATCCCTGTGGAAGCATTGGGAGAGCCTTAACTAGAGTTTAGCTTACAATAGATTCACTGTCATGACTAAGTTAGAGACATCATAAAAAGGGACCTGTATTAGTCGCTTGTCTTCTTGCCATGACAAAACATCTGACAAAGTCATCTTAAGGAAGAAAAGGTTATTTCAGCTCACAGTTTAAGGGGTCATTTAGGGGAAGGCATGATGGCAGTCAGCCAGTCACACTGCATTAGTCAGGAAACAGAGAGAGATGAATGCACCCTTAAAGAGGTACTTGGCTCACTTAAAAATGCATGTATTTGTTTGTATATTTTATGCGTATGAATATTTTGTGTGTGTGTGTGTGTGTGTGTGTGTGTGTGTGTGTGTAGACAGGTGCTCACAGAGGCCAGAAGCCCATCAGATCCTCTGGCACTGGAGTTACAGTCCATTGTGAGCCATGTGGTGCTGGGAACTAAACCTGGGTCCTCTGCAAGAGCAGCAAGTACTCAACTATAGAGCCCTCTCTCCAGCCCTCCACAGGCACTACATACACACAATGCACTTAAATGTATGCAAGCAAAACACCCATACACATAAAATTTAAAAGGTAATAAAATAAAGATGCCATGATTAAAATTAAAACAAAGTGGCTAGACTGGACATAAAGAGATGTACTCCTCCACCTCACAAGCCACTTCCAAGAAATCTTTCCACAGCAGAACTTCTCTTCAAAACCCAGACTTTTTATGAGGTACTTTCCTCTCCAGTGCAACAGACTTTTTTGGAGGGAGACAAAGTTTGTACAAAAAGTTTTGGTTGCATGCCCTCAAACTTGACATAGCATTTTAAATCAGAGGAGTACATGTGAGACGGAGAGGGAGGGACTTTGCCAGTTATTGTCCATGCAGCTGTTTTGAACAACACTGAGTGCTGACAAGGTGATGAGTGTCCGGATTCTGCTGGCAGGCACACGAGCAACATGTGTGAAGAGTGACACAAACCGTGATCTGGTGATCGGGAAGCATGGTTCTATGCATCCCAATTAGTTACTGTTCCTCTGGAATGTCAAGCTGAGAAAGTCCCATTCCCGCCACTCCAAACCCCGTCCGTTCAGAAAAACTGCCAAAAAGTCCAGTCCCCCATTCCTGGCAGTTGCACTGGCTCCTCCCCGGAAGCTGCCAACTGTCCAATCCCTGCCTAAAATGCTATGATTGGGCACAAACCCATCCTGTGGAGGACAGGGCATTTAAGCTTCCTCCTTTAGATCCGCCATGGGATTTTTTTTCTTACCACTATCTCTGGGGGCTGGAGGACTCACCTGGGAATTGCTTTGCCCAGAATAATCCTGGTTTTTTACTTTTTAATTGAGCTTGATCTGGCTTACTGTGTCGGGGTACAAAAAAATGTATTAGTTACATCTACGGACGTTTGTCTGTGTTTTAAGGAAATGGACAGTAGTGTTGGCTGGCTGACAGGGAAGGGGCTTCTTGCTCTCTCTGGGTGTCTGGTAGGGAGGGAGGGCTTCCTGACATAACTGAGAGATGCTTGCATTCACAGACAGAGCTACAGAGGACTGATAATATTAAAATTGGACTGGACATGGTGGCACACGCCGTTAGTCCAAGCACTTGGTACTTGGGAGGCAGAGGCAGGTAGATCTCTGTGAGTTCAAGACCAGCCTGGTCAACAAGAGTGAGTTTCAGGATAGGCATCAAAGCTACACAGAGAAACCCTGTCTTGAAAAAAATAAAGAAAAACAAAAATTGATTCAATGTCTAAAATCATTTCATATAAAAAAAAGACAAAACACAGAAACTGTAAGATACTTAGTAGAAAAATAAGTGAAAAACAAAACAATTGACTTAAAAAAAATTAATCAATAAAGAGGCATTAGAGAGTACTTGTTGCTTGCCCAGAGGGAGCTCTCAACCCTGTAAAACTCCAATTCCAGGGGATCTGACGCCCTCTTCTGGCTTTCACCAGCACTGCTTGAACATGGTGCACACAAACTCAGGCAGGCACATGCACTTACTTAATTAACTAATAATAAAAATGGAAACATATATGCATATGATATTCTATGTAAGGTTTTGAGATGGCAAATCTTGGTTGTCAACTTAACCACATCTGGAATGAATCCTAGCAACTTCGCACACCTGTGAAGGGTTTTTTCTTGGTTAGATCTTTGGAGGTGGGAGACCCACCTTAAGTCCATCATTTGAGGTCAGAAGACCCACCCTAAATCTGGGCTACACCCTCTCTGGTGGCAGCCCACATAAAAGGACATGGAGAAGGAAGTTTGGTTTTTTGTTTTGTTTTTTTCTTTCTTTCTTTTTTGCCTGCTTTGTCCTCACTCTTACTGGCAAGTTCACCTATCCTGTCCCTGAGCCACTCCTTCACTGGAGTTAGAACCAACTTCTTCAGGATTCCAACGTGGACTGAGAACAGCAGCTCTCTAGTACTTCCCTGGGCTCCAGCAGCAGACAGACAGCTGAGACATCCAGTCTTGTGGACTGAACACCTACCAGGTCCTTGGCCTTTCTGTCAGGACACAGTCATTGCTGGACTACTCAGATCACAGACTGTAGCCGCTTTAATAAATAATATATAGATATATATTAGTTTATTCTATCAGTTATGTTCCTTAGAAAAACTGAATAATACATATTTCCAGAACTTTATATTGATGCCATGAAATTCTTAGAGTAGGGAAGACTTACACATGCACTATAAGTGACCACAGCACATTGTGAATAATGTACAAAACATCTGCATATATGTGTATATATACATACACACATATATGTACATATACCCATATATATGTACACACGCATAATATATACATTCATCCCCAAGGACATAAGACATGGGACCAAAAAGTAGTGTGATCAAGAAATAGCAATTGACTATTTTTTACCAGAAAGTCACTAAATGGAACGTAGGTGGAGTTTTTTGTCCCACCAGTCAGCTCTGTCCCACCAGCCTACTCCCAGAAACTTATTCATTATAAATGCTCAGTCAGTAACTTAGGCTTCTTACTAACTAGCTCTTATCTATGCTCTACCACGTAGCAGTACCTTTTTTCAGCAAGGCTGGTGACTCCGCCCATTTCTTCCCAGCATCCTTTCGGTCTGGCTCTGGCACCTAACCTCTTCCTGCCTAGCTATTGGCCAGTTGGTTCTTTACTAAACCAATAAGAGTAATATACATTAACAGTGTGCAGAAGGATTGTTCCATAGCAATGGAGTTGAAGAGATGGCTCAGTGGCTGTTCTTTTCCAAGATCCTAGGCTCAATTTCCAGCACCCACATGGCAGCTCACAACTGTCTGTAACTTCAGTTCCAGTGGATCTGACACCCTCACACAGACATACCCTCAGGCTAAATAATAGCACACATAAAAATAAAATGAATAAATAAAAGTTACTTTTTTAAAAGGCCACCAAGATTTGAAATGCTTATTACTGTAGCATAACGTGTCCTACCCTGACTGACAAAAATAGACCTTACAAGGTTTTTTTCATGTATTTCTCTATAGTACGTCATGTGTAATACATACATGCTTATGAATTTCTTACTCATAAACTAATTTTAAAATTAGTTTTAAATTTAGCAAATTTATCAACTTGCTAAACTATCTTCTTAGCAAACTATCTTCTTAACAAAACTATCAATTACTACATATCAACGACATTTGGGACTGTTGATAAGAAGAACAGCAAAGCCTGAATTCAAGGGCAAAGTTGAAATACCCGCCTGAGACCTCCCCTGCAGGCCAGCATACCACGGCTGCATCCCTAAGAACTGTGAAACATGAGATGTGCTCTCCAACCAAAACCAGAGAAACCTGGTGAATAATTACTCACAGAATTATGTGTGACCCTGGTGGGAGATCAGGATAGAAAGCTTTTCCCCACCTCACCCCAGTGCTGGAGGTTGTTTTTGCCCACATGTGTGCCATGGCCCTGGAACAGGGGGATTTAATCCACAATCATTACTGCTTCTTATCTCATGATGCTGTTCCCTTCAGATATGTCCTCAACAGAAAAATAAAGACCACTAACTCAAGACATTTAAACTCTTACTTCTTGCCCTTGTTCAAATCTACTCAACACTGATGACAGAGCGCCTCCTCTCTGTCAAACACGGTAATTGCCAGCTGCAATGAGAACCCTGCGCTCATATTCTTAGCCTGACAGAGACAGGTAATAACAGCCACCCAGAAGCACAGTGACAGTAATGGCAGCACCACCCTTTCTGAAGGGGGTGGGTGGGTTCCAAGTAGTTCCAGTTCATAAAACAACCTTCTCGCCAAGTATAGTTACCTCGACTTCCTTAAATCTGTCAGTCCCCTGGGAGAGGCGAGGTTTGCAGTTGTTTGCTCTGCCCTAGTTGTCACCTCTTACCCGAGGGTCAGGCGAATAATGGCACCAGAGTGCGACAAAAGGCAGAGTCACAGAGAAGGAAGACTAAGCCTTGAGTCAGAACACTGACCTTCAGAAGAGGACACCAAACCCCAGCTTCTTGTTTATGCTGCCCCCCAGAGGACAGGCAGAGCCCTGTTACTGCAGTGGCCTGGAAATCTGATGTGGGTAAGCTACCGCTAGCATTTCCTCCATGTCTGTCCTCCACCTCCCCTCCTGAAAAAGGAAGTAAAGGTCTGATTGGTTGGAGGCTGGGGGTAGGGAAAGGAAAGCCTTCCCAGAAGGTCTACTGCTGAGCAAAGAATCCACAAGACATGTAAAATAATAAATTAAATTTAAAAAATTTAAATTTAAGTTCAAGGACAAGTTACTGGGGAAAAGGATTTCTATTTTTGTTTCCACAGAAAATGAAAAGATGTGGATTCCTTCCAGACTAATGTGGTTTGATCAAGCCAGACCACCGGAAACTGAGTACCAGGTGATCCTACATTCAAAACAGCTGAACAAAGCAACCTGACAGACTGCAGCCAGGATTTCTGAATCTTCTTCGAATCCCCCATGACAGCGCCCCTTACCAGCAGGAAGTAGTTTGGAAAGAACAACGCCCAAATTCCCAAATATTGTCTATAAATGTTTGTTTTCATTTAAATGGACTTGGTTATATAAAATTAAAAAAAAAGAAAATTATTTTTAGACATGTAAAAAAATAAAAAGAAAAAAGAAAAAACTTTTATTTACAAATTTAAATTAGAAGCAGTAGAGCTAGATCAGAGGCAAAGTGTGAGTACTGCTATTGTCAAATACCTGTGTTCATTTCTCAGTATCCATATCTAGTGGAGTATATTAGCCTATAAATCCAGTTTTATGTAACCCAGTGCTCATTATGGCTTCTGCAGTCAGTCACATGCATTGTATACATTCATACAGACACAATCCACATAATGAAAGTGAATATTTGTATTAAAACCTTATTAAAGAGTCTCAGCCAAAAGGACTGAGTAGTCTAAGGGACCTCAGACAGTGAAGCCAGGATGTATCTCTGGTGCACAAAAGGACCTTGCTAACACATCACATCCCCCATGGAGGGATAACTGCCTTAACCTAGAGACAGGAGAGAAGCCCTAGTCCCTACTTCACATGACCTGTCAGATCTACATGACCCCAAGTGGATGGCATTGCCCTACATGTGGAATTGGGGTGGGGGGATGGGAGGGAAGAGTGGTTAGGGTGCATGTAAGAGGGCAGAGAGGGTAAAAAGGAGGGAGGGAGGGAGAGAGGGAGGAAGGGAGGGAGAGGGAACTGGGATCAACATGTAAAATAATAAAATAAATAAAAAAAATGCTTTGACTCAAAAAAAAAAAAAAAAAAAAAAAAAAAGATACAGATTTAGGCTCTGGCTGCACCTGGGGTCCCGGGTCCACCCCACCCAGGCCCCTTCGGTAGCTGAGGCTCGGGACTTGTCATGTCCATTTGCTGTCAGCGCTGGCCTGTCTCAGCATTTTTCCTGACTAAGCACTCAGAAACCAGCAAACAATCTGGGGGTCTAATAATAATCTGAGCAGGGTAAAGTAGAGCCCCCAGCTCTTTCTTCACTCGGGGTTCATTTCTTCCCTCAGTGGGGCAAGCAGCGAGTGGAGGAGTTTTTAATAGAAAAGCCTGAAAGATGTGAGCAAGAGGCCTTTGGAGTGCTGTGAGAGCTACAGCTATGTTTGAAGTTAATTACTATGTCTACAAGTTCCCTGAAACAAAAATGCCTCTGGCCTATCAGCCCCTCGCCCAAGGTCCGATAGTTCCTGAAATGCTGGAGGCTGTTGTTTATGAGAGACAATGACCATGTGTTTCCACTCCCCTAAAGTTTATTTGACTCAACTGCACAGGGTATGCTTGATCACATGTGGGCAGGAAGTACGTGGGCAGGAAATACATCAGGATATATGCTTTCCCTTGATTGGACCTGATGGAAAATGTGGTGAATCGTGAGCTTTGCCTTTTTAAGCCCCTGCTAACCGTGATTCCGGGGCCATTTACCTGAAACCTGGATTCGGACCTGGCCAGAGTCCTTAAACCTGACCTGTATTTAATTAAAGCTTGTTTCAAAATTTGACTTTAAATTGTGTTAGTGGTCTTATTCTTGACGGGTGGGATTAACAATGGTCTTTTCCTAGGCTCTGCTTTAAAGTGGGGCTTGGAGGCTCTTCTGGCCTTCAAGTTAATGACCAGCAAGACTCTGGGGGCGCTCAAAATAGAACCAAGGGCTTCTCTGGGGTGCTAGTGAGTGTCTCCACATTTTAGTATGAAGGGAGTCAGGTATAAATGAATTTTTGGGCTTCTTCCAACGAGTGGCCCAGCTAGTGCTAAAATGGTGAATAGAGAGAGGAAGTAGGTTGACTGGGAGCTGGGGAGATGGCTCAGTGGGCAGAGTACTTGCTGTGTAAGCACGGAGACCTGAGTTCAAATCCTCAGTGTCCATCTAAAAGCCATGTAGCTCAGTTCATGAGTTCCTGTAACCCCCAGCACCAGGGGAGGCAGAGACAGGAGGATTGCCAGTTCAATGCTTGCTCCAGGTTCAATGAGGGACCCTGTCCTCTGTAAGACCAAGTGTGATAGAAAAGGACACCTGTCACCCCTCTCCGACCCCTATACATGCACATGCATGCACCACACATGTATACTACTAAACCACCCCCCATCCACACACACACACACACAAACACACGCAGAAGATGAAGAGGCATAAAGATATACCCAGGACACATGGCTTCCCATGGAATGTAGAAAGCTGCACAAAAATTCTGATGTGACAAGGGAAGACAGAGATGGTGTCATCAGAATTACAACTCTCTGGAAAGTAGTGGTTGGTTTATATTGGTTTATATTAATGTCAAATCATCACATGCCAAAAAGGCTGCTTAACTTTCCAGTTACATCTGGCTGCCCTTCACTGGGGGCATCCTGTGCTCCTGTGGAGATGGCCATCAGGGTTCAAAACAGGGCAGCTTGTGTTTTCATTTCTTAAAATGTATGCCCCTGGAGGAAGAGAGTGTGGTTGTGTTTTGTGCTGTTGTTTCACAGTTTTGTTTGTTAACTGTTTTCCTCTGGACCTGATGACAGGTGGCTTTCACTGCAAAGACTGTTCTGAGCAATTTCTCACAGTCCTCACCCTGGAGTAAATAAAGAACAAACAACTGTCCTCCAGCATGGCTGGTGCTAAGACACACCTGTACTCCAGCTCTCCGGAGGACCATGCAATAAATTTTAGGGCAGTCTCTGTTGTGTATAGTGTCTTCCAGGATGGCCTGGGTTATAGGTGCCTTCCAGGCTGGCCTAAGTTATATTGTGTGTTTTAGGCACGCCTGGGTTGTATGTTGTGTGTTGCAGGATGGCCTGGGTTATACTGTGTGTTTCAAGCCAGCCTGGCTTGCTTAGTGTATCCCAGATCGGCCTGGGTCGCATGGTATGATCCTCCCTTAAAAAGTTGGGAACAAACAAAACCAGGCAAAGCAAAAGTCCTCCAGGGGAAGCCGGGCTCACCAGAAGCCCTGAATAACGGATGTGCTTGTTCACAGCCTTGGAACAGCTTGTTCTCCATAAGGCCCATGTGGAGGCAGGTTCTGGGGGCCTTTGTTCTGAGATTATTTAGCTCAAAGTGTCACAACAAAGGGTGGCAGAGCAGTTTAAACAACACATTCTCATTTCTCACAATTCAGGAGGTTCGAAAGGCCAAGATCAGGGTGCTGGTGGATTTGGTACAGTGGTCCCCTTTGGTTCGCAGATGGCCACATTCCTATAGTGTCCTCATGTGACTGGAAGAGAGGAGGTCCTGGCTGATGCCTCTTCCTATAGGGACACTGGTCTCACCCTGGGGATTCTACCCTCATGACCTCATCTAGCTTCCTTACCTCCTAAATACCACCATTGACTGGGACTTCACCATAAGAATTAGAGGGTTACATAAACATTCATTCTATAATGCAGTGTATGAACATCACATACCATGGATGTCCGCCTAGGACAAAAGTTTGGTCACTGTGGTAGACAGGATTCAGTTCCCGTAAAATTCCTGCTCCTTAGTGTGCTCACTCGGAATAATCCCCTCCCTTGAGGTTGGCGGGCAAGTCTGACTCAATCTCATGAGATATTTAGAAACAGGTCCAGATGTCAAAGAAATTAGAGTCTTTTGCACCAGGTTTTTTTCTCTTAGGTCACTCCCTAGGAGTTATGAATGCTCGGCCTAGCTTAGGCTCGTTTCTGGCTAGCCCTTTGAACTTCACTGGTTTCTCTTTATTTACCTTTTAACTCGGGGCTTTTAATCTTTCTCCCTTCTTTTTGAATACCCCACTTCCTGTTTCTTGTATCTACTGGCTGTCAGCTGCCTGGCTGGCCCCAGGCAGCTCCCATTCTCGGTACCCTCCTGTTCCTTCTCTCCTTCTTATCGAGCCTAGATTTCTCCTATTCTGTCTGCCAGCCCTGCCTGTCTTTTCTCTCCTGTCCAGCTATTGGTCGTCCAGCTCTTTATTAGACCAATCAGGAGCCTTAGGCAGGCAGGGTGAAACAAATACAACACATCTTTCCATAACTGAACAGATGCAGCACAAACAAATGTAACACACCCTTATATCATTAAATAAATGCAGCCTAAACAGATGTGACACACCTTTGCACAGTTAAAGTACTATTCTGAAGCATAAGCAACGTAAAACATCTTTGCCCAATTAAAGTGTTATTCCACAGCAGTGTTTTCCTGGCGTTAAGAAGCTAATTAGATATTGACAAGTTTGAAAGACAAATAGGGAAAGACCTGAGGCAGGCAAGCATAGAGAACGATAGCTTAACAACTTAGAGACTCCATTTGGTTTCCGCTATGCACACATATCTTTTCTAATAATGCATTTGTCAGCCTAGGATTTTCATACATACCCGACTTTCAACAATGCATCTAGCAATCCATTAGCAGCCTAGGACGAACCTGAGTTGAGCTGCACACACACTCCTCTCTGGACAATGTAATAAGCCTCTCCTCTCCTCAGTGAATACAAAACTTAGATCCCACTCACTCATTCTCATCCATTTACAAGAGTAGAAAGGTTAGAGCTAGTTTAGGGTGTGTGTGTGTGTGTGTGTGTGTGTGTGTGTGTGTGTGTGTGTGTGTAAGAAGGCAAAACTGTGTCTCCAATTGAATTTAAAGAGAACCTGCTATTTGCTATTTTACATTATGCACAATTGGGCATGTATAAAATTGAAATCAGATGCATATCAGAAGGGATAATGCAAGATAGAAAAATGGTTACATAACAGAATCTGTCAATCAAAATAGGTAACCACCCAAATCAAACCACTAGTAACCAAATCCCTCTTTTTTTTTTATAGACATGTCTTAGTTACTGTTCTGTCGCTGTGATAAAACACCATGACCAAGGAGAGTTGTAAAAGAAATGCTTAATTGAACTCTAAAACCCCATACAGGTCAGGGGAATGTGATCTGAGCTATCTCCGGCACCGGGAGGAGGCACGCCACTCTAAGCCAGTAGGGATTACTATCTTAGAGACTTTTGTTTTTAAAGACAGGTTCTCATGTAGTTCAGGCTAGCATTAAACTCAGTAGCCAAGGCTGACCTTGAGTTTCTGATCCCTGTCTCTACCTTCTAAGTGCTAAGATACAGGCGTGCACCACCACACCCAGTTTATACAGCACTAAAATGATTTATGATCGAACCTAGGGTTTCATGCTTGTGAGGCAAGCATCCTACCAGCGGAGCTACATCCCCACCCCTAGCCAGAGAATTCCTGATAAAGAACAAGAAAGCACACCATTACCCTCTCCTGCAAAAGTCAACCCAGTGGTCCTTTCAACTACCTAGACAGGAAAAAGCTACTCAGGAAGGTCAGCTTGGTCTAATGTAGAGACTTTAAAAATGCTATAAAGACTGTCTGGAGTATAGATTTCAACTGTGGTCCCTGTCTACCGCCACCCTCTGAGAGTGTGTACCGCTTTTTTCTTCAGTGAACTCCATCTTCTGCTCTGTGCTAGGTGTTTCATCTGAATTCTTTTTGACACAATTACAAGGACCAGATTACTGAGTAGAGTCCAGAGCAGTGGTAATGACAATGGGGTTTTATAGCCACCAACAGCTGTGCTGTGAGAGGGCCACAGGGTGAGGAAATATAATTGAGCAATGGCCAGCAAGAAACTGAACCGTGGTCCTGCAACCAAGGGAACTACATTCTGTTGATAATGGTCTAGGTGTGGGGCCGTGAACTCTATACTTCAGGGGAGATGAATTAGCCACACCATGCCCATTTTCATTTCTTTCTCCTTACCAAGATAAATACCCTGATCAGAAAAACAAAACAAACAAATAAACAAAAAAAAAAAAACTTAAGAAAAGATTCCTTTTGTTTTATAGTTTTAGAGAGACACTGTCCCTCATGGCAGGGGCATCATGGCTGCTGAAGAGGAAGGCATATTAGCAAGTTTAAGAGACCAGCTGGTCATATTGTATTCATCCTTCAGAAGTGGAGAGAGAATGGGATGGGGGCGGGCTATCAGGTCTCACAGCCCACTCCCAGTGAACCACTTTCTCCGTGAAGGCTCTATTTCTTAAAAGTTCCATAACCTTCCCAAACAGCATCCCCAACTGGAGACTATGTGTGCAAACACGTGAGACAATGGGGGACATTTTATAATCAAGCTATAATAATGCCTCTACTTCTGAACTATACAACCGCCTGATAATAAATGCATGCTATTTTAAGTAGCTGGGACTAGGGTAAACTGTTATGTAATAGGGAGATCTAATAAAATCTCTTTTCTGCAATGGAGCAATCCACCTCTCCTTCATCCCTTTGCTTTTTCAGCCACCTTTTGTCTGGTTTCTGATGACATTTTATTGCATATGACATGATTGCATAGCCTTCCTTCTCCCCACCCCTCCCCACCCCTCCCAAGTGCCCCTGAGGCACACATCATTGTAGGACCACCCTTTTCATCCTTGCAAGTGGCACTCAGGCTTCCAAAGCTGAAAAAACATATTTATTACATAACAGCAAGCCATAAGCCCAAACAACTCACTGCTGGGCTCTTAAACATAGCAACAGCAGAGAGCTTTTCTGGGCTTGAGGAGGAGCATTCAAATGTCTCCTAATTTCGGCATTTTTCTGGTCTATAGAATGGAAAGCCTAAAAACAGCACAAAGGTAGCTCAGAACGTTCATAGAAAACTTTACCAGACACTAGTGAGCAAGGGCTGGAGAGGGAACAGAAAACCCAGTGTGCTGGCTGTGGAGAGTGACAGGCAGCCTTCTAGCACTTATTTCCTGCTTGTTGACCACTCTGGATGGAAAAGAAAGAAAAGAAACAAGAAAGGGGTCCGCAACCAGCTTCCTGTCTCCTTGGTTTCCTAACACTGTGATGCGCATGCCTCATTTCATCTACTATGACCAAAATAAATCTCTCCCCCTTCAGGTTGCTTCCACAGGTATTTGCTCACAGTGATGCAAACATAGCGAATCCTCCCCCCACCCCACCCCAGGCTCAGAGGGTGGTGGGGATTTCTGCATTCCTGTCTGAGTGTTCCTCTGAGAATAAGCTGTCTTCCTCACTACATAAACTATATGAAGGTCATGTGAGGACGCCTCACTGGAGACTTTGCCTGCCATGAATAGAGTCTGTTTGCAACAAGAACTCCTTGTGTCCCCAGATTCGGAGGTCCACACTGCACCTTGTGGGCTCTCTTCATGCACCCTTAAGGCTGCTCTGTCACCCACTTACTCACTTTGTATGCTCACCATTGACAACCTGGACTTCTGCTCTCTGGATTGGCCTGGGGTGGTGGT
Source organism: Phodopus roborovskii (assembly GCF_943737965.1). Classification (NCBI taxonomy): domain Eukaryota; kingdom Metazoa; phylum Chordata; class Mammalia; order Rodentia; family Cricetidae; genus Phodopus; species Phodopus roborovskii. Next base: position 3,756,665 of record NW_026126515.1, on the reverse strand, counting down.
AGCTGAGGAAGTCTTTCATACTATAGTTGTTTTTTAGCCTTATCCTATGCCAGACTGACTGAACACTTGGTGGCCATTCAAAATGTCTCTTCCACAATCTTGGACAGATTCTATTTCTGCTTGACCGGAGAGACCTCTTCAGTCCATTGAAGAGTTAGACAGTTTTTGGTGGGGGAAGGCTTTCTCCAGATAAAGCACATATTTAGAAACTGGACTCTTGGCAACTGCATGTGCTATATGCAAAGTAGTAATTGGTTTCACTGAATTTTACAAACTTACTTTTCCGGTTGCTTTGATAACATACAAAGGGCTGGAAAGGTTGCTCAATAGTTAAGAGCTTGCAAGGGACCTGGGTTTGATTCCCAGCACTCACTTGGTGGCTCAGAGCCATCCCTGACTTCAGTTCCAGGGGATCTGATATCCTCTTTTGGCCCCAGCCATGCATATGGTTCACATACATCTATACAAGCAAAACACCCAGACACATAAAGTAAAATAAACCTTGTTAAAAGAAGGGAGGGTTTGTTTGGGCCAACCTAATCCAGACAGCCCCTCACACAGCCACCCTTTTCAGGTGATCCCATCAAATTGACAGTTGCAATTAACCATCACAATTAAAAAACCTCCCTAACACATAACAGCACACCTCAAACTGCATCCTAGTAGGATTAGCTATTTGATTCACGGCGCTTAAATCATTGTATTTATGTTTAATACAAGAAAGATGGTTGGAAGATTCATTTATGAATGAGACTTGAGTGTATCGATTATTTGCTGAGTGCTGAGGCATGAGCCAAGAGATGTAAACATGGCCACACCCATTTGTTTTCAGAGACTTTGGAATCTGGGAGATGAAGTAGGTGCAAAGAATAAAAGCAACTAAATATGGCCTGCCTCACAAGAGTCTGTGTTTAAGTTCCCTTACCACAAGTGTCTGGTGAAAAGCGGCCCCTGGGAAGTGGTGAGTGGTACAGGCAATTCTGGAGGCTGAGGAGGGAGCAGAAGCATCCAAAGGATGCCTTCTACTCTAAAACAAAGAAAGGCTCTTTGGTGGCCCTGAAAGCAGCCATGAGAAACCCTAGGAAGAAAATTACTCAACTATTCTTGATCCTATGGCTTTTAATAGAGCAGTGTGTAAATGGAAAAGAGGCAGGGATGCCAGGCTAACAACAGTATCTCAGCCATCTGCAGAGCCTGGCATCGGTCAACAGACTGTGTGAGAACATTCCCCGAGAGAAAGGTGCTGTGCCCAGGTAGAGCATATGGGTGTCTCCCACGGAGATGTGAGGGGAAGAGGGACCACTAGAAACATCTTCCACAGCCATCATGGCCTCCCTCCTGGGTCATTTGAGTGGCACCATGAAGAAGGCACATGCTCTGCAAAAGGCTGATGGCTCTGTAGTTGTCAACCCTGTGGGTGGAAGTGTGTGGGGAGGCATCTGGAAGCATGCACTAGCTAGGGGAGAGAGAGTTTGTCTTGGGAAAAACAGTGTTTATGTGCCTGATCTTAGCTGGACACATTTCTGCAGCTCAGCATCAATTTTCTGTCACCAGGCTTGTTTCTATGACTATAAGATCCAGTTCTAGAAAAATAAGTTAAAAAAAAAAAAAAAAACAAAACAAAAAACCATGGGCAAGAGTCAGCAAATGCCCATCCTGCTTGTGGACACTGGCTATAGCATTTTACTTTTGTTACAAACCCATGACTTCTGTCCTAGGACTATACACCAAGGGCCCAGGCAGTCATGTACCTTTGATCCCAGCACTCAGGAGGCATAGGCAGATGGATCTCTTTGACTTTGAGGCCAGCCTGGTCTACAGAGTGAGTTCCAGGATAGCCAGGGCTACACAGATGCATCCTGTTTCTAGACAACAACCAAAACCAAAACCAACAAAAGTAAGGTCACCCTTGGCCATATAGGGAGTTTGAAGCCAGCGTGAACTGAGAACCTGTATCCAAAAAGGAAAAAAAAAAAAAAAAAAAAAAAAAAAAAGAAGGAAGAAAAGCCTTCCATATTCTACGGACTAGAGAAATGATCTCTCTCTCTCTCTCTCTCTCTCTCTCTCTCTCTCTCTCTCTCTCTCTCACACACACACACACACACACAAATCACATCCAGTTTTTCCAAACTCTCAGAAAATGAGAAGATAATGGTGTCCAAGATAATACACGTCCACAGATTTAGAATTTGTTTTTGTAACTCTTGGAGTTAACAACAGTCTATTACACACTTGAAAACTGCTGAGTAGATTTTAAGTGTTCTCAACATAAAACCTAGGTGTGAAGCTATGCATATGTTAAGTAACTAGCTATTCCCCAGTGCATGCATGAATTAAAATATGAACACCATAAATACATGCATCTTTTTACATTACAATTTTTAGAAAGAACTGACTCTCAAAGGAAGATGTTGTGTGGACAGTGCTAAGTCAAAGGTTCCTTTCTTTGTTCATTTCAACTGAGAGCAGATGTCAGCTGCTATGTATTGATGGAGATGGCGAGACACAGTAGGAATTGTGTCAGAGGAAGGCTATCTGGGGCATTCCAGTTGGTCCCTTTGCCAGCTGTGCAACCTCTAACAATTTAATAGACCCTGATCCATAATGTCCTTATATGGAAAAAATATATGTAGTATATGATATGATATAGAAGATGTATTATTATCTACAAGGTAGAGCGTAATAATGAAATGATAAGCCAAATGTGCAACTTTAGACAGTAGGGAGACTAAGGCAGGATGAGTCCTTGAAGTGGGAGGCCATTATGGGCTGCAGTGAGATTCTATCTTAAAAACAAAACCAAGGCAAGCCATCAAGAAAGAGAAAAAGGGAAGAGAGGAAGGAAGGGAGGGAGGAAGAAAGGAAGGAAGAAAAGTTAGCTGGAAGAGTTTCACAGTGAGCTCCTGAGGGGTCAGGCTCTGTGAGCCCGGAACAAAGGTGGCTTTCAGAAAGTGCCTCAGCTGAGTGCAATCTCGGGGGAGGAGGACTTGCTGAAGGGGGAGGAAGGCAGGTGAAAGAGGGAAGGAGAGAGGAAGAGTAGGGCATCAGGAGGGGACAAAGGATATGGAGATATGAGATGTTAAGCCTCAACTTTGCTGTCTTTGAGGCCCAGTGAAACTAACGAACTTGTGGTGGGATCCGTTCAAAAGTGCCCTGGAAGCCAGATGGGAAGCTTATGTAATTGTTTTCAATTGCAAGCTCCACTGAAAGTAACGATGCCTGCTCCTTCCTGCAGGGCAAGAAGGTACTGGTTCAACTCCCCTCCGCCCTCCACCTTTTCTGGTCCACAGCTGCTGGGGTGGGTCCTCTCGGGGCCTTGCAGATGCCCTCCAGAAATGTGGCACTCTGGGTAGCATCCCTGTGCAGGTAGGGAGGAGACGGGAGGGAAGCGCTGGAAGGGAGAACTGGATGTTCTACCCTCAACAAAACACATCCCACAACTCCCACCAGAGAGAACAGCAAGGGCAGACTGATTCTGAGGCTGGCTGCTGGGGGCGGTGCAGGCGGCCAGCCTTAAAGAGATGTGGTTGCATAGGAAGGCGGTAGAAAACTAAAAAATGGTGGCTTAGATGTGCAGTTCTGTTAGTTATTAGCATGGGAGGAAAAAAGCATCTAAAAAAAAAAAAAAAAAAAATCAAGCCCAGAGACCTGCAAGCTTGCTTCCCCTGAGCCTGTGTTGGAAAGGCCATTGACCTTTTTAGACCTATGTCTTATCTGGAAGAAAACAATAGCTTCTTGGCCCCCATCTTTAGTCAGAAGCTATCCACCCCTCACTTCTCTGTGGCCCAGGTTTTTACTTGGTCTGCGTGTTGCTGTCTACAGCATATTTTTCAAATTTAAGATAATCACTTGCATATTTGTTTGGTTTTGTTTTTGAGACACAGTCTCTTTCTGTAGCCCAGATGGCCTTGAACACATGCCTCAACCTCCCAAGTGCTGGGATTGGGGGTGTGAACCCCTTTGTCCAGCTACTGGGATAATTTTTAACTCAGCAGATGATAAACTCCATGGAAGCAGAAACTGAGGGGGAGGGATTGTCAATAACTGTTCCTTTCCAATCATTCACTACATACTTCCAGGATGTGTGAACTCCAGGAATAGGGCAACAGGCATCTCAAAAAGAAAAAGAAAAAAAGCCATCCTGCTCTGCATTTGCTTAAACAAAAGGCAGAGGAGTGTCCCTCTCCAGGGGCCCAGTTGAAGTCGTGTACAGGGTTAACAGTACACTCTGGGTTTGGATCTCTAGCACCACAATAAAAAGGCACCTGCAATCCCAGCACTGGGGAAGCAGGAAAGAGGCTCCCTGGAGCTTGCTGCACAGCCTGTCTAGCTGAATTGGCACATTCCAGGTTCGGTGAGTACTCCCAAATGAAGTACAAAGGTATGGAAGACACATGAACATGTGCACATGCATCACACACACACACACACACACACACACACACACACGAACCCTACAAGTGGTAGGTAGTAAAGCCTCAACACCACCATTCCTCCTCTCCTTTGCGTTTCCTGGCCCCTAAAGTCCCCAACGGTAAGACGGTCCAAGACTGATTCTGTCCAGTGAGGCCGGAAGCAAGGTGTTGGGATTTACATCCAGGCGCTTGACTGACTCCCTTCAGCTCCGGAAGAGGGTTGGTTTTCTTTTAGCCTCAAGGCCCTCTCCAAAGAGGGTGAGATATTGCTGCCCTTTCCATATAAGAGAACCCACACCAGGTTCTTTCCACATGACTCAAGTAATCTGGGATAAGATATACAAGGACTTCTCAAGCCCCTTCAGCGTGCCTCACCTTGTTTGTAGCTGGGCTGGCAGCCCACCCAGAAGCATGGACCAAGTCCCTGCGATGGAGAAGACATGGGTACAAGAGCAGGGACCACCAGCTCTGCAATGCCTCTGAGTTACCCTAAGGACTTATTTCAGATTGTTATGGTAGCCTGGAGTTTCCCATGCAGTTCATCTGGGGTAAGATGGGAGTGCGGATTTTAGCAAGCTCCCGGGCAATGTCTCCCTGCCTAGAAGTCAAGAGGAACACATCTAAGATTAGCCCTAATCTTTAGTCACTGATACAGTCACTGAACTTTTTTTTTTTTTTTTTTTTTTTTTAGATTACCACAGCAAGATGGATGAAGGAGCCAGGTGGTGGTGGCACACACCTTTAATCTCAGACTCAGGAGGCAGGCAGATGTCTGTGATTTCTGGGCTAGCCTGGTCTACAGAGTGAGTTCTAGGACAGCCAGCGCTACACAGAGAAATCCTGTCTCGGAACCACCCCCACCCCCACACCCTCACACCCCCCCACACACAAATAAATCCATCCACTTTAAGAGGCTGCTGCCCAGAGATGAAGGGCTGATGATGCCATAAAGGGAAGAGGACCCAGAGGTCAATATGGGTGCAGAGCCAGCTGTAGAGAGAGACCATCTTGCTGTGTGAAACTTAGGTGTTAAGGGAACAGGACTTGGAGTCGAAAATCCTGCAGTTCTCTCCCAAGAAACCTTGCAGCTGCTGCCAGTGGCCAAGGTAAACCACCCTCAAGTCAGCTGAAGTGGATCAGACAGCTGTGGGGAGCATTTGAGGCTTCAGGGTAGTTAAGTCTTCCCCAGAGCTCTGCCTTTGCACCATCTCTACCGGGTCTGACCCAGGGCATCAAGCCACGAGGCGGTGGGAAGTAAGCGGCTTCTCCCACAGCCTTATGATCAGTGGTCCCCAGCAGGGTTGCGCTGTGCCAAGGGTTAGTGTGGGTGGCCATGACTCACAGACTTCATGGGGAAGCAGATGCTGCTGCTGCCACCAGCGCTGCCACGGAAACGGGCTAAATAAATCCCAGATCCTTGGAGAGGGCAGAGAACAAGCTATCGGCAGCCAGGCTGCTCTGGGTGTGTTCTGGGTTCTGCCACTGTGATGGAGGGGCACAGCCTTCGGGAAGTCTTCAGCCTTGGAGCTGCCTGGAGACCCAAGCTGAGAACCACGGCATTGCAGGCATTTCCAGTAACTAGAATGTGTGACAAGGGACAGACAGAAAGCACAGTATCTGTCGATAACACAAGAATCTCAGGCTAATCAGTTCACATAGATCCTGTTCCTAAAATCTGTGGGACTTTAATGCTCATTGCAGGTGTAACACCTTTAGCAATGCACTGTGATTTCCCCAAGAGCCACCCAGAGCCTCCCTCCAGACCAGTACCTTCACCTCCCGTGCAAGGAGACTGGGTCTCCACCGGACCTGTGATCAGGGAGTGGAAATCCCAAGAGTGGTCCTGAAGCCCACCATTACAGGGCTGCAAACAAAACCAGAAATGGCCTCATGGGTTTTCACAGCAGCCCTCCCCTGAGCAAGTGGATCTTTGCTACAGAGGTCCCCTTAATCCATCCCTGAGCTGGTGCTCACAGCTGGTCCCAGCAGCACCGTAAATGTCCTGGGTTCTCTCTGTCCCCAGCAGCCTTCCAAGTTCCTCCTTCTGGAAAGGGCAAGCAACGACTCTCCGTCAGAAGAGGGACAGAGGTCATGGGTAGACTTGCACTGTGCTGGCCTCTCCCCAGTTCCTCTTCCAGCTGACTTCCCCCCCCCCCCCCCCCCCTTGCTTGTTATCACTCCTCTGCTAGAGCGAGGCTTCTTGTCACAGAAACCTGGGTCATCTGCCCCTCTTTCTTGTCCCCCATTAGGGCATCTTGCCAGCTGGAGAAATTATGAATCTCTCTGAAGTTGTTTATTCACCCCACAAAGGAGGATTCGACACTCTCCTCGCAGGGTTGCTATGCAAGCCACACACACTCAGCACACACCTAGGCCAGCATATTGCCTACCCAGAGGAGAAGTTGAGAGAGTATGCAGGCAGCTCCTGTCGTTATTTCTATCCAATGCTGTCCAAAATTGCCCTGTTGCTTTTCTGATTTGCCCCATGACTTTATGGAGAAAATATACATATATGTATATTCATTCCATTTTTAATATACTTTATTGAGAATTTCATATTCATCTCCCCACTGTTTCCACCAAGCCCTCCTAGGTCCACTCTCCACTTACCCACTCACTCCCAATTTTTTTTAAGAAAACTCATCAAGTCCAATTTATGCTGCCTGTGTATGACCATGGCTTAACTCATACTGTTCCTGGCTCTCTGAGTCTAAAAGGAGATGCTCTAGAGGACTCCATTGTCTGTCTATCACACCCACCATAATTCCCACATCTTAGCTCATCCCTCTCTCTCATCCTTCCCAACACATCTAGTCTTTGGGTTATCAGAGGGAGCTAATTTCAAGAAGAGGGATAAAAAAAGGTCCCCACACCCTAAGCCACAATCTCCTGAGCTATAGAGCATTGACAGAGTCTTCCAGCTTCCATGAGTGGTGTCCTTCAGCTTAGACTCTTGCCTTCCCTGTCCACTCCCATCCCCTGGGAGGGGGGCGGGGGGGCCCGTGGGTCACAAAATCAGTTCATAATGTTATAGGAGCACTGGAGGTCCATTAAAGGAAACCGTTTCCTCATGGTCAATAAAATGGAATCTATGTCTAGCCTGGGTAGAGACCTAACATTCCAAGCTACTAAGTATATGAGTTAATCTGTCAATTACCTGGCCAATGGGCTGTTATGGAGCTTGTGACCACTGGGAAAAGACCATAGACCCATTCCAATTAAAAGATTTATTGATTAGCTACTAGCAGGACAACACTCTGAGCCAGTGAAGTGACATTGCCGTGGGAAGGGGGGCAAGGGAAAACAACCTTCAATATCTACACCTTCAAGCAAAACCAGGTATGTTCTGCTGGGTTAAATGGCCCAAAACAATCCTTGGGTGTTTGTTTAAGCAAGTTACAGAAGCAAAATAAGCAGTTGGTCACATCATCATAACAAGTAGATGGTCATGGCTGTACACTTCTGGGTGGGGATCACTGACTGAGTCAGGGTTACTGGGAACTTATCTTCCAGAGACTGGAGTCAAATGGCTGGTGGGTACCAAGATGAATGACTGGCATAAAATGGAGTTTCTTTAGCCATTACAGGACCACCCCTCAGGAAGGCAGATTTACACAATGCCATGCAAAAGAGATGGGAGGAATAATTATTCCCACTGTAAGATAATGTACTTTTCCTTCCCAGAATCCTTGCTGTGTAGTTGCTAAGGATCTGCTATGAGGTTCTCTAGGTTTGTCTGCCCATCTGAATCCTAACATCTTTCTGAGCTGTTCCAAGACCAAGAGCCCTTTTCTCTGGAACCCTGGGCCTTTTCACTCCATCTCCAAAGCTATTTCCCCCTTTGCCACGAGACTATTTGCTGAACACCCATGCCCAACTCAGAAAACCATAGCCTTCTCCTTTTCTCTATCTCCCTCCTCCAGGCAGATGCTGGGATTTAAAGTTTTTGCTGCCCTGCTGGTCTTCACTATCTTTGAACTTCTATTTGAATCTATGCTTAAATTTTTTTTTTAAATTAATGAAGTTAAGAATCCTGAGAGGAAATCCCAACTCCCCTAGGGATAAGTGGTGTCCCAGCTGGGGCCCTTCAGAATTTCTGGTAACAACTGGATCAGCCCCACAGAACATATTCCATCTTTTCTGTAGTTTATCAGGACTCCTTTCTACTCTCTAAGTTATAGAAGAGGAGCATCTGGGCATGGAAGATGGGCAAGCAGATGCTGTGGAGAGCATATGGGGAGGAGAGAACAGGAGGCTGATCACATGGAGCATGGCTGCTGCTATCCAGAGTAGCCCAGCTAGATTTAGCAGTTCCTAGGACAGAACAATTCCTATTGACATCTGAACAGAAGGAGGGGCATGGGGTTAGAGTAGGAGAGTCTCTGTCGGGGTAGGAGGAGAGGCCTGGTCTTGGTCTTTGAAGGGTGTTGGGAAGTGTTTATTTTGATCAGAGTCCACAGCTAAGAACCCCCAGCCAGGTGTGACTGGCTGAGCAATGGATCCAGGGGCATCCTGGGCTCAGCTGGTCTAGAGGAGTGGTTTCTACTAGAGTCCACTCACAAATTCCAAGCAGGAAGGGCCTTCCACCAATGAACTTGCAGACATGGAAACTCCTGACTCAAGGGTGCTGTTGGACATAGCAAGGCCATTCTGTGATGCCAGAGGCCAGGCTAGATCTCAGAAACCACCTCTCAGCTTGGGGCCCAGTAAGACATGTGAGAAAGTAAATGAAGGTCAAGGGATAAGGTGTGGAATGATAGAGGTTACCCAATGTTGCCCTCTGGCCTTCAGTACACACCTGTACACAAAGGCACACAACCCCTCCCCATACACACACACACACACACACACACACACACACACACACACACACACAAAGACTCTAGAATGTACTGTGGTGGCAGGAATGTCTTCCAAGTTTTGATCTGATCTGTTTCCTTGCAACTTCCACCCACCTCATTCTACTCTCTGATCTTGGGAATGAATTATCTAACCCACTACCTAATTGATTTGATGAAAGCAGAAGTCAGTGCAGATAGTGAGTGAGAACTGTGGATGCCTGGGGAGGCTGGAGGACTGGAGAAACAAGTTACAGATGGGATGGGAGATGGAGCCAGTGTTTTAGTTTCTCTGCTAGTTCTTCCATTCTGCATTTCATAACCAGACAGCCAGAGAGGATTTTCATTGAACAAATGAAATAGTGGACGGGTGTTGGAGATCCAGGAGACCATTTGTACCTCTGCAGGGAGTTAGCCCTTCAGCTTGGTGAGGGGGATGGACACCCCCCCACACACACACATACACACACACAGAGAGAGAGAGAGAGAGAGAGAGAGAGAGAGAGAGAGGGAGAGAGAGGGAAAGAGAGCACGAAATTAGCATAGAGAACTTGGCTTCTCCCTTACTTTTAGTTGCTTCCTCACCAGCACAGTGGGAAAGGAACTCTAGACAAGAACAGAGCCTGAACTTGAAAGAAAGGCCTGAAGAACAATTTGAAAGTGATCGCTGTCAGCAGCAGGCTGAGCTGAGAAGGTAAAGAACTCTTGTGGGGGTGGGGGTAGGTGGGAGGGAGGGGGGAGCCTGTCATGCTCCAGAGTTGCCAAAGCTGAGTCATGTGGCGGCAGGAAGGAGAGAGAGGGTGCCAGAACTGCAAACCAGAAAGGCAAGGTTTGCACCAAGCAGACCCTAGTCGCTTCCAAAGGCTTGGCTCTACCCACAGGTGTACCCTGATTGCTCAGATCTAGGCTCTGTTCTTGACTCTTGGATGGTGACATTTACTCCCTGAAGCACGTAGGCACAGAGAGCCCCAGACCTACTGTCTGGAGCGTGTGGTTCCTGACGTGCTCACAGGGCCTTAAGGTGTGGAATAAGCAGAGACTGGTGACCCAGGCAGACTTAGAAACAGCAAAGTGCCCCAGCCTGACTGTTTTGGGGCTGATGGAGCTGGGAAGGACAGTCCTCAGCTCTGTGACAGATCTCACAGAGAGATGGGCTGAAGGGCTAGCATCTATCTGTATCTTGGATCTGGAAATAAGTTGTAAAAGAAAGGAAGGAAAACTAGGCATGGTGAAGGTAGGAGGATCAGGAGTTCAAGGGCATCCTCAGCTATATAGTGAACTCAAAGCCAGATCAGGAAACAGGAGACCCTGACTAAAACAAAACAAAAACAAGCAAAAACAAAACAAATGAACCCCCAGGAAAAAACCCTAAACAAACAAACAAACAAAGCTTACTGGAAGTAATGGAGACCTCAACCAGTGAAAAGCTAGGCATAGTAGAGAGAATAGTCAATGGGAGGACCCGGAGAGATGGCTCAGAAGTTAAGAATGTCCACTGTTCTTGCAGAGGACCCGAGTTCAGTTCCTGCCACCCACACTGGGAAGCTCACCATGGCCGGTAACTCCAGCTGGAGGGAACTGGCTGGGCTCCTGCACACATGTGCACACATGCATACAAGCACACGTATGAGTACAGGCAAATAAAATACTTTCAAAAAAGATTAGGGAGATAACATGAAGATCAAATCAATAATACTTCATGATGGATTAAATGCCAGAATTAGGCAAGAGCACAGAATGGAAGGAGGTTAAGTTCTATTCTTGTGACCAGAAAGATGGTGACAACAGAATGAACATAGTTTCAAACTGGAAAGTGGAGCCTGTTCATGGCGGATGAGTCTTTTTGAGTTTGAGTCTTGAGACTGACTTATGGACTGGTCATCTGTACAGCAGTCTCCACTAAACACAGATCTGGCCCAAGTCAGAGAAGTACCTTAGAGACAACATCACCCGGTACCTCCCGCAAAGCCACTGAGATGACATTTTAAAAGAGAGGGTGCATTGGCCCCCAGCCAGCGCAGTTAGTAAAGCCTAGATTCATTTTGTTTGTTTTGTCTTGCTTTAGACATGGTCTCACTATGTAGCTGTCTTAAGTCACTGTTCTATTGCTGTGAAGAGACACCACGACCAAGGCAGCTCTTAAAAATTAGCATTTAATTGCAGCCTGGCTTACAGTTTCAGAGTGTTAGTCTGTGGGGAAAGTAGCTCAAAGTGTTACTTTCTGATCCAAAGGCTGCAGGAAAGATGACACTGGGCCTGGTGTGGGCATTTGAAACCTAAAAGCCCACCCCCCAGGGACACACTTGCTCCAACAAGAACACACCTCCTCCAACAACCTGGGCCTAGTGTGGGCTTTTGAAATCTCAAAAGTCTCCCCCCCCCCAGTGACACACCTCCTCCAACAAGGCCACACCTCCTAATCTTTCCAAACAGTTCATTAACTGGAGACTAAGCCTGCAAAAATATGAGCCTCTGGGAGCCATTCCTATTCAAATCACCACAGTGGCTTTGGCTGGCCTGAAACTTTTTATCTAGACAAGTTCAGAAAGATCTGTCTGCCTTTGTCTCCAAGTGCTGGGATTAAAGGCATTGTGCCACCACTCCCGGGGAACATAAAACACTAGAAAGAAAACGTTACAAACTAAAAAGGGACTTGAAAGACAACCAAAGTGCAAGTTCAAAGGACAGGGAGATGGGTCAAGGCGGATGTCAGAGGAACCGTGGGGTCAGGGACAAGGGGACAGAGCTGATCTGCTCCTGATGCACAGGGAGATGCTTCAGGAAGAAAGTGTACGTGCCAGTCAGACCCCCACTGTGAGGGAGCGGTCAATAACCGAAAGCAACAGAAGCAAAGCGGGTTTGTGAGCCCACCCCTGTGATGGTGCGGACTGAGGTGATGTTGGTTGCCCTCAGTCTTTCCATTATTCAAACCCGTTCAAGCAACACACAGATTTTCTCTGAGGGATTTAGCCTTCTCTGATTGTCAGGTGGGGCTTGTCCTTTATCAAGGAGCAGGATAGTTGTTTCCTGCTTGGCCAACCTCCAAGCCCTTGATGAAATTTGGCAGAATGAGATTAAATTAAACAAACAAGTGAAACACAGGGCAGTGCCCTGGCATTTCCAGCACTCTGCCTGAGTCAATGTGCACTCAGAGACCACGATTTCTCATATGCAATGGCTCTTCAGACAGCCAGGTCTCACTAAGTTCATATCTCTCTCTCTCTCTCTCTCTCTCTCTCTCTCTCTCTCTCTCTCTCTCTCTCTCGGTGTGTGTGGGGGGGCTAGAGGTTGACACTGGAGGTCTTCCTCAGTCACTCCACACCTTAGTTTTTGAGGCAGGGTTTCACTGAACCTAGAGCTCACCAATTCAATTAGCCTGGGGGCCGTGAGCTCTCCCATTCGTCCATCCAGTGCTGGGATTACAGACGTGCACTGTTACCACCTGGCTTTTTTGTGGGTGCTTGGGACCCAAACTCAGGTCCTTAAGATTTGCACAGCTAACACCTTCCCAACTAAGCCACCTTCCCAGCCCCAAATACTGGGAAATCCCAACTCACATTCAGTGAGACACATACTTCCATCCTATGGTGCTTAGCTTGTTCTCCTCTGTCTTGACTTCCTCACCCACTGGGACCTGCCTAATGGGTGGGAAACCCTGGAGTTAAAACCCTGTGTCCATTGCTTGATAGTCACTGAGGTTTCCCGGATAGCCTTCTGTAGGAATATGGCAGCCCTTACTCCTCAATGTGACAAATGAAGGAAGTGCCATTCCCTAAGTATGAGCTGCTAGAAGTACGCCCCTCAGACCCCAGCTTCTTGCTAAGGCACAGGCTGATTCCATGGGTTGGGCTATGAATGCATTTCTAGTCTGCCCCCAGTTGAGGCTGAGCCTGCTAGAGCCTGGTTCACATTTCCATAGCCAGGGTCTGTAAAACATACACAGGGAGATTTTTGAAGGCTGAGGAGGAGGAGTTAGGCAACTTAAATCTTTGGTAATCAAAATAGCTGTTTGAGGAGTTTCTGGGGCGAAAGCCAAATTATGGAGAGCTGGGCGTGGGGTGGGAGTTGAGGGGGGACAGCAGATGACAGAGTTGACACTCTTCCCCTTCTCAGGGTATCACAGGGAGTGCTTCTCAGAGGAGACTGCCAGGTAAGCACTTACCAGTGAGTATGCAGACAGGGCCATGGGCACCTAGAGGGTCACCTCTTCTCGGCATGAACCATCACTGCCCAGGCATCATGGCCCCTCAGACTCATCTTTTCTGCTCACCGGAGTCCCTGGCCTCTTAGGAAGTTTCCATCCTTTTCTTTCTTCTCACCGTCTATCATCTTGCCTTTTGACCCTCTTTGTCATCTCTAATAACCCTTTGAGGTAAAATAAAGGATTTGGTATGAGTCAGAACCCTCTACTGTCTTCCTCAAGATTCTCAGGGAACAGTTTAGAACTTTCCATGGCTTCCAAGGCCTTTCATGCCCAGGTACCATATCTTTCAGTCTTTGTACCCCCTTCTCCTCATTCCCACAGGGGCACCTCAGCTTCCCTCAGACTTACCACACAGACTTGGGCTAACTGATTCCCTCAACTTCACAGCTTGCTTGATAGTCAGGACAACTCACAAAACCTTGTAGATGGACATTCATGGCTACCTTCTTCACAGTAGCCCCTGGGCTGTCTCTCCAACTCCAGCATAGCATAATTTAACATTTAGACAACCCCTCTCCCTACAGTGGGTCATCTTTGTAAACGTTTGTGCAGCATGTTGTAGAAATCTATTCCTATTGCCACAGCTCAGAGAGCGAGCCCCAGTAGGTCCCTAAGTGGCACCCCAGGGCTCTTTGCTGGAATATTTTTGAGTTGTCAGCAAGAGGCAGCTGTGAAAGTTCTGTCTTAGCCTCCAAGGACATGAATAAGGGCTGTGTTAGCACCCAAACCAGAGGTGTCTCCAGGTGCAGACATTAACCAGATGTCTGAGGCCCCCTGGGGGCACATTCCTGCTCATTGGCTCTCACTGAATGCCACAGATAGGTTGTAACAGTTTGAATCTGAAGTGACCTGCACAAGAGCATTACTAACTAGGATTTAGTTCCTTCTTCCTCTCCTGCCTCCAATCTACATGTAGAATCAGTTTTGGGTTTTGTAATGAGCAATCAGGAACAAGTCAGAAGATGGGAGAAGAAGGGAAGAGTTTATGGAGAAAGTGTGCCAATGGACCTTGAAACCGTCTGACGGAAGGAGGGAAAGGGGAAGGAACAGGAGCAGAATTAGAAAGACCCGGCTGTAGGTCATGCGGCTTCCCCAAGACTTCTTTGAAGAGTGGTGGAGCCTACAATTACAATCCTTATCAGCGGGTTAGGAAAATCCAAGCAGATCAAATGGCTTCGGGTTGCTCAGGTAACCGTGCGACTGTGTCTCTACTGCAGAACTCACCCAGTCAGGAGATTCACAATTACTCCCACTCCCACCCCTTTCCCGGATGCTACCTTGCAGCAAGCAGTGCCTGGAAGCTAGCAAATGCTGTCTGCAGAGTTTCCCTGGAAAAGTGTCTGGATGAAAGAGCCCATCCATTCCCACCCAGCTCTCCCAAGCAACTCAAGACCCTGAGGCCACAATGTGATATGGAAGCTGAGCTAGCCTTTGCATGCTTGGGCGTCAGGGCTGTCACTTTACTGTGTTCCAAAGGATGGGCCCAGAGCCTGAAAAGATGTCATTGGGATGCTGCCACTCAAGAGGCCGATTCCCTTAGCTTCAGTCACTTCAGGCACAAATGGCCTCCACAACTCGAAACTTGAGGTGCTGATGTGGATAGTCAGGATTGTTTAGGCTAAGGGAATGCCACCCCCACAGGCCTCAAGGAAGAGAAGTCACTGTTATTCCCAACAAAAGTGTTTGTACCCACAAAAGAAGATGAGTGATGAAACCTGCTGGTCTTTGGAAGGAAGGGGTGGAGCTTCAGTTCCACTGTGCCGATCAAAGCAGGTGCTTTGCAGTCTAATCACTGCTTTCACACGCTCCCCATTGGCTGAGCATCTGATTGTGATAACGAACTCCCAGCGTGTGTAGAACGCCATGCCTGCTGTTGGGAGGTTTTGCTCTCGCCCACTCTCACCAAAGATTGTCTACATTCCCCTGCTCTGTGTCTCTAGGGTCCCGAAAATGTCATGTAAGCCTTGAGAAGCAGTTCATGTGTGGACTCATGGGTCAGTTCTGTCCTCTACCCAAGATCCTCTAGCCCACCCTGTCCAAGATGGTGGCTACACCTGGCTTTTCTTTTTGGCCACCAACCAGCTCCCAAATCATGACATGGAGACTTATTATTAGTTTTGAATGCTTGAACTAGCTTAGGCTCCTTTCTTACTGGCTCTTTTAACTTAAATTAACCTGCTTCTCTTTACCCACCTTTTGCCTCAGGGCTTTTTACTTTTCTTTCCTTCTGTCTATCTTACTTTCACTGCTTCTCATGTCTACTGGAGGGTGGCTGCCTGGCTTTTGGGGCCAGGGCATCTCCATCATTCTCTCCTCTTCTCAAGCCTAGATTTCTCCTCCTATTTACTCTCTCTACCTGCCAGCCCCGCCTAACCCTCTCCTGCCTAGCTATTGGCCATTCAGCTCTTTATTAAACCATCAGGAGCCTTAGGTAGGCAAGGTGAAACAGGTGTAACACATCATTACATAATTAAACACACATCCTTACATTGTTAAACAAATGCAGCATACACAAGAGTAACACACCTTTGCCTGGTTAAACAAATATCCCACGTGTTGCTGTGTAAACTAACCAATGCTCACATCAGTCTCTCAAAGGCACTCCCTGTGTTTGAAATATACTGACAGCTACATGGGAACCAGTAAGCAGAGTGAATTACAGAACATTCCATCATCATCAAAAGTTCTACTGGACAGTGTCATCCTAGAATGATAGGGCTTAGCTAAAACAATAGCAACAAAAACCTAAAACACAGTTTGGCAACCAAAGGACTAATTCTGATAAAAAAGCAAAAACAATAGTCTATCTGCTTTTCTGTCCAGGATGATTTCTCCAGGAACCCATTCCAACAGTGCAATGCCAGCTTGGAGAGCTGCAGGTGGAGTAGATTGTGGGAAGCTCTCCCCCTGGATCTACAAGGGTTCCCCTGGGAGCATCATAGCAGTTCAAATAAGAGCCAGCAGCTTCTCAGATGATAAGTGAGTTGGTCACCAGCTCCAAACTGGAGACTTAATGAAGTCTCTAGGATGGAAGCTGAATGCCTCATCAAAAGGCCACTGGGTACTCTGCAGCGAAGCAACAAGCTGCACACAAGCTGGTGAGTATGTGTCTGCCACCTCTTCCGCTTGTCTGAACTCCATTGATCTTCACTTGGCCAATGCCGCCTTCTCCAGGGCTCCTTCTGGCCCCGTGATGCCTTGCTTTGTGCTTTCTCTGTGGTCTGGGAATATTCTGCATGTTCTGAGTGAACCCAGACTATCTGTGAACTGTCACACAGAGAGCTTCTTGTGGGTAAGGCCCTTTCTTTCCCACACAGCCCTGCCCAGGTTACCATGCCCTGAAGCAGGTGGCTGTTAATTATCAGGGTCAGAGCCTTAGAAACCTGCAGGACTCACTCATGGGAGTGAGCTCTGGCCCTGTCTTAAATGCTTGCCACAGAAACCACACTGGTGGCCTGTGCCAGCCACTAGCATTGCTCACTCAACACTTGCTAGAATTTCTTCCTGGCACAGGACAAGAAATGCCAGGCTCAGGCTGCCAAGCTCAACCCCTGGCCTCACTTCTATTTTGTTGGTTGACATCAGGAACATTTCCCCGACTCCTCTAGGTCTCTCTCTCTCTCTCTCTCTCTCTCTCTCTCTCTCTCTCTCTCTCTAAAAGTAAGTAAATAAATGTGTGGGTCCCCTGGGAGCTGCTGTGAGGATGAAACAAAATTATGCACATAAAGCATCTGGCAAATGGCACAGAGCTGTTTGTTGGCTCCCTCTACCCTGTTGTTCTGAAGACTTAACCAGGATTTCCTGCCCAGGTTTCCCTCATAGGGCCATGGCTAGGCTGAATGGGGAAAATGCATTCAGGTCAAGCCCATGCCTTTCTATCTTCTCTCTATTAGGGTAAAGACTAAATTGCTGTAACAGCATCCTAAAAATGTGATCACTCATTATTTCATGGAATGGCTAGAATAGAAAGGGAGTAAGTGACGATGCCCAGTGCTGGTAAGAACATAAAACAACGTATCATCTCCCATGCCAGGCTGGAGGGAATGTCCAGGACACTGTGTTAACAGTTTCTAATTAGGTGTGATGCACACCTATATTACGCTAAGCCATGACATGACAGATCCACTCCCAGGAATTAGTTGAGATTTTTAAAATGTCAATAAAATACTTTTACATGACAGAGACACTGTCAGTAGCCACTGTATTCCTAACAGCCAAGAGGTGAGCACAACCCAAATGGATAAACACCACGTGGTTTTCATACACTGAAACTCTATGCAGCAGTAATAAAACGAATAAACTATGCATACTAGCAACGTAGATGAGTTTCAAATCCATTACTTAAAGGTAAACTAGCTAATTCTGATTTGAAGACTCCTGGACTAGCTGGATTGAAAAAAAAAAAAAAAACCCATCAAGTTGTTGCCTGCAAAAAACTTACCTCCCTGCCATACAAACACTAAAAATGAACAGAAGGGAAACTGTATCCCATGAAGAGTGAATTCAAGAGTAAGCTAGAGTGGCTTATACCCAACCCATCAAAGTGTATTCCAAGTTAAAAATCAGTCATAAGAGGCTCAGGGGCTACTATATATCTTTAACGGGAATGACCAACCAGGAAGATGTAACAACTGTAAATATATGTATATATTGAAGTCCTATTTCATGATAAACAAAGAGGGACATAGACCCCAATATAATCAACACCCTGAAGAGCTAAAGCAAGCCTGAGCAAAATAAACTATATCACAATACCAAGTTTCCAAATATAGTATGGTATACAAAAACAGCATAATGCTTACATAAACACAGACAGGATGGATAGAGAAGCCGAGGACCCAGAGAGAAACTCATGCATCTACAGTAACCTGATTGTGGATGAGGGTACCAAAATCATACATTGCTTAGAAACCCATTTAATGCATGCTGTTTGGAGGAACTGGATATCAGCACATAAAAGACTCTCCCTCCCTCCCTCCCTCCCTCCCTCTCTCTCTCTCTCTCTCTCTCTCTCTCTCTCTCTCTCTCTCTCTCTCTCTCTCTCTCTCTCTCTCGCTCCATAAGAGAAACCTATAGGTATAGGCAACATCTTCCCTGAACAGTGCTCCAAATTTTTAGGAAACTATAGCAAAAGCTGACCACAGGCCTCATCCAATTAAAAACATCTTCACAGCAATTAACAGAGCAAAGAGACTATAATTAGAAAACCTGGTATCTGGTGGTTGTTGACATCCAGAATATATAAAGAGCTCAGAAAACAAACCACAACACCAACTCAATAAGTAATTCAATCAATAAATTGGCCAAGGAACTAAACAGATAGATCACAAAAGGAGGTCAATTTATCAATAATTACATGAAAATATAACCCAAATCCTGTAGTCATTAGGGAAATGCAAACCCAGACTACACTGGGGAGCTGGGGGGTGGGGAGCTGGGGAGCTGGCTCAGTGCTTAAGAAGGCTTACTGCTCTTCCAGGAGACCTGAGTTCTGTTCCCTGTACCCACCGTGGGCCACTCACAACTACCGGGGACTCCAGCTCCAAGTCTACTGTCTTCTGGCTTTTACCGGCACCAACACATGATTGCCATGCATTCACACAGACAGATACAGACAGACAGACACACACACACACACACACACACATCAAGTAATAATCGATCTTTTTAAAAAAACGAGAGTTCATCTCAGTCTAGTCAGAGTGAGATGGCGATCTTCAAGAATACAACGGAATAATAAATGCCGATGTGAGGAAAAGGGACCCTTGCTCACCGCAGGAGCATGGATTAATGCAGACACAATGTTAACTGCCACCCAGACCCCTTCTAGGCTTGACCAACAGGAGAGTAACAGTTTGCTTGACAGCGGGGTGTAACCAACTGAAAGTGAGAGGGAGGGGTGGTGTCACTTCCGGGCACCCTCTTCTTTGAACTTCTCCCTTTGCACTGGCTGTCCCTGGGAGTGAACGGCTCCCTTTTGCATCCTCAGGTGATCACGATGACCTGATGAAAGCTATCTTGCCAGTCCTGATGACTCCCTGGAGCACAAAGACCACCTGTCCATCTAGCACTGGTTTTCAGGAGAGAGGGACTACTACCTTATAGAGTCCTTGCTTGTTTGAATGGGGAGCTTAGCTTTATTGAGGAATTGACATATGGTAAAATACAAAGCTCCTACATGCACAGCTGAGCAGAGAGTATACTCCCAGCGGCCACCAGCCCGGGCACCATATAGCACATTCCCATTTCCCCTGGAATTCCGCTCTCGTTACCTTGCCTAGGCCACTCCTGACTGCCCAACCCAGGTAAACAGGCCTTTTCTGTTGTTTAGAACGCCCTTGGACCTAGCCTTTTCCTTTCCATCTTCAGTTTCCTGGCAGAGTTCTTTGCATTGCAGATGATAAGATCCTTTTATGCATCAGAGAAAATCCGTGTCAGCCATGCCAGTATCGTCCCTCAGTGCCGAGGCCTGTAGGAAAAACAGCATTCTACCTGAAGACTAGTAGCTTTCAAAACCCTGTGGCAGCCACTTTGGTGTAAGCTCTGGGAGCAAGCCCAGATCCTTCTCCACTGTTTAGTCTGAAATGGGTGGCAAAGGATGGGGCTCCGGGGACCCATCTTGGGGTCATGTGGAGTCGAGTTATGGTCTGCAGGCAATGTTGTACGTGAGAGTCCTAACAGTCTGGGAGATGCAAACCCTGACTAGATCTCCTTCCATCATGAGTTGAATGTCATGGGTCACCAGATGCTGCAGAGTGAAGCAGGGATTTCAGGGGAAAGGCAAGCCTTACAGAAAGCAGTCTCCACCCAATAAACAAACCCGAGAAATAGCCCCGAGGAAACTGTGGCCCTCAATGACACCAGCAGATGTCCCACTCTGGTGGGACATAGTATGGGAGACAGTTTATATGGAGACAAGAGGTTTATGTGAACTAAAACTAAAGAAAAAAAATCTTTAAAATAAAATAAAAACCAGTGGGAGGCAGAAAAACCTATTCCCCATTTCAGAGCAAGGAACCAGTGGCGACCTAGACTGGCCTTGCTACTGTCCTTCCTTGGAGCAAAGGCACCTGGAAAACTGGAGGCAGCTCCCAGCATTGCCAGCTCGAGTGCCCAGACACCTCATGCCATTAGTGTTGTGAAAAGCAAGCTGTGACAGCCTGAGCCAGGAAGCATGAAGAGACCGGGTCCTGGCTCCAGAGAGAGCCAATCCTCAAGCATCCTTCCTATGGACAGACTCTCTAGTTTTCAAAGGTCGATCCAAGGTCACCAGGGTGGGTGATCCTGGCAGCAGAGCTGACTCAACAGGCCAGTTGACAAATGTCTTGGCAATCCCTGAGGGGAGGAATGGGTACTGACACAGCGGCTATTTCTTCCTAGGTTTCTGGGTTATTCTAATTGGTTTCGATTGAATTAATTCTTTTACTTAATATATTCTTATTGAATTACCCTTCAGGGTAACTTTTTAGGGTCCTGGGACTCTTTGGAAACTGTTGGAAAAGTCACAAAAGTGAATATTTAAGACGAGAAATTATAAACATGTTGATGTCTTGGACGCTCAGGTCCCCTTCACTCAAAGTCCTTGGGCAACTGGTCTTGTAGAGAAATAATGGGCCTTACTAGGACACTCTCCAGCAGCTCCCATGGGCTGTCCAAGGGTTCAAGTCCATTAACCCCCAGAAGCTTTGGCTTCGTTCTTGCTGTGCACAGTGAAGAGCAAAAGCAATTACTCTCAGCACCAAACGACCACATACTAATAATCGACTAAAAGTCAGTTAGTTCCTTTGGGGGAGGGGCACGGGGAAGGGCCCCTAAAATTGACAAAGGGAGTTGCAGATGGAAGGTTTGGAGCAGGCGACAGAGGGTTGGGGAAAAGCCTCTCTGTGGTGAGATATCCACCCCGCCCTCACCTGTTGCACTGACCACGCCTCTCTGTGTTTCCAGATGCTTGCTCATTCCTCAGTTCTGGTGGGACTACTCACACGTGAACTTTCCCCTACCTCAGAAGCCCCGCAGCGCCCCCCTGTGGTCGGCACTACTCCCCAACCGAGAGCTGGCCCCCAAACTCGGAACATGGAGGCCCCTCCAGGAGACATAGCACACCCTCACCTACGCGAAACTAACTGCAGGTCTGCCTTGGATTTCTCTCCAGTCTCATTCCCAGAACCCCTCATGTCCTCAGCTGCAGCAGCAAGACCCAGTGTAACTGGGCACGTGGCAGGCAGCAGCGGGCACCATACTGGGAGCAAGAAAGGAGCTATGCGGCTCTGTAATGCTCATCACCCTGGGGCTGGCTGCTAGCCACAGCCTACCGTCTCCTGGCATTGCCGGGTTACCAGACCTGGAAGGACAGTCCCATGGAAAATGCCATGGAAGAGAGGCTGCGGTTCAGGAGCTGGGGCTGAGGAAAGAGGTTTGGGAGCCCATTCCATGCATCCCTTGGAGCGGCTCACATTTACACCAGGCTTCATTCCTATGCGCATAATGGTGTCTAGCTCAGTGCCTAACATGGGGCCTGGCATGTGGCAGGGGGACATCAAAGTCCTGCGCAGTCCTCCCTGAGGAGAGAGAGAGGCCTCAGAGAGAGCCAAGGGCGTGTCTCCCTAGATGCTGCTAGCATTCCAGTCTCAGGTCTGCAGGAGCGGTGCCAGTGCTGGCTGGCATGCTAGGTGCCAGTGTGGCTGCTGGGATATGGGGCAGCAGTGGCACAGCCAGCTGCAGAGGTAGCTCCATTCCAAAAGAAAGAGGGAGGATCAGATAACCAGACTGAGCGGGCGGGCCAGAGAATGGAAGGCCGTCCCCTCCCCCAGAGCTCCCACAGCTGCAGCCTCGTGGCTCCTTTTGAGCCCAGCAGCTGCTAAGCGAGAAGGGAGGTGAGCGTTCCAGCCAAGTCCCCTGGAGAGAGCACCTGTGGTAGATGCTTCCCACCGCTCCCAGGTTCTCTTCTTGCCAAGGCTTCACTTGAAAGCTAGTCTGGCATCCTCATGACGGATGAACCTGCCATGCAGTGCTGGGGCGTTCCCTGGGGCCACACTCCTGTTAGAGAACTAGAGAAGGGATGACAGTTTCCTGTGCCACTTGCTCGAGACCCTCGTCCTTGGTCTGTTTATCCTCACGTGTGATAGTTAGCAATTAACATAGGACCCTGGAACCCCAAGACCTTCTTGCACTGGAGCCCTTATTCCACTCCGGCCTCCCTGTGGCAGCCAAACCCACAGGACATCTTGCTGAACTGTACAGAAACAGTATGAGTAGAAAACACATCAGAGTCTCTCTCTCTGGGTGTCATAAGCCGTGACAGTTTTGACTCTGGACCTCTTCTACTAGAAACTTCAAATGCAAACGAAAGTTCCCCATGGAAGGGACTAGGCCCTTGGAGAGAAGGCCTTCCTAGACTGCAGGAGGAAGGGCAAAGGACTGAAGATGAGGCCCTGCTCAGGGACCTCCAACTCAGAACGTCATAGGTCAGTCTCAATGTCCTTGTTGGGCCACCCACCTTGGACAGCCATCAGCGTCAGAAGGGAGCAGAGACCCAGCCTAGAACTCCACCACAGCCTCTGGCTGCCTGTCTCACAGAGCAGCTTTCCTGTTTCAGTTATAGGCTACGTTCTGGCAATTTCCAGAAGTTAGTCTCCTTTCCTTCCATTGGTAGCTTCTGAGGGCATGCATATCCATGTGGCAGAGGGGTACCAGCTGGCAGATATAGGTGCTGTTGGCATGGTTAACCTATTTCTATGCTCCAGGGCTACAGGGGTCCTGGCAGAGACTCCCAGAGAACACACTCAGCTCGATTCTTGTCTAGCCATTGTCCTACTTGGGTCCGAATACACAACAGGCTGGGCAAATTCCCACTTGACTTAGTTCATTGCATGTGCTCAGGGCCTGGGAGAGCTCATGCATGCACACCTTTCCATTATGATACCCACAATTCACAGCTACTGTGACTTATAATTCAGGAGTAAGCACTGTGGGCATGGTCTCTCTTGTCCTGTAACCTGAACACACTGTAGATAGTGTGAGATTAATAACTGACGAGGAAGTACATTACGTTTGTCAATGAAATGAGCCGAGTTGAGCATATCAGCCATGGGACTTGGATTGTTTAATTTTTCCAAGATTCTAGTTCCTTCTCAGTATGATAGAGATAGCATACTGCTTACTTGAGCATATGTCTTATGCTTTCCCCAGTACGATGAACTACAGGGTATTGGTTTTGGATTTTTTCTTGTTTGTTTTTTGTTTTTTAATTGCAGCTGCCTTTTACACCGTGGCTGTCCCAATCAGCACCTATCCCTACTATCAGCTGTGGTGAGGCAGCAAGAGCTGCAGCCTGGGGGAATTCTGTTCCCTCCAGGTGCAGACTCTTTCATAGCATGAAGAGAACTTATCTAAATCTCTGTCCCTCTAAAGAACTCAAGATTCAAGGGTTGAGGTGGAAATCTGCTCCTCCGAGGGTCTGAATAGCAAGTAGCTCACCTCCTCGCCTTGTCCTGTCTCTCCAGAAGCCCGGGTACTGCCCCTCAATCCTCTTTATAAACCCTCTCCATCTGGCTCCTCCCTACAGCTAGTTGCTGACTGCAGGTGAATTTTATTTAGTACTCAGACACATCTTTTCATCATTAAACAAATGTTCCAGAGCATAAACTAAAGTAACCCACCTTACCACAGTATTCCACAACACAGGGACGAACGGCTGACTCTAGAACCACAGCAGGAAATACACGAGATGAGTATGGAGCATTCTAGAGTGCCAGGAAATGAAGAAGCATTTTAAAGAAGACATCCAGTGCATGGTAAACGTGGGGACAGGAGACAGAAGTGGGAAGAGGAAAAGCCAAGCGCTGACATTGGAATCTTCTTACTGACTAAGTGAATGAATGAATGTTAGACTATGACCAAAAGTACAAAATGCATACCTGTGAGCCCATATTGGTATACAGAAATGGTTATTAG
Organism: Phodopus roborovskii; assembly: GCF_943737965.1. Taxonomy (NCBI): domain Eukaryota; kingdom Metazoa; phylum Chordata; class Mammalia; order Rodentia; family Cricetidae; genus Phodopus; species Phodopus roborovskii. Next base: position 3,732,255 of record NW_026126515.1, on the reverse strand, counting down.
AATTAATAAATAAGTGAGAAGAGATAAATTTTCTATGCACAAGATTTTCAAATTAAGAGGCAGTTAGAAGTACTGGCTGCTCTTACAAAGGACACAGGTTCAATTCCTAGCACCTCCATGGCAGTTCACAACCATCTGTAACTCCAGTCCCTGGGAATCTGATACCCTCTTCTGGACATCTCTAGGAGTATCAGGCATACATGGTGCATGGCAAACACTCATACACATTACCAAAAAAAAAAAAAAAAAAGGAAAAAGAAAAAGAATTTAAAACTAGGGACAGGCAGATGGCTCAGCAGGTAAAACTCTGAGTTTGATCTCAAAGTCCCACTCAATGGAAAGAGAGGCCAATGTCCATAAGCTCTCTTCTGACTTCCATATGCAGGCTAATAGTATGCACACAAACACACACACACACACACACACACACACACTAAATAAGCAAGTAAATAAATAAAACCACATGAGAATTGCAAATTATCTGCTTGGTATGGTGACTCACACCTATAGTCCTAGCTCTAAAAAAGTTAAAAGTAGAGGGAATTTGAGTTCAAGGTCAGCCTGGGGTAAATAGTGAGATAACCATTAAAAAAACCAAAATTCATAGATAGATAGATAGATAGATAGATAGATAGATAGATAGATAGGCAGATGATAGCCATATAGAGAGGTGATGGTAGACGATTATGGTGGTTCGAATGAGAGCGATCCCATAGGCTCGTATATTTGAATGCTTGGCCCCCAGGAGGAGAACTGTTTGGGAAGGGTTAGGAGGTGTGGCCTTGTTGGAGGAGGTGTGTCACTGGGGTTGGGCTTTGAGGTTTGGAAGCCTACATTGTTCCCAATGAGTTCTCATTGCCTCCTGCTTGTGGATGAAGATGTGTGTGAGCTCTAAGCTACTGCTCCAGTATCATGCTTGCCTGCAGCCCGCTGCCATGCTCCCTGCCATGATGGTCATGAACTCTTGCAGTGGGGTCCTGGAACCATACGGTCAGGGTCAGTATCCACAGTGGCAATCATACCTAGTGCATACTCTTAACTGGATGCAATGCAAAGATGCTTTGCCTCTGGGGTCTTCCCATCTCAGACACAGACACCTAGTCTGATAACAGAAACACCAGTCGAATTACAATTAGAGACCATTTCACTAAAACACCCTGCCTGGTACACCTCAAATCTGAGGAGTTCACCAGGCATGGTGGTGCATGTCTTTAATCCCAGTACTCGGGAGGCAGCGACAGACACATCTCTGAGTTACTCGGGAGGTCTCTCTGAGTTTGAGGCCAGCCTGATCTACTTAGGGAGTTCCAGGACAGTCAGAGCTACATAGTGAGACCTGTCTTGAAAACAAACAAACATACAAATGCCCCCAAAACCTGAGGAGTTCATTGTCCAAAATTATCAAAGTCTAAGAGACTTGTCTCAATCAAGAATGTGAAAGCCACGTGATATTCTGGGTGGGGCCAGGAAAGAAAAGGATGCCCGGTCAAACCGAGAAAGAGTGAATGGACTTTTGATAACAATGTGTCAGTATTGAATGGCCAGTTGGGGCAAGCAACATCCTAGCGGTAGGTGTTCCTAAGAGGGGGAAACTGAGCGTGTGGAGAGTTTGAGCATTCTGCACTGCACTATCTCTGTAATTTTTCTTTAAATCTAAAACCGACTTATATGTAAAGGATTTATTTAGAAAAGGTTTCCGCTTCTCGGCGCCATGAAGGTTAAAATGCACGGGAAGTGTGCAGCTCAGTGGCCAGCAGGTGGTGAGCAGTCACTAAAGGGCAACTTGATGTCAGGTACCAGAGTCAATAGCGTGTGCTGGCTGTGTGTTCTCTCCCATGAATGCTGACTTAGTCCAGGTTTCGGCTGCAGGGCCCTTTTCATCACATAGAAGAGGAAGGGCTATCACATGCCATAGGACTGCAGGATTTAGGTTATCTGTAAAACCTGCAGGGTGGAAGACAGTGACACCCATTCTACCAATCACAGCCATGATCAGCATTTTGTTTTTTGAGACAGGGTTTCTCTGTATCGCTTTGGCCATGAACAGCATTTTAAAGTTTGCAGGAAGACATCAGGATGACCCCCAGAGAAAGTCACCTGGGCAGAGCATCACCAGGGAGGAGCTTCCAGCTGCACTGGTTTTCCTTGCGGAGCTGAGTGACACTGTGAATAAAGATGGAAAACAGCCAGGTTCGAACCCTGGACTCTAATTTGATTCCCATACTTGCCACCATGCCAGATCCCTCATACCAGCCACCTCTTTGCCTGGAGGAGATAATGCCCCCATCAGCCAGGTGTCATTGGTATGCCCTGGGGCTGCCATTCCAGTCAGTCCTGGACCCTAGGGGCCTCTGCCATCCAGACACAAACCAGAGAAAGTAGTGCCAATACCAGTAGGCTGAGGAGATTCAAGCGAGTCCAATTCTCAGTGGGTTACTTTCTATTCTTGCAGCATTGAGAGAGTGCTCCAGGCTAAGTCACATGAGAGGGAGGAGGTGACAGCCTGGAGGGAGGTGGTGGCACACGCCTTTAATCCCAGTACTAGGGAGGCAGAGGCAGGTGGATCTCTGTGAGTTAAAGGCCAGCCTGGTCTACAGAGTGAGTTCCTGGACAGCCGGGACCACACAAAGAAACCCTATCTTGAAAAGCAAAACCAACAACAACACAACAACAACAAAAGAAAGATAGAAAGACAGGAAGGTAGAGCAGGGCTGGTCAGAGATTTCTGCAACAAGGAAGCCTCTAAGCTATGAAGGCACTGTGTGTGTGTGTGTGTGTGTGTGTGTGTGTGTGTGTGTGTGTGTGTGTGTGCTGTGCAGTGTCTCACCTCTGCCCTCCCGGCTGGCTGTCCCCTCAGGGCTGTTTTTCCAAGTAGTTAGGGCCAGGGTGCTGGCTGCTCTCTGTGGCCACCACTACCAGGGAGGAAGGCACTATTGATGTCTCTCCTCTAGGCCAGTCAGTCCCAATGAGGCCTAGTTCCAGAAGGCTTGCCTGCACATCAGAATCAGAAATAGCTAACAACAGAAAACCCGCATAAAGATTTTCTAATTATGGATCCATTGATTTCTAATTTAGATCCATCAATAACTGGAAAGGCAAGGGGCGAAGTCTTGCAGATCAAAATGAACAACTGCCCGAGACAGCTGCTCACCCCAGGGCAATGCTCATGAAGGGGAAAGGCTGCAGTGGTTCTTGTTTTGTGGGTTAAAGGAAGGAGCCAGATTTTTTGTTTTCGTTGTTGTTGTTTGTTTTTTTTTTCAAGACAGGATTTCTCTATGCAGCCCCAGCTGTCCTGGAACTCACTCTATAGACCTGGCTGGCCTTGAACTCAGAGATCCACCTGCCCCTGCCTCAGGGGTGCTGGGATTAAAGGCACATGACACCACACCTGGCTGGAGTCAAGTTTTTAAGGAGGTGATCCAGCTGGTGTCCCTGAGACCAATGTCAAGGAATTGTTTCTGTGAGAAGACCACACTGAACCCTAGCTGCTGCTGCAGACATTGCAGCACTCGGACAAACTAAGTGTGGTGTGTCCACACAACGGAGCCCTATGTACCAACAAAAAGGGGAAGATGCTGACATGTGACAATACATGGATGAGCCTCCACTATCTGTTGCTAAGTGAAAGGAGTCAGATACAAGGCCACCCAGACTGTGTACTGCCACTTTAACAAGACATCCAGAAAAGGCGAATCTATAGAGACAGCAGGCAGCTTGGTGGTTGTCAAGGTGGGGCTGTGGAATGGTGACTGACTGCTAAAGGACACAGAATGGTGGAAAGGCTGTTAGGTAGGACTGTTGCCATGGCTGCAAATCCCATGAAAACACGAACCACTGCTAAATATTCTATGTGAAAGAGTGAATTCTGTACTATGTAGATCCTGACTTACCAACTCTTTAAAAAGAAACAGCCTCAAAATGCAAGTGAAGAGATGAGGCTGTAGCTCAGCTGGTAGAATGCTTGTCTACCATGCACAAGGCCCTGAGTTCAAATCCCCGTACTGAATACACTGGACACAGTGGTGCCTGCCTAGCTCTCGTGATGTGGAGGCAGGAGGGCCAGAGGAGTTCAAGAGCATCACGGGCAACATATTGTGTCTGAAGCCAGCCTGAGCTACATAGGACATTGTCACAATGGCAACACCCAACGACACAGAAAAAGCACAGGAGGAAGTGGCTGCCTTCATCCCACGTGTCTAGGAGAAGCTAAGCACCTGTTCTGCCCTCACATCACAACACAGGTCCTGAGAGCCTGAAAGGTATGAGGCTATCTCTAGCCAGCAGCAACCAATTCTAAAGCATTGACACCAGCGTGGTACTTGAGAACTGGGTCCTGACACTATTCATCTGGAGAGAGCAACCAATCCCATAGGCTGAGGGGTCAACCCTCGCTCAGCTTTCGCTGCCAGTCTCCAGCCCCAGTTTGTTGTGCGTCCATGCTTCTGACCCAAATACCTACACATCTGAGTGCTCCTTCACTCCAGCGCCTCACGGAGCTCAGGAGAACACAGTGTTTCCTTAGAAAGGATATTGTAGAGGATACAGGAGATGAGGCACACAGGGAGAAGCGTGGGATGCTGGGGCGTCACCCTCAGGCACCTCCACTGCTATGCTGCCCCCAAAGCTCTCTGAGCCCCAGTCCTCATGGCACGGTCACAACTGTATCAGACCAGGGGAAGCTGGTCTGTTGTGGCCTTCTTCTTGACCTGTCTGTGAGACTGCGCTCCCCCCTGGGAACCCGCAGGGGCCCCTGAATGATGGTCTTATGACCTCCCATCAACCAGGGTAGACCAGCATTTCTTTATGGCTCAGAAACAGAAAGTCAGGCAGGTGCAGAATTTCTGTGGTTTTCCTGGGGTAGAGAAATTGGAGGATTTGTGGCTGGCCTTGGGGAGGGGGTGGTGAACTAGGAACCAGGGGTGAAACCACACCATGTGTCAACCCCTGGTCCTACCTTTCCTTCTCTAGTGTGTGTCTCTGCAGAACCCTGGCCAGGAATTCTTTGCCACCAACAACATGCAAGAATGGGTTTGTGGGGTCTGGGCTCCAGCACCTTATGGTATGGCTAGCATATGAGCAGGGAGCAGAAATACAACCACTTGACTGTGGCAGGAAAGAGGGTCCCAAGAAAAGGAAGCTTCCAGTTCCGGAAAAGGAGGATGACGGAGCAGGCAATGGGATTTCTGCTGCAGAGGTCCTGGGTGGAGAGTGTTGGACCCCAGACTCAGACTCATGCCCAAGGGAGGGGCATGTGTGGTGCTGGAGCAGGCAGCGCCTGCAGGGCCAGTGCAGATGGGTCCTCTTGGACTCAGGTGGACCTCTTCTACTTCTGAAGGCTGGACAAGGAGTGGCCTGTCCTCAGGCATGTAGCATCTGGTCACCCAAGTAGCATACGGGTTTGTCCCTGTGGGGACTCCTCCCAGCAGAGTCTGAATGGTCCCTGGGTGGGTTTATTCCTTTGTGCTTACTTCTTGGTCTGGACAAAAATGTAAATACTCTTTACAATGTGAATGCAAATAAATAAATAAATAAAAAGGAAAGGCATGACTGCTCCTAGGTATGGAGGTGGACAAGGCTTTCTGTAGATATGAGGGAGAGCAGGGACAGAGACATCTGGGAGAGTCCAGAATGAACATGACCCCTAGTCGGGCCATATGAGGACAGAGAGGGTAGGGGTTGGGGGAGAGGGCAGAGCTGGACCAAGAAACCAGGAGGGTAAACGGTAAAAAGTGGAGGGACTTGCAATAGCTAAAATGTCTGGATTCTGTAGGAAAGAGCCTCGGGGCAAGGACAGCCCAGCCCCTGGCCTGGAGAGTTCAGGGTAGAGGGTGGGGCATGCCAGTCACACCATGTAATAGGTAGGGACTGAGGGATGCTGGGAGAACCTGGTGGTCAGGCCCACTTTGATATGTTAAATAGGCACCTCCGTTAGCCATTTGTCCCAGGTTTGAGACAGAAGGCCCACTCATGGCTAGCAGGTGTGGGAACTGGAGTAGCTGCAGGTAGGTTCCAGGCTCTTGTAGGGAGGCGTCTCTCTGTCACTACACCTCACTGTCACACCACTTCTGTATGTGAGAGCAGGCAGATTGATGGGCTGAAAATGGTATAAGGTATGCAATAAAAAGAAATACTGGAAAAGGAAGTTTTGTGTTACCTGGCTAGATGAGGACCAGACCTCCCTGAGGCCACCTTGCTTCTGTCTCCCAGCCATTCTTACTTTCCTAACTGGCCAGCCAGGCAGCCCCATTCAATGTCCCACAGCCCTGCCTGTCCATCTCTGCCTGGGCCCTTGGATTTGGATCACCCTGGGCTGAGGCTGTGGGGCTGTATGATCTCTGTCCACAGCCCTGTGTCTCCACAGTCTGAGACTGGGTGGGTGGGAGGGGCTGGATGAGAGACAACAGCTACAGTTTCGCCAAGCTCCAAAGGGATCACCAGATTGCCACTCAGATTAGAAAAATGAGGCATGGATTCCTACCCTGTACTGGTTCCTCTGTGTGTGTGTGTGTGTGTGTGTGTGTGTGTGTGTGTGGTGTATGCATTTGTATACATGTGTGTGCAGATCTCTCACCAAAACCCAGCTTGCTGTTTTTCAATTAGACTGGTTCCCAGCACTCTCCAGCCATGCTGCCTCTGCTGGCGTTAGAGGTGTGAGTAGCCACGCCTGGCTTTTTACGTGGATGATGCGGATCTTAACTTGGACCCTCATACTCACACAGCAAGTGTTTTGAATCGCTGGACCACCTCCCCAGCCTCTTGTTCTTTTTCTGTGTGTAAAAAAAAAAGAGGCAGTTTCTGAGCACCTCTGGTTTCTGACCATATCAATCAGCAAGCCTTCACATGTGCCATCTACTTTCAAGCACTCTGTCTTGACCTGCTGGCATGTTGGCTGCCTGCAGCCGTAGGGTCAGACACTGACAAGAACCGGCACACTGAATGCTCACGGGTAAGCTGTCCCTATCTGTGCGCATGCACAGCTGAGGCCTCTCTCTAAAACCAGTTAATGATGGGACGGGAACCTTCAATCCTGAAGCCTGATAAACTCTTTGGGGTGGTGTTCTCACATCTGATCCACACCTAGACCTTTCTTTCTGCCCAAGTTAGACAACCTTAACTGCTGCCCCAGGAGCAGGCACCTCCAGGAGAAGGGATGAGCCATTCCAGGAACAGCTCAGCTCAGGGCATCCTGCTCGCGCTGAAGGACCTGTGGCGCTTTGAATAGAACGGCCCCCATACACTGCTTTGAATAGAACGGCCCCCATACATTCATATATTTGAATGCTTGTTTCCCGGTTGGTGGATGGTTTAGGAAGGAACAGGAAATGGGACCTTGTTGGATAAGGTTTCAAAAGCCCACTTGAGGCTCGCTCTCCCTCCCTCCCTCCCTCTCTCTCCCTCTCTCTCTCTGCCTTCTGCTCGCTCATGTGTCAATTGTAACCTCTGGGCTATTGTTCCTGTTCCATGCCTGCCTGCTACCACACTCCCCTTCCATGATGGTCATGGATTCACCCTCTGAAACTGTAATCAAGTCCCCGGTGAAACGCTTCCTTTTCTAAGTTGTCTTGGTCTTGGCATCTCTTCGCAGCAATAGAACAGTGACTAAGATAGGACTCTGGTCTCCTTTTGGTTTCCACTATTGGCTTGGCAAAAGCAGCAATAGAGGGACCCACGAGCTGCTGATTAAGTGGGGAAGTCGTGCGCTTGCTGAGGTCAGCCATTCTCAGAGGACTCCCTGCTGTTGGGAGAGGACACATGCCATATGTCTCCTGTTCAGCACCTGTGAGGCCTGACATCTGCAGGGGACCACGGTGCGGACTGGCCCTGGCATGCTGCCAGCAACAGACAAGATAGATCGCATAAGCAACTGCAGAAGCCGTCTGCTCTGAAGTCCCATGCTCAGGACCACTAGGGACTGTGAGCCCAGTGATGGCACACTCCTGCAGGGCGGGCGGCATGACTAATAACGACAAGTGACCTACAGTGGGGTGAAAAGGAGGCCCAGGTGCAGAGAAAAGCTGCTGGGGGTGGGTGGGAGTGAGATCACAGGCAGAAGCAGAGCCGAGATTAAAGGGTGGTCAGTGCCGAGGGACAGAAAGAAGATGGCGTTTGTGTGGGGAGAATGGACAAGGGAGGTCAAGGGCATACTAGTGAGAGCACAGCTGTACCAGATCCTCTATGCACTGGCTCGGTCTGTGCCTAAACATCCGTATCTACAAGCTCCAAGACCCTAGTGGATTCGAGAATCTGCACCAAGTACCAAACCACCCGTGTGTGTGTGTGTGTGTGTGTGTGTGTGTGTGTGTGCGTGCCCGTGCGCGCGCGCGCACGCATATTGCATTCTACTTATACAGGTGTAATGACTCACTTTAATGTATCCATTAGTCAAAGCAAGGGATAAAGGGATAAACAACAATAGCATCTATGGTAACCCAATTACAAGAGCAAATGGTGCTGATGTTGCTGGTATCAGCACTCGAGCTGTGCTTTATTGTTCTGTGTGTGTGTGGGGGTCTTTATTTATAATTTTTAATTTGAGAAAGAACCTCCCTTTGCAGCTCAGATGAACCCCAGACTGCCTCAGCTTATGCTTCAGTTGTGGGTGTGGGACACCTTGCCTGACTGGAGGCCATTATTAAGTAGACTAAGGGTCACTAGGAGCAATCACTCACAGGAGAAGCCCTGCCCTAGCTGTGCTTGTGGCCTCTGAAGCACCGCCCACTTCTGCACCCCTTCCTACTCTCTAGACTTATCAGCATCCTGTCTCTAAGGATCTGAGCTCACTGACCCAAGGACAGGGCACTGGGCTGTCCAAAGCACATACTTCCCCTCATCTTTCACCTTTCTTCCCTCCCTACTCTCGAGAGCATTCTAATTGCTCTGAAGCCATTTCTCATGGCCATAAAAATAGTTCTGTTCCACTCTGTCATGCAGGGACACAGAACAGCTTAATTGCCATGATGACACATGAGGGAACATGTCAAGTGGGTTTCAATTTAAGCCTGTGGCTATATCAACAATTACCCAGAACCATTTCACCACATTAAACTGCCCTCCCTTGCAAGATGGAAAAAGCACTATCGATGGCCCTCACTTGGGGCCTTAAGACTCTGATATTCAGAGATCAAACCATCACAGTTATGAGCCTCACATGAGAATCACACTTACATGTGAGACATAGTATGTGCTTTGTATACACAGTAATCAAGAATAGTGTTGTTCCTGGAACAGGGATAGATCACTTAGAAGTCCAGTGAGTCTTGCCAGCAACTTGGCTCCCATGGAAGGGGGATGTCATTGGCCAGAAATCAGACATTTGGCTGAAGATGTAGATTCCTATGTAACAACATGAGACTCTGTCTCAAAAGAGAATGAACAAAATCAGCAAGAGAAACACAAACATGGAAAGAGAATTCAGGGAGCTTGGAAAGGGCAGGATTGAGACTAGAAACTCTTTGTCTAACTTACTGGCAGTGGAAAAGGACCATAGAGACCGTTCTACTGTGTGTGTGTATGCACGTGTGCATGCATGTGTGTGTGTGTGTGTGTGTGTGTGTGTGTGTGTGAGAGAGAGAGAGAGGGGGGGGGACCATGTAAGAGACACGTTTGGTTTTGGCCATGATTCCCTTTGGAGGTTGTGCAGATGGAGGCCAGTAGAATGGGCAGTTGTGCACTCCGCAGTCATGGCCACCTGCTCCATGGTCTCTGAGGGCTCTGAAACAAGGGTAGACAGAGCTTACAGCATCCAATAGTTAGGAGGTTCTGTCTTGGGGAGATGCATGCCTAGCTAGGAGACCCAAGCTGGGTTGTAGATACTGGGCATTGCTCACAGCTGGGCAGGTAAGGCTCAATGCCAGGAAACGTCACCCGTCCACCAGCCTTGTCCTCAAGTGGAACCCTGCTGTTACAATCAGGAAGATGTGTGCTTTGGTTGTGTCTCAGCTGTTGTCACTTTAGGTCTTCACAACAGCATGCAATCCAATATCCTAAATAGAATGAATGTTTTCAAGTTTTCTGACATCTCCAACCTGTTTATCTTGATCACCTACCTTGTTAGGGACTGTCTCCCGATCACCATCCGCATCACCACAGGGTCCCCTTCCATTCCCACAGATTTCTTTCACCGGGTTAATGGTTAAATTCTCCCCTACTAAACTCTGAGATATCTCATGTGGTTTCTGTCCCACTAGGAATGGGGGTAGGGTGTGTTTGCATCTGCGTGTATGGGTAGCACTAAGGCCCTTGTGTGAGGCACTGGCTGCCTTCACAGTTACATCGAATCACCCAGGTGCACTACTCATTCCATGTTGCCAGAGCAGCTGGTGCTAGGTACCTACCCTCTCACTCTGCAGCGTTCAGCTTGCCTGTCTGCCAGGATGGAAAGCAGTGTCCTTTGTGCTTTGTCTTGAAACCCCCATCCCTGAGAGGAGCCCAAGGTCCCCAGCTCCCCATAGCACTTGTGGGAACCACCATCCTTACAGATACACATGGTATCCATGTGAAGAACCAGAGAACAAAGGAAAAAGCCTGTGTATCCTGGGATGCTGCATCCAGAGTTTGTCAACTGGAGACGGAAACTGGCAACTCAACAGGCACGCTTCCCTTCATGTCACTAATCTCTAGCAATGAAGCTTAACACCTGTCCACTGTTTATGTTGTTTGGGTATCATGAATAGCCTAGAGGACACAAGACATGCAGCAGAAGTCCAGGGGCAAAGCTCGGTGGCAGTATACTTATGTGCATGGCCCTGGGGCCGGTCCTTAAACCACACAGACAGAGCATACTGGATGTATACATGCCACATGCAAACACATCATTTTCTACAAGGGACCTGGGCAACCAAAGATTTGGCTCTTAGAACAGTCTCTTGGTTGTTCCTAAGGACAAAGTACCTTGTACAAAACTGAGGCTTCAAGGTCTGATTATGTTTTAGTAGAAAAATCTTGATTTCAAGTCTTATGATTGCAGGCCTACGCAGACGTTTGCCAGGGAAAGAATTTCAGTGGTGGTGAGTGTTAAGCAGGCCCAGGAGCCAAGCAGTAATGGCCAGGGTGGGCCTACCTGTGGCTAGTGACTCACATAGGGTGGAAGTGCCTTGTTGATTGCTGTTATGTCTCACCCTGCTCTGGAAAGGCAGCTCTGCATGCACAGCGCACCAGTGTCTGTCCAGTGTGGGCTGAGCTCCTGCTGCCATCTCCTGGCAGAGTCTGTCAGGGACACAGCAGGCCATTTACCTCGTTTCATTGGCTGAGATTTAGGGGCTTTCTGGATCCATCCCAGGGCTCTCATTTCCTCTAGGACAAAAGGAAAAGCTGTCCTGCGCACACTGCTGTTACAGGTGGGCTGGAGATGCTGTCCTTACTTGGCTCTTCATGATGGCCCACTATGTATAGCTCTCTGGTCCTGTGTAGCGCTGTGTGGCCTTGTTGAAGAGGAGCATGCTTGGCAGGTGGGCATCACTAGCCCTTGCTTCAGGCCTCCTGGAGGAAGGAAATCTAGGTGTTTCATGAAGAAAAACTGAGCACCAAAGGGTTGCCTTGTCTCTAGCCACAGCCCCACTGAGATGGCTCAGTTAAGACCCTTTCATGCCCATAGCCTGTGTCCAACACTAGAGCGGAACACAGGGAAACATTAGATGTTCCTTGGCCAGTCCTTTCAGAACGCATTCTCTCTCTCACGTATCACTTCTCTCTAGCCGGTGGCCAGGGATGGATGCTGTGTGCCACTGCACTATTCAAACTCCCCTTGGACTGAACTAAGTCCTTGCCCAGGAAGTACCCTCAACCAAGGATGCTCACTTCTGGAGGCAGGTCTCCCAGGGGAAGCCCACACAGTAACTGCCTTAGTCCTTGCACCAGGAGCAACCCTGAAGAGACATGGGGTACGCCCAACTTGCTGTGAGATTAGTGGAGCATGTGTGGCGAGTGCATGGTGGGCCAACTCTGAAGAGACATGGGGCATGATGAACTTGCTGTGGGACTAGAGGAACGCGTGTGGCAACTGCACGGTGGGTCAACTTTCTCCTCAGCCCGACACTTCCTCCAGCCTCACAGTGTAAGATTAGTGCCCTGGAGAAAGGCACCAAACAGGAAGAGCATAACCGCTCACTCATCTGAAGCCAAGTGTCAGTGCTATCCTGGATGCTGACTTGATTTGGTACAAACAGATTTCAAGATGAGACCAGAGATCTGGTGTATTCTTATACAGACCAGTTAATAATTATTAAATAAAATAAATGTTATCAACCCCATATTCTCAGAAACAAAAGGAAACATGAACCCGACTTTCCCCTTTGACACAGCTAGTTTGCTTAAGTGCTGCACTATTAGGAAGCCACACTTGGGTGACCCTTAAAAGCTCACCGTGCCTACCTCAGGGGATGATGGTCCCACATGGTCACAGGCAGCAAAGTATCCTTGGATCATTTGGGATGAAAAACCCTAAGTAAACTGCACTAACAGTAAGGTGGAGGTCTCATGGGATCCAAGTTTCTTATCAACAGCCCCAGGAATTAACTCCAAGGTGAGTGTGACTCTCTAGGGACCCTCTTCCTTCCTTTTAAGATGCTTTGCTTAACTGGATATTTCCTGTTACAGACTATACTGTCCTTAAGATGGAACACTGTGCCGGGAGGGAGGGAACAAACTGTTGGGGTTTCTGGTGCAGAAAGAAATAATGCGACTCCCACTGGTTCTTAGCAGTTAAAAATAATGCAGCAAGCGCCTAGTCCAGAGCATGCAAATTCTCCCCATACATGTTTGCATCTGGAAGGATGCATAAGACAGTGGTTGTTGAGTGTGTAGCTCTGGTATACTGAGATGTTCTTCTGCCCTCTTCACTGTAACTTAGTGTAACAACATGTGCACGATTATCATGACATACACTACCATTAATATGCAATATTTAACTGAGAGGGTGGAAACACCTGTGTGCAAGCGGTAACAGTGTACTTTTACTTGGTGTAAGCCAAACCCCTGTGTTTACAGGCTTAAAATGTTACCTCAGAGCCAAGTGTGGTTTTAAAAAGACGCAGAACTAATTTACTATATTCTTTGTGTTTTTTTTTTTTTTTTTAGTTTGACAAAAAAAAAAAAAAAAAAAAAAAAAAAAGGACAGATGGCAAAATGAAAAAAATTTATTTCCTGTGTTTTTATCCATGGTCAATACTGTATTTTTTTTCTGATCAATATATGTCAAAAGATCTCTCAGCTTTTATTTTCCATTTTAAACAACTACAGTATTTACAAGCTGTTTACAGTAATACACACACTCGTGGACACGCGCAAGGACACATATCCTTATCTCTGGTGTATACTGAATGCTGGTAAAGGCAATGACCTTTCAGAGCCCATGATCAGAAAGGGGATGCCACTCTCCTTTCACAGGCCCACTCACCCACAACCACTTCTAACATCCCTCCTTCCTTTCCCTCATACAGAACTCGCTGCCAGACTTGCACAGGGTTAATGTAAGCAATGTTAACAATTTACTGAAACTACAGCTTTGAAAAAGCACAAGCCAATATAACCCTCCCCATTTCTACTGTTTTGGTTTCAGACTCAAGCTTCAAATATAAGAAATTTTGTTCAAAAGCAAGCACACCGAACCCACAAGTCATCTGGAACAGCCATGCCATCCTCCATGGAGCAGTGTGCAGGTGACATGGATTCCTGTCATTTCCTGTCAGAGGACCTCTGTTCCTCCTGTTGGTTCCAATGAGTGATAAGAAAAGGGAGAGCCTATATAATAGGTACAAGTGTGATGTCGGCGCTGTGTGTAACCCTGCAGGACCATCAGCTTGAGTTCCCTGGACAAGATGTTCAGCTTTCAGATGAGCATCTGCCCCAACCCACAAAGAACAGTTGTTTCTAGGAGAGAAAGAGCAATCCTCACCACACAGTTCTTGATGGCTGCCTCTGGGGAGGTGACTCATTACAGAAAATATAACTCTGTATTCAAGCAAAGTTAGATCTTTCCAGACCTATTTGACCAATTCCTTTCTGATTACAGCTTATGAATAGCTAACAAGTTTTAAATGAGACAGCTTAGATGTTCATCAACTAGATGATTTTACAAGAGAAAGGAAGAAAAGAGCTGGATTTAAATACTTATTTTAAAAAATGCCTATGTATCCAACATATTAAAATTCATAACCACCTACACACAGCAGTATCTAATTTACCTTTCTCCTGATCAGTAAAACTCAATATCCATCTAAGAATGAAACAGAAAGTTCAAAGGTCATCAAGAGGCTCCACACACCATTTTAAGCTTTAACCGAATCTCCGTTTAACTTTTAGAAGGGACCGATCTTATCTGAACAATGTATAGTACCACAAGAACAAGTTAAGTGGGTCTGTGTCCAAAGTAACTTTACATGACTAGTACAAGAGATGGGAAAGAATACTGATGACTTAAAACAAAAACCCAGAAATAAATTTGCTTATATTAATGAGAAAGTATTTAAATATAAAAGTAATTAACACGCTGGATAGCAGTTTATATTTTAGTAGCTAGTAAACAGAAATTCAAAGAATTCTCACATAAAACTATTTTTTTTTTCAAGTCACATACTTAGAACAAAGGATGATAGAAATTTAGCTAAAAGGAGACAATTTTAGACACTGGGCAAATATTAAGAACCCAGTTTTTAATGAATTACTCAAGACACCGACCCATCAGGCAAGTTCTAGGCTGAGGCAGAAGGATGCTACTAGGACATTATGAAGAACTCACAAAGGCAATGTGACCCCTGCTCAAGTGTGAGACTGTATTTTATATTTTGATGGGAGATAGAAAAACTAAACTAACCCAGAGAGAGTCCATAATGAGCTATGGTTTTCTATAGAAGAAGTTGTTTATGCATTGCTTGACATTCAGCAACCAGAGTCATTTTTGTGTCTTTCAGGAGAGAAATATTGTCTGTTATCTTCTGGTTCAGGGACTGGAAGTATCATCAATATACTTGAAAAAAAAATTTTTTTTTCCCCAAAACACTTCCAATCTAATGGACTTTTATCCCCTGCTAGCAGAAATAGAAGTCAGAACACTGAGCGCTGCTCACTCACCGCAGAAGTAATCACTTGTCTTCTTGTAAAGCTTCCACACCGCCTGGTCTCTACCCTCCCAAGTGCCACGTGCAGCACAGCTGCATGGTCATCTAGACTCATGGACAAAGTCAAGCTCATTAGCAAAAAGTCCACTAAAAAGTCCTATTAGCTCTTAAAAATGGTGTAGAAAGAGAGTCCCTACCACGATAGGGGCTGAAAGAGTCCTCAAAAGCTTAGTTTAGGGGTACAAATAGTTTTTGTTTTTGTTTTGTAAGATGAAAACAAGGCTATTCTAGGATTGTCCTCTCAAAGTGGGGCAAGATAAAAAAGAAAAAGACTTCACCGTGCAGCTGTAAGTAAGGGAAATCTAAAAAACTGTTTTAAGTACTTGCAAAATTATGTTAAGAGCACTGAAGTATGCTGAAGCTTTGTACTCTAGTGAGAAAGGCTAAGCAGAAAATCTAATACACTGGCTTGCTATCTAGGTGGGTATCAGGAAAAAAAGAATCTGTAATAAATTGAACCTTAAGACACAAATCTTCAATTATCACCATCCTCCCTGCTGTAATTAGAAAAGCATTTAAAAAAAAAAAAAAGGTTATCAGTTTTAGATTTAAAAACTAAAAACAAGACTTCTTGTAGGGTTCCTAATTTATAAATTTAGTAAAGTTATATGGTAATAGAAAAATGTCAACTTCTCCAAATTAAGACTTACTATACATGTCCCATACAGAACCCCGTCTTACACATGGAGTTGTTCATGTAACACTTAACACAGATGACGAGAACTAGGATAAACAGAACTTTGATCTATGACCAAATCATCTGAACCTCATCTTCTGACCCTCTGTGGGAAGACAAGTCATCTCCCACCTTAGATGGCAAACCCTCTGCTTACTTCTCCACCTAGGAACAGTCACGAAAAGATCAAACCCATTTTTGATCAGGGGACAAACAAGCAGCAGGAAGCACAATTCCTGGAGAAGTGTTAAGCACAGACAGGTTAGAATTTAGCTACAGAAGGAACGCTGCCACTGAGCACACGGTACAGCATGGGTCTGCCCAAATGAGCCAACACAATGGAGCGAGAATAGTGGGGAAACACACTTCTTAAAGTGGTCAATTTAGAAATAGGAAGGGCTCCTTTTGTAAGTCATCTGACAAATATTTTTAAACAATAATAAATATCTGCAAAGTCTGAAGTCTATGGAAACATCAATACAAGGCACATTGGGTTCTGAATGACCACTGATTTTTAAAACAAGAGAAAAAACAGAGGGTTTGAAGCACAGGTGTGGCAAGTTTCCTGTGGGCTGCTGTTAGCGCTCATCCTGTCTCCTGTACCGCCGGGACACATGTGACACCTGCGTCCTAGTCAGTGGGAATGACAGCTCTGTCCTCTCACCTCCTTACACAGAAGCCACTGAATGGACACGGCTCAGACAGATGGCCTGCTTCTTTCTGCAGTCTGTCCATGGGGACACAGATGGCTGCTCCCGGGCACTCAGAGGAGATGGGCAGTTTTCTTTGAAGTTTAAAACAAAGGGAATTTTAAGCATTTAAGAAATGCTTAAAGTTGCAAATGAAACCTAAACTGCAGTTTGCATGCAGCCACACTGTAAATCCAAGGTACATATTTCCCTGAATACACATGCTCCTTAAAAAACCAATATAATTTATGAGACAACATCTGAGTTAAGTCAATTTCACAGTTACAAATATGTTCAATGACAGGTAATCACCATAAATTACAGGAAATAAATTCAAGTAGTAGAAAAAGAACAAGGAAGAAGCAAAGTGCAGAGCTGCTGAAGACGACACAAGACTGCGCCACGTAGACATTGTTGTTTGAAAAAATTTTACTTGAGAAACCAAACTTCATGTGAATAACTTCAAGAGCTAGAAACTCTTCAAATAAAAGCAACTGATCCTTTCTTTAAGTTCCTGGGCCTTCATATTCTTCTTCTTCTTCTTGAAAAGAAAAGCATATTCCAGAAGCAACTCCACAGAGCCTGCCACCAGCTGGCAGTGAGATGTGACAGGGCAGCTGGTGGTGGCTCACCAGCTCTGGGGACTGTCAGTGATGAAGCTATGTGCGTGTCTCTGGAGTCCAGCATACCAACAGAAAGGGGGCAGCAGGTCCTGCTGGCGGTGTGTTGGGGGAGGGGGGCTCTAATCCTGAAGGCAATTTAAATAATGGTATTTTCTTTTTATATATAAATAAATGTTCTGAGAAATCTCAGATTTAGTGCATTGCTGTAAAAAATTAGTGCAGTTTTTTTTTCATTAAAGTTTTTAAGCTTTCAAAGGAATAAGATACACCTACATCTATTCATCATCTTTCTCACTGTACATTAAATTTTATACTGTTATATGTCGAACTGAATGTTTCCACATGGGTTTGTTTGTAAAAACCATGGTCAATGGATTTCATTTTCTACGACAAAAACCATGGCAACTGTTTTTTGGCAAAGAAATTAGAAAAATATGAGCTCAGAGTTAGAGACAAGAGTCTGTGGGTTGGAGCATAAATGCATAGAGAGCCTTTCATAGACAGGCTCCAACAGAAGTTTGCCTTTCATGCAGCTAACTTAAAAAAATATTTCAGCTTTATTTGGGGATGGAGACAGTGACAGGAGTCAGGTTGGAGGCGCTTAACCAAACCACTGTTCAAGTCTTTGCTGGGAAGGGCAGGCGGTCCCCACAGGCGGATCTTCTGCAACCTTACTTCTCTCCAACGGCTGGGAGAGAAGCCAGAGAAAGGGATGCAGGTGTGCAATGCAGGCTCACACTTCTGCCCCCAGTTCTAGTACCCCCGTTTCAATTATAGTCACATATTTATCATCAATTTGGACGAGGAGCACTGTCTTGTCGATGTGGGACCTTGTACCTGGGTCTCTGCTGCAAGGCACCCATCGGTGAATCACCTATCAATCAGAACAAAAGGTGCAGTTAGACCTTGAATGCACTTGTAAACTTGCCCCCAGTGCAGTTCTGCTAACGACTCAGGCAGAGAGACACACACAGGATCAGCCCAAACCATGCATTGGTCTGACAACCAAAAGCACACAGTGTACCTCCCCGGGAGAACTTACATGGCCTTCCATGCCCTCCTGAGGACTCCAGTCTTTCCAGCTGTTTCTCCCAGCTTTTAACCGAATTCCTTCATCAGGCCACTGCAGTTCTTTCCTTTTTGACAGGTTAATCCCTTCCAGAATCTGACTGAGATCCACAATCTAAACAGACACAGAAGCAGCATTTCCAATTCATATTTTCCCTTGATGGTGACAAATCTAAGGCTCAACAAAATGTCTTTCATTGCATGTTAAATACGATGCATCTTCTTTTCATCTTAAATTCTCCAGGAAGGAAGTCTAAACAGTTGCGAATCACTTCCTTTTGGACTAACTTCCTATGATGACTCTGTGTCAATGCTGAGTGGGGGGGGGGGGGAGAGACAAGTATACTGACACAAAAACTGATGCTTTCAGTTTTTAAGTTGGCAAGTTTCCCTAACATTGCAAAGTGCTCTAATCCCCAGCTAAACAAATGGCATTTTCACAGGAGACCCCCTACTCAACAAGGAAGACATAAAAGCAAACGTGACACTGTACAAACTCTCTTGGCCTACTCACCTGGACCCTGTAAATCACCTCCCCTTTTCTCTACTCACCTGGACCCTGTAAATCACCTCCCCTTTTCTCTACTCACCTGGACCCTGTAAATCACCTCCCCTTTTCTGGCATGTGAACTGTTGGCAGGACTTATGGTGCTGCCTGGCTGGGCCTCGGTGACACCAGCCTGGCTGCCTTCTGACCCGAGAAAGCCCACAAGGGTGTGGTGCTTGCAGGCCGGGATGCTTTGGCTGGAGCTGCTGGAGGAAGGCAGGCCGTGCTGCACACAGGCCATGCCGCCCTGGCTGGTGGCTTCCATCTGGTTCACCATGGAGAGGCGGGACTGGATGGACGACGGCAAGTTTCGAAGTGATATTTGGCTGGTGGAGGAGCGCCGACAAGGCACAAACCCCGTGGTGGACATCCGGAGGGATGAGTGGCGACTGCTGTAGCAGTAGGACTGGCTGGCCATGGAGGCTCTCGCCGGCGACTGTCTGACCAGACTGGACTGCACTGAGTGGGCGCTGTGGCTAGTGCCTGGCAGGAAACAACGGGTAGCTGCCATCAGGTTGTGTGCTGTGTTTAATTAAAATGTCTCCCTAAGCAACCACCCCACAAATTTATAGTTTATGTCTAAAACTTTAAAGGTTATTAAAGAAGAAATACCTGAGATCTATTTTTTTGTATTTCTATAAAATTGTTTTTTTTTTTTTATTTCTTAAAGCTTTTAAAAATTCAAATTTTAGGATATAAGAAAAAATAATTTACAGCAACTACCTGGATTTAAGGTCAGAATAAATTCTAAAGTATTTTTTACAGAAATATTTCAGGAAAATAAGAATTAAAAATAATAAATGAGATGAACTACTTTTGGAATGAAAGAATCAGAAATGTTTAAAGAAACACTGTGCAGGATTGGAGAGATGCCTCAGCAACTAAGAACACTTGTTGCTCTTGCACAGACCTGGGTTCGATTCCCAGCACCCATGTGGTAGTTCACAAGCATCTGTAACTCCAGTTTCACAGGATATGACCCCTTCTTCTGACCTCAGGCAGACACTGCACATATATACACGCAGGCAAACTCTCATACCCATAAAAGTAATAAAATCTTCCTAAAAGGAAACTGCACGATCACACACACACATGGAGTCTAAGGGTCAATCTCAGAGGTCAGGCGTAGAATGGCAGTGGATGGGGCAGGGTGGGAGGCAGGAGCTGTGTGGAGCTCCAGGTGTGCTGAGGAGACTTCCGGAGGTACCACAGCATGGTGCCGCAGGAGAGGTTAGATAACACACAACAATGAAATATTACTAGTTTAAAAATGGAGTATGTTTTTGGTTTTTTCTTTTGAGACAGGGTCACTATCTCTCCAGTCTGGTTGTCTTGGAACTCAGAGATACCTGCCTGTCTCCTGAGTGCTGAGATTAAAGGCACGCACCACAAACCCATAATATTTTGAGTAAAGCATGTGAAGTACAGGACTTAAACATGTATATCAATGACTGATAAAACCAATGGTATAATGCATAATGATATCAAGCAAACGCTGTATTTCCATGTAACAACACACACTCCTCCTTTACACACACACACTGGCCAGATGGTTAAGGGGCCAGCATCTAACAGAGCTTTGTCTTGAGTACCTAGTGTTGGAGGATACGGCGCGGTGGGTGGGTGCAGCCCCAACCCTGATGCCTGTCCTGGGTTCCCAGTGCTTCCCTGTGGCACACTGCTGTGGGGATCATTGACAGTGGGTGCATTGTTACCAGGACAGGAAGTCCCACCTCCAGTGTCCGAATCTTCAATATTGCCGCCACTGTTACAGCCAGCTCCACAACCTTTCCTTAACCTGGAGACAAATTCCAAGGTAGGAAGCATTAGTCCTATGTCACTTCAAAATCAATCCTCTATTCTGTCTCCACTCCACTCTTCTGAGGTACCAGTACTTCATGTCTACCTTCCAAAACCTTTATGGTACAATCAGGATCAGGAACAAGTCCCCTCCAAAGAATGGTTTGAGAAGCACGCCCCATCCCTACCCACCACCTCCAGTCCTCCTGTACATATTGCCCTTACAGCACAACGAAGAACCAAGAAACACGTGTCTCCCCCCCCCCCACTGCCTCAAGTCCTCCGGCCAACTCTACAGTTCTGCACCCATTGTCTGCACAGCACAATGGAGACCTGTGAAGACACAGTTGTACCATGAGGACCCCAGCTGAAATCAGCAATCTTTGTTATCTGAGACAGGCCCTCATTCTGTAGCCCAGGCTGCTCAAGGATTCTGTATATATCCTTGAATTTTCAGAAATCCTCCTGTTTTACCAGGCAGTGGTGGCCCACACCTTTAATCCCAGCACTCAGGAGGCAGAGGCAGGTGGGTCTCTTTGAGTTCCAGGACAGGCTCCAAAGCCACAGAGAAACCCTGCTCAAAAAACCGCAAAGAAAAAAAGGAAAGAAATCCCCTTGCTTCAGTCCCCTGAATGCTAGGATCACAGGAATGAACCACCACACCAAGCTTTGGCAACAGAATTCTTGCCAGTATCTGCTGAGCAAATCAAGACCCAGTTTGTCTACACTGTGGCTCTATCTGTTGCTAGACAGCTGTTTCATCTTTCCTGTTTGGTTTTTGTCATTTTAAATATAGGGAGACTGACAGCATGAATGGGCATACGTACCTCAGTTTGGCACTGAGCACTCTGCACTAAGAATGTCCTTGGTCCCCAGGAAATCATAACCTGTCTCTATGCTATTTCTCCCAGGGAGAAAACTCACTTTCTTGTAGGTAATGCAGGTAACATAGAGGTTTTCTGAAATAAAATCCCTGGGAATACTCTCCTGGTTTAGGTTGTTAGGTGGTAATACAAACTGAGTCTTTAAGCACTGGCTAGTCATTGGAAAATTTAAAGACACCATTAAGAGTCTGTGGCACAGCTGGGCATTGGTGGTTCACACCTTTAATCCCAGCACTTGGGAGGCAGAGGCAGGTGGATCTCTGTGAGTTCAAGACCAGCCTGGTCTACAAGAGCGAGTTCTAGGACAGGCTCCAACTCTACACAGAGAAACCCTGTCTCGAAAAACAAATCAAAAAACCCCAAAGAAACAAAAAACCAGAGTCTGTGACTCTAGCACATAATTCCGTTTCCTTATGTTCTGAGCACAATAATCTGTAAGTTATCCTTACTGTCCCCTAATCTATGGTGCACCTATGGTGCACCTACACCCTATGTCAGGCTTCACCAGAAAAAAAGCAGAGGGAAATGCCACATGCATATCCCAACACACTCCAGAATTCCATCTGGGTGATGACTGGACTGTTGCAATGGCAACAAAGACTCCCTGTGGCACAACCAGATGTGTGGAGAGCTCCCTGCTGCTGGGAAGGGGTGCATGCGCAAAGGAAGCAACCCACATGCAAGGTTCCAATGCCTGTCTCTTAGGAGAGGCACGATGCTGCAGCAGAGTGAGGAAGTTAAAACGGGAGTGTTAAAGTTCTGCTAATGTTGCCATAGCACATCAGCTCCAGCATTAGCCAGAGCCTGACATAAGGTTCATCTCTGTTTCTGAAGATAAGGAGCAAATTTCTACCTCCTGGTGTTTAGGTAGAGTATGTGTGCATTATGCCCTGGCATCTCCATCTTGTCTACAAGCTTCCTCGGTGAGCTGACACACATTGCTGAGACAAAGAGGCCCAGGGCACACCACTGAAAGATATAACCACTACCTGTGCCAGGTGGACACTATGAAGTTCCGGATATTTCCCAAGCTAATTGGTCCCCCAAGAATTTCTTTGAGCTGGTCATGGCTGTCAGAGTAAGATGTTGTCAGGGGTGACACAAAGATCGGGTAGCCAATAGGCTGGTCACAAGATGAGTTTATCATGTTTCTCAGCGCCTGCTTTGCGTTCTGGATGCTGCCTCTCTCGGGGTTCCGATTCCGAAGAAAAACAAGCTCCTGCTGCTGCCCTGCCCAGAGACCTCGGACACATTCCTTATTCACCTATGACAGGAAAGGGCAAGGACAAAGGTCAAGAAAGAAGTGCAGAAATGGGTGACACACAGTGTGGTGACCAACTGAAAGTTATAAAAAACAAGGTTCCCTTTGAAAGGAGTTAGCATATGTCCCTTCATGGATAGCCGACTGCTAAGTTTAAATAAGCACCTACAGTGTGCTTTCTCTTGTTACACCTTCTAAAAATGTCTAAGTAAAATGTAGTTCATTTTGTTTGTCAAGTTAGTGAACTAGATAATAGATAGTTTTTAATGGGAATGACAGGCAATTCATATTTCAATTTGAGAGGATGCTTGTGATATTCTGGGGTTGATTAAAGACTGCTGGTTGACCAGAGGGCTCAGCAGACAAAGGTATTTTCTGTGAAGCCAGGTGCATGAGTGGGATCCCTGGGAGCCACCTGTTGTGGTGGAGGGGAAAACTAACTCCTGAAGGCCATTCTCTAGCTCCCATATAAACTCGGCACTATGAGGTACGTGCATTAACATGTACAGAGATGCACACAGTTTTTAATGAGATAAAAGTGAATCATTATGAATGTCAAATTCAAAAACCAAAGTTGCTAAACCCCTACAACATTCACACACACACATGCATACACACGAATGCTCACACACTTACTCAGATGCACACATGTCACAATGACTGAGGTTGAGAGAGAATTTAAGGAACAACCCATTTAGAGTCGCTTTGAGTCACAATGAGGTACAGGCCTTGTTATTCTCTTTTAACTGAGGAGAGCACCTCATCAGCAATGGAGTGATGGCTTTTAAAGAAGGAATGAATACTGCTCAGATTTCATGCATAATGGCTAAGAGGCTACCAACCCTGAAACAAACTAAACAAACTAAAGGCAGGGCAGAGGGAATTACCAATAAGCGAGTGAGTGTTCATGAACTATGACTGTGCCATCTGCTCATCTTTAAGTATAAACAGTGCCAGTCACACTTGAGAGCTGCATTAAGATGTACCTCAACTCTTCCTAGCCACAGGTCAGTGCCCCAGACTCACCTTAATGACCCTGAAGCTCAGGTGGCGTCGGTTGAGCATAATGATCTTGTACTCATTGGTGCCGTCGTCCATGACATGCCGCAGAGCCAGCAAGGAGGGAGAGTTGGCAAGGACTGCACTCCGCCACGCAGGGTCCCCTTCGTGGGCTATTACAAGGTTCTTTTCATGAGACACGATGGCTTCATAGAGCACAGTGGGGTCGTCATACTCATCTGGAGAAGTGAAATGATCCTAAACACAGAAAGGCCAAGTGTGTGGGTTTTTTTTTTTTTTTTTTTTTGATTTGTTTTGGAAAAAGGAAAATACTTCTGGGATTATAAGCAAATTGAGTGCTATTGTGGACATACTCATTACTGTCCTGCTAACTGGGTTAGTTGCTGTTCTATACACATCTAAGCTTTAACCGACTATCTCCAAAGTTTTATATAACTATCATTTCCAAGTTTTATAAACTGTCTTTTTATCTCTTTCAAGGCAGTTTCCACATATTTACTTACACATGTCTAATTGTGTGTGTGTATGGTATGTACGTATGCATGTGGTGGTCACAGAACAACACTGCAGAGCTGGTTCTCTCCTTCGACCCTTCCGTAGGTTCTGAGGACTGAGCTCAGGTCTCCAGGCTTGTGCAGCAAGTGCCTTCTCCCACTGAGTCTCTCACTGGCCCCACATAGTGTTTTTACTTCACTGTCACAAGTTAAGGAAGAGCCTCAAAAGGTCCCTATATTGTGTCCTTTATAAGCTAAATACACTTTCCATAAAGCCACACATCTGTAATAGCTGCAACATGTCACTTATCCTGCCCTTGCCCCTCCCCTAGATGTGAATGTACGTAGACTAGGTGCCCCAGTCCCACTGTGAAGAGCTTCTTTGTCTCAATAACCATGCATCCCCATGATGGGCATTTACTGTCTATTGTCTGCAAGACTGAGGAAGGAAATGTGAACGAAACAAAATCTCCAAGTTAATGGGAGATAAGATACACATCGAAGTAATCATACCTCAGATCTGCATGCTATTCAGGAAATGCAGCTATCTTACTGGTTGCTTTCCCATATAGCTAGAAGACCTGTATCAGGTCTGTATTCATCCCAGCTCAGCACCAGTAACTATAGCTCATGGCCTGCTGGGAGGAGCTAGAGTGACAAGGCAGTCTGCAGGGTGCAGCCTGAGCCTGGGGTAGGATCTGTGGAAATGATGCCATGCATTGGAGTGATGAGGCCTCACAGTGGCCTGTCCTTTGTCAAGGAGGCTGGATAACGCCCCCCCCCCCCACTTCACAGGTATCAAGACTGAAGCTCAGTGGGGGCAGAACTGCTTCCCAGGGTCAAGGTTCACAATGGTGATGCCAGGTCAACACAGATTCCAAAACCTGGAGTCATCTATTTTTCAGTGAAAATTTTATCAAGCTTCAATTCGTTTTAAGTTTTGTGTATATGTATGTTTGTATACAGTGTGTATATGTGAGCGCAGGTGACAGAGGATGTTAGATCCCCTGGAGCTGGAGTCAGAGACAGTTGTGTGCCACCTGTGTGTGTACTGGGGTGGGGGGTGGGGGGAATTGAGGCTGGGTTCTCTGTAAAGAGCAGTATGCTGGGCTTTCTCTCTAGCTAAATGGAATAATCTCTTACCCAACAATCTTGGACCTCTGCACCTACAGAACCTTCTAAAGGCTATAACCTGCTTAACTGATTCTGTAACAGTGTTCCTAACCTCTTTGCATTGTCCTGGACAACAGACAAGGCACATCATACACCAAGCTGCCTTTGGCAAATGGTTACCATGTGCAGAGATCCCCTCCACCTATCTCTGCTTACTGGAATCAGTACAGTTATTGCCATAAGAAAGGAAGTTGATACTGACAACATATTCTTGATAGGACAGACACAACACTATCATATCAGGCATGCTAACCACAGATTTTAATATTGTTCAAAAACTTCTTTTCACTGGCTTAAACTATAGATAATTGGAAGCTTTTACATCGCAGTCTTGTGTACTCCTAGCTACTCAGAACACTGAGGCAGGAGGATCGAAGATTTAAAAATTGCCCAGGCTCCACAATGAGTTCAAACCCAGCCAGGACAACCTAAGGAGAATTTCTCTGTCTCAGAGAGCACTGAGGATACATCTTAGTGGCAGAGCACTTACTTGCCTGGAGTGCACGAGGCTTTAGTTTAATCCCTTAGTACAGTACCTCACCCCAACTAACCTGGTCACTGTTTTTTCTTTTAAATGTACTGAATTTTGTATCAAAAACTCAGATCTGTAAGTACAGTTGAGTGGCATGACCAGAGAGAGAAACAAGTGCCAGTACGTAAGTCCACAATGTATTCTTTAAGGGACCTAGGGCTTTGCAAATACATTTGGCGGTTAAATTCTATTGCATTTCCCTACAGGACTGTTAGAGATCACTGCACCTGCCCTGACTGCCTGCTACAGGGGCATCTTGAGCAGAAGGCAACAGCATGCCACTTCCTGAGGAGTCACCCAGCACTTGTGCCTGCCATGTGTTTGCTGGGGTAGTGGCAGGGGGTGGGGAATGTAATCACATGAAGTCAAATAAGCATTTCAGGGGTACAGACCTTTCCTTCCAGTTTGCCACCACTACCTGGATTATGAATGCTAATGGTCACTAATATTGAAATGCACTCTTACCATGAGAAACAGGTTCAGGCTTCTGGGATTTAACACCTTGCTAGGCATCAGGCTTTCCCCAAGTTCACATGACAGCCTTTCCAAAGGTTCCCCAAACCATATCATGGAAATCAAACCACGAGGCTTCAGCAAATCTCTGACATACATGAAAATACACACATTCAACTCATCTCTTACCTGATGGAGTTTAATGGACATACGGATTCCAGGCACAACAACTTTTCTCAACAGCTCCATGTCAGCAAATATCCACTCATCTCGGACTGAAGAAATCCTGAAGTCCCCTTTAAACAGGGCATGCAATCCATAGAGGAACGACTCCAGGTTACTGCAAGGTAGAGACAAAGGGCACGTGTTTTGAGAAAGGTCTTCATGACACTGATTCTTGTACCTGGTCTGCATCAGAACCATCTAGAGTGATTTGAAAACAGGAACTAAGGTCCAACTCCTAAGGGAGACTCACAGGAAATGGGTCCTGTTTGACTGGGAGCCCTCCTTACAAACTCATAGAGACAGACAATACACAAGAGAGCCTATGTGTTGAAGGGAATTAAGGAATCTGATGTAAAACATGTAGTCAGAAGAAATTCAAAATAGGAAATATTCCTTTAAAATACACACCACATTAAATGGTTTAGGCAAAGATTATAAAGAAATAAAGAAAAATAAACCAGGGAAATTTATTAGAAAAGTAGATAAAATATGAAGAGACCAATACAAAGTGATTATAAAATACTTTAAATCCATTAAATTGTTACAATTAGTAGCTATTCTCACAAGTGTGAATTTTAAAAGCCAGTTAGTTACTACAATGTAAGATATTTAGCAAGAACATTTATAGAAAAATGAAATCGCAGAAACTTTGCAGTAAAATGGCCCAGAATAAATGTTCCAAAATCCAACCAACCAACCAACCAACCAACCAACCAACCAACCAACCAACCAACCAACCAAATAAAGCACACTTCATCTAGGTCACAGAGCATGCTCACTGCTTCCTCTTTAGAAAATAGTGTTTACTTCATTGTGTGTATGCTCTGTCTCCATGTGTGTTTGTGTATCACACACCTGCCTAATGTTCACAGAGGGCATCAAATCCCCTGAAACTGGAGTTAGAAAGTTGGGAGCTACCATGTGGGCTGAGAATTGAACCCAGGTCTTCTGGAAGAGCAGCCAGTGCTAACCACTGAGCCATCTCTTTAGCCCCATCCCCTCCCTAATACCTTCTTGAAAACAGAGATGCCTCTTTACCTGGACATATGGTGGGAGGCTGTTCCCAAAGCTCTCCGCCCCAGAACACAGAGTCCATAACAAAGAGTCACCAGGGACGAATCTTTGTCTACATCTAGTGGCTTTAAAAATAAAGAACATTAGATATCAGAAAGCTATATAAGTATGTAACAAACCAGAAAATGTTCAATGGGTAAGTCAGAGACAGACAAGGACAGAGCTGAACTCTACAACCAGAAGAGTTCTCTTGATGGAACCCTGTCCTGGAGGGAGAGTGGAGGGAATGAGGCAGGGCCTGCCACACTGAAAGTGTCACTGAACTCGGAGCCAGTGCATCTCTAAGCTTAGAGGGCTTTCCTAGGCGACTATGGGAGCATAATGCTTGCTCGTAAGGAGATGGGTGTAATTTTGACTTGATTAAAGAGTAACTATTGCAGAAGGGAGAGTATATGGCTGGGAAATGCCACTAATAACTTAATTCTACAGGGACTGCATGGAATGAGTAGAATATACCCAAGGGCTGAGTGGGTGATAGTAATTTGTCTGAAGGTACTGGGGACACCCAGTTTGGAAGTAGGCTTCAAAAGATATTTATTTTATGTGTTTGAGCATTTTGTCTGGGCATATGTACGGGCACCACATGTATGTCTGAGGAGGCCAGAAGAGGGCATTGGATCTCCCAAAACTAGAGTTACCGATAGTTGTGAGTCACTCAGGTCCTCTACAAGAACAGCAAGTGTTCTTAAGTGTGGCCATCCCAGCCCCCAAGGTGACACTTTTGAATATATGATGTATGGGCATGAAGTAGGACTTCTTCAAGTTACGTCCAACCTTCCAATAACCTCCAAGAATACTTGAGGACAGAGGACATTTCTGAATGAGAAAATAGTGTACTTCAATACTATCTAAGCCAGAAAAGGGATATTATAACATACCCACATCCCCCAAATGCCCTCCAAATTTGCAAACATTATGCAAGAAGCCCTTAAGTAACTGTGACATGTTGGACTGCCAAATGCTGCAGACCTGCCCCATTAGAAGGGTGTTTTACCTCCTCATCGGTTCATCTTTAAAACAGGTGATTCTGATCAGCATATCCTGCACATCTAGACAGGAGGCACAAAACCACCCCATTCCTATTGATGAGAAGATGCTCAAATGGCAGAGTGCCTGCAAGTAGCTGAAAGTAAGGGCTAATGGTTTGGTAACCCTGTAGGCACTGGCTAACTTCAGGATACCAAGTACACAGGATGCTGGGTGCTCAGCCCCACAGACTTCTCCTGAGGAGGCAGTGAGACCTGGCAATAGTTCTTGGGGTCTGTGGTTTTCTAAGTCTGGCCAGGGGCGTGACAGTGCCATAAGCCTAGAAGAAACAGTAGTTGGAAAGTCTGTACTTCATCTTACTTCAGGGTAGGATAAGCTGCCCCAATGTGTGCATGGGGTAACACTTGTATCAAAGCCATTGGAAACTCCTACTTTTATATCTGTGGTCTGGACTTTCAGAATTAGAATTTCCTGGGAGAGGCCTAAACATCTTTATTTTCAAAGTGCATATCTAATTTCATACGGAAAGTCCTACCCTCTCCAACAGCAGTCACAGCTGCACACGCTATTACAAAGGATTACTAATAATCAGACATGTTAAACAATGTGAACTGGACTACTGAGGACACATGCACCACAGCTGCAAGTCCTCAAAGACAGCACTGGTCTAGACTTTGCATTTGAGACAAACAGTTAAGTCTGGTGGGCAATGCTTAAGGACTAGATTTTGGGAGTCTGTATGGAGTCAGAACTTGTGTACCACATGCTGCCTGGACAGTCAGGATGGTGCAAAAGGAAGCAGGACCATTCTTCAGCTGGCAGAGTTGGCCTGGCCCACATGTTCTGAAGAAGACATGCTACCTGACCCAGAGGATCTGAGAAGTGCAGGAAAAGCTGACTCAATAATAGGATAGTCTTCCCTTTTTTGCTAAAACCTGGATTCAGAGAGTTGCAAAGGACATGTAATAGCCTTACCTTTGCTCTCCGGGAGGAGCAGTACTCTATCCAGTTGAGGTAAATCACACAGAAACTCTCCCGAGATATGCCTGCCAGACGATGGTCATAGTCTTCATCAATGTTTGGGTTAAAAGTCGGGTCCACATCAACATAATTTCGGTCTGCACACAGACGTAATCCTTCCTGCATTGTCTCATTCGCTAGCCACTCCTCTAACTTGGAGGAGGTTGTGACATAATAAATGATCCCCTAATTAAAAAACACAGAGAATTCTAGTCAAATCAAAATGCAAATTCACTCTGATTTCTTACTGTCTACAAATATGGCTCAAAATACTTTAACACCATGTCCTACACCTACATTTTAAGAAAGCTACTTCAAGCCTTCTTAAAAGAAAACACCACCCAGTACTTTAAAATCATAACCATCTTAAGAGCCTAAGTTAATGTGTAAGCTCTACTTGCCCAAGGACAAGATAACTTCCTAGAATGCTGGAAGTTGTGGGTCTTCCATGTTTTCACTTCCCTAAACAAGTCTGTTTGAACCAACTGCACTGGATGTGCCTGATCACATGTAGGTGGGAGGTTCACAGCAGGAAATATGTCAGGATGTATGCTTGCTCCTGAATGGATTTGATGGGATTTGCAATGATTGTGGGTTTTGCCTTGTACACACTCCCTGGGAATCTCAGAGGTAGACTTGACCAGAGTTCATCTTTGTGGCCAGTATTTAATTAAAGCTTGCTTCAATTTATGGAATTGGTCTTTCTCTCAAGAATCTCAGAATTAACACTCAGTAAGGCAACTTGCAGTCTATCAATTTCAGTGTTTGAATTCAGAGTATTTTTAAAGAGGTAAAAAATTATTGTGCTGCATTTATTTTGAAAAAATTCTCATAAAAAGTTAAAAATTTGGTGTCCATAGGTCAAGTGAAAGAAATAAAGTCAAACACAAATATAAAGGGAGGCACATATGCACATGAATGCATGCAGGCACACACATACATACACATACACACAGAGACAGAGACAGAGAGAAAAAGAGAGAAGACAGACAGACAGACAGACATGTAAGAACAAATACCCAAGTTAAGAAAAAATGTTGTAATGTTGTAAATCCAGTTCTTTAGCTTCTTGGGTTTAACTAAATGGAAGGCTCAAGGTTCATCAAAATCAGCACAAATAATGTGGAACCTAAGTGTTTACAATGTAAAATACAAAAAATTCAGATGTTTCAATCATGGCTTACCACACACGCCTCTCATAAAAATACTGACTTAGCTGGGCTTCATGAGACACTTTTAATCCCAACAGGGAAACATAGGCAATAGGTCTCTGAAGATTCCGGGCCAACCTGGTCTATATAACAAGGTCTAGGGCAGCCAGAGCTATACAGTGATACTCAGTCTCAACGAAACAAAACAAAACAACAAAAAACTGTCTTCACTTATAAAGGACTATTCTTGGCAGATGAGGAGTCTGGCTTTGCCCTCAAACCTGGTAAGTCTTTGTTCTCTGGGATAGAGATCCACAGTCTCAATGTGACCTTCAGAAGTCCTGGAAACGTTTGTCAACTCCACCTGACTGCAGATCTGGGTGTCTTAAGAGTTGTGCAGGTATACGCATGTGCTCAATACTCAATAGTCCTAAACCATGAGATACGATGCCAGCTATTAATGGAATAAGCAATATCAAGATATTCATGGGGGGATTATTATTTTTTTTCCATAGGTATTTTTTAGTTGACTTCTCTGGATACTAGTAAATTCAAGTCTTTACTCAGAAGCAACACACAAGTTTGAGAGACTATGAAGGTGTAAGTAGGTTAGTAGTGAGTACTCACTTAGCTCTGAGCTTCATCTTTGCTATTAGTATAGCAAAAATGAATGGAGGAATGCACACATGAATGAAAGAATAAAAATGTGCACTGGTCTGTGTGTGTGCATGTATGTATGTGCATGTATGTATGTATGTGTGTGCACATGCCTGTCGTTTCTTTCCCAAGAAACCCCTCCTGTGCTCAGAGGTCTATGCAGACACACAGACTTACCTTGACATAGTAAGTGGTAAGTACCCTGCGAAGATCAAAGACTTGAAGCATGGAAGCAGCACTATTGTCAGTGATGCTGTAGCCCTCCAGAATATACTTAGTGACGACCACTTCCCAAGCCAGCCAGCGCTGGCCAAATGCAGCGTTAAAGGAAAGCACATGAGGAACATGGCCAGGCTCACAACAGCAAAATCCTTCATCTTCTTCTACACCTTCTGTGATGGCTTCAACTTCTCGCTGCTGACAATAGGTGCCTTAAAGACAAGACCGTTATAGACAAAGGCAAAAAATTAACAATTGGGAAAAAGGAAGCCTAATGAGCACAATTTAGACACATTTTACAGCAGTTCAGAATATATGATTGATTTGCCTTAGAGCATTCATCATCAAACTGTGGTAAACTCCAGAATCCAGGCAGACTTCATCATTTGCAGGATCACTGCAAGCTTTAGCACATTCAAGACCCAGGATTTATGTTATAAAGTAGTTGTTTAATTCTGACTAAAGGATTTCTAAAACTTTTTAATGGGCTTATAATTGCATTAATATCAAGTAAAGGCCAAATGAGTAAATGTTCATCTCCTAAAGATGTGCACTGATCACAAATGAACAGCGGGAGGATGCTGCCTTGTCAGGAGGGGTCTTCTAACTTAGAGGCAACAGACACAGAAGAAGCACAGTTTGTTCATATCCCGGGCACTTCTCAAACCAATCAACTTGACAAGAGAAGCTATCCTCTGATTGGCTCTTTTTCCAAGAAAATGCTTCCTTGTTTTCCATTACAAACTAAAAACACCCCAAAGAACTTCTTAGAAAGGCTAAAGCTCTTCAGAAATGTCCAAGTCTGAATGTTCCCCATCAGAAATATAATCAATAATAAAACTTGAAATTTCCATAAAGCAAACTTCATGTGTCCTACCATGTATACATGCTAGTTATAGTTGCAGAATTTGATAACACAATTTCTGACTGTATGATTTTCTGTGTAGTATGAATTGGTTTGTTGGCACATAAAGCTGCAGAGAGCTGACAGGAGGGGCAATGAGGAGTAACTTTAATGGGTTTTACTAGAAGGAACTGCATGGAAATAGTGGTTGCACACTGTGAATGTACACTAGGGACACCATGTCTTTTCTGTTTAAACAGTTGTCTTTAGGTTATGTGATTTCATTTCAATTGAAAAAACTGAGAGAATTGGGCATGGTGACACACACTTCAATCCTAGCACTGGGGAGGCAGAGGCAGGTGGAGCTCTATGAATTTGAGTCCAGCCTGTAGATATAGTGAGCTCCAGGACAGCCAGAGCTACAGAGTGGAACCCTGTCTTGAAAATAACAATAACAACAGATTATTAGGACAATGGCAGGGTGCTTTACGAACACGGCTCAGTTAACTATCTTCTGGTTCTTTAGTCTTTAGCCCTTGAGCAAACACGTGCAAGTGGTGACAAGGGGCCTGGCAAGAGAGCAGAGCAGGAGACAGCACCCTCAGGGACACAGGCCAATTGCACGTAAGTGCCGTCAGCGCTTTTCTTCGGGAGGAGGAAGATAATGCTGTGTTACAATCCCAAAGGTCTCTTCTTCCAACTCCCCCAAGACTTGTTTATTATTTTATGTGTATGCGTGTGTCCCTGAGTACATATGTATGTGTACCACATGCATGCAAGCAGCAGAGGGTGTCAGAACCCAGAACTGGAAGTGTAAGACACCTGATCTGGTTGGGAATGAATGGAAGCTGGGTCCTCTGGATATGCAGCAAATGCTCCTTCCAGCGAAGCCATCTTCCTGCTGGCAATTCTGAGCTTTTCATTTGGGATTTAAACATTTGGGATAAAACTTAGCTATCACAAGCACACCATGAGAGTAAGAGGTGAATGGGCGACTTACCTCTGAACTCAAGTCCCCGCAGCTGGAAAGTGACCAGGCCATTGCCTATCTCTATGAGGTGCACTAAGGCGTTGAGATAGTCAGAGGCAAGGATGAAACAGTCCCCAGTACTGTAGTTTCCCCACCTTCCCAACAGCAAATCACCACAGAGACTGTGCTGCAGGGATCGGGTTAAATGTTCATAGAAGATGGAATTCAGATTGTTGTCATCTGACCCTGTAAGAAGAGATGTTAAGAATAATTTATTTCACTTTAAGTACCTGTTGTATCGACAAATAACATCACTAAAAACACTGAAACTAGCTAGTCACAATGTGGGTGGCAATCCCAGCACTGAAGAACAGAGACAGGAAGACCGCCACAAACTTGGGGCCAGCCTGTGCTACAGACTGAGACAAAACAACATAAAATTAAATTCCTCTTACAGCTGTGTTGACAGGAAAAAAAAAATAGATGACATATACCTACAATTTGTACACAAAAGCAAAGCAGTGTTATGATTTGCACGCACAATGTCTCGCAAAGGCTCATGCCTAGCTGGTGACATCAGTGGGAGGGGGTGAAAACAGTAGGAGTTGGTTCTGAGTAGAAGGAAGTATGGCGGTTCTACCAGAGGCCATGCCAGCTGCCAGAAGCCCAGATCAATGCCTAGCCCAACTGTCATCGAGAGGCCTCCATGGCTGCTGACGGGAACAGATTCAGAGACCACAGCCAAATACTAGGCAGAGAGCCGGAATAGGAGATCTCCACTAGGTACCTCCCCTAGGAGCTCAGAGACCCTGGGAAGACAGGGAGGAAGACCAAAGGGGCAACCGTGTCCCTACAAATCTTCAGACTGAATGCAATGAACTTCTGTCTCCTCCTGCCTTGTAGTCCTCTCTCCCCAACCCACCCATATCACTCCTGTCTCCACCTCCCTAGTGCTGGGATTAAAAATGTGTGAGTCCCAAGTACTGGGATTAAAGGTGTGAGCCACCACCACTTGGTTCTGTTTCTCTTTTAGACTGGATCAATCTTGTGTTGCCCAGGATGAACTTGAACTCACAGAGATCTGCCTGCCTCTCTCTCCCAAGTGC
This sequence comes from Phodopus roborovskii, assembly GCF_943737965.1. NCBI lineage: Eukaryota > Metazoa > Chordata > Mammalia > Rodentia > Cricetidae > Phodopus > Phodopus roborovskii. The sequence continues at coordinate 3,697,669 of NW_026126515.1, read as the reverse complement.
TGGGATTAAAGGTGTGCACCAACCACTACTGCCTGGCCTATATGGTTAACTAATGAGTGGCTAGCGCCACACTGATCTTCAGGCAAGCTTTGTTAGATCACAAACAAAATATCAACACACCTTTCCATTAAAAATATACAGGATTCAAGAGAACAAAATATGATCTGGTAAAGGAAGTTGCTGAGATTGTGTAACATTTTAACTAACAAACAAAAGAACCAAATTAAAAAGAAATGCTGTGGAGGCTCCTACAAAGCAGGTAAAGTGAACATGCAGACACAGCAGCGGCACCTGCAGAGCTGGACGTGAGCTATACTGAAGAAAAGCACTGGCAAAACCACCGCCAATTCGTGATGGACAGGATAACAGCCGGTTACCTTTGCAGCAGCAGCCCTGAGCTGTAGTCAGAGTACTGGAGGGAGGCAAATACTCAAGGCTTGGGAACGATTTTAAACTCACACTAACTACACATTAAGACAATGAGGGGGAAATGTGAGTCTAATTGTATGTCTGCCCATTAAAAAGTTGTGTGATTTCTTTCTAAGCATAGTGTGACCAGGGACCAAGAATCCCAAGCCTGTGTGAGCACGTGTTGGAGATGAGGTGGTTTTTTGCCCCCATGAGGCTGTAAGTGAGCAATCCCAGTAAAGGGCTCTCCCTAGTTCCATTTCCTAATTGAAAATCAATTTGATTCTTAGAGTTTGGTTTCTCAGATGGATAGAGCATTTGAAGAAATTAAACGGAAACATATTCCAGTCTATTTGGGAATAATGTTAATTAGTTTCCTGAGCTAATTAACTGATTCATTAGTCTCACATAGTTGGAGCAGCAATGTTTCCAGGAATAGGGTGATAAAATGAGATTTTCCAAATAAGCTAGGAATCAAACTCTGGATATTGATACCGCCATTCAAATTCTACCCACTGAAGCATCACCTTGGGTTTGTATGAAAATTCCCAATAATATCCATTCATACAATTAATTAAAAAAAATTAAAATTTAATATTTACTTAGCACTTGGGAGAAAGGTTTAAGGACACATGCTGGCACACTCAACATTCTTATCTAGTTTTCATTTGATTTCTACTTAGCTTCCATAAGAACTGTACTTGAATGGCATATTTAAAATTCCTGTTGGCATTCTTAAGATACATTTTATCAAGGATGAGTATATATACTGGATATGTGCTAGGTCACATATACTATGCTTTGCTAAAGTAAAAAAGAAAAAAGTACAGGATATCTAGCTTTTAAGAAATGATTATTTGTACCTGTAATCCAAAGCCTACAGGAGACTGAGGCAAGAGGATGGTGAATTAAGGCCAGTCTGTACTTCATTATAAGTTCAAAGCCAGGAGTGGGCTACATAGGGATCCTGTGTCAAACAGACAAATGGAGCTACTTTTAGAGAGTTTATAGTAAGTGGGGAGTGAAGCTATGGATGTGTTGTGTGGCGGGGGTAGGATAGGGGTGCGTGTGCGTGCACATGTTCACCCACGTGCATATGTACACACAAACACATAAAGCAAACCCTCTGACTTGTCTCTTTACAGACAGGGTTATTACCTGGATTTCTATCAAGCTGAGAAGCCAATCTGGTATTTGAATGGTCCACACGTTTTGTGCTGAAGGAAACAAAAATAAAACATTTTTAGTATTTTATACTTAAAAAAAAAAAAAGCAAGAGAAAAACTACAAGACAGATAAATCTCAACTCTGTAGGAAAATCTCTGGGAAAAAAAACTATGATTAGATAATAATCAATTTAGTAGCACAGACTTACAGTTAAAATTTTTTATTTTCCTTCATACCTTCACAACACATAAACACAAGTGTTCTTCTAATTCATGTTTCATTAAAGAGTATAAAAAGACACCTATGAATGTACTGAAAATGAAAATTGACCAGAAGGAAAAAATACTGACTACACACAGCTCTCCTAAGTGCATGGCCATGGAAGCTTCTTCTCAGGGGAATGTATACCTAGTTATGCCCAGAAGCCCTGTGGTCCACAGAAGGTCAGCTTCCCAGATGGAGCCGGGAGAAGCAAAGGCTCTCTCAGTTTTCCAAGTCAGAGCTATCCCAATACCAAGCTGTGCTTGCTGTTTCTCAGCATTTGACACCTGCACTGGCAGCGTAAGGTTGGTGCCTGAGCATGAACCAGGCAGGGGCTCACACGGTACCCAGCCTTCACCACCACCCAGCCTTCACCACCACACACATGAAATCAGTTAACTCATCTGTCTAGAAATCCCAAGGAAAGCAGCAGAGCTGAAAGTAAGAACTGTCACTCCTCAGTACAGGCCACGTCGGTATTCTGTATGCAAAAGCAGACAATTCATCTAGCACTCCAGCCACTCTGAAGTGCTACACTGTCTTGTGCATCAATCAGAACTACAGGCTCCGAAACCAACCAACCAACCAAACAAACAAACAAAAAAAACCACTGTCACTTCACTTCAAGATGGTGAAAAAAGCATGAAGTTACTCAGATGTGTTGCTTTACAGGCATGTATCAGCACAGAGAAGACCGACCTGTCACTTCAAGGGAAGCATGGCAGCAGCACAACAACAAAATCCAAAACTTCAAGCAAAATAACAGAATTTGGAAAACTTGTACCACAACCGTGAGTGTGCAACACACTTTACAACTCCTCTTCTGAGACTGGTGATACTGTGAACATCTTTCTAAAGGGCCATACAATGATTCTACCCAGCACTTGAGGTTTATGTACAAGCAAAATCTCTCAAAGAAGATGAATAGATCAGTGTAGACAAAGCACACTTCTCAATGTTCAGATTCAGTTTAGATTCCACCCTAAAACTAGTTTTTAAGAAATCATTATTTGCCAGGTGTTGGTGGCACATGGCTTTAATCCCAGCACTCAAGAAGTAGAGGTAGCTGAATATCTGAGTTTGAGACCACTCTAATCTACAGAGTGAGTTCCAGGACAGCCAGGGCTACACAGAGAAACCCTATTTTGAAAAACAAAACATAATACAAACAACCCACCCCCAAAAAACAAATAATCTCCCCACACAAACAAAAACAAAAAAAAAAAAACCCCACACCACCATTTCTTCTTGAGTTTTGGTGAGAGATCAAGGAAAGACACCTACAACTGTCTAAAATACTTCTTTCTGGGGCCAGAGAGATGCCCAGTGGTTAAGAGCAGTAGCTGCTCTTGTGGAAAACCTGGGTTGGGTCCCCAGTACCCACATAGTGGCTCATGACTGTCCTTCACTCTAGTTCCAGGAGATCCAATGCCCTCTTCTGAATTCCTCAAATAGAAGTTAATACGCAATGCACATACATACACACATCCAGATAAGAACACTCAGAATATTTATAAAAAAGCACACAGTGTATCTGTGAGGACAGATTTTCTTCCTTTATTTCAAGGGAAATGACACCCTGCAAGAGACTGATGCAACAGCATGAAGCATGGACCTAACCTGTCTTTCCGCAAGCAAGACATTATAAAGGTTTGCAAAACTGGACACTGCAATCTTACTCAAACTTTGGTGGGTGGGAAATACTCTCAGCTTAAAATGGTATTTATGTTAATATGGATTTTGTTTTTAGAGATAGGGTCTTGCCATGTAGTCTAAGCTGATTTCAAATTTGTAATCCTCATTCTTCAGACTCTGAGTTCGGGAATGATAGATTTTAAATGAATAAACATTTGAATTCTTAAAAGGATTTCTTTGAAAATGTTGTTGAATAAAACTTCTATTTAAATGCTATGGCATCTTGAGTATTTTTAAGGGTACCAAAAATATTGATACAAACTGTTAAGAACTGCTATCACAGAATATAACTTCTGGTCGGGAGTTGGCCCAGAAAAATATGACACAGAAAGTAATGAAAATGGGAAACACCCCCTACAGTTTCAGATGAGGGGCCAAAGCAGAAATGTCAAGCTTACAATCTGGATCCCTGTGTCAAAGCTGAAACCACCATCTTCCTGAGTACAAATGTCATTGCACTGCAGTGTAGAGAGAGACACCATGGGACGGTGAGAATATAAATCCAGACAAGCTGTTTTCTAGAACAACACGTAAATACACAATTGTTCACGTCCCTCACTCAGAATGACTCAGCAACTTTTCCTTTAAAAAGAGCATATGTGGACAAACTGGGCAAGCTGTTCTAAGCATTAGACTAAACAGCCAGTCTAAGAAACAAAGTCTGTATGCCTTTTCTTCCTGAAAAGGCAAAGACATATCTAAGAGGTTAGCTCTAGAAACATATTCCTAAGAATTTTTTAAGGAAAATATGCTATAGCTCACCATAGTAGTTATAATGGTGTAATGCTGTATAACGTGTGTCACAGTGTTACTGATAGGGACTAATTCCAAGATGTCATTGAAGAATATGCAGAAAAAGAGTATAATTAGGACTATACTTTTAAGAATAGTATAAATAGATGAAAAATTAAAGATCAATTTTCTCCACTATATAATCTGCAAACTTTAAAAACACTTGTAGCTGGCAGTGGCAGCACACACCTTTAATCCCAGCATTTGGGAGGCAAAGACAGGTGGATCTCTGTGCATTCGAGACCAGCCTGGTCTATAGGGCAGCCAGGTCTCAAAGAGAAACTCTGTCTTGAAAAACAAATCATAACACCAAAAAACAAAATCAACCAACCAAACAAACAAACAAAAAAAAAATTGTAAAATTTTGGGAAAACCCAATATTTTATTACAACAAATTATAATAAAAGGAAATTTTCCATAATGATGTGATTTTTTTTCCCTGTAAAAAGACAGAAACTAGCTTCTGTGTACTTTATTTACTCACTTGTAGTCTCTTTCCCAGAACTTCACGGGTCTAACGTACGAGGTGATGAATATGGCACTGCCTAGGAATGGATTTAACGGCGTGGAGAAGAAGGCGGACACGGCTGCCTGAACGAACAGCATAGCTGAATCTATGAGGAAATGGTTAAGGACCAAACACGACACACACACACACACACACATACACACACACACACACACACACACACACACAGAGACAAGGAAAGTCCATGTGTCAGTCTTGTGATGAAACACAATTGGGGCCAAATGAGAGGGCTCTGCAGGTGATGGTGCTTGCTGCCAAGCCTCAGCATTCTGCTGGAAGGAGAGAGCTGACTCTTCCCAGGTGTCTTCTGACCTCTACATGTGCAACACACGTGCACAGTAAGTAAATACATGTCATGAAATACTTTTTAAAAAATTGCAGCACTGAACCGAAAACACTCAAAGTCTGCATTCACACGCGGCTGGAGTCATTAGTTTTCACAGTTATTTTAAAGTGCTTCTCAAGCATGAGAAGGAGGGAAATTTTCACCCAGAAATTAAATTACGATTGTTACGAAAAATGGTCTGTTGATTTGTTCCAAGGGCATTAAAAGTTCCTAGACTTTAATAACATTCATAACTTACATTTTAATAAAATATTTAGAAATATTTAGCATTACTCATTACAAATCCTTACTCTTTCCTCGAGTTTGGCTACTCTGTGGCTTGCACAGCGTACGTCAGGATAGGCAGTTGTTCTCCAGCGCCTGTGAGCCTTGCTGGCTCGTCACCAATCCTGGCATTTATGTCTGCTGTAAAGAGTAACTGTAGGCTGACATTCTCATCAAGGATATGACTAGCCATTCTCATAAACTGTAGTGAAGGATACGGGGCACCGCAAAGGGCTGAGCAAAAGCATGGAATGCAGAGCCCCAAGTGATCTGCCAGGGCGCGACATAGGTATACACGAACTGAAGTTTATAGAGGAGTTCCCAAAGCTGTGGAAAGAAGGGAAAAGTTGTCAGGAAAATACTAAGCAGGCTCTTCAATCAGAAAACAAAAGGCCTATAAAATGTGCCTTCTTCCTATCAGGGAAATGACACTGAAATTATTTTCCAATTGCACAGTAAGACAAGATTTATCGACTGCCAAAACATTGGCATTATTTTAATATAAACATATATGTGTGTGTGTGTATGCATGTAATACACAGACTTAAAGATTGGTGTTTTAAGAGCTATCTGCCCTCTTCTGGACAGTTGTGGTATTGCTACTATGCTACTACTATAAGCAAAATGAGGGGCAGAAGCCACAAATCTCCTGTCCTTGAGCAGAAACTCTAGGTGTCTCTAATACATTCATGTATTTTATCCCAGGACACATTACCCTTGAACTTTAAAGCTTGGGAGTAAAGTATGCTCCAAATGTAATGACACAAGGAACCAGGAAACAATTTCTTTAATGCAGTGGCCACTGCCCATTGAACAGCAATTCCTTTGTACTAGGCATCTGTCACTACAGGTGGATACAGTCCACATGTAAGCCTCATCTGACTCTGGCGCCTATGAACCACAGTGACAAGCTTTTAATATGCTCCAGAAAAACTGGGGACTGAAGAGGACTGTCACTTAAAAGCCAGTAAGGCAAATGAGACAGCAGCATAGACCTCAGCAAGCAAGCATTCATTCACTTAGGGAGTGAGCATCTCTGCAGACAGACGCTCCTTCTGGGGTAGATTACCTTGCTGAACAGGATGGACATAAAGAATAGGTCCAGCAGCATTGTCTCTGAGAAGGCTTCATAGTCAAACTTGAAAAAGAGCACAGTAAAGACGACAGTGATGTACTGGTACGTGGGGCTGCTAAAGGAGGACCTCAGCAGCTTTAGGCCAGCGATGGTGATCATCAAAGCTCCCAACCTGTCACAGACAGAGGCACAGCCCGTCAGCTCGCAGCTGAAGGACCCAGCACCCACCAACCCTGAAGTTACTATGAACCCACTAAGCTTACAATATGGGCCAGATTTAAATCTCTGGGATTGATTTATAAGAGCAAGATGGGTGTGTACACCCATGATTCCAGAACTTAAGAGATCACAAGGTCAGTGTCAACTCCTTTGTCTCACGAAATATATACATAATAACAATAATTTCCACGGATAAGCATTATTACATCCTGAAAGGTACTAACATAGTATTCTTTTTATTATTATATACTAAGATCTTTGTCCTGTACATAAATAAGCAAGTTTAAAAATAAAGTTATAGTTCTGAAATCTAGTTCTCTAGTTTTAAACTTCTATCACTTTAATATTAGTTGCATTTAATATATGAAAAACATGCCATAATATGGAGCTAAACTAGTGAGTGTGATTATAGATAAGATGACCATGTAGGCAAATGACCAACCCCAGTCTGATTTACACAGTACACACAACCATCTCCCAAACTTGCCAGCTAATATTAAAACTAATTTTATTTTTAATTTTTTAAATTATGTTTTTTACAAGTGCACATGTGTGTATGTGCACATGCACACTGGCCACAGCATGTATGGAGGTCAGAAGACAACTTGCTGGAGTTGGTTCTCTCCTTCCACTATGTGGGTCCCAGGGATTGATCTCAGGGCATGAAGCTTGGCGGCAGCACCCTTACCTGCTGAGCCATCTAGCCAGCCCCCAATCTAACTTTACTCAATTAGTGTCCTCTCATGAAATACTGATTGACAGTAAGGAGTCAGAACAGTAAAAACAGTGATGTCCAAAGAAGGGAAGACAAAAGAAATTTTCACCTGAGCCAGAGATACAGTGTTTAATGACCTGGCTAGTGACTAGAGATGGCTTTACCAAGTGTAAGGCATTGTTTATCACTGCACTAATCTAAGCACACACATTACAGACTATGGACTTACTCTGCATCCAGTTTCTTTGGGTTGGCAATTGTCTCTGCACTGCTGCTAAGTTCATTAAGGACAATCAGTGGATAGATGACATTCTTCTCCACAACAAGAAGCCACACGTGAAGTTTTTCAAACCACATCATAGTGGCTGCATCTGATGAGGCAAAAAGCCAAGAAGATCATAGTTCATACAATGATCAAAGCAGAGGGCGTATGGTAAGAAGGATGGACTTATGACTCAAATTCAGCTTGATGCTATCAGCACAAAAGCATAAGAAATCCATACTTCAAAAAAAAAAAAAGGTAATATATTAAGCATAAATTGAAAAAAGAAAAGAAATCCATACTTCAACAGTCAATTTCTATGTGCTTTGAAATACCTCATATCCCCCAAAACACACACACACACACACACACACACACACACACACACACACGCACGCACGCACGCACGCACGCACGCACACACACGCGCACACACACACACACTTTCCAACCTGAACACAACTTACACTTAAGTTTACTTTTATAAGCTGTTTGTGTAAAGTTGTGGGTCAGGCCAAGGGAACTGCACCTCCAGCATAACCTCCATTTCTTGAGACCTTATTTTTATCTATGATTTCTCTCATCTTCTGTATTTGTATGCAGCAGAAGTTACTAAAGATTCTTAGGCTGTGCCTCATCCCTAAATAAGTAAGATCTATTAAAGTATCTGGTTTTTAAATGCTAAGGAGTATGCTTAAGTTACACATATGTAAGGTTTACATTCACCCAGCTTACTGAAGTCATGTTCATCATGACTTCACAGTTCTCTGGCTTGCTCAAACAGTACAGTTGGTGATTAGGAAGTCTTTACTTCTAACACCAGTACAAGGAAACAAAACTTTACTATAGTTTAGAACTTTCAATAGGTCACAATTGTTATGGTGATTCAAAACCTGTAAAAATTTAGACATTAAGGAAATACACAACCACTAAAACTATTGATTTTAAAAGCAAACTAGACATATTTGGTACTATTTACTTATAAAAGTGATGGAAATAGTTTATCATAAAAAAAAATGAAAGCTTCTCACTCCATGCTACTTTTTTGATGCCAAGAGCAGGCTAATACCAATTTTTACAGTTTCACAAAATCCTTCCCTTATTAAAAGGGCACATACTAGGCTGGAGAGCTGGCTCAGTGGTTAGGAGCACTAGCTGCTCTTCCAGAGGTTGAGTTCAATTCTCAGCACCCACATGGTGGCTCACAGCCATTTATAATGGGGTCTGATTCCTTCTTCTGGCATAAAGACGCACGCACGCACGTGCGCGCGCTCACACACAGACACACAGACACACACACATACATACACACACACACACAGGCACATAATTTGTAAAGGGCCTCCATCACACTGCTCATTAGTACTGGGCTGCCTCTCCAGGGTCCAAGGAGTGGTCAGCACTGAGGCACCAGGCTGCTTCAGTCAGTTCCACTAAGAGGGGCATTGTGAGGACAAAAGTCAACTTTGTTAAAGTTTCAAAGGCTTCAGTGTTCTTCATAAATACCAACTCATCATTAAATGACTGGGTGAGTCGTTCATTCCCTATAGCAGTTCACTGAAGACCAAGGAGGGAAACTTGGCTGATTTAGTCACCTGTGCATAGGCAATGGCCCATCACAGGGCTAACGCACAAGGACAAGTAAGTCACAGTTCACAGTGCAAGGCAGAGCTTGCTAAATGGGCAGGCCTTCTATTTCTTTTTGAGTCATTTTATGCCTTATCCTAGATCTGAATAGCAACTGCACAAAGGTTTGTTTCTATTGTTCTAAAGTAGGACAGTGCTGCTAGTGGGCTAAGGGACAAAGGCCCCTCTTCCTTCCGAAGCCTGAGTTAGAAACTAGGGACTGCTAGATAGAAAAGTCACATGCAAGATGCATCAGTGACAGGTCTGAGAACAGCTAGAGCAGGAAGTCTGCTCTGAGGAGATGGTCTTGGGGTACAGACACTGCTCTTTCAGGGCAGACAGTGCCCTACAGGAGATGGTTCACCAGGAGCTTCAAATCCACGCAAGAAACACAAACGAGCCCGAGCGTGACCCATAACGCCTGGTTAAGCCAGCTGCTGGCGTGGGAAAGTGAGCCACGAGACCAAGGGTGTAAGGACACTTACTTCGAACTTCGTACTGATTGTGCTCGGCTGTCCTGAGCAGAGGTCGGGAGAAGCAGTGCCACGGCAGCTGCTTCCTTACTTGAGGCAGCACGTAATGGGTTACAAACCCCACACAGCCAACCAGGGCATACAGCACGTACTTGAGAGCAGGCTGAAAGAAGAACAGAGGCCAGGGTGTTAGGAGCTCCGGCCGCCCGGCTCACTGCACAGCTCCCAGGTGGCTGGTTCCACTTTCCATTCAATAGGGGAAGAGCAAAGTCAATCTTAGAATCTAGAAGATACAGTGTAACTTTACTGTACCTGTGGGGTTTTTTTCTGCCTAAATGAACCACTGAACATTTGCTGACTTGCTTTAGTAATATCTGAAACATGTTTAGTAACTTTGGTGTCTGACACTATATTCCATGAAAGTGACTAGAATTGTTGCTTTCTGCTTCAAGAATGTTCTCTGTGACTCGGTGAGCAATGGATTCAAGTGTTTGAACGAGTGGGGATAAGGAACATAAGTCAGTCTGAGAGAAGAGCAGAACAGAGTAGAACAAAGTGTCTTTTGTTTTTGCATGTTGTGCTGTCACAGGCGGGTGCCTTGTACAACTAGATTCACAGAAGGAAGGATCAACACCATTTCTTCCCATATTAAAACCAAAACATATATACTTAGCAACCCTGGAGCCCCCTTGGGAACACCCCTGAGGGTGTTCAGGAATTCAGAGTTCAAATTGGAGCGAAGAAATACAAGCAAACATATTTAACAATAGCAAATAATTGATGGAGCCTTTGCCTCTGCCCAAGTGGGGAACAGTGACTTACCCTCGCATAGCAAAGAACCAAAACTGAAGAAAACACGCAACCCAGTGGCTTGTACTAGGTAACAGCTCCAGAAATAAGCCCGTGCCCAGGAAAGGGAAGGGAGCCACCGAAGGGGGCTGTGCCTGACCACTCATGGCTCCAAGAGGAGGCGCTCTCAGAACTGGGGCTTCACTAGCAGAGACAGTGAACCCAAGGGAAAGGGCAGAGCAGACCTGAGATCTGCAGACCGGTCAGCCCTTCAGGTATCCTCAGGGATGGGAGCCACACACATGAGGAAAATATAGGAACCATAGGAGGGAGCGGACAAGAAAGCACACAGCACTCTCACAAGACTGGAAGAGTGCCACCCTCACAAGCAAGCCTGAGAAACGCAAGATTCACATGCACCAAGAGAGGCCTAAACAGGGAAATCCTGGGCCCTGTCCCACCTCATACACCGCTTTAACAAAAAGCAAGCCCTGAGGGGATCAAACTGTTAACAAGTACTAACAGTATCTCGGAACAATGTTCAAGTACTTCTGGAAACCCAAAAATTAACACCTAATGAGGTAAAATTTACACTGATGGCATCCACTCAGCACCCATATGGCCCTCTGAACACATTCAAGACCTGCTCCAGAGGGGATGTGCTGGACCAATGTCTGGTACTCGCTAACAACCCACGTCTGGGGAGGTGGCAGGCTCATGCAGGGAATAGATTTCTGATGGTTAACTACACAGACACAGCAGCAAACTGCCTTCTAAATACCTATAACTCTACCTACAGAAAAAAGCAGCTCCAGCCTTAATCAGGAAGGCCTACCCTTACAAAGAACAGTGTGAACTTAGAGACTCTGCCCCAAATGCAGAAAACAAGTCAGACATGTAAGCCCAACTCTAAACCTGGAACTTCACAGTCTCAGTACTGATCTGCAGCTCAGGGAACGCTATGGGAGGCAGAGCTGGGAAAAAGAAAGGGCTCTGAGGCAGCATCCATTAGACCCAAGAGAACCGCTGGGCCACAAGGCCAGCCCTTACCAACATTCAGTCACAGTCACAGATCGAGGAGGGAGCAGCAGGGCTCGACCCTTTACCTCTGAACAGATTCTGGGAGATTCTGCTGAAGAGCCCACCACACTCCGATGGAGAGTTTTAACCCCACTGTCATACAGATAGCCCTGGTTAATCTTGGTGGGTCACAAAACAAAACAAGTAGACATGAACACAGAGATTTGTGAGGTGGGAGGGTGGCCAGGGGTAGTAGGGAGCTAGGAGGTAAAAGTGGCCACAAGTGACATGTACACATGTGAAACTGAAAAAAAATAAATAAAATTATGTATGTACTAAGAATCAGGACACCACAGCTCAGAGTGATGGGGGAAAACCAACTAATCGGAACCAACCCTCAGTGGTACAGATGTCAACATCAGAGGATAAGGACGCTCTCATGAATAACAGCCCAAATCTGTAAGTCCAGAACACTATCCTGACATAAAAAAGGCCTCAACACACTTTCTTTTTAAGGGGGTGGTTTCTCTGTGTGTTCCTAGCTGTCCTTGATCTCGCTCTGTCAAAGGACAAGGTGGCGTTCAGATAGAAGGCCAGCCTGTGTGGATTGCACATGAGGAGCAGAGCCCAAGGTTGTACCCATCCCTGAACTTGCCTAGATATCAGGACTCAACTCTTCCAGCTCAGGAAAGCCTGTGGAGTTTAGGAGAAAGAAAAAGAAAAACCGCACATCCCTTACATACTTACATACAGGAGGGACATGAATCATGAGGGCTCGAGGCCAGGCTGGCAGCCGGCTTCCAGGATGTCCCCCATGGCCCTGACTTCCTAGTGTCTGTGCCTCTGTATATTTGCTTCCCATGCCATCCCAGTTAGCCTTTGTGACCAAGAGAACTAAGAAGGATGGTATGCTATTTGTGAATGAGATTCTAAAGGAATGCATTTTGGCTGGGGCTTTCTCTAGGCTCGCTTGCTCTGTGGAAAACCTTTAGGGAACAGTTGGGGAGCTTCTGGAATGATGCATGGACAGGATCTGAAGTCTGTAGCCAGCAGGTGAGTGAGGAAATGAGGACTGCAGTAACAGGAAAAGCTCCTGAGCCTCTCACAAAGATTTATAGCCCAGAGAAAAGTTGACAAAATACTTAAACAAAACTCATATATGCTAGCACTGAGTTAACAGAAGCCAGGTCCTCCTAACAGTCAGCTAGGATGGGGAGGACTCGTGGGCCCCAACAGATACTAGAAAAGAGGGCACAGGATTGAGGGTGTACCCATGGTAAGCCCACCAGGTCCTCATAATCAGTTCCACACTCAGGCTCTGGTTCAATTACACGGGACACTAAACAAAATCAATAATGAGAAGGGGGAAGCGGTTTGGGGGAGGGCTGGTAGGGGCTGACAGGGGTTGGGTGTGTGACAAGAAGAATACCCAGTGTACGTGTATAAAAATGAGAAGGAGGAAAACTTACTCCTAAAAACGGTAACCCCAAACCAAGCAAACAGTGCAGGTATTTCAGTGAAGCTACTTTCTATCAACTCAAACGAGAGGACTCCTTACCTGCAATGCTGTGAACACTGTGCTGACATGGATGGCAAAATACAGCACACCAATAACGACACACACCACCAGGTCGGACTGTAAACGCTCACTCTGTGGGACAGAGGGCAATCATCAAACATTACATACTTCTTTAAGATAGGCTCGCATGCAATCCAGGCTGGCTCCAAGTTGTCAGTAGCTGAGAATGACCCTGAATGCCCAATCCTGCCTCTACCTCCCAAATGCCACCAGACTTCTCTTTAATACAATTAAAAAACAAACAAACAAACAAATAAACAAAAAACTCCTTTTGTTTGTTTCCCAATTGGAAAATCTTAAGAAATAATTTTGCACTGATACACTTCAGTATTTATAGGTATTTCTTATGTGAAATAATTATGTAGAATAAATCTTATTTTCTTTCTCAATTTTCTCATATTTTGGGGTTTCCTCAGAGTTTGGTACTATATGTTACCTAGTTTCGAATGCTATAAACATAAAATCTTGTAAGATTTTCCCCTCATTGGTCAGTACATTTTACTTTTTTCTTGACAAACAAGACTAGAGCTGATCTTCTGAGGCATCAATATTGCATGCACACATCCTATTTTTCCTAAGATTGGGTTCTTTCACTGGTTTTACAGGGCTGTGAATCCTTATTTAGACTTAGTGTTTTCAACTCTGGAGTCCATTTAGCGTTTGGAGCACTTATGTGGACTCTGCCAGTTGAGGGTCCCAGACAGAAATGAAAAATCTGAAATCAAAACTACTCTAAAATCCAAGCTTTCTTTTTTGAACAATGATTTGGGAACATTTCAGGTTTTGAATTTTTAGAAGCATATTCAACTCTATAGTAAAAAAAAAAAAAAAAAAAATAGGATCGCTTTGCTATCCCTGGCCATCTACTGATGAGTGGACATGTAAATTGCAGGTAACATTCCACTAAGCTTAACATGAACACAGAAACTAAAATCAGAAGAGAACCTGCTTCAATTTTATCCTGCAGTAAAGAATTTGTGAAGTCATGTCCACTGAAAGGAAATATTACGTCTAATTAATACCTAGTAAGTTCATCATTCAGACAAATAATCGAAAGTGAGGGGATCAGGGACATAGTTTTTAACAGCAGAGTGTTTGCAAGTATGAATCTGGGTTCAATCTGCAGCACAACAGAAGAAAACCAATCTAAAATAAAACAGAAAAAAGTGTGTTTTGCCCTACAAAACATCTATGAATCTCTAGAATTCACTTTTCAAGTGAATAAAGTAACATTATGAATCACTAAACTGAACTAAGTACTCTAATAAGTATATATTAGTAGACAGTTCTTTTCTTTGACCTAGACACTACATTTTTAAATGTTTCTATGTATTTATGTGTGTGTTTTGTCTATATGCATGTCTGTCTACAACATGCAATGCTTGCAGAAACCAGCTGTTACATTGCCTGGAACTGGAGTTATACGCAGTTGCAAGCTGCCATGAGGGTGGTGAGAATTGAACTCAGGTCCTCTGCAGAGGAACAAGTGCTCTTAACTGCTGAGCTACCTCTCCAGCCCCCAAACACACGTTTTATATTGTCCTTGAGAAATGAAGTACAAGGCACAGGTTATTGTTTTTGTCAAAAGGAATAATAATAAAATTTAACTTATGTCAAACAGTTTAAACAGTAGCCTGCAATTACCCATAGATACTAAGTCCCACAGTCCTCACGGACACCTAAACTACAGACGCGACTTCCATCCTATGGCTACACCAGTTACCATGGTGACTATTAGGTAACTGACAGGTAGGAGCGATGTGCACAGCAGACATTTGAACAAGGGTCTGTGTTGTGTCTGTGTGGAACAGTGCAATACTTCATGCTCCTACTCAGTGTGGTGTACAATTTAAAACTTATACATTATCTACTTGTGGAATTTTCCAGCTCATATTTTGGGCCTGGAGTTGACCACCAGTAAATGAAACCAGGGAAAATGAAATGAGGTTAAAGACTCATTTTGTATTCAACTTTCAGATCTTTGTCTCCCCTGAGAAGGGCAGGCATTTCTAGGATCAATGAAATGATTTAATTTCACTCAACATGAAACCTTTTAACATACTCTTCTACACTGAGATCAATTGTGAGGACAGGAGCTTTCTTATGCAGGCTAACTATCTCCTATCCAAAATGTTCAGGACCATGACTATGAAAGACTGTGATGTTTGCAGATTTGGGAATATTTCCATATATAGCATGACATACTTTGGGAAGATGAGCCACACATAAATAATAATAATAAAAACAACAACAATAATAATAATGTTGATTTTTTTTTTTCTGTGTGTCTAACAGTCAGATGGTAAGGAAAATAGCATTATCAGTGAGCCCATGATTTATCACATCAGACTAATGTGAGACATGTCAATGTTCACATAGTTTTAGACTCTGGTCTAGACTACTCTGGAATTTTAGGATGGAGGCTGCTTAACTAGTATGTTAACATCTGGACTGGAAACAATGAACAATATTTAATAGCACTGTATTCCTTCAGTTACTAAAGACTTTCCAATGTATTCGATATATGACACAATCATCTGCCATAAGTATTGCCATGGTTTAAAAAGCTATACTTACAACGGAATTGCTAAGCTTTTCCGGCAGTGGGTCTTTCACTTCAGACAGAGGGTCCTCTGGGTTTTTCTCTTCAGTTTTTGGAAAAATCTTGGATTGCATCAAAGAGCTTTATTTGAACAAAATAAGAGAAAGTATTTACTAGAAAATATTTATGGAACTCGAGAGCTAGTAATTTAAACATGCAAGGTTATTTGCAGTATAAAACCAAATAATCTAACTACATTTAATCACTGAGACATGTAAATTCTAAAAAAGTTTATTTTGACATAAATAAGCATACAGTGAAAACACTGCCATTAAAACTTGAAAAGAAAAACAAAACAAAAACAACCACTACCATGGCACTCAACAAGTGAGAGCACATTCTGCTCTTGTAGACAACCACAACTCAATTCCCAGCACTCACATCGGGCAGCTCTCAACTAGGCACTGGGAAAGGAGCTGTAGGGACTACAGAGATGCCACATACTGAAATGTTCAACAGTAATGACGGATCTCACTTACAAGAGTACAGATGGATCACTGCTTTGTCGGCTGAGATGATATGACACAGCCACTAACAAACCACAAAATATGGAGAAAAGCACTGGAATGTGCTGGCCATCCCATGAATCCTGAGGGAAAAAAAAATCAGAGAAAAAGATGCTTGCAACTTAGCATATAATACTCTTATATCAATATTTTAGAGACAGTAAATTCAAAGTTTAAGATGTTTTAGCAATATTAGTAACTGTACTTTATTCCAAATGAATTTGGATTTCTTTTTCATTTGATAAAGGGTCTCAGTGTAGCTCAGGTTGGTCTTAAATTTGCTATGTAGCTGTAAATAGCTTTGAACTCCTAATCCTGCCTGTCTCTCAAGAACACTACACCACATTAGTTATTGTTTTCTGGAGACCTGGGATCTGGATGCTAAATTTCTTTTGTCTTCTTCTCCCTTTTAATACCTCTTGGTATTAAAGTTTTATTCATATTATTTACATTTGTTGCTATCATTTCTCACATGTTAAGTAGTGTTCATTTTATAGTTGGTATTGAGTTTATTTTCCTCTTTACACTTAAATATAAATCAACTCTAGTTTTTAAAAAACAAAACTAGAGTACAATCCATCTTATATCCACATGTTTCATAGCTATATTCTACATTTCCTTAATTCTTTCCAAACTTTAACTGTTTCTAGCCCTCTTTTCTTTTTTCATACAGTCCCCCAAATATACTGATGGGACCTAGCTTCAGTGAAGCATACACTCTTTGACACTGGGGCCCAGAAGCTCAGCATAGTTTTTAGCCTGCATCACTCGAGACTCTGAATGTTGGTTGACTTGGAAACTGTAGCTGACCTACGAGTTCCTCACAGACAAGAAATGGCTTTTAGCACCATTCTTATACAGTAGGCACTTTGTAAAAAAAAAAAAAAAAAAAAAAAAAAAAATACAGACAAAATGAAGCAGAAAGGGAGTCACTTCTCACAGCAATTTGAACTGTACTATTTTCTCATCATCTTGCTTTAATTAAAAACAAACATCCTGAGATATGTGAGGGGTTATAAACTACTGTTAAAATTTCCAAAAGGGGCTCATGGGCTCAATGACATCTCCATAAATCAAGCCAACAGTGTGCCTTGGTGCTGTGTCTCTGGCGTGTACCTTCAACTGTAGCCCTTGGACTCAGTTTTGTTGTTTTGCTTTGCTTTGCATCTGGCCTTGAGCAAACATCAGGCCTAGACAAACACTCTCCCACTAAGCTATACCCCAACAAAAACATGTTCTTATAAATGTAAACAAATCTTGACGAGAGGTAGTAGCTACATATATTCTTAACCAGAATAGACATTTAACTGCATATTCTGCAATACTATGCTTGACTCTCTTCCAGGTGAATCTCATTTTAATAAACTTTTAAATAGTAACCTAGAATTATTGTATAGAAAAGAATTTTCCTTTAATAATGACTGATTGTCAAAGTGCTTTAAAATTCAGAGTAAGGCAGAGTAAGAGTATAGATCAACATTAGAAGGCAGGGAAATTAGTGATAAAGTATCTCAAGCAGGGCAGCATGGAATCAGCAGTCAGTTTTAAGCATTCAAGCAGAGATATGACACAGACACAGAACACATACAGTCTGCTGTTTACCTTTAAAGCTCCATAGCACAGCCCGTACAGCAAGGCGACCGCCACGATGCTGCAGAGGAAACTGTACAGCGCTGCGAGCAGGCTGGTGGTGGCTAGACAGTGACAGAGGAAGGAAATCAAGATTAAAACACCTACCGTAAACAACTCAAATGCACAAAAACCATACCAAGTAGCACAATACTTATCTACTCATGTGACTTTTAAAAACAAGCTACTTCATCTTTTTCGTAAGATTTGACAAAGTCTTCTACTTTGTTGAGACAGAGTCTCTCTTAGCTCAGGCTGGCTTGCAACTCTCAGCAATCCTCCTGCCTTACCCTCCCAAGTGCTCAAATCCTAGGTATCACCTATCATTTCCTGCTTGCTATCTTTAGTCCTTGATAAAACACATTTACCTCAGAGTCTCAGAAGAAACATTTATACCTCTAATAGGCTGTGGGGCTGGAGAGTTGGTTCAGTTTTAAGAGCAGGTGAGGCTCATTTAAAATTTGGTTCCTCACAGCCACATCGGACAGCTCAAAACCACCTCTAACTCCAGCTCCAGGGGTCTGGAGCCTCTGGCCTCCACAGACACCCCTCCCCCATTAAAAATATGAAAAACCCTTTTTTTGAAAAGTGCATCTTACATTAATAAGATGTATTAAAAACAAAGCTTGCAAAGGTCTGAAATAAACAGGAGGCTTGCTTTACTCCAGGCAGTAAGTCTGTATTCCAGTTTGCTAATCAATTCACACAAAAATATATGTATTATCTGACTACTAAAAATGTCAACAAGCAGCTGACCCAATAGGATTACTTGGAATAAGAAGCAGGCATAGTTAACAGAGTTACCTGTTATTAAAAATATAAATGAGAGTTCCTAAATGTAATTTTACATAGTGATCTAAGGAAAATCCATAGGGAATATTTGTTATTATAAACCTAACACTCTGCACTTTGTAACTTACAATGACAAAGTCCAATACTCTAAGTCACCTACACAGAGACCTCTCCATGTACTTCAGCACAAAATCAACAGCGGGTCCCTACTCATTAAGCTGAACTGAGCAAAGAAACCAGCTGTTTTAAGTTACACACATTCAAACATAAGAAAGCATGCTAGTATAATCTACAACAACACAGAAAAGTTTTATTTTCTATTTACAATTTAAGTCGATCAGCTGGAGAGATGGCTCTGAGAGTAAGAGTGTTCGTTGTGCAAGCATGAGGACCTGAGTTCAAATCTCCAACACCCATATAAAAAGCTGGGCATTCTACCACTGTGTGTGGAGTATGAACAGATGGAATCCACATCCTGAGAGCCCCTTGGCCAGTCAGCTTAGCTCAAAGTGCAAACTTCTGGCTGGGTTAGAGACCGGGAGAGGGAGGCACTGGCGTCCTCCTGCAGCCTCAGTGTGCAGGCATGCACACAGGTGCACCCACCTACACTCACATGCACACATCACACACTCGACCCGATGCACATCAAATTGACAATTAAGCCACACCATCCACATTTTATCAACAGATGATTTCAGTGCATGTTTGTAGAAGGCAAATGAGGATCACAAATGTGAAGTGTGAAGAACTATAAATATAAGGTTAATGATGTTCCTTTTTAATATTTCCTGTGTGCATACTCTTTTTCCCACAAAATGTTAGATGATGAAGGACATGCTCTCTCAACTACAGTAGCATTGCTGTCAAGTTCAATCTTTCAGATGAATAGTGGATTTTTTCAGAAGATAAAATACATGCATGGCAAGGACATTGTTTTTCTAATTTATTAATTAATATATACATATTCTACTCTAAAAACAGAGATAATTCTTAAAAGTTGATCTAATAAAATGCTTCTAGATTCTGGCCATGGCTCTGAACACAAGTACATGGACATGCCAAATGCACACCCCAGTACAAAAATCCAAGTACAATCACACCTCAACCTGCTCAGCACAGATGATGTTATAAACATCTGATGATGAGTACAGATCCCAGGTAAAATCTCCATGGTAGCCCCTCCTTTCCAGCAGCTTTACTTTCCATAGGCTCCATTACCTGTGGGCATCTATGATCCAAACACAGTCCATAGAAAACCCCAGGTAAAAGAAGAGAGAGGCCACATCCCATAACTTTTACTTGGTTGTAGTATGTGAGGGTGCAAGGGCACACACCTGCATGTACAAATGCATACTGAGGCCAGAAGAGGGTGCAGGTGTCATCCTTGTTATATGTTGAGTGTGCAGGTGCACACACCTATGTGTACAAATGCATACTGAGGCCAGAAGAGGGTGCAGGTGTCATCCTTTTGTTATATGTTGAGTGTGCAGGTGCACACACCTGCATGTACAAATGCATGCTGATCAGAGAAGAAAGCAGGTATCATCCTTTGCATCACTGCCTAAAGACTGAACAAAAAGCTCACACTTTCATCCAGGCTGCCTGGATAAACTGCATAATTGTCGTACTTCATTATTAGATATTGCTGCTTATTTCCTGTGCCTAATGTATATACTAATCTCTATCATAGGTATGCAAGCAAGCACAATACAGGAAAAATAGTCCATGTAGGTTCCTACTATTTGTAGTACCTACAGGTATAGCCACAGTACAGCTTGGAACTTATCATCTATGGATAGGGATGGGTACTATTCTACAACTTTTGTTCTTCAATAATGAAATAGGAACCTTTTATTTGCTTATCTCAATTCTAAAGTGAAAAATGGAGAAATATTTTAATGTTCAGTTTATTATTTCATAACCCATATTATAGCAACTGTAATTTACTCACCATTCCCACCAAAGATGTGGATGTCCAATTGTTCACAAAGGTACATTACAAACGTGTTCACCTGAGGCAGGAGACCAATGAAAAATACTATTGGGAAACAGAGTGTAAACACTATGGAAGGAAAGAAAAGTTTATTAAAAAACACTGCATCCATTTTCTTGTTCAGTTAAAGCCCATACTCAATGAAATCAAATTTAACATTTAGCATTTCCTACTGTATGACTTTTAAAATGTATTATCTAAAATTACTGTCATACAGGGCTGATTGGATATTACATTCTTCCACCTATGAAAAAATCATCATAAGGGGCTGGGATATAGCACTTGCCTGGTAAGCATGAGGCCCTACATTTAAGTTCCAGCACAGAGAAAAAATAATTTCAACCATTTTCTTTTAAAACATAACATGAACTTAAAATGTATAATAATAATAATAACAATAACAACTTTACCTTATATCCTCATCAAGAACAGAATTACTATATTTATTCACCATTAATTTTTTCATTCTTAGTAGCTCTACAGCTGTTTCTCAGTAAACTGTTGGTGAACAAACTAATGTTAATATCAGAGATACCTTCAAGATGACTCACCTATAACCAAATCCCTGGCCGATAGAAGCACCAGTGGGTTGGTGAAAGTTATTCCATATAATTTGAACTTGCTTGTAGTTAGATTTCTACTGCCATAATCCAAGAGCCAAATAAGACCACAACATAAACAGAAGTAAACTGGCCTACTGTAGGCAA
Organism: Phodopus roborovskii; assembly: GCF_943737965.1. Lineage (NCBI taxonomy): Eukaryota > Metazoa > Chordata > Mammalia > Rodentia > Cricetidae > Phodopus > Phodopus roborovskii. The sequence goes on along the minus strand of NW_026126515.1, from coordinate 3,676,220 downwards.
TGATACGATTATGACCCTGTAAACAATAAATTTTTTTGCTGTCAGTTTAGTTCATTTTGCAAGGCAAAACTAACTCCTGAGGTCACTATTAGCTTATGTTCTAATGGTTTGAACCATTTCTATATGAAGAGCAGGTTTCTGATGGCTGCAGAAAAATGTCAAGGACAAATATAGGAAGGGGGAGGAATAGAATGAACCCTGTGATACCATCAGAAATCAGAGTTATCAGTATGAACCCATTGTTTTTAATAGGCATGTAACTAGATCCAGAAGTACACACACACACACACACACACACACACACACACACACACACACACACACACACACACACACACACAAAGACGGAGAAAGGGCTCAGGTACCGCTCAGTGGTGGTGCAATGACTGTCTCACATGCACAAAGTCCTGAGTTCGTTATCAACACCACAAACGACCAGTTAAGACAAAAGAAAAAAAAAATATTCCTTTTAGTAAGAAATAAACTAACAGACAATAAAGGAATTGTAAGATCAATATCTGGCTACTCAGACAATATCGGAATCAAACAAGAAACCAGAAGATATAAAACACATTAGTAGAAGTCTGTGAAACACTAAGATATGCATACAGACTCAAAAGTACTTCCCATAAGAGATTTAGAAGTACAAGAGTGAAAATGATGAATTGTAGTAGAGTAGAAGTTCTGAACAGAGAGGCTGTTTTCTTCCTAGAGGACATTTGGCAATTGCAGACCTATTCTTACAGGCAACAGTCTACTTGGGAGAAGTCAGAGAGGTTCCTACAATGTACACGGATGGCATCTCTGGCCTCTATGAAAACCTTGTCCAGCTCAAACATTAACACTGCAGATGTGAGGAAATCTCAAGCAACATCCTCATCAAAGTTCATACCACCATCAGAGGGGTAAATCAGTACCAAAGCATCCTTGCATGATGGATGCACTGAGGACATACATTCCCATCCCCAAATGCTCTAACCTCTAAGGAAAGGGGAAGAGAGAACAGAGCGAGAAAGGAAGGGGCTGAGCCACACACAAGGATTTAACCCAGGAGTCTGGGGGACAGGCATCAGCTTTTCTATTATTCCCCTTGACACTGTTCTGCAAGTCAGAATTCAGCTGCACAGTAATGGTCCACATATCAATACACTTCAAAAGTGTTCTTACAGATGACAAACATCATCAATCAAAAGGAAACCATTTCCCCGCTTGATTTACTTTCTGTTCTGGTTGCATTAACTACTTCAATATAAGGACAAAATAATTATATTAAACACTATTCTTGGAGCTTATTTTTTAAACTAGTTCACTCATTCACTCATTCATTTTTAAAAAAAAACAATACAAATTTTCACTCTTTGGCCCATACTGGCCTAGAACTTATGTAACTCTGGTTGCTGTGAGCTCCCTATAACCTTCCTTCTTTAATCTGCTAAGTTCTACAATAAAAGGTATGCGCTCCCAATCCCAGTTTTGCACTACTGTACAGAGGTCACTCTTGGGTCCCTCTAGTAAACAAATGACTTGTTAGAGCCAGAACCAGATCAGCAGACACAGGGTACTCAACACAAGTCTTAAATAGCAGTTGAATGCAGTACACCATTTTATTCTTGCTCTTAATTGTTCACCTACAATTAAGTTTTCCTACTTCAAAATTCTATTTTCAATACACATTCACTATTTATTTTCAAATTATAGTAAATGCAAACAATCAAGCTTATATGGATTACGTCTGCCTAAGTGACATTCTCTTAGGGCAAGCTGTCAGAAAAATGAGTTATTATGCTCATGTCAACCAGGATCCAGAGCCCTTCCATGCTCATAAACCAACTACACAGCGTGTAGCTGACGAAACAACAGGCACAAATGTAACTCAACCAGGTACACACAGGGGAAACTACAAGCTGTGGTTAGGGGCAAGGAGCTGTAACTTACAGTCCTTCCAGGAGACTTACATGTCTGGGAGAAGAAGAATCTGGTTGGACACTCTAAAAATGAAGCAGAAAGATACATTATTTCACGCAAGTCTTAGGAATTTCACGAACAACTGAACACAAAACAAAACAAACAATCAAAAACCCGAGAGTTTATTTCCATGTTTTATTAAGTCACATAATGCCGGGCTTCATTATGAGATTTTCAATGCACATATGCACATGCTTAGTAACATCTGTCCTTACTTCCATCCACTCTCCATCTCACCCGTACCCCTCCCCTCCACGGTACAGCCCTTTCGACTTTCATAGCTAATCAATACCCAGTTCTCTGTGTGTGTGTCTTTGGTACCTAACTATGTATGTATCCAACTCTATAAATGTGTGTGTATCTAACTATACATATGTGTATATACAGATATTTAAATCTTTGTTCTGCATTTGAAAGAAAATATCTGTAATATCTGTTTTTTCTGGATTTGGTCTACTTCACTTAACATGATGCTCTCCAGTTATATCATTTTATTTTATTTTATTTTATTTTGAGATAGGTCTCTCTATATACCTCTGGCTGTCCCAGAACTCACTATGTAGATCAAGCTGGCCTCAAACTCAAAGAGATCTGCCTGCCTTCACTATCAATTCATTCCTTAAAGATGGGTAATAATCGTGTGTGCGCGTGTTATCTCATTTGTTTAAACTACTTCCTTTTTTTTTTTGATATTATACATTTCACCCTTCCCTTTCCTCTCTCCAACTCCTCCTATATACCCTCTTACATATTCATGGCCTTTTAAGAGCTTTTATTGCATACACATATGTATATACACACATACTTCTAAGTATAACCTGCTCAGTCTGTATGTTACTTGTGTGTATGTTTTCAGGACTGACTATTTGGTACTGAATAATCAATTAAGGGGCTCTTCCCTGGGGAACAATATTTCTCCCACTTCCAGCATTCCTACAGTTCTTTTTGTCACAAGCAACTTTTAAGATACTCTTAAGTGCTTTACGGAAATGTCTTGCAACCAAGAAATCATGAAAATTAATTCCAAACACGAAGCACCAGAGCCGGGAACTGACAGTAAACACAGCACACACCGTACCTCATTTTTACCTATTTTGGCCAATTAACTTGCAACTACCCAGCTAAATGGTCTGAGACAGTGTACAGTAGACAGGCCCACCTTTCAGCTTAGCTCTTTAATATGGGCAAGGATAGCTGCCATATCTTGCAGGCCACTCAGGAGACACATAGAACTTGAGTTAGCATCTAAGATCAGTTCCACTCACAGATTCTGATTTACTAAATAGTGATAATTGAATTTATTATCTGCATTTGCACAGCAAAATCATCAAGGGCAATCCTCCTGTAGCCTGTGAAAATGTCCTCATGTAATTCCTTCTCAACCAGAACTTGCCCCCATCCTCATTCATTTCCAGTGGCAAACTACACACCTTTCTCAGGGCAGTCCATCACCAGCCGCAATTCCACACCACACCAAGCATGCAGAGTCTGACTTCTGGCCCTTCTCTGGATATGAGCCTGGATAATCTTTCAACCTTCTGAAACTCTGATTCCTGCCTTCCCTTTCCTGTTTATGACAGCACTCCTACTCTAATCAGCTAGTTAAACAACAATACTCTGTTGCCTCTCTCCTTTCCTAACCACACTGACCTGAATATAGTGGGCAAAACTAACAAACAAGATATACTAGAGTCAGAGAATGAGTTTTTATGGCTTAAGACAACAAAGGAATAGATAAGGTGGCTGAGGAAAATACAAGAATAAGAAATAGCAATTTTAACATATATACCAAATTTAATCAAAGAGAGTTAGCTACTTGTTATTGAGGGAGGAAGAAAAGAACTTAAAAAGCCTAACACTGTAAAAACAAAGAAAACAATAGACCAGTAGTGATAAAATGCTCTTTCCAAATCTTGCCTGTCAGTTAGACATACAGGACTAAAGCTTACCAAAGAGGCAACACTTTCACATCTGAATCTGGACATGATGTGTATCATGGAGTGATGACTAAAGCAATAAAAGTTGCTTTGCTGGCAATTATATAAACCAAGAGGAGGGCACACAAGGCCCAAGAATTCTCACCCAGTCAGCAACACACAAAAAATAAAGAAGCAACAATAAGTAAGTCATCTGAGGATCAAGAGCCACCCAGCTGTGCAAGGTCACAGGGCAGCGGAGAGGAGGACATGGAAATGGAGCCAGTATTAACAGATGTTAAATGTCAGAGAATGCTCTGGCATTACAGAAAGAACAATAACCTAGATAGTTTACTTAGATGTTAGCTCTAAATGGACAGAAATATCAAGAGCACTGAAGCAGCTGTACCAGCAGCCTTGGGAGGGTTCTGTACACCAGCACATCTAAGGGTAACAACCTATGCAGAATAAGACGTGCTGATTAAAAAGGAGGCACTCTGGTAACAGCCTGCACTGGTTTTAGGCAGAAGGCAAAATTTTGGCCAGACATCAGCTGATGTGCTGAAGTCTCCCATTTTCTTAAATGATTTACAAGACAACACAGTGGCTTCTGAGTCACTACTCAGTCAGTAATAAAGGGACGTCAATATTTTCTTTTTGATGTCCCATAAAAATAAAAAATATTTCTAGTTTTTGACACTGGTACCTACCAATGACAATTTTAATAAGTCTCACCTATAGAACAGAAGGCTCAAAGGTGAGAAAAGAAAGGTTAGTGCTGGTAAGTTAAACAGAAATAAATCTCAAAGATGCAAATTCTTATTTTAACAAATCTTTTCTTTTAATACAAAGAATTTGTTTTTAGTAAATTAAATTTATACACAATTACTTTTTTAAGTTTACACCCTGCTTTGGTCCCTACATAATCCAATGTAAACCCCCATAGAAAATAAACCTAAAAGTTATATTTGTGGTAAGCTGGTGAATGGCTTTAGACAAAGCATGGAAGGCAGAGACACTGGTACCTTGAGCAGTGAGTACTGGCAGCTAGCTATCACCAGGCAGAACTGGAACACCCAGATGTCTCTGAAGAAGCCTTGGATGAGAAGAATGGATCCCAAAAAAGCCACAAGAATAGCCAGGACGACAGCTAATATATTCTCCAGGATCTCACGGTTTCTGTAGATGGGAAAATTAACACAGAGGTCTACCATGAGTCTGAGATTATCATCAGACTGAAAATAGGGAAGACATCATGATGAAGCCTGCTTTGAAGAACATTGCATGTCACACAGAAGAACAAACTACTGTCTGTGGACAGCTGTCCTGTGACACCGCAGCAGCACAGTGTCCTCTGACATGGCTCTCCGGTGAAGACACAATAACATCTTCTCTGTGAAATAAGCTGTAAAATAACTAACTAATCTAAACAGCAAATAAAGCTGACATAAAGTTTAAAATGCAAAAATTTCAAAAAAGTTTCTAGGAATTGGGAAACAGGTTATTTCATAAGATAAAGCTTACAACCAAATCTGACAGCAAGTGGTTTTGTTTCTCCATCTCTTATCTTCATCTGAAATAATCCACTAACTCACTTACTAGAACTACTTTAACACAGTTTCTTACACGTGTTAAGAATGAAGTATAACTAAGACCACCAATGCCACCTCTATCAAAGCTGCTGAGGCAATTCTATGCCCGGCAAACTCACATTGTAAAAGAGGCAACATGATGCCCAAGATACCACATACAGAAACAAAGAAGATTTTCATCTGTACCAAAGGCTAAAGATCTACCCAATTCATTTCTTGGGAAGTTTTATTCATAAACATCTTACATTTATAGAATATTAAGTGACATATGCAAAGCATGTCTACTATATGTACCAAACATGACAAAACTGTGTAAGTCTTCTTACTAAAAAAGATAAAGACTGAAAAACACATTACACCAAATTATTATTCATAATGGCTTCGTGGATTGATTATGGTATGTGTCTCTATTTTCAAAACTTTCCACATACTTAACTCTTCTGTGGGTAAAGAATTTATAATCACAAATTTTTTAAAAGCTCACTTTTATTAACTCAATACTACATTTGCAGCCACTAGCCATCCCCCATTCAAGAGACAACAGTGTCTTAGTGTCAAGTCCATTCCACTGGTTTCTGCTTGATGACCTTTTGAGGTGGTAGGGGTGTTGGTAAGAAAACCTGGGCCTTTTTGTGTGTTAAGCACGTGCTGTGTCACCAAGATACATGGTCAGCCCCTATAAAGTTTGAAGCTCTGTTTTAGGGACAGAAACATTTAGGACTGTTATGTTTTACAGGTAAAACTGAGCCTTTATCATTGGCAATATCCTCTTGTAGTTTGAATGTAACTGGCCCCCATACTGGAGTGGGTATGGCCTTGTGGGAGAAAGTGTGTCACCATGGGGGCAGGCTTTGAGGTTTCCTATGCACAAGATACTGCCCAGTGCCTGAGTCTACTTCTTGTTGCTTTTGGATTAAGATGTAGAAGTAGCCAGCACTATGTCTGCCTGCACACTGCCATGTTCCCTGCCATGATGATAAGGTCTGAACCTCTGAACTGTCAGTAAGCCACCTCAATCAAATGTTTCTTAAGAGTTACCATGGTCATACAGTTTCTTCACAGCAACAGAAATCCTCTGCTCTTAAATCCACTATTAAGAGTGGCCAGTGCTCTCAACCTCTGAGCCATCTCTTCAGCCCCTGGCTCCATGGGCTTTTAAGGGGTATTTTTAAAGATATTTAAATTACTGTATGTTGACAGTTCTTTTCCTTTCAATAGTGCTTGAGCTGTTCCCACTGTCTTCTTACACGTGTAACTTTCAGGCAAACAGATGCGTTCTTCTGTATGGAGTATTCTTTTGATATTTTTCTTGTGGTTTTAAAGACTTTAATCACTGGAATTGAGTGAGTATGTCCTTTGGGTAGGTTTTTCATGCTGCTTTTGCTTAGGGTGCATTGGGCTTCTTGATAGTTTTCATATAATATGCAGTGTCTACCATTATTTCTTCAAGCCTTGTCTCTTCTTGAAGCTGTCCCACAACACATTCATCTTGGTTTCATGCTCCTGTCATGGCTTCACTCTAGATGGTTGTCCATCTAGATGGCTCTCCTCATGTGCCTATGACTTTAGTGATCTTTTTTTTTTCAACCAAGTTTTTAACTACCAGCAATCCTACCTAGTACATTTTTTAAAAGCAACATTGTAGTATTCAACTCAGTAATTATTTTCTCTTTCATGTTTCTACTTAATTTTTCAAATAAACAGAACATGGTTGTAATTATTTTGAAAATCTGTATCTGCTAACAGTTAACATCCCTACCAGTTATAGGTGGGTCTTGATTTATTCTTTTTCCCATGAGTCATGCATAGCTCTCACTCTGCATAGCTGGTGACCTCTGAGTAGATGATACCAGGTATCAGTCACTATTTGTTGTGGAGGTACGTATTTGTGGATTTCTACAAGTCTTGGATATCTGCTAGGCTACTTTGATCCCTTTAGGTCTTGTTTTTATGACTTTTTTGGTAGGTCTGAAGTACAGCACAGGAGGTTAGTGTGGCCATATATTTAAATCAAGGTCTTCTTAAGCAGATAGCTCTTCAGATGCATGAGCTAACCATGGACTACTGAGCTTAAGGAAGCCTGCTACGTGCCTCCCATGTCCCCACCGTTCCCTCAACAGCTCGTTCCTGTGGTATTTTATAATATGGACTTCAAGACCCTCAGTGTCGTCTCTAACTCAAGACATGTACTGAACTCTATGTTCTCCCTTCCTGTGTCACAAAGCTAGGAACACTTAACGCACAGCGTGGTGGTGACTAGGGTACACACCACCGACCTCGCGCTTTTCAGGCTCACTGCCATCTACTGGCTCATCTCCAAGGGCTTTGTCTGTCTCTGTTTCACAGGGAAGGTAAATCCAGTACTGTTCCTACTGGCTGACTAGAACCAGCTACTGGTCACCAAGTCTGTAATAAATGAATGTGTTTGCCACTAGAACAGGGTGCTACACAACAGGGCAGGAGGGTTCCTCTTCCAACTTTATTATATATAACCTTAAGATCATAAAATATTTCATGTGCTCTTTTAACAATCAACGGTATGGCTCACACTAGTAATAAAACATATCCTTAAGTAAACATCTTAGAGTTACAGGGGAAAAAAAAAAACTTGTAATGGCTTAAGAGAGTTAGTATTTAAAAGCTCTGTTACTTTAAGTTTGATCTCAAGAGGATGAAAATAGAAAGCATTTTCCAACATGATATCCAGGTAATTATGAAGATAGTATTTTTAAACTGAAATTTTCCTATTTTTAATACCATGCTATGGTCTTACCTATCAAACAGCGCCAAGAGTGTGAGTCTGTCAAAGTTAATGCCAATCCACAGCTGGGGTAGGATCCAAAAGCGGTAATAGTGTTTAACTTTTTGGGCAGCTTCTTCTGTGGGACCATAAGTGGCTGCCAAGTCAGGGCTTAGATCAATGTCCTGTTGCTCCAACAGATCTGTGTCAATGGTCAATAGTCTGTTCAAGCGAATCTGTGGGCGAGAAAGCTAGAAACGTGCCAGCACTGAAAGGGTTAAATATTCTTGATCTAATCAGGACTCAGTTTGTAAATTACTTAAAGCCTCTAATTGTTTATTCTAGTTCACTCATTATAAAAACTCCATAACACTTGGAATCTACCAAAGGTGACAACAGGAAGTAAATAAAACACAGCAAATGTGATCACCAGACCTTTAGGACAGGTGTCTGAAAGGTCTGGCGAGGACACTGAAAAGCATTGCTGCAGGTCGCTGGGGGCCTCCCTCCCCTGACATATTTAAACCCTATTCTCGAGAAGCTATGAACTGCACTTCATTTCTCCCTCCAGCCCCATTACTGATTTACTGACTTTAAGTCTTCTGTGTTAGCAGGCTCCTCACCTAGACCGACAGAGCAAAGCACTAACTTGATTTAATTTTAGGCCTCCTATTCACCAGTCCTACAGTTTGCCCTTCCTCTGAAAACACTGCATGTTTACCAAACTTGGCACAGCACAGGGCAGGACTTTGCTGTCTCTAGAGTCCTATGTGACTTAAGAGTGGAAAACAACACTATGATCATCTTTCCACTCCTGCCTCTAGCAGGCAAAGTCTTTACTATTCAAGCACAAATGGAACAGACCAGAAAAACCACTGGTTTTGATTATTAAATACTGGTTGATACATCTCCAGACACTTTCTTATCATCTAGTCTAGGGTGTCTCACTTCTGGCATGACAGATGTTTTTGGCTAGAAATCTTCACTATGGGTGGCTGTGCCAACACTACACAATGTCTCTTAGCATCCCCGGCCCCTTTCTATAGTTTACAATGACATTCCTCCAGGTGTGTCAGTCAAATGTGTTCAGATATAGCTAAATACCCACTGGCTGCAAACCACTGCTCTGTGCCACCTCATAGCACCAGCCTTAAAGCCCTTCTCACAACTCATCTCCAAGCAGTCATTAGACAGATACCTCAGAAGATCCATCCACTTCACTAATAAGGTTTTCATCCCTTTTATTTTCTATGCATATTAACAGCAAAAGCTCTGTTTTAAAATCCCCATTTTTCCCATACAATAACTTTCATATAATGTTACTCGGTTTTCCACCATCACATATGCTAGTCAATAAGTGAGTTAGTTAGTCAACAGATGGTTAAAAAACAGTACCAAATCATATTATTCAAAGTGAAATTGCTGGACACAGTAGATGGCTCTGCAGGTTAAGGCACTTGCTGCCAAGCCGGAAGAATCAAGTTTAATCTCCAGGACCCAGTCCCTTAAGTTGTGCTCTGACCTCCATGTGTGCGTATGTTCTCATGCACACACAAAATACACAAATGTAAAGAAAAAAATATGGTACAACCAGATTATACAATGATACGTGGGCCTTTTCAGACCTGCAAAATATAAACCAGGGCAACTTCTGGCTCACACATACAGACGGCTAACTAAAGTCTGTGAGGGTGTAAGAGCCATGGCGACAAGACAAAGGGGATTTTGCCATAGTTTCCAACAAAAGTGATAGTTGGGGATTTCATTAATTTGAGTGATTTTTTTTAATGGATAGCTGTATATAATCTTCAGATTGAATCTAAACATGTACCACATTATTAAAAATGAAAACACTTACCACATCATGTGGATAAAATCGAACTGAGGTAGAACTTGATACATGAGAATCCGTGTCACTAAAATAAAATGGAAAAGACTTTAAGGGAGTAAATGGCTTGTTGGAGTTTTTTGTTTGTTTTTTTATCAGTTAACAATCAGGTAATACTTTCACTGTCTTCACTCTTCCATGTAAATACCAAAATACACATCGTCATTTTCTTAAGTTATGACCCAGAGCACTGTGTCCGCACTCAAGTTCAGACTGCCTCTCCAGCTGACTGAAATCCTCAAACCTCACTCCTCATCAGTAACATCAAATAACAGTGCCTCTATCACAGGGGTCTTACCGTTTGTTTAAATGAGATAATCCATGGAAAGCAATTAAACTGACTGGAATAGTACAGACAAAATAAACTTAATCTATAATATAAAAGTGCCTGGCATGTGCCTGGCAGTCGAGTCTGCATGTCAAGCCTTGAGGCTACAGCACATTTCCAGCATTCGGGACACACTTCTGCCGAATTACTGGGTGGTAACCAGGCTTCCACTGGTCCCCAACCCCACACCTCCACTGTTGCAGAATTAACTAACCTTCTACTTAGTAATTTCTGTCAGGGTGGATTTACGAAATAAGAATTAGCTGCTAAACTGAGTGACTGAATTTTAAAAAGCACATGAAAAATAAATGAATCACCCAAAGCTACACAATTGACACATATGGCCTATTATTCCGTGGAAACCCTAAAGTAAGAAATAAATGGCCATTAGGAAAAAAAAAATCAATGCACTCTACACTCTATACTATAAAAGGTTATATGATTCAAGTATCTAATGTGTTTGTATTCTCCTAACATTTTTGTTACCTTGCAAATTCCTTCCTGAAAGGAAATAAATACTGAAAATTATTTAATGGAAGAAAACTAACTTTTGAGTCTGAACCTCACTGCAGCTATTTTTTTCTGATAAACTTCTTATATTGTGCTATACAGGGAGGACATCAGACATCTGGTTACAATTTGAGCTGGACAGACTATCCCATAAGATATAATGAAAATTTTTACTTAATTTTTAAGTACAGAATAACTTATATTTTAAATATAGTGCTTTCCCCCTCCACAATAAAACGCTAAAAAAAAAAAAAAAAAAAAAAAAAAAAAACCCTTAATTCTATGGGAACAAAAAAATTATGATAAGCCTCAAACTCAATATAAACATTTTCAAAGTAATTTGTATTTCACATGGTGACTTACAGTAACAATTCACTGTGTATCTGAAAATGAGTGAGAGTAGACTGTAAATGTTTTTAAAATAAGATAACCCATATAAACAGGGTAGGTGTAGCCATTCCACAATGTATACAATATTCCAAAACATCATGGTGTAGACCGGCAGTGTGTACAGTGTATCTGTCCATTTGAAAAAATATGCTTTAAAGCAAGCTTCTATACCTCAACAGTTAACTCTTTGAACATCCAAGTCACACACTCCTGATGTCTCCACACCTACCAGATATTGGATGCTCTTCTTGCTGCTGGTTCGAAATTCACAAGTGACATGTCACAGCCACCAGTCTCATACAGCGTAGATGAGAACTTACCTAGCAAATGAACAAGTTTTGAAAAGAGTAATTAGGATAGCCAGAAGTTTTCCTTTATGATATGCTAAATTTCCTAACTTCTTATAAAAATTGTAGAACCCATTTTAAAACCATAATCTTCATGCGGTTCAGAATGATGGGTGATAAAATAGCAGCATATATAATCAAGTATTAACAGGAAGAGACTTGAGTCAGCTTTCTTTTTCCCTCCCAAATGATCAAGTTGATGAGTGAGTGACTTGATATTCACCAGCTACCTGGCCTGAATGGTACTGTGCAAAGCTGCTCAAAGTTTGAGGCAGTTCAAACGTCACGAGAACAAAATGGTTATTTTTATTTTGTTTAGAAGAAATGAAAAGTCAAAAGTGGCTCAAAGGTAGTTAAATAATGTTGGTACTAATTAAAATATTTAATAAACATTATTAGTTATACAATGTTTCCAAAAGAGCATTTAGGAATGATAACTCTTCAAACCAAATAGCTCTATAGAATCTAAAAATTAAACTGACTAAAATGTACACAGATTAAAAACCTAAGAATTAAAGCCTAGTCCTAGGGAGCTGCACTCAATCCCACCCCTTTTCCCAAGAAGCCCCTGCTGCAATGCCCTACACCTCCAACCATGGCCCTGTCTACAATAGTCTGCTTTTCCATCTTTGAAAAGAATAAGGAAAAATAAATAAATAAAATGAAAAAAAAAAAAAAACCAAGAAAATAATAGCACAAAAGCTCAGTTGTCTCAAAACAAACTCCACTATATACAATAGTTTTAAATAATGGGATTTTAAAGCTGAGACACTGCTTGGAACATGGTGTCGTGTTTCAAAGACCTTGAGACCATGGAGGTGTAACTATGACAGAGAAGGTGTGTAAGTAAATCATGTAAGTAAGTGTAAACTGCTGAGAAACCAGCGAAATAAGGCAAATTCTTAAGCAGCTCCATGGTTTGGTCTAGGCTTTGAGAATTTACAGGGTTTGTTTTAGAAGCTGCAATTACTGAGATTCCACTGTCTGGTCCCCAGGCTGCCTTGAACTCCCTATCTACTCAAGGATGACCAGGAACTTCTGAATTTCTCTATCTCTAGAGTGGTGGGACTACAACGGAGCACATTTATACCCAGTTCATGAAGTGCTGGGGATGCAATCCAGGAATTCATGCACACTAGACAAGCAGTGGACCAACATCCTAGTCTTAAATATGAGCAACCTTTAAAATTTTTAATTAAATTTGGTCTTTCACAATTTCATATATACATATAAATATTATATAGTGAGTTCTGGTTTCTGTCACCCAATATCAAGACTCTTAAAGGGAGTATTTCAACTAAATGCCAGGGTGAAAGGTCAGAGTTTTCTATGTCCAAATGAAAATACTAAATTACAAGGACTTTTAAGTAACAAAAGACCTCCTAACGCACTGATATTATAATTAAAGACTTACAAAACATTTTACTCTAGTGGATAATAAATGCTTGATTGCATTCTATTGGTTACTAGATAATGTGAAGTTTACTATTGCATTGTCTGTAGAATAATATACTACGGAAAGTCATGGAAACAATTAAGTGAAATACGCCTTTCAACAGAGACAGAGTGAGATGACTCCTCAAATGCACAATGAAGGGGAAATATGGTGCGAGACAAGTTCCAATACTTTATTATATAAAAATAAAAGGAGAAAAAATACTTAGTCCACTCAGTATAGTTTTACTTTTAAAGGCAAACTACAAATATATGGACTGCCCAAGTCTGTTTTCTCTCCCCTTTCAGTGAGTCCCAAGTAATTTAAAAACCACATTAGTGGCCAAAAATGAGATGGTAAATCTGTCAACCCGCTTACTTCTCAGAATTCACTGAAAATTTTCCTCAAGTATGGTAGAGTGGGTTGCAGAAATCGCTAATGAAAAAAGGTAAATGTGACTGTGTAATGTTCAACAAGAGAGGAATGCATACAATTTGTACATATTTCAGAAATCAGTTAATTTTGTATTCCACAGTTCCAATTACTTCAGGATTTTCTGAATACTAAAGTTTACACAGAATTTTGGCAATGTATTCTGTCTGTCTCCATATGTTTAAAATAGTACTCCTATACAACCAATCAACAAAAGATATTCTTTGTACCTATCAAATGCAACAGTGAAGAACATCAACTTTAAAATGATTTAAAAATAAAATTTACTTAGGAGTATACATACAGACAGACAGACAGACACGTAAACAACAATTAAAGGAAAAGAGGCCTGAAGCCATGAAAAAGAGGGGGAAGGAAATACAAGGCACGGGTTGGAGGAGGAAATGAAAAGGGGGAAACGATGTCACTAAATTTTAATTTTAAAACATTAAAGCAATGTAATTTAGACATTTAAACAGAATCATAAAACATGTCTTAGAAATGAGACGAGCAGACAGGCATGACTTCAACCACACTGAATCTTCTGGAGAATTTGCTAAGTCTTGTCACCTGCTCCAGGCACACGGCCTACATCACAGCACACCCATGGAAACCAAGCCTAGCTGCACAGCAACACGCCCCTGCGCTCCTATATCTCTTCACAGAGCCCACAACACTCCGCTAGCACTGCATTTTATTCACAAGATGAACACACCAGGGGAAAATGGACTAAAAATATACAGCCTGCGGATCCAAGGAAACATTTACTAACACGTCAATGCACTAACTCGATAACCTAGCAAAGGCAATCTATTCCCCTGAGACAGAACTACATAATGTCAATGTTTATAACAAAATATTCAAAATTTAAAATTGAAACTCAAAATGTTCTTAGGAATCCATTTAATATCCTGCAATCAAAAAACCCTCGATCTGCACATTCTTTCTTAAGGAAGAAAGCTGAGCATCTATCTGTGCAGTATACCCTCTCCATCCCATAATTAACCATGTTTAAATGGTTCAGTCATTATTTAAGAAAAACAAATCAATTTATGACCAAGTAAAACATTAAAATTAGTACTTATAATTTGTGAAAATTATATTATCATCACAAGGCAATCTCTAAGGACAAGAGATAAGGCACCCAACAATTTCACCAATGAATATTTAACAATTAACGCTAGTGCCGACAAAACTCAACTTGTTAATCATATAAAATCTTTTCTGAATAGGAAAATTATACTTTAGTGCACAACGTCAGCCACGAACAATGGGGCCCTAATATCTGAGGACTGAAGCCAGAAATGGCAGAGTGGACATTCTAAACATCATTGGCATGACACTCCCAGACATGGGGCATTCAGCACATGGTACACAACACTCTGGGGATGTTAAGCATAGACTCTCATCTTCGCAACTCCTACAGCATCCTTAATGCTTCCACTACACAACTATGTGGATTGGGAGGAGGCAGCTACTAGAGCACATCTCTCTACTCCTCCAGGAACCAGCAACAAGAGCTGTTTTATTTTCCTGCATCCTCCTTCGGCTTCTGGTCCATCAAGCCTGAACCTGACACATGCTTTATTGTAGCCTCCCACTTAGGAAGTGTTACTCTTAGGGCAGAAAGGAGCTACAGAAGCTGACAGGAGATATGTAAATGGATTTAGAGGACTATTGGGGGACCATAGACTCTCAAAAAGTACCAATGCTTCTGGTCTGACCGGTATCATGCCCCATCTCTCCATGGCTCTACACTTTCAGAGAGAAGCTCTGACTTCTGGGATGACATCTACTTCTTTCTATAAGCGGTGACTCTAAGTCTCCAAGGTAACCTGAGTTTTCACCCAGACAGAAATGAATCACTGTGTTTCTGCTAATAGGGTTCTTTCTCCCATCACCAGAACTCTATGAGTTCTCAGGCTTTGTGTTCCAAACACCCTTTTGTCAGAACACAATCCAAGAATGGAGTTGCTCAAGGGGAATTCTGAGACAAGTCTTTTGACCTCAGTTTCTTCAAAACCTGGAATGTGCTTTTGTGCCCCTCCCAAGTGTAGCGGATAAGAGCAATTTTATATTAGTCGTTATAACTGGCTATTGTTATTTGTTTATATGCCTTTATGGAAAAACATGTTTTGCCACAGATGGCTTTGGCAGACACATGCAGCTTGCCCTTGTGACTGTACACTTTACCTATGTGATTCTTCTTAAGTCTCAGAGTATAAACTGTCCGATGCTCTGAATAAAGCTGGCTATTGCAAAAGACTGAAATCCACCTCCCTTTTAGGCTCCATTCTCCCAGGGCATACTTCCACTACAGCAGCAAATACTCCATGGTGTAACACTCAGAACTGTCATTTTATCATAAAGTCACCACAAAACATAAATTCTTTTTCTTGTTTACAAAACCAAGTATCAAGCTGCACTGAGACCACAGGCTGTAGTTTACTAACCTGTGTTCTACCTAGACCCAGAGTTCCAAACTTCTAAAACCCTTTAATTCTTTTTTAAAAAGATTTTATTTCTAATTACTCTCTCTCTCTCTCTGTGTGTGTGTGTGTGTGTGTGTGTACACACACGCACACACATGTGCATATTTGGGTTAAATGTGGGCTTTAGCACTTTAGTGAAGTGCCTGTGTTGGTCAGAAGAGGGCGTCAGATTCCCTGGAACTGGAGTTATAGGCAGTTGGAAGCCACCAACCACATGGGTGCTTTAAACCAAACCACTATCCTTTGTGAGAGCAGTAACTGCTCTTATGTGCAGGGACAACTTTCCAGGCCACCCTCAATTCCTAGGATACCATGGAAAGCAACTGTAATTTCAAGTTACCAGCCCTGCCTCCTGGAAAAAGCAATGATGTGACAGAGTGGGAGAGAGGGCAGGCATGAGGCTGGTTTAAAGTGGGCTGGGGAGGGTGCGGAACTGCACAGGATCTACTGCTTGGCAGCACAGGCGTGACTGTGTTTTACTGAATGGCCCCGCTCAGATCCCATCGTGTCTTATTTCCCTGTTTAGGCTCCAGTCTTGCTCCTTACTCCCCAGATCAGCTGAACTTTTCAAAGGACACATAAAAGCTCACACTCCACTCTGGTTTCATTATCCACTCATATATTACCTCAAAAGAGCAAATATACTGTGTGGTATTTATGATATTTGAAGTGGTCAATAACACAAGTGGACAAGATACATAATAGGAGAAAACACCTGCAATTTGACAAAGGAGTCAAATCTAAAACATCAGAGACCCATATACCTAAACACTAAGAGGACCAGCAACCTAGCTCTTAATAGTCACACGAGAAATCTACATTTCAACCACAGTAAGATGCCATCATGCACCCATCAGGGTTAAAACTGTAAAGGCCAATTGTAGTGGGATATTCACTTTGTCTCCTTCTATGGGACTGACCACGCCCATTGGGGGGTGGAGCCAGGGGCGGACCAGTGGAACTGGATCTGTGCAGGAGCACTCTCTTGCTGGCAGGATGCAGAGAGGAGAGCATCCGGTGGAACTTGCTGGTGTTCACCTGTCTATGTTGTGAGTTATTTCTCCCTGAATAAACATCTTTTCGGCCAATTTGTTTATCCTGATCCTTATTAAACTGCAATATCTGGTGTCAGAAGTGGAATAAGGATTTTCATGGGACCTGGGCAGCAGATGCCATTCCCTTCTCCCACAGTCCTTGAACAGGAGGTGTGTCCAGCATCACAAAACAAGGTAACCAGTTTAAACACTTTGTTGACAATATCCATAAACCAGAAATTACACAAGTAGCACCATCCCTTAAACTGATATATCACCTGAGTTGTTTTTGATCCTCAAACTCTAGGGCTCAAGTGACCTTCCCACATTAGCCTCATAAGTAGCTGACACTAAAGGGGTCCATCACCATGCCCACCACAACTGTTTTTAAAGCTTGATTAGTCTTACGCTAATTTTTTTTTGAAGATCAAACAAAATAAGGGATGGACATACTTTTACTGACTCTTCTTTCACAGAGCTACTTAGCACAAGTGAGGAGGACTAAAGCATCGCCAGTTAAGATGTGTCAGCTTGTAGGAGTACAGCCCATGCTATGTTCCTGCCTTCACAGCACCTAGCGTGGTACTGCACGCAGCTGGCAGAGGCCAAATGTGTGCTGTATGCATGAGCTGCAGAAGTTACACTGTACTGTTGTGTACACAGTGGTCCCTGGAAAGGCTGGATGACACACCTAGGCAGGATGTTATCCTTTATCCGGACATAGCAGCATTCTTTATAGCAACTTAGTACAGAAACATCTAAATTTCTGATAGTGTGCTAAGTTATTCTCCTTTGAAAGATCATGAAACAATTCATTGTTTTAAAGTTGCAAGGTAAACTGCAAAATCCAGGTTTTAGGAAAATGTTGGAAATCAAGCATTAATTTTATGTATTGGATATATACCATTATTTTACATTTCACACTCCCTAACATTTCATCCATGGCCTTTAATGTTTATAATCCTGTAAGTGTCGGGTGACTTGTCTCCAGCTTCCCAGTCCCTCAGATCCATTTTTCACAGTACTAGAAAGTTTTGTGTTCATACTTGACACACATGGGTAAGGGGGGGGGGAGTAGTTGCTTCCCACTGCCAGAAGAGGGAGGGGCTGCACTGGGTCACACGGGGGTGTGGGGAGGGTGGGGGGTGTTTTCCAAAGGGGACAGAAGTACTCTAACTCTCGACTGTGGCATATTTATAGGAACACCATCTGATAAAACTCACCGATTTGATTGTACATGGTAAGTGGGAGAAGTTTACTGTATCTATATGATAACATAAAACCGAAGGAAATAAGGTTAAAACAAAGACTATCCAGTGAGTCTGAGTGGACTGATGAGTGTCAAAGTATACACTTGGTGAAATGCTCACAGATCCTACCCAGACAATGGAGAACGACACGACACAAGGCATCTGTTGTCTTTGTTTCATGGTTTAACAATCTTCCTAGAACATTCAGAGTGCACAAAGTGAGGAACGCTCCCACCCCCACAATTCTCAGTGCCAAGAGTATATTCTGTGTTCTTCAAAACTGATTTGACACTTTGCCCCAAGACACATAGATCATTCTCCTCACACATACTGCCCCCTTCCTAACCAGCTTCTCAGTGTCAATAGTGTAGATTTATGGGCTGGGGATACTTCTGTAGATAAAGTGCTTGCCAAACAAGCACGTGGACCTGAGTTCAAATCCCCAGCACCCATGTAAAATTGGGACATGGTGATAAACTCCTGTGACCCCAGGAAAGAGGGTCAGGGAGTGACAGGTGGATGGGGGTGCACAGAGAACACCCTGGCCAGCCAGTCTGGCCGAAACCATGAGCTCCACATTTAGTGTGAGAGAACCTGTTTCAAAAATCAGTGGAAAATGATAGATGCCTACTTAGTTCTCAAGCCTCTACATGCATATGCACCCATACCCACTAATACAGATTTACTAAGGTCTCAATGTTATCAACTCTTTAAAATTTTATGTGTATAGATATTTTGCTCACATGTATGCATATACACAGGCATGCCTCATGCCCTCCAAAGCCGAGAGAGGCATCAGATCCCCTGGAACTGGCATAATGGTTGGTTGTAAGCCACCATGTAGTTGCTGGGAATTGAACCTGTGTCCTCTGGAAGAGCAGCCAGTGCTCATAATAATGGCCCAGTCAGCACACCAGACTCTATCAACCATCATGATTTATGACTTGAATTATGCGAAACATCGCCTTTAAGTAGTTTGTTAATAATGGGCACTTAAAAGTTCTTTTTACAGTTTTTCAAAATTATTAACAGCACTAAGTGACTATCTTAGTGCTTTAAAATCCATGTTTATACAAGCTGGAGATGCAAACACATGGACACTTTGGTCTGTAATTTTAACCTGCCTTACCAAAATGATCTATTGTTTAGTCACCCATTTCTCCATGCTCTTTGCCATGGACACCGCTACAGTTTCAACAGTTGAAAGGAATTCTAAAAGTTTTATTTTTAAGATTTTTTTCACATTTTCATGTATACTTGGTTTCAGCTGACCATCATCCTCACTCTTTCCTCTTTGACCTCCATGCTCACTTAACCGCTTTTCTAGCAGGTCAGTGATCTTCCTTTTATTGGTGCAAAATCCTTGTCATCTTTCCATGCCAAAGGCTGATGAATGAGCTCCAGGATCCATCCTGTTACTATTCTTTTAGTAATGAAACCGTCCACCTAACCAAGTAGCCATTCTCCTGCATCTCAGAGTCACACAGTGACCATATTTAGGTCACTGGTAGGGTGGAAGAAGAAAGTGAAAAGTACATTATTTTCCAAGTCATTACATGGAACTTCCAGGCTAAGGTGTCTCTGGCTGGATTCTCCGTCCCTACTGCGGGGAAATTTCAACAACTACATCCGTGCTTTGACCAGGCAGTGAAGATTCAAGGGGAGAACAGAAGAGCCAGGCTATCTGCAGGGAGTGGCTTCCACGACACCCTTCAAAACCAGAGATATTATTTTAGCCACTGATTTTGGGGGTGTCTTCCAAGAGTCCAACTTACATTCTACCTAATACAGGCACTATTCAACTTTAGTTATGATCTCAGGGATGTTTAACATTAGGATGCAGACCTTGCATATTAATGATTCTTCACAACAGGTTAGTTGTTCTGTGAATTTCTAAAGCAATTCAGGTACCCAAAACTCTTTAAAATATTATTCTGTAGCTTTTCTATGGTAACACTGATAAACTTCTGAGCATTATCTAGGAAATAATTGAGTTTCTTATGGAGATTAGAAACAAAACAAAAACCCCCAAACTGCCAGATAGAATATAAACAAGGTTTGAGCTCCCCATAGAGGAACTAATAGCAGCACACAAAGCTACAGGGATGTTCACTGTCCAACTGATAATTCTACCCAATCCTGAAAAACTAATCACTGCTGCATACACAGGCTCACGTAAAGTGCCTTCAGCAAAGCGCTTATTACAATAGAAGTATCAGGATCATCTGAAAGGTCAACCACGAGCCTACTTAACTGATTAAATGAAATGTGAACTAGTGATATTTTATTAACAAGTACTGACAATGGTCATTTATCCAACTAACTTACTAATGCCATGCACTGGCACATTTAAGACACATAATCCTTGCACTAAGTCCGGGAACTGGCATTAGTGTTGCCTTCTTTGATAACTGAGAAAACTGATGCAGAGGGAGAGGGAACAACCTGCCCAAGGTCACATGGCTGAAAAGAGGCAAAACTGAAGGAGCCAACACCTATGGACTCACACCTGCACCGCTGTGCCCATAACTACACACAGACCCACACACGTACATATTTAAAAATAAAATAAATCTTTAAAGTGATGTAATGTTCAAAATTTATCCAGCATTACATTTTTACCAACCTTGCACAGGAATGAATTCTATAAAGGCAATATTCCAAACTGTTTGTTCCTTTAAATTATATTGCTTATAATTCAATTTCTAAAATTATTAACAATTATGTATGTTAGAGATTTGCATGAATATATGGGTATGCATATAATTACTTATTCATGCATGCCTTTTATAAGTATACTGTACATATGTATATATTGCATGTAAAAATTATATGGGAAATTTTTTTCAATAGAACTAAATCTGAAAAAAAGCAAGCCTTTGTAAACATGGCATACTTCTAGGGAACATTCCAGCTAGCTTTTCTCTTTATTAACATTTTTATTTATCGTGTGTGTGTGTGTGTGTGTATGTGTGTGTGTGTGTGTGTGTGTGTGTGTGTGTGTGTGTGTGTGGAAGGGAGAGAGAGAGAGATCTTGGAGGAGTCAGTTCTCTTCTCCCACCATGTGAGTCCCAGGGTACCAGTTGTGGCAGGAGGTACCTTTACTACCAAGCCATCTCACCAGCCCTACTTGGTTTCTCTTCTAGAAATGAGTTCTTGTTAGGAAAAACTACTGAGAGTTTGTTTTATTTTATGCTTGGTATTTCAGTCTAAAACTCTGAAACAGTTCAAAATGAAGTCCCTTACTCTAGCCAATCCACTACCATACAGCCAATGGCAAGTAAATGTAACCAGGACTTTATACTTGTACATTCACAAATCCGTTATAACATAATAGATTATGTCTGCATCTAAAAAATTGCCAATTGAAACCAACAAAGTAGCTACATTGAATTCTACTTTATTTTACCCCAAACATCTTTGAGCCTTTCTCCCTTTTCAGATTACAGACTCAGAAGGAAGAGCTTCTGCCCTTACAGCGCTGTGCTGTTTCCTCACTGCAGTTAGGACCACCCGCCTGCCACACAACACTGTAACCATCGTGGAGGGCCATTCTGTAGTTTCTGAACATCTGACCTTCCTCCTTTACCTGTCTACTGACCCCTCTTTGTAGTCCTTAGTCTTGCATAATGGAAAGGGAGCCAATGAATAAACAGCATAAAGTTTTAATTGAACCTAATTTTGGCTTCTTATTAACATATATTCTTCCAGCTGACACACAAGCTACAAAGTCACAGTATGAGAAAACCCTGTATAGCGAGCCAGTGAGATCAGAATGAGGAAACGCTTTCAAGTGAGTTTCACTTAATAACAAGATTTTCCTTATTAGATTAACTTAAACTACTGTGAATCTCAGCACAGAAAACCTGGGTCATACAGAGGAACAAGAATCCAAGTGCAGGGGCTGGAAAGATGGATTCAATCAGTAAAGAACTTTACTGCACAAGCGGAGGCCTTGACTTTGGATCCTCAGTGCCCAAGGAAAAGGCCAGGCAAGGTTTGCACACCACACTATGTTCCCTGTGGCTTCCACAGACGTGCATAATATGTACATGGTGGGTGAGTACACTAGTGCATGGGCACACACACATCAACAAAGAGATAAAAAATTTTAAGTAGCATAACAATATGCCAATGCACAGAGCATGTATTTGAGTAAACTTGCTATTACTGAGGCTTTAAAACATGCTGCATTTCTAAAAATTAACTTTCATAATTATGAGTCTATGTATAGAGATCTTAACAGATAATGAAATATTTTATCAACTTATCAGTCATGAGTAGACCCATGTTGTCCTTGAGAACGCTACATTTAGGATTATAGTAAATCCTATGACAAGGATTTACTCTGCAGCAAGACTGTACCAACAAACCTATTGGAGAACGTGTCCACAGTTTCTTGCGTATAATACGCTCAAATCGTTTTTAAAAATTAAGGCATTCTCATAATCACCTAAACAATTCATATTTTCCCAAATGATACAGATGCCTGGGAATAACAGAAATGCCCAAATTATTAAAAGAGAACGTAACAGTTATGAGGAACAGCTACTAGCATATTAGCTGCCTATTAGTAATAAATACGATCAAAATAAAAGAGAAATACAGAAAGAAAAAGCAAGTCATTTTCTTACACACAGGGCAAACAAACCCCATGAAACAGTCCCGATGCATAGCACCAAAATAAAGCCGTCTCAGAAAAGAATTGCAATCACTGTTACCCATTTGCTGCCAATTAAGTTTCCAACCACCGAGATTGCATCAGGCCTGCATACCAAGTTCATCGTGCAAACTGCTGCCGCCTACAGCAGATGCATGGTCATGTGAGGCTTCTAAGTGGACACTCCCTTTTCTCACCAGCAAGGAGGCACTAGCACTGAGCACTGCAGCCTGGGATGGGGGGCGGGACTGGACTTTGACCTGGGCTGTGGACTGCTGGCCTTGCTGACCATCTTGAAGGCTAGGAGAAAACACGGATTGGGGAGACATTACAGGGAAGAAAAGAGAAAACAATAGCTAGAATGAAATCAATATAGAACACTGATTTCAAAAATGACACTTTTTCAAATAACCAAAGGAAGAGCCAAGAAGCTCTGTACAATTACACAGTTTACACTTGTTCTGGTCCTTACCAATCTGATTCATAGGGAGGAATGCAGTAAATATTTAATATAAATGTTAACTGTCAATCTGCAACTTTATTCCAGCTCAAACCAACTAGGTTCTCGAGTGAAGAAGGGAGAGCAACAAGGGGCCACTTAAGCAACGTGGCTCAGTGCTGGGCTCCAACGGGTAAAATTCACCGTCGTCATTTTATTGTTCCCCTCTAATGTTCTAGATCGCAGACTCAGATACACAATAAAACAAAGTTCCTACACATGAGAAAACCAAAGACTATCTATCAAATGCAACCAAAATACATTGGTAAGCAAAAGAACACCACAAACTACTGCAGAAGAACCAGAACACGTGACTCAGCTGAGGGAAACACAATGGCCATGGGGATATTGGAAGGAGAATGAATATGAAGTATTATTTATAAAAGCTTTCATATTCTGAAATAAGGCTACAAGAGTTACAGATAAAACATAGATAAAAATCATGTTCTTTTAACCAACTGTTAACATTCTTTTCCATTTGTCCATTCTGCATTCTCATTAACAAGGATCCATTATTTTAGAAAAATCTTAACTGGGAAACCTTAATTTCTCAAAGGATGTTCTAATGTTTTATAAATTTCAAAAATTTTGTATTTTGTTAATATAATTATTTTATTTATAAAACAAATTTTTCTATATTGCTTATTCATTTGTTTTTGATTATTTAAGATAATATAAATGTTATTAACGTTCTTAATGCCAGATTTATTTTAATTTAAACAGCTGAAATTCCTGATGTGTCCTACATTGGAGCACAATGTCCCAGCATGCTTCTCTCAGTGAATTTAAGTATATTCTGAGCAATTCCAGAGGCTGGCACTAAAATACTCATAACAGGAAGGATGTTGCTCAAGATGGCCTTGTTTAAGTCAGTAGCTAATAATGCCTGGTTGCCATACTGGACAGCATGCATTATAGAATACTGAACCCATCATGCAAGGCCTATGAATTAGCACACTGACATTTCAGCTCTGATTTCAAACCACTGAGAAGTATGCATTCGAAGTCAGGTACAGGAATGCATCTAACAAGAGAAAAGCGAGCCTGTACATTTTGATTGCTGATCACACTGGTACTGCTTAGCCATGCTGCAAAGCATCTGTTAGTAGTTTTCTCAGACTATTTTCCTAATAGCCATTAGTCAAGAGAGGATTGTGAAACGCTGGCCACGCAGCTCAGAGTCTTTGCCTACATTTTTCAAACAATGGGTTCATCTCCAGTACTGCAAATTTAGCGCAGGAAAAAAAAAAGAAAAAAAAAAAAAAGATGATCATGTTAATTGAACAGTTTTTATCTTCCACTCATGGCTGATGTGTCCCTCTTCACAGAAGCAATCTAAACTTATCCACAAACCTCATCAAAATGAATAGGTTTTACACGACAGGGAAAAGTCCCAGGAAATTCAAATATTGCGGACTTTTAAATACAGACTAAGCTTACATTCAACCAAAAAACACTGTGCTCAAAATTGTCTCAGTTTTTTTTTTTTCCCCACTTAAAGTCATAAGCAAAGGTCATATTACGGTTAGTCACATTTTAATGTGAACAGATCTAAGAATATTCTAATAATCAAAGATGCACAGTCTACCTAAATATACAAAATGTTTTCAAAATATTGAACAGTGCATTAGAGTCAACATTCCTAGCTTAAATGACAGATACACAGCTGGTCTTAGCCATCCCTTCCTCTACATACCAAGTCAGGACCTGGCAACTCTGCCTTACACTGTCAGTACCTAGGTTAAGTATTCCCCCCAACTTAAATGTAAATTCTAAGAGCATGACTCCATTATTGCAAAGAATATACAGGTTCCGGAGAAAAGAATGTCCTGAATATACAAAACGAAACAAAAATGATGAACTCATATAAACACAAAATGACCCCATGGATTTCTAATCATATATTCTCAACCATGACTGTGATCTCATTTTATTATAGATATTTTAATCTCTTATTTTAAATGAAGCTTTTTGTTCTTCACCAAAATAAGATGATTTCCTTCTACTCCAGTCCACTAAGGACTCAAAAGAATGACATTTAAGGCAACAAATATCAAGCTCGTTATATTATAAACATTTTTTAATATTTGTCTTTATTTTAGCTATAGTCACTAAGAAGAATTAGTGAGGGCCTAAAAACTCCACCTACCTACAAAGCTAACTTAATTTTTAAAATTTAAATAATTCTTAAGGAGCTTATTCTAATAAGATTCTAAAAAGCATGCAAACTGTCTTTGTGAGGAAGCTGCTGGCTTAATCCTAATTCTTATACATATGTATTTTATAACATGCCTTTTGGGATAGTTAACCACCAAAGTTTACAATAAGCTTTCACAGTCTCTTTTTCTGAAGTTTTGCTTTCTTTTGATTTTAGTTACCTACAGACAATATCAATCTGAAACAGTCATACTTTTTAATGCCCTTTCATATTTTATGATTGCTTTACTTTGTTAGTGGTTATTGCTGTTGATTTCTTGCTGGGCTGAATTTATAGATTACACTGTACCATAAGAATGAGTCAAAGTGGGGAGGGGACATACACACATATAGGGCTCTGTATGAGTTGTGGCTCCAAGATGCTGTAGGAGCCTTAAGAACATGTCTGCCCTGGCCCCATGGATAAGGTAACTATTACAGAAGATTTTACTGGTATTTATATAGCACTTGCAGTGAAAGTATTGCCATGTCTGTTCTACTAATTTTTAACAAAATGTTTCCCCAAAGTTTAAATAGTCATTCTATTCTATATTTAGTTAAAGACAACATTATTAAGACGTTCACACTAAAGAACAATGGCAATTTACTTATCCTGGGATTTCCCCAATTATAAAAAATAATTAACCAAGTTGGTATCTCTCCTAACTCTTCACAGCTACATGCTATTTAGTTTCACCCACAACAGGGCCCATTTGTTAGAGGTATGCAACATGTGAGCCTGGGGTCTCAGCAAAGCCTGCACGCTGACTCTAACAGCAGACTCTCAAAAGGCCACATGTGTGATGACATCTCGCTTGGACAAATAAAGCCTGTCTGAGGGTCAGAGAATGGAGATTGTCACTAGCTAACCATGGAGGTCTGTACAGACAGACAGGAAGTGAGGTAGCTGGGCAGAAACAGGATATAAGCTGGGAGAAACAGGAAATGGCTCTCATCTGTTGAGATGCTAAGGAGGTAAGGTGTGCTGTGGCTTGCTCCTCCTCTCTGATCTCTCAGCATTTCCCTCTATACCTGACTCCAACTTTTTATTATCTAGACCAATTAAGAACTCCATTTACACAAATGGAAGCCCTGCAGGAGAACATTCCAAACCATTTTCTAAGTCTTGCTACATTTAAAGTTCCAGAAACAAGTAGTGTGTGACTGGTCTGAGTTGGAAGGATAACTCTCATTGATATTCCACCAGACAGAGAAAGAAAACTACCCTGTATACAAATGTTCAGCAAGTTCATGGCAAAGAATGAAAGAATTTCTTAAGACTAAAATAGGTTTAAAATGTTTATAAAAGGGAAACATGGAGAAAGCAGGTAGGCAAAGGGCTGATCTACAGTGAGCATGATTCAAGGGGCAAAAGGAGGCGTGAGCCAAAGACAGCAGGAGTTGCTGCTGTTAACCCTTGCACATGGGGGCTGTGGCTATGCTCACCAGCAGAGAGAAGAGTCGAGCCTGTGGCAGGGAAGGTAGGGACGTGGGAAGAGGACACAGAAGTGGAGGGCTCCAAACGTTTCTACAAGAAATGAACCTTTAAATTGGTTACATTTCTGCTTTTATGTTTTAAGTGTTGTCTATATATAAATATGCTTCATGAAGTTGTATATTATTTATGGAATTAGAAAATGAAGATTAAATTACTGGATATAATGTAAGACTCAACAACAAAAGAAACCAAGTTTTAAATCTCAGGGGAATATAAAATGAATTTAAAAAATACATCTGCAATTCTGATAAACAAGTTTGAAAAGGGGAAGGGGAGCGTTTGTGTCTTCTAACCTACCAAGCATTCAAGAGACACTAATCTTCTTCCTAAAGAAGTGGGGAAGCTCGAGGGAGAACATGGCAGAAAAAACACCTCCACAAAGGTGCTTCAGGCAGAGAGATAAGGCACACTGCATCGTGTGCACACTGCTTAAGCAAGCACGTGGGTCATGTAATGTTCACATTTGTCCTTGTGAAATAAAGCACAAGTCTTCTGAAAAGATCTTCATACTTCTAAATCAAAACGTGGATTCTTTAGACTCCCAATGCTCAACAGGGAATTATCCCCAGTATCATAAATGGGTGTTCTCTTAGTTGAGAATATTGAAAAAATAAGTTTTTAATACACAACAGAGGCTGAGAAATTCAACATATCTCTACATGTAAACATGTACATAGCTGGTCATACTTTATATAATTATTTTAGTTCTGTGTCCTTCACTAGGTTCAAATTTTACAGTGTCAATAAAATGTAACCTTTCAGTGACATGAAATAATCAACCTGACTTCATATGATGAGGTCAGATCTCTATCTCTCAATAAGGCCACCATATGTCCTTTAATTGTTCATATCAAACACTGTCAAGACCCTTCACTAATATAATTAATTTAGAGTAGGTAAAAGGATAAATCTAACTTAACTGCTACTTCTACAAATGTTAACATGCTTTTGCAATTTAAAAATTGGGCAAAATCAGTCTGACAGCTTTGTTTCAACAGTGCAACAGGAGACATGCATAAAGCAGTAAGATCATGGTCACATGCAGAAGAAACCTAAGAGTTGGAAATGTATAGAAGAGAAAGAAAAGAAAAGCAGGCTCTTCAAAGGCTTGCCTGGGTTGGAAAGAACAGGTTAGAAGATTGACTGCATGCATGCTAAACTTGGTGGAATTGTAAAATACCATACCTTAGGGGCGATCCGATGAGCAAGGTAGGAGGGGTAGGGTTACTCCCTGCATTGTGTCGGCGCCGTACTGCCTGGCGCCTAAATGTGCTGCGTTCACGGCGAAATGCCACTGCCTCCTCGCTGGCCTGTGCTGCTGTATCAAGACAGACTTAGGTCAAATAGGAGCCTAGGTCAGAGATGAAAATAGCAGCCGAGCCTGTCTCTCCCTAGACTTCCCACCCTCTCAGGAAAAGGAACAGTTGGGTCTTCTGGCACATTAGGGAATATATACCAAGTATGTGCCCTTTCTCCAAAGTTAGTTTTTTTGGAAAATAACACTCTGGATCTATTACCTGACCTCACCAGCTTCTCTTCATCCTTACTTCCCATTCTGAGGTCTCTGCAGCTTTAAATGTTTTCTTGAAAGCCTCATTACTGTTGGCACATCTTCACTCTCCCTTTAATTAATGGAGCTTTCAAAAGCTGTTAGTTTTTCTACTGGGAAGGAGTACTCATTTCTTTCTTACGGGACCAGTGAAAGCAGTACAAACACCAAGATTCTCCCTGACTTTGGCCTGGGCTACAGTCTGATCAACCATCATTAACCCAAAGCACCAGGGGCCAATAGTACACTTCATACACAGCAGGGGACGTCCCTGCCTGGAGCTGTGAGCTGTGGCTTCTACTGCAGCCCAACCCAGAAACAGTAATTTATTGCCTATCACTCCCCAGGAAAAGAGCAAAATTCAAAGTACGGTTCCTACCAAATGGTTCCACATTCTTATCACCTTGAAGGTAAAAACAGTGAACTGCCCGTCTTCAGACTATTCACTGGAGATGCCAAGGAGTAGGGCAGTGAGCTGCAGCCCCCAGCACCGCAGGCTATAATTCTGAAACCCACCGCAATTTGGCAGAACTAGCTTGTCAAATATAATCTGAACTGGAAAGTGCTTCATTAAAACTTTATTTAAAAACTTTAAGGCCCCAGTCTTAGTCTCCTCAACATTGGGAAGCAGATATAAATAAAAGCCAAGCATGGAAGCTCACTTAAGCTGGGTTCAATACAGAACAACAATAAAATCCTAACAGTTGCCACGTGGAATTTCACACATTTTGATAAAACCACACTAACTGTCCAAACTGGGTTTCCAAGACAAATATAAAATGATTTTCACAGGTGAATATGAAACAACTGTTCTTTCCCCAGTAATCTTGGTGTTCTAGAAATCTTAGAGTTTGAGGAAGGCTATTTTCATGGTACACATGAGCAAAGAAGAAACTCTGTACAGAAACATTTTTTCCAAACATAAAAGGTCCTTTCAATACAACAGTTTGTGTGTGAAAACTATACATGTCCAATGAAAACTATGAAGCTGATTTAATCTGGTCATCTAGGACTGACTGTCTAATACAGTAGCCACTAACCAGTCAGGAGTAGCTATTCAAAGTCCTGTTAATGGAAACTGACCCTTCAGCCATTCATTTCCGAGTCACACATGGACACTCAGTAGTAACATGGAGCATGCCAACCACTGCTAGACAACTCGGACGCAGAACTTTCCCATCACACCAGAAAGCAGACGTAGACATCAAGGCCGCTGCTCCAGCAGCGTGAACGTAAGGCATGTTCTGACTGCTGACAACCACAACCTCAATGAAATAAAAATGCATGCGCTCTGCATCATAAGAGAAGCAGTCACTGGATGAACAACAAGCCAGGTGAGGGAAGACAGGACAAGGACGCGAGGAGGTTACACCTGTTACAGTTCTTAGGCACCTGCACACATGGGCCAGGTCATAGATACAATTACTAGCTGTTAATGTAAGAGCTGCTGTGTGAGCCACTTCACTGAAAATTCTATTCTACAGTTGAAATAAACTATATCCCATTTTTTACAAACCATTACTTACTATTATATTTTGTTTGTATTATATTACAAACTATTATATTTACTGGCTGAATCAACTTCATTATGGACTCTTCAACCATTCTCTGTACTGTTGCAAATAAACAGAAAATTAACCCCAGGCACAATTCATGGGTAACTCTGGGAAAGCAGCATCTGATCACTGACTAGGGAAGTCAGGAAGAGGGAAATGGTTTTCTTTATTCATCTGTTTCTACTGAGGACTCTTACAGGTACTACTCTTACAGAAAAACCAAGACTCTAAGAAGGACAAGAAACAAAACACAAAATTTTAAAAACCCCAAATACAAATAGCAACAAGAAAAAACTAAACAAAAATATCTCTGAGTGTCCATTTTTAGTCAAAAGATCATTGACTAGATTGGACAGATGGTTCAGTGGTTAAGAACACTGGCTACTCTTCCAGAGGTCCTGGGTTCGATTCCCAGACCCCACATAATGACTCACAATCATGTCTACAGCTCCAGTTCCAGGAGATCCCATGTGCTCTTCTGGTCCCTGCACACACCAGCACACACATACACGCAAAACACTCACACATAAAATAGTAACAAAGAAAAAATCATTTGGCTTCTTTAAAAAAAAAAAACTTTAATTTTATACACTCATATTTTAATCTATAAAAGTTATACAAATTACTTATTTCCTTAATAGTTTTTAAACTATGTGTATATGCATGTTTGTGTTGGAATGTGCACATAGGTGTAGATGACCATAGAGGCCGGAAGACAGTGTTAGATCACCTGGAGCTGGAGGTACATGGATGCTGAGAAACTAACTCTATTCTTCAGTAAGAGTATTATGTGTTTTAACCATTCTGAACAGTATTTCCAGCCCCTTCTTGAAAACATATCAAGATAAAAGGTTAGGCATCCACTGCATGATACATTTGAGTTATGCTTACTACATATATTATCCTAATGGGTTTCACAAACCTATTGTTACAGGAATTTCCAGAATGCTCACTACGACAACTGCCTTAAAAATAGTTAAGATCACACATTCAAAAATGATATGCTTTAATTTATGGCCGTAGTATATAAGACTAAGTCACGGCTTCTGAGGAATGTGATTCTTATATAGAACATCTATATTTGTAACTGAGTAGTCCTAAATGGTAGTTGTATGGGAGCCACAGGAGAAAAGCGTAAATTCTAAGCATAGTCACATACAGTTTAACCATACTTAAAGAAAATTAAAAACACCTGTAGTAAATTGTTGTTTACTACATGTGTGTGCGTGCGTGCGTGCGTGCGTGCGTGTGTGTGTGTGTGCTGAGTGCACTTGCCCGAGCATGCATGCTAAGAGGCAAGACGTTCATAAAATAAGTGTTCAATGCTGAGTGTCTTCCTCTACCTTGCTTTTTGAGACAAGACCTCTTATTTAACCTGGAGCTCACCAACTTGGCTAGACTAGCTGGCCACTAATTCCCAAAGTGTCTCCACATCCAGGACTAGGGTTACATGTGCACACCACATGCATTTGGATATATATATATGCTTGTTTTACATATCAATCCCAGTTCCTACACCCTCCTGTCTTCCCGTTCCCCCCACCAACCCCCATTCCATCCCCTTTCTGCTCCCCAGGGAGGATGAGGCCTTCCATGGGGAGTCTTCAAGTCTGTCATATCATTTGGAACAGGGCCCAGACCCTCCCCCATGTGTCCAGGCAGGAGTATCCCTCTATGTGGAATGGTCCATTCGTATACTAGTGATAAATACTGATCTACTACCAGAGACCCCATAGACTGCCCCAGAGACCCCATAGTCCTCCCAACTAACACCACGTTCAGGGAATCTGGGCCGGTCCCATGCTAGTTTTCCAGCTATCAGCTTTTACATGGGCACTGAGGACCTGAATTTAGGTTCTTGTGTTTGCACAGGAAGTCCTTTACCTAATAAACCATCTCCTAGCCTTTTTTCTTTTCTTTTTTTTTTTTTTTTAAATCATTAAAGTTTACAAGAGAAAGAACATTTTAAAAATAATGGAGGAGTCCTTTGAGGAATCAGATGATAGGCCTTAGAAAAGAAATCTCTTCTTCATCCTCCTCTTCTTCTTTTCATTAAAATTAGGACACCGGAGGGAGAAAATGATACAAAATCTTTTGAAGCTCACACTTTAGCCTTGCATAAAACTCAGTATCTTCTAGCAAATAAACAAGTTAACAATTCCAATCTTAAGTCTATCCAAAGTAAACACTGGAAAACTAAGCACTTAGGCAGAACTAATGTGTATGCATAAAGAAAAGAAAAGTCAGAAGCATTCCAGTGATTCAAAAATTGTGAATATAAAAAATAAAAATTTTAAGGATATATTTTAAGTATGCTTTTATCACGTCTTGACTTTGTAATGATTTCCTTATCTGCATTAAAATGTTTTCAGAAGACACACTTTATGACAGTCTTAGACAGTTCAGTTTTTATCTCCCCCCTTTCTCCCCTCCCCCCTCTGTTTGAGACACATCTCAGGTAGCCCAGGCTAGCCTCAAACTCCCTTCCTCCTGTCTGTACAAGAATACAGTAATTACAGTGCATGCTACAGTGCCTGGGCTGTATTTCTTTTATAATGATGCAGTCTTTTGATCAGGTTTATGCTTAAATCCAATGCATGGAAAACAAGACAGGTATCCTGACCTTTGGAGAACCATGGGCTGGTCTATTCCTGACCATTATAATGAAATGTAAAATCAAACATTAAAAGAATTCTAAAAACAAATATTTTGGTCTAGGCATGAAGACCCACTTTATCTAAGCAGATTTCCTTTCTTCCCATTATCATCCAAGAACACTGCAAATCACTCTACTTCCAAAAAGATCCTGCTCTAATACAGAAATTAGTGTTTATAATCATCATTCTCATGGAGTCCAAAGAACAATTCAATTCCAGGAGTCAATTCTGAATGAGAAACAATCTCCATCTGTGAAAACACTTTAAATGGCCACTCTTTTTTTCTTTTTTTTGACAAGTCAACAAAGAGCAAACAACAAAATTATCAGCAGTGCTTTGATATTCTTACTGCTATTTTCCATAATCTCAGCAGCCAACCAAATTCTAACTAGATAAAATGCTTCCAAGAAACTATAAAATAGGGGAATGGCTCAGCAGTTAAGAGTGCTTACTGCTCTTCCAGAGGACCTGGGTTCAATTCTAATAACCCAGATCCAGGGGATCTACAATCTCTGGTTGCCAAGGGCACTCACATGTTCATAAGCACACATAAATACATACATGCAATTAAAAACAAAATAAAGCCAGGCATGGTGGCACATGTCTTACTCTCAGCACTAAGGAGGTGGGGCAGGCAGATCTCTTTGCGTTCAAAGCCAACCTAGTGAGTTCCAGGATTGCCAAGGCTGTAGAGTGAGACCCTGCCTACAATAATAATAATGGCAATTATTTTTTAAAACTCAAAATAAATATTTCATGGAAAAAAAACTTAATACTCTGGAATCTAATACACAAAGAACAATTGCTAATCGATACAGTTCTTAAAAGATACAGTAAGATTACTTACTTCCATTGGTAGTGCTACTTAAACTCATTACTCAGTTGAAGATGACCTTGAATCTCTGGTCCTTCTGGCTCCACCTCCTAAGTGCTGGTATTACAGGATGGTATCTCCAAACCCAGCAGCAACAGGGGCTCTTTTTAAATCTTTAGTGACTGGCTCAAGGAGACTGACCTTCTCCCAGAAAAGTACATTCACATACATTTGTGCATACACTGCTCAGTAGATAGCCTAGTCAGCCACCTTGAAATGACCTTAAAGAACCACTGCTTTGTCTACACAGCGGTTCTAAAGTCAACAAGCACTTTCACCCCCTAGATAGTTACAGCTCCTCTTTTAGGGTTGAGGAAACTGAGGCAGGTTGGATGGCTTGGCTAGCATAGACAGTCAGTAGTAATCAGGGGTAGGAGGAGCATGGAATCACTGGATTACTCATTTAGAATTCCACTGCTGTTAGAGAAAGGATACTGCCTGATCCTACCTGGCAAATATAGAGCAGAATTGTGTTTGAGAATATATATATATAATTGACTTGAGGGGCAAGAGACATAGCCTACAGAACAGTGACTCAAACAATGTATTTAAAACTATTTTCGCAGGCCTACCATCCACACAGTGGTTCACAACTCCAGTTCCAAGGGATCCAGGATCTTTTTCTGACCTCTTAGTACAACAGACACACACTTGTTACTCACAATTGTGTATATAAATCATTCATACACACAAAATAAAAGACATAACACCAAAGCGTTCTTTTAAAATACTTTTCTCAGGGAGATACAGGTTAAGGAATTCAGAAAACTATGAGTAGGAGAGATAGCTCAGCAGCTGAGAGCACTAGCTACTCTTTCAGAGAACCACAGTTCAATTCCCAGCACCCACAGGAGCGTTCACAATCTGTGAATCCAGTTCCCAGCATCCAATGTTCTCTTTTGACATCTCTGGGTACTTGCACCCACATGGTACACACACATAGAAAATCACTCAGACACATAAAATAATAAAATAAATAAATCACTGGGTGGTGGCAGTGCATGCCTTTAATCCCAGCACTCAGAAGGCAGAAGCAGGCATATCTCTGTGAGTTCGAGGCCAGCCTGGTCTACAGAGCAAGTTCTAGGTAGAACAGCCAGAGCTACATAGAGAAACCCTGTCTTGGGGTGGGGGGAATCTTAAAAACAAACAAACAACAACAACAACAACAAAAATGAAATGCAGAATACTGCATAAATCATAAAACACACAAACCCCTCTGCTTCCACTACTCTTTAAATCCTGACAACTAGTATAGAAAACATATAAGCACGTAAGTATTATATCATATAGGAGATAAATTTAGGGGCCCAAGAGAAAATCATCTTTATTTGACATAGGACAAGATAGAAAACAGAACATTTTTCTATTATATATATCTGTGTATTTGCTATTCTTAAAATATTAGTCAAAATTAGAGGTGTGCCTTATAAGAAAACTAAGTACAAAGCAAGAGGTCAACAAAAATATCTTAGCTTGAACTTAAGCAATTGCAGGTAAGTATTAGTAAAATTTGACTCAGAGCAAAGTACTTGATGAAGGGTAAGAATTCCTAAAATAAACACAGGGAGCATGCTGTTGATACAGCACCATGATGGGTACATGTCTGACATACATGATGCCATGGATAAATAACAGCAAGCAAACCACTATTACATGACTACATACCATAAAGTTATAAGGCATGTATGTCACTGCTAAAAGGCAAAATCTACATTAATAGATTAGCTACTAAAAACACTTTTCTGTTAGTATTAAGTGTGAAATTGGGAATTCAGGTATCTGTTTTCATTATTATACAGTTTCACACAAGTAGAACATCTCCAATTTGTTTCCACCTATCTATCACTGAACCA
This sequence comes from Phodopus roborovskii, assembly GCF_943737965.1. Lineage (NCBI taxonomy): Eukaryota > Metazoa > Chordata > Mammalia > Rodentia > Cricetidae > Phodopus > Phodopus roborovskii. Next base: position 3,640,556 of record NW_026126515.1, on the reverse strand, counting down.
ACACAGTTAAACAGAGCAGGACACATTTCTGTAGCACAGCAAACTGGCCTGCTTCCCAATAACAGCAGCATATTAAACTCTTACCAAATGCTAAGCACTTTCTAAGCATCTTATATATGAACTCCCTTCATCTTTCTCCATCCTCAGATGACAGTACGGGGGCTTAATGAAGATAAATAGGTCTCTGAGGTTAACAACGACAGTGGAGCCTACATACTAATAGGCATGTGACTCCTGGGCTACATCACGTCTATTCTAGGGTATTTTATTTTAATACTTTCAAGTACAATTCCTGAATTCCATCTTTCCACCCTACTAGCACCATTCACCCCAATAATAAAGTGTTTGAAGAAGTCATCAATACCTCCACATCTACTGGGATTAAAATTCACTTATAGTTTTATATCTAGGCAAGAGAAAGGGGGGAGGGAGAGAAGAGAGGGAGGAAAGAAGCAAGGGAGGTGTAATGGAAGCATAAATCTCCAAAACATTTAAGTCATTTTGTTTTGATGCTCATTCTAAGCACAATAAAAACAAACAAAAAACCCTTAACATTACCCTCCTTTGACAGAAAGTATCTTCAACCTCCCACATACTAGTGAATTTCTTCAACTAAAGTTGAAACTTAAAAAAAATTAGTTCATTGTTTTGTTATTTACATTTAATGGTTATTTTAAAGATACAAACAAAAAAATCTGGAATCTAGAAATATGAGGATTCATATGGTCATAGAACTGTATGAAGAAGCAAATAACACTTTCCATGTAACTTTGTAAAGCCACCAAACAAGACAAAACAAAAATGGAAATCCCAGTCACTGTGGAAGGGAAACAACAGTAAATATGCAGACATAGACTTACCATAGTACAGCTCACACATATCCTTGCAACATTTACATTTTGGCAATACCATTTATAGCAGCAATATTTAGAACGTAGCATAGCATGATCACTCTCAAAATTTATTTTGATAAATTAGGATTAAATTGTCTTTTAAAACCTAATGGATTCCTTGACACCATGAACATACACATAGAAGGTCTTTCTGAGAAGCCGCTATACTTCCTCAGATCTGTTATAAAATACAGAATGCCATCCAGGTCAAAAACTCCAAGACATTTACACAGCAACCAAGTGGCAACAACCACTTCAGATACAAGCATCGCTAATATATAGGTAGAAGACTACTTTGATGGCTCTTTCAGCACTAAAGACAAGTTCTAAGTTAATTTTTGTCAGAACCTTACCAGAAACAGAAAGAAAAATAAAGACAAACAAGAATATCTCCACAATAGGACCTTCAAGATACTCTAGATGAACCTGGAATTCTTAGAGAAGTGCACACATGTCTGTTTGAACAGAGTATCAACCTTAATTGTTAAGAGGGTATTACCACTATTACAGCAAGATACATGTGTGCTTACAACAGAAGACCTTATTCTCACTCTACCCAGAAAGACTTCATAATCAGCAAGACAGCCAACAGTCTACTTGGTAGGAGGAAACAGTGAAGAACACCTCCTCTGAAAAAAAGGTCAATATACAGTGAGTGATGTAATACAGTGTCACCTACCCAACTTTAGACAGTTCCCCCAAATCCTGAAATGACTAAGTTATTACTTTATCCAAACACCATCACCATCATAAGGGATAATATGCATCTATTAATGGATTTAAAATGCTAATACATCGGGATGTGATGATGCATGCCTTTAATCCCAGTACTCGGGAGGCAGAGGCTGACAGATCTCTAATGAGTTCGAGATCAGCCTGGTTTACACAGTGAGTTCCAGGCCAGCCAGGGCTACACATTGAGATTAAAATTAAAATATAAATAATCATATAATAAATTTGAATGTCTCAAAACTTCAAATATTAAAACATATTTTAATATATTTATTAAAATTAAATCAAGAATAATTTAAATATTTATCAAAATTAAAATATAATCACATAATAGATTTAAATGATAATATAAATTATAAACTTCAACTTAATTTAACTTCTAGTAGTGTTAAACTATAGAAAAATATCTTTACCTCAGTATCTAAAACTTGAAGTGAGAAAAGCACAGAAACAGAAGAATAGTTGGTTATCAAAGTACAACACCAGATCTCATGTAGTAGTTGGAAAGATCAATCTTACGTGACAGGTTGAGCATCTGCCTCTGGAGGCTCAGCAGCACACTGAAGACATGGCTCTAAGTGTTCTGACCCCCTAGTATAGTTGTAATTGTGTTGCTATTGTACAAAGGAGAGAACTAATTGGGTTACTGCTGGAAAAAGTAGCTTGGAAAAGGGAGGCAGTCAAGAATAAACTGAAGTGTTCCTTCCATAAGACAGCTGGACCATCGGAGACCACCATATCCTCACTGAAGGAAGCTTGCTTTCCTACACAGGGAAATCACACTTTCTTAAGATTCTACTAGACTATCCCAAGCAAAGTGTCAATGTGCAGTGACACTTGGGGAGGTCCCGTAGCTCACTTACCTCCAGGGGCTGCATCCTGCTCTTCCCCTTCAGGAAATGCAACCTGGCTTGGCAGACTATTCCTGGACCGAGTGACCGTCTCTAACTGGGAAGCGCGGCCCAGTAAGGACAGCTCGTCTAGCACCTCTCCCTCTTTGGCCTCGAGATCTGACTTTGAAGTGGTTAGGGGCTTTATGGTCTCAGGTGCCAGCAGCCGGTTTGCATCATTCAAACAGGCCACAGTGCCACTATCCAAGCTCAGCACCCGAGCCCTCGTCTTGGCACTATTTGTGCTGGAAGTCCTACGAGTGGCCCTCTTTTTGGCAGTTCCCTCAGGGCCTGGATGCGCTCTGTGTGTGTGGTCTGAGTCTGTGGCCCGGTCCTTATGGCCATGTTTGGGCCTGAGGGCACTGTATTTGCCCTCAGGGGACTGGCACGAATGAGACGTGGCGCTGGAGGAGCTGTCACTGCTGAACTGATGAGCAGAGTGAACACTTGGTGCTCTGCTCAAGTCACTTTGATCACTAGAGTCCTCGTCATGACAAAACACAGCACTGTGAGGCTTGCTTCCAGAGACTCCTCGAAAGGAAACATAGTCCCTGTGGCGACTGGAGTCAAAGCTACTGGCCCGTTTCTTTCCTGCACGCCTTCTGCCTGGCTTGTGGGCAGAGCTTGTCCGGTGGATTACGTTGGAGGACTTGGGTCGGACATCGCCTTCCTTCTGCTTCCCACCACTGTCTTTACAAACTCTGGAGTCTGTGGAAACGCTGGGCACCTCACTCTGCTCCGCTCTGCTCTCTGCACTTTGCTCAGATGGCCTGTCCTCTGGGAGGGTAAACTCATTTGCATGGGGGTTTTTATTGGCATCTTCTGATGCAGAGCTGCTAGGAGCAACCGGGTCAGGTCCCTCCCCAGATGCTTGAGCATCGGGGTCCTCAGGAGGTCCGCCAGGCGTACTCCCCTCTGGGACAGTCTTGTCACTGCTAGTCCTATGGTCACCAGCGCCGTGGCTCCTCTCTTCTGCTGAGTCAGCACAGCACTTCTTCCTGGCACCCCTCTTGCCCACTTTAGGTGACCCCTCATGCTCAGACAAGATGCTCTCAATGTGAGTGGAGCTGGTCTGCTCGCTTTTATAGCTGCTCAGGGTGCTGTTGGTGTCCCTGTCAGTCCCACTGCAGTAGCTCTCTGTGGACCCGCTGCTCCGTGTGCTCAGGCTCCTCAGGCTGTCCACACTTTTGTCGGCATTCAGTGCTCTGCTCTTCCCACACTTGGTGGGTGGCTGAGAATTACTTTTTCTCAGGTCACCAGCGGGCTGAAATTCTGCAGGTGGACATGACTTTTCCACTAAGGACTCTCTGGACCCTGAGTGAGGCTTAGAAGAGTCTAGCTCCCTGACTGGATCTAACCCCCGTCTCTGCTGGTAAAGAGGAAAGTCATTCAGCGAGGCATCAGGAAAAGCCACGGCAGAGCTGGAAGTCCGAGGCACTCCTCGTGGCCGGTGTTCTTTCCTGTAAGAGTGTGAATGTAAAGGTACAAGAGAAGCTACTTCTGTGTCACAGGCACTGGACAGTGACTGATCAACGTGGTGGTGCTGGCTATGACTTGGCAGGCTCACTTTGTCACTGAAGTCCCTCGGTAAGTCCTGTCCACAAGAGGACAAGGAAGGCTGAATAGAGATGAAGGAGTCATTGGAGACCAGGCGGAAGAGCTTGCGATCAGTCGCCAAATCTGTTTCAAACACATTTGAAAATGTTAACACAGATGCATGGTCAGCTCCTCTACTGTCTGACAAAGGAAAGAATTCAAAACACACCGAAAATCAAGTCTAAGCAATTCTCAAGCAGTCCCCTGAACAAGCTGGCCAGTCATCCCAAAGAGCTGGTTTGTTTCAGACCTGCACAAAGAAACCATTCTAACTGATGGAATGAACTAAGCTTTCAAATCTTTTCAGTTCTTCAAAAGGTTTCAGAAAAAGTTCTGTTGTATCTGTCTGTGTGTGTGTTCCTCCCTCCTTTCCTTTTGGAACAGGGTCTCACTATTTAACCCAGCCTAGCCTTGAGCTTCACATCCTCCTGTCTCATTGTCCTAAGTCTGCAATTTCAGGTGAGTGCCACCACAGTTGGCTACAAGCTCTATTTCTAACTTACAAACAGGTAGCATTGAGTTGCCATTCTGAGCCTTTGTTTCTTCATCTAAAGGATGTGTTATCAACCGCATAAGTAGTAGGCAGGAAATAATACTATATATATGGTTATAGTTTTATGTGCGTGTGTGTACATGTATGTATATACATATATGTATATATAGATAGATAAAATAAAAATTAATGATAACTATCATTATTGTACCTTAGGAAGTACTTTAATTCTTTTGAAAAACTAATAGAATTATTTTACAAATAAACAAAAACTGAGAATGGAGCCTCTAAAAATCACAAGCTTGGCCACCTCAGTGATGCCAGGAGCCCGTTTAAAGATGGAAAGAAATGAGTGCCTCACAGTTATCCCCTGAGCTCCACATGAAAACCACACACACACACACACACACATATACATATACATATACATATATGTGTGTATATGTATGTATATTTTTTTAAATGGAGGCTCAAGGTTGGGTAGCAGGGGTCATGGGATGGATCTGGAAGGAATTGGGTTAATGTAGGATGAATGTGATCAAAATACATTGTATGGATTATGAAACTCTCAAAGAATAAAAATATATTAAAAAAAATCATCTGCAATATGTTCTAAGTCCTCAATTAGAATATGTTAAGAATCAACAACAATAAATAATAATCCTGCATTTTCTTTCATCACTGATGAAACAATTAAGACACCTGTTAAAAAATACATCTTTCTCTGTATTACAAGAGCATTCCTTAGTCTCCATTTAAGGCAGGAGCTACTGACTTTAATTATCATATATACATCATAAATAGAATTAGCAATATAAAAAGCTCGTCTATCTACTTAAAAGCTGGTTTTTAAAATATGCATTTTCAGAAAATAAAAAGAAAATCATTAATTTATGTGTAGTGACATGTGCCTATAATCTGAGCACTTTAGGAGACTGAGGCATCAAGATCATGAGTTTGAGGCCAGGCTGGGCTAAAAATACACAAAGCAACAAAAAAAATTATTGTAACTATGTAAGCAAACTGTAAGTCGGATTCTATTCACTTGAATCTCCATGATAAAAGCAAACACTCTCACCTAAGATTAAAGAAGAATGAAATTACTACACACATGTATATACTTTAAAAGAATCTAAATCTGGGGCCAGCCACACGGCTTACTGGTTAAAGGGTAGCCTGACCTGGGTCCCCAGAACTTGTGTAAAGGAGCAAGGAGAGAAATGACTCAACCAAGTGTCCTCTGACCTCAGTGTGTGCTCTATAACACACACACAGCACTTACTAAATCTCTTCTATGAAATGGGACTTTAAAATGCTAATAATGATCAGAGCTGGAGAGATAGCTGAGCGGTTAAGAGCACTGGCTGCTCTTCCAGAAGCCGCAGAGTCAACTCCCAGCACCCACACAGCAGCTCACATATCTGTAACTCCAGTTGCAGGGATCTGATACCATCTTCTGACCAGGCATGCAAGTGTCTGTGGGAACAGACACACATGCAGGAAAAACACACTTCCACATAAAATAATTTAATAAATACTGAACATTTTTAACATTAATGACCAAAATGAACCCTCCTCAAAGAACTGTGGGTTGGGGTACGGTGTGTGCTTGTGCACACATGGAGACAGGTGTCTTCCTCATCGGCTCTCCACCTTACTTGTTGAGACAGGGTCTCACTGAACCTGGCGCTCACTGACTGGTTAGCCTGACTGGACAGCAGGCTCCGGCAGTCTCTTTCCCCATTCCCCAGCCTGGGATTACAGATGTACACTGCCACATCCAATGTTTTTACATGGGGGCTGGGGGCTGAACTCAGGTCCTCTTATTTCCACAGCAAGCACTTACCGACTGATCTATCTCCCTAACCCCTAACTCTGAGAAAGAAAAAAAATTCTCACTCTCTAGTTAATTTACTTCTAGAAACTACTGCTAAAGAATAAAGCAAGTATGTGACTAAGGTCTTACCCCAAGGGTTTCCTTTTAGATGGTTACAAAGAGTCTTAAAACATAAAATCTTTAACAATGGCCAATAAAATGGCTGTGTAAATTATACAGTCTGCTGACAGTGTTATACGGAACTGAAAACATTTTTGAACATTATGCAATACCGTGAGAAAACATGGGGAAAGAGGCAGCAGTGCAAGGAGACTACCATTCCAGTTCTACAATTCATAAACAGTGCTGGGGTATGGGAACTACCATTTCAGTTCTACAATTCATAAACAGTGCTGGGGGTATGGGAACTACCATTCCAGTTCTACAATTCATAAACAGTGCTGGGGGTATGGGAACTACCATTCCAGTTCTACAATTCATAAACAGTGCTGGGGGTATGGGAACTACCATTCCAGTTCTACAATTCATAAACAGTGCTGGGGTATGGGAACTACCATTCCAGTTCTACAATTCATAAACAGTGCTGGGGTATGGGAACTACCATTCCAGTTCTACAATTCATAAACAGTGCTGGGGGTATGGGAACGGGTTTGAAGCGATCTACTGTGATTAGCCACAAAAAGGAATTACGTCCCATACATGCTGTAACATGATGATTGATAAATGAAAGAAGCTAGCACAGAAGCCGCACATCACAGAGTTTCATGCCTATGAAATATTCAGAACAGGCGAATGCAGATGGATACCCAGTGGCTATCAGGGAGGCTGAAGAAGCAAAGATGGGTGGCAGCAGCTGCAGGTCTCTTCTTTGGTGACAAAAAAGTTCTGATAACAGGAATGTAATCTGTGCATATACTAAAAAGTACTTAAACTAGGAGGGAGAGTATTATGGCATGAAAACTGCACCACAATGAAAAACAGGACACAAAGGTACACACCAAAAAAGCGAACAGAATGTCTCTGTGACAGAAGCATGAACTACTTTACTCCTCCTACTGAACTGTTTTTTGAAGTTAACAGCTACTGCACTAACATATAAACAAAGCACAGGACTGGGCTTCCTCTTGGACTGTCTTTATCAATGACACAAACATTATTTCTCTTCAAATCTATACTCCCCCTCTATCTTTCATTCCTTTTACTAGTTAATACCTTAGTCCTTTGCAAGAATTTAGTGAAAGAGTAATGTAGTCACAGTAGTTTATTTTTCTCCTCTGATTCTCTTGAATAGTTCTTTGGAGATTTTTGTTTTCTGATTTGTGGGCTGGAAATTGAGCAGATGGCCTTAACACACACATGTGCTAGGCAAGTACTCTACCACTGAGTCACATCCCCAGTCAACAGGTTCTAATATTACTCCTTAAAATCCCTTGTCAAGGTAAGCAGTATCTTCATTGCTGTTAACAATCAAGTCACACCCTCAAACCCCTTGGGTTCAGCCTTTCTCCATCATGCTGGCATTTGCAGGCTCAGAGTGCCTTTCAGCTCACCAGCTGTTTCTGTTTAGTCTAAACATCTTCAAGTCTACTGGCTCAAGTCATAGCCCTGGGATTTTTCAGTTTCCTACCTACACTTTCTCTTTGTAGATCTCTTTCAGTTTCCTGGCACCAGGATAGGCATTCAGAAACACCTGGGATCATTTTCTACATAGTCTGTCAGGCCTGACTGTGATGGGGATGAGCTATAATTGTGATCTTGGACAGAGAAGACATGAGTGAGACGAGGCAGGGAAACTGGCAAGAACTTCTCCTTAGAAGTGAAGAATCAGGGTGCACGCCACACTCTTGGTTCTACTAATAATGCTACTAATCTTAGAACGAAGTGAATGACATTTATCAACCAAATGCTGACTACTAAGCAACAGAAGCCAAGCCACTCCTAAATAGTATTTCAACCATTTAAACAATTGCCACTAGGTGGTGACAAACCACAGCAGGGACCGTGTAAACCCCAAGCCAGCTAACCCTGTAAAATCACCCTGTTAGTGTTTGTTTACCAACTTCAGAAGAATCCAAATCAGTGTGTGTTTTTCTACTGTTTTTGCCTTGCCTTTTGCTGCTGTTGTTGTTTTGTTTTGAGAAAGAGTCTCACTCTACAGTGGAGGTTGGCTTGGAACTCACTCTGCTGCCCCAGGTTGGCCTTAAATTCAAGGCAATACTCTCTCGTCTCACACTGCCAAGTTATAGGTATGAGTGAGTCACCATGCCCAGCTCTAATTCCGTATTTGAAGTGTTGGTTGGTTAGTTTGTATTTACACAAACATCTAACCTGACTTCTTCCTCCTCATGGCTTCTCTAAGGTCCCAAAGAATCACATACTAAATATGACCCAAACTCAACTCCCAACCTACTCTCCATGCTTTGAATCTAGAACACTCCTTTCAGTTAAGGGATACCCCATCTTCCCTGCTGTCCAACCCAAAATTGTCTGAAAAATCACCCACAAGTACTACAAAATCTTATACAGTAACACTAAAATCCACCAACATAGTATCATATTAGCACACACACACACACACACACACACACACACACACACACACACATACACACACACTCTATAAAAAAAGAAACCAGATCATTTCATTCTACCCCGACCCTTACAATGATCCTCCAAATAATCTCTCAATTTCAGCATCTACCACTTTGATCAGTCTTAAGTCAGAGCCACAATAGCAGCTCATCTTCTTAGGAATTAAAACATGTATCTTTAAAAATGACCTCAGAGATTTTATACAGCTCCACCCACCCCACCCCCCATGCATACCTCCAGCCACATTGCTTTTCAAACCCCACCTCTTACAAGTGCTGTTCCCATTGCATAGGAGGGGTTCTTTCCCTCTGTTTCTCTTTCTTTAGCTCTTTGCTCCAGGTAAAAACTACCACTTCCATTCTCCATCTACTTACTCTTATAATTGAGTCACAGTAATACAACTCCATCCTGAGAACACAGGAGACATAAGGGAGTGCAAACTGTTGTCTGTTCACTGATTATTCCCAATATTTAAAAAAGTGCTCTGCACATAATAACATTAAAATATCTGTTAAATGTATACAGAATGTGATGGGTTACATGATAAACAGCAAGTTAAAAAGCTATGTGAGGGTCTGGAGAGATGGCTCCTCCATTAACAGTGCTTTCTATTCTCAAAGAGGACCTGAGTTTGGTTCCCACCTACATCAGGTGACTCACAATCAACTTTTCACTCCAGCTCTGGGGAATGCAAGGCCTTTTTTCTGGCCTCTGTGGGTAACTGCACGTGTGTGCACTGGCACGCGCGTGCAAACACACACACACACACACACACACACACACACACACACACACACACACACAAAATAAATATTTTTCAAGAACTATTTTAAAGTAGTACAATAATGTGAATTTAGCTATGACTGTGGGTAAGTTTCCTTGGGTAAGTTTCCTGTAACTCCTCTTTAAGTCATAATACGATTATCTATAAAGCAAAAATGGCAACAGTGTTGATTTTAAATGTCTGAAGTGACAACTGAGTAAATGCATATAGAGAAAACTAACCCCAAGGCTGAGACAAGCCTAGGACGACAGAACAAAGCCTGGCCATGTTTGTAAAGGAAGGGTCAGTATGGCACAACTTAGAAATAGGTTAGGGATCCTTCCCCCTATAATCACATAATCACAGAGCTGGTTACCAACTGACCTCCTAATGACCTGCGAAGCTACCTAGGCCTTCACAAAAAATAAGCATGTAGACCCTAACCTAGACAACAGTCTATGCCAAGTGAATGCCAGACATCATTATCTATGTTACTCTGTACTCGGTACTACAATGAAAAAGCTGTATTTGTATAAAGCTCAGCCTGCCAGATTATCATTAGCAAACAAAACCCTTGTTCAGTGTTTTTTAGATATACAGTAAGATAATGAGATACATGACTCCCAAATGCAGACAGGCTCAGCCCTCTAAGACTATGACCTGGTTGTCAAGCCATTACAATGGTACAAGGTACAGAAATGGATACTACACTATGCAAAGTAACTGATTTACCTTTAACTCGAAAGAAAGGAAAAGTGATTCATACCATGCAGTATGTTTAGAGGCCCTCAGGTAGGGGGAATCCTCAAAAGCACATTAACAGTGACAAGGTATTACAATCCCAAAGAGGAGAGACAGTGATAAACTTCCAAGCACCAGCAACAGACTACATCTGTAAGAAATGAAGTCTGGTGGAGGTGGTGGGCAGAAAGGCACACCTTTAATCGCAGCACTCAGGAGGCAGAGGCAGGCGGGTCTCTGAGCTGGAGGACAAGCCTGATCCACAGAGGGAGCAGGGCAGCCAATGTTACATATTAAGGAGGAAAAGAGAAATGGAACAGCAGATCACTACTAAATGCTGCATTACTTCTATACCAGTAAATTATTCTATTTTATTGTTTCCTAAAAATAACCATAGCAGACTCAGGCATGATGGCCGATGCCCGTAATCCCAACACTCAGGAGGCAGAAGCAGGAGAATTACCTAAGATTTCAAGGCCAGTCTGAGCTACATAGTGAGTTACATGTCAGCCAGGGCTGTAGAGCAACAGAATGTGAAAATAATAATAATAATAATAATAATAATGATAATAATTAAAAAAAAAAGCACTTCTGTTAAAATGTGAGAATGGGGTACTGGAGAGATGACTCAGAGGTTAAGAGCACTGGCTGTTCTTCCAGAGGTCCTGAGTTTAACTCCCAGCAAGAGATGGTGCCTCACAACCATCTCTAATGAGATCTGGTGTCCTCTTCTGGCATGCAAGCATACAAGCAAGCAGACAGAACACTCATACTTTGAAAGAAAATGTGAGTAAGGTATTCCTCAAATTCACCATACATTACAAGGTGTGATGTCACCACAGAGCATACTCTTACCTTGTTCCTCACTTCCTTCTTTGCAAAGACTAGAGCTCTGGCCCAGACTTAAACTTATGTCGTCAGAAGTCTTAGCAGTGTCTGTGTCTCCTACAAAGTTAAGAGAAACACATGAGGACATAGCACTAAAGTAAACCACAGCAAAGAGCAGACACAGACAGGAGAACTACCGACGAGAGCAGCTGCTGCACACCTTTAATCCCAGCCCTCAGGAGGCAGAGGCAGGTGGGTCTCTAAAGTTTGAGGCCAGCCTGGCCTAAAGAGTGAGTTCTGGGACAGCCAGGGCTGTTACACAGAGAAACCTTGTCTTGAAAAAAATAAAAAATAAAAACAGAGTCTAATTAGAAATGCCAAATATCTTATAACAAACCTGAAATAAAGGAAATTCCTTCCCCAGGAAGGTTAGAAACTACAACACTGTAGAGCAAAACTGTGAATTTACTTGAGGCAGATGCACAGAAAGAGAAAATTTTCTCTTTTAATGTTTTAATTATGCTCACATTTAAAAAACTTCATGGCAAATTCTGTTTTTCACAAGTTGCACTCATACTTAGGAAAGCATGTCCTATTCTGCCAAAAAGGTTTCTTATAGATCAAAACTTGTAAACAATACAAATGTTCAAATATTTTTGTGATATTTAGATGATAAAAGGATAACACTATTTAAGTCAGGCAATTTAATAAGATCCTGTTATTTCCAGAAGCAATTCTTTCATTACATTAGAATGCTGTCTTTAATACAAAGATAGAGAAATGATAATCAGTCAGTCAATGCTCAGTTAGACTGTGTCTACCTTTAATAGTTGCTGCTGTTCCAAGTCGAGAGGACCCAGATCCAATCTGAAAGCAAGACAAGAAGGAAATAAAACTGATTAACACACCACCAATCCAAAGCACAAACTATCCACATCATCTTCTCTGGCGTGCTATCGCTCACTTTTACCCATATCTGAGAACACTTGTTGGGCACATTCCATCAGAGGCACACAGCTGTTTGCTGCAGTACACACTGATGAACCATCTGCATGCTCAGGATGGACGGATGGAGCCCCGGGCCCAAACATCTGCCACCTCAAGCAAATTGCACCATGTAGTTATTATCATTTTTACATTGCATCAAGGCATGTTTGTGTTATAAACTAAAGCAAAGCCACACACTGAATCCATGGGAAATAAACTTAAGACTTCGTAGGTCACATTACAATGAAATTTGAGGGAACAAAATATACAAATATACACGGAGAGCAAAATAAAACCTTACTATTCTTAGTTCTAAGACATGAAGTACTTTTTTATAGCCAATGAGAATATTTAAAAATAATAAAAAAAAAATCTAACCATCACAAAAAAAACGAATTCTTAGCACAAACTGTAATTAGAAACCTAAACTGTAACTGATGAGTCTTTAATGTTTATATTCAAGATGGCCTGACATTTCCCTAAACATTACACACATTATTTATATAACCATAAAAACCATATAAACAAATATCACAAATTCCACAACAGTAAGAAAACAAAATACAGCATGATTTTGTCAACTAAACCAACAAGCTTCAAAACTCTCTCAGTAAATCTGTTTTCAATGGATTCAAAACAGTTTTGCATACTCAGCACTGTAAACAAAACTTAACTCATACAATTCCTTACTTATTTTACTCAACCCTGTCCCTTTCATGGAGTCACTGTAGCAGCAGTATATGAGACACGAGCTTGGAGTATAGGTAATATGCCTCTGGCAGAGCACTGGAGATGTGTGCTACAATGTGTCTGTAACTGTCACTGAAAAGGCAAATAAAAAATTCTGCATACAAATACAAGCAAAACTAATAAACTCAATGCTGCCAATAAAACCAACCTTTGCAGAGCTGAGAGAGCACTGTCAGTAAAGTACTATGCAAACAGGAGGACCAGACTCTGGATCCCCAGCACCCACATCAACAGTGGTGGCCTCTGCAAGCCACTTGCACTGACACACAAAGGCGTGCACCCCCCCGCACCTCAGCCAATGCACACATGCACAGACATGCTCACTCACACACATACATGCACACTAAGTTTTGTTATATTTTGGAGCTGTTTGTTAAACTTGATCCTCTCAGGATTTCCTAACATGCTTTAAATACACCGTAAGGCACTGTCCTGCCCCTGAAAGGAAACAGTCACAAGCCATGGTATTACCAGCTTCTAATGCTATGGAAGCCTGAGGGGGGCGAATTTCAAGTCTAAAACTAGGCTGGCTTTATAGTGAGAACCTATTTCCAAAATTCAAAACAAATAATAATAATAAATAAGCCCTTATTTTTTTTTAACTCCAAAACAAATTTCCATTCTTAAAATGACTGTAAAGAGGTTAGTTTAGGCAAGTTAAAAGGAAAGATAATATTTGCCTACTAGAAATAGGAAGACATAGTAACTTCCTAGATTGAATTTTTAAACAAGTAAATACAAACACCATTTAATGCATATCCTTCTGGGAATTTAAACTTGCAAAACAGTTTGCACTGACTTTTTAGCTATCTGCTCACAATCCTCAAATGTTTCCCTTCTCCCTCCATGCTAAGCTCCCCACTTTGTCCAGATGTTGTTCCACGTCTTCCGCTCTCTGCGAAGTGGACCCTATCCTCACCCAGAAGGGGCTACAGGACCTGGCTCTGATGACTGGATGTAAGGAAAAAGCCTCTGGGAAGGTCCAGACAGAGATGGTCTTGTGCTTGGAGAAACCTCTGCCCCTATCCTGCTACTTGCTAACCCTCCAACAGCATGAGACCGGAGCGGCAGCAGCTATGCCCACCCCAGGACCCCACAGACAAGTCTACAGAACTGAGACAATGCCAGCCAGCACACAGACTCCCACAGCAACACCATTCTCTACGTCCGTCTTAGGTGAGTCATCTACTGTCTTCATAGATAAAAGAGATCTTAACAGACACTGTGGAAATTGAGTCTTAATGCTTTTCTCTACCAAGCCCCTCCTCAAAAGCAAAGAATCCTAAACTATTTGTATACAACAGGTGATTAATAATACAAACTACAGAAATGTCACTGCAGAAGTGCTTGTGACACTGACATTTGTGACACAACAGAGGATGCACACTGTGACTCTACTATGTTTAAAGATTTTTTAATGTGTATGATGTCATGGAAGATTTTAATTTTCTTCTTTAACTCTCATTTGTTAAATTTTATAAAAGCCAAAAGAAAAAGCTAAGGAAAAATGATGGTATCTCCTACATTTAGAAGTTAAGTTTTTCATTTAAATGGTTTATATAAACAGGTCCAGCAAGGATTATAGATGTCAAGCAAGGCCACATCCTACATGGAGCCTTGCCTTTCTCTCTAGCTGGAATTACTCTTCCTCTTAAGTCAGCCCTTTTTTGGGCAATTTCAATGGCAAGTATAAGTTTGTGAATGGATTTTGAGCTTAATTCCTTAGTAACATATCACTTAACAGTGGTTACTCTGGTCACAATCTCTTTGATGATAAGACCAATTCACCATCCTAGACCAAATATTTACCTTGAATATTTGCAAGCACTAATTATTTAAAAAAAAGACAAGAGACTAACAGGAGGAGGAGGAGGTGCAGGCCAGGGGTGGAGTGAGGAGAAATGATTATTATGTATGGCAGAGGAGAACAAGGATGGGAAGGAACAGTCAGGAGGAGCCAAAGAGAAGACATGATAACTCCAGGTGGACATGGCCACCACTGGGTACAGAATACGGTCACATAAACAATCAGGATGTAGGAGAGCTACACAACAAACAAGAGAAAGTGTGCTGGTATGAACTGATAGCAACCAAGCTTAAGGGGATGGGATGGGGAGTTGGTGGGAGGATGGGAAGATGGAAGGCAGAGGGAACTGGGATTGGTATATAAAATAAGTTTGTTTTTAATTTAAATAAAAAATTAATAGAAAAAAGCTTAAAATATTTCCCATTTTAATGTAAAAATTACTATTTAAGAAAGCATAATTATCTACGGTATGTGTTTAGATGCACACATGCTTTAATTATATTCTAGAAAACTACTAGAAACCGATCAACAGAAAGAACACCAAGAGCAGGTTTCCAAAGGTGGCTGGTCCCTGCTATGTCCTGTCCTTCAAAACAAAAGGAATGGCTTTCCAAACACTAGTGGAGACAGAGTAACTCCCAGGGCTGACCTGCCGTTGCCTGCACTTGGAGGAAGGCCAGGGCTAACCAAGAATACAAACAGTCACAGTGATTATGGATTCAGCTGTTCATTCTATAAAGAGAAACTGAGGAAAAGCATGCAGACAACCGAAAGAACAACAAGCTGGGTAGCAGGCCTTTATGCCACACAAATGCTGTGCAACCTGAAACGTCAAAGTACCAACCGTTACCATGGGAACATGGCTTTTTGTCTCAGTAGTCATTTTCTGGATTTCTTTTTAATACCAAATTTCCCTATTTCATAGAGGATGGAAAGATCTTACCCTCTTTGTGCTATCATGTGCAATGATTTCACAATAAAACTGTTACTAAGAATTCACTTAAACTTGGCCAAAACTATGAGTGTGGATTAGGAAACAAAACCCATGACTCTGGTTCACAAGCTGTGGTGGTCTCACAACACTGCTTAGTGTCTGGCTAGCAGTAGGTGAATACTATGAGCCAGCATCCAGAGAACCAGGCTAAGACTGTTAAGTGAGGGGCTGAGTTCCATTCTATCTATAAAACTGCATTATCTATACACGTAAAGGAATCAGCAACTGTGAACTGAAAGTCAGCTAAGCACAAGACAGCATACTATAGAGTACCAAGAAGAAAGTCTGCCCTGGAGGCTTATAACTCACTGCACATCATACACCAGAAACTAAGTTGCAGTAAATGTAAACGCTCTGTGTGCAAAAAGGGCCAGTACCACAAGCTCTGAAAATAGTGAGGATTTGGGGGCTGTTTCCAAAGAGTTAAAGTAGAACAGGAAATGAGAACCTAGTGTCTCTCACAGACATAAGGGGTAAGGGAAGAAGAGTATTTCAATCCACAAGCTATGAATGTGACAACAGGAATGATGAAATGACATTTAGGAAGCTGTTTCCTTTTCATAATGGAAGGAAGGACTGACACAGTGACCACAAAACCCCATAATTAGGAAAAGTTCTGTGCAAAGTTCCTTTCAAAGCTTACTTCACTCCAGTGATCTGCTGAGAAAGCAAGCGGGAAAGGACTGGCTGGTGTTACAGTAAACGGTCAGGACAAGTGACAGTACATCTGAGGCTAGACATACAACCAGCCACGACCTTGTTTGTCTAAGGAAACACTTTCAGAGTTACATTCCATTAAAACTTACACAACAGAAACATGTTAAAACTGTCAGAAATAGACTTACATCCTACTTCTAGCTTTATCATTAGCATTTCTAAGACTGAGATTTGGGGTACGTTATTTTTATTTTTTAGCCATGCAGACATCTCTTTTTCCAATATGGACAAAGAAAGGGAAGGAGGACAGAGCAGCTGAGCTAGATTTCCACAGCATTTACAGCTGCTACATCAAAAGTAAACACAGGCAGAGTGTGAGGTACACAGTCAGCAAATGTGTATTAGCAGTGTAAATCATCAGTAAGAAATAACAATTGGGGGCTAGAGGGATGGCTTGGAAGGGTCCTCTGCTCTTCCAGAAGCCCTGAGTTTGATTCCCGGCACCACCCAGTGGCACACAACCATCTGTACAGGGGGTCTGATGTGTTCTTTCCGCCACTACACATACATGCAGCGTACGAAACACCCATACAAACTAAATTAAAAATAAAAATGAATAAAGATGATATATATTAATCAAAACTGATCATCAGAGAGAGAGTCACTCAACAGATGGCTCCAAGTATGACAACAACTGGCAGTACCACCAGGAAGAAGGGGACCAGGCATGATGCAGTAGCTACAGTAGCACATTCGTACCTGGTTGCTTGCGTCTAGACCAGCATAAGAATTTCTTGAACTGCAACCAACTGGAGGTGTGGCCTCTCGAATGAATTCTGACATCTCAATCCCTCCACCAGGATCACTGTACAGGAAAATGAGAAAAAGAGAGCAGCCGTCATCAACTATCATTGAGGAACTCCTTTGTGTGGGGTTAGTTCTAGCTTGCTTTCTGTAAAACCAAGAGGTCCTGCTTTTTGTTGTTTTGTAACTGGGTCTCTACTAGTTCTGTCTGTCTTTCCTAAAACTCACTATGTAGACAAGGCTGGCCTCGAAGTCACAGAGATCTGCCTGCCTCTGCTTCCCAAGTGCTGAGATGCACCATGGAGTGTGACAGAGATGCTGCTGTTTTTTGGTTTGTTTTTGTTTTGTTTTGTTTCAAAGAGTAAAATAAAAAAAAAAAAAAAAAAAAAAAAAAAAAAAAGAGTGAGGGTTAGTTTGTAAATCTGAAAGGTGGAACTATCTAATAACCATATCATTGTTGGAGGTACTCAAAACTCCTCTCACGCTGTCCCAATGAAAAACTGGCCTTAATTATAGAAAGTAAATAACTGATGATACATGACATAAAACCACTCTTGCAAAGAAGTTATTGCCTTTTGTTTCCCAAGATCAAGTGAAAGAGGCCAATGAAAGCAATGAAATATCATGCAAGCTGATGTCTCTGAGAGACGATACATCTGCCTAATTGTATAACACAAAGACAAACATACTCATGCTGGGCAAACTGTGTTTTCAGCTTTGTTTTTGTAAGTAAAGTGAACATACCTGGGATCTAAGTGGTATAAAGAACTTTGGAGGCAGAGGCAGGCAGATCTCTGTGAATTAGAGGCCAGCCTGGTCTAGAGTGAGTTCCATGACAGCCAGGGCTACACAGAGAAACTCTATCTCCAAAAATAATAATAATAATAATAAATAATAATAATAATAATGAGAAGAAGGAGAAGAAGGAGGAAGGAGAAGGAGAAGAAGGAGGAGGAGGAGAAGGGGGAGGAGAAGGAGGAGGAGGAGGAGAAGGAGGAGAAGGAGGAGGATAAGGAGGAGAAGGAGGAGGAGAAGGAGGAGGAGGAGGAAGAAGAAGAAGAAGAAGAAGAAGAAGAAGAAGAAGAAGAAGAAGAAGAAGAAGAAGAAGAAGAAGAAGAAACAAAGATTTATGTTTGCTCAGCTAGAATCCTGATGATGAAAAAAGACGCTATGTAGTAACAACAGTTCTTAGGGAAAAAAAAAAAATCAAAGGATAAGGTATTAGGCTCAAAGAGCTCATGATACCCACACACTACTTAGAAATAATGACAAAAATTAAGAAAAAAATAACAAATTTCAAAATCAAAGTGTTAAACGTTTCTCAGGAACACACTCTTAAAGCAACTCATAATCCTGTTTTTTACTGGAAATTGTTTACTTGAGTTTAAAGTCTCACCACCCAGTAGCTAATACAACTCCCTGGTTAACTAAAAAAGCAACTCCAAATTTTTCCAGTGATTTCATCTCTTAACCCCAAACTCTCACAAGATTATGTTGACTCCAATAAATGGGCTCTGCCTACCAAAGGCTATCAACATTGCTCCTCTGTGGTCATGAGACTATTTCTAGAGAAGACATTATTAGTCCAGTTCACACTAGTATGGATCAGACCAGGAGTGTCCCATAGTTGAAATAAATTTTTCTGTATCTGCTTTTTATTTAATCTTAATTTTGCGTGTGAATGTTGTACCTGTGTGTGTGTTTGTGCACCTTGTGTGTGTCTGATGTCTGTAGAGACCAGAAGAGGGTATTGTATCCCCTGGAACTGGAGTTACAGGTGGTGGTGAGCTGCCACGAAGGTGCTGGGAACCAAAGGTCCTCTGGGCTTGGTCTTAGCTGCTGAGCCATCTTTCCAGCCCATGGATCTGGTAGTCTTGATGCTATGACTTTAAAGCCTGGAGCTGCTGCAGACACTGACTGAGGACAGTGGCAGTCAACTTCAATCTCAGGGACTGCGGGAGCAGCAGCAGGCTGTGAGTCCAAGACTAACATGGCTCACATATCGAATTCTAGGCCAGCCAGAGCTTCATAGTGAGGTCCTCTCTCTCTCTCTCAAATCAAAAAACAAGCATTAGCAGCAGCTGACTGAAAGAAAGATCAGAACCTGGATACCAAAATAGGGAGCAGTGTCATGAGGTGACTTTATTCTCTGTATCCATGTGCAGATTTTCTAGTATTATAACAAAAACCCCCTTGTATGACTGGATGGCTACTCTGCTACAATCAAAAGGGGATTCACTTGCCAACACATCTTTACAAGTATTTGCTGCTGCTGCTGTTTGGTTTATATTCTTTTTATTACTAAAGGTCTCAGAACTATAATGTTCCTGGTTTGCTTAAAGACTTTAGGCCACTAAGAACTAACTTTCTAACTTGTTATACATCTACTTAAGTACAGCATCCTAGAAACTGGTTACCAAGTCCGTGGCCAATTCAGTACACCAATACCTCGTGTAAGGAGAAGAAATGTGTTCCAGTTTGTCAGCTGTTCCATATTAACTCATACCAGCTTTAAAGTCTACACTAAGAACAAGAGTGTATAATAGGACAGCTCTCATCATACCAAGTCTGCCAAGAGAAACACCCAGCAATGCCACTAGATTGCATCCTCCAGGTCAGACTCACAGGAACCAAAAGATGCAGAGCAAAATGAAGACAACGGAAGTAAACAATACCACAGGAAGGACGGAACCCCTCATCTTGTTTCGGATGTCTATACATGTATGTGTTTGTACATTACCTTTATTCAGGTACCACAGAACACATCCACTTAAACTGTACAACTCATTTTTCTATATTTCATAGTTATGAAACCATCATCATACTCAATTTTGGAATACTTCCATCACTTCAAAAACAAACACTTTTACCTGTTGCTTCTCCGGCTTTCCCATCCTCCTGCACTAGACAAACACTGACCTACTTCCTGTCTCTAGAGATGTGCCTACCCGGGCACTTCATATTGACAGAAGTAAGAAGTATACAACACATAATGGCTTCCTCCCCATAACTTACTGAAAAGTCATTCACACTGTAACATGTAATGCTTCATTTATACTTGTGGCCCAACAACATTCTACTGTATGGACAGATGTTTACTCAGTCAGAGGCAAAACTATCTTATTCACTTCATATACCATTTCTGATAAAACAAACAAACAAAAACCCAACCAAGTGGTCACAATCTAAATGATTATATCCCAGTCTTAGATGCATTTACTTTGTTTTTTTACTTTCTGATTAAATCCTCCCCAAAATTTGTAAATGCTACTATCCTTGTTTTACAGATGAAAAAGTAAAATATTGCAAAGGTAAACTCTAGCAGAAGACCTCACAGTGGACAATCTAAACTGTTGAAATGGGAAATGGCAATGTGTGGACAAATCTGCTCTTTATTTGTCCTATGCTTGGTGCAGGTATGTTTGAACATAAAGCCACACACGATCTTTCTAAGAACCTGTGCTCTCCTTCGACAACAGACATTTAGGTACTGCCAATTAGGGCAGGTTTCTTCTCTCCATCTCTGTCAGCATTGGGGTCCTGTAATTCATTACTGTGGGGGACTGGCCTGTGACAATGACTGGCAGCATTTCTGGCCTTTACCTTCCCACAACTTATGCCAGCAGTGTACCCTAATTGTTAAAACTTTAAGTCTCCTAGAATTGCCAGATGCCCAGGGGCTAGAATCACTCCCAGAAGAGAAATAGTAATCTAGAATAAACACTGGTCTCTAGTCAACATAGAGGGATAAGAAAGGAAATATTCAAGAAACAAAAAGGACAACGCCTAAAAAGGAAAGAAAGAACACAGCTCCTTTGTTTTACAAATCCTCTAATAAAATACTATCATTCTCTCTTTTCTACAGCTTACATACAGCTTAACACACAAAATGGTGATGTAGAGCATCCCTATGCATGAGACTTGCCAGGTTAGCAATGGAATGCTCAGCACACACCTGCTGAGTATAGAGGGTTACAATCCTTAAGGAAGCAAAGTGCTTTACTGCAGTAAGCAATGAGCCAAATTCAGGCAGCCTTACCTTTATGCCTTAATTTCTCTACCTGCTAAAAAATACAAATCCCAAAGCCAAGTACAAGAAAAGGCAAAGAAGCAGAAGTCTAATACGAATTACAGAGGAGACATCACAAATAGGTTTTGGATCAGTGCTATCATATCAACTGCTGATACTTGGGCTTTAGTCAAAGACACCATAACACCCTTATAATAGTAAGTTTACAATTGTAATCTAGATTATAATGATGTTTCTAAAAACAGGAATAGATTTTTAAAAAAAAATGTCCCTAAGCAGAATATATCTCTCTCAGAAACCTTAGCTAAAATCCAGCTTCATATAGATTAAATGGAGCTTTGGTTTATAGTATTATGAGTATTAGTGCCACAAGAAACAGAAAATGCAGTTTCCAGAATCCTAGCATCCAAATCCTTAACTTCTCATGCTTTAAAAATATAATAAAAGCATTAAAGATTCTAACTCTTTAAGATATAGGTTTAAGTATTTTGAACTACTGCATCACATGAGAGAGCACTGAAAAACCATAAGGCTTTATGAGTCATTTGCTCATGCAATAAACTGACTGCCCTAAGGTAGCAAGCACAGTGGCTGGCTCTAGATAGAAACCATATGCAGCTCTGATTATTTCCTTCCCTCAGAACAGAATGTATAAAACTTTCTCACAAGTAGGAAAGTGAAAACGAGATGCAAAAACAAAAGCCTATAGAACAACTCTCAACAGTCAAGTTTTAAAAAGATGGAGAATCCTCAGAACACTTAAAATAAATCTACCCTATGACCCAACTACACAGTTCCTTGGATCTGTCCAAAGGACTCAACATCCTATTTCACAGACTCTTGCTCAGCCATGTTCACTGCTGCTCTAATCACAATAGCTAGGAGATGGAAACAATGTAAATGTGCCTCAACTGATGAATGGGTAATAAAAATTAAAAAAAAAAGGTACATATGCAATAAAATACTATTTAGCTATAAAGAAAAATGAAATTTGCAAGTATATGGATGGACCTAGAAAAGATAATTTGAATGGGAGAACTCAGACCCATAAAAACAAATTCTGCATGTTCTCTCTCATGGTTCCTAGCTCCAAATCTTCAGGTGTGAACACAGTTACCACCCTTGATCGAAGAAGTTTCTCTTTATAGAGAAAGGGAAACCATCACAGAAAAAAACCCACAACTTATACAATTGCAGGGAACATCAGGGAAGAGGGGGCAGAAAGACTGACAGCCACAAGACCAGGAAGCAACAGTCCCTTAGAAATGTCTGCAGAAAGAAGACCCAAACAACGGCAATATCAATGAACATGCTAACAGGAAAGGGGGATTTCATGGGATCCCACCCACCCATAAAGAAAGAACTATAGGCAACTAATGACTGCTGGGAGGATTAGCCTTTCCCAGGGGTTGGGTACTTGGCACAAAGAGATCAGCCTGAAAAAAGTAAAGCCTTTGAAGTAGAAAGCCAAAATAATAAATTTATTTTTAATGGAGAAATGATAAAAACCTAAAAGAATTTTGGAAGACAAAGTAAGTGGAGAAAGGTGCAATACTTCAGAGGAGTACAGACTGAGAAGGGGAATCTGCGTTTTCACAGCAATTCCAACAACAATGACAAAGTCGGCATCAGAGAAAAGAGACAGCAAGATGACTATGGTACTCCTGAGCGTGAGCAAGGCTATCAAGAGCCAGGATACAGATTCTGTAACGAGAAGTCTGCGAGGCAATGAAAACTGGATCGGCACAACACTAAGGACTGCCAGGAACAGGCCACTGTGTATGGAACTCCATTTCCAACAGAAAGACACAGTGATGCCAACGAAGACAGTCGGGTCAACAGCAGTGGAGGAAAAGTTAAGTCTGACTGACCCCTTACATGACACTATGGATGAAAATAATTTCAGATAAAATTCAAATGCAAAAATTAAGTTTTAAAAAGTATACAAGAATATCAGATGTCTGTGCAGGGAATACTTCTGGAAGACACACAAGTGTCAATTACTAAAAAGGGTAAGTTTTTGTTTTTTTTTAATTATTGAATCCAGGAAAGGGTTAGAGATACAGTTCAGCTGGTAGACAACCTGCCTGACATTCCCCATGTTCTAGATTCAATCCCCAGTACCAACAAAACCCGAGAAATACCAGCTTTAAGAAGTATGGTAACTGAACCAAGTGTCATAGTACTTGCCTGTAAGACCAACACACTGAGTTGGAAGCAGAAGGACCAAGAGTTCAAGGCCATCTTCAGCTTCCTAAGTTCAAGGTTGACCTGTGTGACTTGAGATCCAGCCTCAAACCAACAAGAAAAGTGCAATAACCCTAAGAAATCTTTTTTGTTGTTGTTGTGTTTTTTAGAGATAGGGTTTTTCTGTATTGCTTTGGAGCCTGTCCTGGCACTCACTCTGTAGACCAGGCTAGTCTCGAACTCACAGAGATCCACCTGCCTCTGCATCCCAAGAGCTGGGATTAAAGGCATGAGCCACCACCACCTGGCAACCTAAGAAATGTTAAAGAAAGAAATACAGCAAACTCAGAAATGCCTTACCATTCATAAGTAATAAAACAATGGCCTAAATAAATGAACAATTTCTATTAGCCAACAAGAAAAGACAGCTCCACACATCACAGATCGGCAAAAGAAACAAGAGAAAGCTAACCAGCACCAGCGTGATGATGGAGTGCTCAACAGATGTCACAGTGAAGAGAGAGACGCCTGAATGGCAAAGAACTTCTTGTCCTTTGAGATGAAGGTTTCACTCTGCAGCCAGGCTGCTCTCAAGAGTCACAGAACCCTGCCCTAGCCTATCAAGTGCTGGGATTACAAGGTGTGTGCTACTGTGTCTGGCTAAAAGTTAAATTTTCACCAGTACCAAATGTTCATGTGGATATGAAACAATAAGGACTTTGAAAATTAACTGATAAAAATCATTTTGGTAAACAGCTTGGAATTACCCAATAAAATGAATTCAAAAATGCCCTAAATACTAGCTTGTATAAGTACACAGGCCAGCCATGCTGGAGAACCACTTTGTGAGCTGAAAATATCAGCATGGAAAGAGGGTAGGTATTTAAAATTACTGAGAAAGAAAATATTTTTTATTTAATAAACCTATTATTTAATGGTTGGGACAAACAAATCTAAACTATGATAGGCTACAATTTAAGAGCAAAACCAAAAATATATAAGTAAAAAACAAACTCAGAGTAAATATTTATATAACTGGGGAGAAATTCTCACAAAATGTGGTAGTAAACAATGAATTGGCACATAATATAAACTGTAGCATACAAATGGGCAAATGCTAAAGCTGAGGAAACTATCTAACACAGACCACAAGGGACTAACACCACAAATATGTATCTTCATCAAATGAATGGCAATTCCACTAATAGCAACTCTCTTAGAGAAGCCCACAGCCATGCTGTAGGGTATCTTCCTTCCCAAGTGCCCGGTGTTTTGTTTTGTTTCCGCAACCCTCATGCTTAATGTCTATTTTAAAATATCTTTAATAAATCTCAACTCTGAGTCATAAAAACAGTACTATAAATAGCAAAATAGACATCAGAGTAAGAAATACAAACAGTAGTAACACATGAAAATATTTCTAACCCATTAGTAATCTAAAACTTCAATAATGAGCTATTACATTTGTCAGAATACTCAGTGTTATTAAAAAAAATAATAATAGGCCACAAACCATTGGTCATAGTGGTTAAAATTCGCAAAAACAAAACAAAACTTTGGAAATTAGTGACATTAGAAAACTTAGAAAAACGTAGTCTTTCCAGTAATTACACTTCCAATAAATTAAGATTAAAATACAGTAATTTAAAATTATCGTCACAGTGACCTTTTCACAATAAAATTTAAATTTGCAATATTAAAATAACAAAAAATAGAGGGCTGGAGTGATGGTTTGATAGGTAGGAGTACAGGTTGCTCTTACTGAGAACCTGGATTTGGTTTCCAGCACCAGATGGCAGCTCACAACTATTTGTAATTCCAGTTCCAGAGAATTTGATGCCTTCTGGCCTCCAAGGGACTTGGAATGCATATGGTGTACAGACATATAAACACACAATAAGCAAAAAATTCATAATTTGTTTTAAAAACAGAAGTTAAATTACAATACATCTATACAATGAAGTTAATGTTATTAAAAATATCATAGAAAACGAGTTTTTACTACTTAAGAGCTGAGAATACTCTATAGGAAGACAAATACCCACAACTGTAACAAGCTTACAGATGCAAATGGATAATTAAGAAAAATAATGGCAGTCTGTGTTACTAAAATGAGCAAAATTGTTACAAGGGTAAAATGTATTGCTGTACACACACCATCACATCCAGAAGGCAGGTACACTGATCTCCCTACCTTGGACATAGTACACACACTGTCGCTTATATCTATAAGGCGGGCATGTTCCTCTCTTACCTTGGACCATTGCTGTCTTTCCTCCTTGCTGAACAGTTGCCTTGTTCGGCTTTGGCTCGTTGATCTGGGAACTCACTTGTGCGTCTATCTACAACTTCTCCAGCATCGAGTGCTCTGTGTAGTCGATAGTTGACCATCTTCAGAACAATGAAAACAGCAGCTACCACAGGACAATAAACTGCTACTATAATCATGGAAGAAGGAAGGGCCTTTGAGAGAAAGGAGATATACACATTTTAGAATACTTTATATTTTACTCAATTCTAGAAGTCTGTACCTAATATAATGAAGCTACACAAAGCAATTATAATACTAAGTTGCAAAGGTAAGGGATTCCACTGCCCAAAACAGAGGCCACATATGTGGCTACTTAACACTTGAAATGTGGCTTAGTTGAGACTAAGTATGAAGATTTATCAATGTGTCAATTCTTATACTGATTGCAGGTGAAAACTATAAGTGAACTATACTGTACTTGGTTAAAAATTATTGAAAATAATTCCATTTGTTTTAATACTATGACTACTACAAAATTTTAAATTACCTGTGTGGCCCATACTACATTTCTACTTCACAGTGCTGAGGAGTCCATGGGGGTGGGGGTTATAATCCAAACCAAACAGCTAACATTGCATCACCTTGTGTGTGAGTAGTCACGGTTGTGACCCAAATACAGTCCCTGATTATGTGCTCTGTAGAGAGAGGCTAGAGAGATGGCTCAGAACTTAAAGAGCACTGGCTGTTCTTCCAGAGGACCTCAGTTCAATACCCAACAACCACATGGTGGCTCACAAACATCTATAGTGGGAGTCCATGCCATCTTCTGACATAAGGCATACATGTAGATAAAGCACTCATATACATTAAATAAATAAATCTTTAAAAAAAGAAACCCTACATATTAATATAATTAAAAAGTTAAACTGATTAACCTAATTGAAAATGTTCCCAAAGAACTCATTTAGCCTTGTGATTTAAACAGTTTAAAAACCTGTTTTTCTTAAATTAATGAATACTAGATCTCGATGCATTTGGAAGATTTATCAGATAACTACTTCAAATGTTCAATTTATAAATGAAATTTAAATTAAAGAGATCGTAAGGTACAAAAAATAAGTCTCTGGAAAATGACGGTTAAAATGTTAGGGGGAAAGTGTACTTTAAGACTCTTAGTTGACTTGTATCTTTAACAAACCTAACATTCATTAAATAAAAACAAATGCCCCTGAATAATCTTCTGAACAAAAAAGCCACCATCAGATGCAGACATGGGGGGGGGGCTGACATAAACAGAGAGACAGAAACATGGAAACTGATATAAACACAAAGAGGCATAGGGAGGGACAGAGGGACAGAAAGAGACAGACACAGAGAGCAGCCGACCATTTGGAGAATTTGTAAAAGTTCTGATTAGTGCTGGATTCCTTCTGCAATTTCCACACCACAGACACATAGACTCCTTGCAAGCTAAATAGTTCAATGTCTCCATTTCCTGATAGGATATTGGGGTACACTAAATTTAAGACTTAGCCAAGATTATCCATCTAAACAATAAAGGAAGGCATATGCCTATTTCACCACATGTCACAGACCACATACCAATTCCATTTTCATAGTTCATTTAAAAAAATTCAGCCAATAAAAAAGGTCCGTTCCATCCTAACCCACTATAGTCCACATAAAGGATAAAATGGCTGACTGCACTAACTGGACAGAGGGAAATAACCAGCATCCGTGTCAAACAAATTCAATGAAAATGTTAACAAATGAAAAGAGTACTTAATTTTAAATTGCCAAAGATTGTCAATGCTCAAAACTCATCTAGATAAATGTCAATCCTCATACCCCCAAACACTAAGAAGAACAATGTTAATGTTCCTTAAACCCACTGAAATGTGAGGGTTTAAAGACAAATCAGAAAATCACTTTTGGGGAAAAAGAAAGAGAGAGAGAGAGAGAGAGAGAGAGAGAGAGAGAGAGAGAGAGAGAGAGAGAGAGAGAGAGAGAGAGAGAGAGAGGAAGAAAATCACTTTTGGAAAGACATTAACCACAGAAGACTGAAAATGAATTTTGCCTTAAGGAATTCAAGGAGACCCTTACATACTGGAAACTAGTGTCAGGTCAGTAACAGCTGTTTTTTCCACTCAAATTACAAAACTGCTGGTGTATTTTTGCATTCTGTGATTCAGGTGCCTTGGCCCTACTCAGTCAGTCCCAAAGCTTCCAGGGACAGAAGCCCCACCCTCTAAGCCACTTTTCCCACAGAGGTGGAAGTGCAGACACCCTGGGCTGCTGAGTACTCAGGAAAGCTGCTTCCCGGCCTGGGAAACTCAAGGCACTCCTGGACAGCTGGCCAGGAGTCTGAAGGGAACATCAACCTTCCCTACAGTTATGATTCACCACATTACAAGAAAAGTGTCAATGCTATCTGTCTTCCAAGGGCAAACACCCAAAAGAAGCACACACAAAATGACTGCACGTAGTCAGCTGACATACTTACACACCAAAAGGGCAAAAGAAATTGTATTTGTATTGCCTGTGTAGCGCATATGTTGAGTATTCATGTATGTGCTGGTGCACATGCATTGTGTGTGCATGCATGTGTATGCTAGACATGTCTTCCTTAGTCACTTTTCACCTTATTTTTCAAGACAGGACCTCTCACTGAAGGAGCTCACAGACAGACTGGCCAATGGACTCCCCAAGAGTTCATTTCTCCTCCACTGGTGGAGTTACATTCCCAACTCTAGTACTGGGGATCCAAAAGCAAGTCCTCAAGCTTGCACATCAAGCACTGTATGGACTGGGCTCTCCTCTGCTCCATGTCTGAATACTGTATTATATTAGATATACATACTATGTTTTCAAGGAAAGTTGTTCAGAAACACTCAGAATTCTAATTAGCAACAAGCATCAAGTCCAGGGAAACTAGGCTCTTTGGGAGAAAACCTAATGTGCAAGATATAATTGCTTAATCTAATGTTTAAAGTATAATTTGAATGCATTGCTTGACATAGCAAGTTCTACATTAAAGTCTTTATTTTTAATCTTTCTGGAAGGTAACTATTGATTTCACAATAGTTCTACAACAAATAATATTTCACAAAGTTCTACTTTTTCCAAAAAGCCTTTTTAATCTTCAAGCTATATTATTTTATTGTGAGTGTTACCTTAAGTTAATACCGAAGACAAGCCACAAGCAGTGGGCAGCCTAGATGAAAAGGCAACAGAGCAGCTGGCATCTACTGGTGGACAAACAAGGCCTTCATTAAATAACCATAAAGGTCACAGCTCTGAACGCACACATAAAGGCCTGCGGCACCATGAAGGCTCCAAGCAGCTCCTCACACACCCCAGACAGTGGATCTTAACAGCTTTCTGTTTCAGACTGTATGAACCTGCCAGGGACTAAGTTGAAGAAGGCAAGCTAGTGGGTTTTACTTCTCTGGTATGATAGCTGGTTTTGTGATTCCTGAGACTTGTGTATTGTGCAGTGATACCCAGGTATTCCAACCAGTTGTAGTGTGTGGTTTAAGGTTAACAGAATGACAGGCACATCACATATAACTGACATCAAGGGTATAAAAGAATTTTTAAGCAAACTTTTTTTTTTTTTTACTATCCATCTTTAATGTAAGACATATTTTATGCTTGCTTTGGGGGGGGGCTTCTATAATTGTAACATCCTCGTTATTTAAGAAAATGCCTTACAGATGGATCTTATGGAGGCATTTTCTCAGTTGTGGTTCCCTCCTTTCAGATGACTCTAGCTTGTGTCAAATTAACATAAAACTAGCCAGGACAGGCCCAGTAGGTGGGTGAACACCGTGTGGCATTCTTGCCATGATACAACTGAAACCAAGACAAACACAGGACCAACTGGTGAGTAGAGACTGACCAAGTAGTCCAGCTTGCAGTGTAACTGTCACAGGTCTAAGGATGAAGATGAGGGAAACACAGTGCATCATACAATAACGTACCAGAAAAACGTCTTCATTATTTTGGCCAGATCAAGAAAAATACAGTAATAACTGGTTTGGTTGCTGCATACATAAGGACAGGCATGAAAGAGCCAGGGGTACAACATACAAAGTACAGAAGCCTCCATGCCCTAGAGCATCTTCTCAGATATGATGCTGCACTTGGGTTCAGGCAAGACTTTTGGAACTGGGACAGTTGCAACCAAGAGTTTGACAACTGCAACCAAAACACCATCATGGAGCCAAAGGAGTAGGCACAGAAAAGGACCTTCAGCGGAGGAGTACTCTGTATCCTCTCAGGATCTGGGCCTGAGGGACCATGTTCATTAAGATTGTGAGGATAAAGTGTGCAGAAAAGAGTGTGACCTCCATGGTATCTGAGGGCACCTGGTGGCTAACAGTTATGTCAGGTCTATGCCATGCAGTTAGTCTTTATACTTGAAAGAACTCGCCTTCTTACAATTGAACATCACTGTTGGGCTTGCATTTCATTTCATCATCAACAGACGCATCATCAACAGACTACTGAAGAGGAAAACTCATTGCGTAGAGATAACTGTTCGTCTGATTCCTGGGAGGTCTTTTTTATTGATTTAATAGGTAAATGATTTGCCAAGATTCCAATGATACGCCAAGTGGAAACAGAGGACTGATCATCAGTGTGATCGAGTATTTTTCTGCATGTACTATATTGTATTGCATATAAAAAAAGTATGATCCATTTTTGCAGTTTAGAAAAGGGACAGGCCTCCACAGACACCAAAGGAGAGAGACAGATGGACAGGGAGAGGGGGTAGACAGATGGATATTGTGTTGTGTCTTCTCAATGCTGAGGACCAAGCAGTGAGACAGAGCCACTCACAACACAATTCAGTCCTCTCTGACCCTGGTAGCTTATTTTTAACACAAGACATTGGGATGCTCCGCCAGGAATAGAAGATTGTGGCTATGCACACTTTCTTCCTCTGGAATTACAGAAATGCTCGGGGTAGAATCAGTAGTCATCAGAAAACCCGTACTTCAGTCCCTAACATGGTCAATCAGCTTGGATGACGGGCAGGCACCTCCTTCAGCATGCTTACTGCTGTGCTTTGCTGCCCCTAGTCTTGTGCTGCAGCGAGAATGCCTCCTTAGAGCATTTCCAGACACAGCCCATCCACTGAAGTGACTCCAACACCTCTTTGGCAATCTAAGCTGCTATGTGTGGTGTGCATTTCGAAGTGCTTTATGTAGTAGCAACTCATTTAACCTTGGCCTCACTTCATGAGGTTGGCTCTTTTAGTCTCCTATTTTATAGACAGAAAGGCTGAGGTACAATAAGTCAGCTACCTGGTCTCAAATGGGGTCATTAAAGAGTACATTCTTTTTTAAAACAATTTAAAGCATTTTAAAACATCTGACAGGTAATAACTATCTATCTTTGTGGGTGCCACTGTAATGTTTTGATACAATTACACACTACGTACTCATCAACTCAAGAAACTTAGGTTATTCACCATCTCAAACACTACTTTGTAATGAAAGCATTCAAACCCCCTCCTCTAGCTAATTTGCATTACATCGTACAGTATAGCTAACCACAGGAAGCCTTGGTATATAGAGGCTTATTTCTCTACTTATCCCTACTTATTCCTCCCATCTGGTTGTAACTTTGAACCCATCAACAAATTTTGTGCATGTGTAAAGCCCAACAAGTAATTCTCAATTTGTAGATGACCTACTGTAATACTCACTCTGCTAACACAAAACAAGAATGCCCACAGGCAGATATGCACAAGTGAGCAAAATGTGTTACAATAAAACTCTACAGCCAATGAAATTTGAATTTTACATAAGCTTCATGTCACAAAATAGCACTTTAGATTCTTTCAACCATGAAATAAGGTTAAAAACTAACCAGGCACGGTGGCAAATTTTGGAAGCTGAAGTAGGAAGACCGCCAAGAGTTCAAAGCCAACCTGAACTGCATTAACATGGTGAATCCCAGTTAGCCTAGTTTATTTTCTTCTTTAATCAAGACCCAAGGCAAAGCATTCAGTACTTCTCTCTCGTATCCCTTATTTGCCAAGCACAAACCTGAACTCCCATAATGCTAGTTTTATCCAACTGCAAAGCAAAGAGGCTGCCAGAAATTGCTCTCCCATGATGTATCCACGCTCCAGAAGTCAAGGCACAGTTAACACTATCATATGACAACAATACTCTGAATAGCTTATCTTGATTATTCTGAGTGAAAGATTTTAAGCAATTATTTTTTTCAGGGTAATTCTAAAATGTTTTCTGTCAAAAGCACCCAGCATACCTCCAAGAAGCTGTAATTATGGACACTACCTTTGTTCCAATGGGAAATGTATCAACACATGTTAGCAAACCCTGCATTGGTGTTCTTGAGTAAAATGGGCTCCATGGAATCACCAAAAAGACCCCGATGCCCTATTTAATCATTTTGAAAATATAAAAATAGATAAAAGCATGAAGACCAAGTTCTATCTCTCTAAAAAAAATAATAAGGCAAGATAGATTTATGATGTTTAAAAAAAAGTTAGCTTTCCAAAATAAATATTCCAAAGATCACATTTTTACTCCTTTAGATAGTTTTCTTGAAATGTTTAGCTAAACCTGCAGAGTGATAAATACAAGTAACACACCCCTGAGGCTGGACTTTATTGTCCCATGATGTATAATAATGTAGTATCTGCTATAAGAAAAAGCTGATGCATAGTTTTGCTTCCAAATTCAAAATACAAGATCAACCCAGATTATTCCTGTTAAGTCCATGCATTTCTGTGGGGCTTCTGGCTGTGACCAGCCAAAGGCTAGTATGTCCAGTGAACTCATACCATCACTAGAATATCTGAAAAGAAAAAACTCAATTTTTTCTTGATTTTTTAAAGTTCTACCTGTTTGGCCAATCTCTCATAGAAAGGGGAATAGAAGTTAAATATTCACCATGCCTGACCTGTAAATGCTAGCCACTGAGGAGGCTTGAGACAGGAGGATCACAAGTTCAAGGCCTAGACTAGGGTAAGGTTGTGGCCAGCTCAAACAACACAGTGAGACCCTTTTTCAAAGTCAAAAGAAAACTGGGAATGTGGGGCACTGGCCCATTTGCCTGGAACACACATCCCAAGTAACAGCATGATCACGAAGTCTCACCAGTATGAGAGCAGTCTCCGTTCAGGTCCCTCCAAATTCTGGCCAGACCCACAGGCATTTTCACTAGGCACAGGTGACTAACTGGGGAAAGGACCGATCGTTCTGGGTGATCATGCGCATCAGGAGGCACTTAGTTAACCCCGTGTTCTGGTTTTTACTGTGAACCTGGAGCTGTGCTGGCTAAGAAAGGACAGTGTACCCCACCTACCTATGCACCTGAGCTATGGAGGAGAGGGAAGAGGGTATACTCCACCCACTGTGTGCAGAGATCACTTTGGGCTTGTTCACAAGAAGGGCAGACAGACAAGAATCCTGCAATGTGTGAAGTTCCCTTTTATAGCTACATCACCTCTGGTTAGTAGTTAAAGGAATGTTGGAGACAAGGAAGAGAGCATGCAAACTTACAAAATGACTGCTCATCAAGATGAGACGGAGCTTAGATAGAAAGGAAGATGAATGTTTTCAATAAGCCTTCCAATTGTCACATACATGCTGTCCAAAGGACTTAGAAAAGGCCCTGAGAGCAGCAGCAGCCATGGCTCTGGGGATCTGGCCCTCTTGCCAGGCTCTCCTCTGGAGGTTGAGGAAAAGCATTCTAGTTCGATGCTTTCTTCTAAAGATGACACTACATGGGACAAGAGAAACACTGTCCCAGTGTTGAGGGTCAATCACACTTACCCATAAAGGGAAAATGTTCTCTAAGTCCATCCACACAATAAGTCAGATTAATTTCAGGGGCCTGGCTAGAAAATTCTAACAGAGACAGAATATATTTTCCCTAAGAACAACAAATAGACAAGTAGTTTCAACCCTGATCTTTTTTTTTTCCCCCTCTAGTACGAATAGATTGAGTACTAGCCACTATCTTGTATTTGTACCCCATACTTATGCCACTCCATAAAATATAATTTATCTGCAGGTAGATGCATGCATTCCTTAGAGAAACAACAGTCAAAATTTATGCCCATCCAAAAAGGAACTAAACTAAACAATACATTCTATTCATCATAAACAAATACTCTATCATTCTAGAAAAGTCAACCATACTATCAGGATCTAGAGAGGGGCAGCCCAAAGTATCAAGAAGGCACAGACATGAACAATATGGAATGAAAAGCCTGGGAAACAAACTCAAAGACACACACTGGTGGACTGAAAAAAAAAAAAAAAAAAAAAAAAAAACTTACATACATTATAGGAGTGTTCCTATATGTATTAAAACAAAAATTCCCAAGGGAGTTTTGAGGGTTTATAAATTTTGATGAACAAGGTCTTCATGGTTAAACTGTTATATAAACCCTGTTTAGACATATTCTTTTCCTACTAGTTCTTTAAATACTTGTTCGGTTTATTTACCGAAACCTTTACCACAGAACTGTGTGTATCTTAAAAGCTGTTATTCATTATGTGAATAAACTTACATATCCAGTGCATTCAGTATTAATAATGTGAGTTACAATGCTGAACGTACACAATACAATGTCATTACTAGGAATTCTATTTTCACAAAAATCCATTTGTACTTCATCAAGGATTTTTCTGGCTTACTTGTTTGCACATATATTTCCCCACATACTATACATATTCCGATCTTCAAAAAGTCATTAACATGGCGTTCAATATTTAAAAATTATAAGTTGTAATACTAGTAACAGTGTAATCTAGGTGAAGATGTTTAAGCCTTTTTTCGTTGTTTGTTTGTTTGTTTTTTCTTTGTGTAGCCCTGGCTGTCTTAGAACTCACTTTGTAGACTAGGGTGGTCTCAAACTCACAGAGATCTGCCTGCCCCTGCCTCCCAAGAGCACCACTGTCTGGTAATGTTTAGGCCTTTTAACAGCCATGTCATGTTGCCAACACACAAAGGAAAATGGGAGAGAAAATGTAACTGGGCAGGTGGCAAGAATGCAAGACCATCTATAATAAACCAACGATGGGGCTGCTCTTCCCGCAGAGGGACAATTCTCCATATCCAACTGTGCATTCAACCAAAAGCAAAATAAAGATATTTGTGGGTAAAAATCCAAAGCTAGAGAGGTAGCTCGGCTGTTAAGAGTAGTCACCACTCTTGAGGAACCAGATTCAGTTCCAGCACCCACATGGTGGCTCACAATTAGCCATAAGCCCAGTTCTAGGGAATTGGATACCCTCTTCTAATCTCTGTGGACACCAAGCACATACATACAGGCAGGCAAAACACCCATACACTTAGAATAAAATAATCTAAGAAAAACAGAGCTGCCCTGAACATAAATAAACAAGCTTATTCTTGCCATAACTCTATAAAAACATACAGCCTACCAACTATTGACACAGTGCTTATGCTGTACTGGCTGCTGCATGTAATGTAGATTTAAAGCATAGAGACGTTACGCTACTTCATACAAGGGAACTGAGCATTCTGGGGTTTGGCGTGGGAGGACGTGGAACCAATCCCATAAGAATCCCAAGAGACAACTATGTGGCTAACATGATGGATGTGACGTACAACCCTGCAGAACACGGGCAGAACACAAACAAGTGGAGGGTGGGCTGCTTTTCACAGCACAGCTTCCTCACTTCCAAAACTCTCTATAAATTATTACAGAGAACAAAGGGGAATAAAAAACTTTCAAGTGATTCCAAAGGGCCTCCACAAACAACAACTATCTAGAAGGATTTGTCAAAGATAGCAGCACACTGGGATTTTTCAAGATTGAAGAATGTAACTAAGTAGCCTGTAAATGCAACATACCCAACAGCCTAAACTTTGCAATGGTTCAAAAGACCTTCCCAAAACTATTCCAACCTCTGTGCTGAAATCCTTTCAGATGAGGCAAAGCCTTAGCAAACCTAGATATAACTACAAGTAACTAAAACATCTGGGAATTACAACTGCTTGAGCAAATAAAACTGGAGGTAAGAGTACTTCATGCATTCAAGAGAACACGGAGAACATG
The DNA here is from genome assembly GCF_943737965.1 of Phodopus roborovskii. Classification (NCBI taxonomy): domain Eukaryota; kingdom Metazoa; phylum Chordata; class Mammalia; order Rodentia; family Cricetidae; genus Phodopus; species Phodopus roborovskii. The sequence goes on along the minus strand of NW_026126515.1, from coordinate 3,604,649 downwards.
CATCCTGTACATCATTCGGAGAATATCATTTAGAGACACACACTCAACCACAAATCCCAAACTCGGGTCTGAGAGAATCATTATATGAGCAGTAACTTGTGAGGTCTCAATAATGTTTTGATTTATATGTGGTTTTCTGAGTAAACCTAACCACTCTGGAAGGAGTGTGGGATGTTCTACACTAAGAATTCTCTTGATTACTCTCTCCTTTTATAAATCAGTGATGACATTATGGCACAGCCATCACTCCAGCAGCAGTTTAATCAGTCTAAGCAAATCCCTGGGTGAAATCAAGGCTGAATTTCCATATGTAAATAAAAGGACCAGAGGCTATCTCATAGTCTATATTCAACATCTTCACACCTGTTGTCGATGTATTCAACAGAAGTGATTTTTCAGTACTCAGAGTAAGGGAAATTAAACATTCATTAACGCTCTCTGTCAACATGACATCGGTGCTATAGAATGGCACCTAGGACCTCTAGTTACTATACCTAGAAAAAAAAAAACACCATTTGTATTTGATGGAATTACCTTATGCACATAATATAATGAGATCCTGATTTCACATGTCACACCATAATAGCTCAATTTAGGGCTTCAGATTACAATAAATTAATTTTCATAGTTATATCAAAAATCAAAACTATATCAAGTAGAAATAATTTAAAATACTAATACACAAAGATTAGATTATCAAGTTACTTGATTATATTCTGATTTCATTAAAATTCAGTGAGATGAGTGTGGGCTAAAATCCTAATATAAAATGAAAACCAGTGTCATAAATCAGAAGTATATTAGCACTCTGAAAACTCTCAACAGAGCCCATACATCTTCTTTACAGCATGTCCAGCCTCAACTCACTCGCTCTGTCTGCAACAGATTACCCCATTACCCAGTTCTGCTTTTTAAGAGAAAGTACTAAAACTGGGCAATGTATCACATAGCAGATTTAAAGTGAATTAGATTGAAGACAAAGCATGACATATTCCACACCACAATTCCCATTAGAGCACCTTGGACACACCCAGTGCATTACAGCTTTACCCACTGATTGGCTCACTAGTTATCCCTGGGCACACATTATTCTCAAGCACTTTTCTAAGGGATGCTTATACAGTAATAAATATGAACTGTTCTCCCCAGCAGCCCTCAAAATGACTAATCTGGTGCATTATCTCACACTAATCTTTTGAAGAAAGTACTGTTATTATCTCCAACTTTACAGATAACAAACTCAGGCTATAAAAACATTGGCCCATAGCCAGTAAAACGACAGAAACAAGATTCTATCCAGAGTGTCTCTAAATTATATTTATTTACTTACATTGTTCACATGGAGGCTACAGAACAACTTGTGTGAGTCAGTTCTCTTGTTCTACCTCATGGGTCCCAGGGATCAGACTCAGGTCATTAGGTTTGGCAGCCAGTGTCTACCCACTGAGCTATTCCACTGACCTACCATGGTCTAGTTCTTAACCATCAACTAGATGGGCTAGACCAAGGCAAGGTTTCTCAATTCTTTTTCCCCTAGTAAAACCCTCCTAAAGAAACTTTTAGACATTTTCTTCTGCCAACCATGTTGGCCCCTAGAAGTTTTAGTAACATAGATATGCTTGATATCTGTATATATTTATATACATCTCTCTGTACTTTATACTTTTTAAAAAGTCTATGTCATATACACTGAAGAACCAACTTTTGTTCTCTTGATGGCCATACCTGAGAATGCATACTCTGGGATGGTTTCTCATTTCTAGCACTGTTGATACTTTAGTTCAAACAACCTCTGATGTGGGGTGCTATCCTGTATATTATGGAATGCTGAACATTATCCTTAGCCTGTATCCAGCAGAAGCCCATGGCACTGTCCAAACCAAAATCATGTTAAAATCTTTTCCAAAAAAGCCCCTATCCTGAAAAAAATGTAGCTAGGTGCTGCCATTTATGTAAGGACTGATCTTGTTCATAACCAACTGGAATGAGCAGGACACACAGACTGCACATGCTACATCTCTGTAGTTGGGATGAAGCAGCAGGCGTAATGGCAGCAATAGTGACAAGGAGATCATAACTAGTTTAGACACAGCAGGGAAAGAACCCTACATTAGACCAATAAGTGAAAGGACATGAAAGTTTAATAACTCCATTTATAAAGTGTCACAGAACAAGGCTAACCCCTTGTTAGATCTGTAAGACAAACGATCTAGCTCTAAGTATATAAGGCCATAACTGAGTCCTGGGAGAGCAGTGCATTCTACAAATGGACTTCCACAGTATCCATATAATATACTAGTCAAGAAGCAAAGCCAGAATTAAGAATACACAAGTGGTGATGGAAACGACAGCTCTGAGAGTTCTAGATGCAGAACATATACCAAAAACAACTAGGGGGCATTTAGATCATCACAAATTAGTCACAGGGTAGCTTTCGGGAACAGATTAATAAGAGGCATCTTGCATGATTATATGTAACAGAAGGGCTGAAAGTGACTCTGGTGGGACCCTGATGTCAAAAAGAGAGTTAAATGGCAGAGGCGGTCTGAAACCCTGTGCCAGGGATTTAACTCCTAACAGCCTGTATCTTCACTTCTAAATGTGAGTGAAGTTCCTCTAGTCACAGAATATGCCGAGGATTATATCAGAAAACTTGAAAGTAAGTGGTGTATGGGTGCACAACAGCATAATAAATATTTACTGTTTTTAATAAAGTTTACACTTTATAGTGTCAAGGTGAAGACCAACAAACAGACCTCTGACCACATATGATTTAGATATTGAAGAGGAGCTTAAAATTAAACATCATAGCTAAGATTTGTAGACTGTATACAGATGTAAATGTTAATGACTAAGCAGAAGTGAACAGAAAATTGATGATTCTGTAACACAGTAAAGAATTTAATATTCAAACAAAAAAACACTAGAATTTCCATTAAAATACAAGAATTTCTATTGTAGCAAGGGACAAAACAAAACTGTGCCCACTTCCAATGTTATTTAATACTGATATGTAAGGCAATTAGAGGAAGAAAGCCGGGATAGCTAAAAAGTTAACCAAAACTGGGGCTAGTAAGATGGCTCAGTAGGTGAAGGTACTTGCCACCAAGCCTGACAACATACATTCATCTCTAGAATCAAATAAAGATGGAAGGAAAGGGCTGGGGCTGGGAGCCATGTCTTTAATCCCAAAACAGGGAGACAGGCAGGGAACCTGAGGCCAGCCCGGTTTACACAACAAGTTCTAAGCCAACCTGAACTACATAGTGAGTATCTGTATCAAACAGAAAGAAAGAAGGAGGGAGGGAGGGGAGAGAGGAGAGGGAAAGAATCAACTCCACAAATTGGTCCTCTGACCTCCACATGTGCCATGTCAAATGCATGCATGTGCACGCACGCGCGCATACACACACACACACACACACACACACACACACAGAGAGAGAGAGAGAGAGAGAGAGAGAGAGAGAGAGAGAGAGAGAGAGAGAGAGAGAGAGAGAGAGAGAGAGAGGAGTTTACACCATAGCAAGAGTCAAGGTCTTTGGTTATTTATCTGGGCTGGAAAAGGAGCTGAGTTAAAGGGGAACTAAGCACAAAGAATTCATAATTAACAGCCCTCCCAGGGTAAGCCTAAGAACATCCAACCTCAACTACACAAGGCCCTTTGCTGCTGGTGTACTTAGGGAGTTTTGGTGTTACTATTTTGTTTTGTTATTTTCAAAACACACATGCCCAGAATTGTCCCTCAAACACTGATGCATTCAAGTGGAGTAAAACAGGACCTCAGACAAATTAATCCCTAGTTACAATTATTTTTTATTGTTTTATTTTAAAGAAAGTTAACGACTGCTCTACGCCATGAATAATTGTGTAGAAGACTGTCCTGCACCACAGGCCAGCAATCCTCAAGCAGAATATCATGATAAACTACAACATCAAAATAACAACAGCAACAGCAAAACTCCCTAATTCTCTTCTAAGATACATGAATAATTCTGTTAAAAGGAAACAGAACAAAAAGCAGTCTGCCTTATCCCAGGGCCAACCTCACTCCAACTGTGCTGTGCTACAGACTTTACTCTCCAGGGAAAGAGAAAACAGAGGTCCACAGGAACTGAGGGCAGGGGTTGATCAAAGGTAGAGTCTCCAATGTCACTAAAGAATTCTAATTTTCCTCCCCTGATAAATGGCCAGGAACACACAGGTATAGTTAGCTGAAGGCCACAGGTCAGCGCCTGCAGTGAAGACTGGAGTTGGGCTGTGTGACTTCACCTACATGTGTAAAGAATGCATGGGGGCCACAAGGGATCTTGAGTGACACTGACAAGGCATAATGACATGCACAAGAAGTGTGGCAGTTGACAGTAATAGAGAAAGATCACCAAGTCAAAGGCAAAGGAGAAGAAATCTACAGTGGAATGAGAATTATGTTATAAATGAGAATTCTGAAAACTTAACTTTGGACAATAAAATATGGCTGACGCTTGCAGGCACTACAGAGTCTGAGTGGGGAGAGTGGCACAATGAAATAACCCTGTGAAATAGAACATTTGGTTGGCCTAGACTTTTAACTGGGAAATTGGGCTAAAGAGCTGGCTCAGCAGCAGTAAGAGCACTTGATGTTCTTGCAGAGGACCTGGGACGGATTCCCAGCACCCACGTAAGAACTGCACAACCATCCGAAACTTCAGCTCCAGGGGATCCCATTTGACATTTGTGGGCACCAGGCACACATATGGTACACGCACACACACACACACACACAGAGAGAGACAAAGCATTCAAACACATAAAAAGCAAATCTAAATAAATAAATAAATAAAAGTATGTGCCACTAAGTACGGCTGCATTAAAAAGTCAATTAGGAGGAAAAACATGGTTAAATCTAGCTGGATCCTGGATTGGGAAGTTTGTCTAGAAATGGCATTTGTAAAGATAACTGGGCAAGTCTGACGCAGACTAGACAGTCCGTCTTAGCAAATGACTGTCAGATACTGTCAGTGTGACATGTGTATTACTACTGTGCTCATCATTAGAAGGGAGATGAGGCGGAGGGTGAAGTGTCCCGGTAATGAGTCCCATAGACTTTGTGTTAGATTAGCTATACTTTTTTAACTTTTCAAAACATTTTCATATTTCATGTTACCAAAATGCCAAAAGAAAAATAAATTTTAGAATCTCTTTTATCACCTGCCAAGCCCACTTTGTTTCCGCCATGAGGTCAGAGTTGCTTGTGGAAATAACATCTAACAGCATAACTGTAGTGTAGCGTGAATTAAAAAAAAAAAAAAAAAAAAAAAAAAAAATCAGGGCTAAGTGCAAACAGTAACTGTTCTCACTTAACAGTTTGTTTTTATGTCCTCTGACTGTTTCAGATACTGTCCCAAGATGTTACTCTTATAGCACAAATCATATTCTCAGATTTAAAAAGCAACTCCTTACTGAGAGGTCAATACTAACACTGAATACATAACAATAGAATACCTGATAACAGCAAAGCGTTATACCCAAGAGCATTTTTTCTTTTAATGAACAGTCTTTTCCTCAGAGTACAGATCCATTTGCCTGATAGGAAGGTAATGAAACCAGAACACAAAGAACAAAGCTCATTGAGACCCACCACAGGCACACAAACGCATCCCCTACACAAATGGACTAGCCCACCGCACCCCCAAAACCCCAACACGAGCAGGCTATCACCGCTACACCCCCCACACACAGGTGGAATAGCTCCCCCAGCAGCAGCAGCAGCACCCTGCATGGGCAGACAGCCCCCACCCCACCCCCCTGCCACCACATGGGTGAACTACCTCCTGCATGAAAGGACAGGAAGACTTGAGGACACTGAAGGGATTAGTCATACCCTAGTCTCATCATCTCTAATTTATTCATTAGGAAATAAGCAGCTTTATATAGGAAGGCACAGGTGCTCATTCTGATGAGAATAAGGTATTGAGATTTTTTTTTTTTTATTTTGGAGCCTTCATTTTGCACACTTGTGTGTGTGTTAAATGCCTGCTTCCAAATAGCTTAGTACTATAGGGCAGTAGTCCACTTAAAATGTATCTGTCACAGACAAAATCTCTGAAAAGATACATTTGGAAAATTGTTATAAATGGCACAAGTCTTCAAAGACTAATCCCAGTCTGAAAAAAAGAGTTAAAGATGATACAGCACAGAATTCTGGGATGAATCTCAGAGCAGAAATGGCAATTGGCAAAATCCACATAAAACCTGTGGTCCATTAATATTCTACACCAATGCAATGTCTTCATTTGATAAACACATTGTGGTTATGCAACACTTTGATATAAAAGGAAGCTGGGGAAGGTACATAGAAACGGCACTATAACTTTTCTATAACCCTAAAAGTATGTGAAAGTGGAAAGCTTTAAGGAGGATAACAGGTGGCTGGACCTGTTTAGCTTATGTCTAGACAACAGTATAACAAGAGGGAAAGGGAAGAAGGAAGGATGGGCGGGCTCCAGGAGTCAAGCTTCTCAAACTGTGACTAGGTTTCCTGGCTGGCCCTCAGGGCTCTACTTGGCTTACACAAGGCTCTACAGAATGGGACTTTCTTCCCGCCCCCCACCCAACCAAAAACCTTACAAAGGAAATGGCTTCTTTTCCCTGGGTTTTCTTTGCTTTCTTATCTTAGCAAAAAGTGAGAGTCTGGCATCAACCATACAAGTTCTGAGAGGTAAGAGTTCAGGCTCCAGAGGACCAAGGAGGAGAGCCCATGGCTTCCCAGTGCTAGCAAGGAATGTGCGAGAACCTTCTCCCCCCACCCTCCCACCCCCGCTTCCCAGGGACACCTGAAGAAATCAGACTCCCACTACCCCTCTACTGTACTTTAGTAGAGTTCACCTAAGTAATTTACAAAGTCAGGGAGAGGTCAATGTCTGCTGAGTTCTTGGCTCTCCCTGTTCTTGTACCCAGGCGTCCAAACACACCTAGCAAATGCTTCTCACCTCCTCCAGCCACAATCAGAGACAAGGAAAATGAATTTAACCAAATAACATAATGAAACAATCTCATCCCAGTACAAAACTAGAAAAAAAAAGAATCAAAGTTGTCCTGCGAAGCATATCAGTGCAGCAAAGAACTTTAATTGGGACTAAGTTTGAATTTAAAGGTACTTTAAAAAAAAAAAAAAAAAAACCTTGCCATTATCAAAGACAAAAATGCTACTGAAATGTTTTCTTCACTATTCTATTGAATACGCAGCTTAAGGCAATGACCCTTGTGTCAGACAGAGCTGAGGGGGTCGAGAAGGCGTATCAGGTCATGCTCACAACACAGCTGATGGAGGCCAAGTTGGCAAACTGACCACTCCCTCCTTTTCAAAATAGTCTTTCTTTTGGCTCTATTCCTCTTCATTTTCCTGCCATTGTTACCTTCTTTGCCCATTTTTAGATGCTACTGGATCTTAGAGTTCTGTCCAACAATATTTTTTCTTAATAGATACAACACAGTATCTATATGGCAATAACTTCAAATAATGTTCACCCCACATGACTCTCCTGATCATTCCTCTTCAACAGTCTGAACTCAAGTTCTCCAGTCTCAGAGATGCCCTCAGTACCACTCACAATACTTCGCTGGCCAATTCACTTCCCCATTCTCGACAGGAAAGCATTCCATATCCGGATCCTGTTCCGACCTAGAACACCCCCTGCATCTCCTCCCTCACTTCAACAGAAACACCCTGTGCTTCAAGCAGGCTACACAGATCCTACAAGCTGGCCCCGACTGTCAGCTCTTCCTCCATCAGCACTCACCCTTACCATTTTCTAGGAATTTAGACCAAAGAGCAACAACATGAATATTCACCCTAAAGTCTTTTAAAGAGTAAAAATAAAGTATTTGACTTGTAATCAAGGAAAGGATTTGCCACACAATAACACTGTGGTCTTTCAGCACTATTAAGAACTCACTTTCTCTCATGGAAACATCAGTCAAGAGAAAACAGGAGGTTCTGAAAACTTCAAAGCAAACTGACCCATTTTTTTTAAGGGAGGAAGGGAGAGGAAGGGAGAGAGAGAGAGAGAGGACATGAATATACTAGCACCCACAGAAACTAGAAATGGACACAAATCCCTTGGAGATAGAGTTATAGGCAGTTGTGAGCCCCTGTATGTTGTTAAAGGTGAAATACTTTCCACAGTTTCAGAAACCACTGTAAGCCATAAAATCATTTAACTGCTGGAAACTAGAGGAGTTTGTTTTTTTTTTGCAGCCGGTGAACACACAGATTTAACCAGGAAGTCCTATCACTTCGCTTACTTGACAAGTTAAAACTTTCAGCATTTCACAAATGAGGATTTTTAGAGAGGAGTTGAAAAGTTAGTGCTATCCTCTTGGAGTCTGGTTTCGGTTCCATGCCTTCCTCTGTATACCCCTGTGTCTGTCTACTTGTTTAAGGTGGTACCTATACAGTTAGTGTGGTGGCTTGTTTTCTGCTCTTGTTATAAACATTCAAATCTTGTCATTTTAAGCCAGGCAGTGGTGGATCATGCCATTAGTGCCAGCACTTGGGAGGCAGAGACAGGTGGAGATAGGTGGATCTCTGAGTTCAAGGACAGCCTGGTCTATATAGGAGTTCCAGGACAGCCAGGGCTACATGGAGAACCCCTACCTTAAAAAAAAAAAAAAAAAAAAAAAAAAAAAAAAGCAAAAATGATCCCCATAGGCCCCCTACATTTGAATGTTTTGTCACCAGAGAATGGAACGATTTAATAGGATTAGAAGGATTAGGAGGTGTGGCCTTATAGAGGAAGTGTGTCACTGGGGGAGGACTTTGAGATCTCAAAAGCCCTTGCCAAGTCAGTCTTTGCCTCTCTCTTTGCCTTCAGATCAAGAGATAGCTCTCAACTACTTCTCCAGCACCATTCCTGCCACCATGTCTGCTGCCACCATGATAATGGATTAAACCTCTGAAACTGTGAGACAGCCCCAGATAAATGCTTTCTCTAAGAGCTGCCGTGGTCACGGTGTCTCTTCACAGCAACACAACAATGACTAAGACAGTAAATTATAGGCATGTCTCGATCACTCCTAAGCATTTGAGCACACCCATTAGCTAGAGGGTTTGATTTTAATCACTTTATTTGGAGGCAGGATCACATATAGCTCAGGCTGGCTCAAGCTCTGTGTAGTCCAGGATGACCCTAGACGAGACTGTGTTAGATTACAGTCTTGTAACCCAAGGTCTGGTTTATGCAATGCTAGGATTTGAACATGGGGTATCAGAATATCCTACATAAGCATACTGCCAAATGAGTTACATCCTTAGCCCTTGCTAGCTAGGGTTCTGAAGACACCAATCTTAAGAGAACAATTGTATGAGCTTTTATTAATCTTTAAAACCTCTCAATCTTTGGGAAAGAAATGGCTTGAGGGCTTCAAGGAAATCTTTACAGATGATAAAGATCAACTACAAAAATATTAACGAAGGTAACTAGTGAAAAGTCGGAACCATAAATTTTATAAAAATGATTAAAGCCCTTCAGTGGTAGCTCATGCTTTTAATCCTAGCACTTGGGAGGCAGAGGCAGGAAGATCTGTGTGGGTTCAAGACTAGTCTGGTCTACAAGAGCTAGTTCCAGGACAGGCTCCAAAGCTACATAGAAAAACCCTGTCTCAAAAAAACTTTAAAAAAACTTTAAAAAAAAAAAAAAAGATTAATTTAAGCTAATCACTCCATCACTCCACAGGGTACTTAGCATATTACTATATACATATAACTGTACAAAGCTGTACACACAAAACCCACACACTGCTGCACTTTGAGTGACTTACAACTTTTCTGGATTTGATTTTTAATTTACAGCCACAGACACGACAACCTCCCCAAACCCCCATTCTGCGCCCAACTATTTAGTTTGGTTTTGGTGGATAACCTAAAGAATGTTCACGTACATACTATGATTACAATCAACAAATACTCAAAGGAGACACTGAACATGTGTTACATCTGGCCCCTGCCCTCGCTGAATTGATAAAGCATGCGGCAGTAAAGCCAACAGGGAGACAAAGATACAGCTATACAATGGTGAAGCACCATGGGAGACACCGACCAGATGAAATGATGGTGCTGTTCACAGATGAGGGGCTGGGCCTCTGTGTGATGATACTGAAGCCCAGCCCTAAGCAACCTGCAACAACCAGCCTGAGAACAACCGGGAGGGCAGAGGCTCCTTTCACAAGACACAGCAGGTGCAAAGCTCCCACTAGAGGAGGCGGCTTAGCGGCCTGAAGTGAAAGAAAGGAGGCCATGTGATTCCAGCATAGGGGAAACTGCACAAACCGTACGGAAAGGCAGGGCTGGCTTCAGTGTGGTCTCAGTAGAGAGGCTCAATTTTTATTTTAAGCTCTAAGGTAAAGCATGCATAGATGTTAAAAGGGAGAAGTGGTTGTTTCTAGCTCCATCCATTTTACTTAACAACTGGCTAATATTCCATTGTGTAAATGTACCATTTTAATTATCCATTCATCACCTAGGCTGTTTCCAATTTCTAGCTGTTAAGAATAAAGCAGCAATAAACATGGATGAACAAGTATCTCTGTAGTAAGGTACAGAGTCCTTTGGGAATATGCTAAGATGGTAAAGCTGGAATCATCAATTTTCAGCTTGTTGAGGAACCTCCACACTGATTTCTACAGTAGCTATACAAACTTACTAGGTGAGGTATCTCAGACCCAAAAGACAGACACTGAACATTTTCTTGTATATGGTGATAGGAGCTGTACAAACATACTAGGTGAGGTAACTCTGACCCAAAAAGACAGACATCATTTTCTTTTTATATGGGGATGCTAACTTTTGAGTTTTAGATGTGTGTTTCAATCCACATAATACCAGATAGTAAGGATCTTCCAAGGAAGGGAAATAGAATACAGTGTTATAAAGAGACAAAGAAGAAACTAGAATAGGAAGATTAAACGGGGAGGGGAGGATGGGAGGGAAGCGTAAAGGAGGAAATATGGGGAGAGACAACTAATACTAAAGGCCCTTTGGAATAATATATATATATATATATATATATATATATATATAGAGAGAGAGAGAGAGAGAGAGAGAGAGAGATATGAAAGGAATTTAATGAAATTACCATATAATGGGACAGACAATGACTTAACTAGATAGCTTACACAACCAAATAAAACCTCCAATATCAGGAATGGGTTACATCTTGTTAAGCCATTGGCCAAAGGGGACACACAGACACCCCCAGGGAAAAAAATTACAGGCTATTATCAATGCTATTGGTTATCCTTCACAGCCTAATGATAAGCCCCTATGGTTGAAGACAGCACTTACTATGTCATGGAACATGGAGCCCAACTGCAGCTTAACTTCTACTGACTAACTTTATAATGCTGGAAGGAGGAGAAAAGTAATCATCAATATCTTCCGGCTATGACCCCTGTGACCTACAAGAGCGATGTTACAGAAGTAACCAACTGCTTTTTTGTTTTTAGATTTACTTATTATATACAGTGTTCTGCCTGCATGTATCCCTGCAGGCCAGAAGAGGGCACCACATCTCATTACAGATGGTTGTGAGCCACCATGTGGTTTCTGGGAATTGAACTCAGGTCCTCAGCCAGTGCTCTTAACCTCTGAGCCATCTCTCCAGCCCACTGATTGATTTTTAAAATCGGAATTAAGATCCACTCCTTAATATAGAACCCATACCTCAAACTGTTAAAGTAGCCAAGAACCTGAGACTAGGTGTGTCACAGACCCTAGGGGAAAACCTACTACTATTTTTCTGCTAAATGAACATTCTAATGGCATTGCTATTTCTATAGATCAGTGCATTATTGCTAAGCCCTCATCAGACAAGCTTGTTCTTGCAGTAGATGACAACTAACAATGAAACCCACAACTGGGCAGTGTGCAGAGTGGGCTTTGGAGCACTCTGCCCTAAATGAGATGACTTTATGGAACTCCTCCTCCTTATGCAAAAGGGGAGGCAGGAAGACTTTAAGAGCTAGAAGTTAAGGAAGGCTCCAAGGAAAGGGTGTCTTCCAAGCACAACAGTGCTGATGCACATATGAACTCATGGTGACCACACAGCACACACGCACGCAGACCCACACAAGCGTCAACCAGATAAAATCCAAGCACTGAAAGGGGGAAGTGGGTACCAAGTCCTACCCCTCACCTAGAAGCAATGTGTTACTGAAACTCGCTGGGAGAGGAAAAACCAGTGAAGTAATGCTGGGTATATTAACCACACTCTATAGCAGGCCCCATGCTCACAAAATGGACACCACATTTTCTGTGTGCATGCTTATTTTGTTTGGTTTTTTTTTTTTTTTGCCTTTGGGGGATTTTGTTTGTTTTGGTTTTTGGTTTGTTGCTTTTGGAGATTTTTGTTTTGTTTGAGAGAAAGAATATTTACTTGGGTAGATAGGGAGTTGGGGAGACTATGGGAGGAGTTGAGGAGAGGAAAGAATATAATCAAAATATATTGTATGAAAAAAATTTAAAGCAATAAATACAAAAGGGGTGGCACCAACTGATTTAAGTCTTCTGCTTATTCTAAGAGTTGTAAAGGTGTAAGATATCAAAGATCAGTTATGTGGCTGGTACAACAGTATACTATATATGCTGTTATATATATAGGGTGTAATCTAATATAGTGTGTAATATAATAACAGTGTAGACTAAACAGCCTGGAGCAGGGAGTGAAAGGAAGAGCTGAGCTACTCTTGACAGCAGACTTGGTTAAGGTAAGGGTGTGTGTGTGTGTGTACAGCAAGAGCAAGGGAATGGTCCATTGCCATCATACCATTAACCCATACACAACAGTGAAGAAAGGTTTCTTTTCCTCCTCTGCTTATTCGTTAGTTTGTTTTGGAATGGGGGCATCCAATTAAAATTCAGAATGGTGTTTTGTTGTTGTTGTTGTTGTTGTTTTATTGTATGGGTGTTCTGCCTGTGTGTTTGTGCATCACTTGTGTAGCTGGTGTACTTAGATGCCTAGAAAGGGGCATCAGATGCCCTGCACTGGAATATGGACAGTTGTGAACCACTGTGGGAGTGCTGAAAATGGAACTCAGCACTCTGGAAGAGCAGTAAGCACTCTTAACCACTGAGGCATTGTTAAAGCCCCTCAGAATGGTTTTACACATGATTTCTCTTAGATGCCTCAAGACAGTCCTGAAGACATGACTACCAGCTTGGAAGTTAAAGCCAGGCTAGGAGTTACCAGTATACTAATCACATTTTTTGAACTTACCTAGCAGGGAGTATATAAATGAATGAACCACACTCCAGGTATTCTGACCAGAACAGGCTTATACATGTACACATTTTTAATACTGGCAGGTAATGTTTTTATGACAGCTAGACTCTGGGGAGAGGCAAGTCCCAGAACTGCACTCAGGGATTCATGTATGCTTGATAAGCATTCTACCCTCAGCCTATCTTAATGTAAATACATTTTAGTGTATTTCATCATCTAATATGTAATTCTTTATGGAAGAGCAGCATGTAATAATAATGGTTTCACTCAATAAATTCAGGGCTACCAAATCTCTTTTCTAGGCATACGATACGGCATTATAGAGAAAAATTCTAATGACATTCTTTCAAATGTCATTTGCTGAAGGCTATTCTCAAGGTGAATCATCAATTTCATAAATACTTCCTTATAAAATACTCATGAAGTAGGTCACACCTGAGCAAATCAAGGTCCAGGAAGGGAATCTTGCCCAAAGAACACAAATCAACAGCAAGGCCCAGATTCAAAAATCAAGATAACATCTAATCCAGTGAACTTTTTCATCCCCACCCCCCAATAAGCTAACCTATCTCCAAAAAGTCTCACCTGTGACAACATTGTAAGGAGATAAAAGGGGTAAACAAGGAGAACAGAAGACAATCAGATGAGTAGCAAGCTTCTCTTCTTGTTTTCTACTACTTAGAGCCATAACCTAACTACAGAAACTGTAACTTGCCCCTTTAAAAGACTTACAAAAGCTGGGAGACAGAAAAGGGGTGTGTGCTTGCACACACAGACACATACACATATGCCCGCAAGGATCCTCAACTTTGGCTTCAAAAGGTCCTGTATAAATCCTGGTTCACATATCTGCCTAAGGCAATAAAACAAGTCACAGTGGCTCAGCCTTGTAAGGACACTTATCTGAGCTAAGAACCTGTACACATGCTCAGTAAAGTCACCATCACCTGCAACTATTATTGGAAGAACACATGAATAATACCACGGTTAAGATTTTAATGCAGAAGGCAAGATTTTGCTTTGATTTTGATATATTATGTCACACTATCTATCTCAATACTATATAGCACTAGCATGTTTCCTAAAATGCACAAGTCCTCTTTGCTGACTCCCCTGTGACCACAGATTCTGATAATTCATCAACCCCTACAGTTCTAATGCTTGCTGCTGCTCATTATCCCTGGGCTAGACTTTAGCCCTGATAGAAGAAAGTGAGTCCTGGTCATTTCTAATCATCTGTTTAACTTCTCATTACTGTGTGTCTTGCACTATTTTAAGTCCTGAGAATACAGCAAGGAACAGAATGAAGCTCCCTCCTGGCCAGAACGTGTGGTCTATTTTTAGCTTATACAGTGAAACAAGGTAACAAAAACATAAGTAAGTACGTGCATGTATCAGCCCACAGAAAATGTTATTTAGAAAGCAGGCAGAAGCGTTTAGAAGCTGCTATGTAACCGATCAGGCAAAGCCTCCCATGCCAGAAACCTGAAATAATCTAACCAAAGCAAGCCATAATCATCTGGAAAGGAAAAGTCTTTCTCCCCACCCCCACTTCCCCGACTAAGAAGGAAGAGCAAGTGCAGACAGCACAGGACACAGTGGCAATACATCAGTTGCTGGGAAGACAACTAAGCAGGTGAACTGCTTGTGGACCACTGCATGTGGACCCGGGCAGAGGCACGAGGAAAAACAGGTCTCAACAGAACAGTCATTCTTTCCTCTAGCGTCTTCAGTGGTTGTTAATTTTACAAAGAGGCTTAGGGCCAAACCTTACAGCACTTAGCCACAAATCCTGACTTCCCGACAATCACTTTGTCTTAAACCACCTTCCAGGACCCAAGACAAGCCCACTCTGAAAGCTCTGTGAGTCTGAGGAGCCTCACAACCAAAGCCATGAAGGTGCTCACCAACGATATCCTATTCCTGGAAGGCACACTGATGTGAACTGAATTTGATCCGCCAAAATGAACCAAAATTACAACGTTTAGTGATAAATTTTCCGATTTTTGACAAGACTGAGCAGGCCCTGTAATAAGCCATCAGCATTTTTTTAAAAATAGCTCCTGTAAGCTCGTGTAAGTCCCTTCAAACACATTTCTATGAGAAATCAGAATCTGCTTGACTATGTGACATTTAGCACACACACTCACCATCCCCCAAGGCATGTTCCTGCCAATTAGTGATACTGAGCAATGAGACAAATAGGCTGTTCTAACTTGTGGCATTTATACTCCTATTTCGGGATTTTCTAATCCAG
Source organism: Phodopus roborovskii (assembly GCF_943737965.1). NCBI lineage: Eukaryota > Metazoa > Chordata > Mammalia > Rodentia > Cricetidae > Phodopus > Phodopus roborovskii. Next base: position 3,589,133 of record NW_026126515.1, on the reverse strand, counting down.
TACCTTTATTCTAGCTCCTTGAAGAACCACGAAGTTGGTAGATATTCCATTAAAATAGTTACTATCCTTCCTTCTAATTACTTTTAAAATGTGAAAGCTTTATTTTCCCAAATGTCCCACCCTAAAATACTGTGTTGTTTTGTTTTAGAATTGTGCTATCACCTTTCAGGAAAACATCCCTTAAAAACACTCTGGAGGGGTGGCTCACGCTTCTAATCCCGTTAACTCCCGAGGCCTGGACTACACAGTGAGTCTCGGGCCAGCCTTGGCTATAGAAGGAACTCTCAGAACACCAAAAACACTTGAGAGAAACTGGCCCTAGTGCACCAAGCAACAGGCGGTACTTTCCTTTTCCCTGCCAGTCAAAGGCCTTGAACCAACGCAGACAAACGGGTGAAATGCCAGCCAGGTTCCCGTGTCTCCCCGCTCCCTCCCTGCCCGCTGCGTTGGCCTGGCAACACCACAGCCCCTCGCCGCGGGGCTGAGCCGAAAGGAACCCGCACCCAACCGATGAGCGGTTTGCAGAGGCACGAGCCCGCCCCGGGTTCCCCCCCAGCACGGGGAGCCAGTGCGAGCCGGGACACCCCGCGACTCCGGAGGCTCCAGGCGGAGCGCGCACGGCCTCTCCCAGGCTCCGCAGAGCCGGGGCCGAGGTGCGGGAGGAGTGAGGTCGGAAGGGAGCCCGAGGCCGGGGAGTACCGGGGACTCCGAGGGAAGGCCTCGGGGCGCAGTTTACGCAGACCGGCGCGCGAGGCGCGAGGAAGCGGGACCCGGCTGGGGACCGGCGGGAGGGAGGTGCTGAAAACGGGGGGAACCCGGGGCGGGGAGGAGGACCGGGGGAGGGGGGCGTCCGGCCGCCGCCAGGACGGGAGGACGGGGACGCGACCCCCGAGGACCGGACCACCCCACCGCGCCGCGCCCCGCCGCGCCGCACCCGGCCCCCGAGCGACCGCAGCGCGTCCCCGCCCCCACTCACCATGTAAAGCGTGAAGGGCAGGCCGAGCAGAAAGAGCCACAGGTAGAGGTGGAGCGCGTTCACGAAGGTGGCCTGGTGCGGGTCGTAGTACCAGCCGCCGCTGAGCGCGGCCCACACCCCCTGCCGGAGGATCTGCAGCGTCTGCGACCCCATCCCCAGCCGGCGTCGCCGCCGCCGCCGCCGCCGTCCCCGCCCCGGCCCCAGCTTCGGCCTCGTCGCCTGCGCGCCCGCCGCCCGGTCTAGCCCCCTCCTGAGCTCCCGGAGAGCGGCCCGGCGCCGCTGCGCTCGCTGGTGCTCCCGCACGAGGAAGAGGAAGAGACGGCGGAGGAGGCGGCAAGCGGCGGGGCGGAGAGCGGCGAGGAGGAGGAGGAGGAGGCCAGGCTCCGGAGCGCCGCCGCCATCTTGTCTCCAAGCTCCGTGCCTGGCCCGCCAGCGCCGCCGCCGCCGCCGCCTCCACCGCCGCGACCCCCGCCGGCCGCCAGCCCGGGCCTGGCGGAGCAGGCGACCGAGCGCCGGGGAGGACGCGGAAGAAGCCGCGCCCCCTCCGGCTCCTCCTCCCGCTTCCTCCGCCCGCGGAGCGGGCTCCACCGGTACCCGCAGCGCCTCGGTTGCGCGAGCGCCTCCTGTTGGCGCCCGGGAGCAGTGTGCAGACGCGGCCTCAGGCCCGGGTGGGGGTGGGGTGGGGTGGGGAGGGGTGGGGGCACGTGCCAGGGGACCCCACTGCACCGGGCGGGCACGACCCACCCAGCAAGCTCAGATACCACCAGTCCTTAAAGGGGAACGGTCTTCCAGACTGCGAATTGGTAAACCTTGCCTGGCTGGCATGTGTGGCACCTGTCCAAGACCTAAAAACTCTTGGGGGGGGGGGGGTTAAAACTGTCAACATGCACAGCAAGAACTGTGTTAGCCCTTTGGTTGGGTCCGAGGCAGTTTGGGTGAGAAAAAGGACGACAGCGAGAAATGGGAGGGAGCATGCACAAATTAATGCAAATTGCAAGAGGTATAAAAGTATGACGTGAACGAGTTATGTGTACACCGCGACTTTTCTTTTTCATGTGGTGTAACCAGTAGCCATTTTTATCAAGGGACCAATCTCAGCGGGGTTGAAAGATTACCGACTCCACCCAAAGTTTCAATGGGGTCTTTTACTTCTCTTTTTTACAGCTGTGAAGCCTGGCAATCATTCTTGATCCTGTGTAATGTTTCTGAAGTATGTCTGATCCCACTGGATGATTTTTTTTTTAAGGGTTTGAAGGTTGAGTTTATTGTAGCAATAAACATACTCTTTTTTCCCAGATTAAAGTTGCTATTGTTAATGAGGGGGAAGCAAGTGAGCCAAAGTGGTTAAAAACCCATTGCAATGCCTCCGGGTGTCCTGCCACTGTATTGTTGGTTATTTTCACGCCTGTTTCACTTAACCTTCACAACACCCCTTTGAGGGCTTGTGCCATTCAAACTGATTGCCCAGGTTCTCCTAAGTAGTAAGTGTCAGGGAGCTCTAAAGTCGGGGTTCATCCTTGCTTATTCACTTGGGTAGGAATTAGTATAGTCAGCTGTTGTCAAAGGGAGATGGGGGAGCATCACCTGAGAATGACTTAGAAATGGAAATTCTCACATTAACTCAAAGGAAACCCTAAGGTGGGGAGGGAGAGATCCAGCCAGTTTTAACAAACCTTGCAGAGGATTTAAAGGACCAGGTAGAGCAAACATCACTCTCAACTTCTGATTTATTATTGTATAATCATAAAGCTAAGTTCAATAAAATATTTTAAAATTAAAAGTGTGAATAAATTCACATACTTTAAGTGTATGTCTAAAAACAAAATTAAGATGAAATTATTCAGTATTATAATTAAAACAGTAGCCCAATGGCTTGATTCACAGGCACAAGACCATTACGGTGTTCTCCTAAAGGAGACAGGAAAACTCTGAGAAACTGGACTGGATCCCAAGCTTTCCAACACAAAGGAAGATGTAAACAAGCATAAAATTCCAATAGCACATCAGTTTCCATGCCAGCAAACATCCACTGTGGTTTAATAGGAAAAGATGAACTGTCATACAGTGAGGCAGACCAGGAGAAATGGAGTCCATGGAATGAGAGGCAGACCCAGCTGGACCAGAAGAGAATAGTAGGTGGTGGATAAGAACTAACCTGCAGCAAGCCAGGAAGGCAGCCAGCAGCAGGGATCTCCATTTGTGTGAGAAGCCAGGGGACAGTTGCAATGCTTCCTGGAGAGTTCAGGGAGCAGGCAAAAATGAGGAAATCATGGCAAGAATGAGAAGATGCATGGCTTATTGCAAGGCCCCTGCCTCGATGATGAGGTTTTCCAGGTCCAAATTCATATCCTTGAGTTTAGGTTCTGGGAAAATTCTGGTCACCCAGGAGAACAAGACAAGTATCCAAAAACCAAATTTGATGGGTGGCGTGAAACTTAGCATAAAAAAATAGCTTCATGCTTAGAACTGGGACAAAATTTCACACCAAGTGGGTTTGCCTTATGTTGAGGCCCCTGAATGTTAGTGTAAAACCCTAATTCACATCCAATACTCCTGGGCTTAATCCCAGAACCTACAGATGGGAATTACACAGCTACAGTCTCTGGATGAAAAGGGGCCAACAAGATGGGCAGGCCCAGAACATTAAAGGGGGCAGTTAGAAACGATCTCTTTTCTATCTGAACTAGTAGAGCATTTTAGAAAAATGCTAATTAACTAGAGGTTGGAAGAAGGCATAGGAAAGGCTGACCTTCCCAGATGACTGACTCAGTCACGGAGGAACTGGGTGGAGCCTACTTGCCTCTCATCTGTAGCTTTCAAAATGTTTATAAGTACTCCCACAAGCTCCCTTTCTCCACAGGGGCACAGAAAGGTTAAATGGTCTGCCCCAGGTTATGCACTCTGCCATACGCTTAAAATGTAAGAGCAAGACAAAAATAAAGAGATCTAATTTGCTAAATGTTAACACTCTTAGCCAGATACAAAAGTCATCAATAATGTTACACTTAACATGTCAGAGTTAGCAGCCCGTGACATTCTACCAAACCAGCCCCTGACATTGGCTCATCTTTCAGCTGATCCTATTAAAGTGACAGCCCCTGACTAGCTCATAGGCCCCTTGGGGACTGGGAACACCCATAGCAGATGCTTTCTCCAGCCCTGAAAGGGACAAAGCTGAACTTGCAAAAAGCCTCTAATGACTCCACCCAAGCCTACCTGGGACAGAGGCATCCGTTCTACAGTTCTGTCTCCTAGGTGGCAGTCCCTTTGTCCATGTGTCTTGCCAGCTACCCAAAGCCAAAACTTTCCATGTCTTTTCTGAGACCAGATCCTCTTTCCTCTCTTAGGGGAACCAACATTTACTTGCTGGCTCAGACTTGGGCCTTCCCCTATGACCTAAACCCCTGTGTCCCTTCTCCTACCCCCTCCCCTCACTTTGTTGCCTTATCACAGCTCCTGGCGGATGCAGTCAGCAGCCCTTACCCACCAGCCAATTGCCACCAGTCTCTCCCTCTTCAAAACCTTTGTACCTTCTACCAGCAAATTAATCTCCCTAATCTACTTTTCTTAAAAGCCTTTAATTCCCTTCAGTTACCTACGGGAGTAAAGGCATGGTCCTTAGCCAAGCATTCACAGCTCCCTATAGCCTGAATATTTTCTTTCATTCAACTGCCTCTGCTCCCCAGCAGGACCCCATTTTATTGGTGAATATCAGCATATATACTTAGTATGTTTATCAGCCCATCCAGTTATTAATCTGCTTGTGTGCTCCAATGGACACTGTATAGAGAAACCCTTAGTCCTTTACCTGCCTTCTAAAATCCGTAGTGACTACTCCATTCCTCCCCCACCCCTTTTTTTTGGAAAAACCTGGCCAGGTTTTTACAGGTTCCACTCACTTAGCACTTAATTGTCTGTTACTTTATATGCCTCCAAATGTAATACATTCCTTGAGGGCAAGGTGTTTCTCAGTGTGCCCCAGGTGCCCATCGGAAAGCTGTTATGATCAGTCCACTCAGTACAGACGGCTGCAGATAGCACAGAAACCCAGTGACTTTCCAGTCAGGTATTAAAACCTATGTGTTTCATGCCACATAGGTTTTACATGCCAACCACAGTGTCACCTCCCTCTTCTCTTCTTGTCCCCAACTAAATCTGTTTTTTTAAACCATGCATTTGATACTTCTCCTACATTTAAAAAATTCCAGCAGCCGGGCAGTACAGAGGCAGGTGGATCTCCGTGAGTTCCAGGCCAGCCTGGTCTGTAGAGCAAGTTTCAGAACAGCCAGGGCTACAGGAAACCCTGTCTCAAAAAACCAATATAAACAAAAAGAGAAACCAAAAAAGCAAAACAAAAAAAACTCTTGCAGTTTAGAAGATCAGTCCAAGAAAGGAAAAAAATGAAGAAAAAAAAAAATGAAGAGAATTTGGAGGAGAAGAGAAGTGCCCTAGAATTATCTTCTGGTTCTCTATTTAACTATTTGCCATGTGCTACTTTATATCACACCAAGCAGAAAAATGTCAAAAGAAGGCAGGGGAAGAAAGTCCCCAAACCTTACATAATGTAATCAGGAAACACCAGTGTCTGCTTACGAAGTTTGGTTACAAAAAAAAAAAAAAAAAAAAAAAAAAATAGTTTTCTTACTGCCTGGGAGATGGTCCTCATTGGAAATCCCAGTTCAGTCTATTTGCTTTAGAGCATCAGTTCCATGGGGTATGTGTTTTAAGACAAGTTTTCACCAGGCCTGGTGTTGCTTGACTTTAATCCCAGCACACAGGCAGAGGCAGATGGAACCCTGTGGGCCATCCTGGTTTTCAAAAAGAAAGAAAGGAAGAAAGGAAGGAAGGAAGGGAGGAAGGAAGGAAGGAAAGAGGAAATGTTTTACTTGACACTAACCACCTCATTAATTCTCACTGTGGTCTTGTGTCATCCTGAGAGTATGTTGTTGGGGGGGGAGAGCACCTCACTTTTCTTTAATACACACCCAACACTTCTAGAGCAGGAAAAGAGAAATCCGTCAGATGTGGTGAAACTCCCCATGTATTGGGAATTCCTAAATTAGAAATAATATGGGCACTTGTTTTTCATCTGTAAAAGATTCCTCTGGTAGTTTAGTGTCCACATCACATTAAAGAGCTATTTACCTTTCTGTCTCAGGCAGCATAGCATAGTTCCAGCAGGACCTACTGAGCCAAAGGATGTTCTTCAAAGAGCCTGGCCACCTGCTAGTAGCTACCGGGCAGCGTGGGTCACCTGCCTGTGGAGGAGGTGGGCAGAAATGACAGACTTGTTGTCTTGGAAGCTGGATATCTGGCTCTTCGGTCAAGGAGTGCCAGGAACATTCCTTGGAGGGACCATAGTGTTCACAGTGGAAAGATCATCGTGTGTGCAATTGGATAAACCTGGGCTCCATCCACCTTCTGCCACATTCTAAATTAGTCCCAGCCTAAGTGAGTGCAACAGACCAGAACTGAAGAATCCCAGGGTATTCAGTCCTGCAGATTCCTTGCATTTAGTTTGGATGGAGGGTTTTTTCCTTTCCCTAATTACAAAAGTGAAAGTTTCCAAGGATAAAATAAAAAGTCATATCCCTTGGAGATTTTTTTATAGCTTTTTATTTAATGGAACCCTTGATAGTACATGGGAATGTGTTTCTTATTAGTTTTGTTTATTCATTTGGTTTGAGTTTTGAGGTTTAGATAGGGGTGTTGTTTTGCCTGTTTGTTACTGAGAATTGGCCAATGATAATATACATAATATTTTCTAGCTGTGCACAAATAGTACTTCTTCTATACGTATGTATGTTCTAGGAGAGTGATATGCATGAGGTAAAAATCTCTCAAAATCACAGTTGAAAGCAAAACAAAAATTCCCTGTTCTTCTGATGTTCTCCCTTTCTTGGCATTTCCACCCTTTAAACTAGTTATGACCTTGAGCCCTGTGACAAGATTTTCTCTTTGTATAGTCTACAAACCACCCAAATCACAGCCTTCTGCTAAGAACACAGGATTCTGAGCCTGAGGAGTTGGGTCAGTGGTTGAGGATGCTGCGCTTGCAGAGGAACCAGGTTCAGTTTCCAGAATTTACGTTGAGGCTTACAACTGTCTGTGTCTGTAACTCCAGTTCCAGGAAATTTGATGTCTTGTTCAAGCCTCCTCAGGCACCGGTCATGCATGTATGCACACACATACATAGATACATGCAGGAAGGATATTTATGCACATAAAATGAAAATAAATATTTAAAAAACCCTACAAATCTCTTAAGCTCCAATGTATCTACATATGGAGCATTAAAAAAGCCATCACAGCCAGGAAGTGGTGGCTCACACCTTTATCCAGTACTTGGGAGATAGAGGCAGGCAGATCTTTGTGAGTTCAAGGACATCCTGGTCTACAGAGTGAGTTCTAGGACAGCCAGGGCTATACAGAGAAACCCTGTCCTCAAAACAAGACAAAAACAAACAAACCAAAAGAGCCATCATAGTTGTTAGGTGTCTCCAACTTAGAGGATTAGTATAGATACCTATTTCATATACGTATGTGTCTATGTGTCTTTTACTGTGCTAGGTAGAGATGGAACCTGGGACCTTTCAGACCCCATCACCAGTTATTTCCTAGACTCCAAATCCAGAAAGTGCTGCCCAGTCCCTATCGCGTTTAACCTCTTCGTCGGGGTCATCACTCAATGTCCTTGGCTTCCAATCCTTGCCTGTTTGTTCACCTGCATCAAGTCTCCTCTACAAAATTCTCACTTTCTTCCCACTCATCAAAGGATTTATAAGGAGAGGGGACATCTCCATCAATCATCTCCATTATGCTTTTTGGTCTAAAAGACATGATAGTTAGCTTTCCAGTCTGACCCAGACGTGACCCTCAGTCTTGTGAGGTAACAGACAATGAAAACAAATTTCTCAAGAGATGATTAGAACTAGGACATCTCAAAACATTCCTGGGAACCATGATCGGGAGAACACAGATGTGAATCCTGCTCTCAACCTCACAGCTGGAACCTGTATTTGTTGTATTGGGGGTTGTTTTAAATGCCTCAGATATAGGAAGAGTTGCTACATTTTTTTAAATCAACATTTAGATTATGTATTTTTTTTCAGTGCTGGGAATAAACCCAGGGCCTTGTAAATTCTAGTCAAAAGGTCCGCCATTGACCCCACACACCCCAGCCCCAGGTTTGTCTTTTGAAAACCTGAAGTAGCTTGCATCTGACTGGTCATTTATTGGCTAGTATTTAACCCGTGTGTGTGTGTGTGTGTGTGTGTGTGTGTGTGTGTGTGTGTGTGTGTGTGTGTGTGTGTGTGTGTATAAGAAAGATACAGAAAAGTGAGCACTTAGCCAGCAGGCCCCTACCCAGTTACAACCACTTGTAATGTGTGATATCTTGGTCCTTGCTCTCTACACCCTTCCCCTTCTGCTCTGTGCCATATTCTTGGTGGAATCCAGTGTCTGATTTGGAAAATTTTTATGTCAACACATGCCATGTGCTTTGGCAGTTTGCTCAGTCTGAGAAACTTCAGGAGACATTTTTTCCTTCTGACTTGCCCATGTGTTTCTTTTAGAATGTTGGCAACACTCTCTGTGCTTTGTGGGTACTAGCCTGCAGCTGGTTACAGAAGAGTCAACTCTCAGCAGGAAGTCCAGGAGGCCAGCAGGCTTTGGGGACAAGTTATTTAAGCATCTCTCCACTGTGACTGAAGAACCCTGAGGTGTTCTTCTCTGTGTGTTGGCTTTGACCTCAGACTACTTCCTTCATAGAAGCAAAATGGCTGTTACCATTCTTGGTTTCACCCAGAGATGCCATTGACTAGAAGTTCACTTATAAGCAAAGAAATTTCTTTCTCAAGAACCTTGCCATACTTTTTTGGTCATGTGCTGAGTTTTGAGCCAGCCTCTCTTCAGAGCACTGATATACTTTGATTGAGTCTGGCCTAGGTTCATAAACCAATTACTGGCCAGGAAAATGGAATCACCTTCAGGCTCGTCTTTTCCAGATGGGGACTGAGGCATAGAAAATCTGTTGAGAGGGATAAATGCCTAAAGAAAACTAGATTACGTTAGGAATCTGAGAGGAAGACTAGAAGATGAAAGACAACACCCAACCACTCACAGATGCAGAAACCTGGAGTTTGTGCATGCATACTACACATATACGTCACATCTACATAAAGTATTTAGTAGCATTTGGTCTATTATTATTTTTAATATCAGTTTTTAAAGTTTTAATATGTAATAGCTTTACATAATTAAGGACTTAATAAAAATATTTAAAAAAAAAAAAAAAAGCAGATAGTGCAACTTCTCTTTACCATTGCCCCCAGCCATCCAGGCACTGAATCAAGTGACAAAGGGGAAAATTACATTTTACACACACACACACACACACACACTGAGGTCCACCGTCCTATTTTTTAAAGCTATGTTGTGCTATACTGTATGAATGTGCCAGATGTTGCCATGGCTGTGGATGGGCATTTAGCTGGTTAATAATTTGAACAATTTGGGACTGGAGAGCTTTAGGCAGTTACCACTTGCTGCACTATCACAAGGAACAGTCTGAATCCCAGCATTCACACAACAAACCACGTGTCTGGCACACACTTGCAAACCCAGCTCTGAGGAGGGCATAGACATAAGGGTCCTGAGGCTTGCCAGCTTCCATCCTACCTGATAAAACATGAGCCCCAGCGTGAGTGAGAGACCCTGCCTCAAAAAATAGCTGGAGACAGATAAAGGAGGACACCGACACCTTCTTCTGGCCACAGTGTCCATACACACACATTTACGCTCAAACGACAAATTAAAAAGTTAAGTTAAAAAAAAAAAATCAGGTAGTGCTGGGATAGAGCCATTGCCTAATGTGACAAGACCCTGGGTTTGATCTCTGGCACACATGCACACACACACATTGATATTGTGGATAATACTGGGCACCATTAGTTACTTCTCTTGTTTCTCTGACATGTATGACACAAGCGACTACAAGGAGGAAAGATGTATTGTATCAGATCATATCAGTGAAGACATGGCAATCCATGGTGGCTAAACAGGAAGCAGAGAAATAGACCAGAAGCCTGAGGTTTTCAAAGGCCAGCCATTGTCCCCCACTGTCTGCCAACTAGACCCCAGGCACCAACAGTTCCTTAGGCACCACAGGTTGGGAGACTAAATGCTCAAAGCATGAGCCGGGGAAGGGGGGCATTCCAGACTCAAACTATAACACTGTATGTATTTAGTTTTGTGATGTGGGAGACATCTCTGGGGTATAAATCTCTCGAAGCACCCTGGCTTCTGAACCAGCGTATGCTCCCACTGGCGGGGTTTGAAAATACTCTATGAAAATTTCAGAACTATTGTCAACAAAGCTTGTCAAATTTTTGGATCTTCAATAATTTTGATCATCAAAATCTTATGTCTCTAATTCAAAATTTCCCTCTTGTGAGTAAGGCTGAACAGTTTTCATGTGCCAAGACACCATTTGTCTTTACTCCCCCAGGCCCTGCCTGTTCAAATCCATTGCCTCTTTTTCTACGGAATTAACCTTTTGCTTTCTGATATTTATAGATCTAATACACTGAAATAAAAATTATTCACATTAATGCAATATTGTGATTTTTTTTTTCCGAGAGGGTCTCACTATGTAGACCAGGTTGGCCTTGAACTCATAGGGATTCCAAACTCAGACATTCTCCTGCCTCTGCCTCCCTGGTGCTGGGAGCAAAGGTGTGTGCCTCTATGTGAAAGCATATTGTGATGTTTTAGTAAATAATCTCATTGGATAATGTGTAAATCAGATTAAATATATTCATCTCCTCACACATTTCTTTTTAGTGAAAACAATTTAAAAAATCTTCCCTCCTACTTGAAATATATAGCCTATTATTATTACTATCCTAGTTACCCTACTATCATACCAGAACCAGATATGCCTAACTGTAACTCAGTGCCCATTCATCAGCATGCCCCCCACTACCATCAACACACACATACTGTCCTCAGCCTCCAGCTGTCACCATTTTCAGAAGATTATATTTACAACATTTCTCCCTTCCCTTTCTTCCCTCCAAACTGTCCTATACACCCCTACCCACTCTTCAAATCCATGGCCTCTTTTCTCAGTAATTGTCATTGCATTCATATGTGTATATTCTGTGTAGTCCGCATAATGCTGAGCTGGACAACCAATTGCTGTGCTCTTGCCTGGGGAGGGTCTCCCACCTTCCCTCGGTTGCCCAGAGTTGTTTGTGTAGGGTTGAGCCTCCGTGGCCTTTTTCTGTCCACTTTGGTATGTCCCTTGGTGTCATCCTTGTTCCACTCACATTTGTCGTGTTAGTGAGACACCATACTAATCCCATCAAGGGATGTGAAGCCCTTTCCAAGACTTCCCCAGCAGCAGGAGCCCAGTGATACAAGCTGGGACAGAGACACATTTTGTGTCTGTAAGCTGTGAACCCTGGCAGTGGGACTAGGCAAATCTAAATACCAGGGACAAGTTATGTAACTTCCTTTTGCTATGAGGAGATTATAGCATGCATTATCAGTCTCTAGTGGATCAGAAGCTGATCTTTTAACCACAGCAACAGGATGTCACAGTCGCTGCTGAGTAAAATCTTTTGACAAGTATGGGCAGACTTCTGTAGAGCTGTCACATTCCATTACAATTACTTGTTTACTTTTCTGTCTTTCCCAGGAGGCAGGAGTTCTTGAAGGGCTGGAGCTCTTTGTCTGCTTTGAATCCCTATAGGCTAATATGCTCATCCCTCCTGCTGCGATGTGGTCACTGCATGCTCATCTTCCTGGGCGCAGTCTATGGCTATGCCCCACTCTTAATACTGTTTCTTTGAGCAATGCCACATGTCAGCCTCTGCGTGACAGCTGGTCATGCATGTCACCTTTCTTGACTTCTTACAACAGCTCTGTGACATGAGTATTTACGTGTCCCCTACTGGACTAGTGAAGAAACTAAGGAACAGAGAGGTGAAGTAGCCCCAGCTTCCGGTCACGGACGAGGATAGTCAGATTTCCATTACTGTGGCAAATACTCGAAGTGACTAGTTTATAAAGAGTAAAGGTTTGTTTGGGCAAATACCCGACATAATTAACTTACACAGAGAAAAGGTTTTGTTCTAGCCCCAGTTTTAGGGGGTCTACTCCATGGTCCGGTGGCCTGGTTTCTCTGAGACTGGAGAGACTGTCTGGGACAGCAACAAGTGACATAAAAACCGCTCAGCTGGTGTCCAGGAAGCAAAAGAGAGGCCTGAGAGGGTCAGGGTTCCACTACTCCCTCCAAGGCACACCTCCAACAACTAGAGACCTCCCCTGGCCCTCACCTTCCAATGGCACCGCCCTGGGGACCAAGGCTTTAGCATGTGGACCTTTAGGAACATTCTAGACTCCACTATATCTGCCAGTATGTAGATAACAGATGAGAGAGAAGCATAATTGAAAGCCCAGGCCGTCTAACTCCGTGCCCACAGCTCTGAGCAGCTACGTACATTATTCTCCCCAGTGTGTTGAGAAGAAAAGAAATTCTATGTAAAACAAGGGCTGCGCTAACATTTGCCTTTGGGGAACACTTTCTTTTCCAGGTGGGATGCAGCTTTTGTTTTGTTTCCTGATTTCAGTTGTTTGTCTCAGAAACTACTTTTGATGTTCCTCTTTGAACAATCCCATTCCCATTGCACTCAGAGCTAGGGAAGAGAAACAAAGAAGGATAAATTGCTTTGTATAAGGAAGGGGCAAGAGTTGATGACGTTTTCTTTTTCTTTTCTTTTTTTTTTTTTCTGGTTGCTCAAGTGACAGCATAAGAATCTGAAAAAGAGTAGGGAGTAGGGGACTCTGGCAGCTTGAAGGGACAGCTAAATCGCTCCTGTGGTGAAGAAGCCTGAATCCATTGGAAAATAACCCTGAACTGTGAGTGACAGTTTGCATCCCACGAAAAGGACATATAAAGAGATACTTTTCCAGGAGGAGGAAGGAGAATTGGTCCCCACCCAGGAACAAAGCGGTGCTGGAAGGCAGGGCAGGTGGACAAGCTGAAAGCAACACTTGGGAGCAGACAGGAGCAGTGAGTGTGGCAGACAGCACATCCAGCTCACAGTTAAATCAAGTCCATGGAAGTGCCACCATGGGGTGTGACCGTCCACCCAGGGCTGGAGGCTTCAGCAGAACATGCGCCTAAAAGCTGAAGGGACTTACACCTCTCTGGGTATAAGCCTGTGATTGAACCTGCAGAGTTGCATTTCAGTGGCGATATAGGGCAGTTTCACAGTATTATAAGCTCTGTTATCATTTGGGGCCAAGTGCTTCAGTACTGGGAAAGGAGGCTGTCTTGTGGGTTGGTTAGCAGCACCTCTGGACCCTTCTACAAGATGCCATAAACACTAGCACAGAAGCCCCCTTGTGAAAAAAAACAAATTCCTTTTAAAATAAAGAGTTTATCACTTATCTTCTTTAAAAGAATTATTTTTATCCATGTGCACGAATTTGTGTAAGCCACGTATGGGTTAGTGGCCAGGAAGCCAGAAGATGGTGTCAGATCCCCTGGAGCTAGAATCACCAGCGGCTGTGAGAAGCCCAGCAGGTGTACAGGAAACTAAATTCAGGTCCTCTGCAAGAACAGGAAGTGCTCTTAATGGCCCAGCCATCTCAGACATCAATTATCTTTAATAAGGCTGAAGCAATGGTCCAGCCATTATGAGCACTTACTTACTCTTTCATAGGACTGGACCTTGGTTCCCAGCACCCAAATCAAGTGACTCACTGGTACCTGTAACAACTTTAGGGCTTCTAGCTTCTGAGAGGCTCACAGGCATGTAGCAAACATGCGCGTACACACACACACATTAAAAAAAACAAAAACAAAAACAGTCTTCTTATTTCTGAGCATCCTCACAGAGATAAAAACATGCTTCCACTCCACCTTCTCAGTCGGGAACCTCCAGCGCAGACAGATACCTCTACTCAACATGTACTCATCCTGTGCTCTTATATAAAATGTGCCCTTTCCCCCCCCCCCCCATCTCCTTGTCTGTGCCGGGGATCTGACTCAGGATCTTGTACATGCTGGGCAAGGCCTCTGCCACAGCTATATCTGCAACCCTTAAAATGTGCCCCTTTAACTGAACCGGGCCCCCTGAATAGGGGTGTCAGTTGGGGGGCCAGGGCAGTCTATGGGGCATCTGGCAGTGAAACCAGTATTTATCCCTAGCACACGGACTTTGGGAGCCCTTTCCCTATGGAGGGATGCTCTCTCAGCCTAGATACATGGGGGAGAGCCCCCAAATGATATGACAGACTTTGATGATCCCCGTGGAAGGCCTCACTCTCCCTGGAAGTGGATGGGGAGTGGGGTAGGGAGTTGGTGGGGGGCATGGGAGGACAGGAAGGAGCGGGAACTGAGCTTGGTATGTAAAATAAGATTGTTTTTAATTTAAATTGAAAAAGTGTGCCCCTTTAAATCTAAAAGGAAAGCAACAGTGGTACTTTGTAAAACTGTCTAGTTGAAGTATTTGCAGGGTTTCTGCCATGCTACTTCTACCTCTCAACTTCTGGGGACCGGCCAGGAGTTGTTTAAGAATTTCTTTTTACAGGATTTGTGCGATAACAATGCACACAGCTTTCCACAGTTTATATTTACATAGTAACAATTATAGTCATTACAGCATACTGCAGTTTTAAACTTATGTACAAATAGGAGCTCAGAGCTGACTGGGTGATGCAGTTAGAGTTGAATGCTGAGATGGGAGTCACTCTGGAATTTAACATCAGCCTGAACAACATAGCAAGAGTTGAACATGCACAATTCTTTGCAAGGAAAGTCTCCTTCAGTAGTGTGTGCTTGGGATGAGCACACGGCTTCGATAAACAGTATGTTCTCAAATGAACTGAGCCATGTTCTTCCAGAGGCAGATCCATCTGGAAGGCTATGTGATGAGCTGCACCATTGCCTCTCGGAGATATTCAAAATGGATGTCATTCACACAGCCAACACAATCTTACTGAAGAAGTCAGGTGGAAACTAACGGAGCCTAGCATTTCACAGGAAGGTAAAGGATGACAATAACTTGTGATCATGACAGCGGTTACTGCTTCTACCATCCGTGTCCTTTGAGTGCTATGGCACAGTTGAAATTGCTATATGTAGTTTTCCCAGGAGCTTCCTGCAATCTGACCTGGTCTCCCTGTTCTAGAAGTACATTTGAATATGAAAAACAGGAACTAAACACTGCCTGCCCTGGTTTATGATTCTAAAGTATGTCTCCATCAAATCTAAGTTGTTCATAAACCATCAACGATTATGTGACACATCTTGCAAATGGCTGGCAAACAATGAAAGAGAGTCTGCTTTATTGGGAAGGGTTGGGGCCTGCACAAACACTGGGTTCAATCCACTGACTGTTGTTTAAGGAGATGCATCTGTTGAATTACCTCTCAAGTGCATAAAGTGACCCCTTGTCTCAGGCTTGTTGGGATTACAGGAGGCTGGAAGCAATGTGCTACAAATTGCCAGACACTTGTCAATCACTGTCATTACCTTCCAAAACCACCAGGTCCTTGCAAAAGTCTCCAGGTCTATACGGGTGGTTCAGAGGGTGCCCGGGAGGAAAGGATCTCAGAGGTGCAATGCCTGCATGACTTTAAGGTTGAATTTATCTTTTGTCTAAACCAAGCCGATGGTAGACTTTTCTTCCAACCCCAATGTCAGGTCTCCTTAAACTGCCCCTGAAAGAAAGGGATTACCCCTGCTCAGATTTCTCTCAGCTCCTGCAGAGTAAGACCAAGGCTAAGAGCCAAGATTCTGACTCCAGTTCCTTCCTCAGCATTCTAGGCCAGGAGGACTCTGGGATCTGACATTAGCCAGTAGGAATTCCTTAAGCAATGGCAGACTGGGAAGGGCAACTGTCAGTGTTCATGAAGCAAATTCAAACTCCTCTAAATCAGCCTTCCCCCCAGGAGTAAGAGTCATGCGGGTAGACAAATGTGCTGAGTTGACTCATCCTCCTCAATGGAGAGTTAATCATCTTGATGGTGACATTCATCCTGTCTATGCTAAGCAGGTGACCTGTGCTGTCAGCAATGGGGTTTGGAGCCACCGCTGGAATGTAATGTGGACTATTAAGTCATAAGTGGGGGAGGGGGCTGACTAAGGCTTCAAGATCCCAAGGGTTTTCATTAATAGGAATTTTCAACTCAGTTCTAGTCACTTAAACAAGTGCGAGGAAAACAAGACAGGAGGGTGACGAGAGGGGGAAGTGCCAGCAGTTAGCACAGAGCAAATGCCCCCCAGGACTTGAAACTGTCAGTCTTCTAAATCAAGACCAGATTAGCCAGGGACAGAGAAAGATGCTGTGGACTGCCTCCACACTCTCTAACCACACACCCTCTTATCCAGCCAACGCCATTTCCTAGTTTCCAAGGGCTTGCTCTTACTTTCTAGCAGCTCTACCCTCAGATTCATTTGAGGCGGCTAGACACTCAAGCCTGCTTGTAGGATCAGAACAGGAAAGGTCTTAGTGCAACTGTGTTCTTCTCTTTCCATCTCCATGAGTATCTTCCACACGGGCTCAGATGTGCTCTCAGCTTTGCAGAATCCAAATCACCTTCCCAGCCTCTTTTTCCTTGATTTTTCTAGCACATATTTGTTTGTTTGTTTGTTTTGTTTTGTTTTGTATTTTTTTTTTCCTGTAGTGCTGGGGATTGCCTCTAGAGCCTTGTACTTGCTAATCCTGCATTCCTCACTAACAGGCTTTATCTCCAACACCTACACCTGCAACGGCTATCTGATGCACACAATGGAGCTATACAGACACTTTTCTCTGTCTCATGTGTTCTGATCTTTCTTCTCAGATTATAAACTCCTTGAGGACAGGATCCATATTCTAAGCTCCTTAGAATCATCTATCTAGTTGTAGAACTTGGCAACTAGCCTAGTTAGGAGCTGTGTAGCACCTGGGGCATCTCTATAGCCTGGGAGAATGTGAGCATACTTAAAACAGTTCCTCAAGAGAATAGTAGTAAGTCAGCCTTGCTTGCTATTGAACCTATACAAACCTGTTCCCTGGCCCCCATAGTCATTCTAACACCCAAAGATCAAATCCCCAACAGCCTGTCCCTAGGTCCTGACCCTTTTACGATTGAGATGTGTTTTTTGCCTCTTTTAATCCTCTTAACCACCCAATTCTGTCCTGAACCTCACCCTCCAGGTGCAATCCCTGCTGGCCACTACCCGGAGCTGCCAAGGTGGATTTCAATGCTGCCCAGACTTCAGCATTGGGCCAACTGTGCTCCACCCACCACAGTCCATCTCTCGCTCTCACTGGCACTGGGAGCTAGCCTGTTTCTCTGGCTGACTCCCGCTGCCAAGACCTTCTGGGAATGCCTGTGTTGCTCCGGGTTTCTGGCAGGTCTCTGAGTCCTTTCCATTCTGCCATCCACCTGAGTTTTCATTCTGAGATTTTGAAAAATATTCCTCTTACTGTTAAAGGAACAGTGAGCACACACAAGTGCAAACGCCTATACTCACAAATGAGCTCTTCACTCGATAACATTGCCATTCCTTCTAGAATTTAGACCCTCCTGTTTCAGCCATTTTGTATCATTTTTAAGCACTCACCCAAACCATCTTATTTTTTTCCTAGTTGCAACTTTACTACCCTACAATCATGCTTCTATTTAGAACTTACTGGCATAGGGTTTTTGCTAATGATGCTTTTAGCAAGGAATTCTCTTGGTCAGTAAATTGCCATGATGCTAAAGTCACTATAGAAAGTCCCAGCTTATTAATCAGTTACCATCAAAACATATTTATCCATTTCAAGGTTGAGACAATTTCCCTTCTATGCCCAGAAAGAGGGCACAAATGCCCCTTTACACACCCACACACACACACACTCACTGTGATTATCTAGCTCTGTCTGGAACAATCAAAATGCCCCCAAGCTAGAATGATAACATCATTTTACTGATGCTGAAATAGGAGGGTGATAAGGCAAATCCCAGCAGGCAAAGCAGGAATGTGCTGCTTTTATGATTCATATTTCAAAAATGATGCCATGACACTAAAAGATGCAAAGCAGCACTTGTTTGTATTGGCAAAATGCCATTAAGGGCAGTCACCGTGGCTGTGCCTGTTAGATTCTGGAAGCAACAATGAAAGCGATCCCCCTGCATGCTATGATACCCCAACCCCCAAGGTCGCAATGGACGCTTGGCTTCTACTGTAACAATTATCTCACTGTGCTCTATGCTGTGAGGGGCTAAGAAAACTGATTTTTCCCTGTGTCATAATCTTCCTATAGAGCTTTAAAGATACAGGCAAGATTGCAGATAGTATCAGGAGTGTGGGGAAGAGGAGGAGGTCAGGCAGGGGCAGGGTGTTAACTAAAACTAAGAATATATGAACAGGCCTTATGGAAACCCACTATTTTGTAAGAGGATTTAAATATATATACTTAAATTATATAAAATATATAAATTAAAATATTATATACATATGTGCATATATATATGATGTAATAGAGGTTCTCTACGTGGGTGGTAAATGCTTCCCCCAGAAGACATGGGTTATTAAATTAAAATCTTAGTGCCAGAGTGTGATACCCTATGAGTTATTGGTCACAGAGGCCCCAGAGGCCCCTCAAACAACATAGACTATATCCATTACTCTTGCTTGCCCACCATAACTAGATAATACACTCTTGTTGTAGGACACAGAAATCCAAGCTGGAACTGACATGGGAACTTCCTCCCTGCTGGCTAGCTTTCATAGTGCTGAAAGGTGCAATTCAGGTTGCTCAGAGAGAAAAGTTGTCAATGGACTTACCCAGAGGTGGATCCTACATGCTACAACACCAGGTAAGACCACTGGTGCAATGTTGGCATGACCATGACAGGGGTAGACAACTGTTTTCTGATTGGATTTAAAGCCAGCTACATAGCGGGGAATTCATGTCTACTATTATAAAGCTGGTCCAAAGTCTATGGCCCTAGGGGGAACCATGTTGTCAAATTGCTTTGTAAATATTTCTGTTTATGCCCATAGGTCTATTCCATTCTCAACCTTGACAAGAGAAGCATCTTTTCAGTTGTGATCAATAGTTAATGGAGAAATTCATAGCTGGTCAAAGTGCTGAGAATAAATGGTTGTGAGTGTTCAGCTCTAAATGGGACATTTATATCAGCCCCACAGAGCTCAGGGAAGGTTGCAGAAGAAGTGGGAAAAAAATGTAAGAGTCAGGAGGTATGGTAGCTACGGAGGAGTCCTGTCTTCTGAACATGACATGGCTGTCCCATTCATGAACTCACAGCAGCTACAGTCACCTGCCCAAGATCAAGCCATTCAATAAATCCAGCGTGGGAGCAGGGCTGGAGGGGCTTATGAAGTTCTACCTCTAGCTGAAGAGCTATTAGCAATTGATGACCACTGGGGGAAAGAAGTCTCAGAAGAGGACATGAAGGTGGGAGAGACACTCATATTAGAGATGTTTGGGGGTCATTGGAAAGGGAACTGTAAGTATGTATGTATGGTGTGTGTGTGTGTGTGTGTGTGTGTGTGTGTGTGTGTGTGTGTGTGCGCGCACGCGCTAGTTATTTTTCTGATGCTCCAATGAAACACCACAATAAGAAGCAACTTATTGAAGGAATATTTCAGAGGGATAAGAATCTAAGAGTCCATCTTCACAGGGAAGCCTGGCAGCACAGTTGTAGTTTTCCACTTTCAGCTGTCACAACCAACAAAAAGGGGGGCTTAGCTGGAAAGTGACAATCTGGTTTTATTTTGAACCCACAGCTGGTAAACTATACACTAAAGGAGAGGCTTATAGCAAACGAGCAGCCATGAAAGCAAAAGTGAGGCAGCTCACACATATATTCTCTGCGTCCACATCTCCAGCAGTGTCGACCAATGAACAACTCAGCCTGGCTGAGAAACTGAGAATACTTGATACAGGCAGAATGCTGGGAGAGGCCGAGATCTGCTCGGCAACTCGGGACGCTTCTTTTAGGCGTTTAGTCAAATACCACCCTGAGGTCTGTTGAGAAGAGACTTACAGGCATAAATGAATTCTCAAATCTGTCAATCTTTAGACAGGGAGACTGGATGGACTCTACTAACCAAGCAAGCAGTTCTCCATAAGGGAGGTTCTACACTATTGAAGCTAGAAAGAAGAAAAAAGCAAGAAATACACCAGGCTAAGAGCTAAGAATGGGTACTCCATAGTGGAAAGTCTGCCAGGAAACCCACCTTGGTACTAGCACAGGACTGAATTTGGGAAATCTGAAGAAGTTTGGACACAGGTTCCAGAGAGAACACATCCAAGCAGGATGACACCTGCTTGCAGTCCAACCACTTGGGACACAGAGGCAGGAGGTTCCCGAGTTTGAGGCCAGGGTGAGACTGTCTAAAACACACACACACACACACACACACACACACACACACCCCACAGCAGAACCTGGGTGACACTTCCATTCAGCCTTTGAGAACATGAGCAGAATGCTGGCTGTCTGAGTTGCCATGGTTTTTGTAGAAAAACTGAGAAAAATGCATGGGTGTTATTGAAGGTGCTAAATTTGTGGTAATTTGTTACTCAGTGTGGAACTAGAATCCACCATTTATAACAGTCTCTCTTCCTTCTCCTCTGTGCCTGGTGGCCAGTACAGTACCTCACACATCCTAGGCAAGTGCCCCACCCCGGAACTACATTCCAAGCCACTGTAAGTGCTTTTAAAAAACAAAACAAAGCAAACTTTTTGTCTAAGAGACTAAAGCCTTCCTCAAAGAGAAGCCTAGCAATTACTGTGGGCCAAACCTACCGGACAGGTCCCTTGCTACTCAAAGTATGGGCCATGGGCCATCAGCATCCTCCGGACTAGTAATTCATTAGAAACAGTGCACTTCAGTTTCCATCTGAATCAAACCCTTCATCCTAAGAGAGTTCCTGGTGACCCGCATGCGTGCTAAGGAGCAAGAGGAACAGTTAGCGTCTAAGTCAGACCCAAAGATCTTGACTCAGCAAAACTCAAGTTTCTGGCATGGCTCACCAGTTTTATGAGCTGTGTGACTGGAGACACATTGCTGGGCCTTGCTGAACTTCTAAGACGGAGCAAGCCAAACTGACGGTGTGGGAATGTGGAAAGGAGGGTTCAACAGGGCAGCGAGGTTTAGTAACCTAGCACTCAGTAAAGGCTTAATAACTTAATAAATGTGGTTAATATTGGACTGGGTGCTAATAGCAAGGTTAATTACACATCAAAGGAATAGGAAAACTACACCAGTTGGGAGCTTGTAAACTCTAGTCAACACCCTCATCTGGGGACATACTGGTACTGGCTCCTCAGGGACTGCAGAAGGTTGTGACCTTGCTTTTCTACCCAGAAAGCCTTCTTGAACACCAGACAGGGTCAGTCCTGCACGGCTCTCCTAAGCGCCTGCGCCCCTGTCCCCCCCCCCCCCGTGTCCCCAGTCAGCACTAACTCTGCTGTGCCTGACCTGACCTCACTTAACTAATGAGTTCTGTCCTTAAACCACAGAGAAGGCTGTCAGAAGGGGAGGTGGCATGTGTCCCCGAAGTCCAGTGACAGCATCCTCACAGAAAAGATGAATGGATATTCTAGGGGCAGTCAGGCCACGGGGCTGGTTTCACAGAAATCTGAGATTCTGCTTTTGGGATCTTTTTGCTTGCTTGTGTTTTGTTTGTTTGATTGATTGATTGTTGTTTTGTTTTCAAAACAGGGTTTCTCTGTGTAACCCTGGCTGCCCTGGAACTCACTCTGTAGATCAAGCTGGCCTCGAACTCAAAGATTCACCTACTTCTGCCTCTCCAGTGCTGGGATGAAAGTGTGCACGGCTAGCACCCTGCCAATTTGTTTTGTTTTAATACTGGAGAAAGCAGTGACATGGTATCTGTCTCGCCAAGCGTTAGAACAGACACTGAGGATGAAAATTTCAAATGACCAATGCTACAGCATCTCTGATCTGCTCTGGAGAGGCCCAGAGCTTCCCCTCCTAGCTGCCCCGTCCTTGGCAATGTTCCTCTGGCAATGTTCCTCTGTCTGAGCCAAATCTCCATGACTCAGTTTAAGTAAAGGAGATGATGTGGATAATGACCACAGGGCTCCTTTACAGACTGTCCCAAGTGCCAGGCACTGGATATGCATTATTTACAATCCTGGTAATAACTCCAGGAAATAGTCATTATGCTCCTTTTTAGTCAGGGGACACTGAGAGGCCCAGAGAGATTAAGTGGCTTGCCCAAGCTTACACGGCAGATGAAATAGCCTTGAATTCAAACCTGAGTCTCCTTGATTTTGAGGCCTGTGTTCCTCTCTGTCTCTATGTTTCAACTGTTGTGTCTACTATTTTTCCTGACCCATTACCTAGGCCTTTGAGGCCACTGCCCAGTCATCTCTTCAGTCATCGTCTTCTGCCCTTCTGAGGACTGCACCGCCTCCACCTGTCTGGCTCCTGGTTACACATGGCACTCACCTATTTCGTGCTGGTCCACATATTCTGAACCCAAAGTTTCCAAAGCTCACTGCCCACAACAGTATCTGCACACACCTTTAATCCCAGCACCCAGGAGGCAGAGGCAGCTAGATCTATGAGTTCAAGGTCAGCCTGGACTACAGAATGAGTTCCAGGACAGCCAGGACTACACAAAGAAACCCTATCTCAAAAACAAACAATCAAACAAACAAACAAAACAAACAAAAACAAACCCAAACAAACAAACAAAACAAAACAAAACCCCAAAACAATAGTATGTGTGCCTAACCAACAAGGCATAGCCTGACACCCCCCAGAGTCTGGGGGTGTCAGCTATAGTCAGGGTTCTTCAAAGAGCTGGGATCAACAAAATACACAGACATTTTGAAAGGAAGCTTATTAAGGAATTTGCTAGTGCAGTTCAGGAGGCTGAGAAGTCATCTCTGGGCTCATTCCCTGGCATACTGGTAACCTGTCTCTGTCCAAGCCTAAAGGTATGCAAAGAAGGGAAACTGATAGTGTAATGCTGGGTTTGAAACCTTAAGCCTGGTTACCTACAAAATGGTTCTCTCAAGAAAAAGTCCTGGAGCCCAAAGGCTGGCAAGCTTGGGCTCTGATGGCCAAGGCAGACATGAGCAGGTCCCAGGCAACCAGTTCACCTTCAGCCTTTGCTCTCTTGGTATCTGCCCACATGCAGGTAGGTTTTCCCTGCCTAGGCCGTGCAGACTCATCTGCTAACCTCCTCTGGAGGCACCCACTCCTGTACCCTACACAGAGCGTTCCCTGGTTCTAGGTGTTTCTTAACCTCGTTATATGGAACCTGAAACCAACCATCTGCAACAATTATTGTATTCATTGCTATGAAGAAATAATTGGCAGAAGCACCTAAAGAGATGAAAGGTTGATTTGGGCTCATGGTTTGAGTAGAGTCCATCATGGCAGGGAAGGTGTGGCAGCTGGAGTGTATGACCTGGACTCCTCATATCTCAGAAGATAAGAAAGCCGAGAGGTGAAGGAGGAGAGAAAGTGGGTTGGCTATAAGCTCAAGGTCAGCCTCCAGTGAACTCATACTACCCAGCCACGCCTCACACATTAAAGGTTCTATAGTTACCTCAAACACTTAGAGGCTAAATGTTCAAACACAGAAACTGGTGTATGTGTGCATGTGTGCATGTGTGTGCGTGCGTGCATTTTGGCCCTCTTTCTAGACCTATCTGCCTCACAAAGGTCATAAACATCCTGCCCTAGCTCTCTCTGTTCCTGCTGTTTTCCCTTCTTTCAAAAGTATGTCTGTTTGCCCAGATCCATCCTGCTGTTCCCAGAAGGATGCTTTGACCAGCAACTATAACTGTTGTGCCCAAATCACCAAGAAACCCATTTTGATATAAAGCAGAGTCTTTTATTGTTTAACGAGATAACCCCATTAACTTGGGCCCTTTGTCTGTCCAACATGGCTATTGGTGTGATAAGGACCCCAAGGGGCTACAAGGCGGGGAATTTATTGGGCAGCATAAGGGAAGTGTCTAGGGGTACATAACAGTCTTAGGATTGGTGCATTTTCAGGCTCACACGACCTGTGTTGATTGGTCAGCTGGTTGTTATGGCCTATAGGCCCTCCCAGGGCGGTTGCTATGCTCTGCATGTCACTGTTATGCCACTTTTACCATAAAGCACATCCAGAGTCCTGCCAGCTAACTTCTGATTGGTTCCTTGCACCGAGGAGGGTATCTGACCTCCTAGTGACCTCCTAGGGCAGACCCAGCAAGGTCAGACACGTGCTGAATCAGAGGCCTACATATCTTTTCTGTAGCCTGTCATGGCTGCTAGGGCAGGGCTGAGTGAGGGTCTGGACCCTTCATAACCACCTCCTCCCCAATCTGGCGTCCATGACCCTTCCCAACACCAGTCCTATATCCATTCTTCATGACTTTCTGCTAGGCCTTAGCTTCTGCCCCTCTGCCAAAAACTCTAATTCTCCCATTTTCTCTGCAACAGTTTTGTATCACCCAAGACAGGCTATGAAACTTGTCTTCTCTACAGAAATGGCCATAACCTTTCCAACTGGACAGAGTGTCTTGTTGTGCTGTGGTATTTTATCCTGACTTCCATAGTAACACCCACTTTACACATTTCATCATGAGATGATGTAAATAATTTTCTCCCCTTTCGGAGCTATATGTGTTTTTGGATTTGGGTGGTTTCTTTTTCTCCCTTCTGATAATCTTACAGTCTTTAACAAATGTCTTCCTCTCAGTAAATGCTTGATATAAATCCATTGATACAACAGCTGGCTAGAAGGCTGGCTAGGAGCTCATAGGCACTGAGTCCCTGTCTGGGCTTTGACAGCAAAGGAGCCATAGCAGGAGAAAGCTGAAGCATTTGGGGAAACAACTGTTATAACCACAGAGAGGAAGAAGAGTTGGACCAAGGTAAAATCAGGCTATATCAGTAGAATACTTGAAAATGTAGGTAACAGATAATCCAACACAATCTCAAAATTAGATGCTATCACAAATAAATTTATTGACTTAATTAAATGCAGGAAGTCCAGAGAGAGGAGAGTTTGTTGTATCCAGTATCCTTTTCATATATTAAATATACATATATTTATATATATATACACATTCACAGACTTGCAGGCTTGCCTATAGGCAGTGTGATGGAGAAAATACATCAATTAAAGTTCCTTCTTGTAAAATGACTCTAGCTTGTTTTAATCTGACAAAAAGCAAAAACAAAAACAAAACCCAACAAGCACACAATCTAACACTTTCCCTTCCTAATTCCATCTCCTCTCCTTCCTCCATTTTTAGAACCCACTGAGTCCAAATTAGTGCTTCCTGTATGTACATGGGTGTATGGCCATCCACTGGAACATGGTCGGCCTAACAGTGACCACATGCATAAGGAAAAACGACCAGTGGCCATCAATTGCTAACAGCTCTTCTGCTAGGGGTAGGGCCTCATGAGTTCTTATTCTATCCTGGTTGGAATATTGACTGATTTGATGTTCTACGTGTCTTGTACACATAATCATAGCTGCTGTCAGTTTGAAAGTGCAGTGTCCACGCACTCCCATAAGATAGCATTTCATAGCCCCCCCCCCCATCCTCTAATCTTAAATTCTTTCTACCTTTCTTTCTCAAGGTTCCCTCGGCTTTGGGGGAGGATTTGATATAGATGCCCTATTTGAGCACTCATAGACATTTATTCACAGCACTTTGACTAATCATGGGTCTCTGCCTTAAACAGTACCAATTGTAAAAAAGAAGCTTCTCTGATGAAGGCAGTAAGTAGCACAAATTGAGAAGTATGAAAATAAATATTTGGAAGGCAGTTTGATCGTTTCCTGGTTGTTTTTGTTGCTCTGTTTGTTTTGTCATCCTGACACAAGTTAGCGTTGTCTGGGCAGTGGAGCCTCAGTGGAGAAAAGGCCTCTATCATACTGCCTGTTTTCAAGTCTGTAGGGCATTTTCTTCATTAATGTTTGATGTGGCAGGGGCCAGCTCACTAGAGCTGGCGCTACTCCTGGGCAGCTAGAAGGAGGCTTAGCTACCCATGGGAGCAAGCAGCGTGGCTGCAGAGCTTCTGCTTGAGTTCCTGCCTTCATTTCTTGCCCTTGCTTCCCTCATGATCAAACGTGACTTGAGAGTTTTAAGATAAAATAAACCTTTTCCTCCCTAAGTTGTTTTTGGTCATAGTGTTTTATCTCAGCAATAGAAACCTAACTAAGACAGATAGCATGGCCATCTGTCAAAACAATGGCTCCCCTCTAGATCTATGCCCTCCCAGCTATTGGCTTTTGATCACACTTACAGTAGTGGGCATCGACTTCCTTCTGTGGTACAAGATTCACCACAGAAGGTCAGAAAGTAATTGGTTACCCACAAAGTATTCATGCCAATGGCCTTTTCTAGCTCTCTGCTGTGTTACCCCAATGTTGCCTTCATCCTGAGGAAAGCTCCTGAGATTTGGAAGGTTTCTATTAGTTACTAGGTTAATTCTCCCTTCCTACTAGAGCCCTACAGCTTTTTGTTTGTTTGTTTCTCCATTTGTCTTTTGTTCTGACTGTTCCAGAACTTACTTTGTAGACCATGCTGACCTCGAACTCACAGAGATTGTCTGCCTCTGCCTCTGTCCATTCCTGGCAGTAAAAATAATTTTTTTACTGTGACATTTCCACACATGTATGAATTTTTATTATATTCACCCTCCCTTTACTCTTCCCTGCCACACTCTGCCTCCTGCCCACCCCTTTCCTGTTCCTGAACTTTCCCCCTTTTACATCATATCTTATTTTTTTTTCCTAAATCTGGGTTCCACATTGAGAAAAGATATGTGATATTTGTCTTTTTAAGACTGGCTTATTTTGCTTACCATTATTATCTCCTTATATTTAACCTGAAAAATGATACTCTTTTTTTATTCATTAGGGTTCTGGGAATGCAAAATCCACACCCATGGGGCAAGCACTTTATCCCCAGAGCCATCTCCCTGACCCGGTTTTCTTCTCTATTCAGTGTCTTTTAATTGTACCACACCTTCATCCTCTTCTTCCTTCCTCTCTCCCAGGTTAGAGATGCTAGGAAGCAAGCAGGATTGAAGAACATGGAATTAAACATTCTACCGAGGAATGGAATGGGACCATTTCAGTTTCTCTGCTTTTCTTCATTTTAACTAAAGTATTTAAAGGATGCTATATGAATATAATTAAGACAGAGATGGAAATGCACAAAGCCAGTTGAGAGGAACACATATGTGGTACATATGCAAGCAGGAGAGCGAACGTTCTGTTCTGTGTAAAGAAACTCTCGGCTATTTCTAACTTCATCTTGGCCTGGTGTGTTTAGTTAGTTAGTGTAGTTTTTGATGCGATCAAGACTGTGGCTTCAGTTCTAGAATGCAGTGATCCTACTTTCATTGTAGAGCTGCAGCTGCTGTCCTGACCCTGACTAGCCACCTGTAATTACCTCCAAAGGTTATGAGGTTGGAAGAGGTTGGAACAGAGCACACCTATCACCTTTGGAGGGAACAACGAAACAGGAAATATTTACTGTTGTTTGGATGGGTGTCAGCATGCTGTTTGTTGGCAGCAAACACACAGCCTATAGGTAACAATCGGCATCAACTTGATTCAATTTGGAATTAGTTAGGAGTTTAGCTCTTGGTGTATCTACCTGAGGAGATAAGACTGGCTTTGATTACGGGTGGTATTATCTTTTGAGTTGGGGAGCCCACACTGGATGAAAGGAGAAGACCAGATGAGCATTGCTATTCTCTTCACACTGCTTCCCAGTTATTATCAAGGACCAAGACGTTGGCTGCCATGCCTTCCTAGCCATGGTAATCTATAGTCCTCACAGCCATGAACCACAGAATCCTCTCATGCCCTTAAAATTGCCTTCTGGCATCACCCTCCCTGTGGAGTAGGGGGTGGGTGGGATGGGAGGGGGTGGGGGACATGGGAGGGAGAGGGAACTGGGATCGATATATAAAAATAAGAAAAAATTATATATATATATACATATACATACATACATACATACATACATATATAGTGCCTTCTGTTAGGTGTTTGCACATAGTGATGGAAAGATCCAGACATCATTATAAAATTCATGGGAAACCGGTGGATAAATGATAGGTTCCATAGCATTTGACAGATTGTCAAAAAGATTGCTATGCTCTCTGTCCTGTGTGTGTGTGTAGGGGCATTGGGATCCAAGGCCAGGACCTTGCGCATGGTACACCAGTGCTCTATCACAGAGCTACATCCAGAGCTCTGTTCCCGTCTTTAATGCCTCAATTCTTCCTAGAGAGCTCATGCTCATCCACACCCACACCCACATGAGCACCCACATATGTGCTCACACATATAAAAAAGAAAGAAAACAAAACCAAATGTGAAACAACAAATCCTTCACCCAGCACAAGCTCTGCTTGGTTTAATGGCTTTAGCGGTTGCTGCCTTGGATTGGGGAGATGGCTCAACAGTTAGGTCCTTGCCACTCAACTGTGAGGGCTAGAGTTCAAAGCCCCAGAACCCTTGTAAATGTTGCATGGGTGTGGTAGCCTGCCTGTAATTCTAATCTTGAAAGTCTGAGTTGGCTAGTTACACATGTATACA
Source organism: Phodopus roborovskii (assembly GCF_943737965.1). Taxonomy (NCBI): domain Eukaryota; kingdom Metazoa; phylum Chordata; class Mammalia; order Rodentia; family Cricetidae; genus Phodopus; species Phodopus roborovskii. The sequence goes on along the minus strand of NW_026126515.1, from coordinate 3,560,531 downwards.
TATACCTGCACACCACACACACACACACACACACACACACACACACACACACACACACACACCCCTCTCTAAATAATGGAAGAACTTTCCTTAATGACAGTTAAACAGATCCTATTCAATCTTCCTCTTTTTTATAATCTATTTAACTTTTTTTTTAATGTGCATTAGTGTGAAGGTGTCAGATCCCCTGGAACTGGAGTTATAGTTAGTTGTGAGCTGCCATGTGGGTGTTGGAAGTTGAACTCAGGTCCTCTGGAAGAGCAGCCAGTGCTCTTCACTGCTGACTCATCTCCCCAGCCCTCAATCTTACTCTTATCACATCTGGATAGGAAGATGGAAAGGTCTAGCTGGCCCAAACTGGTTTGGGATGAATGGGCAATTAGACAATATTATATCATTAAGTGAACTTTTAGGAAGAACTTACTTATCCTCTTATGCCTATGTGTATGTTATGAGAAAGAACAGGTAGAGGAATAGTTGCATGACCTAATCTATCAATCAAAATAGAAAGCCACCCAAACTGTTCATATCCTCAGACCTTAAAAAGAGACCCCGACAGTAGCCTGGGGCCTTTGTGTATTGTTATCCGTATGCCCATTACTCCCTTGTAGCTTTATTCTGATCTTTTCTAGTGCTCCACTTTAAATACACTTTCGGTGCTACTTTACAATAAAATAAATCCAATAATCTACTCCATTATTGATTAAAACATTAAGAATATGGAAATACCCAATCCAGATAGTAACCCCAACTACTGGTAGCACCTAGATAGACTTATGGTTGGTTACATCTGCAAGGGTAACAACCAAACAGCAGGAGCCCCTGAGGGAGGTTCTGGGGTCAAATCAATACACATTGTCAGAAATCATCTGAATGATTGTCAGGTTGAAAGGGGGTGTTTCCTTTTTCTTCTCCTAGAGTTTCAAGATGGTCTTGCTTTGTAGATCAAGCTGACCCCAAAGTTGCAATTCTCTTGCCCTGGCTCCCAACATGCCCAGATGGGAGTAGCTGCTTCACCTGCTCCATCCTTGCTCATGCCTGTCCTCCAAGTTTCCTCCTTGCCCAGCTCTCTGAGATGGCAGATGTGATGGAGACGATCGTTTACAGATCCACAGGTAGATGACATGTATAGCTGACCAGAGACACCACTGAGATGAAATAAGGAAGAGTACCCGGTAGGTGAATGCCACTGGGCTTCATCCTTTAACCTTCAACTTAAATGTCAGTTGGCTGAGTCTTCGATCTAAATCGAGTCATCCATGACACACTTTCTTGGAACCCCAGGCCTTTCCAAGTAGCGCTAATGAAAAGTTGACAGTTAATCAATCTCTCCTTTTTGATAGGCTCTCTCTACTCTAGGCTTTGGGAAAGCCGTGTGCTTTTATTTTGACCTTCCCAGACAAACCTCAGCATTGGTTCATTGGTTTCTCATCCCACCCCTAGATCCCTTCATGTTACCCTCCCCATTCAATCTTGGGCTTTTTTGTCTGGACTCTGTCTCTTGGGGTTCATCCAGGTCCATACCTCTAAATACCACCTCTAGTCTCATAGCCTTCCAGTTCACATCTCTGAACCCTAGTGCAGCTATGCAGCAGCCTCCTAGACTGTCCACAGCAGGCAATTCAGGCTAATAAAGGCCCAGCCTGGTTCACTGTGCCTCTGAACCCAGCCCCTCTATTCCTCAATGGCAGTAGCATCTCTCTTATTGCTCAGATATATACAACCTTGATGGTATCTGGGAGCCTTTTCTTTCCTTGTTCAGTTTTAATTTATTGGCAGGGCCTCTCAACTCCACTTGAAAACATATCCATAGCTCATCTGCTTCTTACCACCCTGTTTGCCTGAGTACTGTCACATTCTGCCTGGGTTATTGCCTTCTCCTGAGGTTCTTGACTTCTGCCCTTGGCTTCTGGCAGTGAGAGTGATGGTATTAATACATGGGACAGATTATTTGATCCCTTGCTTTAGCCCCCTTAGTCTTCTCCTTTTACAGTCCCAGAAGAGCCAGTTCTCTCTCTCTCTCTCTCTCTCTCTCTCTCTCTCTCTCTCTCTCTCTCTCTCTCTCTCTCTCTCTGAATCTGCATCATTTGACCTTGGTTACACAGTCCCTCCATGCTTAGCACCTGTGGGTTTCCACTGACCACCTTCTTTTCCTGGGTGTTCTTCCTCTAGATATCCCCAGGGCTAAAGTGATCTCTTCTTTCCAGTCTTCACTCATAAGACAGCTTCCAGCTGATAGCAGTCTAAGCCTCTAGTCCCAGAACTACGGTGCATGAGGCAGGAGGATCATGAATTCAGGCCAGCTTGGGATATATTGCTCTTTCGTATATATCCTGTCTTAACAAACAAACAAGAAAAAAAAAACCAGGCCTCTATCTCAAGGGAGGCTTTTGGCTCTTCCTGTCTGAAATAAATCATTCCTACGCCATTTACAATCTCATTTTAACTTTAATTTTATGTGTTTGTGTTGAGTGCCTGCATGTATGCATATATGTCTGTGGAAGCCAGAAAAGGATGTCAGGTCCCCTGAACTAGAGTTATAGGCAGCTGTGAGTCACCTGATATGGATGCTGGGAACTGAACCCAGGTCCACTGAAAGTGTAACAAGTACTCTTAACAGCCAAGTCATCTTCTTTCAGTCCCAACAATCTCCTTTTTGATTTTGTGTTTTCCTCTTGGGATTTGTAAGTACCTACTATGGAGTTTACACACTTACATGTCTTGCATAAATCTACTAGAGGGTTTCTAATTTTTTGAATATGTTATCCCAACATCTCTGATGTATCTTATCATATGGTTTGTTTTCGATGTCACTATTTACTGAATGGTGACTGTGTTGATTCTTGTGACCAATTGATTAGTGTTTCTGATTACCCACTTAGGATGTGAGCTCTACAAGGAGAACCAATATCAAGCCCAATTCATTTATTCTGGTATCCCTAGGTCTGAGTAGAGGTCCCAGTGTGTCACAGAGAATCAGTAAGTGGTTTATTTTTTAACTAAACAATTGGACTTGATTATAATGGAGCAGATTACACAGACAACCTTACAGTTATAATATAAGGCTGTACAAAAAGCCCTTTCATCAGCCTTAGTATCACACAGGGTTTTGCTGAAAGTCATTCTTCCCAGACCCTCGGCGTCCATCAAGCTGAAACACACATGGTAAAGTGTACATGGACCAATGTGAAACCAAGCTGGGAATTTGGTTTCTAAAGTCAACATGATGGCAATACTTAAGTATAGAAAAAGATTCACTGAAACCTGTTATATCACCGCATGGTACAGATCACACCATTTTATGTATTCTGTGCAATCTCAGTAAATTCAGCCCAGCCAGCTTTCCCTCTAAAGTTTAACAGATGGCCTAGGCTGTTTCTTTGGTGGAGAACCAAATGAAGTTGTTGGCTTGAATTTAAGGGCCATATTGTAGGAATAGGGGGTTATATCTACATGTATATATTAATCTGGATTTTCTTTTGCGGAGCATATAGTTGAATTCAAACAGCTTACATGTTTGTGCACTGTAACTGCATTGTACCATTTGGCATAATGATTGTTGTCAGGTCCCCTTCATGTTTGTCATGGATGCAAGGCATCATGAGGGGAGGAAAGCAGAAAACAACCCTTTTGGAGCCATTGACACAGTTGGCATGACAATTAGCAGAATGCCAACCACAATGGTGCTCCAAATTTAAAAAAAAAATCAGTCTCAATTGTACACAGGTTGTACATCTCTATCAAAGAAAGAACACGTGTGCACTGCCAACTATATGCTGGGTGCTAGGTACTGTGTGTATGTTGTCTCTTTGGAGTAGTTCATAGCAACTCTTTGAAGAGGATGCCATAATCCCAGCCATCCTGTGGTGAGCCTTTGCAACATCCAGGCAGGCATACAGGTTTGGTCCATTGCCCGAAAAAACACACTGAGCCCCGGCATGACAATAACACTCTGAGCCAAGCATCTGATGGAACACTCCTCTCCTCTTTCCCGAGGAAGTCTTTTGGGACTTCCCAAAAGCCTGCCTTGCTGGGACGCCCAGATACCTTTTTGTTCACCCCACTCAGCTAACTGGAGTCTGTATCTAGAAAAAATAACAATGATAGTAAAGCAACTTGATCCAAGAGTTCTGCATTATGTTCCTTGCTATGTCGGTAGGGTTGGGAAGCTTTAAATTGCACTTTCACTGGAACTTATGAATTACCACGAATCACTCAGTCACAGGGCAGAAGGAATTGCGGTCACTTCCTACGTTTCTCTCTCGAATACATTCTTTACTTGGTGACCTGGTTTCTGCATTGAATAACTGCTTTCTTTCAGCCCAGCTCTCCCTGGGAGGACTTCTACTAGACCACCATTGAGTGGGAAAAGTGGCACTGGAATATTCCATCTCTCTCACTTTGTCTTCTTTCTCCTGTTTGTTTTCTTTTAGCATCATTTGGTATCTTTTGTTTTTTGCCACCCCCACCTCTCTCCAAATCATATTTAACTATTGGTCACACCCCATGTAGCTAATATTTATTCATATTTAGCTATACCTCATGTAGCCAATATTTATATTTTCTGGTATTCCCCCTTTTTCTCTTAGTCACTTTTCTATTGCTGTGAGGATACACCATGACCAGGGCAAGTAACAAAAGAAAACATTTAATTGGGGCTTGCTTACAGTTTCAGAGGGAGAACCTATGACCATCACAGCAGAAAGCATAACAGCAGACAGCACTGGAACAGTAGCTGAGAGCTTACATCTTATCCACGTTGGAGTTGAGGAGCAGAGCAAGGGATTAAGGCTGGTGTGAGCTTTTTAAACCTAAAAGGCAGACACATCTTCTCTGACATGGCCACACCTCCAAATCCTCCCCAAAACAGTCTACCAGCTAGGGATGAAGCACTCAACTATGTGAACCTATGGAGACCATTGTCATTCAGACTACCACACCATAACTTTCTGTTCTATGTACCATTCCTTAGGAACCTGGTTCATCCTGCCACTGACCTCTGTGTTCACAAAGAACAAAGGACTCCAAGTTGACCACATTGCTATTGACAGAGAGGAAGGAAGAGGCGTGGCAATTCTGCAATTCACATTTTTATATAATGAAAGTGGTTCTTGGGATCTTTCATTTGCTCTCACTGTGGGACACAACTTGTAAATAGCATAGCCAAGAAATGAGTCTGGAACAGTTAGGCTCCAAACCACCTACTGATTCTATTTCTTCTCATTACTCACCCTAAATAGCAAACTTTCTTTCAGGGAAGGTATTGGGCAACAGTAATGATCAGGCATTGTTAAATAGTCTCATGTGTCAATGATAGACTGGTATATGAGACCTCACGCTCTGTGTGAATAGGTAGATTCTTGTGTGATTCCAACGTGGGTCTAGAAACTTGACTTTGAAAAGAGGGACCAGACCAAGTGAAAGTATTTCCCCAAAACATCAACAGTATGAATTATAAATGTTTGGTCTGTGCACAGACTTCAAGGAGATCAGAGTTTCCAATCAAATGACATTTAAAGAGACCTCTATGTGTTAGAATAGGCAGGGCACCTCCTGAAAATATAGAGTATATTCAACATTGCACAACTTATTAAGAGGGGTTAGAGTACTAAATTTATAAAAGTGCTGGCAAGGTTGGAAAAAAAGAGTGTAAAACCAGCACATATAGGGTGAGGAGAAGAGCCAGGTCATGGCTGCAGGAAGAGCAGGGACAGCCCCCCCCCCATACACACTGAAGTTGTAGTCTTTAGTATGAAGAAGCAGCCTACCATGGTGACCCATCACCAATGGACACAACAATAAACATGTCATTCTTTTTACTCTCTCATCTCCTGGGGATGCTTCCTGTTGGCCCCAAGCAAAAGGTATTCCACCCATAAAAACCAGTTGCCCAGACCTAGCAGGAAAGGAATAAAGCTAGTGTACCTCTCAAAAGGCAATTGAAAAAAAAAAATGTGTTGTAAATTGACACACTAAGTATATTTTTAGAGGTCACAAATTACAGGAGTAAATTATGTGTTTAGTAGCATCCTCATTATGTGGTATCACTTTTATACATCACAATGTTGTATCAGGTTAGAGTCAACTGAGAATGGCCTACACAAAATATTGAACCAGACAGGCTTTCGGCCTCACACTGAGAGGCAGGTTTGCTAAGCAGCTGAAAGGAACACATTTCAGTTACTCAAGCCGTTCTTTTGTTCTGACACTTTTCTGTGGTATAACTTTACTTCACTCACCCGGATTCTCCTCCATGCCTGACCCCATCATTTTAAGTCTCCCATTTCCCTCTCCTTTCTTCCAATAAAAAAGGGGCTGTTGGACTCACGCCTCCATCCTTACATGCTTGGGAATACGGTACCTGGCAGCGTTTCAAGGTTCCCGCTCCCCCCACCACCACTTCCTCTCTCCAGAGAGAAAAGCAAAAGGGTAAAAATGGTTGGAAGGACTGGTTCAGAACATTGTTTGCCTGTCATTTGAAACTCTCTGGACTGCGGTCACTGGAGAGAAACAATGTGCTCAGGGACTGAAGGAAATGGTTTGGCTCCCATCTGTCCCGTCATCCAGGGAGGAAATTTTTCATTGTTATACAGGTTGCCGCTCACCAAAGATGTTGCTTTTCTCCTCAGAGACCACGTGGGTAAGGCAGGGAGACATGGCAAATTCACACAGTACTGAGCCAAAGAGGCAAAGGTAAAATTCAGGAGAGGCAGAGGCAGAGGCAGAGGCAGAGAGGCAGAGGCAGAGGCAGAGAGGCAGAGGCAGAGGCAGAGGCAGAGGCAGAGGCAGAGGCAGAGGCAGAGGCAGAGGCAGAGGCAGAGGCAGAGGCAGAGGCAGAGGCAGAGGCAGAGGCAGAGGCAGAGGCAGAGGCAGAGGCAGAGGCAGAGGCAGAGGCAGAGGCAGAGGCAGAGGCAGAGGCAGAGGCAGAGGCAGAGGCAGAGGCAGAGGCAGAGGCAGAGGCAGAGGCAGAGGCAGAGGCAGAGGCAGAAAGAGAACTGACGTTTGTGCAGGTCCCAGGACTTTCTCTGGGTTCTGGCCTGCACATACAGCTAACAGAAGGCTCACCCTTTATTGCTAGCAGACTGGGGAACTGGGTGAGCCGATGTGATTTCCATTTCACCCAGTGGGCAAAATAAAGGTGGGGTTTGTATGGACAGAAGGAGCCAGTTAGTGAATGAATAAGATCCCCATTGTGAAAGCGTGGGCATGAGAGCTTGAGGGTTGGTGGTTGTCTACACACACAGGGTAAATAGACCTGTATACGCCTGTCTCAGCACTGCTGGGTTTGTATTCTTGCGTTTTGAGAGATCCTCAGGAGCATTCTCCCTCTGCTGCAGTGGCTCTCAACCTTCCTAATGATACTGCTCCCCACGTTGTGGTAACCCTCAACCATACAATTATGTTGCTGTTACTTCCTAACTATGATTTTGCTACTATTATGAGCTGCAATATAAACATCTTATATGCAGGATATCTGATCCTCAACCAACTAACCCCTAAGAAAGGGTCAATTGACCCCTAAAGGGGTTGCACCCCACAGGTCGAGAACCACTGCTCTACTGGCTCTTGTGTGAAATACAGACTGTGCTAGTAGGCAACTGTGGTCCCTACTCATAATCATTCCTCTTATAGCCATTTCAACGTACTTGCAGGTTATTATATTTGCTCTTATTTTTTTAAAAAGAAAATTAATATGTAAGTTGAATGGTGTTCCCATTAAAAGATGTTGAAGCTTCATTAGGCAGTGATGGTGCACACTTTTAATTCCAGTACTCAGTAGGCAGGGGCTACTAGAATCTCTGAGTTCTAGGCCAGCCTGGTCTACAAAGCTCCAGGACAGCTAGACAGAGAAACTCCATCGTAAGAGAAAAAAGAAGTTGAAATATCAATCCACATATCCTATCTATCCTATCCTATGTCTTCATATTTGCAAAGGATATATTTGGGACTGGAGAAATGGCTTAGTGGTTTAAAGCACTGGCTGCTCTTCCAGGGGAGCTAGGTTTGATGTCTAGCACCCATGTGGCAGCTCACAACCATTTGCAATTCCAGTCTCAAAGAATCCAACACCCTCTTCTGGCTTCTGAGGGACCTGTACATGCATGGTACACAAACATACATGCCGTCAAAAACACCCATGCACATAAATAAAAAAGTAATGAGACAATTAAAATGGGATCTTTATAGATAATTAGGTTATGGTGAGATCACCAGGGCTGGCACTAATACTATACGAATGACATCTTTACAAAGAGGCAGAAATTTGGACAGAGGGGCAGCAATACGAAGCCATAGGGAAAAGATCTCCATCTTTTCAAGCTAAGGAGTTTGCAAGACTACAGGAGACAGAAGAATGCAAGAAACAGATTCCCAAGGCCCCCGGGAGACACCAGCCCTACCAACATCTTGATGTCAGACTTGGAAACTCCAGAAGCACAAGGTACAATAAAATATCTGCTGCCTAAGCCACCCAGTTTATGGGTACTTTGTGAACTAGACCCAGGAAGATAATACAATGACAGTTGATGAAATACAATGCAGTCTTTATGTCGCCAGCGTGGAGACCAAAGCTCAAGGAGTAACATGACTCACACAGTCATAGAACGTGTTGGAACCAGCACCTAAATTCCCAGATCAACCTTGACCTGTGGCTGATCTTATTAATTGCAACAAATTTCTATCATTGGGTGGAAAAGATGGAGAAATGCCACACCTGCCTCGTTGTGTACAGTCCCCTGCTGTTAGCAGGTTACATGTCCAAGTTACCCCTTTCATATGAAAATGGGCAATACATGGGATCCTTCTTGAGAAGGGCAAAGGTCATCTCGTCTCCATATGGTGCCTTCTATTTGGAGAGCCTGGCCTACTGGGGAAGTCGTTGGAGCTCCTGAGCCAAAGTTGCAAAGAGTTACTGGCGATGGTTAATTGTCAACTTGATTGGGTTAAGAGACACCTAGTACGTTAATGAGGAATACCTTTGGGTGTGTTTGTGAAGGTCTTTCCAGAGAGGATTAACTGAGAAGGGAAAACCTGCCCCAAATGTGGACCACAGTCTGGGATCTCAGGTTAAATGAAAAGGGAGGGAAAGGAGAAACCAGCTGCCAGTCAGCATCCTCTCCACCATATCCGGATCTTTTAAGATGTGACAGCCCTTGACTCATGCTCCTACTGCCACAAACTCCATCATGCTATCCCCTATAGGGTGAGCCAAAATAAATACGTTTCCCTACATTGCTCCTGCCTAGTATTTTGTCATAGCAAAAAAAAAAAGAGTAAAATAGTGTCCTACTTGCCCACTGCTGGTTCTCAACCAGGTCACATGAAATGTTTGATGTGTTGGGGGAGCCTCTCTGATATAGTCTCCACAGCTGCAGAATTGGTGGCTACCATTCTGAGCGGGAAAGAACTCCATCTGCTTGCCCCGTTTCCCATCAGCTTCTCCCAGGACCCATCATGCTGCCTGTCACTGCCCTTCCTGGGGCACTGGGGAATCTATTCATCTCTTTACACCTGACTATTTTGACCCTGCCAGGAGGCTCTCCATCTTACATAAGGAGAACTATTGTTTTTCTTTGTCTTTGTCTCTCAGGATGCTAGGAAAACCCAACCCTCACATGCCTCCCCCGGGTTTTCTACATACTGGTTCCAAGCAGCTAGGTCAGGCTACTTGGAGAAATAGTTAGTACTTGCTTTTAAACTGGGAGAGAAAGGTGTAGGTGTTAACATTGATAGCATTATTTTCTGAATCAGAATAAAAGGGAAACGCTACACACTCAGGTGTTTTGGTATGAGACTTTGGGCAACGTGGGCATATAAAAATCACAGCTGAAAGCAACAACTGCCGGGGGTGATCATTTGTTTGCTGGCTTGAGTTTTGCTTTGCAACCTGAGAAGTCTAGAGGAATTGTGTATGGTGAAGGAGGGTGCAGGATGGGACAGGAAGGAGAGGCCAGAGCTGCACTGTCTGATCTGGCTTGGTCCCCACTGGCTAAGTGGTAGACAGCTGAAACCTGACCTAGTTATTCCAGAGAGAATTTGTAAGTGACAGACACACAGAGAGCTGCTTTAGGAAGAGCTACACTATGATTTTCCAAGAGCCTGGGCTGCTTTTGCCTTTTCAAGTCCTTCTTTCACATATGCAACATAGTTTTAAGCATGCATTTTACAACCACATTGGTATAAAGGTGAATACATTAATATTATATAATGTTTAGTAAACTTCCAGTTACTGTAACAAGTACCTAGGGCCATCAAATTATCAACATGAAAGGTCCACTTCGGGCTCACAGTTTGGGCATGCCAGTGTATGGTCTTTCAGCCTGAGGTTGGCAGCTCATTATAATAGATGTCTTAAGAGTTTCTATTGTGATAAAACACCGTGACCAAAAAGCAACTTAGAGAGGGAAGAGTTTATTTCACTTCCTCTTCCACATCATGTGAAGAAGTCAGGGCAGGAACTCAAGGCAGAAACCTGGAGTCAGAAGCGGAAACTAAGGCCACGGAGGGCCGCTGCTTACTGGCTTGTTCCTCATGGCTTGCTCAGCCTGCTTTCTTGTATCATCCAGGACCATCTGCCTTGGGGTGGCCTCTGCCAGAGTGGACTGGGTCCTCCCATATCTCATTGATCAACAAAATGTCTACAGGCTTGCTTCCAGGTCAGTCTCATGGAGGCAGTTACTCAATTAAGATTCCCTCTTCCCATATATGTCTTGGTTTGTATCAAGTCATCAAAAAACAACAAATATGGTAGGAGTGTGTGGTGAAGCAAAACCATTCATGTCATGAACCAGGGAACAGTCCAGAGCCTCACTCTCCTCTTAAAGGGCATGTTCCAGTGACCCAAGGACTACCATCGTACCTTACCTCTTAAAGATCCCACCCCACCTCCCCAACTCCAACATGGGTACCAAATCTTTAGTACTTAGGCCTTGGGAAAGCAGTCAATATCTGAAATATAGTACTTATTAAACTTTTTTTTTTTTTACCCTATAGTGGATGTTTTTCTTCTGGTTTTGAAAGAAATTGAAAGTATTTCCTGGGTCCCTAGCAGTATCACAGGTCCCTGTGCTATGCCACCCTGACTAATGGAGAAACCCAAGCTTAGTGGGCAGAGAGCTGACCAGGGAGGGGGCCACTTCTCCAGCCTCTGGATGAAGTCAGGTCCACTCTGTCATCTTCATCATGAAAGAGTCAGGGAGACCCAGAGATGCCACCATGGCACAGACCTTGGCAACCTTGGGATGAGTGACAATGTAGGTAAGAGGCTCAACACACTTGACTAAGTGCAGAGTAAGGAAGGAGAGGGCAATCAGGAGGGGGACAATTCATGAGAACCATAGTGACAGGTTGAGTTTTTCATATGGAGATATTTTGATTTTTCAGTTCAGTGTTTTTCAATTTCCCTCATGTTAAATGTTGCTGCAGAGGGTAGATGCAGTGTTTCAAAGGCCAGAGACCCTGTGTACTGCGCTACTGTTTTATTTTAGGTTTTTGTCTTTCATTTGTGAGTGTGTGTGTGTGTGTGTGTGTGTGTGTGTGTCAGACAGTGCATGTGTGGAGGTCAGAGACTGAGGAGAAAGAGGCTCTGTTCTTCCTTCCTCTGTGGGATCCAGGGACTGAGCTCAGGTCATCATCAGGCTTGTGCAGTAAGCACTTCAACACACACACACACACACACACACACACACACACACACACACACACTTTTTTATTAAGGCATCATTTTGCTATTGTATGAGTGTTCTCCTGTCCTAGTTTCATTTCTATTGCTGAGATAGAAGGGGAAAAAAAACAACCCTGAGAAAAAGCGACTTGTGAAAGAAAAGGGTTTATTTCAGCTTGCAAGTCTAGGTTATAGTTCATCATCATGGAGAAGTCAAAGCAGGAACTTCAAACAGCTTGTTAGAGCACATCCACAGTCAAGAGCAGAGAGAAAGAAATGCATACATGTGCTCTTACTTGCTGTGTTCAGCTCAATGTTTCCACCCTTATACAGTAGGGACCCCTTGCCTAGGAGGTGCCATCCACAGTGGGCTGGATCTTCCCACATCAATTAACTTAACTGACGCAATTCCCCACAGAAATGCCCACAGTCGACCCAAGGCAATCCCTCACTGAGGCACTTGTCCCAAGGGATCCTAGTCTGTGTCAGGCTGACAATTAAAGCTAACCATCACACATACCCCACCCAGCAGTGTATGTGTTTGCAATCTTTCTTCCTGGTGCAGCAGTGTTGGGAGGTCTACGGGATGTGTTTGGGTCTTGGGAATGGAGTCTTCAAAACTGGACCAAGACTCTCCTCCTATAGATGGGTTAGCTACCACCTTTCCCCTCCTTCACTAGCTTCTGCTTTTCTTTTCCCATCTGACCATAAGCTGAGGCATCACGAGGCCCTTACCAGAAGTCAAGCAGATATGACATCATGTTCTTTGACTTCCAACCTCTAGAACTGTAGGCCAAAATAGGCACTTTTAAAAAATAAATAATCTAATCTCAACTCTTCCATTATAGCCATAGAAAATGTATAGGACAGGTTTATTTACAAAAACATTTGTAAAAAGCCATCTTATTTAGTGTACAATTCTATGAATTTTAACAAAAGTGCATAGCCATGTGAGCCTTGCTACAGGCAAGTGTCATCACTCCCCCAAATTCCCCAGTAGCTCTGTATAATCAGTCCTTGCCCCAGTACCAGTGCCAAACGGTGTCTACTTTTATAAGCATGCCATGCAAAAGGCATGGCTCGTCATGTGGCCTTGTAACTTTGTTTTCTTTCACTCGTAGGCTGTGATTCATTCACATGTGCAGATCAATAGTTTGGACTTTAAAAACAAATATGGTATATATGAATGGAATCAACCATGCTCACAGTTTTAAAATATACAATTCAATGGTACTAAATAGCACTATATAGAGAATTTGGGCTCCAATCCATGCATTCCGGAAGGATGCAACATCCAGTCCACAGCAGTTGACCTTCAGCCAGGAAATTCAACTGAACGGCACCTGTCCAGAGTTCTTGCTGTCTAAGTGCCATAACTAGGCACGAGTGACACCGTCTAACGTCGGAGGTCAGCGACTCTGCACACTCAGGATGGGCATGCAGAGTTTCTACTTCTGTCACACTTCACAGTCGTCATGCGTAGACAAGCCACAAAATGAAACTCAAATTCCACCCTCCTCCCAAGCTCTATTTTTTTCCCAGGTTGACTCTTATCACAAGCCCAAAGTTCCAACTCTCTAACTGCATGGTCTTTCCTGTGTGAACAAATGTCATCTGTGTCACTTCATTAACATCAGCTCAAACAGGTCCCGGGGGTCTCCGAGAGGGACAAAGACACTCTGGTCACTTAGAAGTTCTAAAGGGGGAAGATGATGAATTTTTTTATAGTATACTACCTAGCACACTTGTGAAATTAAGGGATTTGTGCAGGTAATGTTTTTATTATAGACATAGTAGGTCTCAATAAATGATCATCTCTGGCCACTGAGTTTGATAGCTTACAAGCCACTGTGAAAAGGTCTTTGTATAGTATGTGTCCACTTATCACAAGTAAAAGGACAGACAGTTAACAAAGGAATCTTATCTTATAAATATCTTTTTGCCAAGGCTGCTATCTCCATGTTAAATTGACAGTGGGGTCTCTTTTCAAATATGGTCTTTTAGTTGTGAGGGAAACGATTAAATAGAAAGAGACCAATTTTAATGACTCTATTAAAGCTGAGACACATCTTAATTCACTAAGCTCAGAGAAAGTTGAACTGTGTGTATTCTTATCAATGACCTTTTGTATCACTGAAAATACCTCAAAAAAAAAAAAAAAAAAAAAAAAAAAAAACTATTGACTTATTCTCTTGCAAAAGCTTGTACCTTGGGATCAGCAAGATGGTTCAATGGGTAAAGGTGCCTGCTACCAATCTTGATAGCCTAAGTTCAATCCCTGGACCCACATGGTGGAAAGAGAACTGACTCCCAGAATTGTCCTCTGACGTGCGCATGCGTGATGTGGAGTATATGTCCTTCCTGCACCACCACCACTACCCCCGACCAAAAAAATCACATACATACATACATACATACATGCATACATACATACATGCCAGCTTACATTTGAGCATGTAATGATTTACATTTGAGCACGTAAAGCTTCCAGTTTGGGATCTTTAATTGTGGAAGGTAATGTGACCACATTTTAAAAATATTTTTGCTTACCTGCTTTGCTAGTGATATTTCAAATAACATATCAACACAACTAGTGTGTGTGTGTGTGTAAAGAGATTCGTGTTAGGAATAGCCTTACCTACCACACCTTAGGGAGGCTTGATGACTCCAAAGTTTAAAGGGAAAGGCAAGCAGGGTAGGGATACAGGAAGGAGTTTAGTCTGAGTCCAAAGGCAGCCGCTGTAGAACCAGGAGGAGCTGACAGGAGTGAGGTTCAGAGGCAGTCTGCTGCCGTCTGCTGCAGAGATCACTCTTGCCTGGGCAAGGGCAGCTCTTATTGGGCCTTCACCAGTTAGGGTGAGGCCTACTACAGGCTAGAGACCAATCTGCCTTATTCAGAGTCCATCAATTTAAATGGAAAGCATATCCAAAATCATACTCACAGAAATGCCCAGTTTGTCCAAGTTGGCAGACTAACAAAATGGTCATCTCCAAAGTGTGCTTACTGAGGTGATGTGATTGGCCCAGAGTGGTTCCAATAAATAATAATTAAAACAAAAACAAGCAAGTAAGCAAACAAAAAGTAACGAGGAGGAAGAGTCACAGATGCTCCGGGAGACGGTGCTGAGAGGGGGAAATTAGGATCATTTATTATCTTTCTTGAGCTCCTGGCTTGAGGAAAGGCCCGATTCTAAGAGAAACTTGGAATATTGGGGTAAATCTCAGATTCATACAACCTCAGGGAACATAAAGAATATAAATATACCGTGGATCTATGAGTCAAGAACAGGCAGAAAGATTTCTCTGAAAGGTACAGAGATAAGAACTCGGAGATCTGAGGCTTCACCTGTAATTTAACATCCATCAAACCTAACATGGAAAGGGTGTGAATAAGAGGGACGTGGGACAGAATCAACTAAGCAGGGCTCACAGGGACTCACAGAGGCTGAAGTGGCAATCGTGGAGCCTGCGTGAGTCTGCGCTAAGTCCTCTGCATGTAAGTTGTGGTTGTGTAGCTTGGTGTTCTTGTGGGCCGCTAACAATGGGACTGAGGGCGTCTCTTACTCTTTTGCCTGCTCCTAGTACCCTGTATTGGGTTGCCTCATCCAGTCTTGACATGAGGGTTTGTGCCTAGTCTTGTTGTATCTTGTTATGCTGTGTTGGGTTGGTATCACTGGGAGGCCCCCTCTTTTCTGGAGGGAAATGGGGGAGCAGAGGATCTGGAGAGAGGGAAGGGGGAGACTGGGAGGAGTTCAGGGAAGGGTTATTGTATGAGAGAAGAAGTGAAAGAAAAGAGGAAAAGCCAGTGCTGATGGCGCATGCCTTTAGCCCCAGCACTCAGGAAGCAGAAGCAGGGAGATGTCTTGAATTTGAGGTCAAGTGAGTTCTAGGACAGCCAGGACTACACAGAGAAATCCTGCCTCAAAAACCGAAGGGGGGGAAAAAAAGGGAAGGAAAGAAAGGAAAAAAGACAAGTGTACTGGCTTGTTTTGTTTGCCAGCTTGACACAAACTAGAGGAAGGAGCCTCAGATGAGGAAATGCTGTCATAAGACCCTGCTGAAAGCCATTTCACA
Organism: Phodopus roborovskii; assembly: GCF_943737965.1. Lineage (NCBI taxonomy): Eukaryota > Metazoa > Chordata > Mammalia > Rodentia > Cricetidae > Phodopus > Phodopus roborovskii. The sequence continues at coordinate 3,544,795 of NW_026126515.1, read as the reverse complement.
TTTAGTGGTCAGTGGGGGAGAGCCCAGTCCATGGTGGGTGGTGCCATCCCTGGGCTGTTGGTACTGAGTTCTATAAGAAGGTGGGCTGAGCAAGCCAGAGGAGGCTAGCCAGTAAGCAGCTCCCTTCCTTGGCCTCTGCATCAGCTCCTGCCTCCAGGTTCCTGCCCTGTTTGAATTCTTGTCTTGACTTCCTTCAGTGGTGAACGGCAATGCCAAAGTATAAGCCGGATAAACCCCTTTCTCCGTGTTTCATTGCAGCAACAGAAACACTAAGAAGAAAAGAGAATGGTGGAATAGAAAAATGTCACCAAGAGGCTTGTCACAACACAGAGACTTATTCAGATCATGTCTGATCTCCTCAATGTGGAAAGCATACTCCTTTTGCTCGGCATTGCCAGACAAGCTGACGTTTATATTTGCTGTTTTCCTGATCTTTTATCTTTTTTTTTTTAAACCAATGTTTCCTTTCGGGCTCTGATGGAAAATTAGCTTCGGCGACATTTTGCTAAATGGATGAGCTTCAGTGAATTCTATTAAATCAGCTTCATAACTCATCTGCCTGGTCCCTAATCATTTGTTCTGCTCTGGTCGGCACCATTTCCCACTTATCTCCTTCCAGCCTGGTGCTATCCATGGCTGAACACAATGTCCTTGATTGTAGCCCTCAGTGTTATGGCAAGGGCTTGCTTCTATCTCTCCTCATTCCTCCTCACCACCCCTCCCTTCCAAAGTCCTCCCTAGAGTGGACTGTGTTTTGGACATCGCTTGGTGCTCCCAGACAACACTCCGGGCCAAATCTTTATCTAGGCACTTAGTATGGGTGGCTCCGTATCTGCCTACAGACTTGGCAAATTTCCCGGAAGAGTGGTAGAGATGATGTACTCCTGACCCAGGAAATTCCAGTGGGAAGTGTCAAAGGGATTGGGGCTGATGGAGGAGCTAGAGGAAGTCGGTACTCACAGTGAGAAAATGAGTAGGGAGGCCTCAGGGACAAACTTGAACAAAAGTTTGAAGCTGTCAGAATTTATCTTCAGACCTGCATTTTCTTTTCAGTCCTTACAAACCCTCCAAGCTTTCAATAACTGTTACCTCTTTCTAGAAATCCTGGTCTCTGGAGCCTGCTGAACCTGGAGATTTCCCCTGCTGACATTTATTTAAATTCACATGCAATTAACTATGAAGCAGTAACAGAAAGGAAAACAGTTTGTACAGATAGTTCACCAAAGAAGATAGGAAGATGACCCAAAAAAAAAAAAAAAAGTAATGAAAAGCCCACAGACCCTGTGAGTCATTAGGGAAATGGAAATGCAAATTAAACCTGAATGAGCTACAACTACACAGTTACAGGCAGGATCACAGGGTATGAGGGTCTGCCTCCTTCTCTGCTGGTGGGAATGCAAAATGGCTATAGCTACTTTGGAAGGCTTCATCAGTTTCTTTGAAAGGTAAATACACCTGTGCCATCTAGCATGATCATCCCACTTTTATGTAAATATCCCAGCAGAAATGAAAATCTGTCTCCACATAAAAACTTGCTCACAAATGTTCTAGCACCTTCATCGCCCTGTACTCCTAGTAGCCTCAACAGTCTGTGGCCATAACAAAATGCCACAGGCCAACTGGCTTAAAAGACAGAAGTTAATCTCAGTTTTAGAGTCTGGAAAGGTCAAGATTTGGACAGAGTTCTTACTCTAGGCTTCTTCTTGGCTCTGCAAATGTCTTCTTACAGGGTTGTTCCCCTGAGAATGTTCTGGGAGAATGACAGGGACCTTGTAGCTTCCACAAGGTTCCTCTTGGCTTACTCCTGCAGTGGTGTGAGGCAGAACTAGGCTACTGAATGACATCCGCTAAGAGGAACAGCTGACAGCAGCAGGCACCAAGATCTCAGGCCAGCAAGTGACGTCATCTTAGATAATCCTGTCCCAGTCACTCCAGAAGACATCAGATGCTTGAGAGATGCTGGATGAGCGGCAAGTACAGAACCATAGCAAATACATAGTTGTTCTAAGTGGTGAGTCTTGGGGGTGACTGATACGCAGTGATGCACACATAACTCCTGTGGCCCAGACATTTGTAAAATCAACAGCCGGTTCCCAGGAAGACACCCCCCACTCAAGGACTTGTAGCCAGTATCCTCGTTGCCTCACTCTAATAATAGACAAATTACCTCTCAATTTGCTTTTCTTTTATTGATTTAGTTTGTTTTGTTCTCTCTCTATATGTATGTATGTATGTATGTATGTATGTATGTATGTATGTACGTACATACGTATTTCTTGGTTTTCTAGACCTGGTTTCTCTGTGTGAGAGGTCCAGCTATCCTAGAACTCACTTTGTACACCAGTCTGGCCTTAACTCTCAGGGATCTGCCTGCCTTTGCTTCCCAAATCCTGGGATTAAAGGCATGCACCGTTACGGCCCAGCTGAGATTTATTTATTTATTATTTTATGTGATGATTGTTTTGCCTGCATGTATATCTGTGTGTGCTGGTGCCGGCAGAGGTCAGAAAAGGGCATTGGATCCCCCGGGACTGTGCGCTACAGATTGTAGTGAGCCACCATGGGATGTGGGTCTAGGAATTGAACCAGGTTCCTCTTCGAGAACAAGCAGTACTCTTAAACACGGAGCCAACTCTCTAGCCCCTGTTCTTTTATCTTGATAGAGCCTCACTATGTAGCCCAGGATGGCCTTGACAATCCTCCTGCCTCAGCTTCCTGAGTACTATGATGACAGTCATGTGCTACTATATCTGTCTAGTTGACTTTTCAAACAGGAATATCACTACGTATCTCAGAGTACATTAAAAAACATTATTTCTGTAGGGTGTTTCCATATGGAGCTGAGTGGGAGTGAGAAATCTGGCTGTATATTTAGTAAGTGTATCTATTTTGATAGCTTTGGCTAATAAGATTTCTTTGTTGGGGCTGTCCTGAAATAGATTTACTGTCAGGCCTTGCAGACTTCTTGTGATTCCCTGCTCTCCCCTCACACGCCTGCTCTGCTTTTCTTTGCCCTCCTCAAGTCCTTCCTGACATCTTGGGGCATCCTGTGATTGATGTGCTCTGTGCAGACTCCATGCTCTTCACTTAGCAAAACCCGTATCTTTTTTTTTTTTTTTTTTCTATCTCTGGCTCTGCATGCTACTGGTGCTGTGAATACTCTGAATGAATTACACTGTTTGGCTGCCAGGCTCGAGCAGAAGAGCTCAAACAGGGTAAAAATTTTAATTATTTCATTATTGGGAAGCGTCTGCTGGAGGTACTTACTGTCTGGGATGAGCTCAGATACTGTTTTGAAGAAGTGTCCATATTGGCTCCTAGGTTACACAGAATTAAGGCCAGTAACAGCCCACTGCCCTGGAGGAATACAGCAAGCAGAACATGTTACATGGCTAAAGATGGTCTATCTTATCACTGCTATGTGGTTGACTTGGGGAGGAGGAGAAAGAAATATTCCCTGGGGACCAAGAATTTCCAATCAGAGAGGTGGGTCTGATGACAACCAGACTGCATCTCCCTTGGGGTTGAACATGATTTGATTCCTTCTGATACCTGAGATCATCCCAGCAGGCAGCAAAGGACATCTAGACTCCCCCAAAAGGCAACCAAAACTGTAGCAAGAAGAACCTAGAATGGTAATTGGCTCAATGTACCTGCTAGAAAGACCAGTACAGTTAGAATTAAGGCTCTCCTGACCTAGCACCCAGTTCCTAGAGTGAAGTTTGGAGCAATTGTGGTGATATCTCTCTTGCACAAATAAAGCTGTCTGGGGGTCAGAGAATGCAGCTTGCCACTAGCTAACCATAGAGGTCTGGAGGTCTGTACAGACAGACAGGAAGTGACGTAACTGAGCAGAAACTGCCACTAGCTAACCATCCTCTGTTACCAAGAAGCTATGCTTGTCTCTGTTCTTTTGTTTTTAAGCTTTTGTCAAATTTACATGGAAATTCATGCCTGAATTTGGGCGACATTTTGTAATGTGAGGTTTTTGGCCTGGCAGGTCCCTCGGCCCTTGAGCCCCAAAATAAACACACGGACACTATATTAATTATGAAAGTATTGGCCAGTGACTAGCATTTCTTATTGGCTAGTTCTGTCTTAAATAATAACTAATTTTTAACAATTTAAGTATTTCCACATGGTCTGGCTTACCGGGAATGCTGGACCTGCAACTCCTTTGGCTGCTACATCTTCCCAGAGAAGAGAGCAATTTCCTGTTTGTCCCTGCTTATATTCTGATTCTGCCCAGCTATGTCACTACCTGGAATCACACGACAACTCCTCTCTGCCTATACTTCCTAGAATCCTCCTTGTCTCCCAATCCTACCTATCATCCTGCCTGGTCAGTGTTTTATTCATCAACCAATAAGACAAACATATATGCAGAAGAACATTCCCCATCAAGCAATAATCACACGGAACTTCAGGAGCCAACCAATCTGGAGGTATGACCCCACACTGTAACAGCCAGGGCCTGAAATCGAGCCTGCTGCAATGGCATGCTGAGTGGCCTTTTTCTCTATCCCCGTCATGCTTTGGATATGAAGTTTCCCTCCAAAAGGGTCACTTTGAAGGTTGGTATCTTACCAGTTGGTTGATCCACTCACTGAGGGGTGATTGCATCATGTAGGTTCTGACCTCAGTAGGATTTACAATTTGATGGCGTTGATGGGTAGACAGTGGGAGCTGGTGCCCGTTTGGAAGAAGTGAGTCACCACTGGGAGAGTCCCTCTCTCCTAGCTCCTAAGAGTTGGGGAGCTCTGCTCTGCCTTCCTGCTGCCACGCCCTCCTGCTCCCATGATGCTCTATTTAGGAGCCCCACACCAAATGCAGCAGGCCAATCATAACCTAAGATCTCTGTGTTTGTGATCCAGTGCAGCTTTCTCCTTCATACCATTTCTCCCAGGTTATTTGTTGCAGCAACAGAAAACTGACTGACACCCTCCTGTATACCATGACTCTTCCCTCTGATGAAGAGCGTGGGGGTATGGCCCTGAAGGCTCAGTGTAGAAGTCCATGATCTCTGCCAATTGCTCCCAGGAAGATACATTACAAAGCCTGATGAGATGAGCTATCTGCGTATCTTGCTTAGAAAAACAGCTGGTAGAGTGTGAAAAGTCACTAAACATTGTTTATTTGGCTTTTTGATCGTCCTCAAGACTGGCTTTGTAGTGAGGCTAGCTTGGAACTTGTAGAAATTCTATTTCAGCTCCAGAAGACTGAGGTTACAGGCATGAGCCAATCACTCCTTGCTGAACATGTTGTATCCTTGTGGTGGCAATAGCTAATTATTGGGCTTTCTCTCCACTAGACCCTTGGGTTAGTGAGGTATGTTTTGTTATGACTTCTATCCACAGTGTGTCCTACTGCCTAGGACAATGTTACCAGGGTGTGTTCTGTCCTGGGTATATGCTGTGACACTATGTCTCTGTCAGTTTATCTTAAAAACACGAACCGGGGAGAATCTAAGGTGTCCTTCAGCCTCAAGGCAGACACCTCTTTGTCACATACATAACTGAGGATGCATTGTAAAATGGATCACCTTGGTTGTCAGCTTGACTTCATCTGCAATTGACTAAAACCCAAGCAGCTGCACACATCTTGGAGGGATTCCTCTTGGCTGGATCTTTTGAGGTCAGAAACCCCACCCTAAATCTGGGCCTCCCCTCTCTGGTGGCAGCCCACATAAAAGGACATGGAGAAGGGAGCTTTTGACTTTTGACTGCCTGTCCTCACTCTTACTGGCAAATTCGTCTATCCTGTCCCTGAGCCACTCCTTCACTAGAGTTGGAACCAACTTCTTCAGGATTCCAACGTGGACTGAGAACAGCAGCTCTCTAGTACTTCCCTGGACTCCAGCAGCAGACGGACAGCTGAGACATCCAATCTTGTAGACCTACCAGGTCCCAGGTCCTTGACTTTTCTATCATCTATCAGCCATTGTTGAACCACTTGGTACACAGCCTGTAAGCCACTCTAATAAACCTAAGTGTATGTGCGCACATTTTGTTTCTTTCCAGAACCCTAATATCCTCTCTCTCTCTTCCCCATCTCTCTCTCTCTCTCTCTCCACTTCTCTCCTTCTCTCTCTCTCTCACTCTCCGAGTCTCTATTGCTCAGATGAGCTGTGAATTTTTGGGTTTAGCCAGTCTTGGCCTCCTCCTGGACTGTGGGCATACATTGTTGTACCTGGGCCTGCTTTTTAAGTCCAGCTTTGAATTCTGGGTTCTGATTTTTTTCCCCCTTGGAAAGGAGTACAGGTGGCTTGGCAGAAGAGTGAGCAGGTGCAGCAGAGGCTGACAGAGGGCTTCATACAAATGACAGACTCACTTTCCTCAAATAAGCTCAGCCTTCAGCCAAGTGATTTGTCTAAATTTCCATAAATAAAAGTTTAAAAAGTTGGTAAATATATGCATTAAAGGGTCTTAAAATAGGAGTCTGGCTGTGCCTGCAGCTTAGGTAGGGGATATGGTGCAGCTTGGCTCTTATACCTTTTCCTTCTCTTCAGTTATGAGTGAGGATTTTGTTTGTGTTGTTTTTTTCAAGGCTGGGCATCTCTGTGTAGCCCTGGCTGCCCTGGAACTTGCTTTGTAGACCAGCTATCCTTGAACTCATAGAGACCTGCCTTCCCCTGCCTCCCAATTGTTGGGATTAAAGCTGTGCACTACTAAGCCTGTTGAATGAGGATAGTTATTTGATATGCAAAGGGAGTTTGGTTAAAAATAATTTATTGGCTTATTTGTCTCAAATGATCTTTATTTTTTGAGTGATGGTTGTTAGGATAGCTATAGATTTAAAGGGATAACTGAGTCCAGGAAAGGGGATGCTTTGTCTCAGGGGCTATGGGAGGGACCCAAGTCCAAAGGCCGCCATATTTGCTTCTCAGCTGGTTCAGGTTCCCTCCAAAGAAAATTTGGTTGACAACAATGGGCCTTCTTGTTGTTGTTGATGATTTATTTTTATTTCATTTTATGTGTGTGAGTGTTTTGCCATGTGCATGCTTGGTGCCCTTGGAGGCCAGAAGAGGGCATTGACCTGCGGAGGCATGGAGATCTTTGTGCTCACAGAGAAGCCCTAGGGGAACCTGGATGGTAAGCACACAGGGTTGTTCCTTCAAGGGGAGGATTGCAATACCTGTTATCCACCCAGAAGGTTGGAAGTGGACATGCTTTCTAGCCTGGTGACCTTTGCAGTGTCTGTGTGCCTAGAGACTTTTCCATCAATAGATCCTTCCCCAGGCCCTTACTCTAAATTTGTTGGTGTGTATGTGCATGTGTGTGTGTGTGTGCGTGCGTGCTTGCGTGCGTGCGTGCGTGCGTGCGTGCGTGCGTGCGTGTGTGTGTGTGTGTGTGTGTGTGTGTGTGTTTAGTCAGGCTATAGAACCTGTCTTTATGGACTTTACAAAGAGCATCCATGTAGTCACATTTGATCTTTATTTCTTACTTTGTTCCTCAAGGAGACACTGTCTGCTCTGTTGTACACGTGGGATTGAGTTAATTGTCACCAGAATAGTTTTCACCAAATTGTCCTGTGCTTCCATAGGCCTCAAATAAACCAATTGGAGTCAAACTTCAGAAGTCAGAACCCACACGGCTACTGAGCCTTTTTTGAGCTTACCTGCCATTTGCTCCCGCAGCTCTGTCTTTCTACAGCCCATTAAGGTCTTAGATATCCTCACAGCTGGCACTCAACATGGGCTCGACCCTCTGGAAAAGTAAGACATTTTTTTTTTTCTTTAAATAGAAGCAGAAGGTAAGAGTTTAATCCCCTCACCCAAGGGGTCATGGCTGAAGTGAGAGAATAAAATAGCATGGGTTTTTTCTCAGTCCTCTGAGGCAGAGCATTTTATACAATTATTTTTAGATGTCTGGTAAGATCCAGGGAAGTAAAATGTTGAGAACAACAGCTCTGCCACTTTGCACAACTGGCTGTAGAATTCAGTCCTTGGTTTCCTGAACAATTGACAATTGGAGACACATAGGAGTAAAAAGACAATATGAAATGGGATAACATCCCTGAAAATTATTTTGCAGCCTGGACTTCAGTAATATATTGTTTGAACCCTCTTTAGAAGGGTCAGAGTCCTCTGGACATGTCTCGATAGGGCGTGAGTCAGGCCTCCGAGGGACCAGATAGTTTCCACCCTCTAGTGGTGGTTGAATGGCGGAGGTGGCACCCAGATGCTGCCCTGAGGCTGCTCCCATCATCCCCACCTGCACCTGAGGCCTTTGCATATGATGTAAAAAAAAAAAAAAAAAAAAAGGAAAACACTGGACTAAGTGGAATGTTGATCCAAATTTGACAAGGATGATAATAAGCCTTTAGACTCCCAATGAGGCAGTGCCTAGCACCAGAACTAAGGGGAACATCCCCAGTAGGGATTATCAGTGCCCCCTTCATGAGCAAAAATTAAAACAGGCTCAACTTCTATTACAGGAACAATTACAACTTAGACATTTAGAACATTCAGTTAGTCCTGGAATTCCCCTATTTTTATAATTCATAAAAAGACAAAAGAATACATTTCAACTGTAGTATGATCTCAGGGGCATAAATGCTACTTTGAAAACAATGGAGGCCCTGCAGTCAGGGCTCGCCACTCCTATCCTGATTCTTCAAGGATATTACATTATCATATTTGGCTTAAAAAACTGCTTTTTCCTCTCTTTATAGCCTGATTATAAGAAACATTTTACATTCTCTGCTCTTACTTTGAACAATCAACAGCCCATGACTCAATATCAGTGGAAAGTTTTACCACCCGGGATAAAAAATACAGTCCCACTCTATGTCAATATACATAGAGCATTTCATCTGGCACTAATTAAATTTCTTGAGATATTAGCCATTCATTATTTGGATGACATTCTCCTCTCATGCTTGCCAAATAAATACGTAAATGAATGCCTACCTTTCATGGTAAATAAACTAAAAGAAGAAAATTTAAGCACAATACAGATAAATACAATGTATTATTGCTCAACAACAAATTTACCATCATTCTCTCTCAGCTTAAATCTTCCCAAAAACTGTACCCTTAAATACTTAGAAAAAATTGGGGGTCATGTCAATTGGGTATGTTCTTACCTGCCCTATACTACCAAAGATTTAGCTCTGATTTTCAATTCACTTTCTCCAGACTCTTGGCTAAACTCTATACGAAACAATATCAGGGCTGGAGAGATGGCTCAGAGGTTAAGAGCCCTCCCTGATCTTCCTAGAGGTCCTGAGTTCTATTCCCAGCAACCACATGGTGCCTCACAACCATTTGTAATGAGATCTGGTGCCCTATTCTGGCTTGCAGGTGTATATGTAGGCAGAACACTGTGTAATAGGTGATAGATGAATCTTAAAAGAAAAAAGAAACATAATATCCAGAGTGGAGTGAGTTTTTAGTTTATTAAATAGTGCTGTCACTAAAGCTATAGCTCATAGAAAGAATCCCCTACTTCCTTACCAGTTACTTACCTTTCCTCTCTCCTCCTCATCTATTAGAATTATAAATCAACAAGGTATTTATTTACAAGAAATTACAGACTTTAATAATAGTGATGGAAAGGAAAATGTACTGGTTAAAAGCCTATAGAAATCATTGGGTTGATTATTTGTTTCACACTGATAATAACTGGCAGGTAGCATTAGCATGTTACCTGGGATCTATAGATAGTTATTATCCTAATGATCCCCTTTTAAAAATTTTTGAAGATACCCCATAGGCATTATGTAAAATTACATCTAAGCATCTCATAGAGATTTCTTTTAATGCTTTTACAGATGGTTCTTCAAAAGGACAAGGAGCTTATGTTTTCTATACCAATCCCATGTTTTCCATACAAAAGATTGTACCCACTCTGGTTGCACAGCTCTTCAATCTGAACTCGTGTAATCAATCAGCTTTTGTTCGATGGTTCTCAGCCATCGAACTCTGACTCTCCCTTCGTGCCCCAACTGTTTCTCTTTTAGACACTGCAAGACTTAAAACCAACCCCACCACCCCACACTAATTCCATCTCGCGCTTATTTCTGTCCCTACAGTCGTCTATACTACAACGATCTCAAGATTTTTTCGTTAACTCATATCCATGCCCATTCTCAGATGCCAGGTCCCTTAACATTCGCTAATTCTCAAACCAATGTACTGGCTCCCTGCTCACCCCTAATACTTGCTTTCCAGGTCTCTTAAAAATCTCACCCATCTTTTTTTTTTTTTTTTTTTTTTTTTAATCAAAATACAAAATTGTTACAAGTATAATTAATTCTCTTTGCTTCGGGAACAAGCTTGACACAGCATTCAAGCCTTCCCCTTTTCTTCTTTCACCCTACTGCCACCTAGTGGTGGATTTAATCCTTGACTATTAAAATCTGGGCAAACAGGTATTACTCATACCTCGGAATTTTGACGTTTAAAATATGCTCATGTAACGGTTGATGCTTTTTCTAATGATTGTTGCTTCTGCTCACAGAACAGCCTCGATGCCATTAATCATTTATTATACTCCTTTCTCTTCCTAGGATTCCTGTTACAACTAAAAACTGATAATGGTTCTGCTTATACTAGCAAATGCTTTAAGAAAGTTTACAATTTACAAAATATTAATTATGTTATTGGACTCCTTTACAACCTACATTGTCAAGCTATTGTGGGAACAGCACCATCAAATACTTAAATGACAAAATTTAAAAATAAAAAAGGTATATGCACCCACATACTGTGCTATATTTAACCATGCTTACTTTAATTCCCCCCCCCCCCCTTAAACAACAATGCTTCTGCTGCTGTCCCAAAGCATTTTACCCCAAAGGGGACAAAAATATAACATGCATGTTAAATGCAAAGATCTAGAAACTAACCAATAGAAAGGGCCAGATGTTCTTCTAACATCAGGGCAAAGTTACGCTAGAAAGATCTAGAAAATGAATGAAGTCCTTCGCAGACGGTTCCCTCTCCCATGCATGGGACCAGGACAGGATCCTGGAGACCACTGGACAATTGAAGGATCTGAAGGTAGATAGAAAACCCATCAAGAGGAGGTGTCCCAAGAAGAATAAATCAATGACCTGAGGGGACATAAGTCGCCTTGGGGAGGCAACAAGGACCCAATACTACTGACCCCAAAATGATGATGCTATGTTTGCTGCTCATACGACATGTTAATTTTCAGATTGTCGGAGTGGCATGGCATACATTGCTTTAATGTGTTAGATTGATGATCTGCATAAAGAGATAAACAAAATCTCTCAAGTGGACTTTGAATGCCATCATGATTAAGATATTTCCCTATTCCTTAGCCTGTAGCAGGCTTTCTTGGACCTCCAGCCCTCAGATCACTGAGACTTAATTACGAATGTTCTGTCTTAGCTTCTGCTTGTCCCACTCTTATAACTCATATTAACTCATATTACTCATATTAACCTGTTTCTCTTCATCTACATTTAGCTTCGGGGCTTTTTACCTTGTTTTGTTTGATTGTTTTGTTTTGCATTCTATATGTTGTGCATTCATACTCCCTCCACGTTTGGCTGGCTGGCTGCTGCCTGGCGGCTGGCCCTAGGTGTCTCCCTCTCTTTCTCCTTTGTTCCTCTCTCTCTCTCTCTCTCTCTCTCTGTCTCTGTCTCTCTCTGTCTCTCTTTCTCTGTCTCTCTCTCTGTCTCACACACACCTAAATTCCTCCTCCTACTTATTCTCTCTGCCCACTAGCCCTGCCTATCCCTCTCCTGCCTAGATACTGGCTGTTCAGCTTTTCATTAGATCAATCAGGTGCCTTAGGCAGGCAAAGCAACACATCTGTGCATCATTAAACAAACATAGTTAACGTAATGTTCCACAACATTGGTCCCCTGCTAGCTATTCAGACAATTCTGTTGCACTTGCCTATGTTAGTTAGACTAGTCATGCAGGTGAGGCATTCGAACTTGGCTTCTATTACAGCCACAAATTTCTCTTAAAGGGGGGGGGATGTAGGAAGCACAGAGGTCTTTGTGCTCACAGAGAAGCCCTAGGGGAACCTGGATGGTAAGCACACAGGGTTGTTCCTTCAAGGGGAGGAATGCAATACCTGTTATCCACCCAGAAGGTTGGAAGTGGACATGCTTTCTAGCCTGGTGACCTTTGCAGTGTCTGTGTGCCTAGAGACTTTTCCACCAATAGATCCTTCCCCACGCCCTTATTGTAAATTTGCTATCTTTTTGGACTTTACATTTGATCTCTATTTACCTTACTTTGTTCCTCAAGGAGATCCCTGTCTGCTCTGTAATACACATGGGATTGAGTTAATTATCACCAGAATAGTTTCCACCAAATTGTCCTGTGCTTATATATGCCTCAAATAAACCACTTGGAGTCAAACTTCAGAAGTCAGAACCAACACCAGTTACTGAGTCGTGAGAGCCCAAATGCCGTTTTGCCTCCCATAACTCATCTCTGCAGACCTTTAAGGGTCAGGGAAACCCCCATGATCGGGTTCCCTGGAACCAGAGCTAATAACAGCTGTGAGCTACAAAGTGGGTGCCAGGAATTGAACCAGGGTCCTCTGGAAGAGCAGTAAGTGCTCCTTACCATCAAGTCATCTCTCCATCCCTGACCCGCGAGAGCCTTACATTAATTCTGTGGTTAGAGTAGGGGCATTGCCTGAAGAGTATGGAAAAGGATGAGGGAGCACCCCAAAGTGTGTATGGTGGGAGGTTGTTACCTTCTGATGGACAGAGCAGCAACAGGATGTGGAAGAGTGCAGATGTCCTTGGGGATGGTCACAAAAACCAAATAGCTCCAAGTGCCAGCCAAGTGTTCCCAGGGCACAACTGGGTGATCTGGGGAGCCTTGAGGACAAGCCAGCCAGAAGGCTGGCACCCAGTGGTTGGTCTATTCTTCTTCATGGAAGGCTTGGGCACAGTTGGCATCCAGTGACAGTCACCGACTGAGTGGCACAGCTCTTAACTTGAGCTCCCCCATAAGCTTCAAGGTGCTAGGTTAGAAACTGATTACAAATCTTTCTGTCAGGACTGCATGAAACACACCACAGCTACCCTCAGCAAAAGATGCTCTCTTGGGAAATACTGTTTCTAGCAGGTAGGAGCAGACGTGAGCCGGATCCAGGAAACCTGTGCCTTGTTTCCCTTCCTCTCTGAACATTTGCTCCATCCCCCTCCTGCCTCTGCAGGCTGGCATTCTTTGATTTTCATCCCACCCAGGGTGAGACTGGATTCCCTTTATTCCTACTTCAAACCCAGAGCAAGGGCTCCTACAGGCTCAGCTTGAGTCAGTCAGCCCAGCACACTTGGCTCAGTTAACCAAAACGGACAAGATGGCACCCAAGGGGTGGGGGAATGACTTGGTTACCTGGTGGATTCGGCTGTAAGAGCTGGTTTTGTAAAGCTATTTGTGCAGACAACTCAGCCAATCGAAGGACATAGTAGTTTCATTTTTATAGAGCCATACAAATGGTAGATATCTTTTCTTTCACCTGATTCTTGGAGTGACGTCAAGAAGTGGGAAAAGGAGGTATTTGTGTGCGTGCGTGCGTGCGTGTGCGTGTGTGTGTGTGTGTGTGTGTGTGTGTGCCACTGGGTTTTCTATGTTACCCCGGCTGGCCTGAAACTCTTAGGCTCAAGCCCCCAAACACTGGGATTAGAGGTATATGTGTTATCCAGTTAGTAGAATTCTTCTTTCTAGGTCAACTTTATTCTATTCTAAATTCCATTTTTTTTTTAAATCTCTCCCTTCTGGTGGCTTGAAACTTTTGAGGAAAGAGACCACATCTCTGGATCTCCCTGCTACAGCCTTTGTACATGTTGGGCACAGATTAACTTGAATTTCTGTTTTCTGGGTCCATCAGCTGAGGTCGGCAGGGCTAAGTGCTTTGCTTCAGGAATACAGCCAGAGAGATGACCTGGGTTATATAGCGGAGTTCACAAGGCTCCCAGCTAAGGAAGCTTCCTACAAGGTCCCTGACATCTCAGGAGGATTGGGTGGGTTTGCAGGATGAAGGGCTACTCTTAAGAGTGATACAAGCCTTCAGGGGAAGGTGCTGAGGCCACTTTTGGAGTCTGATCTCAGGCAGGGCTGCAGCAAAAAGTATCTTTGAAGCCACAGGCTCCCAGACTTCTTTTCCTTGGTAGCTGGTACCATCTCCACTGTTCATCCCTGACTTCTCAGAGCTGGGCAAGGCCTTGAGACAAGATCTGGTGCAGGCCTCTGCCCTGTGGGCACCAGCGGGAAAAAGAAGCTTCCCCAGCTGCTGGGGACATAAGTCAGGGCAGTATCATCCGGTGTGCTCCGCCCTCCGTGGAGAGGCTTCTTCTTTTTGTTCCCTTCAGATGTCTCAGACCCTACTAGGGTTAGAATGTATTCACACCCAGAGTTTCCAGCCCCCGTTGGTGTCATATTATAAAAAGGAGAGAGGTGCTGGGCATTGGCAGCGCATGCCTTTAATCTCAGCACTCGGGAGGCAAAGGCAGGCAGATCTCTGTAAGCTCCAGACCAGACTGGTCTACAAGAGCTAGTTCCAGGACAGCCTCCAAAACCACAGAGAAACCCTGTCTCGAAAAACCAAAAAAAAACCCCAACCAACCAACCAAACAAACAAAACAAAAACAAACAAACAAACAAACCCCCAAAAAGGAGAGAGGCAGAGGCAGGGAAGAAACAAGTAGAATGGGGAGAGTGGGGGCTACACAACCCATAAGGCCCGCGGCCTGGACTGGTGGCGCGTCCCTCCCCCGGAGGAACTCTACCCTCATACTGACCATGGATTTCCAGAGCCTTGAGAAACAGGACCAGTGTGTTCAGAACAAATGAAGGAGCTGGGGTGGGTGATGCTGGGGGCTTATCAGAATAACTACTGTGTTATCTTCTGTTTTTTCCTCTGGCCTCCCTTCCTCCACCGGGGCCAATGATCTGCTGTCAGAGCCCTAGGAGCATGTAACGGAGGAAGCATGGTGGCGAAGATGATAGTGGAGCAGGACAGCATACCCAGGCCCACGAGCCATGCCCAGTTCCTCAGCCTGTGTGGAAAGAACTTCGGGGAGGAGGGGAAGGAAGAGGAGAGTCACCGTGGAATTAGTTGGAGTGACAGGAGGCAAGTGTGTGGAGTGTGGGTTATTAATAGGGACGAGAACATATATTTACAACCAGTGACCTAAATGAAGGGCAGAACAGTCACCTAGATGCATCCAAGACCCACACAAAAGACACTCCAAGCTCTCAGAGTGAGATTTCTCAACCCAGCGTCATTTAGGCTGAGGGGCTTAGGCAGCAGAAGCAAGAGCCTTGGTGGGAGCTTGCTCAGGCTGTGTGCCGCAGTTCTAGGGGAAGGAGGCAAGCAGGGGAGAGAAAAAGGAGGAAGAGGAGGCAGAGGTGTGTGTGTGTGTGTGTGTGTGTGTGTGTGTGTGTGTGTGTGTGTGTGTGTCTGTGTGTGTGAGAGATCTCTCACATCAATCCTTAAACTCAGTCAGCTGCCTCTGACGTGTCCATGCTCCCTCCCATCCACAACCTCAGCCAGGAGGAAACTGTCCTCTTTAAGTGAGACTTTACATGTTCCATCCTGGGGGGGGGGGGCTGGAACATTTGGGTTTGTAAACATAAAGGCAATAGACCACACACTCGGATCTACCTCCCTTTGAGGATGTGAGGGGCAGGCGAGATCAGTAGCTGGGAGCCTGGGCCCACAGCTTGACCCCACACCGGTAGGATTTTAGGTATTGAGGGCTCTAACTAAGGTGGGAGTGGCGGGCTGGGCCTGGGTTGTGCCCTCTAGCTGGTTTGGAGGGAGGGGGAGGGGTGGCTCTTGGGGTCAGGCTGGTAGGTACAGCGCCACTGCGGGCATCCAGGCTGGCAGCATCTGTGCTGTAAGGCTGCAGAGAAATCTCATTCCTCCCATCCATGCGTCGTCCTGAAAGAGGGGCCTGGAGAATATATGGTGATCTTTGCACAGCGCTCAGCTGCGGCAGGTAGAGCTTCCTTAGGACTTTGATCGGAAACTGCTGAGTCCTCATTCTGGTTCCAGCCTCTCTTTTTACTTAACCGCTCTGTGCCCCAGTTATAACAAGAGATATTAGAAGTACTCGCGGCATAGGTTTTTGGCGAATATGAAAGGTATGTGAAGTGTTTGGCACTGGCCTGACACATTGACAGGGTGCCTTCCAAGGGGTTATTTCCGCTGTTATTCCTCTCCCAACCCAGCTATTTCTTCCACCAAGGCAAAGCTGATAGGTAATAGGAGACAGTAAATCTTGCCTTAAGACAAAGACAGCAACCTCCCAGGATGTGCATCCGTGACCCGATTTTGTTGCCACACTACAAGCTTAGTACTTTACAAGAATAAATGTTAAGTGGGCTCAAGCCTGGGAAGACCGAGCAGCGCCTGATGAGTGAGTCACATCGGGTGACTTTCCTGGCTTGAGAAAACTGCACAGAGTCCCAAAGTAGTACAGGGCATCACATGGAGAAGACAGCAAGCATGTCACAGGGAAGGCTGGCTTTTACAACAGAGCCACTCCCTGGCTAACCCATTAATACAGACCCATTAGCAAGTCATTCACCCTGCCTGTACTCTAGTTTATTTGCATGCAAACTTGTTTATCTAGCTCTGAACGTCTTTCCAGAAGTGATCGAGGTGAGCTGAAAAGCTGGGAGCAGTTGCTTGAAAGGCAAAATGTTTGGTTCAACCTCCAGCATTGTTTATTGCCTGTCCAGGACTTGATTTCTAACAAACCGAAAGGGCGCCCGCTAGTGACTATTCAAGTTGGTAGAACTTAAAATGTAAAACCAGAAAACAAACAAAAAACCCAGAGAGGTGCCATACCCTACAATGCCACACGGCGGCGCAATAGACTATTGTCTCACCGTATTGCTGGGCCAGGTTCTTTATGAAACAGCTGTGGCCACCCTAAAACATGTACGGGGACAACAGTGAGGCTCACTAATTCATCAGATTATACATATGTGTTAAATAGCAAATAAAAAATTCTTTAAATTAATGTTGCTTCAGCTAAGGCTTATATCTAGTACCAAACAGTAAGTTGATGTTTAAACTAAAACTCATCCTCCCACCCACCAAAAACCAACATGATTTAAAATGGAGGCAGAAAAAAATTGGAAGTTCAAAGGAAGGTCTGTCAGCATCAGATGAGCAATGCCACACCATGCTAAATCAACCTACACATTGTGTGTGCCCAACCAAGAATGTTCCCTCCATGAGGTATGGAGGCTTGGGGGTTAATGGGGTATTAAGATCCCAGGACCATTTGTTTACCTGCAAGATTTTAAAGCTATGAGCAGTAATAAAAGATTGTGACCCAGGGTGTGACACCCAGTGAGCCTGCAGTCACTAGTGGCTTTTGGCATGACTGTCTTTGTTTGTTTGTTTTTAATATTATTAGTGTCTTTCTTGGCTGGTGTCGAGCGCTATCACCTTGCCTGCAAGAACGACACTCAACAACAGGATTCTTCTGCAGCTATGTTTATTGTGCGGCTCATTACAGCAAGTTGAGGGAAGACCCCGAGGAGGAAAAAGGGCTCTGCTTATATATGCTCAGAGGAGTCTTGTCCGTTACTGACAGGTGCAGCCCGCATCGGTCGTAACGGTCACCCCATGTCGTGGAGGTCACCCCATGTCGTGGATCGCGCATCCGCGCCTTGCTGGCTTATGGACAGGAAACCGGCACCATCTTCGGGAATGGCACCGGTGGCTCTCTACAGGCTGGGATATTTTTCCTTCCTCCACCAGCTAACAATGCTTTTAGTGTATATGCACAACAGTAAATGTGATTTTGTGGTGCATTATTCTATTTATATACTTATTATATGGTTATTTTAGCTATGTGGAAAACTTATAAAAATGAAAAATTACTCATTTTCTATTACTTTGTTTAGAAAGCTAAGATTTTGATACTACGGATATTTGTGATGTTGTACAAAGTGTTTTTCACTACTCTTTAGTGATCATATTATACACACTTCCATGTCTTTTAAATGCTTTCTAATAATACTATACTATTCCTTTTTGACGGTAGCCTCTCTTTTTATACAAGTTTATGTATTCATTTTGAGATAGGGTCTCCCTATGTAGTTCTGGCTGTCCTGGAACTCTCCATGTAGACCAGGCTGGCCTTGAACTCAGAGATCTGTCTGCCTCTGGCTCTCTGCCTTCCAAGCAAGGTTAAAGGTGTATGTCACTATTCCCAGCCTCTGTTTAGTTTTGTTATTTTAATTGTGTGTGTGTGTGTGTGTGTAAGAGTGTACTGCTTGTTATAACAAGAGTGCTTCCGATTCCCCTGGAACTAGAGTTACAGGCAGTTGAGAATCTATGAGCCCCCTGAGTTGGGTTCTGGGAATCTGACTCTGGTTTTCAACAGAAGCATATGCTCTTAACCTCTGAGCCCTCTCTTCAGCCACCATCTTTAAGAATTTTTTTTGGGGGGGTGTTGAGACTGAGTCTCTTTGTGTAGTTTTGGAGTCTGTCCTGGAACTAGCTCTTGTAGACCAAGCTGGTCTCAAACTCACAGAGATCCATATGATGCCTCTGCCTCCAAAGTACTGAGATTAAAGGTGTTTGCTACCACCAACTAGTCTTTCTTAATATTTTAATTAAAAAATTAATATCCTTATGATGAACAGTGTTTTGCATCTTGTAGAATCTGTGGTCAGGCGAAATCAGATTAGTAAATGTATGTTCTGTTACACATACTTGTGGTGAAGACATTTAACATAATCAATGATTTTCAAGTGTAAAATATATTGTTGCTAGTTAATATTCACCCTGCCTTACAGTGGATTGCTTGCTTCTTCCTAACAGAAATCTTGTATGATTTGTCCAGCATCTCCCTGATTCTCCCAGCCCCCATCTCCTAGCCTCTTGTCATTTTGCTGTTTCATGAATTGAACTGTTTCAGAGTCCACATGTAATTGAGATCATGCAGGTATGTGTCTTTCAGAGCCTAACATACTTTTTTTTTTCTACTTAGAAAATCTGTACATTTTGATGTAGAAACTACTAAATAAAGCAAGACGAGGAAAATAATTACTTCTAACCCCCTTATCTAGATGAAGGTGGCTGCAATTCACATTCAGATGTTTCTTTCAATACTATGGATGAACATTAATTTTTACAAAGCTAGGAATATATTCTCTCCAGATTTATTGCATTTAAAATTATGATAGAATATGAGCTTGTATTCACTTTATGTGATTATTTCCCCAGGCATTCCATCTTCTTTATGACTAGTTATGAGGGTGACTCCTTTACTGGCCTCTCTCTCCCTTTGATTGGACCTATTTGACTACAAGACTTACACGGAGTCCTTGTAAGCCTAGTGTTTCATTTCACAGAGAGCTTTCCCTGGGGCTGGCTCTGTGGTGAGTCTGTTTGACACCCACTCCTTGATTAAAGGCTCTGATCATTGTTAAGAAGAGACTCTCTGGAGAATGAACAAGTGAAATAGCTCTTGTAATCTGTTCCATTCCTGAACCCAGGTCTTCAAGTGCAAGATGGGAGAAAGGAGGGAGATTCGCTACCAAGCTGATGATATGCGCCTCGTTAGTCCTCAGCAGACGATGGGCACACTATCAATTACAATGAGATCTGTAAGTACTGTCCAGAGACCCATCTCTTCATCTACACCAATGGTTTTCAACCTTCCTAACGCTGCCACCACAGTTCCTCATGTTTGTGGAGACCCCTGACCATAAAATTGTTTTTGTTGCTACTTCATAACTAATTTTGCTACTGCCATGAATCATAATGTAAACATCTGTGTTTTTCGATGGTCTTAGGTGAGTGGACCCCTATGAAAGGGTCTTTTGCCGCCCCCCCCCCCAAGAGGTCAGAACCCACAGACTGAGAACCGCTGATCTACAGAAGCCCATTTTTATACCTCTGCCTTCTGTGAATAGCGGGGGTGTGGTGGGGGTGGGGGTCGGGGGTGGGGGGTGGGGGAGTGGGGAAGTGCTTCACTGGACTCTTTCGTCCTCAGCCAGGAAATCTGAGCCGGTGTCCCTGTGCCCCAAACTTCTGCTTCATCATTCTGCTGCACACTCTGGAAAAAACGTGCTTCAAGTCTCTCATTCCATACAAGAAGAGTTTTTGAATTCAGAACTAGGAGCTCCTTCCCAGAGGTGACGACGTGTGGGAAGCGAGGGACACATTGTTGACTGTGTTAGAGATTGGCAGCATCTGCTTGAGGAATTTAAGCACCAAAGTACTCGGTTAAAACTTTCTCCCAGCACACGCTGCTAGTGGGAAATTAGCTCAGGCCCTGTGGTAATCAGCATGCAGGTTCCTCAGCAAACTGAAAACAGAGCTACTGTAAGACCCAGGCAGCCTCCACGCCCTGCTTATCGCAGCTCTATTCACTGTAGCCAATTACCAATTAGCCTGCATGTCCATCAACCGGGGATGGATAAACAAAGTGTAGGATATGCACACAACAGAGTTCAATTTAACCATAAACAAAATTAGGTCATTTTCAGTCAGGGTTGGTGAGATGGCTCGAAGGCGAAGGCATTTGTCATGCAATTCTAATGACCAGATTCTTGATTCCTGGAACCCACATAAAGGTGGAAGGAGGGGACAGGTTTCACAAAATTGTCCTCTGATCTCCACATGTGCACGGGCACACACACACACACACACACACACACATACACACACACACACACACACACAAAATACCTTTGAAAATTTTTACATCATTTGCTGGAAAGTTTAGCCAAATATAGCCAGGCTTTTGTTGTGTTTTGTTGGTTTCATTTGTGGAAACTACATTTTATATGTATTATATATTGTACATTTATGATATCATATAGATATATATATGTATATACATACATATACATACACACACATATCACACATATGACATGAAGGCAGAAGGGTGACTAGGGAAGGGTGGGGGGAGGGGAGAGTGAAGAGAAGAGAGGGTGGGTGATGAATGTGGTTAAAGGTAATGTTACACTTGAATACAGAAGTCTCTGAAGCCCATCACTATGCACAATGAATATATGCCAATATAAATTAAAATAAGATGTTCCCTAAAAGAACTAAGGGGAGGGTGGAATTCACTTGCTAAGTTGAATTTTAGGATAGTGATAATTAGGAGCTAGACCCTGTACTAAGTAGAAATCATACATCATGTCCCTTAATCAGTCTGGGAGGCCAGAGGTATCATGTTATTATCCTTGATTTTCACATGCGGTATCTGGGATACAGGAGTTTAACTTGCCTAAAGGCATCAGTCAGAATTCAAATTCAAGGCATCATTCTCTTATTGACTCCCTTCATTCCTCCTTACCTCTTTCTCTTCATCTCTTTCATTTTTCCTGCCTTCCTTAGTTTTTAATTTTAATTTTTTTTTTGAACAACCCTTGGTTAGCTTCCAGTTAAGACCCATTACATTTCTTTTTTTGTTTGTTTTGCCCATTACATTCTAAGGTGCTGCTAAAGGTGCTTCTGAGGGTGGAAACTGAGAAAAGGAAATATGGCCTCTGTATGCTAAATAGCATGCTTTGGGCATCATGTCTTGTTTAACCCTATACCATCCATTAAAAAGCATTTCTGTTATATACAAATGAGGAAACAGCTTCCAAAACTTGTCTTGCTATTTTCATTAGTGAGGTAGCCAGGGTAAAGGGGGCCATGATCCTGTAAGCAATTCTAATGAGGCTCAGTGAGACACACACACACACACACACACACACACACACACACACACGCGCGCGCGCGCGCACGCACACACACACACACACACACACACGCATGTAGAGGAGGACTAGTTAGGAGTGGGAAAGGAACAAGAGAGAGTAATGGGGGTTCATGATTACAAAATATGTATGAAGTGTCATACAAGTATGAAAGTGTCATAATGAAACACATGTGTAATTAATATATAATTAATTAAAAAAAGAAGACAATAAGATCTTGTCTTGTACAAAGTTATATGTTTTTCAGGACACAGTCAGGACATCCCTCGATCTGACCTGTTTAATGCTGATCACGTCACCGAGTGACACTTGTCTTCTCCCTGCTTGGGTCTCTTCTTTCCAGTGTGGCGGGGAAAATGTTGCTTTTCTGGGTGACATTCATCAACCCCAGGCTGAGGAACCTAAAGATGCCAAGATCTGTCATTTTACCCCAAAGATCTGCTCGAAACCTCCTAGTGGTTCAGCTAGGCTGGCGGCCTGTAAGCTCTGCCAGTTTCCTGCCTTCCAATGCTGGCCTTACAGGCCCGCACAGCCAAATCTAGCTTTTTATACAGGTGCTAGGGATCTGAACTTGTGTCCTGTGTTTGTGGAGCAAGCATTCCTACCCACTGAACCATTTCCTTGGCCCTGTGGTAACCTTGGTCTGCAAAACAAAACCCAGACTTCCTAGGCTTGCAGCCAAGTCAGCCATCAGGTGTGACCGTGTCCAGAAAAGTGACTAGCTATGAGCCAGGTATTCTGAGATGCCAGGAAAACTATAAGGAACAAGTTGGACCGGTTCCTGTCCTTACGGCAAACACCTTTGTTATTAAATAATCTCAAATGATCAATTAAATAATTATTAATGTGAATCAAATAATTACAAAGCTCTGCAATCCTGCCTCGATAGGTTTCCAGCGTTCTTTCTTATCCTTTCATGCCATCAGCATGGGCTCACTGTTCCACAGTTTCCCACCTCTCTCTGTCCCTTTTTCCTGCTCCACCCTGCACCTCTCTGGGACCAGCTCTGTTTCTGTTTCTACCATTAAGCTCTGCCAGGCAACCCTGCTCTGAAGAATCTTCCCTGATTTGAATTCTTAGCACTCATCCATTCAACAAATATTTACAGGGTGACTTGTTCGGATGTTCAATGAGTTCCTGAGATCCTAAGTCCATGCTGTAGCATTAAATATTCAAATTGTGTAAGGACTTAGTTTTCTTATTCTTAGGGAGCAAGGATTGTTCTCACATACTTTACGGGGAAGAGGTGCTTGGTAAGAGGCATGCATAAGTAGAGGAACAAAATGACAATTAATAGTTCCACTTATTCATAAGCTAACATTTTTCTTTCTTGTGTTTCTTTCTTTTTAAAAATACTCTTAAACAAAACAAAACAAAAGCTAGCAATGGTGATATACGCCTCCAATGGCAGCACATAGGAGTCAGAGGCAGTGGGATCTCTGTGAGTTTGAGGTCAGGCTACAAGTGAGTTCCAGGACAGCTAAAACTGTTTGTCACACAAGGAAATCCTGTCTTGAAAAACCAAACCAAAACAAAATTTCTATGTGTGTGTACCATGTGCATTCCTGGTGCCCATGACCAGTAGAGTGTGTCAGTTCCCCTGAAGCTGGAGTTACAGGTATTTGTGAGCTGCCATGTGAGTGATAGGAATGGAATCTGGGTCTTTTGAAAGCAGTCAATGATCTTAACCACTGAGCCATCTCTCCAGTCCCTCTAGTGAGTTCTTTTTGTCCCTTGATCTGCTTTGTAAAACTCCTTTTTCACACATATGAAAATTTTATTAAATATGTGTTAAAACACGAATTATTTTTCCATCTCCCTTTCTCTTGCAGGTAGAATGGTTTAATCTTAATATCAGAGAATCTACCCAGACTCCTCCACATCTTTTCCAGTTTATGGGTCCTCTCTATACAATAAACTTGAACATGTTGGGGAATTTACTTCTGGGACTCCATTCTTAGGACTTTCTGGATACTCTTGAACTGTACCATCTCATCTCTTTCCTAAGACCTTAAATGTGCAGTGTGTACTTACAGTGTACACACAGTCACCTGCAAAACGCCTGATGTCCAACCTATAACACAGGAGACCTTTCCCTCCACTCCTCACTTCAGGGGTGAAGCACCCAGCAGTAAGTGTTCAAACAACTGCCCAAGGTCATGTAGCTGCCTGGCTATTTTTCCAAATTGCTCCTGTTTGCCTAATAATAAACCTCAAACTAAAATTAAACAAAATAATAGTCTGGCTGGGCATGGTGGCACATGCCTGTAATCCCAGTACTCAGGCAGCTGAGGCAGCAAGATTGTGAGTGTAAGGCCAGCCTAGGCTACATAGTGAGACCTTGTTTCAGTAATACAAACAGAGAAGAATTAACTGTTGCTAAATAAATCACATCTATTCTTGCCTTGGAAAAGGTAACACAGTTTGGTAGATATCAGGCCGGATTCCCCAGTACTGGCTTGTTTTGAAATATGGAAGCTTGATAGCACATAGGATGGGTTAAGGTTCATGTATCTTGTTCTTTCTTAATCTTTGTGGGGGCGGGGGTTGTAACAAAAGGACATAGCATAAGTTAGCCTTTGCCCAAGAGTGGCAGTACCAGTCTTTACTCTGCTTTGGTTCTTGGTGTGATCTAAGTAGCCATCACCAGGGTCCTAGATACAGCCAGCTCCACAAGGCAAGCGCAAACCAGTTGGTTCCACTTCCCCAGCCTGAGGAAGCCCCGCTAGGTGACCTCCCTTTCGGAATTCTGACAATGACGGCCTGGAACTTTTCAGAGACGTGTGCTGTCCTCATCAAGACCAGTAATGCAATCCCAGGAGTTCTTCCACCGCGAGCCATAAGGTTCCGTCCGCAGCGCAAGTGTGTGAGTGGAGGCGGGAGGGGACGGAAGCTGGTCCCAGGGCAGGCCAGGGCAGAAGCAGATCCAAGAGCTTGGCCATCTGAACCTGGAAGTGGCGCAGTCCGTAGCACCAAGCTGCGCAGACAAAGACTGCAGCCTCCGCCGCCGGCTCCCGCGATCCGAAAGCACGTTCTACCTCACCTTCTGGAGCCACCCAATGAGACCTCAGTCTCTCCCCAGGAAACGGACAGCAGCATTGGGCCAATGGGAGGACGGACTGGAGAGGGGGGCGGAACTGGCCCGGAGGCCCCGCCTCCGGGTCCGCAGGGCTGGGGCGGAGCCAGACTCGCGTCAGGTGGTCCCGGGCGTGCGGGGAGGCGGGGCGCGCGGGACGGGGCGGGGCTGGGAGCGGAGGGAGCGGTCAGCGGGCGGCGGGCACGGGCGGCACGAGCAGGTGGGAGCCGCGGAGGGGCGAGGCCGCCCGCGAGGGCGCCAGGCGGCGGGCACTGCGCCGCTTCCCTGTCCGCGGTGCGCGCTCGCAGTGCGCACCGGGCGTCCGCGGCTCTCGCGCGCCCCGCCTGCCCGGGCCTTACCTGCGGCGGCCGTCGGGGGCGCGGAGCCCCCAGCGCTGCCGAGCCGCATGAACAATAGGCGGTGGCGGCTCCTGCGGGCGGCCGCCCCGCACCCTATGGACCGGCCGCTCCATGGAGTCTTCCAGATCGCTTCTCGGCTGCCTGGCGAGCGCCTCAGTTGCCCCGCCGGGGGAGGATGCCACGGGCACAGGGGCCGAGGAGGAGGAGGACGAGGAGGAGGCGGTGGCCACCGAGCTGGGCTCCCACGCCGCGCTGCCCTACTGGACGGCTGTATTCGAGTACGAGGCGGCGGGCGAGGACGAGCTGACCCTGCGGCTAGGCGATGTGGTAGAGGTGCTGTCCAAGGACTCGCAGGTGTCCGGCGACGAGGGCTGGTGGACCGGACAGCTGAACCAGCGGGTGGGCATCTTCCCCAGCAACTACGTGACCCCGCGCAGCGCCTTCTCCAGCCGCTGCCAGCCTGGCGCCGAGGACCCCAGTTGCTACCCGCCCATTCAGCGTAAGGAGAAGGCGGCACCGAAGCTCTGTGGGGAGGGGAGGGGAGGGTGAGGCCTGGGGTGGGCGAGGAGAGGTCAGGGGTGGGGAGCGATTGGCTGGGGTGTGGGTAGGTGTGCGGGCTTTAGATGGTGCCACCGACAAGCTCCAGAGCTGCAGGCCCTTCCTGGAATACGGGGCTTCTTCACCTTCACCTGACTCGCTCAAACAGAAACTCTTGAAGCCCCAAGCACCAGTCCCCCCCCCCCTTGTGCCCCTCCAGATCTGGAAGGGTTTCTGGAGATCTTGTGGTTACAGTCACCAGTAACCTTAGTCCCCCAACCAAGGACCTGGCCGACCTCTTCTGTCGCTTGTCCCCGCCTCTTAAAGGTATTTGTCCCGAGAGAAGTGGAGATGTCTCTCGCCTGCCTGGGCAGGCTCACAAGTCCCGGAAGCATGTGTGAACTAACTCAAGAGTCAGGTGCCTTTGAAATCTCGTGTTGGCTTCTTGGGTTCTCGTGCTGTATCTCAAAGTTGTGCCTTGAGTCTCACCAAATAATATGTTAGGAAAGGTGTGTGTGGGGGGGGGGAGGGCGCACAGTCACGAGTGGAGAAATAATTAGAGGGAGAAAGTATGTCTCTCCCTCGTGGGAGTTCAGGATCACCAGGTACAGTGGCTAAGTCTCTGTCCCTTACAGACATGCAGTTCAGACAACACATATTTTTCACCCTAGATCCTTGCCTGTACTTGGCATTGGCCAAATCTCGGGGGTGGGGGTGGGGGTGGGGGCGGGGGCAGAGTTCCCTCCCAGGGCCTTTCTCCCTGTGTCCTGGTTTCCATCTGTTCCTAGGAACCCCCTGTTCCATGCCCCTAATGAAATTTCCTTTGCTGCTTTTCAAAGGAGTTAAATTGCCATTATAATTCTTTAATCATATATGTGTGTGTGTGTGTGTGTGTGTGTGTGGTTATTTCAGAAGATGTGAATATCTCCAAGTGCAATTTATAGTATTTAAGTTTCCATAATTGTTAGAAGGCATTCTTACTATATACTTAGTAGTTTCTTGTTTTATGTACTTTGCATCCTACTTTATTATTATTTTTAAAGTCACTACAAAGGGCTAACTTTAATACTTAGTTTAAAATTTCATCTGCAATAGTTACCTTTTTGACTGTTATTTATTTTTCATGAACTTTAAGATGAGTTTTAAATACAATTGCAACTTCTTTTTTCCTCCCTTTCCTTTTGTCCCTTGACTGTCAAATTGTTCAGATCTCTAGTTCTACTCAGATCTGTCCCCGTTCATTCAAAGTTTCTTGTTTATACATGTTGATATACATAATCAAGTCACTATAGATTGTTTCTGGGTGCCTCATATTTTTGGCATATTTGGCAATACTGGTGAGACAAAGGCCAATCAGAGGTCCTGGCATGCATGGTGTTTGAAATTAATGTTGGAGATGAACTTGGCCATTTGTGGAATGAGGGTTTGAGGCTCTTTGCAGGTGGAGTTCTGTGATGATGTTTTTAGGGATAGGCGATGTGAGAGTGTGTGAGTTATGTGAAGTTCATAAGCAGCCTCTCAGCTTCCTTGGTATCTATGCTCCTGGCTGTCACAGAAGTCAGGGGTGAACATGACTTAGGTTAAAAGAACCTTTCTGCTGAGTGCCAGACATGTCAACAGCCCATGCATTCAGAGATGATTCCCTATAATGTGGCCAGGACTCACCTTATTGGAATAGATAATACCTTGGATAGAGTAGATTCCTAAGTCTGAAACCCGGATGGGAGATCCTTGTGCTTGGGGAAAGAATTCACTTGAGGAGCTTGGCATTGAAAGTTCTGGTAAGTGCTCTAACTTGGCCTTACTTAGGACTGGCATTATTCCTGGTAGTTCACAAACCTCCAGTCCAAAGCGCATTCTTGAGTACTTGGTGAGTGGTGGCTACTATGTTAAGAACCGGGGGGTTGGAAGGGTGGGAGGAGGTGCTTCTGAGCAGACCAGGGAGACTGGTGAAGTAAACATGAAATCCATGGAATGTCTCATCTAGGAGCCCTGTCCACCAGCTGAGTTAGTGTCACTCAGAAAATAAAGATGATTGTCAAAACCTTGTCTCCTGAGGACTTGGAATAGTAAAGCCACAGACAGTTCTTCCCCAGGGCTGCCCTTTTAAACTTCCCCTCTGGGGATTACAGCATGTGATATGCCCAGGATTGCAAATGGAATACTTATGTCTAGTCAGGCAGTGAGAGGGTTAGGTTTAGTTATACAGTGTTGTTTTCCAGTGAAAGTTTTGATTCAAGCTTTATTCAATACAGAAGAAGAAATTAATCTTTTATCAAAGAAAATAAGCCATTTTATATTTCGCTTTTATCCCACCACTGTAGGTATCGGGGTTGGCTCTCTGTGGATGACAAGTTTATATAACTGAGAGAGTTCTCATTCTCTGCATTGTAAAAGGTGAAAAATACAGACAAGGTGAAAAATATAGAGTTTGTCACCCTGGTGGATACAAAGTTATTAAAATGTTTCTTCTACACTAGTGTTAGTCTGTTTGCAACACAGCATTAAGGTTAACTGTTAAGTTACATGTGTTTTTGCCGAATGCTCTACAAATGTAAGGATTTATTTTTTAGATATGTTTAAGGTGTGTGTATGTGTGTATACATACATGTGTTTATGTAGATGCATGTATCCATGCACACATGTACCCATGAGTGGAGAATGCTGGATGTCCTTTAAAGATCTCTGCCTTATGACTCTGAGATGGTCTCTCACTGAACCTGAAGCATTTTTAACTAGAATGGAGGCCAGAAGTCCTGGCCTTCTCTGTCCCCTGCCCTAGTATAGGGTTATTTATTTACTTATTTACCTTTCTTTTTGAAACAGGATCTCATTATGTAGTTCAAGCTGGCCTTGAACTTAGGATCCTCCTGTATCCATCTACTTCCCGAGTGCTGGAAAAGTGCTGGGATTACAGCTGGGATTCACAACCTGGCTTTGTATAGAAGACTTTGAAATGAACGAAGTATACCATTTATTACCTTGCCCCCAAGCCCACGAGATGGGCTGGTCCAGCCAGTCTCCAAGCATACAATCTGGAGGAAATAGCATCTTGACTCCAATATGAAATAAGGTTTTGTTGATATTCCTAGAAATAGCCTCCCACAGAAAATTAAAAAAAATGTGCTGAATGCAAGTTGACCTGATTCTTGCCTAAAACCAGGTCTTGACTGGATCGGAGAAGGAAAGGAGCCCACATGCTCTCTGCAGCTGAAGGTCTAGTCCCTGGAAGCCCTTCAGAAGGGACTTCTGAGTAGGGAAAGAAAACGTCCTTGCTCCTGCTCCAGGTTGTCTTTGTCTATTGGAAAGCTATCTTCTATGCTTCTCCTGCAGGCTGGCTTCCATATGTTTCTTAACTTAGTAGGGAAAAGCTGCAATCTTGGCTTCTACCCCAGATTGGTCACTGCTTTCCCTTAGGCTTCAATCTTTGTTTGCATGATGGCTGCAGGAGCTGTCCTTTTCAGCACCCTAGACCAGTGTCCCATCTTTTACAGCCTTGGGTAAATATTGAACACCTACTGTGTGTTGACAAGCAAACTTCAGAGCCAATAAATAGGGTGAGTGTTAGAGAAATAGTATAGTTAATTGAAAGACTTAGTTGAAGAAATAGGATGATCAGTACAGTTCATTCAGGAGGCACGGGGCTTTTCATAAGTGTAAGGACTAGTAGGAAAATAAAATAAAAAGAACATTCCTTGCCTCCTAAGACCAAGTAGACATGTATCTTTCAAAGGGGTTTCTAATCTCTCTTTAATGTCGGCATGTTTTCTCATTCATGAGGATGACATCAGGCAAAAGTTAGTAATTAGTCAGGATTCATTTTTAGGACTCAAACATTGCAGCTATTTTAAGCAAGAAATGGATTCGGCACAGGAAATTAGGCACTCACAGAATTGTTGGGAGGGCTTGGAGAAGAGGCTCTTATGGAGAGAGCTCTGGGCACTGCAGAGCTGAAGCAGCAAGCAAGTTGGCACTGTCCTTACAGACGAGGGTTAGCACCTAGAGCTGCTGGAGATGGCAGCAGCTCCAAGGGTATCTTGTGCCTGCAGCCTGGAGAATAGGCAGCCACTTCTATGGGACATTCATCTACACAAATACAGAGCTAGTGACTGGACACTGGTGTGCTGCTGCAGACAGCCATACTTGCCAGGAGAGGCAGCCAGAAGATGGTCTCCATCTCTCTTTGCTTTGTAAGTCTTGTATGTCATTTAATTCACATCCAGTACCTTTGCCATAAGGGATCTTGGGATTTGTAGTTTCTTAGCTCTCTAGCCTAAAAAGGTGAGGTGCTAGAAGGATATTGGGATGGGTGCTGATTGCTAGTCCGCAGCTTCTGCCATATCATTTGTTCTTCTGGGGGACTCCCCCACCTCCCACACATTCCCTAAGAGACAATAGCTTTCCCCTCTTTTCTTTATTTCCTGGTAAACTCTGTACTTTGCAAATACTACGCATGTATTTTGTCACTAAGCTGCACCGCATCCCCAAGGGGTTAGATGGGTTCTGCTTCTTGTGTATGTAAAGACAGTCCACATGACTTTTCCCAAGTTTCTTTTGTGCAGATTGACAGTTGCATCACAAAATACAAGAAGAGGAAAAGATTAGAGGTATTATAGTTAAGTAAGAATGAAAATTTGAGCCCTATCAGTGTTCAAATAAACTGTGGGGTGTGTTGGGACTGGCCATGTAAGGAGGAACGGCTGTCCAGTTTGCTCTTGCCAAAATCTAGAAATACATCTTTGCTTTCCTAGGTTTTGGTTTTGGTGGAGTGTGGTTATTCTCTCTTCCAGAAACCCTGACCAACCCTTTTAAACAGTTATAAATTTGTTTATGCCCTACTTAAGTAAATTCCTTTTATTGATCACCTTCTAGATATTTGTCACGATGAACACAGTGGTGGCAAATAGAATCACTGCCCTGTGGCTGTCATAGTGTCACAGGTGGTAGGCAGTGAACGAATAATTAAATATCGGTAGTCTTGGTGAGTCTTGCGGAATGGCGTTTGCTGCGAAGGAGTTTGATGGGAGCTTGTCCCCATTTGGTCTAGAAGTTTGTCAGTGAAATGGGTGTTTAAGTTCAGATGTGAGTGATGAGTCTGAATCGGTCAGAAGAGAGAAGAGAACATGCTTTTAGGAGGGACATGTGAAACAGTGCCCTGCTCGGTTAATTCTTAACATTCTATCTCACCCAAGGTTTATAATCACTGGGGGTCACTGCTATCTATCTTTCCCGAACAGCGGTGAAGACTCAGATTGTAGATCTTGGGAGCAGAATGAGTGGTTGAGGTGACTCGAGGCACCGAGGCCCGCTGGAGTGAGATGTTTCCCATGAGGCTTCCTCCTTTCCTGTACTTCTCAAGAACCAACCAGATCCTGGTAGAACCAAGCCCCGGAAGTCTTTCACATGGACAAAGTTCTTTCCTCATCAAGTACCTCTGAGGCTCAGCAGGCCGAGGTCACTGCAGGGGCCTCCTTCATGGTTCTTCCTTTTGACACAGGGTTTCCCTTTAGACCAGGCTAGCCTTAAACTTGCTACAGAGCTTAGGTTGACCATGAATTTCCGATTCTCCAGTTTCCATCTCCTTAGTGTAGGGTTATGGGCATTTTATATGGTGCTATGGGTTAAATGCTGAGCTTCATGCATGCCGGCTCTACCAACTGAGCTGCATCCTGGTCTCTTACTGGCTCTCTAGACCAATTAAGAACTCCAATTACAGGCTCCTTGCTCCAGACTTCCTTTCCCATTATATTCTGCACAACTGTCAGAGTTGGTGCTCTTTCTGAGTCTAGAGTAACTTTAAGCCCTTCGAAATTGCTCGAAAACTTCTTACCACCTGGTTACACCCAACAAGGCTTGAGTCTTATTTCATATCCCAGTACAACAGACCAGCCACTGTGTACTCCCTAATGTCCTTCAGGCATCCGGCACCCTGATGTTACAGTACCTGGATTGTCCCTTACCCCAACCCTTTCGTTGTCTGATGAGATCTCTCCTCCCCTCTACTTACTCTCCCTCTAGGACTCTTTCCACAGGGCCCTTTTCCATTCACTTCCATCCCCCTCCTACTGCAGGAGTTAGTGCCTTTCTTTACCCACTGATGCTATTTCTACAGAAGCTGTTTACAAACCAAACTGTAGCTGCTGTGTGACTGCTTAGCCCTGGGTTGTGTGCCTCTCACCACCAAGTACAAATAAACCTAAGTGATTTTCAAAAACTGTTGCCCAGTATTCTCTTGTGTTAAAATGGGGTGGTCTTGGTACAAGATTCTCCTGATTCTCCAAGTAGAATTTACTTTGTAGTAAATACCCATCGGATGTCTGCTATTTGCTAGTCACTAAGAATAATGCACATGAAGTTAACCAGTCTCCAGCACTTGTGGAGTTTACAGTGGGGAGACTGGGAGGTCCCGCTTTCCTGTGTTTGCCCACCCAGTGGAAGTGCGGTTGGTTACATGGTGTTTGAAGGTTATGGCTGATATCCTGTTTTCTTCTATTTCAGTGTTAGAGATTGATTTTGCGGAGCTAACCCTGGAGGAGATCATTGGCATTGGGGGTTTTGGCAAAGTTTATCGCGCTTTCTGGGTAGGCGATGAAGTCGCCGTGAAAGCAGCTCGCCATGATCCTGATGAGGACATCAGCCAGACCATAGAGAATGTTCGCCAAGAGGCCAAGCTCTTTGCCATGCTGAAGCACCCGAACATCATTGCCCTCAGAGGGGTATGCTTGAAGGAACCCAACCTCTGCTTGGTCATGGAGTTTGCTCGTGGAGGGCCTTTGAACAGAGTGTTATCTGGGAAGAGGATTCCCCCAGACATCCTGGTGAACTGGGCTGTGCAGATTGCTAGAGGGATGAATTACCTACATGACGAGGCGATCGTCCCCATCATCCACCGAGACCTTAAGTCCAGCAACAGTGAGTATGGAGGGCTGGGCTGGGTGTGAAGAACAGCCACCCCCTCACTCTGGCTCAGTAGATGTGGATTCTTGGTGGACCCTTTTATCAGAACGTTCTGCCTTTGAGTGTCCACATAGGGAAAGGGGCGGGGTATCTGAAGGGTCTGGGGGTAATTGTGAATTCATACTTAGTAGGTAGTGTTTGATATGTGCAGAAATAGATTTATTTTCCTACTTGTGGGAAATGTGTATATAATCTCCCAAAGAGGACATCCCCTCTCTGGAGCAGCAGGAAAGGCAAACCTGCACAACCTGCCTGCATGTCTCTCTCTCCTTCTCAGCTTGCTGGAGACGGAACCCTCGGGAGAAGAGATGTGTGTTTAACTGGGACCCAGTGCAGGTGTCAGGTGTCAGTTGGAGAGCATGGCCTGATGGTGGTGTTTTAGACCTCCTTTTAGCTCAGGGGTGCTGCTAATGAATTCCGTAACTGGTGTGTAATTGCAGGGAGTTGGGAAGTAACTGTGTATTAAATACGTGGAGTCCATAAACTGGACTATAAAGTCAGTGTTAAGTATATAATTAAATGATAAGTTGGTAGAGTATTCAGTCTTGTACATGGGCTGGCAGGACAGCTAGGAATATGCCTCCTGGTGTTCTCATTTGTCCAAACTGACTGCAGAGTGGATACATGTGATTAGTGGTATGTATTTAAGATCTGTTTGAGTAGCCTGTACCCAAGAGAAGGGTATTTCCGGAGACAAACTTTGGGGGTGGTATGGGCCCTTGGGACTACTTTCTGCATCTGTGTGCTTTGAGCCCAGAAGTTCTTTAGACTTGGTGTGGTTTTTTTTTTTTTTTTTTTTTTTTTTTCCCATCCCACCCTGTCCCCCCCCCCCCCCCCCCCCCGGGCCTCTGATGTCTTGGAATTTTCTCTGTAGACCAGGTAGGCCTTGAACTCGGAGATCTGCCTACCTCTGCCTCCAAAGTGCTGGAGTTAAAGGTGGGCACCACCACCAGATTTTATTTTTATCTGAGCTGTTCCTAACATGGCTTATTCCTCTGTAGGTGCTGTTGTGAGAAGGGATGTTTCTTTTTTCTGGTTTTGATTTTTTGAGATATGGCTTCTCTGTGTAGCCCTAGCTGTTCTGGAACTTACTCTGTAGCCTTAAACTCAGATCTGCCTGCCTCTGCCTCTTGAGTGCTGGGATTAAAGGTGTGTGTCACTACCGCTCAGCTGAGAACAAGTGTTCATATGGCTTATCCTACCAGACATTTGAGAAGAATGTGTGTGTGTGTGTGTGTGTGTGTGTGTGTGTGTGTGTGTGTGTGTGTATGAGAGAGGGGGAGAGATTATACTTTGCCCTCCCTTCCTTCCTTCCTTCCTTCCTTCCTTCCTTCCTTCCTTCCTTCCTTCCTTCCAAGACAGGGTTTCTCTATGTAACAGCCTTAACTGTCCTGGAACTAGTTCTGTAGACCAGGCTGGCCTCAAACTCAGAGATCTGCCTGCCTCTGACTATTGAGTACTAGGATTAAAGGTGTGCACCACCACCATAAGGCTGCAATTTCTTTAAAAATGACTTGTATTTTCTTTGCCCCTCTGTCTGTACTCTCTGCCCTTTTAGTAATAGAAAACTTCCTCTTGGTGAGACTATGAACAATTAGATATATACTTTAATGGAGGGTGTGAAAGATTTGAGCTACATGAAAGAAAAATCTTACTGTCCTTTTCCTTTCGCTGAGATTTTATGTTTTTCTCAGCCCTTTTCCAAAATTATGTTTTTTTAAAAAAGTATATTAACTAAATTGAAACTTTTAGTGTCTGAATGTCAGCCCAGAGGCTATTT
Source organism: Phodopus roborovskii (assembly GCF_943737965.1). Lineage (NCBI taxonomy): Eukaryota > Metazoa > Chordata > Mammalia > Rodentia > Cricetidae > Phodopus > Phodopus roborovskii. Next base: position 3,510,392 of record NW_026126515.1, on the reverse strand, counting down.
GGGTGGGGGAATAAGATGCAGAAAATGAGAGGTAGAAGCTGAATTCTCTTTAACTTTCTTATATCCTTACTATTCTGAGAGAGCTAGGCAGCATGAAATAATGTTATATAATTTGGCCCATTGAGAAATCTGGGTCAGGATAATGGAAGTGTAAAAGTTTACAATTTTCTTGATCAAGTTTAAACTTTGACCATAATCTGAAGCTGCACTGCACTACAAAGTTTTACCTTCTACGAGATCACTGTTAGGAAGACAAGGCTCTTGTGAAGGAGACATTGCCTTGCCAAGTTGTAGAATGAGGCAGGAGACTGTATGTGTCTTTCCCAGGAGCCAGGGCTCTGGTTCCCCCTGTCTTTGAAAGCAAAGAGCTTTCAGGGAAGGGCTTTGTCAAGACATAAGGTGCTACCAACAGCCCTGTTGGTGCTGATGTTGGTATAGGTTGGAGATCTTACATGTCAGTGCTGGTCTGTGGGTGAGTGTTTGCCTGGGAGTGTGTATACCAGTACCAGCCACCACAGTTATTTGAGAGATAGTATGCCGCCACTTTGCTATCACTTCCATTTTGGGAATTGTGGCTTCTTCTATTTTGTTTTTATTAAGGGTTATGGAAAGTTGGATTTTTGGTCACTGTCATATGAGGGCAGAATACCAGAAAGTATATGTTAGCTGAGTTTGAACTAGTGAAGAAAAGAGTATGGCTATCTGTATTGGAAAGAGAAAGTAGTGGTATATAGCAAGCTGTTATGGAGGCTTAGTAAAAAGTGGCTGATTAAAATGTTTGATTATATTGGTCACTTTCTTCAGTCATTTGCCGTTTACTGGTAGTGGGATGGATGTGTATGGGGTGGAGTAACCTTTGTTAGCATGTGATGTCAGTTGGACTCTGTGTATGTAAAAGCAAGCAGTGACAGCATCTGAGAGATACCTTCATCCACCTTTGGAAAGAGGTCTGAGGATTTCAGGGCAGCTGCACAGTGTATCTCTTACTTCACCCCAGCACCTGGCTTCCATCCTCATTGTCTCCTTCTGGTCCCAGATGGCCATGGAGGGTACCCATTATTTGATCCAGGTACAGGCCTGAAAGAGGAGGAAAAGCAGAAGCACAAAATACCTACTTCCCTCAGCTGAATCCATGCCCAGTAGCTTCCCAGAAACGCCATTTAAACCCACGTTCTTGCATTGATTGTCGAGACTGTGCTAGCTGGAGAAGGGGCTTAGAACTAGAAAGGGGGCCCCACTAGTAATGAAGGTCTGTCACAAGGGATGGGCATAGGTCACGGAAGAAGCAGTCTCACTATAGAGGCTTCATACAGGGAAAACCCTTATCTTAGTTGTTTAGTATCACACAGCCAAGGAAGTCAGCCAGGCCCTGAGATGGAAGACTCGGACGTCTTTTAAAACTAATGGCTTGTACTACTTTACAGTATTACATCAGTGACTTGAACAGCACATCTTAAAAGTACTTGTAAAAAGCCACTGCCTATAAAAGTGAATCTGTGTCGGCCTACTTCTTCAAACTGGGGAGGACCAGTTAGTTGTTACTAGGGGCACTGGAGAATGATGACCCGATAAAGGAAACCTTGTCTTGAGGGGGTGGTAGATGGATGTCAGGATTTTGTGTGGTGAGTGGTTTGGGGTGAAGGCATTTGACAACATCGCGGTTGAATAGTTCCATGAAAAGCTACAAGGTATGGCTGGTGAGATGGCCTAGCAGGTAGCAGCACCTGCTGCAAAACTTGATGAGCTGAGTTCAGTTCCTGGGACTCACATGGTAAGAGGTGAGAACTAACTGACTCCCAGAAGTTGTATACACACACACACACACACACACACACACACACACACACACGAGGAGGGAGAGAGAATAAAGTAAATGTAATAAGAAAGTTATTACTTTTTAAAAATTATGAGGTTCATGATATAGCTCAGTTGTAAGGTACTCACCTAGCACACATAGGCTTTGGGTTTAAGCCCCAGCCCTGCTCAGAATAAAAAATGAGCCAGGTGGTGGTGGCGCACACCTTTAATCCCAGCACTCCAGAGGCAGTGGCAGTTGGATCTCTGTTAGTTCGAGGCCAGCCTCATCTACAGAGTGAGTTCTAGGACAGCCAGGGCTGTTACACAGAGAAACCCTGCTTTGAAAAACTAAAAGGGGTGGGGGCCTATGAAAAGGCTTTGGGGAATATAAGGACTTATAAGGGAAGATACTGTTGCTACTTCATTTTAATTTAATAGCTTCTTTCCTTCTCTTAAAAAGCACAGGTTATAACAACGTTTCTAGGTTTTTTTCCTATGTCCTTATCAATTTTCAAAATGCCCGCCTCTACTATCCTGATAAACACACTGTTTGGGGTGTGCTTTCTTCTGGCTCTGTCAGTTTGCTTGTTGCATTCCTGGTGCTTGGCCACTCCTGTTGTACGGTGTGATATCTCGCTGTTCCTTTATGGACAGTGGAGTATCTGTTACTTTGTATGACCCTTTTGTAAAGCTTTTTAATTTTTTTTATATTTATGAATAATGGTCTGTTTTCTGAGCCATAGCATCCAAATTGTATACAAATTTAGTTTATCTCCTGTCTGTGCCTTCAGTAGATCTCAGGTAAGTTTTTCATGTTTGTTTTTAAGTTTTTGAGAGTCTTCTATAGTCTAGGCTGACCTTAAACTAGCTCTGTAGGCAAGACTAAGCAACTCATTCTTTAATCCTTGTAGAGGTGAATGGAAGTGTACTTGATTTGGAGTTAGTTACACCTGCCACCCCCCCTCTCCCCCTTAGATGATAGCTTGATATTGTTCTGAGGTCCATGCTGGCCTATCTCTGTCTTCCTTGAAAGGCAACGTCTTCCTTAGAGCTGGTTTCTGTCTCCCAGAACACGCTGTCTTTTGTCTCCAGAATGGTTCCAGGGCCATTCCATGGCCCTCAGTACATACACATACGGAATGAATGAATGAATGAATGAATGAATGGTCACTTGAAATAAATTACTTATAGTTTCTTAAATTATAAAAATTCCATTTATCCAAGGATGTCATTCGCATCTTACAGGCATAGAGTTTGCTTTTAATTCTCATTGTAATCCCCAGGGCCTTGACCCTTCCTGTCTGAGTCCACCAGCCTGATCTGGGTGCATTAAGCAGTGTATTGGTTCCCACACTTGAATGTCTCTGCCTCCTGTCTCTGTGTCCTTCAAAGTGCCAGCCCGGGGGAACTTGCTGTCCAGTGTCTACATGGGGGTCAGCCACTGGCTTCCAGGCCCTGCTGGACCTGCTACTACTACAGTGTCATTGGACTTGTACCAGTCTGCTGTGCCAGCCTCAGCTCTTCATACACTTGGGGACCGCTCCCCCAGGCCTTCCTGCCACCCTTTGTCTGCATTGTGCTACTTGACTGCCGCTTGCCTTGCAGCTCAGAGTCCATGTTCACCCACCCACCGTCTCCAGTCCTGTGCTCATGTGTCTTGTGCTACTTCAGCTCAGGAAGCTGAAGATGAGTTTTCTTACAGCATGGGGACTCAGTTGCCATTTTCCCCTTGGCCTCACATTGGCGTCTTGAGTCTTCACTCTGGACAGACATTAGCCAAAGCCTCTACCTGATTCTCTGTGTAAGGTTCTCCATGGCTGTGAGCTTGGCCGTTCACCCACTAGACTAGCTAGCACTTTGGTCCTATTTCTGATAGATCACATTCCTCCGTGTAGATGGAGCAGGTAAGGCATAGGCACCCGGGACAAGGGCATTGTGACCTCAGATTTGCTTGGAAGAGGACAGAGACTAGCCATAAAAGTCTAAAAGTCTGGTGATCGGGCACATGCCTTTAGTTCCAGCACTGGGGTAGGCAGAGGCAGGCAGATCTCTGAGTTTGAGGCCAGCCTGGTCTCAGGCCAGCAAGTTCCAGGACAGCTAGGGCTGTAACACAGAGAAATCCTGACTCAAAAAATACTAAGCGGGGAAGAGGGGTCGTGTGGAGGCAGATTTCCTTCAGATGAATAAAATAAGAAACCACAAACTATCTCAGAGTGGATTTGAGATTCAACAAGGGATCAGCTGTAGGCACCAGCTCCTCATCTTCCTTGAGAGGTAGGCAAGTGTCTTTGTATAAGCCTCAAGAATGCACTCCCATTTGGTCAGGATAGCTCAGTGGGTAAATATGCTTGCCCCGCAAGCTTGAGTTCCACCCTGTAGAGGTAGGAGAGAACTGACTCAGTACATTTTTCCTTTGCTCTCTCTGTGCATATGTGGATTACACACATGTACACACATACACACACCATACACATACAAATGCATAATAATAAACAGGACCTTAATTTAAAAAACAAACAAACAAACAACAACAACAACAACAACAAACCCAGAGAGCACATCCCCACTGAGAGGCCCCTGTGATACCTCACTCACATGCTTCTGGATCTCTCCCCATTCTCTTTACTGGGGTCCATTGCTGCACTGTAGACTCCTTTTTAAAGAGTTAGAAAATACTGATTTTTCTGATTTTACAAATAGTAAAAACCTTGGGCTTATCTTTTGGTCCCTGGAGGCTGTATCTAAGTCTAGCTAGTGGCTACCAGGCATGTCCCAAAGCATTGTTGATGGGAAGTACTTGCTGCAGCCAAAACACATACATAATCGAATAAAGACAGAGTGAAGCAAACAACAAGCCAGCAGAACATGACTCTGCAGAAGACAGTGTGGCCAGTGGCCAGACTTGTGGGGATGCTGACTTCCCCTTCCCCAGGTCCTTCCCAGATCTCTCCTACACAGAGCTGCCTGCTTACCTACTCACCAGTCCACCTAGCCTCCCTCCCTGCCCCCCTCCTCGTTTGCTTTGGTGGCACTGGAGACGGAACCCAGGACCTTGAGTAGTTTTGAGTGATACCCATAGGCCCTGGCTCTTTTTAGATGTAGGAATATAACAGTAAGCTAGAACAAGGGTGAGGCCTTGCTCTCAAGGAGTTCCTTGTGGGGGTCAGAGAGAAGAACCTTGATGGAAACAAACTCACACAGAGGTTTAAAAGCCAAGGCTAGTCTGTGACAAGAAGGGTGGTGAGGACATTAGTACCATGAGGAAGACGATCAAGGCACATACCTCAACGGGGGGTGTGGGATTTCCTAAGCACTTTTTGTAGGAGAGTGATCAGAGGAGGGACGGCCAGTTGATCACTAGAAAGTGGGAAGAAAAAGGGGTGAGGAGGCTCCAGAAAGAGAAATGCCCTTGCACATGAGAGCTTGTGGCTTGGGAAGGCAAGTGGCATTGTTGGTGTTCCCTCTGTATTCTTTTACTTCAGCTCCTAACTGCTACAAGCAGAGCTGAGGAGCTGTTGGGCCCGAGGAGGGACATTGCACCCTTGGGACCCCCGCCTGCATTTCTCTACAACCCTGCTTGCTCTCCTTTTCTCTTTCATCCATTAGAGGCTTCTTTGCAGTTTCCACACTGGGAAAGGGAATAGTTTAGACCTTGGACACTGTTTCGGTACCATCAAAGCCTGCTTTGGAGTTGAGAAGGCTGCTGTCTTAGTTAGGATTCTATTGGTGTGAAGGTACACCACAACTATGGCAACTCTTATAAAGGAAAACATTTAATTGGGGATGGCTTACAGTTTCAGAGCTTTGGTCCATTATTGTCATGGCGGGAAACAAGGCAGTATGCAGCAGACATGATGCTGGAGAAGGAGCTCAGAATTCTGTATCCAGACCAGCAGTCAGCAGGAAGAGACAGTGAGCTACACTGGGCCTAGCTTGGGCATCTGAGACCTCAAAGCCCATCCCCAGTGACACACTTCCCCCAGCAAGGCCACACCTCCTAATAGTACCACTCCCTGTGAGCCTATAAAGTCCATTTTCTTTCAAACCACCATAGTTGCCTTGTGTGGAAGACCATGGGAGGATTTCCAGACTGTGATTGGGGACTCTGATTTCAGATGAATCTTAAAACTCTTTCTTCAACTTCAACCTACCACTGCCCTGAGAGTTAAACATATTACTTTCCAGTCCCATCCATGTATCATGTGTATAGGCAGTAATAGTGACCACCATTTTCAGATGGCCTATGGTCTTATTATTATTACTCAAGATCAAGAGGTATAAAAAGATAAGAGCCTGCTCTTTTCTCTCTCTTCTTTCACATTTCTTAGATGATTTTTTTATGCTTTACTTGGTTCTCCACCTTATTTTCTCTGTGATGTTGCTCAGGGTTGCTTGTGGACACAAGGCCATGAGATCACAGTCAGAAAACTATAGCCTCCTCCCTAGGCCCAGAGATCACAGCTCTCTACACAGAGTCCCCTGTGGGACCCCAGAACCTTCTTGTACAACTGTACTCTGTTCCTCTCACTAAGTCAGGGTTAGTAACTTAGGACCTGTCTGCCCTGGAACCTGTTTTTATTAACACAAGAACCAGAGAGGCCACAAATGATCATCATCAGAGAGGCCTTGAATTGGGTATCTGTTTTAAAGGTGGCCTGTGATAGTGGAAGGGATATGAGTACCAATGACATCCTTGAAATCAACTGGCTAAGTATTGTTGATTGCACCTTGCAATGTCCCTAGAGACCTTAAATTCTTCCTCTATAAAATGAGAGGTTTGGACAAGATAGTGTCTGAGGGCCTTTCCAGGACTAGAGTGAATGCCAGCGTTGCTGGGGGCAGGCAGTGACTACATGGTTTATCTGCATCCACTCAGCAGATTGCAGTATGCCCAGATTCTCCTGCTTCAGGGCTCCTTCAGGGTCTAGGTCCCCTGAGAGAGACCCTTTGCTGCGTAGTTTAGTGGAGAAACAGTAGACAGGAACCTGTGCATGCTCCTCTGTCCTCATGACTGCTCAGGCTGTGACAGATGGCCTTTTGGAGCCAGAAGATGCTCTGTTCACATGACTCATGATGGGATTTACAACAGACCAAGGACAGTTGTCAGCCTAAAAGCAGGATGCTGTTAGCTGTCTGTCACTTCTGTCCTTGGAGCTAAGCAAGGGGTGTCTGTGGCTCAGCTTGCTTCTTCGCATGGGGCTCAAGGCCATATGTGTGGTTTTAATTGTATTTTTCTGTATTCTCACCAACATAATTTCAGGAGGACCTGGGGCCCTGGGCGGGGCCCTGTGAGAGTAACAGAAATTGAATTGTGGGTTCTTACCTGGCTTTGTACTCTTTGTGGGTGTTTTAAGAGGTTTTAATAGAAAGAACAATGGCTTGGGAGTCAGATAGATTTGGAATGATCCTGGTTAGTTTCTTTTCAGCTTTATACAAGCCAGGACTGCCTGGGAATAGGGAACTTCAATTGAGACAGTGCCTTTATCAACGTGGGCACATCTGCAGGACATTTCCTTACTGTGGGTGGCGCCAACCCTGGGCAGGTGGTCCTTGGTTCTGGAAGAAGGCAGGCTGAACAAGCTGTGGCTAGAACAAGCCAGTAAGCAGCGTTCCTCCATAGTCTCGGCTTCAGTTGCTGCCTTCAGGTTTGTGCCTTGAGCTCCTTCCTACTCTGACTTCCCTAGATGGTAGACTATGACAGGGACATGTAGCCAAACAAGCCCTTTTCTCCCCAGGTTGCCTTTGGCTGTGGTGTTTATCAAAGCAACTGAAAGCAAACAAGGACAGATCAAATTCTTTTCACGTCTAGGAATCTTACCTATGAATTGTGGACAGTACAGGCCACAGCAGTGTTGTGGGATAATATGTGTCCAACTAACTCCACCCAGGGATCAAGTATCAAGTCCAGTTAATCAATTGTTCTTTTTTTCTTTTTTCCAAGAAGTAGGAGAAACTTGCCACCATCTCTGGTCATTTTAGATAGGCACAGGATGCAGTTGGACTTGACTGTGTATTACTTTGCTGGAGTCAGGCACCTCCTCCCTTCTGAGCTGGCCTGGTATAGTTTCACATTCACACTGAGACAAAGCAGATTTGTTTCCTGGGAAGCTGGAGAAGGTGTTAGATCTCACAACCTCCTGATGATGGTGCAAGGCTCTCTTGTGGAACAGCCCCATGATTCTTTTTTCCTCTGGACTCAGCCTTGGCCCCTGGAAAATACTACCCATCTCTCTGTTAGGACCTTTGGTCTGATGGGTGGGACAGCCGGCCAGTTTCTGGCTCTGCTGGACACTCAGTTGAAGGCAGGGATCTCTTCTCTGCTGTCCCCTCCCTCCTGTTCTATTGCAGTGTGCCCCTGTGGTCAAAGAGAACGCCTCTTTTCACAGCTGGCTGTCCCATGCACGCCTGTTCTACAGTCTCTCTTAAGACTTGGGAATATTCAGGGTGAGCAGAAGTTCTCTGTTTCTTCCATTATTTTTGTGGTCTTATTCTGGAAGGGAAGTCTAATGTGTTTGCCTGTTTCTATCTTGTGTAGCAGCTCTGTTTTATACAGTCTGGGGTGCACAGTATCTACTAGCTTCCCCCAGAACTGTTTATGGTTTCAAGCACTGCAGAGCCCAGACCTGTGTGTTTCCCCATGTCTGCTGCACACAGGGGTATCCTTCAAAATCACTGTTTTTCTTAGAGCCTGTCTTAGGTGGTGTACCCCTTTCTCTTATGGGGATGACCCACATGAGCTGTAGCTGTGCCCGCTTTATGTCCCCTCTAGGTCTGCCAGCTGAGGACCTAGTCTGTGTGCCTTCATTTTCGCCAATGTGAAATAGCAATAATTCTAACAGGGTGCAAGTGAGGCTTAAGTAGGACTGCCTAGGTGAGCTCGTAGCAGTTCCTGACACTCCGAGCTCTGGCTCTCCTCCTGGAGACCCCCAAGCTAGTCCCTCAGCTGCTGCATTGCTCCCGCTTTTAGATCAGTCTTCATGCTGGTGACTTTGCAATTTTGTCTTGTATGTATTTTCTGCGCTTTGATGTGTTCTTGCCAGTTTCACTATGCTGTTAAAAAACAAATTCAAAGAGCAAATATAATCCACAGTATAGAAATTGACATACAAAAGATATAATCCACAGTATAGAAATTGACATACAAAAGAAGTCACTTGCCATCTCTCCTAAACCCCAAGTGTATTTCTAGAAAACAAATTGCAATCAAGTTTTCTTTTTGTTTCCTTTTGATCTTTTTTTTTTCTATGAAAATTTAAGAATCTCAGTAGGATTCTTTTTTATCATCTTTGTTATTTTCTTCTTTTAAGAGTTTTTTTTTTTTTTTTTTTTTTTTTTTTTTAAAGCGAGAATTCTTGACAACAAAGGCATTCCTGGTTCAACGCTCCATCCCCCAGCATTGTGTATATTATGTGGCAACTGGCATGGGTTTAACATCCTGGTGTTTAACATCATCAATTCCAGGGTCCTTAAGGAATTTTATTCCCATCTCTTGCCCCTAGTTCCTTTCTGGGTAGTTTACAACTGCTCCTGTCAAGGTGCATTTGATCTCTTTGAATCTTTATCTGCCTCTGCTCCTTTGTGTGCTCTGTGGACCAGGCTGGCCTTGAACTCACAGAGATCCACTTGCCTCTGCCTCTTGGGTGCTGGGATTAAAGGTGTGTCTCACTGTGCCTGGCTTGAATCTTTGCTTTTGGTTCCCCTTTCATAGACTTTCTGGGAGCCTGGGACTCTAAAGAAGGTGTTTCTTGGATTGTCTTATGTAGTCATAAGCCTGGTGTTTGCCTCTCAGCAATACTGTCCACACATCCCTCAGGCATCAGGGCAGCAGGGCACCATCAGTGACTAATCCTCATAATGTTTATCTGTGAATCTTTGTGATGGCATTCGAGTGAATGTTCCTGTAAAGCAAAGTAACAGCCAAAAAACGTTGACAAGAATACAGTGGGCAGACCCAACTGTCTGCGTCTTTATACTCTGTTCTCTTATTCCTGTCTGCATGCATCATCTCCTGTTTAAATCATCCTGTACTTGATGTCTGAATACTTACAGTTGCTGGTTTCTGCATGCCATTGATCTTAGGAGGAAGAAGAGAGGGTCTGTGGTAAGGAGAAGAGTGATAGTTCTTAGTTCCCAGGCCTTCTTAACTTCTTGTGTTTGTTGATATCAGTAGAGTTTATGGAGCCTTACAGCTATGGTCAGAAGTTGAGTGACTTGCCAGGCTCATGCAGTTGCATTCCTGAGTCCCGTGGTGATACTTTAACATTTTAAAATTTAATTTGTGTGTACCCAGGCACCTCTGCCATCTTTAGACCTTATGGTCCTAAAATACAAACCCTCACATCTCCTTCTGCCCAGGCCCCTTGACCCAGGCCCCTCCAAAAGCACAAAATGAATCTGTTTTGCTTTTGTTCATATTTCTCCTAAACTAAAATTGTTTCTACATATAGCTCTCCAAAAGATGGTCTAACATACAAGTCCTCACTTTATGCTTATCACGCTTGTGTTGTTTCCACTTGAATTTGTGTTGTAGTTTTGTGTTTTATTTAAATCACAGAGTATAAGTAGATTTCAGATAAAAAAAATTTAGCCGGAAAACTAATGCAAACATTGAAAAGAATTTGGATACCTTTGTTAGAGCCCTGGGGTCATTCAGATGTGAAGGAGAGGAAGCCCGCCCTGGGAACAGTCCCAATCCATCTGAGTGCGTCAGGTGTCTGACCAGTGTGACTGTCCCTCAGGGAGGGGAGCTGAGTGGCCCGTGGTGTCCACTCTCGTGTTTGGGTTAATGTTGTGAGAGAAATCTTTGACTTCACTATTCATTCCTAGAGCTTCCATTTGGGTCTGCTGGTAGTAAAACAGCAGCCGGCTGGCAGCAGAGAAATCCCCAGCTCTTTCTTCTTCATGGCTCCCCGTGAGAATCATGGCCTCACTGCTCTGGGACTTGTGAACTTCTGCAGTAGAAGGAAGAGACTAGAATCCTGTAAAACTGGCATGGCAGGCACTCTCTTTGTGTGTGGGTGTGTTTCTGGGGGTATGGCAGGCTCTCTCTCTCTTTCTCTCTGTCTCTCTCTCTCTCTCTCTCTCTCTCTCTCTCTCTCTCTCTCTCTCTCTCTCTGTGTGTGTGTGTGTGTGTGTTTCTGGGTGTTTGAGCCCAGGACCTCACAGGCACTCTGTACATACCCAGCCCTAGAGACAGTCTTTACAAAGGAATTTGAGCATGCAGCGGAGGAGCTTCTTTATGTGAAGACAGGGTAGGATTGAAAGGGAGACTTTGAAGCCTGGCTGCTCTGGATGCTGAGGAAAAATGAGTCAGACAAACTTATTTAAAACGTTGTCTTCCCCCTCCCTTCCTCTTGATTGGACCCAGCTCTGCCCTGGGGCTCTTGCACGTGAGCCTTTAGCTTAGGTGTGACTATGTTTATGAGGCTTGAATCTGGCCAATTGTAGTTCCCTATAAGCTTTTTGGTGCTTCAGTTGATATGTAGTGTGTTGGAGGAGAGGCTGGGGACAGGAAGGTCACTGATAGTGACTTTCCTGAAGAGTGAAGGTGTCCCTTCTTGGGGGGAAAAGGAGACAGTCCTTCTCCTCCTCTTTTGGTTAATTACATGTATGCATTGACAGTTTTATACATGTATGTGATGCATGCTGATTTCTTTCTTTCCCCACACTCTTTTATCCCCTCCCATCCCCATCCAGATCCACATTTTGTTTGTTTTGTGACCCACTAAGTTTAACCTGGATTGTCTGTGTGGCCGTCTACTTGGAGTTGCACCTCACTGGTAGGTACACAGCTGAAGGCAGTAACTCCCCACATCCCAGAATCTATCCTTAAGTAGTTCATCCTTAAGGGCTGAACCCTTCCTTGAACCCATGCCTAGCCAGGGTCTATTTTTGGTTGGCAGTGGGCTTTAACTGGTTGCAGAACCAATGTAGCAGGTGCAGCTGGTATGAGTTCTTGATTGCGATTGTGTCTTGCCCAGAAGATGGAGGTTCACGGCCATTCTTTATGTCTTATGGCTCTTAGATTCCTTCTTCTTCCTTGTCTGCATGTATGTATGTATGTATGTATGTATGTATGTATGTATGTATATGTGTGTGTGTATAATCCTACATAGAAATATGTCTATATATAAATAATATAAGTAAATAATATATATGTAAATGTTTTGCTTAGGACTAAGCAGTCAACATTCACTGGTGTGCACCTTAAGCAGCCATCCATGCCTGTATTCACTCTAATCCGCTGGAAAGAAGGGTCTACTGATTAAGTCTGAGGGTAGCATTTGTCTGTAGGCAGTTTTTGTTTGTTTGGGTTTTATTGGATTTATAAATACAAGCATGGGTTACCTCCCATAGCCTCAAATCCAATCATTGAGGGATTGGCTGCCCCCAATAATGGTGCTTGCCAGTATTGTGCAATTGCACATGTCTTGCTGTCAGTTTGCTATCATAGTCTGTAGGGTTCTCAGCTGGTTCAGACTGTTGACACCTTTTCTGTCTCAGCAGCCTGTTGTATCCTCCGTCACTATGACAGACAGCGTATGGAGAAAGTTTCTATCTCAGCTCCAGCTTGGCTTCTTTGTATCTTGCAATCAAGGTGTATAGTGTCTGAAGCAATAGGATCTTACTGTCCAGTTCTGGTGGATTACCAAGAGGGGTTGGCAGGAGCCTCTAAGGCTTCCTTAGCCATACCTGCTATTAGAATTTTTGTCTAACAATCAATAGCTCCTAGAAACAGCATTGTAGAGCCTTTCCGTGTATCTATATGTGTGTGTTTGTATTAAAAAAAAAAAAAGCCCCTTATTTCACCTGGATGTTCATTCTGAATAGGGAATAAGGCATTAAAACATCAAGTTTTGAATATGTTTGTTAGACCTACCTGCATTCCCACATGGAGAAAAAGGAATAGACCATCCTTCTTCTGCCCTGGATGCTCCTTAGGAATCAGTAGGATTTTGAGTTTGCCTGACCATGCTAGCTGGACATGCTGGTTACTTATGATATGGTACCAGTCAGGAAGCAGATTGCTCCTCTGAAATGGGGCCAGGCCATAGCACTCAATGTCTGCCCCCCCCCCCACCGCCATCCCCAGGACTGGCTTTTGGAGAAGAGGGTATGTAGTTATGTTTGGAGGGAGGCTGGAAAGGTATATATACAAGCTTCATTTTCCTTCTCAGTAGGCATGAAGGTGTGGGAAAAAGCTGAAAGGCCTCCATAGCATCGTGTGGAGGACCGTGAGTGAGCAAAGCTCCAGGTTGGTCTTCCTACTCTTTAGGTGGAGAGGATGAGAATGGTTCACAGGAAACTTTACTCTGTGTGTCATAACTTTCCACAGCATTAAAGATACACTGTGGTTCAGAATGGAACCTCCCAGTGTTTCGAGCCTTTGGATCCGGGCTTCCTTGCCTGTGAGGTCTGTGGTACCTGTGGTGTATGGCACTGATTCCTCAGCCCTTGGGTCCTTTCTCTCTCCATATCCTGGGTGATGTGCAGTTGACTGCCTGGAGTGTTTGTGCTATGTGTGAGTTATGGTTCCTAACCAGTTTGCTTACCTGGCAGGTCTTCGTAAAAATGGGGTGTGCTTGCTATTGTGTAGACGTTGTAGAACATGCAATGTGTCATCTGTCATCTACATAGCATAGGCGTTACTTCCATCACATTCTTTCTGTCCTCTGGAGGCATAGCATGTAAATACACCCCAGGCAACCAGAAAATGATGTGTGGCACAGTACAAAATAGTTTGCCAAAGGTTTATGGCTTAGGAGTAGGCAGAAGGAGAAGTCAGAGCAAGGCCTTGGTGGACGAAATAGGTTTTTAAAAATAGGGTAAGATTTTGGAGGTATTGGTAATAGGGCGGGTAGGCAACAGGGAAGGGGGCTTGCCCCAACTGTGAATGGCCAAGTGCTCATTGATATGCCACAAGACAGAAAATTCTGAAACATGAAATGCTGAAGATGAACACAATGCTATCACATAAGTAAGTCTTTTATGTAGACAGCTTGTGTTCTTGTGGCCTGTTTCAGTGCTGTGGGTTCTGAATCAAGCAGTCTGGCCTTGGGCAAAGCCCTCAACCTCTAAACCCATTTCCTTTTCTGTAACGAGAACAAGCCTACTATTAACTCAGCATTGTAATGAGAAGTAAATGAAGTTATGAACGCAAGCTCTTAGCATAATGCCTGACACCAAGCAAGTGCTTCTTTATTAAAGAGCCTGTGTCTAAGAGTGGCTGCTTCTCCGGTAGCTGCAGATAGGACTTACAAATTGTCATCCACAGCTTTCATTATCAATTCTTCAGAATCAGCCAGCCAGAATAAGAGCTTTTTATTATGTTCATGGGACCTTGGGTCAGGAATTTGTAAAAGGTTCTTATTCCTACTTCTTGTTGTCCTGGTCTTTAGCTGAAGATTGTTTCCTCTATGTCTGGTGCCTGGTCCAGGAGGCTTTGAAGGCTAGCCTTTTCAAAGCCCTTCACCTTCTGTGTTAGCTCAAGGCTGCAAGCAAAAGGTGTTACCCATGCACAGGGTAGAAACTGCACCATCTTTTCTGTTGGAGCTTAGAGGGTGTCCAGCACCACTTCTACCTACTCCATAGTTACAGGGAGCCTCGGGTCTAAGCAGAGAGACCAGTGTTGAAGAGGGATCTTCCTCAGCACAAATGTCAAGGCCACACTGGAGAAAAGCGCAGAGGGTGGGAGATGCATGCAAACAGGAAAATGCATTCTTCTGTGTTTGCTAAGGGAGTCGAGCTTGGAGTTGCAAGACCCTGGGAGTCTCTGCAGCAGCCACACACTGTGCCATCATGCCAGGAAAGAGGAACATGCTGACAGAACCATCCAGAGTGCAGTCTGCTTCCTCTTTCTTGGTTATTCTTATCCTATTTTTAGCTGGGTGTGTCCAGGCCTGAAGAGACGGGCTGCCCCTGGTCAGTTTGAGCTGGTGAGGTGGGAGAAGGAAGCAGGACAGGAAGGTGTTTGGTATGGTCCTCCCCTCCCTCCCCCTTAAGACAGTGGCTGCCTGAAAACCCTGTTTCTGGCTTTCTGTTTCCCACTAGTGGTGTTTGTGCCCCGCTGGGCTCAGGGCTGAAGCCCCAGCTGCGTTATCTGGGCTTAATTTACACAAAATGGCAATGACTGTGGATGTCTAAATTGACATCTTTTGAAGCAGTTATATTTTAGGATGAGAGAGGGGAGGCTCAGCTGGAGCGTTGGCACCTACTTTCCTGTTTGAATCACAAAGCAGCTTTTTTCTCAGCAGTATGGGAGCCATGGGAAGCGAGTGGTACAGTGGCCAAGGAGGAGATGAAAGTGAGGTCCCCATGGGAAGCTGGGACTGGCCAGAGTCACTTTTCGAGGCTGATGAATTGTGACCTATAAATACGTCAGGTCCCTGTCTGTCTCCTGCCCTCCAGCTCAGCCAGGTGGTGGATATCGAAGTCCTGCTGCTGAGTCGCCTGGTGAGCACAGATGTGGCGTGGCGCATGGTGAATGAAGCTGGATGCTTTCTCACGCTCTGGTCCACATGCACACGCACAGTCGTTTTGTTTGGTTGTTTGTTCTCCATGGCGCATGCCAGGACTTGAGCTGGAACCCCAAAACCCATGAGTTTGAACTGAAGCCCCAGCATCCTCGTCCTGTGAAGTAACTACCCTTTCTGGACACCAGGGATCTCCCCAGCCCTGGGAAGCTTGGTCTCTGTCTGTAAATTAATTGTGTCTCTTCCTGCTTAGACCCATCCCCAACTAGTAGTTGGTCTCAGCCATTTTTATTAGTTGCGTTTCTCATCGCTGAGACAAATGACTGACAGAAGCAACTTAAGGAAGGGTTTATTTAGGTTTGCTTTGAGGAAGGCGTGGCAGTGAGTGTTGCCAGTCCAGAACTCTCCAGCCCATGGTTTTGTCCCTATGGAGAATGGGTCTTCCCTGTCACTTATACCTCCCTGGGAACATCCTTACGAACACTCTGAGGTGTGTTTCCTAGGTGATTCTGAATGCAGTCAAACCAATAGCATTCCAGCCTTCCATCTAGCCGGTTGATAGGTTGTTTCCTACGCCCTCCCCACCTGTCTGTTGCTCCTCTTGTTGAATATTGCTGCTGCCATGGCGGCTGCACTGAGACCCAGATCTTGCCACATCTCTTCCCCACTTAACTCCCACCAACTCTAGTGTAAATTCTAAGCTTCTTGGCATGGTCTGTAGTCTCCTAGTCCTAGCCAGTCCTCCACTCCACTCCACCTCTTACTGTCCCCAAAGATTGAACCTAGGGCTCTGTACGCTCTACTTCCTTTTCCTTATTTTGACACAGGCTATGCTACCCTGGCTGGTCTTGAATTTGTGGTTCTCCTACCCCAGCCTCCTGAACAGCTAGGATTACAGGTCTGCACCACCAGGTTCGGCCTCTCTTCTTTACGAATGTTCTGCTCCAGCTGCAAGGGACTACTTCCTGGATGTCTGTCTTCACACTCACCTTATCCTTTGGGCTGGCATCACACGATTTCCTCTGAAAGCTCAGCGTGGCTTTCTCTTGATTTCCCTGTGTTTCAGTTTCCCCCGTAGCTTCCACAGTAGATATTCAAACAAGGTGGGCAGATAAGGTAGGGGAACAGGAAGGACATCCCACTTGCTACTCATGAAACTTAGGGAATAACTGCCCTGCTTCTGCAAAATAGGTTAGAAAGTATTTCTGTCAGGGTGTCCGCGTGAGTCGATTGTGTAAAGATTCTTGGCATGGAGTAAGGGCTTGGTAAGCGACAGTGACGGTGGGGACAGAGGTGGAACGTAAGCCAGTGTGAATGGAATGGACGTGTGAGAATGGGAGATGCTCCTTCCTGTTTTCCTGTGTGGGATCCTCTGTAGGTCCCTGTTGCTTCCTCTCCCTGTGCGGGCTGCTGGTTTCTGCTTCCAGTGGCCAGAGCAGCTGGTTCCTTTACTTGCCAACTCTGAATTCTCAGGTGTAAGTATTGTCTGAGGGGAGCATTGATTTCTTGGAGTAACAGCCCGGGTTTTCCTCTTGGATTTAGTTCCGATCTTGGATAGGGACTGTATTTAGAGGCTTTAGCTAACCCCAGAGTCTTTGGAGCCCCAGTTCTCATGGTGAAATGGGGATGCCAGGCAGGGTTGCTGAGAGGAGCGGATGAGGCAGTGTGAATGTGAAGTCCCCTAAACTACACACGGGACGTAGCAGGCATGCAAGACGTAGTAGCTGCTGCTGTTACTGCTGTGACTCCTTCCCAGAGAACCGAGTGGACGCTGCAGTTAGGCAGGGTGGGGCACTGATGTTCTACTCATTACTTTCTGAGGGCAAAGCTCAGTGTGTTAGGGGTCAGTGTGCTAGGCAGGCGACTCCCTGGGCAGAGGGAAGGCCCCATGCTTCAGGGCTCTACCCAGCTAACCTGGTCACTTCTGTTGGCATAAGAATGGGTGACAAGTCAGCCACCTCCTCTAGCTCTTACAGTCTTTACGCCTCCTCTTCAGCTTGGATTCCTAAGCCTTAAGGGGAGCGGTTTGATGAAGACATCTCAGATGTGGGGGAAACATGATCAAAAAATACTGTGTGACAAAGAAAAGTGTAGGTGACTAGGGCAACCTTGGGCTGGGATGCAAATGAAAAAATGAAATCAAAGGCGGGTACGGCTGCTCCTGAATTATGGAGAAGGATTTCATTGGAGACATAAGGAAGAAAGCAGGCAGAAGAGTCCAGGCTGAACGTGGCTGGCAGACTAAACTGGACCATGAGAAGAGAGATGGGGAGGGAGAGCAAGGGGTCAGGCTGGGGGAGGGGAAGCAGAAGCCCAGCCCTTGGGGGGGAGGGGTTCAGGGTAGGGGGTGGGATGAGAAGTGCTGGGAGGAGCCACAGTTACTGAGGGGTGCTGGGAGAGTTGGCCAGCATCAACTTTGATAAGTTAATAGGCATCTCAGTTAGTCATTTGTGACCTAAGAGGATGGGGTAAGGAAATCCATTTCTTGTGAATGGTGTATAAACTGATGACATAACTGTTCTCTGGTTAAAGGAAGGTTTTTATTGTAGATGTGAGAGACAAAGAGAGAGAGAAGGAGGGAGGGAAGGAAGGAAGATGGGAGAGAGATCATGAATGAGAATATATAGCCGGGATAGCAGGGTTATAAAGAGAATGAGGAGCTGTGTGGAGGAGAGCCCTGAGCTGAAGGAGGTGTGAAGGGCAGGGATGCAGTCGGGACTCTGAAATGTGTAACAGTTACTTGTGGCATTGAGGGAGCCAGGAGTCAGCATGCACTTCGGTATGCTGATACACATAGCCACATGTCCCTTCTGCCTTTTAGAATCTGGGGACATGGAGTGGCAGAGGTTCTTCCTGGGGTGGGTGGGCAGTGAGTGACGTTTCTGTCAGGGTTGTCTGAGGCGAGTCGGCGAGTCCTGAAGTCTGAGCCTCGATACCTGCTCTTTGTGTTTGTGCTGTGTGTGAGTCACTGCTCTCTTGAGGCCATTCCTGCTGTCCTAGGATAGAGTCACTGGGTGAGAAACAACATTTTAGAAATGAGAACAGGTAATTTGGTGGTGACTTGTCATGGGTGGAGCACAGTGGATCTTGATGGGAAAGGATGGTGAGGTAGGAATTGAGGAAGCCACAGGGCCTTAGAGGTCAGAAGGAAATGTGACATAGGTCAGTCTTGTCTTGCAGTTCTCGTAGCCTAGGGTCTGAAGAACTGATGGGAGAAGACAGAGGAGGTCCTGGATTGAGGGTGTTTGTTTTAACCCCCAGCTGTGTTAGGTTGTACATTCCCACCACGAGAGTCACATTCTTATGGAAAACACAGGGCTTTAGGGTCCTCTGCTTTTTTTTTCCTTATCCTCGCATTTGTGAGCATCTTAGCTTTGGCAGAAGACTGCTGTTCTGATGGTTTGCCTGGATTGCCAGGTAGAGCATGTCATGTGAAGTTTGCAGGGTCTGGTTGTAACACTCACAGCAAAACTCAGATCTTCTCTGATGCCTTCATACCTGGTGTAAGGTGGTGTAAGAAGGTTGTTTGTCCTGCCTGTCTCCTGCCTATCGGCTCTGGTATTCTAATTCTCAAGCTAATGTATTGCCTTGACCCGGTGCATTTATCACATGTTTGTCCTGAATTGTGCTTGGGTGACTGGAGAAATGAAATGTCTGCCGGCAAGCTTTTACCACCACACCTGGCTAGAACTGTCCTGGTTTGATCTTACAGGCTTATGAGATTCCCAAACATTTGCTTTTAACCTAGGTATAAAAGGTTGGCATGGAGCGCATGGGAGTATTACCCCTGTCTGCTAGTAGCTGCAACGCTTGGGAGAACAGGCTCTGCACCTCACCTGAGCAGCACAATAGAGCCAATCCTGTTGGCAGAGGTGTGGGTGAGCCAGCCCCAAAGTTGTAAGCAAGGGATCACTGTCTCCATTACTCGTCTGTTATGTGGCAACATGGGCAGGGGGAGATGCTGTCCATCTGCCCACCCCCCAACTCATCAATGCCTGAGGCAGATGGGAGAGCTGGCCCTGAGGTCAGAAGGGCTGCCGGTCACCAGCTGCAGCACTTGGGAGAGCAGGCCATGCTCCTCATGTGGGCAGCATAGTAGAAACAACTCCATTGGCAGAGGCGTGGGTGAGCCAGCCCTGAAGTTGTAAGTATAGGAAAGCTATCCCCATTATGGCCTGTGGTCATACGGGCAGGAGAGCTGTCCCTGCGCCTCATCAGCAGTAGCAAGCCTGGGCAACACAGTAAAGCCGACCCTGAAGGTGTAGTTGTGGGGGATCGACCCTGAGGACATGAAAGCAGGAGAGCTGGCCTTACCCCTGCTGCACCAGCAGGATATCTAAGAGCACTTCCAGTGAGGGCCCAGCATTGATAGTGCAGCAGAAACCAGAGGCCTCCAACCGGCCAGTGACTCTCTGCAATGAACACTCGCAAATAGAGACACATGGATAAAAGGGTGTACTGCGTGACTCACTGTGTGCCTCTATGATGGCATTGATTTTTTTTTTCCCTTTTTCTCTTAAATTTTGTTTTGTGGGGAAGTTGCAAGGACAGTAGGTGGGTATGAAGGACGGGGAAATGAATGGGATGGAGATGGATGATGTGAAAGACACAAAGAATAAATAAAAAGAAGGAAAACAAAATATCCTCTACAGTATTTAAAAAAAAAAAAAAAAAAAAAAAAGGACTGGCACAGGACACTACTTAGACTAAGACCCCCAGGGTTCCAGTGGAAAGACCTGTGCCCTCGGGTGTATAATTAGGCTTGGTGATAGCTTTGGTAGCAACTCTGCTAATTCTCTTTCCTTCTAAACACAGGTTTTCTTCCTTTGTAATGTCAGGGAGAAACACCTGTCGCCTGGACAGAGCCGTATAGAAAGCTACCTGCAGTGGTGTGTCCATCAGAGATACGAGTTCTAGTCTGTTTACAACAGTGGTTCTCAACCTGTGGGTCGTAACCCCTTTGGGGGTCACATATCAAACATCCACATATCACATATTTACATTGCGATTCATAACAGTAGCAAAATTACAGTTATGAAGTAGCAATGAAATAATGTTATGGTTGGGGGTCGCCACAGCAGGAGGAGGTGTATTAAAGGGTCACAGCATTAGGAAGGTTGAGAACCAGTGGTTTAGAACATAGGATTAGAGGAGGTTCCTGCCCGATTTTCTATAGTCTGAGACTCTCCCACGACAAGAAGATGTGGTTCCAGTGCTGTAGAGAAACAGAGGGTATTGTGGAGATATAACTGCTCAACATCTGTCCCATGGACAGAGAAGCCAGAGTGACATTCCAGACCTGGCTCTTCCTCTTAGATGTTGAAAAGTCACTTAACTTTGAGCCCAGCTTTCTCATGGGTGAAATGGGAATGCCATGTAACTTGCAAGGATGCCAAAAAGAGTGGATCAGGTGGAATGCATGTGGGATTCCCATACTGTACACTGCACCTGAAATAGAGAAGGCATGCAAGAAATAGTAGCTACTGCTGCTATTAAGTGAATTAAGCTTTGATAATAATATAACTCCATGTAGAAATATGAGTTTGACAGTATGGAATAACATAAAGAAAACTTATCACCTGGACTCCTGTTACACATAGATCCCCAGGGTTAGCATTTTGACAGATATCCTTCAAGTGATTTTATTATGTAACAGCACACCGGCAAAATAGCCTTAACATTTAAATGGAACTATTCATTTTTGCCTACCACTTTTTATTATAATGTATTGCATACTACATCTTTGTGTATGTAGGGTGTGTGTATGTGCATGTATGTATGTCTGAGTGTGTGTGTAGGGTGTGTGTGTGTGTATATATATGTATATATATACATATATATATATGTGTGTGTGTGCGTGTTTGCGTTTGCATGTGTGAATGATGGATGCAGGCACATGCATGCCATGGTGGGCATGTATATGTTGGTTATCAGTCTTCACATTCCCCCCTTTTTGAGACAAGGTCTCTTGGTTGTTTGTCTGCTCAGCTGGCCTGTGAGCTTCTGGGGATTTTCCTGGCTCTGCCTCCCATCCTTCCATAGGAACACTAGGATTATACATGCTCATGCTGTGTACCCTGCCTTTGCATGGGTTCTGGGGATTGAGACTCAGGCTCTCACGCTTCCATGGTAAATGCTTTTCCCCACTGAGCCATCTCCCCAGCCCCTACTACATCTTTTGGACATAACTTTTGTTGTTGCTGTGTTGGTGTTAAACTCAGGGTCTTGTGCACACTATACAAGTGGTTTACCACTAAGATACAGGTCTGTCCCTGATAAAAGAATTCTAAGTAGCACGTAGATGATCTAGGTTAAAAAGGCAAGCGTAGGTATCAGTTTTACATTGTTAACACAATCTAATTAGATGTAAAGTTCAATACTACAGAATCTCTTTAAGGCAAAACAAAAATGTAGCCAGACACAATGGCATGCACCTGTATTCCCAGCTCCTTGGGAGTCTGAGGCAGGAGGGTTTCGTGAGCTGAGGAGTTAAAGGCTCGTTAGTGTTTACTGGATAAAAGTTAAAAGTGAATGGCCTTGTCTTTAAAAAAAAAAAAAAAAAAAAAAAGGACTAGAGATAGTGAGCATGGTGATGCATGCCTGTAACTCCAGGACTTAGGAGGCAGAGGCAGAAGTAATCAGGAGATCAAGGCCATCCAGGGCTACACAGTGAGTTTAAAGGCCAGCCAGGGGTACATGGGATCCTGGTTAAAAAAAGAAAAAAAAAAAGAAAAAAAAGCAGAGGGGTAGATAGAGAAACAAAGCACGTGCATGACTTATAATAATAAACAGCATAGGTCACTGACATCTTCCTGGCTGCTTAAACATCTTTGAGTCCTGGTTCATTTTCTTTTTCAACACCCAGTGCTTAGTGTGGTGCCCGATTCATTTGGATTCTCAATATATAGACTTTTTTCCATTTAGAAAGGTTTATATCAAAACTTATTATAGAACGTGACATAATGCTTTAAAAATATACATCCGGAGCATATGTTTCAGGTTGGTTCATCTCACAGCAGCGCGGAGGGACTCTGCAAATCTCTGTACTGAGGTCTGGTTCACTGGGATGTTGCTTTAGTTTAGACATGAGGTTTTAATCCATGTATGCTGTGGTTTGGGTGTGAAGTGTCCCTCACAAGCTCATGTGTTTGCATACGTGGTCCTTAGCTGGTGGTGCTGTCTGGGGAGGGCTGTGGAGCCTTCTTAGTGTGGAGGTGTAGATGGCAAATGCTGCACTGTAGGGTTGGGCCTAGAAGGGGTTCACCTACTCCTGGCTCCTTCCCTGGCTCTGTGCTTCCTGAGTGCTGACCCTGTGTACTCCCACTGTGATGGACTTCATCCCCTGAGCCACAAGCCAACGTGAACCGTCTCCCCTGAAGTTGTTTGTGTCGGGTCCTCTGGCACAGCAATGAGAAGAGTAAAGACAAAAACCATTAGTCCTGAGAAATGGAGCTGTTGCCATGGTGAGCCCGGCTGCTTAGTTCAGGCCTTTGGAACTGGTTTGTGGGAGGGATGTGGAAGAGTTTGAAGCTGTAGGCTGCAGGTGCTTAATGGGGTGTTCTGGTAACTGGTTCTTTCAGAATGTAGGTAGACATGTAGACAGCGGGCCAAACTCATGATGCTGTAGAGGGGAGCAAAGACTACTTTTGTGGTTAGTGTTTTTGTCGATTTGACATAAGCTAGAGTCATCTTAGAAGAGGGAATGCCATTTGAGGAAATGCCTCCATCAAATTGGCCTGTAGAGGGCCTGGCCTACTGTGGGTGGTGCCACCCATGGGCTGGTGGTCCTGGATTGCATAAGAGAGCAGGATGAGAAAGCCATGGAGAGCAAGCCAGTATGCAGCATTCATCCGTGGTAAGAAGTTTTCTCTCGGGGGCAGGGGGAGGGGAGGCTACCACCCAGCCCCCTAATAAATCACACACGGAGCTTTATTCTTTGTTAGGAATGTCCAGCCTTAGCTTGGCTTGTTGCTAGCCACCTTTTCTCAACTTCAATTATCCCGTCTACCCTTTGCCTGTGGGCTTTTCCTTAAACTTCTGTCATTTTACTCTCAATCCTTGCATTGCTGGGTGGCCGGGTGGCCGGGTGGCCGGGTGGCTGGGTGGCTGGCCCCTCACGTCCCGCTCTCCTTGTTCTCTTGCTCGTTCTTCCTCAGTTCTCCTATTTATCTTTGCCTGCCAGCTCCTGCCTCGCTCTCTGCTGTTCAGCTCTTTATTAGGGTCACCAAGTGTTTTAGACGAGCACAGTAACACAGCTTCACATAGTTAAACAAGTGCAGCATAAACAAAAGTCACGCTCCTTAAAATAATATTCCCCCACATTCCTCCATGGTCTCTGCTTCTAGGTTCTGCGTCTAGGTTCCTGCCCTGACTTCCTTCACCAGGGACTGTGAGCTGTCAGGTCAAATGAGCCCTTTCCTTCTGTCTTGCTTTTGGTCAAGGTGCTTAATCACAATAGAATCCTAACCGGACTGGCACAGCATCTCTGTTCCGTTCACATCCCTGCTGGCTCTGGGATATGGTCCTGGCTTGATGGTCCTAGATGGTATCTGTCACTCTCCTCTTCCAGACTACAAAGAGTAGGGACAGATGAAGGTTAAGGGCCAAAGGCCATCAGCCGCATGCCACTCGTTAGTTAACTGGCTATCCTTGGGACAAGGAGACTGCATTATGTTGTAAGTCACCATGCCCTTCTGGAATGGTGTATAAGTGGATCCTGTCACTGTGCGAGGAGAAAGAGCATCCGAGGTGACCAGCAGCGGGGGTCACAGCTTTCAGGCTCTTCCTGTCATTGATCCCAGTCCTTCATGACAGGCTGCCAGGATCCTCGGTGCTGCAGTCCATGTCTGCTTTGTTTTCTGTTTGCCTTCTCTCACTGATAGTGCTGCCTCTAACCCTTCCTTAGAGGGAGTTGGAGGCCTGGGGCTGCCCGAATGGGCAGGAAAAGGCAGCAGGCAGACAACTCTGGGATGTGCTGCCTCCGGTTTACCCAGTTTCTGGTTAAAGCATTGAAATGAATGGTTTCTCCTGAAGGGAGCAGCTGTATGTGTCTATAGAAAGTGTGGATATTTCTCCCTGTTTTCAAATGTGCATGGTGGTGGTGGTGTGTTGTTGAAATGTAAATTCCCTTTAAGTGTTCTCTTAGGGCTGCTTTGCCATAGCACTGTGGCCTGAAGCCTTGACTGAGGGCTTAGTGATGTCTGGCTTCTGCTTTTCCTGTGGACCAGCCTACTTGATATCCAGGCTCCATATCTGAAAGTAGGCTTAGTAACATACCTACCTCCCTGTTTGTTGTGAGGATTATAGATGATGATGGGTGTTAGTGCAGAACCCGGCGCTGAGGTCTCTGTAACCATCAGCTGTGGCTATGGTTTCTCTTCTAAGTCCGTGTATACCATAGGTAGCAGTGCAAAGATATTTTCTAAATTAGCAGGAAGGACATAGTTTTAAAAGTTAGAAATCACCAGTGAAGCTTCTTAGGTGACTGATGGAGGGTCCTAGAAAAAGTATTTGTAGCCCAGTGCCTAAAGAGATTTAGAAGGAGCATTCTGTGTTGACTTTTTTTTTTTTTTTTTTTAGTCAGGACACATGTTTATAGAGTACCTCATGGGCCACACAGGCAGGCCATTATAATTCAACTTTGTTCGAGCTGAGACCCTGAGAAAGGTCATTGTATTAACTATTCCTGGTTTTGCACTTGTCTGTTCTTTTGATTTCCTCTTCTATCCCAAGAGCGGGTGGGTCTTTAATGCCCAAAGACTACATATCCCCTGCCCCTCTGTAGGTCCGAACACTGGCAGGGAAGCCCAGTGGCTATGCAGTGGAACTCGGTGAGACTCTGCTGACACCATGAACCCAACCAGGGCCCCAGCTGCTGCTGGCATCTCCCCGCCATGCTCAGGCAGCACCACACCTCTGCTGAAGTCTGGAGTCAGGGAGTCTAGGCAGTGAGTCACTTGCCTAGTAAGCAAGTCTGGTGTCCCTTGGCCATGCCTGAAGGGATAGAGTTGGCAGAGGGCCAGGATTGGGAGAGGCTGGGGGATGCGCCCGGCTATACTGATGTGCCTGGTCTGGTAGTGGCCCCTGGCCAGGCTCTCCTCCTGGGTTCACACTGAGTCAGTACAGAGGGGACTCAATGTTAGCAGCTGCTCTATGGGCACTTGAAGCTCCTGGCTGTGGCTGGGGTTCTAGATTATTCCTCTTCTTCTCTTGGAGGCACAGTGGTACAGGGATGAAATGTTTCCAATGTCAAGTTGTGCCCCTAAAGGCTGCAGTGGTGAGAGCATGGGCTTTTCGACTTTTCCTCTGGTGCAGGGTCATCCCCTAACTCATCTTTACCCTTAGGCTTTACCATTCTTATCTCAGGACAGTTGGCAGAACTGACTGAGTCCCGGGAACATTGATGATGCTTTCTGGGGAATTACAGACTTTGAGGCTGTCAGAGGTAGAGAAATGGAGACCTTGAGAGGATTTCTCAGAGGTGGCACTAGGACCGGACATCCTGGGTCCATGTCTATTGCTGCTTTCTTCTTGCCTTGCTATGGCTCAAGGGTAGTTTTCCTTTAGGTAAAAGAGACATTGACACTGTGATGTGTTCCCCTCCCTCTCTCCCTCCTTTCCCCTCTCCCTCCCTCCTTCCCTCCCTTCCTTCTTCTCTGTTTCTCTCTTCCTCTCCCCTTCCTTCCCTCCCTCCCTGTTCCTATAGAAGACAGGTTCCCATATAAAGAGAATCATCACTCTTGCACTCAGCCTCAACGGATACCACCTCATAGCTGATCTTCCCTCTGTCACCCTGCTCATTCCCACCTTTTATTATTTTGAAGGAAATCACCAACACCCTATCAACTCATATGTAAATATTTCGGTGTATACCTTTAAAACTCAAGGTACAACCTTTTGGACACAAGCACAGCTATGTGCTGAGTCACATCGGAGAGCCAGGCATGTGCCTGACGCAGCAAAGTACTCTAGAGACTAAAGCACAGACTGAAACGGCCCTTCAAGAAGCTACAGCGGTAGAAAACAAAAAGACAGGGAGGAGACATTAGACCCAACCTACAGAAGCAGCTGCCCCAGGAGCATTTGTACTTCTCACCCCAGAAAACAAATGAGAAATAAGAAGGAATGTTTACAACTTAGGAAACCATGATGGGGAGAAAACAAATCATAGTTGAAGGGTCAGGAGACAGAACGGCATAGCTCAGAAAGAAAAGAAGAGCAAAGAATATGAAAAAATTAGATGAGCAAAGAGAAGGAAATTGAACCGACTTAGAGCATGAAGGGGCTTGCCACTAAGACTGATGACCTGAGTTTGATTCCCCCATACCAACATGGAAGGAGAGAACTGATTCCTGCAGCAGACCTTCACCTGCTATAGCAAGAGTTTCTCCACACACACACACACACACACACACACACACACACACACACACACACACACACAGATTTTTTTTTTTTTTTTTTTAAGGCTGGAGAACTAGTCCATAAAGCCCATTACTAAATTAATAGGCAGCGATAGAGCCTCTGCGACACGAGGCCCAGCTGTCAGAAGTACCAAGGGCAGGATTTGAAAAGTTGTAGCTCAGTTTTGGGCTGTGACATGAGAGCCCACTGCCACTCGGTCCTCTGCAGTGAGCACTGTGCCCTTTCTACTCTGGTGAACTGAGGTCCTCTGAAACAGAGAAACTGAGTAAATTTCTCCTCCCTTAGGTTGCTTCTTTCAGGCCTCTTGGCCTCAGGGTGTCAAAGTAACTGGCGTGGCCATTGCAGGCAGAATCTTGAAGTGATCTCTTCTTCTGTGGCCTGACCCCACATTGCATCAAGATATGTTGAGGAACCCCTGACTGAGGCATTACTCTTCTGACTCTGCTCTGCTCTGCGTGATCATACCCCAGTATGATCATTAACCGGGGGAAGCAATAGTCAGAGAAAATGCACAGGTGCACCTCAGTCAGTAACTGGCCTGGCAGGGGGTAGTTCTTGCCAAGAGCCTGGCCCTGTATGTGGTTCCTGGAGCAGGATATCATGGATTATAGAAGAGAATGAGGTTTTTACCCTCCGAAGTCAGATTACATGACATTCTAAGGAAAACATGATGGACACCTACATGCCCCGGGAGGGAGTATTTAGACATGTGAACCACAGACTTGTGTGCCGTTGGTTTTGGCTGCTGAGGAAGAAGCAGCAACGGGGTAGCAGAGAACACGAATTAGTTGGCCGTAGCATCGAGGGACTGAGTTAAGCCTTCGAGATGGCATTTCTTTCTCATCCCTGGATCACCTGGCACAGAGGTTGGAGAACAAGGAGGCTATGGGGTGAGAGGTATGGGTTCTGCTCCTGTCCCTACCCCTCATCAACCGACACAACCGACCTAATCTTTTCACAGCTCTTTTGAATGTATGAAAGTGGGAAAGCCATCCCCCTACATCTTAGAGATGACTGAAGGACTCCGAAAGATGATGTCAGTTACACAGCACAAGATCTATTTATGTTTATAGCAGGAACTTACTACAGTAGAGTAGTATTGAGCTATGGTGTGACAAACCTTGAAAACATTAAGTGAAATAAGGTAGATGTCATACTATATGTCATTCTGTTTTATGAAGTGTTCACAATGTGTAAGTCGGAAACAGATTGGTGATTTCTCATGCCTGGGAGGAGAAGCGAATAGGGAATATTTGCCTAGTGGTTACAGGACTTCCTTTGGGTGCGATGAAAATGTCCTGGAACAGATAGAGGTAGGTGCAGCTTGTGCACTGCTGTAGATGAGCTGTACTCTGCTGGATGGTCGGTTGGTCGTACAGTGCTTGATTTTATGTTTCATACTTCATTTCAACTAACAAGTGTCCAACAGCATGTGAAGTGTTCAAGTGCTGGTGCTGGGTAGACTAGTACAGAACACGATGGCCTGCTGCTGAGCTAGCAGTCGGTTTCAGATTACAGCCCCTCTTTGTTGATGAGGGTAGGACCCTGGGTCATGGAGTCCAAAAAGGGCAAGTGTGTGAGGTCAGCTGAACATGAGGTGGGTGGGATGGTGGCGGAACTGACCTGTAGCTCTCTGTACTACGCCACGAAGATACACAGTAGTGGCTGATTCTCACCCCCTCAGTCCTGCATCTCGTTTAAGCCCTCAGACAGACTAATATGAAATGCCGTCTCTCCTTGTTGCACCCTATCCCAGCCACCTAGGCCTTTGGGTGACTGGACCTCACCCCGTGTATTTTCAGGGAGGCTCTCTCTGAATTTCTGGTATATGAGCTGCTCTGAGTACAGTTGATGGCTGGTGGCCTCCTGAATGGGAATCGGGAATTTCCTTAGTATCACTTGCCTGGTTATTTGAATGTCTGCTTTCCTGTTGTTTCTGCCTCTGAAGATTCTGGAATGTATTGTTTGTTTGTTTGTTTGCCACTAAATATGTAGACAAAGGCTTTTTTTCTTCTGTTATGTCTGCTCAAGCTCCTGGGTGGGGAAGCCAGGGTGGGGAGGGATGTGTCTAGAGTAGAGAGGCTGTGGAGGAGGAGGCTTTCTTTGTCCATTAGGACTAGGGTGGGGTTGTTTTCTTTCCATCCTCCAGCTCTGCAGCTGCTACTGGTAATCCCTGCACACTGCTGCTTTTCTGAGAAGCACGTAGCACCTGGAGCTCTTTGGCCTACATCCCTTCAACATATGACAGTTCTGTGGATGGAGAAGAGGGGTGTGTCTGTGTCTGGAAGCACCCCCTCCCATCCTTAAAGTTGACCCAAGTACTTCCATCCTAGGCTCTGTTTTTTAGCTGTGGAGGGGTCTTTGCTAGCGGGGTCTGTAATGTGAGTAAGACATCTTCATATAGCCTCCTTCAGAGGCCCTGAAGTACCTCGAGGATAATGGGAAACTTCTAAGTCAGCTTGGTACTGGGCTGAGAGTTAACTTGTATCATTTTTACTCTTTTCCTGGGCCTACTTGAATCCCTTTTGAAATTTAGTTGCTACACTGTCTCCAGCAGGTTTCATCCTCAGGGTGAAGAGGGAGCCTTTTTTTTTTTTTTTTTTTTTCTCTCTCTCTCTCTGAACTGGCACATACACAGATTCAGGCAAGGCTGTGTCTTATTGAAGAGTCCATGCTCACACAACCATCCCACTTGGGACAAGCAGGCTTGTCTTGCACTTACTGGGACAGCTTCCTAGTCCCCCGCTCAGCAGCGTTTACAATATGGCACTTTAGTCAGCTAGGTTTGTGGTGATTTTTAAGCTAGATTGTCTCCCACTAGGGACCACCATATGGGTGAGGTGGCTACTTAACTCCCATCCTAGGAGAGCCAGGCTGCCTCCCATACTGCAGTGCTTTGGAGTCAATCCCGCACCAGCTCCTCTCCCCTGAGCATGCATGCATCTCCAGTTCCTGGGACCTGTGAGTGGGTATAACTTGGGTGTTCTTTGGTGCAGGGAGTCCAGGTGGTTGCTCCTCGGAGGGGTCTGTGTGACTCACAGCTCTTCCATCACCCTGCAGCAGGGGAGCAGGCTCCAAAGTCAGGCTGGGATCCAGCCCTGAATTCTGACACAAAAATGTCAGTACAGGCCAAGTACCCCAATCTTAAATGTGTGGGACCAGAAGAGTTCCAGGATTTGGGTCCTTTTAGGTTTGGAGGCACCTCTAAATGGTTTTTGCATAAGAGACGTTCAGCCTGGAGTGCCTGCCTTGTAAGGGCATTGTGGAGACTTGAGATGACGCCAACAAAAACGTATGATATGGAATGAACGTGTTGTGGGTAGTTGTAAAATGGTGTTTCTGCCATCAGTGCATGATGGGAGAACAGCAGAGCCTGCAGGAGGTGGCAGGTGGATGGCAGAGACCCTGAGATTCATGCTTATCTGTTTTCTCCTGTGTTGCTTTCTCCATCAGTACTGATCCTGCAGAAAGTGGAGAATGGAGACCTGAGTAACAAGATCCTGAAGATCACTGACTTTGGGCTGGCTCGGGAATGGCACCGGACCACCAAGATGAGTGCGGCAGGGACATATG
This sequence comes from Phodopus roborovskii, assembly GCF_943737965.1. NCBI lineage: Eukaryota > Metazoa > Chordata > Mammalia > Rodentia > Cricetidae > Phodopus > Phodopus roborovskii. Next base: position 3,480,126 of record NW_026126515.1, on the reverse strand, counting down.
CTTGGATGGCACCTGAAGTCATCCGTGCTTCCATGTTTTCCAAAGGCAGTGATGTGTGGAGGTAAGATCCAGAGGCGCAGCTCCCGAGCTCCCACGTCTGTTTGTCCTGCACATTTCAGGACTTGGGATTGGGGTTGCATCAGCCCAAGGCACCCCACGTTGGTCTGTGTGACCTCTCAGAGTGATCTGTACTGATCTGTGAAAATTACCTCATCTCTGCAGGTACTTCACGTGGTAAGTAACACCTCAGGATAGGTCAGCAGATTCCAGGGGCAGCATGCACCTCTGTCTTTGACCTCTAGGATGAGATGTCACCCTATACCAAGCAGTAGCTTGGCTCAGCCACATACATGACTGGGATCAGGGTAGGTTCTACCTGGTGTCCTTCCTGTAAGCTTCAAAGCCAATGGATACTCTTTGTGCTGTCTTCTTCTTGATACCTTGGAAATTATTCTTTCCATTTATCTAGTTATTGCTTTTTTTTTTTTTTTTAACTCAAGGCTCTGTGTCTTGGACATTTATCTAGAAATGGAAATAGATATATCCTTAGCAGGTCCTAGGAGCTGTGGAGTTATAGACTAGACATGGCCAGCCATCTCTACTAGCAAGAGTCAGTCCAAGAGGTTATAAGGACATTGATCTAAAAAAAAAAAAAAAATCACGTTGCCATTAAGGGAGGGTGAGCTGCGGTAGGGTAGGTAGACTTTGTCCTATCTAAAGAACAGTAGTAACACCTTCACCTGCACAAGGAAAGACTATGGGTTATCAGTGCACCTCAGTCTAGGGCCAGGGCTTCCTGTCATGTGGCAGAGTGAGCACATGTACATGTGTATGTTTCTGTATATGTGTATTCCCTTTAAAGTAACTTCCTTGAGATATCATTCATATTCAAAAAGCACACCCTTTAAAATACGTAGGTCAGTGTTTTTTAGCATTTGTAAAACTGACTTCTGGATTCGATTCTCAGCACCAGAGAACTGGGTGTGGTGGTGTGGATATGTAATCCCAGTACTCTAGAGGTGGAGGCAGAAGGATCAGAGCTCCAGCTAGTCGAGTCCAGCCTGGGATGGTCAAGACCCTATCTCATAAAAGCAAAACCCCCACAGACCCTAAGCAAGCGTAAGTACATGAGTAAACTGATGCCACTCACCACTGTTACTGGCTTCCTACACTGTAGGAGTATGTTTCCACACACCAGATGATGTAAAGCAACAGAGATTTCCCCTTTCATAGCTCTGGAGGCCAGAAGTATGAAATAGGTACAGCAGGACCCCATCCTAAAGACCCTAGAGGAGACCCCAGTATCATCAGGGCCACCATTCGACCCACTCAATCACAGTTTCTAGAAGACTTTTTTAAACCTCAGAGAAAACCCCGTGCCTCCTGCTTGTCATACTTCCTCTCACCTGTTTGCTGTCTTTGGATTAGCCTCCCATTGCCATTTCATGCCAATGGAATCATGGCAATGGTTTAACCTCATGCTTACGAGTCCACCCATGCTGAGCTTCATTAGAAATTCCTTCCTTTTATGGACTTTTAGTATTCCACGATACAGGCAGGCCACGCTTATTCATCTGTTCATTCATTTACGTGATAGAGTGATTTTTTTTTCTCTTTGGGGATATTATTAATAAGACTGCCTTGGACATGGACACACAAATTCTTTTGTGACTATATATTTTCTGCTCACTTGAGCCTTCATATAATTACATATATGTGCAGCTTTTTGAGGGCCTTATAGACTGTTTTGGCCACAGATGCTCCACTTAAATTCAATTGGTCCATTCCATCGACCACTTGGGCTGCTCTTTTAGTTGCCGCCATCTAGCCTGTGAAGCAGTATTTCACAGTAATTTGTTACTTTGTTTGTTTTTCCAGAAAGGGTTTCCCTGTGTAGCCCTGGCTGGCCTGGAACTCAGAGCTCCACCTGCCCATCTCCCAAGTGCTGGGATCATAGGTGTTCACCATCACTGCCTGGCCTTTCACTGTGGTTTTATTTATTTTTTTCCTTTTTTTAATTTAAATTTGAAACAAAGTTGTTTTACATGTCAATCCCAGTTCCCTCACCCTCCCACCCTCCCCTATCACCCCCACCAAACCCTAGCCCATCCCCTTTCTGCTCCCCAGGGAGTGTGAGGCCTTCCATGGGGAGTCTTCAAAGTCTGTCACATCATGTGAAGCAGGGCCCAGGCCCTCCCCCATGTGTCTAGGCTGAGGGAATAATTCTCTATGTGGAATGGGCTCCCAAAGTCCATTCATATACTAGGAATAAATGCTGATCCACTATCAGAGGCCCCATAGACTGCTCAGTCCTCCTAACTAACACTCACATTCAGGGTGTCTGGGTTGGTCTTATGCTGGTTTTCCAGCTATCAGACTGGGGTGGATGAGCTCCCCCTTGATCAGGTCAGCTGATTCTGTGGGTTTCTCCAGCCTGGTCTTGATCCCTTTTCTCATCATTCCATCCTCTCTGCATCTGGATTCCAAGAGTTCAGCTCAGTGTTTAGCTGTGGGTATCTGCTTCTGCTTCCATCAGTTACTAGATGAAGGCTCTAGATGGCATATAAGGTAGTCATCAATCTCATTATCCTGAAAGGGCATTAAAGGTAGCCTCTCCACTATTGCTTAGATTGTTAGTTGGGTTCATCCTTGTAGATCTCTGGGCATTTCCCTAGTGCCAGACTTTTCCTTAAATCTATAATGGCTCCCTCTATTATGGTATCTCTTTTCTTGTTCTCCTCCATTCTATCCTTGCCTCAATCTTCCCGTTCCCTCATGTTCTCTCCCCTCCTTTTCTCCCTTTTCTTTCTCTTAACTCCCTCTTCCTTCCCTCCATGCTCCCAATTTGCTTAGGAGATCTTGTCCCTTTCCCCTTCTCTGGGGGACCATGTATGTCTCTCTGAGGTTCCTCCTTTTGCCTAGCTTTTCTGGTGGTGTGAATTGTAGGCTGGTAATCTTTTGCTCTATGTCTAAAATCCATGTATGAGTGAGTACATACTGTGTTTGTCTTTTTGTGACTGGGTTACCTCAATCAGGATGGTTTCTTCTAGTTCCATCCATTTCCCTGTGAATTTCAGGATTCCATTGTGTTTTTCAGCTGAGTTAGTACTATGAACGTAGTTGAACAGATGTCCTTGTTGTATGAATGTGCATCTTTTGGGTATTTGCCTAAGAGTGGAATAACTGCATCTTGAGGTAGACTGATTCCCATTTTCCTGAGGAACCGCCATACTGATCTCCAAAGTGACTGTACGAGTTTGCACTCCCACCAGCAGTGGAGGAGTGTTCCCCTTTTCCCCATCCTCTCCAGCATAAACTGTCTTTGGTGTTTTTGATTTTATCCATTCTGACGGGAGTAAGATGGTATCTCAGAGTTGTTTTGATTTGTATTTCTCTGATGGCTAAGGATATTGAGCACTTTCTTAGGTGTCTTTCAGCCATTTTAGATCCCTCCATTGAGAATTTTCTATTTAATTCTGTCACCCACTTTTTAATGGGATTATTTGGTGTTTTGATAACTAGCTTCTTGAGTTCTTTGTATATTTTGGAGATCATCTCTCTGTGAGATGTGGGGTTGGTGAAGATCTTTTCCCATTCTGTGGTCTGCCGTTTTGTCTCATTGACTGTGTCCTTTGTCTTATAGAAGCTTCTCAGTTTCAGGAGGTCCCATTTATTAATTGTAGATCTCAGTGTCTGTGCTACTGGTGTTATGTTAAGGAAGCAGTCTCCTGTACCAATTCGTTCAAGGGTACCTCCCACTTTCTCTTCTAAGAGGTTCAGTGTGGCTGTAGTTTTAATTTTCATTTCCTGAATTTCTGTTGAAGTTGAGTCTCTCTTGTGGTCATTGAGCAATGTGTATCTTCTCAGGAGATGTGTCTGTTCAATTCTTTTGCCAATTCAAAACTGGCTTGCCTTTTGTTATTTTTGAGTTTTAAAATATCTTATTATTGCACATATTCTAATACATGATTTAAAATTTTTTTCCACTTTGATTTTTTTTTTTTAAATAATTTTAGGTAGTATATTTTGAAACCCAAGTCTTCATTAATTTTTCTTCTCTCCTGACTTTCTGTGTCATCCTAAGAAAGTATCGCCTCAGCCAAGGCTGTGAAGATTCTTAGCTCTGTTTTCTTCTAAGAATTTTATAACCTTGGTTTTTAACACTGTGTTTCTGACCCATACTGACTGGATTTTCATGTGGTATGAGGTGGAGGCCAAACTTTATATTGTCGTATCTACTCACTTGTGTCGTGATCACACACTGAAGAGATTATTCCCTTCCCATTGGAACACTCTTGCCATCTCTGTCAGAAACACCTCATGAGAAATGTGAAGGTTTGTTCCTGGGTTCACAGTTCTCTGTTAATGTATCAGTGTCTGTGCATAAACCAGCATCACCCTTTCTTGATTAATATGCAGCTTTGCAGTAAGTTTTGAAGTTAGGATATAAGAGTCTTCCAATTTTTCCTTTTCAAAATTGTTTTGGTCATTCTGAGTCCACTAAATTCTTTATGAATCTTAGCATATTTTGTTAATTTTGCAAAATAAGCAACTGGAATTTCTTCTTATTACTTTACTTATTACTTTAAAGACTAGTTTTAGATAGCTCAGGCTGGCTTCAGATTAGTTATGTAGGCAAGGATGCTCTTGAATTCCCGATCCAGAGGAATTGTGTTTAATCTGTGAATTATTTGGGGGACTATGGGCATCATAGAAATAGTGTTTTTCAGTCCATAAATGTGAGACTTTCTGATTAGTTTCTTTCAGAGTTATTTTGTACTCTGTACGTCCTTTCTCATCTCGTTGTTTGTTAGGTACAGAGTGAAATACCTACTTGCGAGTACGTTTTCCTCCCTGTGAAATGTTTGACCTGACAATAGGCAGCTGCTCTAGATCTCTAAGAACGGCAGTCCTATTGTGGCTTAGCACTTGCACACTGGTGAGACTGATACTAATTAGGCCTCGTTGATGTATTAATTAACCCTTATTACAAGGAGACCCATTGATATGGAAGCTTACATAAGACAACTGTATTTCTGCTTCAAGGAGTTCAGGCAGCCCAGACTGTCAGGACAGCTGTGCCCTGTGAGACCCAGGTTCTCCATGTTCCCTTCCTGTCCTTGTCTCAGTGGTTTAATCTGAGCTGCAGTTCCTTCTGTGTTACAGTCTTCAGGAAAGGAGACAAGGCTTATCCATGGCCAGAAGCTTGTCTTTGGTGTGGAGGCAGTCTATGTGGTGTGCAGTTTCTCTAGCCTATTGCCTGGCTTACAACAGCCCCTCTGTCCCATTGTGTGCACTGGCTTACACACTGCCCCTCTGACCCACTGTCTGCCCTCGCTTGTCCACTTGGCTCTGAAGAGACCAAATGCAGATTTGCCTACTGTGTGTCCAGCCGTTCTTGGGAACGGGGACCCCTCAGTCACAGCCCCTGGGCATGCTCTCCTTTTCCTTACCTCTCTTTACAGGGTAATGTGCTTATCGTCCTATCTTGCTTTTCTCAGGTTTTGCTCTTAGTTGTTAATGCTGCTACTAGGCTATGGACAGGCTCTCCCCAGGTTCCATGCCATGCCTGTTCTTAGTGGGAAGGGAGTGTGAACATCTAATTAGGGTCTTATAGTGACAGAAGTGCCAGTCAGGAAAGGACAGGTCTACCACAGGGGCTTGTCTTCTATGGGGATATATATCAGACCCTTTCAACTTTTACCCAAATACCCTGTTACAAGTCTACGATTGAGTCTTGTTCCTAAAATCACTGCTGTTGAAAGCTAGTTGCAGGAGCTGTAGTGAGAGGCATCCAGTGAAATAATTTGTTCCGTAATAGGAACTGCTTAGTAGTGAACCTCAGATCAGCGGAAAATATCTCCAGGGAAAGTATCTTGAGTATTGTTATATGGTCTACCAGTATCTTAGTTGGGGTTTCTGTTGCTGTGTTGCAACAAAATGCAACTTGGAGAGGAAAGGATTTATTTGGCTTATGCTTCATCGTTGCTGGTCATCATGGAAGGAATTCAGGACAGGAACTCAAACAGGGCAGGAACCTGGAGGCAGGAGTTGAGGCAGAGGCCATGGAGGACTTACTGACTTGCTCTTCATGGCTTGCTCAGCCTGCTCTTATAGAACTTAGGACCACCTGCCCAGGGGTAACACCTCCCACAATGGGCTGGGTCTTTCCCTATCAGTCACCAGTTAAGAAATGTCCTATAGTCTTACCTACAGCCTGATCTTATGGAGGCATTTTCTCAGTTGAGATTTCTTCCCTTCAGATAATTCTAGCTTGCATCAAGTTGACATAAAACTACCCAGCACAACCAGTGATTCTCTAGCTTAGGTTGTACTCAGGGAGCCTGGAAAAATGGCTCGGTGGTTAAGGGTGCATACTGGCCAGGTGGTGGTGCCACACACCTTTAGTCCCAGCATTTGGGAAGCAGAGGCAGATGGCCTCAGTGAGTTCGAGGCCGATCTGGTCTATAGAGATAGTTCCAGGATGGCCAAGGCTACCCAGAGAAACCCTGTCTTGGAAAGACTAACAAAAAAGAGTGCATACTGCTCTTGGAGAGGGTCTAAGTTTAGTTGGCAGCATCCATGTTGGGCTCCAGCTGGAGAGGATCCAATGTTCTCCTGGACACAGGAGGCACCCACACTCACAAATGCACATTCTCCCCCCACAGTTAAAAAAGTAAGTAAACTTTTTTCAATAATGAAATTGCTCCTGGCTGTAAGTCCTTGTTATGACTGGTGGATGACTGCAGCTCAAAAACATAGTATGTCTGCTTCTTCCTAGCATGCTTAGCCCCTGCGCTGTGGGACTCTCTTGAAGACACAGTTTATTGACTCCTTCATATGGGCCTTCACCTCTCTCCACTCAAGCATTCTCCGAATGGCTCCAACAGCTTTCTCATGCTTAACATAGGAAATATCTGTTCATCACTATTCATACGACAACACTTATACTGGAAACACACCATACAGCAACACTTACACTGGAAATACACCATACAGCAACACTTACACTGGAAACACACCATACAGCAACACTTACACTGGAAGCACACCATACAGCAACACTTACACTGGACACACCATACAGCAACACTTACACTGGAAGCACACCATACAGCAACACTTACACTGGACACACCATACAGCAACACTTACACTGGAAACACACCATACAGCAACACTTACACTGGAAGCACACCATACAGCAACACTTACACTGGACACACCATACAGCAACACTTACACTGGAAATACACCATACAGCAACACTTACACTGGAAACACACCATACAGCAACACTTACACTGGAAACACACCATACAGCAACACTTACACTGGAAACACACCATACAGCAACACTTACACTGGAAGCACACCATACAGCAACACTTACACTGGAAACACACCATACAGCAACACTTACACTGGAAACACACCATACAGCAACACTTACACTGGACACACCATACAGCAACACTTACACTGGAAGCACACCATACAGCAACACTTATGTACTGGAAACACCACCAACTGTATACTCTTGTTCCTGTGCTTTGAGCAGCCTCTTCAAGAATGATGGGCTCATTGTGGCTCAGGTCCAGCAGGGGTCCCAGCGAGGGTAGACACATACATGCCTAGGAACTTATAGAAAGCCGGTTCTAACCTGATTTGTGATTCCTTTACTCCTGCAAGTGTCATGGTTTGAATTTTTTCCTGTGTTCCATACACGGATCTCAGTCCCATTCTCCCTCTCCTCGACTCTTAACCCTACAGGTAGAGCAGATCACAGAAAACCAACAGCCCAGGAGGGTGGAGCTTCCCTCACTGATGCTGCGGAGGGTGGAGCCCTGACTCCTTCCTCTTACAGGTGACTTGAGACAATGTATGGCAGATAAAGCATAGGATGCCATGGTTGGCTTGATAAGTATCTGATAATCTCATCGGCTACCATCTAAATTCTAATTCCTTTAGAGAGACAAGTCTTAAAACTGACCATTTCCTGTCAATGAAAGTGACAATATCTAAAAGTCTTAATAGAGTAAAGCCAGGATGGCTGGACCATTCCAGGGGGCCATTTGTAGCCCCCCCCCCCCCCCCCGCCCAGACTCATTGCTGTGGTACAGAGGCTGGTGTGTTGTTTGGAGTCATGCTATATAATCTGGAGGGGTTTTTTTTTGTTTGTTTGTTTGGTTTTGGTTTTTGGCTTTTTTTTTTTTTTTTTTTTTAAACAAACTGTGTCCGGTTGTCTTTATGTGTTGACCCTTTGCTTGGAGCTCTGACTTTCTTTTTTCACTTAGCAGTCAGGAATTAGCTCAAAGGTTAAGCTTTTCCCACCCTGGACTGGTCTAGGGATTTATTCTTTGTACGCGAGAATGTCTGTTGTGGCATATCTCTGTATCCAATCCTAGGTGTTTTTGTTTGTTTGTTTGTTTGTTTTGTTCTTTCTGACTTCTCACTTCTATCTTTTGCATTGTTTTCCAGTTTCTGGAGCTGGGCATTTATATATACCACTAAACCCATCTAAGACTTCATTTTCTTCACTTGACAAGTTGTGTTCATACTTGCCCACATCCTTGCAGGGATTCAGAATGATGTTGTAAAATGCTATACTCCGGGCACATCAAAGTATCATGAAAGATACCAGGCATGGTGGTGTACACCTTTAGCGCCAGCACTCAGGAGGCAGAGGCAAGAAGATTCCTTATTTCGAGTCTTACCTGGTCTATAGAGCAAGTTCCGAAAACTCAGGGCTACACAGAGAAACCCTGTCTTGGAAAATAAACAAGCTAAAAACAAAGTATGATAGGTTTGGCAGGGGGGCACAGTGTCAGAGTACTTGCCTGGCATGTGCAAAACCTTAGGTTCAGTCTCTAGCATTGCATGAAAATATGAAGGAAAACAAGTATCTAGTGTGCTGGCACATGCTTTCTAATCCTAGCACCCAGAAGACTGGGACAGGATAGGAAATTTAAAGCAGCCTGTGTCCTGCAGCAAGGCCCTTTAAACAAACAAGATACCCTGATAAATACATACCGAGTTGCTAATTATCATCGTTATCATTCTGCCTTTACAAACATTTTAAACTCAGATTTATTTTAATTTATATGTGTGAGTGCTTTGCCTGGATGTATGTGGATGTTTGTACTATGTGCATGCCTGGCGCCCATGGAGGCAAGAAGGGGGTGTTGGGTCCCCTGGAACTGGAGATTAGAGATGGTTATTAGCCACCATGTGGGTGCTGGAACTGATTCCAGGTCCTATGCTAGAGTGACAAGTGCTCTTAGCCACTAAGAAACCCTTCCAGGTCCATCATCATCACCACCGTTTAATTAAGACGGCCTTTGTTGTAGCTGCACACTACTGAAGAACATTACAGGACATCTGAGGTTGGTGTGGCAAGTGCAAGTAGAGCTTTCCTTCTGGGTGTGCATAGCTCATGCTTCCTTGTCCTTACTTATTCTTGGAAGGGCTGAACGCTGAGTGCTTTTGCCTGGTTTTGATGGTGGATCTATAGACTAATTCTTCCATTATGCTCTGTGCTCCACATTGCCTGACCTATTGGCAATAAGAATTGTTTCTATGGGACTGGAGAGATGGCTCAGTGGTTAAGAGTATGGACTGGTCTTCTGGAGGTCCTGAGTTCAATTCCCAGCAACCTCATGGTGGCTCACAACCATCTACAATGAAATCTGGTGCTAACACTGTATACATAATAATATGTAATAAATAAATCAATTAATAAATAAACTTTTAAAAAGAAAGAATTGTTTCTGTGAACTTGCTATGTTGGAAGACCCTGAAGTTCTCATAGCGAGTACGCTGCTCTGCCCTGATGACCCATCTATCCCATGGAACTTTACCCACCGAGCTAGACAGAGGCCTCTGTGAAGGTCCTACTTTTACTAAACTGCAGTCAGAAATGTGTATTAACCTAGTGGACATTTAAAGAAATCTTTTGTAGGAGCAAAAATCCATGTTAAGTAGATACTCATATTAAAGCTAAATATCTGTGACAAAGTTGTCTAAAAACAGAAAGATTCTGTTTAGGAGAGTCTCTTCTAAGGCACATTCATTAACAATGACAGAGTCTGTCATGGTGGTGCATGCTGGTAATCCTTGCCCTCAGGAGGCTGAGACAGGAGGATTAGAAGCTCCAGGCCAAGGCTAAGCTACATAGCGAGACTTTGTTTTAAAACAGTAAATTGCTGGGGTCATTGAATACTTATTTAAGCTCTTAAAGACTCCATTTGACTCTGTGACAACTTGTGAGACTAATAGTGTTATTTGCTCCACAGAGGAAGGATTAGAGGCCTAGAGCAATGTACTGGTTTGCTCATGGAATCACAGGTAGGGAATGATGTAAGGACACTTTAAACCAGATGCGCCTGGCTCCAGACTCTCTGCTTTTAGCTAGCAGGCTTTGTAACTTTCCTTTATGTTAGTGTGTATAGTTCATCAGTCTTCCTGTGGGTTGAAGATGATGTGGGGTGTCTGGAAAAACCTTGGTAGCTATTTTGATGAGGTAGTAGCTGTTATTTCTTATGTAGATTCTGTCTTCATCCTCTCCCCAGCTATGGAGTACTGCTTTGGGAGCTGCTGACTGGCGAGGTACCCTTCCGAGGCATTGATGGCTTAGCAGTGGCTTATGGAGTGGCCATGAACAAACTTGCCCTTCCTATTCCTTCCACATGTCCAGAACCTTTTGCCAAACTCATGGAAGGTGAGTAACTCCGGGCCTGAGGAAAACCGGTGGCTGTGCACTTTTACATAGCACTCAGTCGACATTTCCTAATGTCACTGCAGAAAGAAGAGATGAAATATTAGCCACTGAGGGGGAAGAGTTGGGAAAGCTCTTTCTAGACAGTGGCCACACCCTGCCAAAGCAGGTTCCTTTCTGCAGTGACTATAGAAATTAGTAACTAAAACCTGCTATCTTGTGTTCACAGTGTCTTATTGTGTAATACAAAATAAGCTACTTATCTTGTGTGTAGAACTGAATGAAGGTCATCTGGGAAGAAAGGGGCTCTAAAGTCAACCGAGTCGGAAACATAATTTTGTGAGAAATGCAAAGCTAAGCAAAGTGAAGAGGGAGAGAGCCTACTGTGTTGGTGCCAGGCAGCCACTGGGTAGAATTTATCCTTCCTGACACCTTGACGCTTTTCTTGGGTGGCTTGTGTGTGGGGGGGGGTGGAGGGTGGCATTGGGGCATAGCCACCACTGGTGTACTTGTAAGTGGTACGCTGGAAGCAGGGTGAGGCACCAGAAGCTTTGTTCTTACCTTCCTTGCATGTACTCAGCAAAGTGTACAGGATAGTACCGTTTGACTTCCAATTTCCCCTCTTCCATTCAGACTGCTGGAACCCTGACCCCCACTCACGTCCGTCTTTTACGAGTATCCTGGACCAGCTCACGACCATAGAAGAGTCTGGTTTCTTTGAGATGCCCAAGGACTCCTTCCACTGCCTGCAGGATGACTGGAAACATGAGATTCAGGAAATGTTTGACCAGCTCAGGGCCAAAGAAAAGGTAGAAAGGAGGAAAAGGCATGCTTTGTCTTAGCTGAGATGTTTCATGGGGGTTCTGGACTCAGTGTGCCCCACCACTGACAACCAATACCTTCCTCCTTGGGGTCTGCTTGCTTGTCTGCAGCACAGGAGAAGCTGTGGGAAGCTTCCAGCAAGTGTTTCCTGCTGCTCCCCAAACTGGACAGTTCTAGAAGGGTGTTCAGGTTCCACAGGGGACTTATAGAGGGAGGACTGTGTCATAGAGAGGTATGTCAGCACTGCGAGTTGCTACCAGAACATCTTCCTGTTTTCTTTCAGAGTTGGTTAGAAACAGGAGAGGAGCCTGAAACTGGCACTTTGATGTTTTTATGGAGAAGGTCCCAAGCTGAAGTCATCTGGGGGACTTTGGCACCTCTTGGCTTGCTGGAGTCTGCTTCTGGGTGTGCAGTCACTCTTCCAGTGGCCCTCTCTTTTTCTGTGGCATGACCCTAGCCACACAGTTCACACAGGTGACACTGATTGTGTGCAATTGTATGCCCTGTGCTGTCTGGGCAGGGCTAAATCCAGAGGCCTGAGGGGCGGTTATATAGTCTTGGTTAATTTTCTTTTTTTCTTCTCACTGTATGTACTGTGGAAATTTGGGGGAGTTAATAGTAGCGTGATAGCTAGGCATGTTGGCACATGCCTGTAATCTCAGCTCTCAAGAGGCTGAGGAAGGAGGGTTGTAAGTTTGAGACCAAACTAGAGGATATCATAAGTTCTGGGCCAGCCAGGGCTATAAAGTAGTTTACAGGCTTGCCTGGGCTACTGTGTAAAACCCTGTCTTGGGGGGATTAAATAAGTAGCAATGTGATAATATAGAATCTAATTTTGTTTCTGTTTCCACTTGAAAAGTTTCATGAGACCTCTTTATCCTGCTCATTAGTATAATAATATGTGGGGGTGGGGGTGATTGTTTCCATCTCACAGCTGAAGGCCAGTGGCTTCCACTTTTGTGGAGCTGGTAAGTGAAGAAGTGAGTCCTTGAACCTGGGCCACCTGACTCTAAGCCCTGTGTTCTTTGCAGTACCATTGCTATCCCTGGATCTGATTCAGAGAGATTAGTCTCCTTCACATCACAGTGATCCTAAGCATGGCACAGCTTGACAGGTCATTAATGTGCACTAGTGGCTGGAGGGAGCTAACGGCAAATCATCAGGGGTCCCTCCGGGTGAGCCATTGACGGAACTCCTATCACTACTACTTGTCCCTTGCTAGGAGAACCTCCACAGGGGCTGGCTTTTGTTAAGGTTGCTAAATCACCAACTCATGGCCACCTCTATTTGCTTTGGATTGATAACTATAATTTATAAATTACACAAGCCAGTAGGAAAAATGAAAATTGGATATTTTCAATAAGCAGTTACAATGATCCTCCCCACCCCACTCTCCCATCCATGGTTTTGCTCTCTGTGGCTTAATTTAACCACCGTCAACCACGGTCCACAAACATTAAATGGAACATTCCAGAAGTAAGCAGTTTGATGTTTTAAGTTGCATGCTATTCTAAGCATCATGCCCAGTCTTATTCTGCCCTTGTTGGGAATGGTCAGCCTCCTGACCCTGCACACACTACTCAGGCTCGATAGTATATTGATCTTGGGCTTCTTGTCAGCTATTGTGATCTGGCAATTTTGAGTTCAGACAACCCTGATTTTATTTAATAATGATTCCAAAAGACAAGAGTAATAATGATTTTAGTGTAATATATTGTTACCATTATATTGTATTATTAGTTGTTAATCTCTTACAATGCCCAATGTATAGGTTGAATTTTACAATGGAGGTATTTTAGTGGAAGACACATAGTACCTATAGAGTTGAGATGAATCCGTGTTTTTCATCATTCCCTGTGGCCTTGGACACACTCCCCCAGGATAAGGAGGCACTACAGAGTGAGGAAGGGTCAGCCCCTGTCTCCAGGCTTGCTCTAGACATTAGCCTCTCTAGCTGTGTTCACGATGTGGCTCTATTGCACTCTGCTTACCCAAGGCTTGCATGTGTTCACTCCAGCCAGCTGCCGAGTATCCTCTCTCTCCTGGGTACCATGGGAGACCTCTCTAGGTTGTCTCATCCCAGATGCTTCCTGAACTGAAACCCACTCTTCTCTGCCGGTTCCCCGTGTCTGTAGGAGCTCCGCACCTGGGAGGAGGAGCTGACCCGGGCTGCACTCCAGCAGAAGAACCAGGAGGAGCTGCTGCGCCGTAGGGAGCAGGAACTGGCGGAGCGGGAGATTGACATCCTGGAACGAGAGCTCAACATCATCATTCACCAGCTGTGCCAGGAAAAGCCCAGGGTGAAGAAACGCAAGGGCAAGTTCAGGAAGAGCCGACTGAAGCTCAAGGATGGCAACCGCATCAGCCTCCCCTCCGGTCGGTGGCAGAAAGAGAGCGAGTGTGCGGTGGGGGGGTCTGGTGTAGCGGGGGTTTGTGGGAGTTAGGCTGGGTAGGGTGGGGGGTCTGGTATAGCGGGGGTTTGTGGGAGTTAGCCTGAGTGGGGGGTCTGGTGTAGGGGGGGTTTGTGGGAGTTAGCCTGAGTGGGGGGGTCTGGTGTAGGGGGGGGTTGTGGGAGTTAGCCTGAGTGGGGGGGGGTCTGGTGTAGCGGGGGTTTGTGGGAGTTAGCCTGAGTGGGGGGGTCTGGTGTAGCTCGGGGGGGGGTTGTGGGAGTTAAGCTGGGTGGGGGCTTTGGTGTAGCGGGGGTTTGTGGGAGTTAGGCTGTGCTTGGAAGCACAGACCATGACTCTGAAAGTGAAGCCTGTTGGAAGAGGCCATCTTGCTCAGTGGATTTCAGGCACTCTGGGGCACTGTTCTTTGTGAGTGAGGGCAGAGAAGATAGTGATGACAAGTCCACTAGGGCCCACTGTAGGCAGAGGCTGGCGAAGGATGAGGGGATTCTGGGATGTTCACATGGGAGAAATCTTAACACTGCAAAGTTTTTCATCTCAAGTTTCTTTAAATAATTAGCCCTTGGTGCATTCAACGTTAGGCTAAAATGTAAAAGTTCATATTATAACATTTATATATAGCTTCTCATAACTATATTGGCTCCATAAAGGTACAGTTTTTGTACGGTTACCTGAGGGAAAATGCAAAGAAATAGGAAACTGTAAATCAGAATCTTGATGGAGTATAATGTAAAGGGTGCAGGTGAGTCTTTCTACAGATTAAAAACTGTTCTTGGTGTTCTGAGTCTGTAAGTCCTTGGGTAGCAAGTTTATTAGAAGTGTTAGGAAGCAGCCGGGTGGTGGTGGCACACACCTTTAATCCCAGCACTCAGGAGACAGAGGCAGGTAGATCTTTGTGAGTTTGAGGCCAGCCTGGTCTACAGATCGAGTTACTGGACAGGTCCACAGCTACAGAAAAATCCTGTGTCAAAAAAAAAAAAAAAAAAAAAAAAAAAGAAAGAAAGAAAAAGAAAAAAGTGTAAGGAAGCAATAATAATAATAATAATAATAATAATAATAGCATAGTCAGAGGAGCTATGGGTGATGTTTAAGCTTTGGGATGATGGCTTAAGCACAGACTAGGGATTAAGTCATCAAATTGAGAGAATATGCTAATGGGAACATATACTGCTTCCTTGCCACACATGATTTGTTTTTATTGTTGTTGTGGTTTTATTTTTGCAAGTATTTAGCTACCTCTGAAGCCTCTCGGCTAGTGCTATCCACTAGCAATGCAGATATGAAGCTTCTGTTCCCATCTGTGGGGAGAGTTTAGTCTAGTGGGGAGACCCCAGTGCCTCTGTGTTAAATGAGGAGGCCGAAACCCAGAACTTAAGAGCTGAAAGTGCATCAGAACTACCTTCAAGGTGTGTGTGAATTGGGGTCATTTCCCCATTTCTGATGAATTCCGTGGCCTGGGTCTTAACCACTGAGCCATCTCTCCAGCCACACCATAGGCTGGGTCTTAATACTCCACTCAGCCTGCACTTTGGGAGCAGCATCAAAAAGGACATGGATGGTGACATCATCTGAAGCATAATTTCAAGTAACATTTTCTAGAATAATCCACAAGGCGACATGCCATGAGAAGCAACTCTACCTATATCCATTACATAGAGGCTTCATGAAGACTACCATCTTCATAAAGATGTGTGTTCATCTTGTCATGTGTTCCTTTGGGAAAAAAGAAGGCTCTGAAAGAAAACATTTCCCGGATAAATGAAGCTTTTCAGGAAACCAAGGCCTATCCCTCAGGCCTGCCAGGAGTCAACAGATGTCTTGCATACATTTGCCTGTGTGACAGTCCTAACGCACACACTTGTCTCTCCCTAAGCAGATTTCCAGCACAAGTTCACGGTGCAGGCCTCCCCCACCATGGATAAAAGGAAGAGTCTCCTCAGCAGCCGCTCGAGCCCTCCTGCAAGCCCCACCATCATCCCCCGCCTGCGAGCCATCCAGTGTGAGACAGGTTTTCAGAACACACCAGGGACACTTGTCCCCCTCTCCACTCAGCCCCTGACTAATTCAGGCTTGTTCCAGCCATAACTCCTGACACCTTCCTCAACAGTGTGTACATACCTGCATGCATACTTACAGACCCTCAGCCTTCCTGCTCTTTGTCCCTTGTTAACTTCAATGCTCTGTCCTCCACCTTCAGCAGTCAGATGTCAGCACAGGGGCTTGTGGGTAGAGGAAGCGCTTTAGTGAGTTGCAAAGCAGCTTGGACTGGAATGATAGAGAAAGATTGGTGCCCACCATGAGGGACCTCCACATTGTCTGCCCGTACTTCCCAAGCTGAGACTTTCCAAAGCCTACGTCCTGTGAAAGCTTATTAAGGCTTTAGCATGTGCCAAGCCCAGACTGGTTTTATTTTTACTATAGTGAAGTGTTTGCTTAGAAATAAGTATGGGGGGGGTGGAGGGGTCTGTCTGCCAGTTTTGAAGAGACTTACCTTACTCAACCTTTCTTATTTGCAGTAACACCAGGTGAAAGTAGTAAAACCTGGGGCCGGAGCTCAGTTGTCCCAAGAGAGGGAGGGGAGGAGGAGGAGAAGAGGGTCCCAAAGAAGAAGGGCCGGACGTGGGGACCAGGAACACTTGGGCAGAAAGAGCTCACCTCGGGAGATGAAGGGTAAGAGCCAGCTGATGTGACTTTCTCTCTCACTTAAAGACTGGCACAGCATTTTAAAATATGATAGGAGACACTTTCGTTTCTCGCTTGTGTATTCTAATACGTCCTGGGAACGCATAGCGGTTTTGTTTTCCTCTTTTTAAAGACAGACTAGCCCAAGCTATCCTCAAGCTCTCCATCCTCCTTCCTGCACTTCCTGGGTGCTGGAATTACAAATGTGCACTACCATGAACCTCTTCCTGACCTAGAGTTTTCCAGTCTTCTAGACTAGATCCTTGGGTCCTTCACAGAGCAGGAATTGTCAAGCTCTTTCCACAAAAGGCCAGATAACATTTGAGGCTTCTGGGTCTGCACGGTGACTGAGATGATTCATATGAATGAGTCCACGTGGCTATTCTCCAGGCAGACCTTCCTTAGGAAGACAAGACAGGCAGGGTTGTTGGATTCAGTCTGCTGGTCTACTGCCCCCTGCAGGTGTTCTTTCAAAGCAGCAATTAGCAGATAGGAAGGGCATGTAGGAAGCTGGGCTAAGTGGTCTACTTCATGGGTCTTCCCTATGAAACTCCCATTCAGAGGAAAGGGAGGAGAATCAGGGTGAGCAGGCCTTCCTCCTGTTAATCTGTTTGACATTGGCAGGCACCATCGCTCCACCCACTTGACTGTGCTAGAATAGTCTCTGGGGCCGCTGGCCTTCTTTCCTGCTTCCCCCCCTTTCAAGCAAAGGTCTTTGTGCCTTAAATGCGCTGTGTACTCACTTGCAAGCTTGAGGCTGGGGAGGCAAATCCTCTGTGTCATGTTTTCACAGGCCAGGAAGGCCTCTGGCCATGAGACTCAGTTCCACATCTAACTGTGGGAGCTCATGTTTTCTCCCCTACAGAATGGGCATTAGACTGGTCCCCAGCTTGTGGGGTGGATGTCAGGGTCCTTTGTGAAGTGGTTTGTGGTGAACCCACATCGTTATCAG
The DNA here is from genome assembly GCF_943737965.1 of Phodopus roborovskii. Taxonomy (NCBI): domain Eukaryota; kingdom Metazoa; phylum Chordata; class Mammalia; order Rodentia; family Cricetidae; genus Phodopus; species Phodopus roborovskii. Next base: position 3,462,545 of record NW_026126515.1, on the reverse strand, counting down.
CTGTGATGATGGCTTCCCTGCCTTTTATGCCATGTACTCAATACCCAAAGTGTGGACATCATGGTTTGTATTTATTCTAGCATTTATTCTAGAACCCCTGGCTGTTCTAAGTGTGAGGAGAGTAGTCCTGTCAGTTTTCAGTGACTTCCCATTGGTCACTGAACGGGGCCTCCAAACTTGTCAAACTGGGTTTGGTAATCTTTTGAAGACTAACATTTCATGTTCTAACTCTTCCTCTATCTGAGCTCAAGGAGGAAACAAAATAGCAATTTGATTTATAAAGAACTAACTCTGTCAAGTGAGGCTTTGAAACCACAAAGTTCCTTTGAACAGAAAAGGTACACTTGTAGGACACGCCTATGCTGTGTGTGAATGCAGAATTTAGGGCCTCAGAGATCAGGTCAGCAAATCTACGGGACTCAGGAGGAGGGTGGGAACCTTGCAGTCTGTCCTTCATGGCCTGGCTCAGAGAAACTCAGTCACCCTGAATCATTTGCTGTTTCTGACATTAGTCTAATTCTGAGGTTAACCAGACTAGCTATGAATTCCAACTAATTTTTCAGTGAACATACAGAGTAGTGGGTTTCACTGTAGCATTTTCATACATATAGATCATTATAGTTTTCTTACTCCCCCAGCACCTTCCCCTGAGCCTGTCTTGCAGATCCCTTCCTCTCCTCAGATAGGATTCTAGTGGTTTTTCTGGTTCTGCTTCGCTTAAATTTTTTTTTCTTAATAGTAAATTACTTCTTTTTGCACTACACAGTGCTGATTTTGCACTTCTCTTTCTCCTTACGTAGATTTGTCCTTGCAGACTTTTGAGACAATTATGAAGCATGTGCCTTGATTTTTCATTATTCTCCATTCTTATTAAAGAAATGAAAGTGTATTCTAAACAAACTTGAGTCTAGATCTATTTGATATCAGAAACGTGCGAGATCTTTCCATGATAGTATTTCTAATTTTAGTGCCTGTTGACTGAAGAAAATTTACAATGGCAAAAACCTTGAATTCAGTAAAGTGAATTCCGATCTCCCCTTTCTATCCACAGTAGGAAAGAATGCTTCACTGTAGGCAGCTTGGGTAGTTTTGATTCATAGCCCCTTCCAGTTACCCTCTGACTATCCAGGACCTTTGTCTCTTACAGTGGAAGGACCTAGGCCTGAAATAACTCCAATATGTCAGTCTTGTCCTGGGGTGGGTTTACTGACTGGACCAGCCACCCACCTAACTGGTCCAGCCTGGGCAGTCTGAGTGTGGGAGGGGGTGAGCTGACGGTGGTCTCCACTGCCTATTGCTGATTCTCATTATTCATTGAAGATCCCCTCAGAGACGGGAAAAATCTAATGGCTTAAGCACCCCTTCCGAGTCTCCACATTTCCACTTGGGGTGAGTCTGGTCTCCACCCATGCACAAGCTGTATTGGTAGCAACTGCTCTTCCATTTCCTTGTTCTCATTCCTCATTGCTGCAAGGGATGAGCTGACGTGTTTTTAAGAGCAGTACCTTTGTGCACCTTGGGAAAATTTCTCTGTTGACCCACCCCAGTTGCTGGGGTGCTCTTTGCATAGGTTTCTAGAGAAGACCACTTGGCACTGGTTTTCATTTGCTAATCTGGGTGTCCTTGAGCCCCTCGTACTAGAGGAAATGTTTAACATTGCAGTTAGGAGTCCCAGGCTATGGGTTTATCAGCTTACTTTTCTCCAGCTCTGTGTTCTATTTGAAACCAGCAGAGTCTGGGATGTGCCTTAATTCACCAGTATTCTGACAGCATGTAAAACAGAGTTCTGAGGCCAGGGAGAAAATTGGGCCTTCTCCCTCCCTCCCTCTGGTGGCTTGGAACTCTGAGAGAACAGGCCTTAGGTGAACAGGTCAAGTCCCCTCTGATTGATAGGCTAGGCTTTCAATAACACCATAGCATGCGGGTTTGTCAATGCCCCCTTTTATTGCCCTCTAGGGCAAAGACCAGTGCTTCCAGACCTCAGGTCCCCCTTTGTAAGGGAGCTGATGGGGATCCATTCAGTCTCTGGATTGCCCAATGAACTGAGGGCTTTGTCTTCATGCCCAGACAGATGGGAGGCTTGAGTACCACATAGTGTCTTCCTCATATAGGTCTGTCCCAAGTGCACTGGGTTGGTGCAGCTTTGTTGCTTGATTTTTGTTTTTTTTGTTTTTTTTTTTTTTGTTTTTGTTTTTGTTTTTGTTTTGAAGAGTGAATGGCTTTGGAAGCTTAAGCATGTGAAATAGAACCTAAGAAACATGAGTGGAGTGGCCCCGGCCATTTCTGCTGGTTCATCTGCCCCATGTTTGCCTTGCACTGCCGGTGTTTGCACTGAAATACTTGTAATGTTATGAATGTATTGTATTCAGATCCTGCTGGCTGATTGCCTTTCCCTTAAGAATGGCTCAGACAAGACCTTCCATGAGCTCAGTCCTTACTCTGTCTGCTTGCCCGCCTGCTCACTTTATCTTTCCATGATTCCACAGCATGTGAGGGGCTGGGTTAAACCTCCGCTTTTCATTTCCCAGTGCATGTGCACTTGTTTGTGAAGTACCTGTGCTCGGGACAAGTTGTCTGTCCCCCAATGCTTTTCAGTGTGATTAAGTAGGCAATGTTTTCCCAAACGCACATGGAGGCTATAGCAAGAGAAATAGCCAAGTCTTCTCCTCTCATTCCTTCAGCCTCAAGTCCCTGGTAGATGGATACAAGCAGTGGTCATCCAGTGCCCCTAACCTGGGGAAGGGCCCGAGGAGTAGCCCTGCCCTGCCTGGGTTTACCAGCCTTATGGAAATAGGTGAGTATAGCTTTTGTCTTGGTTTTATCCCTGTTTCCTCAGAGAATTCTTGACCGGACTTCCAGGATTGTTTAAGGATCCCTAGTAGGGTTTGTCTCATTTTTGTTTCTGACCTCTGGTTACCTACTCTGTCCCTTCTTATTGTGTCTTCCTGAACTACACTTTCCCTGTATTATAGCCATGGAGCCTATCTTTGGCTTTCTGCCCCAAGAATCCAGCAACCATCTCCCCAGGGCAGTGTGCAAGGATGAAGACTTGAACCAGACATTTCCCCTTCCCACACCTTTCCAGTTTACTCTCTGGCTATGAATGGTTCTCTAGAAACTCCCCTAGTATTCTTTTCTCTGTAGATTTCTGAGTCATAATAGACCCATCAATGGGACAGATTGCCCTTCACCCATGAAGAGGAGTCTGATTTCTTTTGCAGACCAACCTTAAGACATGTTGCTAAGCATTGTGCTAGAAATCCAAAGCCCTTCCAGTTTCAAGATTCAAAAATATTAGAAGTGTTTCTTTTATCTAGTGTTCTTGTAAGAGTACCTATGGGGCTAAAGTAGTATAGTGGACTTGCCTAGCATGTGTGAAGTTGTCCTGGCATTATACTCAAAGGAGTACCTATGAAGGAGGCTGCAAATTAGCAGACCCCCCTTTCTGCAGGTAGATGGGCTCTGGCATGCAGATGTGTTTCCCATGTCGGTCTCAGTTGAGTACAGCAGAAGACAGGCCCCGTTGGCTCCATACCCAGTTTCATGTCCTGTATGTCTGACACAGAGTCAGGAAAGCCAGGGCTGCGGGAGGAACCAGACTCTTCATTCTGAATTTCTCTGCCATTTGCTTTGTTTTCACAGAGGATGAAGATGGTGAAGGCCCAGGAAGTGGAGAGAGTCATCTACAGCATTCTCCCAACCAGTCCTACCTCTGTATCCCATTCCCTCGTGGAGAGGATGGGGATGGCCCCTCCAGTGATGGAGTTCATGAGGAGCCCACCCCAGTCAACTCCGCCACCAGTACCCCTCAGCTTACACCAACCAACAGCCTCAAGCGCAGTGGGGCCCACCACCGGCGCTGCGAACTGGCAGTGCTTGGCTGTGGAGCTGTGCTGGCAGCCACGGGCCTAGGGTTTGACTTGCTGGAAGCTGGCAAGTGCCAATTGCTTCCGCCAGAGGAGCCTGAGCCACCAGCCCGGGAAGAGAAGAAGAGGCGTGAGGGTCTTTTCCAGAGGGCCAGCCGCCCTCGTCGGAGTACCAGCCCCCCCTCCCGAAAGCTCTTCAAGAAGGAAGAGCCGATGATGTTGCTAGGAGACCCCTCTGCCTCCCTGACACTGCTCTCTCTCTCCTCCATCTCCGAATGCAACTCCACCCGCTCGCTGCTACGCTCAGACAGTGATGAGATCGTAGTGTACGAAATGCCAGTCAGTCCAGTTGAAGCTCCACCCCTCACCACGTGCACCCACAACCCTCTGGTTAATGTTCGAGTGGAGCGCTTCAAGCGAGACCCCAATCAGTCCCTGACTCCCACCCATGTCACCCTCACAGCCCCCACGCAGCCGAGTGGTCACAGGCGGACTCCTTCTGATGGGGCACTTAAGCTCCCAGGGGCCCCTCCAGCGCTATCGAGCCGGAGCCCCTCCAGCAATGGGATGAGCTCCAGTTCTGGGACAGGTGAGTTCTGGCCACTTCCTCTTTTTTTCTTTGCTTCTTTTGTGGCCCCCAGGGAATAAAGATGTTGTAGGTGGCTCCTTTCCTCTTTTGACTTCTGGATTTGGATAAGCCCAAAGAAATTTGAATTTCTTCTCTTGCTCAACCATGCAAGAGATATGATCTGGGATTGGCAGGGTGTCCAGAGCTGGCTGACTTCTTTCTGCCCTGTACCATGGGCATCTTCTCCTGATTTTGGAAGGAGACAGACTGGTTGTAGGAAGAGCCAGACGTGTTCCCGATGGCATGCCGAGACCTTGCTCTGGTGCAGGGGAGTGGGTTGAGCATCCCGGGCCAGCAGGCAAGCCCTTGTTCTCTGAAGAATATGCAGTTGAAGGGATGGAATCTCCACCACACCTAGGACGGGTGTTTTCTGCTGCATACTTGGAGCCCTGCCATTGTAGCTTTAGTTCAGACACACATGTAAGGTTAACCCACCCACCCATCAGGTTCTCCATCACTAATCCTTGAGTCACACCTGCCCCTTCATACCTGGAGACATGTCCAGTGGATGGCATTCCATGTGCACGAGATTGCCTTCCATCTGACCCCAGAGACTCCTGTGAATTCGTACTTTCAACCTAGGACTTCACCATCCCCGTTCCTTGCTCCCCAAAACACCTGAGTCTGCTGAGAAACATCCCCTAGTTCAGTGAGAGAAGCAAAGGTGGTCACACCCTCTCCGTGAGATTTCTAAGTGTGCGCATGCCACCATTTGCGACTCTTCCCCCTGTAGGCTTGTTTGTTATACTCAGGTGTGTAACCTCTTTAGGAATAAAGACAGCGTGAATCATCTATACATCTTTGCTACTTAGCTCTTTTCCTGTTGTGTGATTATTACATAGTTGAACATGGAATGATAGGCATTCCCTTAAATCAGGGTCCCCCCAACTGTTTGGGAAAGAACCAGATGGTAAATATTTTGAATTTTATAATCATCTCTCTCTCTCTTTTTTAAACTACTCACCTGTAAATGGAAAGCAGCTACCGAGTGTATATAAAATATGTCCCAGTAAAACTTTATTTACAAACGTAAGTGACCATCTTAAGAGTCCTTCCCCAACATCTGCCTTAAATCAGTTCATTATACATGTGACCCCCCCCCCCATATATTACTGTTTCTTGACCCAAGGCCACTTGGTTTTAGTTCACTACCACATCCCTAGCACCTCACAGCACACTGCATGGCACACAGTAGGTGTTCTTTGAACATTTAACTCCTTTGTCCCAGTTTGTTCCAGGGCCTCGGCATATAATAGCATGGGGAAGGTGCATATCTCACCTGGAAATACGATGCCATCATCATCTGTCTTTCCCTTTGTCTCTCTGACCAGGAATATTGAAAACTCCCAGTCCCAGCCGAGACCCAGGTGAATTCCCCCGTCTCCCTGACCCCAATGTGGTCTTTCCCCCGACTCCAAGGCGCTGGAACACACAACGGGACTCCACTTTGGAAAGACCCAAGACCCTGGAGTTTCTGCCTCGGCCGCGTCCTTCTGCCAACCGGCAGCGGCTGGACCCCTGGTGGTTTGTGTCCCCCAGCCATGCGCGCAGCGCCTCCCCGGCCAACAGCTCGAGCACAGAGACGCCCAGCAATCTGGACTCCTGCTTCACCAGCAGCAGCAGCACTGTAGAGGAGCGGCCTGGACTCCCGGCCCTGCTCCCTTTACAGGCAGGGCCACTGCCCCCCACTGAGCGGACGCTACTGGACCTGGATGCAGAGGGGCAGAGCCAGGACAGCACTGTGCCTCTGTGCAGAGCCGAACTGAACACACATGGGCCTTCCCCTTATGAGATCCAGCAGGAGTTCTGGTCTTAGTGTGAAAAGGGTCAGGGTGGGCAAGGGGGAAGCCGGAGGAGATGGAGGGAGCTGGCTGGCACAGCCCTGTCTCAGTTAGGCCCCCTGGGATCCAGACCTCCTCCTTGCACTGAGAATGCACTTTGAAGATGGAAGGGATGGACGCAGGGCCAGCCGCTTCAGGGGGCCTTCATCCCTGCAGAATCTTTTCTCCATGTTCACTGGAGAGGTTGTGTCAGCTCTGGCTGTGTAGGAGAGGGAGGGCCTGCCTCATCTCTAGGGTGACGCTGCACAGTCATTCAGCCAAATCTATCCACTGCCTCTTCTCCTCAGCCCGAGCTGTCCTGGAGTCCCTTTGTCAGCCCTGAGTTCCACTGTCCATGCGCGGGTACTAATGTCCCATGATCGATTTGACTTGTCTTCTGCTCTTGCCGTGACTTGGTGTGTCCTGTGGTATGCAGTGAATGTCTTGTGCCCTAAGCCCTCTTGTGCTAGCTATTGGGGACAGGTTGGCCTTATGAGGGCCAGAGGGCTTGACAGACCTGGCACTGCCTACCTGGGTAAATCTCGGTGAGAACAGAGTACAGGGAAGGAGGAGAGAGGAGGCAGTCAGGGGCAGCAGTCGGGTTGGGTGGAAAGGGTGCTGGAGTGACTCCTTGGTTTGGATTAGGTTTGGGTTTTAGAAACAAAGGCAGAAATCAATGCCTGTTAAATGGCTTCATCTAACCCCTTGGGTTTAGGCCACGGCCACACCAGGTTTGATTCTAAGCATATTCTTCTCAGGAATAGCTGTTTAGGAGACGTACTCACTGATGCCAAGTATGCAGTCAGACACAGCACCTGTCTTTTTGGACTCTGTCCTTTCCCCCAGTTCCTGGAATCAGTGGCTTTTAGGGCATATGTGATTCGCAGACATACCTGAAGTGTGTCAGGGTAACATATAGGGATGGGTGCTGGACCTTAGGGTGTGGAGCTGCGGGGATTTCTTCATGGGACTTGTGCATCTTATGATGCTCTTGCAGTAAGTGGAACCCTTAGTGATAACCTTTGGGTATATGGAGGCAGTAACCTGACACAGTTCTTCAGGTGCTCAATGGTCCGTTGAAGGGCACTGATGGAGGCTACCCCTATCTCAGTGCACAGACAGCCCTGCACTGTGAGCTGGACAGAAGACCAGCCAGAGAGGCTAGTGCTGCCCTGGTTAGTGTTTGTTTCTTGAACTTGAATACTGAGCTTCATCTAAAGCTTTCTCACATATTTTCTTCACTGTCCACATCCTCTGAGCCCATGTTGGATGTGCACCATGGCCTTTATGTGACAGTCCCCAGTGGTGTTGGAGTCAGTCTGCATGCTTCCTGTATTTGCTGTCTGGATGCCCAGAGGGGTTAGAGTGGTGCATATTGTACAGCTGACACATTTCATCACTGCTGTTTCTCTAACTGATAGAAATCCTGCCCTGGGAAGCACTTCAGAGATGACCTTGGTTTCCACAGTTCTTTATGAGCCCATTCTCCCTTTGGCTTGACCCTGCAGCCCCCTAGATTTGGACAGGAAAGTGGAGCTGGAGGTGCCAGCCAGGGTTTTGCTGTAGTGTCTCGTCTTTCCTCTTGGTACTGTGAAATGAGATTAGAAGCAATTACTTTTGTCCCCATACTCGGACTCCTCGGATCGGAGACAAGAGCTTCTGAGCCCTCTCCATAGTCCCAGCCAACCTAGTGATGATGCTTCATTCTTGAGGACTAGATAGTCTGTTGTGGCACCCCCCCCCCCCGGGTTCCTAAGCCACAAACACATCTGTACACCTCGGCTGCACCAAGTCTTTGGGCTAGGCTGCAGCTGGCTCCAGCCCCAGGCAGAGACTTCTCCTGTCCGTGTTTGATTGTGACCATCTTTCCGGGAAGATGTGGTGTTACAGATGCTATGTGCACCTTGTGACAACGACCTGCCATTGAGTGGCAGGTGTAATCTGGTTGTTTTGTCCACCCAGCATTTAGAGAGAGGAGGGCCTTGATAAAGAAGTGATTGTACCTGAGAGAAGAGAAAGCCGGGCTGTGAGCATGTATTGAGTTGGGGGGAAAGGGGGTTCCTGTTTGACTCCTCCAAACCTGTGTGGTACTGGGCCACTGCCGCACTTCCGTGTGAGCCTGGAGTTGGGCTAAATGCTAAGGAAGTCACAGTTTGTGTGACTTAGGTTCCCTCCATCTGTGGTCATGCATGGTTAGGAACAGGCCTGGTAGCTGTGAATAAACCCAGTTGAGTGACAGTAGCCATCTTCTCCCCTTACTTTCACTACCCTTTCCTCAAGACTGGCCTTCTGCTTAGTGCCAGTGTTCCTTATCTTGGAGCTGCTAACAGGGTCGGGAACTGTTCTTTGCTGTGACTACTCAGGTCTTCAGTTCCCAGCATTTATGCTTGCGGAATTCCTACAGCTAGGAACTGAATAGATGCCTCCATCTTCCTTATGGCTATTTCTAGAAGCTGTGGTGGATGTTCTTAACATGGTGTTCTTTGACATCCCTGTCATTTGGTAGGCATTGTAACAATAGCATGCATTTGGACAACTTGGAGTAGGGCTAACTTTTCCTTCTGACCTTTCCAGAATGACATCATTTTCCTTCATGTTCGATACACTTGTCTCAAAGACAGGCAGGCAGGCAGATAGACAGACGCTGTTTGGATGATTGAGTCTGGCTACCAGGCTTTGAGACAGCACAAGTTGGTCCTATTCCTCTATTCTGCTTTTCTTGCATGACTTGAGTCCTGTGTCTTGACCCCTCTCAGGTTTCCTTGTAAAAACCTTCAGCATATACTTCCCTTTTGAGGTCAGTGAAGTGCTGTGGCTCCCTGCCAGCTCGAGGGGCAGCTTCTTCCCTTGCAGGATGAATGAATATGCTGAAGCTGACAGTGTGGTTCTCAGACCTTCGCCTCAGGGCTTGTGGTGGCCTTAGTTTTATCCTTCTGGGAGAAGAGTGATGGCTTAACATAACTAGTGGGCACCCGGCCAGGCACAGGCTCTCCTACCACACTTTGTAGCCCAGGTGACAACAGCATCATTTATTTTCTAATTCCCTCCCCCACTTAACCTGGCCAGCTGGGTGTGTCCTTACCATTTGTGTTTTGTTGAGGAAACTGGAGCTTGGGGACAGCGTCTGAGTGGCAGTTTGCTGTCCCTGCTTTCTTAGGATCATCCGTAAGGTAGGATTTGATAAGACTCTAAAATCAGGCCAATTCTGGAAAAATCTTTGGGAAAGGGGCCTCTAGCCCATGGGACATCATTGCCAAAGTGTGGTGCCCCTCACAAAGCCCCTTTACCCTCAGGGTGTTTGTTGCTCAGGGACACAAGACATTGCCAGCTGTCTAGACCCAACCCTTACTTCGTGTCTTTGCCTTCACTGGCCCCACGTTGTACATGTTTCTTCCCCCATCAGAAGGGCCACCCACCCATACCCACACCCATGGCTGAGCTTCCCACGTGCTAGGCAGTGGGCCCTGGGTGGCTGTGAGTGGACATCTCAGGCTATAAGTGTCCATCTGTCCAGTGGTACCTCACTATGGATGCAGAACCCTGACCTTTTTTGATCACGTGTTTATTTGATCATGTGCCTTTGGGTTGATGTGTGAAGAATGGCACGATCTGACGGGTCAGAAGCACACATCTCATTGCCTCTAGGAGGCCTGGGAAGAGAGGCAGGCCCTACTTGTCGGTAAAACACTAGACTTTCTCTTGGAGCTTCCAGTGCAGACTGGATTCAGGAGCAGTGGCCCTCAGGGAGTTATGGGTTGCAAGAACCTGGTGACTTAAGATGTCTGCTTTCGAGTTGTAAATTTGCCACTATCTGGCCCTCAGAAGCCCCCCTGTGAGCTGGGGCTGATGCTCACATTTCCTATTTAAAACCTTTCTAACTTTAAAAGCTACCATCTTAGCTAGGTTCAGTGATACATTTTTGGAAATCTAACTACTCGGGAGACCGAAGCAGGACAGTTACTGCAGTCCCAGATGGGACAACATAGGAAGACCCTTTCTCTTCAGTGTGTAGTGCCAGAGCCCCAATACAGATTGCGCCACCACACAAGGTTGTTTCCCTTGGTGGAGAACAGTGTGAATATATGGATGATTGGAGGTCAAAGGCCAGTACTGGCATTGCTTATGGCTCAGTCATGAGTCACTCGTCATTGTCCTCTGCTTGACCTGAGGATAACTTCTTGTCAAGATGCAGTTGTTGTTGGGAACACATTTCCAGATGGCAAAGCATTATTTTCCTAGTCATAAATTATAATAAAATCCACACATAAGAGGAGAAATGTCCTTTTAAAACTCTGGACTCTTCCTGGTGTTGCCGTTTGAAGGCTCAACATCGCTGGTACTGAGTTGAAGGGCAGGAACCAGGAGTGGGAACCTTATTTGATTCAGGCTATTAGTGCAGGTCTAACTCATCTAACCCAGACCCTGGTTCCTGGTTGGCTCTGCAGACCAGGTGAGTTTCTTTTACTGTTTCACGAACTGTTTCATGGTATTTTCATTGACTGCCTCCTCTGGCCATGGACTCTGGGGGCACCCTGGCCTCCCTAAGCTGCTGGGGAGGCCCTAGGCTGCCTTCTCAGGGTTCCAGCTTCTCCTGAACCCTGCCCTGGGACTGACTGCCCCTTCCCGCTTTCTCACTGCCTTGGCCCCTGCCTTCCCTTGAGTCTCGTGTTGGAAAGAGAAGATCCCGGGGACTGAAGGAAGATGTCTGAGCAGGGAGCTCCAAGCTGCTCTAGTTTCCTTCCCCCACTCCCCTTCTAATTGCTCTGCCACGCCCTTTGATTGTCAGGTGTGAACATGAGAACTAGGTGGGAAATTCTAATACAAATAAGTACAGTGTTCAAAGACCAACCTTTCTTTCTGGGACAGGACAGGTGGATGCCCTACTCAGAGGTCAGGATGGCTGTAAGGGAAGCCCTAACACTGAAGACACCAGGGAAGTGATATGTGGAAACTCAAGACCAGGTTTCAAGAGTCCCATGTTACCCTCATTCCTAAAACCCTTCACACCTTGCTGCCTGCACAGGCGGCCATAAGGCGGAGTGCTGACCACGCCATGAATAGTTTTATTAATTTTGGCATTAGAAAATTATGTTGAAGCATGGTTTAGCCTTTGATTGCTGATTTTTATTTTTGACACCCCCCCGAAACTTGTATCCAACATAAGTGCCTCACTCACCTCAACCCGGTATGGGCCCTGCCCGCCTGTTTCCTCGATCTCCAGATAGGGCTGTGGCATTTGACCTAGGTTTTATGTTGTATTCTCGTTACCACTCCACACAGCACATTCAGTGTCACCCTCCCTCCCCCGGGAGCATTTGCATTCAAATACAGTGGTGAGGCACCTGGTTCTTACTGTTGGCTCTGCAGCTGGGGTGACTTCTCCTTCGTGTTCTCTGGTTGCCTTTCAGGCTCTTGGAAGCCACTTTCTTAGATGTTCGTGTGTCCAGGAGAAGGGAAGTGATCGTGTAGAGAGAAGCCTGCACATTCTTAACTTGCACTTCTCTGGGAATTCTAGACGTGAATAGACCTCTTTCATCCAAGACATCAGAAGGAAGTGAATGGAGGCTTTTCTGTCATCGTTGCTCACCTACCACCATGTTAAGCTTTGCGGTCTCTACCCCTGCCCCGCAAGCCTCCTAAACAGTACCTTCACACCCCTACCGGTGTCAGGATCACTGTCATTATTGCCCTCCTCCATTGTCATTTCACTCACATCATTAATTCTACCTCCACTGTGAAGGCCATTTCTGCTATGGCTTTTATTTTCTATTATTGTTAGTAGTAGTAATATCACTTTGGCTAGGGTCTCATGTAGCCCAGGCAGGTTTTAAACTTGCTACATGGCCCAGGATGACCTTGTTCTTCTGGTCCTTCTGCCTTCCTAATTGTTAAGATGACAGGCATATAATGTTGTTTTCTTCACTGCTGTCAGAATGAGACTTGGGTTTATCCTAACCCGGATATAGAGTTGAATGATACATCTTAAGGAACCACTAAATCTTCCACGTAGAAGGCTCTGTCTGGACAAATGTGCAGACATTTTGTGACTTCTTACAGTACTTCCCCGAGCTGGTGGGTATTACCTGCATCCAAGAATGTGTGAGCAGACTCGGGGTGTTCATACTGCTTGCCTGAGTCACTGGGCTGGGAAGCAGGCCACTCACTGCTCTGCTCTGCTGTGTCCAAGACTTGACTTTAGCCTGTGAGCGCCTTTATAGACCACTGCTGAAAAGCCTTCAGGTGACATTAGCCCAGCTTGGGCCCGTGGAGGCTCTGGAATCTTCCTCTTCCTAAGGAGTTCATTCCCCGGCTGACCTGTGATCTCCCCAGAGCTCAGCAAACTTCATTTTTTTGCCGATGGCGGCTCTTTCTCCTCCACTGTATTCAGTTCTGCAGGGATTCCGAGCTCACTGGGGTGTGTGTAGCTCCCTTCCCCTTCCCGCCACCCAGCACCACCCAAGGCTCTGTTACTCTTTCCTGTTCCCAGCCCAGAGCGTCCCTGATGTTGCTCCTCATTGTAACTCACCTTTCCTCTGCTCCTTGTTCCCTGAATCTGGAAGCCTATTCCAGCTCCTGTCTTCTAGGGAAATGATGCTGCGACCCTTTGTCACCTTGAGCCTTGGTACCCAGCTGCAGCAAAGCGGGTAGGCGGTGAACTCACGAATGTTCTGCTGCCCCTGACCCCCCCCCTTTGTCTCATTTGTCCACAGCCACAGCTCCACAGACAGCCGTCTGAGGCTCTGTTCAGGGTTTCAGGAGAGGCACTGGTTGGGCTCTGGTTTTCTGAAAAAGTTTTCTCGGGGCTTTCTTCCCTCAGGACCCTTGAGTCTAGAAAGTAAAGTGAAAGTTCTGTTTGTTTCGTCCTCCAGTATCTAACTGCAAGTTCCCTATGCTAGTGTCTTCCTTTCTCTGTGTATCCAGAGTCTCTCCTTGAGTTCCTGTTTCCTTTGGAATTTAAATTATTGTGTGTTGTCAGAAATATTTAAAGAGGAAAACTTCCTGAAGGAAGCTTATTATCAGGTTCTTTCCTTTGGCTTTTTCTTTTCATTTCTTTCGAGGTACTGTACATTGTTAACGAGGGATGCCAAGCAGGCTTGGTTCAGTGGCCAAGCCTCCCACTGTATTACAGTGTAATGCTGATCTCAGCTGAGTCCCAGAACCAGGGCTCTCAGAGACTTGAATAAAACTGTCATAATGGTTACTCCTGGGTTGCTGTGGTCCTGTGTGACTTGTTCTAACGCATTCTGTCTTTACCTTAACCCTATGTTCAAGTAACTAGGCTGCTCCCAGGGATTTGCTGCCCGAAGGAAAAGAGTTTGGAGAGACAGGAAGATGCTGTAGAAAAAAGGCACGGGTCCTCGACACCCCAGACTGACCATAAGAGCCTTCAAAGACAGATGCTGATGGAGGGCAGGTGCAGGGGCAAAGGTTGTGAAGCTTAACATGCAAGAGAACAGAAAAGCCTCCATTCAGCCCTTCCACCAGGGCTTCTGGGCAGTCAAACTTAGGTCATCAGGTATTTTGAGCCATCTTGCCAGCCCAAAGAAAACTAATTAATGAAATAATAGTCAGTGCTGCAACGAGATGCTGTGGGGTGCTGTACACTGCTGGTGCCTCACAGACGACTTCATAGAGATGTCCCTAAGAGCCCTGAAGGATGGAAGCGAGCCTGGCAAAATGGCTCAGTTAGTACCTTGCAAGCATCAGGACCTTAGTTTGATCCCCAAAACCCACATAAGAAAAGGTGAACATGATGGTGTATGCTTGACCTGGGGAGGCAGGGATAGGCAGGGCTCACTGGCCAGTCAGTCTAGCCTACTTGGTGAGATCCAAACCAGTGAGAAATTCTGTCTAAAAAAGGGAGAAGGTGGATGGTGCTGGTGCCTGAAAATTTATACCCAGGGACCTCTGATCTCCACATATATGTGTGGGAATACACACATACACGGGGAAGGAAGGGACAGAAAGGTGAGGATCCAGGGGAAAGGAGGGAGGGAGGAAATGATGAGAAGGCTCCCTCTCATATCAATCTCTTCTTTTGGGTTTTTTTTTTTTTTTTTTTTTTTTTTTTTTGAGATGGTCTGCTGTGTAGCCCAAGCCTGTCTCAGACTCCTGCCGCAGCCTCTTCAGTAATAGGGTTACAAGATGCAGCAAACCCTGCTGCGCCCCTAGCCCATAAATCCAGTTTATCATTGGCTGGATTGTTATAGAACCATTAAGATTATTCAAGAATAATTGAAGAAACGGGGAAGCATCCATGGGAAGTCAAAAGGCAGGGCATAAAAACTGTATCCCAGCAAACGGGGCTCAGGCAGGAGGTTCACAAGTTTGAGGCCAACCTGAGCCACACAATAAAACTCTGATTTGAATAATTAAAACCAAAACAATACTAAAACAAAAAATTGGTCCTGCAGGGCAGTGGTGGTGCACACCTTAGACCCCAGTGCTCAGGAGGCAGAGACAGGCAGATCTGAGTTCAAGACCAGCCTAGTTTTCAAAGAGAGAGAGAGAGAGAGAGTTCTAGGACAGCCAGGACTACACAGAGAAACCTTGTCTTGGGAGGAAATGCATATATATATATGCATTCAGATATTTTTTGAAAATACACTTTTATAGGCATACCAGAAAGACTGGGAAAGAGCCAATTTGATGTTTGTGGAAAGGTAACAAGGATAATTTTAGAACATTCTTAGAATCTTCTAAACTTAATATTTTTTTACAATAAATATGTTATTTTTATATTCAGCAGAGCAATTACAAAGGAAGTAGCTTGGAGATAATTTTTCTGATACTAACTTCCTCTCCATCTCCAGGTATTCCAGAGACCCAGACTTCTTGAGTCAAGGCTTCCTCTTGCCCTAAATAGCAAGCTGGTGTCTAAAAGGCCCAATTCATAGGGGTTTAGCCAGGGCACCTCCAATCCTGATGGAAGCTCCTCCTACCCCTCTTACTATTCCTTCCTCCCAAAGGAGGGTGGCCAGAATGTCAGTCATCTACAAACCACAAGCAGGACTTAGAGAGAACTTGTGAGCAGAGAAAGTTCTAGGAAGAGAGGTGCTGTGCCAGTCTAGAGGCCTTGGCCGAGTAGGAATGTCAGGGCCCGGATGATTAGACAGCAAGTTCTTAGAACACAGCCTCCCAGAAAGAAGCTGGCTGGGTCCACCCCTACCACGCCCTGTTTACCTCACTATGGAATGTGCTTCATTCAAGAGTGATGTCTAACCCTATGAGCCCTCTGTCCCCACCCAATCTAGTCCAACTAGCTGAAGTTGGAGAACATGTTTTTGGCACGGGGAAGTGAAGTTAGGAACATGTTTTGGCACAAGGAATTGTGGTGGTATGCACGGTAGGTGTCTGCTGTCCTCCCCAGATCCTCCTCTGCCATCCAATCAGGACAACCTGTTGTGGGAGGCACTAGGCACTCCTTTGGAAGAGAAGATTGGGACATAAAATCAGCCCTAGGAAATACGGAGCAGGTCACGTCTGTTGCAGGAGGCTTGTTTGTACTGCCGCTCAGAGACCGCCAATAGAGTTGGACCTTGAGTTAGAGTGTGGACTCCGCTTTCCGCTGGCTAGAATAATTCTGTCCGACTCAGAGGAAGATAAAGAGACTCAGAGAGGCAGAAAGAGGTCTTGGAAAGATTAGCGGGATTTTTCCGATCTGAGGTGGAGAGAAAGGTAGCTGATCTTTTTCTCCAGTATCTGATACCCCCCCCCAGCTTTATTTATTAGTAAAACAATAAAAGAATTCATAGTATCTGGCATCCAATGTATGGCCTTAGATCACGCCAAAGTGGCCATGGCTTTCCCTCATCATCCCAGACCTCCCCTCTGCCCAGGTACAACAGGTACAACAGGCTCTTTCCCAGCTATGGGCTTTCCCCTCCCACCTGTTTCCCTAAATTCACTTCCCGCATGGCGCATGAGCAGCTACAGTGGGCCTCTGCCTGCGCATGCGCTTAGCGCCGCATCACATTAATGTGCTCGCCCTCCTTACCCACACAGCCAAATATCTTCTCTGGCCACCCCACCGGTCCCTGCGGCTGGATACCCCCACAAAGCACAGCCTATGCTGTCCTCATCAGCAAATCTGGTGAGACACCTGATCTTTTCCACGTTAAGAATGGGGAGCCGCAATATTACGGTACAGAAATTTAGGTCTCTGTATGGTTCCACAATGAATACTTTGAAAATGAAAAAAACTTAATAAAGGGATAACCAACCTAGCTGGGATTGGCATGATGGTGATCATAATTATTGACAGTTTGGTAATTCATATTTTTTATCCTTTAAAAACTGGTTTGATGCTGTGCCAACTATTAAAATTTGACTGTTAAGATACAAACCTTAAAAAAGACTTACTACTGATAATATACAAGCCTTAGAAAGACTTACTAATGAAAATTTTAAAAATTAGTCACAGAGGACTTCAGATAAGAACCTACTGAACTATTGCATGGTGAAACTGAAGAGGGATGTCCCAAGGTTATTAGAAAACCAATCTTAGTTTATCCAGTTACTATACAAGAATTATCACCAAGTGATAGGCACCCATGAGGTTAAGGAAGCTGTCATTTCATACAGTATATATTCGCTCTATGTGTGTTAAATTCATGGGCAACTGAAAACAGAATTAGCTCCCAAGACTGAAAATACTTCGCTATAGCAATATTAGAAGCTGGTCCACAGTTCCAATGGCAAATATGGTGGGCAGAGGAAGCTAGGGTCATAGAACAACAAAATAGGGCTAGAGGCATTAATGTTTCCCAAGATCAGCTTCTAGGGGAAGGCCAATGTGCTGGGTTGCAAAGATAGTTTAGATTTGATTATCACACTGTGGTTCTACGCCATACAGCAGCTTTAAATGCTTCAGAGAATGTTGAAGAATCAGGGGAAGAAATCCAATTCATTTATTAAAATTATGCAAAGCCCAAAAGCCTTCACTGATATTTTGTTACAACGATTGACTTAAGCTATAAATAAAATAGTATCCGATCCAGAAGTCACACAAATATTAATTGACTCTTGGCTTTTCTGCTAATTTAGAATTTAAAAGGGTGATTAGACCTTTAAAGGCAAGATTAGCACCAATAGATAGATCTGAGATATGACTAATATTGGATGTCATTTTGGGGGGAGTTCTAGACAGGGTTTCTCTGTGTAGCTTTGGAGACTGTTCTGACACTTGCTCTTGTAGACCAGGCTGGTCTCAAACTCACAGAGATCTGCCTGCCTCTGCCTCCCAAGTGCTGGGATTAAAGGTGTGTACCTCCAACACCCATCTTTGGATCTCATGTTTATGATGCTGTTTTGATAGGAGAAATAATTTCTAAAAAAATTCAAGAAAAATCAAAAGGTCAGATGTTTTACTCATGGTGAACAAGGGCATCTGAAAAGGGCATTCCTAGAAACAGTGCTTTTTTCTAGAGATGATCCAAAAGAAGGCCCAGTCTTCTGGCATATACAAACAGTGCAGCCAAGGCTGGCATTGGACTAATGAATGCAGAACAACAAGGGACAGACAAGGTAACATTTTGCCATTGGAAGATGCCTCAGGGGCCTCTCTCATAGGCCCCAATGTCAAATTTGGTTCAATCATTCCCTGTTGACATGGGGGAAATTCCTCTACATTGCAATTAAAAGACTTAATGCCTATTGTTAAAAACCATACCTCTCTGGATGATAGAACAGCTTCAATTTATTATTCAATTATTTATAAAACAAAAATTTCAGGGGAGGCCATAAAACAAGTATTTTGGCAAACTTCTTCAAATGATCAAAGACCAAAAAGTAAAAATACAAATAAATGACACTGTAACTAAAGGTTTGCTAGACCCAGGGACAGATGTAACAATAGTTTCTCCAAAATCTTGGCATCCAGATTGGCATCTTCGGGAGGTAAATATTCAATTTCTAGGAATGAGAACTGTATTTCAGGTAAAACAAAGTACAAGGTGGGTCGAATGTATAGGGCCAGAAGGACAGAGAGGGAACTTAAAGCCACATGTGGCTAAGATAACAGTGAGTTTATGGCAACATGATTTCTTACAGCAATGTAAAACACAGACTAACATTCCTCCACTCTCAGAAACAAACCATAAAATTAAAAATTCTTCTGAGAAAAATATTAAAAGGTATTATGTAGAACAGCCACAGACCATTCAGGTTGTACATAAGCAGGACACAGCAGCTGTTGATCTTTCATAGGTATCAACACCCCTACCTTTGAGATGGTTAACTGACCAATGTGTCTGGGTGGAACACTGGCCTTTGACATCAGAAAAATTACAGGCGCTAGATCAGCTGGTACAGGAGCAGTTAAATGCTCAACATATGGAAGAACTGACCAGTCCTTAGAATTTTCCTTTATTTGTTATTAAAAAGATATCTGGAAAATGGAGACTGGTATTGTATCTAAGAGCTATTAACAAGTGATACAGCCAATGGGCTGTTTACAGCTTGGAATGTCCCTGCATTCTTTTTACCTAAAGGATGATCTATTATAGTGATTGATTTAAAAGACTGCTTTTTTATTATACCTTTACAAAAACAGGATAGAGGAAAATTTCCCTTCATGGTGCCTACTTACAAGAATTCTCAGACTGTTATAAGGTATCAGTGGAAAGTTTTTCCACAAGGGATGTTAAACAATCCCACCTAGTGTCAATATTTTGTACATGAGTCATTAGAAACAATTCATAAACAATTCTCACTCTATAATGTGCCATTAAATGAGTGATATTTTATTAGCTGATTCAGATGCAGATATCTTAGATAAAAACATTTGAAGAAGTTAAAAAAAATGCCTTGTTGGGGATTACTCCTGAAAATATACCAAGAACATATTCTATTAATTGCTTAGGTTTACAAAAAATTCAAACACAGGAAGTACAGATAAGGAGAGACCAATTATGAACTCATAATGATTTTCAAAAATTATGGGAGACATTAACTGGCTATGGCCCACAATTGGATTGACAAATATAGAACTAAGTAATACATAAAAAAAAAAGAACTAAGTAATTTATTTCAAACCTTACAAGGTGATAAGGTCTTAAATAGTCCAAGAAAATTATCAGCTGAGGCTGAGATGGAATTTGCTTTGTAGAAAAGAAACTACAAGATGAACTTGTGGATTATTTGGCTCCAGAGCTTGATTTCATTCTGGTTCTTTTACCTTCTGCACGTTTTCCCACAGGAATTCTTATGCAAAGAGAGATAATATTTTAGAATGGATATTTTTGGTACACAAACAGAATAAAATAAATACCTATGTAAAGAAGTTTTATAAATTGATTCTAAAAGGAAAATTGAGATTTTGTCAATTAACAGGAATAGACCTAGCAAAAAGTGTGGATTCTTTTACTAATGATGAAATTTCCTTATTATGGGCAAAGAAAAATGAACATTGACAGAGTTTACAGTAATTTTTTGGGGGGAGAGATTAACAACACATATCCCAAAAGCAAAAAGATTTGAGTCTATAAAAAGAACTAATTGGATTTTTCTTCACATGGTATGAGGAACACCAATTTCTGGAACCCCTACACTCTATACTGATGAAATAAATCAGGAAAGGCAGCATATGTCAGGGATAATAGGCAAAGTGACTCAAAGCCCTTATGATTTTGTTCAAAAGTTAAAATAATCACATGACACCCAAAGTCTAGGTATGGATCTGTATTCCTCAGCATGGCCTGTGAGGCTCCCCAGCTTGCCTTCCCCAACTCATGTCACAATTTCTTTCTCTTTTTAGCTCATTTCTCATGTTTAAAATTGTACTCATGTTTCTTATACCTTGATTTTCTTGCATGAGAATATCTGATGTGCTTGTCTGTGAATGTTTGGGTACATATGGAGTCTGGAGAATAACCTTGGTTAGGTGTCATCCTTAAGGGTCTTCTGCCATACCCTCTTACCAGTTGTGTACTGAAAAATCCCAAGCATGGATGGTGAGGGAATGAACAAAGAACAGACATGATCACAGAGAATCTGGGATTGGGTGATCTGGCCCTAATATGGAGAAGCCCCAGCACTCTGGAAACTAATTTTTATATATAGTTGAATGAGGAGGTAGGATCATTGCATACAGTTAAACAAGGAGGTGGGACTATTACATGTAGATAAAGAAGAAAGCAGAGTTAATATATACAGCTAAAGGAGGAGGCAGGTTTAGCTAATGTCTGTAGTAGTTTCTACAGGGAAGCAGTCTTCAGACCATGAACAGCACTGGGGGAGGGAGGGTTGGACATTTTCTTCACACAATGTCAACATTCAAACTCAGACCAGAGAAAGATTTGGAGGGGGAGTCTCTCTGAACCTGGGGGTAAGTCTTGGTCATTCCCGAGGGTCTGAGGCACTAGATCCTTGATATGGTCATGCCTGTGTTAACATGCATTCACTCAGGATTTCATTCACTCTATACAGTTTACTCCTTTGAGACAAGGTCTCTCAATGAATCTAGAACTCACCAATTAGGATTGACTGACTGACTGACTGACTGACCAAGAAGCCCCACTTTCCCAACCCTAGGATTACAAAGCATGTACTACTTTTGATCATGTTTGACCATTTTATGCATAGGTGCTGGGAATTAAACTCAGGTCCTCATTCTTGCCAGGCAAGGGCTTCACTTCTCCAACTCCCTAATATCCCAAAATATTATCTTTCTTGTCACCATGCTTTCTGCTATCTATCTAGGTGTCTAAGCAGAATAGAGCCCAATTAAACAGTCCCCAAATTAAGTGGTAGAGTTTGTGTGGGAGGAAGCAAAGAATTGTTATACAAGAGAAAGAAGGAAAAAAAAAAAACAAAAAAAAAAAAACAAAAAACCCAGGCCGATGTTTACCAAACACCATGGGACAGTCCTGAGGGTCATCATTAGAGAAAGGTGGACAGTTAAGAAACAGGGATTTCCATCTTGTGTGCTTTACCCAAGAAAACATCCACCCTCTGCTCCTTTTGGAAATATCTACTGGCACCCACTGCAGTTTGGGATGCTGTATGTGTGGCAGTTCCAACCCTGCTTGAAGTCACGCAGGTTGTATTGAAAGGATGAAACTCGGCCAAGTGGGTACCTTTGGCAGGCCCTGCCAAGACATGCCACTAAGAGGACACTCCACGGGCAATGGAGTTAGTGCAAGAGGTTTACTGGGGGAGGGGGAGAGTGACAGAGTGAAAGGCCATGTCTGTGTGGGGACATGAGAGAGGCAGACAGATGACAGACAGACAGAGGGAACAGGCAAGAGAGCAAGAAGAGCAAGAGAGGAGACTGGCTGTGATGGACATTTAAGGAGTGCAGGGGTCGCACAGCTGATGATGAAAAGGCATCTGGCAGGCACCCGGAGGCCGGTGGTGCAACTACTGTGACCTATGAAGCAGGCTGCAGCAGGAGCTAACATGCATTATTTGCTTTTCTTGATACGGAGAACCTTACAGAGACAACTGGAAGGTTTATCAGGATTCATGGTTTCAAAGGGTTCAGTCTTGGTGGCTTGGTGCTGTGTACTTGAGTAGAATACTGTTCTGGGAGTGTATCACTGAGGGGCTGGCTCACCTCCAGATGTACAGGATGAGGAGAGTGGGCAAGGGCCCGGGGACCAGGCATCACCTCCAAACACATGCCACAGTGACCTGTTTCTTCTATAGCACTGTCTCCCAAAGTTTCTATCATTTCCGAAAACAGTGCCACTATCTGAAGAACATCTGAAACATCAGCCTCTTAAGGATACTTCTTACACGAGCCATACCATTCTGTCATTCCCCCAGGGCCATGCCCTTCTCATGATGTGGAATAATTGAGGTCTATATCCAAGAGTGCTCAGTCTTAACAGTCCCAGCATTGTTCATGAATCCTAAGCAAAAGTCTCTTCTGAAACTCAAGGAAGTACATACTTCTAGGTTATGATGGGACAGAGAAACATTTCCCTCCCAAAGAGAAGAACAGGAGGGAAACATGAACGTATCCAGCCAAAGCCATACCCAAGTCCAACAGGGTAAATATTAAATTCTACCTCTCCATGTCTAGCATCTGGGCTATGCAGTGTTATGATATGAACTCCAAAAGGGTCTGGCAGCTCTGCCCTGTGCTTTTCACTGTAGTTCACATGGTCTGTCTCTCTCTCTTGAGCTGGCTGCCTTCATTGCTTGGAGTTTCTTGTTGTGTGACTTTTCTGGGAGATGTGTGAGCAAATGTCTCCCTAAAGAAATGAGTCTACCAAAGACCAGCTTGGTGAATCAATGGGTTTTATTGGAGTTACAAGCGCATGGGAGACTCAAAGGATACTCCATCACCAAAAAGCCAGTGGCACGTTGAGTGCCGACTCACACACAGGTGCTGTACTTCTGGAGATCTCTGTACAACATGCAGACACCTCAACAGATCAGAGAATCCTGTCTCCTCAGCCATCTTTGCTGTTTATGTCATTGGAGAGGAAGGAGCTTTGTGAGTCTTGAGACTTTGGAGTTGCTCATTCCCTAAAACTTCAGGAGCCTTTCTTTAGGATGGAATGTTGAAATTTGGAACTTCCTGTGTCTTAACAACCCTCCCTCCGGGAGAGAAATGTTTCAACCTGTCAGACACAATTCCACAGACATCCCCATGTTTAGCATCTCCAACACTCTGAATTCTTCATTGCAGCTTCGGCTTTACTGTCACAGATTCATGCTTTCTCCTCTCGGTGCTGTCTGCAAGCATCCTGATCTTGCCATATACATTGTTTGTTCCAGGAAGCCTTGGTTTGAGCCTCTATGATCACATAGCTATTAAATTCTTTATATCTGCAAAAATCAGCATCATATGAATAACGTCAATATTTACCACCAAATGTAGCTGTGCCCTCTTGGACCAGAGAGGCTGTTAGCTCAATCTGGGAAAATACTAACCTAGGTGACCTCATGCTGTAAACGGAGCTTTGTCTCCTGCCTGCCTATTTCCAATTTCCTGGCAGCTGCTTCCCAATTACTACACAGAAGCATATATAACTCAGGCTTATTATTAACTAGCTCTTACATTTAAATTAACCCTTTTCTATTAATCTATGTATTGCCATGTGGCTGTGGCTTTACCAGTCCTCTGGCATCTTGCTTCTTGGGCAAGTCCTCAGTTTGTTTGTTCGGCCTAACCTTATCCTGCCTTCGCATAGGCCAAACAGCTTTTATTATTAACCAATGGGAGTAATACATATTGACAGCATCATGCAATTAGGGAACCCTGGTCTTTCTAGAGACTTAAAACTCTACCTTGACCCTTTCTTGGTGGGGGAGGGGGAGGGAACATGGTCATTAAGCTATTTCCCCCTTACTGTCCCAATGTAAAATACATGATTTCCTCTTGGGAGTGCTAATCGAACAACAGGCTCTCTGTCTGCATCTTTAAATACACACTCCTTTTTTTTGGGGGGGGGCTGTACTGTACATTTTCATGTCCTTACATTTGAAGTCTGCTCGAAATTCTTTTTTTTTTTTTTTTTTTTTCCTTTAATTTTTGTTTTACATCCTGGCTGTAGTCCCTCTCCATCCTCTCCTCCCAGTCCCTCACCTGTTCCCACCTCCAATCCATTCCTCTTCTGTTTCAGTTCAGGAAAGGACAGGTCTTCTATGAGTACCAATAAAACATGGCATGTCAAGTTGCAGTAAGTCTAAGCACCCCCCCCCCCCGCCACGATGTATTGAGGCTGGGCAAGTTGACCCAGTATGAGGAGTAGGGTCTCTGTTCCCAA
The DNA here is from genome assembly GCF_943737965.1 of Phodopus roborovskii. Taxonomy (NCBI): domain Eukaryota; kingdom Metazoa; phylum Chordata; class Mammalia; order Rodentia; family Cricetidae; genus Phodopus; species Phodopus roborovskii. The sequence continues at coordinate 3,438,511 of NW_026126515.1, read as the reverse complement.
GTCTTATCGTAAACCTGGCTAAGAGCAGCCACCAACAACCATGACACAGGCTGAATGCTGTGCTGTCTTAAATTCTCTCCACCACATTAACTGGTGCATTATATTTAAATTCAGCCTTGCCCAAAGTCTCAGAACACAAGCCAAATGCAGACTTCACTTTCCTAGAATGTAATATGCATGTGCATGGCCTCTAATCCAGCTGCTGATAAAATTCCATGTTCCCACCTGGGATCTCCGTCCACAGTCCTGCCTATAGTCTGCCCTCCAGAATCACCCACTGGGCGTTGCTTATGGCAGTCTAGGACTTCTCTAACCTAATCTCCAAACTCCCAAGTCCAAGCTCAAGGTCAAGGTTAGCCACAACACCAACCCCACTTTTCTGTTCCTGATTTCTTTTTCTGTCAGTTATTATTGTTGTGAATAAATACCTTGCAGAACTATTTAAGAGGAAAAAATTTTAAATAATGATAATTAATTAAAAAATTAAAAAGAGGGAAAAGATTTATTTGACTCATGGCTTCAGAGAGTTTTCTGTAAGATTTCTTGGCCACATATTTGGCAGTGGAAGGGTGTGGTTGAATGAAAAAAAGAAATAAAAAGGAAAGAACATGACTGCTCCTGGGTATGGTGGAGGATTAAGTTTACTGTGTGTGTGTGTGTGTGTGTACATATATATATATACATATATATATATTATATTATATATTACACATTATATATGTGTATGGGAGAGCATAGCAGGAATCAAGTCCTAAACCACTAAGTCACACAGTGACCACTGAGGACATCTTTTAAACATTCTGATGAAAGGCCACATCGACACTCAGGCTGTGTAGTGTAGTATGATGGTTCTCATGGAACTGAAAGCTACTTTTCATGGAAGGCTATGTTTACTTAGAAGAATGACTGCCAATCAAACTATGGGTTTCAGGCTCCATTATTTGTCAAGTACTTTTAACGAAGTAAGGTTGCAAGTTCAAGTAAAACAGCTATTTATTGACAGTAATAGAAGTTAAGCCTTTCCATGAAAATAAGAATTTTGGAAAAATGTTTCATGAACATGACAGTTAAAGCTTCTTGATACTTGGATATTGTTTTTCTTTCTTTCTTTCTTTCTTTTTTTTTTTTTTTTTTTTTTTTTTTTGGTTGAGACTGATAGCTACATTAAAGAATGTGAGTTTTTGATGTCATGTCATGTAATGTTTCAATATTTAGAATATTTGCATGAATCAATACTGTCCAAATGACAGCAAATAAAGTTACAAAATCATCCATTAAAAATTTCACCTACATGAAGATCCCTCATGGAAGGCCTCACTGTCCCTGGGAAGCAAAAGGGGATGAGATAGGGGGTTGGTGGGGGCAGGGGAGGAGGGGAGGGAGAGGGAACTGGGATTGACATGTAAAACAAGCGTGTTTCTAATTTAAATTTGTTTAATTTTTTTTAAAAAAGGAAAAAACAAATGTCACCTACAGAGGGGCCTGGGGAGATCACTTCTTGGTTACAGCGCTTGCCACATACAAGTGTGAGGATTCGCGTGTGGATCTCCAGAATATCCACATAAATCCCACATAAATGCTGAGTGCCTGTGGCAGCCTGCCTGTAGTCCCTGTCTGGAGACACTGGATCCCACAGAGCAAGCTAGCAAGACTAGCCATGTCAGCAAATCTAGCTTTGACTGAGGGACCCTGGCTCAGTGAATATAAAGGAAGAGCCATTAAGGATGATTTCCAACATCAACCTTGGGCCTCCCCAAGCATGTATGTATACATGCTTGCACATCCTCACATACATGCAAAAACATATCTATGCATCCACAACACACTGGAAAATGTCCTACAGTGTAAGATAGCTCAGTGGCTTTTTAACATAACACAGTCTAGAAAGTTCATAGACAAGGTTTCCAATTCTGTGTTTCAACTTCACTTTATGAATGAAACCATAACTTTCTGAGTCTGGATGTAGCATCAGAGAAGAATACACATGATTATTTGAAAAGGCATTAAAGTACTTCTGCCTTTTCCAACTTCATATCTGTGTAGGCCAAACTGAAGTTTTAACCAGAACAAAGACACTGACACAGACTTAATATAGAAGTGGATGTGAAAATTTAGGTATTTTCTTGTGAAGCCAAGCACTAAGAGAAATGCAAAAGTTCAAACAATGAAACTCTTCATGGTTTTGAGTTTTTTGTTTTTGCTTTGCAAATGTTTTTAATTAAAATATGTTAAATGGCTGGCAGATCATGCCTTTAATCTCAACACTCAGGAAGCAGAGGCAGGTGGATCTCTGAGTTCAAGGCCAGTCTGGCCTATAGAGTGAGTTCCAGGAAAGTCAGGGCTGTTACACAGAGAAACTGTGTCTCAAAAAAACCAATGATAATAAATAATAATAATAAATAACAACAATAATAATGTTAGATGTTTAGTGGACATAGTATCTTCATTTTGGAATGAATTGGTAAATATTTAAAATATTTTTATTTATTTTAGAATAGGCTAGATAAATATGATCAACAAAGACAGGTACATTGGGGAGGTCTTCAGACATTTTAGGAGTAGTAAAATATATAAAGTGCCACTAGATGGGGCTGATGAGAATAAAAAGCAGATTGGTGGAGAATGGAGGTGGGGTGAGGGAGAGGTGGGATTTGAAGTGGTAAATTTACAGTCAATTTCTTAATAGCAATGGTATTTGTAGATTCCATGGGGGGTGGGGGAGTGATAGGCCTGAGACTTACTCAATAGGTTTTTCACAACCTAAAAAAGAAAGGTGATTTATGCCAAGTGGTGTATTGGACTTTAGGCTCTCTTAATTCCTCCTGACAAATGCTATGCACATTCCACAAAGCAGCTTCCTGCAACCCAAGCAACTAAGCAGACTAAGCAGAAGGTGCGGGAAAGAGCCTTGTCTTTTGCGCTCTGAGTTCTAATAAGATAAACGTGGACCTCTGGGGCTTAAAGACAAAACTCGAGGAGTCTTTCCTGGAAGAAGGGCACTTTAAAACCCTGGCAGCTGTAGCCCAAAACTCCTTGGCAGGCAGCCAGGAGCCCAAGGAAGTAGCTGTGGTGGAGGGTGGTGGGTGGTGGGTTATGGTTAACTTTGAGAGAGGTAGCCAAATCTTCAGGTGGCAGGATAATATAGATACCTTCAGTTTTGTGTGAGGAACTTCAAATGGGGGGCATAATAGGAGTGAGAGCTGAAACTGGGGACTGCCTGAATAAATGGGTTTCTAGACTGCCAGGGAAGTGGGTATCACGTACTCCAGCACTGCAGGAGTTTGTACTCTCTGATACCTACCCACTTATTCATAAATACTTTTGCCAGGCACCCGACAATGAAATAGACATGGCTTTGCTCTACCTTGTGTCCTTGTTTGGCAGAAACAACACCTATTCTGATTTGCAACTTCATGCCAAGCCCACACCTAGCTCTTGAAGTTTCCGAAGTCCACTCAGCTTATTGTCTAAGATATCCTAAATGGAATCGGCCAATCTTCCACATGAAATGGAGTTGGGACTCGTGGCTTTGAGATGCTGACAAGAGAGATGACGACTCAGTTTAACCATGGTTGCTCTTTTTGTTTCCCCTGTGTTCTGTCTTCTTTTCACTGTTGCCTACTAAGCTTCTACTAAGAGGAAGGTGCTAAGGCAACAGGGCTTAAGAACACACACATCTACAGCCTCCTATATGCTTACCGTACCGTGTGAACAGCACAAGATGCTCAAATAGAAATCACCCCAAGCAAGTGAATTTAAGCTGCGGATTTTCAATCTTGGCATTACTGATATTTTGGGACCGACAATTCTTTGTTGTTGGGGACCATCCTGTACACTGTAGGACACATGGCAGCATCATCGGCCTCTGCCCACTAGATGCAATAGTAGCTCTACATCCCTTGTGACAATCAAGGATGGCTCCAGATGTTGTCAACTATCCTTTGTAAGGCAGAATTACTTTCCAAGTGAAAAATACTAGGAAGCCATCCAGTAGAGTATACGGAGGCATAGAGGTCACAGTAAGTTGTTTTTATTTTAAGTAGATGTCAAATATTTCCTAGCAGGGGGTGACATTATCTACTTTGAGTTTTGGAAGGTTCATCCAGACTTTAGAGTGGAGTGTGGGTTGGCTGGGTTGATGTTGATGCTCATAGGAATTGTGACAGTTAACTCCAACTGTCAACCTGATACAACTTAGAATCACTTGGGAAAAGAGTCCCATTGAGGAATTATCTACATTGCATTGGCCTGTGGGCATGTCTGTATGTGAGGGGGAAGGTTGTCTTAAAAAGTTGATTAACATGGGAAGACCCACCCATTATAGGTGGCACCATCCCCTAGGCATGGCTTCTTGAACTTCGTAAGAACTGAGAAATGGACCTGAGCGTAAGCACACAAGCGAGAGAGCATTGACACCTTCATTTCTCCCTGCTCGGGACTCCTTGTGTTTTGAGTCCCTGACACCCTGGCTCCCCTTTTGTCCTGAAACTGACAACTCCTGGAACTGTGAGCTGGAACAAACCCCCTTTTCCTTAAGTTGCTTTCTGCTGGGGTATTTTATTTACAGCACTGGAAATAAAGCTAGGAAAGGACGTTATTGCAGTTGTCCACCCCAAAACCAGTCAGGGTTGGGATGTTGACACCAGAGATGGAGAGAAGGAGGCAAGTAATAAACATTTTGGGACTAGGATGTCCAGGTTGTGCTGATGGTTGACATGGCAACCTCACCCTTAAGCAGGTTCCACACAGTGCCTCCTTGGTCACTTGGTAAAGTGGAAGCTTTGGCTCAGGGCTTAAACTTCAGGCCTGACCACACATTTGGTTTGGGAGGTACAAAAAGTGAGTGCTCTAGAGGCAGGCAGGGTTCTCTGTCCTCTGCGGTGCTGGCTGATGGGTGTCTCATAAGCGCTGGTTCAGTACAGGAAATCCAGCCACCTAGAGAAAGCAGCAGTCAGTGGCTGATAAGCAAAGGCTAATCTTGATCAGACACAGACACCACTCATCACGTTCAACTTTTTTTTTTTTTTAGAGACAAGGTTTCTCTGTGTAACAATCCTGGCTATCCTAGAATTGTTCTGCAGACCGGGACAGCCAAGAACTCACAGAGATCCACCTGCCTTTACCTCTCAAGTGCCAGGATTAAAGGCATGAACCACCATTGCCTGGCTTATCCAACTTTCAAAAGCCACTGGAAATGCAAAATCCAGTCATTGGGACTGGAGAAGTTTCTCAGAAGTTAAGAGTACCAACTTTTCTTTGCAGAGGACCATGGTTCAGTTCCCAGCTCTGAGATTATTGGAAGTCACAGTTGAAGGTACAGAAGGTACAGCTGTCGGTAGCTCTGGCCTCAGAATTCAACACCCTCTTTTGGTCTGTCACAGGTACTGCAAGTGTGTGATGCATAAACTAATAAAACAAAACAAAATAAAAAACCTAGTCGGCTTCCCCATCGCAGTCTAGAATCTCACCATCCTCAGGGAGCGTGGGGGATAAAGGGATACTCACCCACTATCACCTTACCCAGGGAAGGAACAAGATAGTTTATTGATTTGAATAGCATCTGACCAAGAGTGACCAATTGCTCCTGACCGTATCACAGGTTGGACAGTGACCAACAGGTGTTTGGGAAGGGAACTGAAGTGCTGTAGAAAAAGCCTTAAGTGTTACAGGGAATTGGGTGAACAGCCGTGAAGATCTCTGACCATTAGGGGCACCAGTAAAGCCTGTTTGGTAGTTTTTAATTGCATAGACCATGGCTGCCAGGATTTTAAATTGTAGCCTGTGAGCATTAAGTGAGATTAAGTGAGAGGGCTCAATGGGGCAGGCTGGGGCACCAAGCTGTCGATGCAGCTTGTGGTAATAGTCTTCTATATTAAACTTCAGGTGCTGAGTTGTCTATATCCCTAGTTCTATTGTGAATTTTACTTCTAGACCCCCACGCTCTAGGCAGAAATAGCTGGCCCCTTCACAATGTTTTTCTGCTGTCTGTGTGAACAACCCTATCTGGGGTTCAGATGGCACTTGCTACTTAGACACTTAGTAGAGCATTTTCTTGATGCCAAACATAGGCCCCTCAGCTCAACTCCATTGCCAGCCATCCCCATCTCTCCTGAGGCCCCTGCAACCTCTTTTGTTTAAAGACACAGTGTTCTGGCCTGAGTGTGGATGCAGTAACTATGTTCTTTTCTCTGTAAAAGGCCTGAGGACAAGCTAGGGTGGTGGCCCATACCTGTAAGCCAGTGTTCAGGAAACTGAGACAGGAAGATAAAAAAATTCAAGACCAGCTTGATCTCAAACAAGAAAACACAAAATCTGGGGACAGGTCTAATCAACTGAATTTCTCTGGCTACTGAGCTGCCTGGGGTGGGGGTGGGGGTGGTTGAGAAATGAGAGGCTCTAGAAGCCAGGTCCAGGGCTCTTTCTGTAATGGCCCCTGGGCCCCTTACAGGGTTACACCACATCTTCTTCTCCATTCCACACTTGTACCCCTCTTCCTTCAACAAAGGGCTCCAAGCTCTTGGCACTGTGTGCTGTTTCCTCAACCTTTCTGCCAGAAGTGTGACCCTCATGGACTAGGGTGGGGTAGGGGGAGTCCTGTAGCCCAGGTAACCAAATGCCTTGTGAAAGGGCAGGATAGTTCACTTTTCAAGTCATGGGGAAAGCATTTAACCTTGGCAAAGACACCTGGAGAACTATAATACCCTGGAAGGGTTCTGCCCCTCCCCAAAAGTGAGCCATTTCCTCCTTCAGCTCTGCCTGCACAGGCCCTTGACGTCATAACGACCCTGTGTGTTTACCCTGCAATTATCTGAAGTGGCAGCCAGTCCTCTCAAGAGGTCCTTTCATCCGGTCCTAGGACACCCTCAATGGTAGGTAGCTAGATGGAGGGCCTCTTCCCAGAGAAGGGAAACCAAGGAAGACAGCTCTGGGGTGCACATCAGGTGGTAAAATTGACTTGCAACGAGGACTAATTTTCTGGAGCCTCCTGGACATCTCCCGACCCCGAATTCTGTCAATTCAGACTTTGTTGCTGCCCTAGTAGGTAGAGAATTTTCAAGAAGGCCAGCTTCCCCACCCCCCAGGCCAGTGAAGGTACCTATCAGAGTCAGCTAAACATATAATATTCCCTGGCTTAGGGGATCAAGAAGTATTTACCCTGGGTGCCTTGGTTTCAAATATTCCATTTGCCAGCACCCCGCCCCCTTTCTGTTTTGTATGGAATTAGTCTTGTTATATAACCCGGGGTGGCTGGAAATTTAACAGTGTTTTGCCTCCACCTTCCCAGTTCTGGAATTACAGATGTGTACCACCACATGTCTCTTTGCCCGTTTTATTGTTCATGTACCTGAATTTGTTTTAAATTGCATTTTATTTACTGTGTGTGTGTGTGTGTGTGTGTGTGTGTGTGTGTGTGTGTGTGTAGATCAGAAGACAGCTTGCATGAGTTGGTTCTCTCCTCTTACCAAGTGGATCCTGGGTCTTGAACTCAGGTTGTAAAGCACCTTCACTCACAACCAGATCCTAGACTTTTCAAACTTATATTCTGACTTGGGGTCTGAAAGATGCCACATCATAACTATTCGCAAATTGAATCCATTGCCCCTTTCCTGGTATCTAACTTTGGGTCCCTCAAAGCCCTTCCTGGATGACCCATCCAGTCCCTGGAACCTGTCAACTGGTCCCTGTAATGAGGCAGAACTGGGGTCAGACCACACCTTGTGGTTTGTTTGTTTTTGGAGACAAGCTTTCTCTGTGTAGCAGTTCTGGCTGTCCTGGAACTAGCTCTGTAGACCAAGCTGACCTTGAACTCACAGAGACCCCCCTGCCTCTGCCTTCCCAGTGCTGGTTTTAAAGGCATACGCCACCACACCCAGCTCAGATCACAGCTGCAGTATTATGTGACTTCCTTGGCTCCTCCCTGCACTCATCTGGCAGGGCTGGCTTCCAACTCTGTCCTGGTACTGCTGCCCCTGTGTATCTATTGGAGACTATCTTGAAGATTCCCAAATCTGCAGAAATGGTGTACTGTTTGCACACAACCTACAGCACCTTCCTGTATACTAAAGCACCTTGCTCGTTTATAACACCTAATGCAGGAAAAATGCTGTGTAGACAGCTGTTATTCTGTGTAACAGAGAGAATGTGATGAGAAAGCAATCTATACAGTTCAGTACAGTCACACACACCCCCCCCCCACTCATGTAGTTTTGATTCGAGATTGTTGGAAGTCACAGTTGAAGGTACAGAAATCGCCCCACACCCGCCCATGTGGAGACAAACTGCACTTGGTGCGTGCCTCAGGCCCTCTGCACTCACACCTCTCTTCCTCTGGGAGGTCCATGTGCTGGTGCCATAGCCTTTCTGGGCCCTGGCTCAGCCTTTTCATGACTGTTTTTCCTAGTCTGAGGCATCCCCCAAGCATTTCATGATCACTTACACTTTCCGTTCATTGCCCGGCTCTCCCAAATTTGGTGTAACCTGCATGAGGGCAGGGCTTTTCTTTGTTTGTTTATTTTGTTTTTGCGATATTTATTTTTGCTTCATATGCACTGTGTTTTGCCTGCATGTATGTCCATATGAGGGCATTGGATCCACTGGAACTGGAGTTACAGACAGTTCTGAGCTGCCATGTGGGTGCTGGGACTTGAACCCTGGGTTCTTTGGAAGAACAGCAGTGTTGAACTATCTCTCCAGCCTCCCAGCCCCAGGTTTTTTTTTATTTTAAGTTTTTTATTTTTACTTTTAGTTACATGGACATGCATCACATGCATTGTCCATGGTGGCCAGAAAAGGCTGTCAGATCCCCTGGAGCTTTATAGAAGCTATGAGTTGCCAGACATCGGTGCTGGGGACCCAAGGCTGGTCCTTTATAAGACCATGCGCTATTTACCTCTGAACCATCTCGCCAGCCCCGAGAACAGAGGTTTTTGTGAATTTATTTGCTGTGGTAACTCCAGAGTTCAGAACAGTGATGAGACCCTTGGAAGAAGGTTATCAAATGTGAATGGAAATATGTTTGGGCCAATAACTGAGTTCATATCGTCCCTTGCTTAAAAAGGAGGTTTGAAAATTAAACAGGAAAACTGCTGTAGATAAAAAGGATGGCTAACATAAACCCAGGGCTCATTCAATGTCTGTTTTGAAATGTAGTGGGCACTGGCATGGATTACCTTACTTAATGGCCTTTTATCTCCATTTTGTGAACAAGGAAGTTGAGGATTAGGAAACTGGAGTCACCTTTCAAGGTCACACAGGATTTGGGTCCATTTTTGTCTGAGCTCAAACCTAGGATGTACAGTTTAACCCACGGTAATTGCCCTCTCCAAGCCATCTCATGTCACAGATCTGAGGGGTCTGTCTGCCACTCCCCCTTTGTGAGTCCATCCCTCCACTGCAAACACTTTAGAAGGTTCCTTGCCTCGGGAGGCAGTGTGTGGGGGCAAGGGGATGCCATGCTTGTTAGAAAGGCTTACCTCAAACGTACTCGTTGTCTGGACAATTTCCCCTCCTGCAGTCCCCTGTGCTGCTCAGCACTGAGCCATCTCCAGGTTCCAACACTCTGCCACGGGACAGTGCACCTCACTGAGGTCACAGGCTGTGCTTTTGAGCCCTTTGCTCCCTAATATAGTTCAGCCTGATTGACGGACTGTCAGGCTTTCCCTCTCCCATAGTTCTTGAGCTTGAATTTCAGGCTGTGGATATCAGTAGGAAGATGAAGGAGGCAAGTCTAGTATCTTCTCTAAGGTGATATAAGATACAGAGCCTTTTCCTCCCTCGCAGGAGGGAACCCAATCTCCCAAAGGCCTCAGGGGTCTATGTTAGAAGGGTCTGTGTCCACCAGCTCTTTTCCAATTCCTGAGATGAGCCTTCTGCTAAGGGACCTAAAGACCCACGTATTTGTTGTCCCTGAACTCAGCTCACTCCAGCTACAAGCTCTAAATTGGAAAGTCCTTTTCCTCCTTGAAGCCAAACTAGCCTTGAGGCTTGGGTATTTTCCCTCCATTCATTTATTCATTCATCCATCTGTTCAACAATTATGGCTAGACTGTGCCATAATTAGCTAGGTCCTGACAATTTAAATTGAGTGATTGATAGTATGAAGAGGGCTTATTTATTTTTTCAAAGCTTGAGAACAATTATATTAGAATTCAAAAGAAAAACCATACCACAGGACAGGCAGGCTATAAATCCTGGCAGCTTCCTGAAGGGAAACGGAGAAGGGTATGCTCTTTGGAGATAGGTGTGGAGGATCAGCAAGCAGCCAAATGGCAAATGGAAGGTGGAAAAGCCCAAAGTACCAGAGAAAGCACAATTAGGCTCCAGCCAGCATCTGAAAGAAACAGAAACGAAGAAAAAGAAAAGGAAGCCCACCAGGAAGATGGGCTGTTGTGGAATATTAGCTGAAGATGTGTTACATTTGTTTATGCTGTGTTACATTTGTTTAATGTGTTACATTCATCTAAGCTGAATTTGTTTAACTCTGTTACTTTGCCTGCCTTAACATCTGATTGGTTTAATAAAAGAGCTGAACAGCTAATAGCTAGGCAGGAGAGGGATAGGCTTGAAAAGAAGAGGGAGGAGGAAGAAAGGGTCCCATGTTAGTGGTGCTGTTTTGGGAGGTTATGAAACCTTGAGGAGGTGGACTCTTGCGTGAGGGAGGAAGTACTTCAGGCTTTGGGGGTGTATAGACTCACCCTACTGTTGCTTCTTTCTGTGTGTGTGTGTGTGTGTGTGTGTGTGTGTGTGTGTGTGTATGTGTGTGTATGTGTGTGTATGTTTGTGTATGTGTGTGTATATATGTGTGTGTATGTGTGTGTGTATGTGTGTATATATGTGTGTGTGTGTATGTGTGTGTGTGTGTAACCAGCCAGCCTCCTTGCTCCTCCTGTTGCCTCGTCTACCTCCCACCCGCCGGTGATGGACTCATCCCTCTGGAACCATAAGCCATAGGAAACGCTTCCTTAAGTTGCTTCTGGTCAACAAAGAAGTAACTAATACAGAGTCCAGAGAGCTAAAAAGAGGCAAGGGGAGTATTGGTCTCAAAATGTTCCCGAGTGGTTCCATGGACAGCAGTAAGTTCAGTGTGGCTAGTTAATCTCTGTGTCTTTTAGATAAATATTTTTTTTTTTCTGAGCATACCCACTGTGCTTGTTATGGAGAGAGCAGCATCCCCTAATGACGTTCATATGAAGCCCTTCATACTCATATGAAGCCCCCTGTGGTCTGAATGTCCCTCTCCAAAGTGCCCATTGAAGTTTAATTGTGCTTGTGATTAGGAGGTAAGCTGTTGACAGGTAATAAGCCTGGGAGTGTCCCTCCAGAATAGATTAATGTCATTCTTGGGGAAGTGAGCTATATACATATAGCTAAGTACTGTCCAGTTTCCTCTGACGGGATATCTCTGTTTCCCTTTAGCAAGCCCTAGCTTATCAAATACACCATTATTTTATCTCTTATACTAACAGGACAATAAATGCTGTTAGGAATACCCAGGGTGGGGTGACATTGAGGAGGAGCCTCTGGTTTGTACTGCACAGAGTGACCATAGCCAAAGCCTTTTGGATGAAAGAATAGATCAAGAAGAACAATGAGTATAGCATGGGAAATAAAAGACCCAGAGACTGATATTGGGGTTTAAGCTTCAAGCTGAAGATCAAAAGAGCAAAGCAGTAGGCCACTAGCTCATACCTTGACCTCAGACTGAAAGGTGATCCTGGCCCCACCAAACCTCAGACTGTAACTCCAGACTGCTATGCTCTCCTCAGTGTGGCTGGAGAATGAATCCCAGCTCTGAGACCCTGTTCCTGTCTCAAATACCTCCCTAGTGCTGGGATTAAAGACATGTGATCCCAGGTGCTGGGGTCAAAGGCCTGAGCTCTGCTACTCTTCACTCTTATGTAGGCTATGGTGGCCTTGAACTAACAAAGATCAGTCTACTTCTTAATCCTGAGTCCTGGCATAAAAGGTGCCTGATCTCTATAACTTGAGGCTGACTTTGCTTTCTGAATCTCCAAGCAAGGTTTAATAAATCATAAATCATATATCACCATAAATAGGTATTGTTTTGGGTATGGTGGGTACTTCATGCCTGGGATTCCAGCACTCAGGAGTCTAAGGCAGAAGGATTTCAAGTTCAGGGCCAGCCAGGGTTATATAGTGAGACTCTGTCTAGGAAAAAAAAAAGGAACAAAGATACAAAGACAATCTCCTTTTCTTGGGTTTGGTACTGAGTTATTTCTTCTGTCTATTTGTTCATTCATCCACTCCTTCAACATATATGTGCTAGACACTGGCAGGGCCTCTGGCTGAGGAAACACATGTTTTTCATGGGGTGTTTGATGATTTATCCCAGGCTAGGAACTCTTGCATTCACTTCTCACAATGGCTCCTAAGGCAGGTGTTACTTAGCCCTGTGTTAATATTAAGGAAATTGAAGATCAGGGGACTTGTACCAAGTACCTAAGGGAGCTCAGTACATGACAGACTAGCAGTTTTTATCTAGGTCAGTGGACCTTAACCAGAGGCAATTAGGGCCCCCAGGAGACATTTGACGATGTCTGGAGGAATTGGGGTTGCGACCATGGAAGTGGTGAGGGAGAAATAAATGGTAGAGGAACAGGGCTGATGCTAGCTGATTTGTGTGTTATTCTAGGCTAGACTAGCAATGTGTAGAACAGCCACCTAGAACACTTACCTACCCCCCCCCCCATATCAGCCCTTCCGAGGTACCAAGGTCTAGTCTACTAAACGCTCACCTCTTTTTATTACACCAAAGTAGGAGGCGAAGCTAAGCAGGAAGGGGCGAAAAGGTGGCGCGATGTGAGATGATGTGAAAAATATCGTAGGAGGCTAAAGTACAAGAGCCAAGAAAGATGAGTTGGGGAAGGAGAAACTGAAGATAGCCCTAACCTTAACCCTGAGTCGGGGTTCAAGGGAGAGGCAGGGAGGGATTCAGGAAACGGAGAGGATGCAAATGCAGGGGGAAAGAACTCGCTGACTAGGAGCTTGCAGAGGAAGGGAGAGGCAGGGGGAAGGGCAGGCGAGTCAGGATGACTCTGATTCTCCGAGTTCCTCCTCCTCCCTTCCCTTCCCACTCACCCTGTCTCCCTCTGGGTTCCACATCCAGGCGTTTGGTCCAAGCTCCCACGTCCATCAAACGCAACACGGAAAAATCTGTGTTTCCTCTACTTTGTTCACAGTGTCATAAACCAGCAACCCCCACCCCAAGCCACCTCCCCTCCCCAGCCCCTAGCAATAACATTCACACAGCTTTTTAAACCTGCTTCCCTCTTCATTTCCTGTTTATAGGGCTATTTAAGAACTTCCAGCAGTGCCTAGGATGGTAAAGACAGACTCATGGCTCCTGAGTGAACCTCAGGGGAATCTCTAACATGAGGGAGGAGGAAGGAAACCTTTTGTCTCTATTTTTCTCTGGAGTGATTTCCAAGGGACACTGCCTATTGATAAGGTACCCCTGTGGCCTTGTGGTCGACTCTCCTCCTTCCCTGTCCCTTCATCCAGCCAGTCTAGTCATCCGCCATGCCTGAGTCCTGCTGGCAGGAGCATGTATCCCCTTGCAAATTTCAGGTCCTGGGTAGCCTTGTCCTGGGGCCACTGGTATCTCAAGCTTTAGGGGAAAATTGGTCCGTAAGAAGCCTGTGGGTCTGGGGAAGTAGCCCAGTTGGTCGACTGCTTGTCTATCATGCAAGAAGACGAAGCCTTGGGTTTGATCCCCGACACCACATAAACCAGGTGTGGTGGAACACAACAGTAATCCTGGCACTCTGGAGGCCAAGGCAGGAAGGTCAACAGCTCAGTCTTGGCAACATAGTGAGTCTGAGGCCAGCCTGGGATCCATGGGCCCTATGTTAAAATAATAATAATAAAAATAAAGGAAGAGGACTGCAGACATGAACCAATTGTTACTGTCACTTATAGCTTAACCTGCAGCTGTCGCAGTAGATCTGAACAGGCATCCAGATGGAGGTGTGCACCTCTGAGCCACCTCTTAGCCCTGCAGCGCCTCCCATCCAATCCCCCATGGGCCATTCCTCCTCTTCTCTCTGGCGGCCTTTCTGTGTTCCTCTCCTCCAGCTCTCATGCCTCACCTCCTTCCTTCCTTTCTATCTCTCCTAGTCTGCATCTCCACAGCCAGGAGGGTGGAGGAAAGCCAGTTTCTTCCCTGCCTTCCACACACACAGGCACACATACAGGCACACACACACGCACACACACACACACACACACACACACACACACACACACACAGGCACACACACACAGGAACACATACAGGCACACACACACACACACGGGCACACACACACACACGGGCGCACACACACACACACACGGGCACACACACACGGGCACACACACACACACGGGCATACACACACGGGCACACATATGCGCACACACACGGGCACACACACACACAGGCACACACACACACACACGGACACACACACACATGTGCTCGCATGTGTGTCTACTTGTCATATGACCTGTTCTTGGGAAAAGAATGGACATCAGTCCTGTGTACCTGTGGTGGCCTGGTGTTCTGGGAGACAAAGCACTTCAACAGCCTGGGTTGCAATCTGGGCCTTCTTCCCTACAGGAAGCTCTAGCTACATGCTTAAACTCCTTCATACTCAAGCTTCCTTAGCCTATACATTGGCACTAAAAATAGCATCTACCTCACAGAGTTGAGCACAAGGAGCTACTGAGAGGAATATGTGAATGAAGCAAATAAACAGTTTGGATAAGGCCTACCTTGCCCAACTGTTCTCAACCTGTGGGCCTCAGCCTCTTTGGGGTTGAGTGTCACATATCAGAAACCCTGCATATCACATATTTACATCACAGTTTATAACAGTGGCAAAATTAAAGTTATGAAGTAGAAATGAAAATAAGTTTATGCCTAGGGGTCGCCACAACATGAGGATCTGTATTTAAAGGTCACAGCATTAGGAAGGTTGAGAACCCCTAGCCTAGCCCTTGATAACAGTTTTGGGAACTGTTATCTACGAGAAAATAAGTTGGTCTTCCATAGCCCTAGAAGAGGGGTGGAAAAGAAAAAAGGGGTGGTGAGGGAAAGCCCTGACTTAGAAAGACGGCCAGACCTCTCAACAGCTCCATAGCGACTACACTGTCTCGGGAATTAAAGAACGCAACGACATACTGAGTCAGCAGCCATTGGAGAGTGATGAGCGGTGACCAGGTAGGGCTGGAGCTGATGGCTGAGTTAGCACAGTGGCTGGCACAGGGGGCGTGGTCAGGGAAGGAACGCTGCTGTGTTAGGGTTTCCTGTCTAGATGGGGCTGTGGGGTGAGCAGAAGGCTAGTGACCTGGGGAGGCAGAGAGCTTGTGCTGCTGTTGGAGGACTGGAAGGAAATGTGCTTGCCTGGGGACATGTACAGGGGTGGGCAGGTGCAACCTGTGTGAGGGTGGGCAGGTGGAACTGGAATTTATGTGAGGGGGACATAATGCCTACATCTGACCTCTGAGGGCACAAGCGCACACATGTGCATAGACATACAAGTAGGCAAAACACTGGTACACAAAATAAAATGTATAAATCGAACTTTAAAAATAATTGGAAAGAGAGAGAATATCTCCACCCTGCAAGTAAGCCAGTTGCGGATCCAGGACATCCTTCTTGGGTCTTGTTTCAATAGTAGGGCCATTTGTTCAAGGGCAGAGTACTAGATGGTACCCAGGGCCCACACCCAAGGACGCATGAGCACCATCCATCCTGGAGCATCACTCATGTTTGTGGTCTCCAGAGTCACACAGGTGTAGAGAGGCCACGGACCCCGCTCTAACCAGAGGCACTGCTCTGTCTTGGGGACCCTTTCCTCCCTGCTTATGGGTCTCTTGTGAAGTGTGGGCTGGAGGAGGTAACGGGCAACCTAGCTCAGCTGCAGGGATGGCGAAGGCTGCTGCTTAGAATAGGAAAAGTTATACACAGTGGAGGCTAGAGCAGGCCCAGAGCATCCTCTCCCTCACCTGGTCTGAGATCATGCCCAAGGGTGCTTTGCTGACAGTAGAGTATCCAGAGGTATGCCTGAGCAAAAGCTGCCAAGAAGCAGCTCGTACAGATCCTATTCTGGCATCTTCTACAGCATTGCCAAACTAATGGCAAGAGCAAGTCAATCAGATGCTAGGAGCTACAGAAAACTTAGGGACTCAAAAGGACAGTCATATGTGTACCTAAGGTGACAATGCCCATGCCCCAATATAGACCCTTTCTCCAAGAGCTCAGGAAGGAAACAGACTCCCACACAACAGGTCAGTCACATGGCTGAGCAGACTGCATGCAGTTCTAGTGACTCAGCAGGAAGAGAGTTGTTGGCAGGGAGCTTGCCTAAGCTGATTGATGCATGCTGGCTGACTGGGTCACTCTGTCAGCAACGCCCTACCTGCCCCTCCCCCCCTTCATTTTTCAGTCTTGAGTAAAATACTAGCAGAAGTATCCTCAAGTCCTTAGTCAGAACATACTTTTCATTAATAGTGGCAGACAGTAATCATTTCATGGCAGGCTGTCAGGAGGTCCTCTAGTCAGAGCCAGAGGTCTCAGGTGGCTCTAGGAACTGCCATCACCAGCCTGGGGGGGGGGGGGAAACCCTTTAGTATTTTTAACCATCTGCAATTATGCATGAGTTGGCTATATGGCAGTCTTGCTTAGTCTCCACCCTCAACACCCAGTTGCATAAGAACTCCGGGCCTTGCCCTCCACTGAGTAGTAAATAAATCCCTTGTCTACCTGTCCCTGCTTCTTCCTGCAGTGAAAGTTGCAGGAGACTCACAACTGGGAGAAATATCTACGCCTTGACCAATGTGCTCATTTATTAATGTAGCTTTGACTCCTTCTTCACTAGCCCAGTTCCAACTACTTCCTTTCACCCACCATACCAAAAGGAAATTTCTAAACACACCCTAAGCATTCCTGTCATACTGCATACCTCTGCCCTTGACATTTTTTTTCTCTCCATAGACTGACTCTTTTTCTTGCTATGTCTAATGCCCATCCATCCATTAAGTCTATTCAAAGGCTACTGTCTCCATGAAAGTCTCCACGGGTTCCTCTGCTCAAAAATGAGCCCTCTCTAGCCAAATGTGGTGAAGCATGCCTGCAATCCCAGCACTTCTGATATAGGAGCAGGAGAATTCCAGCCTGAGCCAGAGTGAGCCTCCTGCCTATGCACACAGTAGATAACTCCCTTCTGTCTCTTGGAATCCTAACGTTTTTTAAAACCCTTAATATGACAGGCTTTCATTATCATCATTGCCACCACCACCACCATCATCATGACTGCTCTATCCTCCTCCTCCTCATCTTCATCATCACTACCACTTGGTTCTTTGCCCAGCATCCACTTTGTGTGGTGAGAATGTCCTGTGCTTTTCTGGCTTGTGAAATAATTATTGATGCATGTTTTCTTTCTCTCCATGTTGCAATAATAAAACAAAAACAGAATTTGGAATCAAACAGTCTTGAGTTTGGAATAGCGGTTTCGTTTTTTTTTTTAATCATCATCGGTAGAATTTTGGGTAGGTTAGCCTAAGAACCAGCCTTCTTGCTGACAGAACACAGATTGTAATATCTGACATGGGACAGTTGTATTACATTAAATAATAATCGCCATCTTTTATCGAATGCATATTATGTGCCGGGCAGTACTTCAAATATCTTTTCTCCATTATCTTATTGAATAATTTAAATCCCCACAACAGCCCTAAGAGGTAAGAGTATTTACTTTACAAAGGGCCACTTAAGGCAGAGAAGCCAGAGAGCCACAGTTAAGGGCTTTGTCTTTAGAATCAGTAGTTTTAATCCTGAGCAACAGCTGCCTCAGTATTGTGGGCCATATCCAACATGGGCGGTGTACTATCTGTACAATATTAACCAGGTACCTGGAGAACACTCTGGAAGCGGCTGCTGCTATTCTTGCTTCTGTTTTTTTTTTTTTTTTTTTTTTTGCGGAGGGCCTGAGTCTGTCCGGCACGTCTCTGCTTCCCCAAGGCACCTCAGCACAGTAATAGCTTGCAGCAGTTAAGGCTTTTGCACATGGACATCCTGGGTGGGTCTCCATCCTAGCAAGTGAAGAAATGGGTGATTGAATTAATGAGTGAATGAGAAAAGAGGAGGGAAATCCTGGAACAGTAGGCGAAGGTGATCAGAAATGAGGATTGTTCGCTAGGCTAGAGGAGGAAGGGATGGAGGGAGGCCCCAGGGACCTGACTGACACTCAGCCATCAGCAGTATTTTCATTAATGACTTCAAAGATGGAGTATAAAGTGAGCTAATGGGATCGGTGGAGCCTGTGAGGAGAAACAGAAGCCCAGTGCTTAGGAGGCAGGCAGTCCTTGACAAATTAGAGAAATAAACCGAGGCAAGAGACAGAGCTTCAGGAATTGCAGCCTGCAAGTGGTTTCAGGGGAGCAGCTGCTGTCAATGGAGCTGCCCAAAGAAATCTTTCACCTACTTTCCTATCGGCTTTATCCCAGATGGATTGCATTGCTGGACCGAGCCTGGGAGGTACAGTGTCCTTGATGAAGGACATGATTTGAACCTGGGAATCTTGTGGATAAAGCCCCACTTAAAAGACTAAGGTCCCCTTTACCTGTGTACCTTGTCACTACGGCGATGGCTCTATTTGTTCCCCCTACAACTTACAGTCAATAAAAGTTTGTACTCACCCATGATGCCTCATCCTGACATTCCGGACAGTGCTAACCTCTCTCTGCTTCCCCTTCAACCTCAGCCGTAACTTCCCAGCTGCTCTGAATGCTAGCCTGACCTCATTTTCCACTAGGAAAATGTCGGAGTGGAAAAAGTGGAGGAGAGGCAATGGGTCTGCTGCTGGTTCCCTGCACATCCCTGCCTGCCTCGGGGAAGAAAAGTCCTAGCAGAATGGCAGCCACAGAAATAAATGAGTCCCAGCTTCACGCTTCTCAATCTGCATAGTCTTAGGTCAGAACCACTCTTTTCTGCCGCAAACTCCTTGGTTACAAGTATTTGAAAGCTACTTGACTTACCCCATTCAGAGTGTTTAGGGCTGGGGTGCAGCTCAGCAGTAGAACGTGCTGGTAGCAGGTATAAGGTTTAGGGTTGATCCCCAGTGTGGCAAAGATCTGGGGTGGGACCCACAGCTGTGTTGTCTTCTCTGGCATCGTGAGGTGATGCTTCTGGTGTTCACAACAACTGGAGAATTTATTTTTTTTAATTTAAAAAATATTTTTTATTTTATTTAAATAACATTTTAAAAAATGTATTTTACATACCAACCTCAGTTTCCAGTCTGTTCTCTCCTGCCGGTCATCCATGTCATTCCCTCCCTCCCCTCCTATTACCCTCCCCATCTACCCTCCTCCTCTTCCACTCTTCCTCTGTCCTTGATAATTTCTTACCTATTGGCCTGGGGTACCTGTGCCCAGACACTGGGACTTCAGTCCCATCTTATGGAAAGGACACATATCTGACAAGATCAGGCATATTGAAGGTGGTATGGCTTTAGAGAAGAACACATATATCTGTATTCAGATCTGCTTTTCTAGTAAAAAGGAACAGACCAAATCCACTAGGTCTAATTTTTGCCTTGGCGTTATCAGTCAACATAGCCTGTTGAGTGGAGGGCAGGATAACCTGAGTACCAACATGCCGGCAGAGCTCACCTTTATGCATAGGGGAAAGGGCCTCAAAGAAGTGAAGATGGACACTTGATGTGGGGTCCATGTGGTCCAATGTGGTGTCTAGGTTGATACAATCATGTAAGAACAGGATAATGTGGCCAACAGGGGATGGCTCAGTGGGAAGAGTGTTTACTATGCAAATGAGAGTCTCTGAGTTCAGAGCCCAGCACCTTTTTCAAACCTGGATATGATAGCTCCCAGTAACTCCAGCTCTGGTAGGCAGAGATAGGCAGAATCCAGGGACTCTGCAGGCCAGCCAGCCTAGCCTAAATGGGAGAGATCCTGTCTCAAAGAACAAGGTAGAAAATAGATGATTGAGAAAGCCATCCTGTCAGGGCAGTGGTGTCACTTGGCTTTAATCCCACCAGTGGGAGGCAGAGGCAGGCAGATCTCAGAGAGTTTGAGCCAGCTTGGTCTACAAAGAGAGTTCCAGGACAGCCAGGACTGTTACACAGAGACACCTTGTCTTGAAAAACAAACAAACAAGAGAGAGAGAGGCATCCTGATATTACCTCTGGGGAAGTGTGTCTGCACATTTATGTACCATACACATTATCTAGCTCACAATGGACAAATAAAAACTCAAGCATAGAGGCTTTTGAGTAGCAAGCGCTGCCATTTGTTGAATGATTGCTGTATTCGAAATCAGCCTCACTGAGTTACAGTGGGGCAAGGTGGGCAAAGAATCATCTCAGAAGGGATAGAACAAAGGGAAGTGAGCACTGGTAATATCTCTGTCCCTTTGGGGAGACAGAGATGTCAATGACTGGGACAAGGAGGACTGAACCCCAATTCTTGGCTAGGAGCAAGTCAGGGCCACTGTGTCATAGGCTTAAGCATGTAAGTGGTCTTTTTATTTGTTCTTTCTTTGAACACATGTCTGCTGAGTATCTACTAGCCACACACTGTCCTAGTGCTAGAGATACAGGAATGCTGGTGTTCTAGTGGGAAAGACAGGCAAAAAATAAGGACAACTTAATAAGTAAAATGTAGGTTCCTGTTAGCCCCATCCCACAGCATGCCTTTGTCCATTTTGCTCAGGGGCTGTCCTGTTTCTATGGAGAGGATTGCTTGGAGTCACAGCCTTGGCTCCTGAGGTCAGAAGACCATGTGGATAGTTCTGCAAAGGACAGGCAGGGAGGGATGTGGCTGCAGGTCCTGTGGGACTGACCCAGACAGTGAAGCAACAAAGTCTCTTCTTCCATCCTTAGAGACAAATACAAGAGTCTCTGTTGGGGAGTATTATTTTAAGGGTGTGTGACTTTTATTTATGCTACATTTGTTTAATTCTGTGAAGCTGTCACTGTGCCTGTCTTAAACACCCAGTGGTCCTAATAAAGAGCTGAATGTCCAATAGCAAGGCAGGAGCAAGGATAGATGGGGCTGGAAGGCAAAGAGTATAAATCAAGGAGGGGGGGAAGGGAGAGAAATGACAGTGAACAAGGAGAGGAAGCTGTGAGGGACTAGCCACCCAACCACCCAGCCAGCCAGAGAGTAAGAAGGAAAGTAAGTGTGGTACACAAAAGTAAGAAAGATAAAAGCCCAGAGGAAAAAGGGTAGACAGGATAATCAAAGATAAAAAAGCTACAAAAAAAAAAAAAAAAAAAAAAAAAAAGGAAAGAAACAAAGAAAAAGGAACACACACATACACACACACACCAAGCCAAGGTTGGAATTCATAACTAAGAATAAGCCTCTGTGTGTGATTTATCTGGGAGTTGGGTGGCGGACCCCCCAAGAAGGACAAGAAGTAAAAGCAATGCATTTCAGGACGGAGTTGCCACACTGCGGCGAAATGAGCTCCTGATGAAGAGGGAGGTACTGAACATGGATTCCCAGCCCTGCCCTCAGGGAGCTCAGTGGGTTGACAAGGCAGTCATGTGGGGATGTGACAGGCAGCCCAA
Organism: Phodopus roborovskii; assembly: GCF_943737965.1. Taxonomy (NCBI): domain Eukaryota; kingdom Metazoa; phylum Chordata; class Mammalia; order Rodentia; family Cricetidae; genus Phodopus; species Phodopus roborovskii. Next base: position 3,416,909 of record NW_026126515.1, on the reverse strand, counting down.
ACCTGCTGGCACTGTTTCGCCTGCCCAGAAGTAAACTGTTCTATCCCAGTCATTAGAGTGCCCCGACCAGAGTAATAATTAACACAGGTGCCTCTGATGACTAAAGAAACTAATATGGAGCCAGGCATCCCTTAAGGGCCGTTGACCTTTTGCCCTGGAATGCCTGGAGATCCTAGTGGCCTGCAGGTGATGTGAGAATGGGATAATGGGCTGTGAGGTGTTAAGTTGCCTTTGCTTTTGTAAAAACTGCTCTCGCTAAGGAAAAGGAATGAAATGGTCTTTTTGTTGCTACATAGTGGGGAAGTCAGAAACCCCTGAGGGAAGTAAAACAGCTGCCCAGCTGTGGATCCCTTGGATAGCTGTAATGTGCACCTTCCTGATGGCCACCTTAAAACCTCTGGCCAAAACCCCCCTTCCACTTGGTGTGAGCATGCTGTATTAGTTCTGAAGAAAAATTCATCTAAATTTGAATTGAGTTTAAGTCTTGGTTTCTCCCTGTGGATTCAAATGCCACAAAATATGAGTTCCTGGAAAGGTCACCTCCCTCATGGTTTATTATCTGGGGTATTTGCTTTGGGGCTTCATAGTCTTCGGGTTCCTCATTCTTTTAACTCCAGTCTCCTATCTATCCAGGAAGATAGATGACTTGCATTTTGCTGAGATGGCAAGATGACAGACTGGGTGCATTTGAGCTAGACTACAGGGTAAGGCTTGAGAATCCATCACTGTCCTGTCACTGGGCCTAGCTTCTGAGCCTAGACACAGATCTGGGAGGCTGGGAGTGAGTCAGCAGAAGTGAGGGCGGAAATCGACACCTGCATCTGTGTTCCCACTTGGCTTTACTCTCATGTTTCTTTCAAATCATCTGTCTCTGTCAGCTGGAGGGCCATTTGTGTGACATGGGGGAAAGTGTCACTTTTGTTTGGGAAGGAGTGGGCATGCCCACTTTGGGGGTGTTATCAGGTCCCCTTGCTTGCACCCTTTGGATTATTAGCCTGGTGGAAGGGCCTGTGGAGAAACAATTTGGTCTCTCTGAGCTGTGGATTCTTTTCTGTGGTAGCACAGACTGAGGAGCTGTTCCTTGCCAGTGAAAAATATGATAGCTTCCATCTCCCCCTCAGGCCTCCTGGAACTGGGCAGGAACCATGGCTCTTAAGACTATTTTGTCCAAAGTGACCCCATGCATTGGAGACAATTTTATTCTGGCTACTCTTTCTGGGGTCATTAGAGGGGAGGTCATATACTAACGCAGTTAAATAAGGATCAGGATAAACAAATAGGCCGAATAGATGTTTATTCAGGGAGAAATAACTTACAACCTAGACAGATGAACACCAGGAAATTCAACCCGATCCTCTCCTGTCCCAGTCACGCCAGAAAGAGAGCGCCTTTCCTGGCCCCCTCCGACCTCCTTCCACAGGTCACTCCGCCCATGGCTCCATCCCCCCAATGGGCGTGGTCAGTGCCACAGAACTATCTCACTACAATTCCCCTTTTAGTTTAAAGAAAAGATTTAGGCTTAATACAAAACTATATACAAAACAGTGAATAATAAGTGTGCTCTAAGAAAAGGAAAATCGAGAACAAAATGACCTACATATCTAGTCCTAGGGTGAGGGCAATATGGAGTTTACAATAGAGTTGTCCTAAGCTGGAAAACGTAAGTCTAGCATCTAATATATCTAACTAGGAAGAGAGAATAATAGTTGTGATAGTTTAATCTTTAGCCTCATCCAGACCTGAGAAGGAAATTAACAATACTAGAGTAGACAGGAAATGCAGATGGACACCTTCCAAAAGGTGCAGCAAGGACAGAAACAGCAAGCCACCTGAACAGTCACCCTAGGTCTCACAGCCACGTTGGTACACCCAGATTTGGCTAAGGCCAAGAGAATTTGACAGACCACAACAACAGCAGGGAGGTAGAATGGCTGTTTTACCCTGACTTGGCAAGGTCAAGCAGTCTTTTATATTTGTCTCCTGCAAGCACATAGGACTGCATGTCCAAATCAGTGGTCAAGGTGGGGGCAATTCTTTGCCCAACAGGCCATTAGCTGAGGCGAGATTGAACTCCAGCAGGAGCAACAACAGTGTCCAACATATTTTCGGGAAAGTGCACGGTGCTGTCAGGAGCAACAGTGTCTCATGTCAATGGAGTACTAATATTAAAACATTTAAATGCCATGTTCTGCATGTCTATGAAGTGATTGAAGATTAAGCATCTATATCTGACTAATCTCATAGGTACAGGAAATGTGAGTGAAGATAATCTGTAATATTCAGGAACTTAGTTAAAAAGACTGATTAAAACTTCCCTGAGTAAAGCAGGAACAAATACTTAAACAATATAACTATTTACATATACATACATGTAAATCCCTAAAATAGAGGTAGAGTATAAGTGTCAAGACAAGAGGTAGAACTATAAAGGGCAGCAAGATAAATATCCCAAATTGTATCAATATACAAAATGTCTTGAATACAAGAAAAGTATACATATATAGAATATGGTAAAAAATAATGTGTATAAAACATTGTAAGTGGAAAGATTTAACACAATATAACAAAATATAAACTTAAATTTACATAGCTTACCACATAAGAATACACAACAATGTAAGCTGTAAAATACTATCTCATTCTTACTCAAATTCTCAAGAAAATAGGCTAATCTACCTATATCCCATCTAAACCATACCTTTCCCAACCATTCCCTATTCCTGTCTAAAAAATAAACCCGAGTGTAAGCATCACCCAATCCCAAATAACTAAAACCAACCCAAAGACGATGACTATTATCCCAAAATTCCAAGGGTAGGGAAAGGGGGTGTCGTTATTTTAAGATTACTTTAAGATTTTAAGATTATGTTATTTAAGATTACTATGCACATACAACCTCTGCCTTTGAGGATACAAAATGTACTAATAGCTGCATACTCAACATGTTACTGAGTAGCTGGAGATTATGTTAAATAAAGAATCCTAGATTGTATCCAGGTCACTTTTAAAATGTTTGGTGAATAAGAGCCTCTGTTTTTTCTAGCATGATGCTATACTGCATTAATTTGAGACAGAGATCTCTGGATGGCCTCAAACTCACTACATAGCCACAGATAATCTTGAACTCCACATATGATATTGTCTCTACCTCCCAAATGCGGGGACTATGGGTATGTGCCACCATGTTCAGTTTATGTTGTGCTGGGAATTAAACCCCAAGTGCATATTAGCAAATATTCTACCAACTAAGCCACATGCCCTGCCCATGATGCTATACTGGTTAAATGACTTGGCTCAAACACTTATCCCACTCTTATTCCACATTTTACTGTATTTTACTGTATTGTTCAAAATTTTTCTACTTATCACCCATAATAGGTCCTCTATCTTGTTTTTTCTGTGTATAATCAGACACTTCATAGACAAGGAGCTCTGGTTTCCAGTCCAAGTGATACTGAGATGTTTCAGCAGATGACAAAAGAATTGGCTAGTAGGCCCCTATTCATTGGCTTGGCATGGAGTTTTCCTACATCTATTCTATTCTATTCTATTCTATTCTATTCTATTCTATTCTATTCTATTCTATTCTATTCTATTCTATTCTACTCTACCCTCACTTCTGTTCAGAGGTACAAAGTTAGTGGACAATTTTAGGATTCCCCAGGATGTATACTTCATTCCAAAGCTCCTTTGCTGTTTGTCCCTTTGCTTGCTCACTTTTAGAATTAGTTTCCATAGTTCAGACCAGTGAAGGTCTGGAGAGTGGAGACAGGAAAATAAGCTACACAGACATCTCTGGGCCTACTATGACACACATGATCTCATGTAACTCAACATCAAACATTCTAGGTTTTTCTGAGCATGGTGGCACATATCTGTCATCCCAGCATTTGAGGAGAACCTGGGATACACAGAGAAACTTTGTGTCTAATAAAATAAATTATCTGGGTCCTAGTTCCCATTCGAGCCCCCTCCATGGATCAGAGGCCAGATCCCAAGGATGACATAGCTGTGCCAGAAGGAAGAACTCTGAACTCTATCTATGCAAGTCTAAATAAGCAAGTCAGCCATGTGCCTGCCATGTCACCTCCAATCATAGATTCCTTTCTGTTCCTTTTATTTTTGGTTTTTTGAGACAGGGTTTCTCTGCATAATCTTGGCTGTTCTGGAACTCACTTTGTAGACCAGGCTGGTCTTGAACTCAGAGATCCACTTGTCTGTCTCTGCTTCCTGAGTGCCACCGATGCCCTATAGGTTTCTTCTTTAAGTGGCGTCTAGTTGAATTAGTATTTTGATTTTAAGAATATCTAGCCAAAGATAAAACCAACCTAAGAAGGGAAGGAAGAGACTATAAAATTTGAAAAGTTCAGCTGTCTTTTCTTAGAATTGCAAAGAAAGGCAGAGGCCAGGGCTTCAGGGGGCTTTCTCCCAGGCCCCCAATGGACTTCTATGTACCGTTTCCTTCATTGGCTCATCAGCAAACATTTACTGTGTAACTCTGATATTCTTACTGTCTGGACTGCCTCCCAACCCCCACTTCCTTTCCTCAGCAGCCATTCATCTTTCAGACCACAGCTCCCTGAGATAAGGCTTACAATGCCAACTTCCTAAAATCTTGTGCCTGTGAAGACACTAGTAAACGGTTTCATAGCTTTCTCTGAGAATACCTTTTGATGCAGAAGGCAAGGGTTTTAAAGAGCAAAGGAAGGCGATGAATGGGAGGAAGTGGCAAGGCAATCCAATCCCCAGGGGTTCGGCTGGAAGCTCTGGGAAGGTGAGGGTGGGAGTCTCGGAGGCTGGGTTGGCCAACTCCTCAAGTGCTGAAGACACTTTATGTGGACGCCTGAGATTTGATGCAGTTTCAGTCCATGCTAAGGAGAGGTAAAAGTGGCCAGAGGGAGTTAGGAGCAGATCAAATTTAGGTTGAGGAGAGGAAGGGAGAGGCCTTGCCGTCCCAGAGAGAGCAGACAGTTCATTCCAGGACCCAACTTCCTATATCACAGTGGGCCAAGAACTCCGACTTTGGAATAGGACAGTCTGGATTGACATTTTTACTTACTCACATAGCTTCAGGCAGAGTATTTAACCCATTGGATCTCAATTCCTTGTCAGTAGCACAGAGGTTAAAATAATAACTAGTTCATACATTGGTATTTACAAGCCTACTGAGGAAAGCAAACCACAGACTGGCACATGGCAGCTGCAGCTGTTCCCTGGGCTAGGATTGGATTACACTGGGGGGGGGGAGAGAACTAAATGATAGGTTGGGGATACAGATTATAAGGGATGGCTTGGAGTTGTACAAAGAAGGATTTAGTTAACAAGAGGGTCAAGCTGGAGGGGGCATCCTTATTCTGTTTCCCAGGATGTTTAGAAGGGTGCAAATCCCAGTTTCCATTCCACTTAAGAGTCCTGGTAGGCTGTTTAGAAACAATCATATAGATAAGGTTATGGTCAAAGGAGTAATTAGGTGTAAGGCTGAAAACTCTCTGATTTGGCAGAATGCCTGCCTCTGCTCAGTAGGCAGCCACTCCGTACCCTCCAAGTTACAGTGAAGGGCACACCAACCAGTTGGGATCCCGTTAGGCAGAATCCTGGGCCTTGCTCCAGACTGACTGTATCAAAAGGTACATTTTAACAAGATCATTTTAACAAGATCACCAGAAGATTCACCTCACGTCAGAGTTGGGACGAGAGAGAGAAAGTGCTGCCAGGTGTGTCCAATGCTGCCCTGCAGGACAGAATGCCATCAGGTGCTGTTGAGAATCTGATCACTGGGCTGGGTGAAAAGACACTGCTGTCTAAGCCCTGAGTTCAAATTCCTGGGACTCACAAGGTAGGAGGAGAGAACCAACTCTGTAAGCTGTGCTGTGAACTCCATACATACACGGGGGGGGGGGGAAGGAGGGGAAGATGAAGAGAGAGAGAGGGAGAGAGAGAGAGAGGATAAATAAATAAACTTAAGAATCGAGTTAAAAACCAGGAATGGAGGCACATGCCTGTAATCCTAGTACTTGGAAGGCAGAGGGAGAAAGATCAGGAATTCAAGGTTGTCCTTGGCTACACAGTGAGTTCTAGGCCAGCCTGGACTACTGCTGTTAACTTGAGAATTGGCGAAGAGAAAAGACCAAATCAAATTGTCCAAATAAAGCAAGCTGTGTTTTCAGGTGCACAGGGACTGGCCAGCAGCCTGTGTCATCCTAAATTGAGATTTGAGAGAGCAGCCCCTGATGGCCTCTTGAGGTCCCTTTTATGGGAGAGATAAGGTGTTTCTAGGGGCAAAAGAGCCGACTGCTATACATTGTTAGAAAGATACAATGAAGAGGACGGAACAAAGTGAAGGATATACGTCATGTGAATGGAGTTGCAAGCTGTTTACATCAGATCTAAGAAACAGGAACGTATTATTCTTAATTACAAATAGAAACCTTGACTTGCAAGGACTTAGCACAGGACAAACAGGAACTTATTCCTGAACTACAAACAGAAGCTTTAACCTGAACAGGACAAACAGGAACTTCTTAATTACAAATAGGAACCTTAACTTGCAAGGATTTAACATAGGACAAACAGAACCTGCAAGGTATATTATTCCTGTTTTGGTCTTACACTGTATGATACCCTGTCTCAGACAAAACAAGATCTGATTGCATTATAATTTTAAATGAAGTTTGTACTTTAGGCTTATTATCCCAAATCGTTCTCCCCCATCCTTCCCTTAGGTTTGAGACAGGGTCTCAATACGTAGTCAGGGCTGGACTCCAGAGTGCTGGGATGGCAGGGATGTGGCTCTAGGTGGCTTATCTTCAAATGCAGTCTTTGAATATAGGACAATGCTTGGCACATCAAAAATTGCTGACATAGGCATATATGTATGCATACACAGAGAGAGAGAGAGAGAGAGAGATATCAGCCTTAGTCAGCATAAGTTATGATCACCAGACAATATCTGTATTAGTTGATTTATTAGATACTCCCTAATGCATAGCTTCTATTAATAGTCTTATTAAAAATTCCTCTATTGACAAGTGCCAGGGAATGCAAGAAACCAATCCAGTCAACCCCCAGCAGCTCTGGACTGAGACCTATGGTTTCTGTACTGTGAACCTCAGAAGGTCTGTAAGGGAAGACCGCGCTGTGTCTGTGGCCAGTGTTTCCTCCTTAACTCACTTTGTGCCTCAGATGCTTAACTGCAAAGTGAGCAAGAGGGGTGATGGCTTTAGCTTGTTGAACGTGCTCAGCTCCCTTTGCTCTTCTGTTTTTCTCTCTTCCTCCTTCTTTTTCTGTGGTCCTGGGGAAGGAATCCAAGGCCTGGTGCACTGTTCTGTAAATGAGCTATACCTCCAGATCTCCTCTTCCTTTTTCAAAAGAGCCTGGGGTTGCTTTGAAGCTTATGTTCATGCAACAAGTTGTAGGTATAGACAGATTTTTCTTTGGGGTGCCAACTCACAAAAAGTGACACAGAGACTTATTTTTAATTAAGGAATCTCAGCCTATAGCTTAGGTTTGTCCCACTAGCTCTTATAACTTAAATTAACCCATTTATATTAATCTACATTTTGCCATGTGGCTTTTCATCTCTCTTCCATCTTGCACCTCCTGTCCATGTCTTCGGGTGTCTCTCTCACATCTCAGTTCATCTCCTCTTCCTCTCTCTCTGCCCAGAAGTCCTGCCTAGCCATTGGCCATTCAGCTCTTTATTAAACCACTCAGAATGCACCTTGACAATGATGCATCTTCACAGTGTACATAAAGATTATTCGACCAAATGTGCCACTGGTGTGATTTTTAAAGTCCCTGCATATCCTTATTATAGAGACTTCTATTAAGTACCAGTCTTCTATGAATTGGAGACTATGCCTGACCTCAAATTCTCTGTCCATCACCATTGCCTTTATCAGGATCCCTTCATGCGCTCTCAAATCTGTAGGCCAATAAATAAGTCTATTCTTACCTTTGAACCAAACCAAAGTTCTTGTGCATGTTAATGTATGCAAATAAACGAACTGCCTGGAAAAGACTAATTTTGCCTAGCTAGCATACTGTACCTGGAATTTATAGATGGTAAACCAATAAATGTCTTAGAGTTCAGTAATTCCCCACATACCAGACATGACTTTTTCTCTTAGGAGTTGAGGCTAGGGTCTTGCTGTGTTGCTCAGTCTGGTCTTGAACTGCTTTGACAATAATCCCAACTTCTTCTATTTAAGAATCAGATGCTATAGGTCCATGCAATTGTGTGTAAATTTTGGCTTTTAAAGAGGATGTTAGGTTTTAGAATCCAGCTCAGGGTGGGTCATTTTCTTAACAGATAGGAGGTCCTTGGTTCCATCCTAGGTACCACCAAAACAGAACAGAACATTCCTCTCCTGGGTCTGTATTTTTTTTTGTTAATGTTCATTGGATAATTCTGACATCTTAGTAGACTGATAGTTCTCATCCATCTTTGGATGAAATGAAAACAAAGGAAGCCTGCTACGAGCTTAAAGTGCAACCCAAATGTGGCAGATCCAGGGTTATGTCTCCTGTCACAGACACCTGCATTTCTAAGTCTGCTTGTATTTCAAAGAAATGCAGTTTCTGTACTGTGGATACAGGTAACATTTAAGGAGAATTTCCATAAGGTGACCTTTTCTAGAGCCTTTCCCGTGTGTTCCCAGTATTCACCCCACATCCCCTGTTCTCAGCCTCAGTGCTTTGCGGATGAGACCCTGGAAGGAACTAGGTATTTTACATGATTTCATGGTCCCAGCAGCTTCTAAATCTAGGAAAATTGTTTTTCCTTACAAGCTGTCAGACTCTATTTAGGACTTAGAAAAACAAACAAAATGAAACAGAGCATAATATTAAATCCAAACAATAGCTTTAGCTCAGGATTCCTTAGGGAGGGAACCCTGGAAACCTCTGAGCCTTCCCCAGGGAGTGACTGGTGTGCTCACTTCTCTTTCTTGGGACTTCCTTCTACCTTCCACCTAGAGCTGCTCTTGCACAGTTGTGACTCTCGGTCCCTCTCCTGAGCCCTGTCCTTTCCCAGCACACATCCTACTGCAGGGGCCTTTTCCTTTCCCAGCACACACCCTACTGTGGGGGTCCTGTCCGCATTCCCTCTTTTAATATGCCACCTCTCAGATTAAAGTATCCTGAAATAAGAACTTAAATGAGCAGGTTATGTCACCCCAGAACACACATGTCTGCCAAACTGGTTACTAAATGGTTATTTTGAGAAACCACATACACAAAATATCTCTGAAAAGTTATCTTTAAAGATTTTTGTATCTGGGGCAAGCAAGATAGCTCAGCAGGTAAGAGCCCTTGTCTGGTAACCTGGGTTTGATCTCTAGAACCTATGAGGCAAAAGGAATTAGCTTCCAAAAATTGTCCTCTTAACACACACACACACACCCCACTGAAACAAAAATGTCTGAAAAGCAAAGATTTGCATTGAACTTTTCATTAGTTAAAGCTGTGTGCTGAGGGCTGGAGAGACAGTACAGTGGTAAATAGCCCTTGCTACTCTTCTAGAGGACCTGAGTTTAGCTCCCAGCACCTGCTATTGGCAACTCATGACTGCCTGTCACCCCAACTCCAAGGGCTCTGATGTTCTCTTCTGGCCTCCATGGTCACTGTACCTATGTGAACAAACCCGCACACATATACATTATATTACTATATTGAAAAAAACAAAAAAAGCCAGGTGTGGTGTCACAAGCCTTTAGAGACCCAACACTTGGGAGACAAAGCTAGGCAGAGTTCTGTGAATTTGGGGTCTACATAAAAAAAAAACTGTCTCAAAAAATAATTTTGTAAATCACAAAGGGGATGAAAGGGATGTTCCTAGATAGACTGAGAGACTTTTTTCTTTTTCTTTTTTTTTTTTTTTCTTTTGGTTTTTTTTTTTTTTTTTTTTTTTTTTTTTTGAGACAGGGTTTCTCTGAGTAGCTCTGACTGTACTGGAACTAGCTCTTTAGAACAGGCTAACCTCAAACTCACAGAGATTTGCCTGCCTCTGCCTCCCGAGTGCTGAGATTAAGGGTGTGAACCTGTGTGTCTGGCTGGTGAATCCTGACCCTCTTCTTCCCAGAGTTCCTATCTCTGTCCGGAAGTCCAGCCTATCCTCTCGCCTAGTTATTGACTTGTTATTAAATCAATCAGAAGGTGGCTTGGCAGAGATACATCTTCACAGCGTACAAAAAGATTATCTCACAATACTTTTCATCAGGGTCTTGACAAGTTCATTTGGTAGCATGTTGTTACTTCATTTATTTTACTCTCTGAGTCATGTGTAACTTGACACTTATTGATCATTGATGAGTTTATTGTTTTCACATTTTGGCCCCTATAAATAACATTGCTATGGTCATTTGTGTATAGACTTTTATGTGGACATATGCATTCAGGCATCTTGGATATGAGTTTTGGGAGGAACTACTGGGTGTTATAGTTTCCATGCTGTGGTGCTTTGAACAAGAACGGTCTCATATATTAAAATGTGTGGTCTCTTTAAGAAGGATTAGGAGGTGTGGCCTTGTTGGAGGAGGTATGTCCCTGGGGGTGGGCTTTGAGATTTTTAAGCTCCCAAGCCAGGCCCATTCTTTCTCTGCCTGCACCTTTCAGATCACAGGAGAATTCTCAGTTGCTGCCCTAGCTCTATGCATGCCTGCCCGTTTCCACACTCCCTGCCATGATGGTCATGGACTAGCCCTGTGAAACTATAAGCAAGCCCCAAATTAAATGCTCTATTTCATAAGTTGTCCTGGTCAAGGTGCCTCTTCATAGCAATAGAACAGTGACTGAGACACATGGGAAATGTCCCCCACAGGCTCATGTTTGGAACACTTGGCCACCAGTGAGTTGAGCTGGAAGAATTCAGGATCACAAGTCTTGCTGATCCTCTGACCACACCCAGAGAGCACACCAGGAGTTAGTCACATGAGGGGCTTAACCAGACACAACTTCAGTGTCTACTTTAATTGCTCAACCCCTTGGGCCTACAGAGGCAACAGACTTTACCTCTGTAAAGTGATGGCTTTATCCGAGCCCAGGCTTGAGAAACTGGGGGAAGATTTTGATAGACAGCTTGTAAGTGTCTCCCATCATTTGAAAGAAAATGGCCTCCATAAGCTAATAAGGAATGGCATTGTTGGGAGGTGTGACCTTGTTGAAGCAGATGTGACCTTGTTGGATAAAATGTGTCACTGGGGGGTGGGTGGGCTATGGGGATTCAGAAGCTCGAGCCAGGCCTAGCGTCTCTCCCTGCAGCTTGTGGATCCAGATGTAGAAACTCTCAGCTACTTCTCCAGCATCATGTCTGCCTGGACCCCGACAAGCTTGAGGATAATGGATTAACCCTCAGAAACTAACAGCCCCAGTGAAATATTTTCATGTATAAGCATTGCTGTGGTCATGGTGTCTCTCCATAGCAATGGAAACCCTAAGTAAGGCAGGGGGACTTACAGAAAGGGTTGGATGGGGAGCCTAGCTGGCAGGTACAGAGCTTTGAGGTTACAGGTTGGTCTAGCTCTCTGCTTCCTGCTCTGTCAAGATGGAATAATGCACTCCAAAAGCTCCTGATGTCAGAGATGGAAGCCAGCCCTACCTCCATGTTTTTCTTGTCATGATGGACTGATTGTATCCTCTAAATTGGAGACCAAAATAAGCCCTCCTTCCCTCAAGTTGTTTCTGACAGGTATTTGGTCACAGTGATAAGAAAAGCAAGTGTATGCAACTGGTTATATGGTAAATCTGTTTGCTGTAGTGCCTTCTGTTGACCATCTATCTGATGACACAATCCTAAGGGCACAAAGCCATGGTTCATTGTGGCTTTCATATGCACTTTGCTAATGTTATTGATTATCTGCTAATGCAGGCGTTGGCATTTGCCTATTTTCTTTTGGAGTACCTTGTATTCAGATCCCTTGTCCCCTTTTTGATCAGATTGTTTTTCACTGCCAAGTTGTAATAGTTCTTGATACATTTCTAGATACTGTTTATTTGTTAGACACACTGAATCCCCCCACTTCTGTGGGCTGTCATTTCTGGAAAGTGTCCTGTGTAGTACACTTGCAGTTTTCAGTGATGTTTGGTTTATCATTTTGTTCGTTTGTGTTGCTTGTGTTTTAGAGCTATTACCTAACCCCAGTCACAAAGGATTTTATAATGCTGGCACCTCCATTCAAGACTGCAGTCCACATTGAGTGGGTTTCTGTATGTAGTGTGAGGTAGATGGTCTAACATCATTACCTGGCACAGGATATCTTGTCAACTCAGCAGCATTTGTTGAAAAGACAGTTTTTTTCTCACTCAATTGTCTTGGTACCCTTGTAGAAAATCAATTTACTGTAAAGGCCAGGGCTTACTTTTTTGGACTCTCATTCTGTTCTGTTGATCTATTGATCTATTGTCCCTCTTTATGTTAGTATCACATTGTCTTCATCATTGCAGCTCTGTGGTAAGGTTTGAAAGCAGGGGATGTGCATCCTTTATTCCTTTTAGTAACATTTAGCTGGTTTAAGAAAGAGTGTGTGTGTGTGTGTGTGTGTGTGTGTGTGTGTGTGTGTGTGTGTGTGATATGTGTCTTCAGAAGCCAGAAGAAGGTATTAGATCTCCTGGAACTGAAGTCACAGGTGGTTGAGAACCACCTAATGTGCGCATGCTGGGAATGACACTTGGGTCCACAGGAAGATCAGTGAGCGCTCTTAACCACCGAGTCATCTCTCTAGTTCCTGCTGCTCTTTTTGTTTTTGGATTGGTTGCTCTACATTCTTTGACTCTCTATATGAAATTTAGCATAATTCGTCAATCATAGAAACAGAATTGAATCTCCAGATTAGCCTGGAAGTATTGGCATCTGACAGAGCTAAGTCTTCCCTTTCATCAACATAAGATATATTCCCCCTTGCTTAGGCATCCGGCAATGTTTGAACTTGTTTCTGGATATTTTTGGCAGTTTTCTTAGCTTTGTTTTTATTAATGGATTCCATTATTAAAGGTTGTTTCTTTTTAATCTGGAACTATTAGAAATAAGATGGTCCACATTATGTTTCTAATGCACAGTAGCACTCTAGATTAGAATAAAGAGGTTGAGATGTGAGAACTAACAATGTTGGGATCCATCCAAGGTGCTCACCAACTCATGTTTGGGAGACCTATGGTGTATGAAACCTGTTACAGGATTCCCTTCTCAGAGAAACCATGTCTTTAAAAAACTTTGTGTTTGGTACATATTCATGTGTACACATGTACAGGTCAGAGGTCAACATTGGGTGTTAACACTATCTTATTTTTTGAGATAGGCTCACTCACTGAATCTGGGCTTATCTGTACACTGGGAGAGAGAAAACAACCAGATTTTCTGGGGCCTGTTGGATACTGGTTCTGAACTGATGCTGATCCCAAGAAAATGTGACCATCCAGTTAAAATATGGGCTTATGGAGGTCAGCTGATTGAGTATTGACTGAAGTCTGACTCACAGTAGGTCCAGCAGGTCCCTGAACTCATCCTGTGGCGTTTCCCCACTTCCAGGATGTATAATTGGAATAGATATACTTAGAAGTCGGCACAATTCTCACATCGATTCCCTGACTCGTAGAATGAGGGATAATGTGGTTGGAAAGGCTAAATGGGAGACGTTAGAGTTGCTGTGGTCATGATGCCTCATTACAGCAACTCTTACGAAGAAAAACATTCAACTGGGGCTTGCTTATAGTCCAGAGGTTTAGTCCATTATCGTCATGGCCAGAAGCAAGGCAACATGCAGGCAGACATAGCTGGAGAGGGAGCTGAGAGTTCAGTACTGGATCCCAGGCAGCAGGAAGAGAGAGTGAGCCACTGGGCCTGGCTTGAACTTTTGAAACCTCAAAGTCTACCCCCAGTGACATAGTTTCTCCGACAAGGCCACACCACTTCCCATGAGCCTATGGGGGCCTTTTCATTCAAACAATCACAGTCACTGATTTAGTTAAACTGACTGATCAGAAAGCCCCAGGGGTCCCCTTGTCTCCACCTCTTGAGTGCTGGGATTATAGATGTGCACGACAGTGATGCTTAGAATTTGAACTCAGGTCCTTCAACTCAGCTGGCTGAGCCATCTTCCCAGCTGTGGGAAGCAGTAGTCTCATATTCTCATGAGGGACCTGATCAGATGAAACTGTAGCATCTTCTGTGTGATCTAAAAAGGTAGCAAAGAAGCAGCATGAAACCATTACTTGATTCCACATGAGAGAAATCAAGAGAAAGGCAGGACCATAGCACATGAGAACTCTCTGATATCTCTTTAGTGTTACAGCCAGGAGAGGAGAAATGATTGTCATTAGGCCTGAATTTCATACATCTGTCCCTTACCATTCCCCAGGAAAATCTCCACGCTCCCTCAGGATTAGTACAGATGTACCTTTCTATGCGTTCCCCAGGCTTTGGTGACACTTCCTGCTTACTTCCCCTCTTGCCAGTGTGCTGCAAGTCTTGCAGACGGATGCAGTGCCTTGCTAACCACTGGGCCTTCTGAAGAGCAGGTGGGGACAGATACCAAGGGGAGGAATAAGCAAGTGAGCACAGTGTCTCACTTTAGAACAAAACATTTCACAGCATTAAAATACATGTTTTCCTTCAGGGGAAAGAGTATTGTTTGCTCTCAGGAAATTGGCCCAAATTCCAGGTCTGACTGAGCTACCTACAAGCTGCGTGGCCCTGGATAGATCATCACACTGGATTTGACCAGTTGCATATAAAAGAGGGTACAGGGATTTCACTTCATGCTTCCTTTCAAGCCTAACACTCTGAGACTTTGAGGACAGTCCAGCGTAGGTCTCCTTCCAGAAAAGCTATTTAACAGCAGCTTAGTCCCCACCATCCCCAGAGACGCCACCTCCTCTCCCTCTTCTACATCTTAGCAAATATTAATAGCCAAAGGCATTGCTGCATGCGGTTTTTAATAGAATCCAATTTAAGTCCATTTTAGAGTGGGGCTTTTCATGCTGACTTGGTAATTTGAACTGTGTATGCCTGATGGACAGAGTGCATTTTCCCCCTGCCTCCGCCACCTGCCCTGGACTGCCTGGTGCTGGCTACAGAGGGCAGAGCATCTTAATCAAAGCAACTGCCCCCATCAGTAGTTTGACTGCACAATGGTCACGTGATGGGGGATACCAAGGGCACCAGAAGGAGAGTGGGCAATTTCTATTTCCTAATAGCTTCTTCCTCCTTGCTGCATGGTGGCTGCTTGATCTCTTGGGTGGATTGTCAGGAAAGAAATCTGTGTTGCTCTTTGAATATGACCAGAGGGCAGAGGGTTCTGAAAGTCATCAGTATGCTTCTGTTTCCCACCAGGTGCTGTGGAGATGGCAAGAAGAGGCCGTATGGAGCTTGCTCAGTTTCCTACCGCCCCTCCTAAGAACTTGTCCTATTTGACCAGACTTAGACAAGGGCTTTTCGAGTGCTGAGTGTAAGAATAGGGAGGGCAGAGGTACCCTCACACCATAAATGAGGAAAAGTGAGGCTGAAGAGGTGGGGAAGGAAATGATTGTTTATTCCGTGCTCACTCTGTTGCAGACACTAGCTGGGAGTCAGTTATTTCTTAATCCTTATAACACCTTTCTACGCAGGTTAGGGGAATGGGAGTCAGAAAGTTAAGTCCCTCTGATAAAGCTTCACCTGTCCACTGTAAGACATCAAATGGTTTGGAGTGATGGAAGCAATGCAATGAATCCGTTGGTCTCTAGGAGTGCTGGCCCCGAAACGTGCCTGGTCATCAGAACTTTCTAAGCACACTAATGTCTTGGGCTTTAACCCTATACGTCTGATTCATTGGGTCTGAGGCTGAACCCGGGAGCATGTACTTTCAAAAAGCTCAAATGAGGATGATGATGTTTGGGAAAGCAAGGGCTGGAGCATGTGGCTTCCCTGCCAACCCAAGTCTTACAGGAAGTTCTCATTTCTCAGAAGCACAGATCTAGTCCAGCCCTGTATTATGCCACAAGCAAAACCTGCCACCAAATTCACTGTTTATCCATTGCAGGGCCTCTGCTCGGCAGCTTCCAAACATCTACAATGTCAGATATTCTGGCTGCAAGGAAACCTGAGCGCCTGCTTTGGGGAACAGACACCCAGGCAAGGAGAGAGGTAAGTGTAAAGAGGACATTCTGACCATGTGTGGCAGATACTGGGCAGAGGTAGGGAGGCTTTGCTCTAGGAACACGGACTAAGATTTGGAGAGTGACCCTGGGTCAGCGCTCAAAAGGGTTACAAGGCAAAGATGGGGTGAAGTGTGAGGAATGTCCAATAAGACACAGGGACCAGTATGGAAAAGTCCCTCAGCCCCAGCTCAGTGGCTCAGGACTACATGGCTATGGAATGGAGGATACTTGTAGAGGGTCAGAAGTGAGCTTGCTAACGTTACAGCGAGACAGTACAGGAGAGACCTGGAGTGTTATGTGAAGGGGTTTGATTTTATCTTAGGAGTGATGAGAAGTGACAAAGCATCTTGAAGCTGTAGAAGCACCTGCTCTGATTGCCTCTTAGACACGAGGGTCTAAGATGTAGGCAGGAAAAGCTAGCAACATAGGACAGACTGATTGCAGAATTAGGAATTTATGTATGTCAAAAAGCACCGTAAATGAAAGCCAAGCACTTGGAAAGCAGATCAGCAGCATTTCTTGACAAAAATAATATTCTTAAAGTTATAACAGATAATAAACATAGATAAAGCTGAACATACCAATATCAAATGAATAGAAAATTTCACAAGGAAAGAAATACAAAGGGTCAATAAGCATATGAAAATGTTACTCACCGATAATCAAAGAAAGTTAAAGCAATCAGTTGAAATACCATTGACATACTGTCATTTGCCTATCAAACTGGCAAAGATGTGGAAAGTGTTAATACCTAGTTCTTATTCAGGCCCAGAGAGCAGGGCACTCTGGGGGCTGCAAACAGGACCATGTTTTGGTACAAACTTTCTACAAGGCATTGGTAACATGTATCAAAATCCTTGAAAATAGCCAAGCAATTTCCTTCTTGGATTATATCCTAAGGAACTCATCATAGACATGTGCAAAATTTAGCAACAAGAATGTCAGTTACAACATTATTTACAATAAAGATTGGGACCAAGTGAAATCATCTGTATCAGTGGAGAGGTTACAAAATGAAGATCCACCCACATCGTGAAGATGCTAGCATAAAAATCCAAAAGACATGCTGAAATGCCCATGATGTGTTACATAAAGCAACAGAGTATGCTTGTGAGTAATAAAAGCATATATTTACATATCTTTGAAAAAAATGTGTATCTCTAGTAGGGTATACAAGGAACCAGAAGGAAACAAGCTGCGATCAGACAAGGGAGAAAGAGTTACTTCCAACTACAGAGTTTGTATACTACTTGAATTTTGTATATCTGTTCATATATTGCATATTCTAAAATATAAATACACATTTGAAAAGTAAGTTATTAAAGAGTATATACAGCATGATCCAGTTTTCTTCATTTAAGAAAAAACAAACAAAATCTGGTGAGAGTGCACGTACACGTTTATCCCCAGGAAAACGAAGCATGTGGCAAGAGGGTAAAGATGTGGTTGTGTGATGGACTGAGATTCATCCTTAACTTTCCTTACATGTTTTACAATACACATGGGAGGGTTTTGTAACGCAACAAAAAGTCTAAGTTTTATGCCAAGGGTCTCTCACGAAAGTCCAGGCAGGTGACAGCGCCAGTCAGGTTCACGATGAGTGCTGTGTGAACAGTTCAACAGTGACAGCCACCAAGCCTGTAGAGTACAGTCCTTGGTTTCAGGAGATAGGGAAAAAGGAAGAGTAAACAGCCCTCTGAAGACTATGCTGACAAATGCACAGTGCCACGCCTATGGGTTAACTAATACCCCAGGCAGCTTCTGGGTGGGGGGGGGGCATCACTTAAGTCTGGGTGACAGTGGATGGAGCTCCCATGTGCATATGTATCAGAGTCCCTGGATAAGAGGATGGCTATAAACTTGTCCTCACCTCGTTGTGCCTTCCAAGTATTCTCTCTCTCTCTCTCTCTCTCTCTCTCTCTCTCTCTCTCTCTCTCTCTCTCTGTGTGTGTGTGTGTGTGTGTTGGATGGACAATGATTTTAACCCTATGAGTATAGCCTCCACCCAATGCACTCATTCAACCACGCCTTTTCTCTTGCCCCTTTGTTGAGTATATGTACCTACATCATTCCTAATGCGTTGAAGAACAAAGGGAGTTCCTGGCAGCTTGAACTCAGGCTGTAGACTACCTGTGACCTCATTTCAGTTCTAATAGTTTGTCAGCTTACAAACTCTGTGCTTGGGGATGGCATTGGTGGCTAAGGGGATGGACATAGGCATATGCCAGGGCTGAGGAGAGTTTTGGGTTGGGTCATGTGAAGTCATTTTGGAGGAGGAAGACAGGATACAGTTAAAGTCAGGGATAGAAGCAGGGAATGTGGTACTTGGGATGGCTTTTTCCTTTTCTTCTTCTCCAGAGTCCCCGTGGACTTCTGGATATTTCTAGCACCCTCCTGCAGCCCCCAGTGAAAGCATTTGGGGAAGCTGTGTGGATAAAAGCTGTGCTGTTGGCTTTCTGGGCCCCTCAGCAGTGATTGGGTCTGGCAGCAGCAAAGCCACCACCTAAGCAAGTAACCCATAATTCATGTCCTGTTTCTCTTCAGTCTTTGTTATGACTGGGATCCTTTCCCACTGCTGGCCATACAGTGAGGGATGCCAGGTGGGTTGTTGAGATTCATGCTGCCCCATCAGCAAATAGAAGGATCAGTACAGAAATGCAACTGCTGGGTCTCAGTTGACTTCTCCTGGCTGGCCATTGCTCAAGCCACGAGGGCTTCTGGCTTCTGGTCTCTTTCTGTCTTGTGTATGTAACTATAAGGCGTGCAGGACACTGATGTGTTGAACATTTTCCAACTTAATGCGAATTTTTCTGCTCAAATAGTTATTACAGAGAGGCAAGTAAGCATAGGATAGTTAGTAGCCAGAGCTCTGGAGTCAGACAGCTCTGGTTCAATCCTAGCCATGTCCTGTAAGGCCATGCAACCTCAAAAAAGTAAATTTTTCTGGCTTTCTGTTTTCTTCTCCGTCACCTGGGAATAATATCTCACAGAGTGACTATATGAAAGAAACGAGATTGTCCATGTAAAGATCTGAAGATAGAGCATTTAATAAATCCTAACTATTAACATTATTGCATCTGTATATATTTTAATTTTATACAACAGTGTCTCACTAAGTCACACGAAAAATACATGAAAGTGCCTTGAAAATGTTTAAGCATCCTATACATTAGTGGTGTCATTGGTAATAATCTCATATGGATTTCTCAGCTTTCCTGTTTCTGTGAAGGCTGGGACTACATCCTATACTACACTGGGGGCGGGGACTGTAAGCCCCCAGGAGATGTTTCTACACGGCATAGCATAAAAGCATATGCGAGACCAGGCTGGGACCCAATTAGTTTAAGGCAGAAGAGTCAGTCTGCAGTCAAAATGTATCCATTCAACAAAAATTTGGTATGTGCTAGGTAACGAGTTCAGGTAATGTTGTCACAAAAGGGGTCTGGACAAATTCTCACAAAGCCAGGTCCTGGAGCAGTCTCCACAATCCCAGCCTATTCCTAATAGCACAAAGGCTGTGGCCAACACGACGCTTAGTCCTGGACTAACAGTCATTGGATTTAGGGGAAGCTGTAGGGAAGAGCAGTGAGGGAGTGGACCATGTTCAACAGAAATGACAGGAACTGATGCCTGGGAACTCGTGTTTATTTACACTGATTAGCCCAGTCCCTCAGCCCACCCAAGGCTCTTTCTTTCCCCTCCACGTCATCTTTCCCTGCTCGTCACCTACACTGTCTGCTCTGCCCCCAACATTTGGCCCCTGTCACCCTGCTCTTCTGCTGTCACAGCTGCCTGCTGGCTGGGAGGCGGGGGAATGGTATGTGTGGTCACCAGAGGGCACGGAGAGTGGGTCGTAATGGTATGTGAATCTTGGCAAGGATCTGACCTCCCAATGGGAGAGAATAAAATACAAGCCTGGACAAGTAAGGGGGTGTGGCAAGGGCTCAGGTGACAGAGGGGAAGAAAGGAAATTCACAGTCTCAGCGTTGGAGCAAGCAATGCCTCTCCCATCCATCAGTGCCAGACTTCTTTCAGTTTCCTCAAGGTGCTCTGGTTCATCGAGAAGGTGTAGAGAGTCCAGACTGTCCGATGCTCACACCTGCCAGGCCCAAGCTGAAGCCACAGTGCCATCTGCACCCAATCCATGACACTCTTTTCCAGCTGTGCTGTTTGCCGGCCTGCTAGGGAAGAGGATGAGTCCAAGTTTGGGCCACCCACCAAGGTCCAGGAGTGCTCCTCACCTTTTCACACGAGTAGACTGAGCTGGGGAGCAACAGGAAGGAGGAGTACTTCAGGAAGAACTAGGGAGAGAGGGAAGAGAACCCCCACAGGGACTCTCCACCAAGGGTGCCTGGAAGGCCCTAGTCAGGTATGGGCGCGGCTCGACAGAGGCCTCCCGTCACATGGC
Source organism: Phodopus roborovskii (assembly GCF_943737965.1). NCBI lineage: Eukaryota > Metazoa > Chordata > Mammalia > Rodentia > Cricetidae > Phodopus > Phodopus roborovskii. The sequence goes on along the minus strand of NW_026126515.1, from coordinate 3,396,370 downwards.
TTCTTTCTCTCTTTGGGAACATCTGCTGAGTTTCATCTCCGTCAGCTGGATGTACCGAATCACATTGGTGTCTGTGGGGAGAGAAAACACGCCCAGGGATTATTCCACGTGGATTATGGTGCTTATCTTCAAAGAAGGGGGCAAGACCCGGGCCTAAAGCTTGGTGACCGACTAGATTCATTCCGCCAAGGTCCCTTGTCCTACGTGGTAGCCAGATGCCAGCCTTTTCCTCACTGCTTCTCCCTAGCAAATGTGACCAGCCTACTGTGGCCTGGCAGGCAAGAAGTGACCTCAATCATTCCTGTCAGCACAGTTAGTGAGCTGAGGCTCTGCTTGGTATTAACGCTCAGGCAAGCCACCAATTTCTCTACCCTTGGGTCTCATTTGCAAGAAACAACATTCATTTTTCATATTTACTCTTTGTGGGTTTTCTTTTTGTTGTTGTTGTTGTTAAAACAATGCTGCTTACAGCCAGGTGTAGTGGCACATGCCTGTAAATCCCAGCACCTGGGCTACATAAAACCCTATCTCACAAACCTAAGCAAACCAAACATTTTTAGTGGAGGGTGTTGCCCAGGTTGGAATCAACCGATATTCTTGCCTCAGATTCCCAGGCACCTGGGACTGGAGGTGGACACGCGGTTCCTGGTTGTGCTAAGCTTATAGCCTTCATTATCTCATCTAGTTCTTATTGCAACCTGCAAGGTATGTATCTCAACTCTCACTATGGCAAAAGGAAGATTGCTACCTGAAAAAAAATTGAGATGCTCAGGGAGCCAGACATTGTGGCACACCCTTTTAACACTATCCCTTGAGAGGCAGAAACAGGCAGATAGATCTCTGTGAGTTCGAAGCCAGTCTGGTCTACATAGTGAGTTTCAGGACATCCAGGGCTATGTGGATAGACTCTGTAGGAAAAAAAAAAAAAAAAGCTCAAGAAGACAGGTAGACACATAGTGATTGGCATGTCTGTCAAAGCCTGATTCTCCTGGGGGTTAGACTTTCTCATACAGTTGCTGAGAGGGCCAGAAGAGGGAGGTCAAAAAGTGCTTAACATAGCGATCAATGAACATTAGTTGGATGTGTTGTTTTACTTAACTTAGGAGCTTAAAATGACTTTGCATTCTTATTTTTGTCTTTGTAAGCACAGCTAGCTAAAAACTTCTCAACTGAAGCATTTTCTCCTAGTTCCAGTCCTTAAATTGAGTGGTGTATGGCATGCTAGAATCCTTTAGTTCTGCACTTACCACAACATATGGACCACACTGCTGTCTGAGATACCTACACGTGGAAGTAAAAAACGATACAGCATCATGCTTGAAAGCTCCAAGCATAGCATCCTGTGCACGCATATAGCAGGTGCTCAAGAAAACTCTGTTGGAAGAGTTTACTTTAGTTTCAAAGTTGCGTGCAGTATAGTTGGCAGACCACACTTTATATATAGAAAACAAACAAGGCATATGTAAAAAATAGAGAGGTATTCTTTAAGAAGACAAAGAAGGAACAAGCTTGGATGTTTGAAACTTCAGAAGTTCTGGAAGATGTGGATTGGAGGAAATCTTGTTATCTTAAGGAATCAGCCATGTGAACAATAGCAATAAGCCCAAGCCATCACCCGCAGTTCACTTCGTCCGAGAGGCTTTCTGACTGCCTGTTCTAAAGCAGAATTCCCTTTGCTCTGCGTTATTTCCTTAAAGCATTTTCTACTGCTAAATAATGCACATTGTCTGTGTGCTTCCCCCATTATAATGAACATTCCTTGTTGGGTGTGGTGACACACACTTTTCATCTCAGCACTTGTAAGGTGGAGGCAGGAGGATGGGGAGTTTGGGTACAGTCTGGTTGACACAGCAAGACCATGTCTCAAAATAAACAAAAACAACAAACAAACAAACAACAACAACAACAGCAAAAACCAAAACACAAACAAATAACTTTCCCTTGTGTTGTTCAGTCTGGGCTGAACTACTGGGCTTACACAGTCCTCTTGTCACAGCTTCCTGGGTGCTAGGACTTCTTTGTTCACTGCTAATGTACTCACCACCTAGAATAAATAGTTCTTGGCCCATTGCACTACCTTGACAAATACCCAGGGGATGAATGAATGATGGGAGAGCTAATGATGGGAGAGAAGTTGGTGTTTACTTCCTGGAAGATGCTGTGCTCAGCATCAAGTTTCTATTCATATCTGTGGTGTTAATCAACTGTGGGCTCATGGGAAAGGGGTGATACCTTCTTATCTACATAGTACAAATTATACTACATAATAAGAACTCTGAATCTATTTATTGAATGAGTGAAGAGACCTAGGTTTGAGTTGGGAAAGGAAAAACCCAATCCTATGGCGTATCTGAAGAGAAGAGGTGCCCAGGGTCCCTGGGATCCAGACCCCAGGTAAAAGTGTGGACCATGTGGTCTCCTCATTCCAGGTCTTACCTATACCTAAGCCCTTGTTTTCTACTATTAGGCCCACCTTGCCCTGCCAGCCACCGACGCCATCTTCTACAATGAGCAGACCCTAGGTATTGTCAGAGGTGTCTGCGACGAGAAGGCAGGGATGGCTATCTCACCTGTTGGTTGTCGGGTCCTTGCTTCTTTTAGGTAGTAAAGAGCTTTGTCATAGTCCCCAAGATGATAGAAGGCCACACCAGACCTGTAAAGGGCCTTGAAGTTCTCTCCTTCCTTCTTCAGGACCTTCAGGCAATACTCCTTGACTCGCTCATAATTTACCAGCTCAGCCTGGAGCAGGCAGGCTGTAGAAGAAGAAAAAATAAAGAGAAAATGCCATCACCAAAACTGGTAGGCTCTGAATAGCTCCTGCTAGGCTAGCTTGTGGTCCACAGCCTTCATGGGTTTCAGGATAGCTATGAGTGCAGCCCAACCTATCTGTAGATGACAACATCATCATGTTACAGTGCTAGACCCTCCTGCCTCACTCTTTCTGTAATTCAAGAATCAATGGTTATAGGACCAGTTTCATCACCATTAAGTCACATAACTAAACATGTTATGTAGCCTTATATCAGGGGTCAAATTATGTCTCCCCTAAAAGATGCATGGGTACTATCAACTGTTAGTACCTGAGAACATGACCTTAATCGGAGACGGGATCTCTATAGAGGTAATCATGTTAAAAGCATGTCATTAGAGTTGGCTCAAATCGTGTGACTGATTTCCTGATAAAATGGAACAGACTGTCGCTCACAACCTTCCAAAGGACCCAACCCACCGACACCTTGATTTTGGATTACTAGCCTCTAGTGTGTCACACATATGTCATCTAGTGGGACTTTGTTACAGAAGCCCAAAAAAGAAGCTATCAAAGGCAATAGTAATAAGACTAGCTAGTACTTGTTGACTGTCTGCCTTGTACCAGAGACATGTCTTACCATTTTATATGCATTTATCTGATACAATCCTCAGAATATTATGGTGTAGGTACTATTATTAATCTGTTTTACAGATAAGGAAATTGAGCCTTTAAGAATGTAAGAATGGGGGGCTGGAGAGATGGCTCAGAGGTTAAGAGCACTGGCTGTTCTACCAGAGGACCTTGAGTTCAATTCCCAGCAACCACATGGTGGCTCACAACCATCTATAATGAGATCTGGTGCCCTCTTCTGATGTACAAGCATGCATAAAGATAATTGTATACATCACAAATAAATAAAATCTTTAAAAAAAAAAGAATGTAAGAATGTTCTTGAGAGTATACAACGTGCAAAAGGCAAGGATAGGTTTAAACTAATGGCTGGCTCCATGGCCTAGACTCTTCCTTATCAGGTTGTTGGGTATGGGGTACAAAATAAGGACCATAAAGTATGTGGCTTGGCATGAAAGGAGCATTCAAACGATGTTACTATCACTCTGTTTAGCTTGTACCAGGGCCATGTAGCCTGACCTCTGTCAAGACAAGTCATTGCTTTCTCCTTCCTTCGTTCTCACTTGTGTTCCTGAGAGGGAGAGCCCTCTGATGGGCTAGTGACCAGCTCATACAGGACCTGCTCTGGACATGGGGCCATAGGTGTTCCAGGCAGGAGGAAGCTAAAGGTGGTGGGTGCTCATTCTGTAATTAGCCACATTTGAATAAAGCATCTTCCCTTGAAGGATTTTCTCATTGGTCTGAGCCACAGGGCTGGGACAGAATGAAAATGTTCCTGGAGGAGGTTGAGCCATCTCAGGGCCCTGGGCACTTCACTGGGAGCATGCTGAGACACTTCCACCATATTTAGTAAGTACTGACTAGCAAAGAGGTTCATTGTACACACTGGAAGGGCTGCAGATAGGGGAAGGTGGGAAGGTGCTTGCCTGTTTCAACAAATCAAACCAAAACAAAGACACTGGGCCACCCATGGCCAGCCTGGGTAGGGAGCAGGAAGGGCTGCTAGCTGATGTGTGGCTGTCTCCCAGTGTTCAGATTAGAAGAGTTGTCACAACACAGGGTCTCACTGTGTGTTCCTGGGTGGCCTAGAACTCTCTATGTAGACTAGGCTGGCCTCAAACACACAGTCTACCCACCTCTGCCTCTTGGGTGTATTAGATTCATGTGCCACCACACCCAACTATAATCTTAAGAGTTCTAATTTCCCTGTTTCTATCCCCCAGTATCTTCCATCACACATTCTGAACCCAAAACCATCCTTTTACATACTAACAAGTGAACCACACAAACTCTCAACCAGAAGACATGAGAACCAGGAAATGAATGCGATCTAGCAACTAACTCACCAGGTTTTCCTAGCTGTTAGGCAGAAAGCCAAAAGCTGGTCAGCAGGGGCAACAGGCTCACCCTCAGGGTGACTGTTTAGACAGTCACAAGCTGTTGGTATATCAGAGGCTCCTTTGCCATGAGCTGATGGCATAATCTCCCCTCCACCTTCAGAGGTCCTGGACTCCTCTGTCCCTTACCCTGTCCCAGGCTATGCTGACAGGGTGAACCTTTGAAAGGGGGTTCGTGGATGTGATCCCACTGACAGCTACCTGTGTGGGATGCGGCTCCTTTATCTGCTCTTGAAGCAGAAGGGTTTCCCTTGCGTAGCTTCCTTGAGCCATGTCTGATGCCTTCTCTGACCGGGCACAGTGCCTTTTTGCAATCTCACCCTCTGTCTCTAAACATACACTTCTGTTTACTGGCCTGAGAAGTCTAGGAGGAACCATTTCTTCTTTAAAAAAAAAAAGTAGTGTTTTTGGATGCCTAAAGCAGCAGAGAAAGGAAGCAGGAGACTGGGAATAGGAAAGCCCCCACCCTCTCTCAGCCTCTAAAGGGGAAAAGCAAATACAGTGGTCTACTTTGGTTCTCAGCTCACAAAACTGTTTCTAATTCCCTTGTAAGCAATCCCATGGGAACTGGGGCACCTGGCTGTGGACTGGGTTTCAGGCCTGAGAGGCGGCAGGGTCAGGCTGGTTACAGGAACCCCTGCTCACACTGGAGGCGGCACCCAGGGAGACTGAGAAAGGCTGAAACAGAAGGTGGAACGTGGAATCCAGATAAGGAGCCAGGGTGCCACGCCAGCGTTTGAAAGAGGATGCAGGTGGAGAGGGTAAGAGACCTGAGCCATACTTGCCGGTGATATAGAGGCACCCCTGTGCTTGGGCACATGTAATAAATCTACAATAAGACAAGACATTTGTAGGCAGCTCTGAGTGTTGAAGAACTTAAGAATAAGGTGACACTCTGATTCCAACCATTCAACTTTTTTGTGTAGGCTGGGAGTTTGCAAGGGAACCCTCTTCATAGTAAGGGTGTGTGTGTGTGTGTGTGTGTGTGTGTGTGTGTGTGTGTGTGTGTGTATGTAAGAGGGTGTGGTAAATAGTATATAGACACACATGTGTGTAGATATAAGCACCTGTATGTGTGCGTGCAGAAGGCAGAAGATGTATCCTGCCATAGTCTGGAACTTGCCATCTTATTCCCTAGATATAGGATTTCTTACTGAACCCGAAGCTGGGCTGGTGACCAGCAAACCCTAGAAGTCTTCTTGTCTGTCACATCCTTCTATGTGCTATGGTTACAGATGTGCATATGAGCACCCCTGGCTTTATGTGGGTTCTGAGATCTGAACTCGGGTCCTCACACTTGCACAGTACTCTCCTACACTGAGCCATCTCCCTCTCCTTACAGCAATGCATCCCTTGGCTCACTGTGCCAGAGCTGAGCTCAGTACTTCACACACACTATGCATGTCATTAAATCTGCACAACTCCATGGAACACATTCTATTTTTATAGTTCTTCATAAATGATGAAGTTGGGGGTTAGAGAAATTAAGCAACTTGCTGAAGGTCACTCAACTAGAGGGGGATATCAGACCATTTCTGCCACACTCCAAAGAGTGTGCCAGAATATTGGGACATCTGCATTTGAGGCCCTCAGAAACCTATACCACTCCTGGGAAGAAAGAACACCTTGCAAGCTACTGTATCTAAGAGCAACAGATAAGAGTGTGCTTTGTAGAACGTGGACAGTGGGTGGGGGTGGGGATGGGTCAATGCATTCTCCACTTCGGGCATTTTTAACCTGTGGCTGACAGGCCATATGTGTCCCTGGCTAGCTATGGCTGTGCCCCAACACATTTATAGATGACAGTGGCATATTACGGTGTCAAATTTTGAGTTCCCCGGTCCATTTTCAGGGGCTGAGATACTGCTAAGAAGGCAGGTGTTACATCATAAGGGAAAGGGCAGAATGGAAACACCAATGGATGATGGAAGGGGCCTCCACCCAACCTCAAGCACCAGGGAAGGCCTTCCTGGAAGAGTGACCTTTAAGTTGGAAGTGAAAGAGCGGGAGCTTCTAACCCCACCATTATGAGCTTTGGGGGCCAGATAACTTTTTGTTACAGGATAAAGTCTTGGACATTGTGGAATGGTTGGCATGCCTGTCTTCTCTTCACCAGGCACTAATTTTAACAATTGACAAATACCCCTAGACATTGCTAAATGTCCCCTGGAGGAGGGAAAAAAAAATCACAATTGTTTGAGTATGACTGGTCTAAGAGAAACTAAGAAAACTTTCTAGGCAGCTAGGAAGAGAAAGGGAGAAATGGGGGAGGGAGAGATAGACACACATTGAGAGGGAACACACATGCACACTGGCTGAGCCTATCTGAGGGACTCCAAGAAGCCACATCAGGCTGGAGCAGAGAGTCCAATGGGGAGCCTGAGAGAGAAATGAAGCGGCAAAAGCAAGAAACCAGGACACCCAGACCTTCTTTTCCATTGTGGGGTAGTGTGGATTTTCAGGGTATTCATTTAAAATGGAAACGGGCAGGCAGGAGGCCTGGGTCAATGCATGACATCCGGTGGGTGGAACTAGCTAGCGCAGGGAAACCTTGTTGTGTTTGTCCTGCGGTTCCTCTGCAAGTTTGGGCCACAAGGAAATTTCTGCTGAGGAAAGTAGCCTCTTGCTCTGCTGTGATCTGCTGTCTGTTTAAATTAAAGTTGAATTGTGCCATGTGGCATAGACCACTAATCCCTAGACTAGCCTGCCTTTGCCTCTGACCAACAGGACAAAAATCATTTTCTTTGTAGGCCTTGACTTCCTATCTGCTAAAAAGGGAGCCTACACTGTATTAAATAGTCTCTACCATCCTTTTAGATCTAGCAGCCTGTGTGTGATGGGGGAGGGGACATTGGTCTCTTCATGGAAGAATACAATTGTTCATCTGGACCCTTGTCAAAAGGAATTCCATCTTTCCTGTTGAGTGAGATATTTTCTTTAGGGGATTATGGTCAGCATAAGAAGGCAATGGTCAAGAGGTGAGATGACTTATCACCCCTATCCCTGGGTGTGTGTGTGTGTGTGTGTGTGTGTGTAAACCAGAGGAGAGCTTGAAGTGGCCTTCCAAGGCAAGGCCTCAGGGAAGGCTATTTCTTGAAGCAAAGCTGTTAAACCAAGTGTTAAATCAAGAAGACAAACCATCTGTCTGTGTATCCATCCACCCACCTACACATCCACCCATCAGTCTGTCATCTATCTATCTATCTATCTATCTATCTATCTATCTATCTTTTTTTAAATTCTTAAAGTACTAGGAGTCAAATCCAAAGCCTTGGACATACTAGGCAAGCACTCTGCTACTGAACTATATCCTTGACCCAGGAAGTCATGGACTAACTATAGACAAAGTTTGTTTCTGGGAACAGCACAGTAGTTATTCAGTGGCAAGAGCTGCATGATGGGAGACATGTCTGCACTGGACACATAATGATGGGCCCAAGCTCTGCAACAACCAACTCTAAGAGCCTTCTTGGAAACACATCACTAGCTTTCTGATTTCTAAGTCTCCTAAGAAGTCTGAATGAACACACCTAGCCTAGAGATGGTTATGCAACAGAGAATAAGGAGGTAAGAAAAGTCTTACCCATGTTGAGACAAACCAGAAGGGACACTCTGTCGAGTCTAATTGGTGATGCTAGCAGTAGCTGGTGTGATCTACAGGCTGCATTTGGAGTCTGTAAACTTCCAAACACTCCAATCACAGATTCCTCTGCACTACTACATGGGTGGTTGGGGTATGATTTTTTGAAAAGAGCTGGCACACTATTTTAGCTCCAGGAAGACCGCTATGGTCATAAAAATTAGAGAACAAGTGACTTAAAGAGCTTCAAGTGCCCCCCATCCCCAGGAAACCTTAGGTTTTACCTTCCCTCAAACAACCATACTGAGGCCGCAGGCTACAGCCTAGAGGAGCTTCTCACTCTGGTACCTGTTTTGTTTTTCCAGGTGCATTAGGGGCATAGTGACTACCTGGGCAAGATGCCACCAACTGGCTAGAGATGAAGAGAAATCAAATGAGAGGAAGAACAAGTTCATGCAGACCTGACTCTTTCCTTATGGCTGACTCACCCATGTGCCCTTAGCTGAAACACAGAAGGGAAGCAGGGACTGGGTGGAAAGGAGAGCTCCTGGGGTTGGGAGGGAAAAGGAACCCATTCTACAAAGCTTCTTCACTACCCTGAGTTGTTTCATGTCGTCCTCAGAAGACATGTAAGAATTCTAATCCTCAATTCCTGCAGTGATCTTGATTAAAAGTGCTGGTTTAATCAAGAGAAGATCATTGGAGACCATTACAGAAATTCAGAGAACAACTGAATGTTGTAGTGTGGTCTCAGCTCCAGCTGACACATCTACAACTCAAGCCCTATCCCTAAGGCTCAGGGAACCATCAAGGAAGGAAGGGCAGAGAGATTCTAAGAGCCAGAGGACCAGGAAGTCTACTGGAAGAGTGTGTCTTGATATAACCGGGAAGGTACATACATGAACTCTCAACATTATGGCTGCCTAAACAAGCTCTAAAGAATTCTAACACTAGCTAACATCTCAACATGAATGGGGGAAACCTCAAGGGTCTACCCCTAGGTGAAAAGTGATGAGCAACTAAGGACTGCTGTTCAGACAGGGAGATTCAGTCATCCCCAGGGATGAGCCACTAATTGGCTATTAAGCAGTGAGCTCTTAAGAAAAACATGGACATACAAGTAACACTAAGTAGACTCAGCAGGTTGTCTCTATATACTTATTCACATACATGCATATCAATACTAATTTTAAAAAAGAGGCCATGAATTTGAGGAAAGGCATAAGAGAAGTTAGAGGAAAGAGAGGGAGGGAAAATAATGTAATATTAATAATATTTTTAAAAAGGAGGGTGTTGGAGTAGGCCTCAATCCAAATGTCTTTATAAAAAAAGGAAACATGGACAGGCACTGAGACATAAATAGAGAAAGGCCACAGAAAGTGACCCAGTGCTGCCCGAGGCTTCCAAGTATTTGGATAAATATTCTTTCTCAACTTTCAGAAGGAACTATCCCTACTGACCCCCTGACCTCAAACCCTCAGGCTCCAGAGTGGTGTGGTAAGCAGTTTCCTTGACTTTAAGGCCTCCAAGTCAAGGCAATTCATTAGAGTCCTAGGAAACCAATGCACCTTCCTTGCTGCTCCTCTAGCCCAAGAGCACCCTTTACATGCTTGGGGAGGAAAGGTCTTTCCAATTTGCCAAAACTTAAAGTTATTTCAAGGACCATTGTACTTAATGCACAGTCGGAAAGTGGGATGAGTGAAGGATCCAGACAGGCGACATTCGGAGTATTTAATGACCGAGATAAGATTACAGCCACTCTGGGGCACGCTGGCTGAGTATCACCTGTGTTCAACAGGATAGTGGAGCCTGTGAGTGCGTTTGTGACAAAATGACACCATTGGTATGTGTATATGTATGTCATAGTGCCGAGATAAACACTGATTTTCATCAACATTGTTTCATAAGGAAGCCACTCACAAACATGGTCTAGCCAGCAATGCACACGTGGATAGCTGAAAATTTCCATCTTGAGTGTCATCCCATGCCACCCGCCTCCAAAGTTGTAATTGTGCATTCTTGAGAATAGGTCAGGAAGCCCAATTTTATCTTTCCACAAACGTGTTGATCTTCTCTTCTGCATATACAAATGTTCTACTCAGTTTTGATTTCTTGCTTTTGTTTTGAAATCTGGTATGTACAGAGTCCCACTTACCCCAGCTACTCCCCAAATTGAGTCTGGAGGCTTGGTTTACTTACCAGCTTCTTCCCTAGAGGTGTATTTTCCACATTGGGTTTTAAAAGAAGTTGAGAAGCCAGGAAGGGAAGGGTGGGGAGTGGGAAAGAGAGTTCTGGGCCTATTTTCTCTTTTATAGATCAGCCTGAGGCAACCTCAGACTCTACAGCTGGCCCTCAGTCCCTTTCCTTGTCATAACTGAATTCTACAGCCCAGCTGGCTAACAGCTTTATGGCTGGAGTAAGCAAAGGACCACAAATCATTGGACTGCCCTGGACCTCCCTGCAGCCCAAGAGCTAGGAGCCTAAACAGCTGTGGCAACAAAAACAAATTTCACTAGGTTGGTCCCCAGTTCTGTAAGGCCCAAGAGAGCCAATGAAGGCAGAGAACCATTTTTGCAGCAGACAAATCGCTGTTAGCATATCAAAGCAGACACTGGAGGCCAGGCTCCCCCTCATTTCCTCACCCCAACCAGTAACAAGGCTCTCTTGGCTGTCATGTCTCACCTGTATCCCCCCCAAACTTCTCCAGCTCATGGGCTGAGCTTTCCTTGCTCCAGCTGCCCTTCTATAATTCAGCTGCATCTGACTCCTCTCCCTCCCCCTCCCCTCCCCTGCCCCCTCCTCATGCGGTTCAGGGTCATGTCCATTGAAGACTCTCCCAGATGTCCCCACTTCTGACTATACTTTCCGTGTGTGTGTGTGTGTGTGTGTGTGTGTGTGTGTGTGTGTGTGTGTGTGTGTGTGTGTGTGTATTCTGTCATACCTAGGAACAGTCATGTCCTTTCCTTTTTCTTTTCCTTTCTTCTTCTTTTCTTTTTTCATTCAGTTGCCAGATCCGTTTTGTAGCCTCTGAGTCAGTGGCTACAATGTCTCCAGCATGATTCATTCTGTGCTCTGGGCTAAAACACCTCATCTCCTAGCATCTCAGTGTTGAAAAATGGTAAATACGGAGGTAGTTGTGGTTGCTAGCTGCTTTCCTTGTAGGCTTCTTAACAGGGTGGAAAAATGTCACTCAAGTGCAAGCTCTGAAATCTAGAGAAACTCATGGTCTTGAGAGTGTGTCTCCTAAAATCACCCATAGAGGTTTGTTTGATGCTGGGAATCCCTGTACCATAAGTCGGCAGACTCAGGACTCCAAGGGTTATAGGGATGTTTTGCATGGTCGCCCCTCCCCATTCTAGCACTTGAGAGCTGTACTTCTCTTTTGACATTGATTTTTCCCCCCAGTACTGGAAACTGAACCTCACACATGCTAAGAAAATACTCTACTATTGAGCCATATGTCTACCCCTTTCATTTATTGATTTTTTTATGGAGTTCATACAATGTATTTTGGTAATAGCCACCCCGATTCCCCAAACTCATCCCATATCTATACCCTCTTCCCTACCCACCCATTTTTGTGTCATTTTTTTTAATCCATCAAGGACAATTTGTGCTGCCTATATACTGTAGGATATGTGGCCTGCCACTCTCATGTGGTCAATCTACTAGGGGCCACACCCTTAAAGAAAACTGGCTCCCACCCCCACCCCGATAGCTATCATTTCCCAATAGCTTCCCAGCTAGGGGGAGGACTTATGTGCTGGAGTTGTATCCAGCTTGAATTTGAATAGGTCTTGTGCGCGCTCTCATAACCATGGTGAGCTCATATGTGCAGCTGCCCTGATGCGTCTGGAAGCATGGTTTCCTTGGGGTCACCCACCACCTCCAGCTTTTACCATCCTTCTGCCCCCTCTCTTCCACAATGATCCCTGAGCCCTGAGAGGAGGGGTTATAGATGTCCTGTTTAGGGCTGAATATTCCTCAGTATTTCATTCTCTGCACCTAGACCAGTCATAAGTCTGCCTTTTCTCATCACCGCCTGCTACATGAAGAAACTTCACTGTTGAGATTTGCACCAATCTATGGGTATAATGATAAATCATTTGGAGTTGGCTTAATACTATGTCAGCTTTGTAGAATAATAGTGGTAGATTCTCCCCCAGGGCCTAGGACATATTTAGTCACAGGTTCTTGGCCCACATTAAATTGCCAGGCATGGGTTTCATCTTGTAGAGTAAGCTTTTAGTCAAACCAGAAAATGGTTGGTTACTCCCATGGTATTCCTGCCACTGTTGAGCCAGTGGGCATGTCTTGCCAGGCTGGTGATTATTGTAGCTTTCAGGGTTCACATCTGGGTGAGACTGATGATTATTCTTCTGGTAATGTGCGTAGCACCTTCAAAGAACTGTAAAAACTAGCCAGCAGGTATGAATTTTGCAGGTGAGTACCAGTTTGACTTCTCCATGTTCCATGACTCAAGCATGTGATGGCTTCAGTAACAAAGTCTTAATGGCAAAGTTCTGGAGGATGTCAACCAAGAGTGATGACAATTGCCTGTACTGTTTGGGGGGCATTTAGGACCCCATTGGCCAACGACTTCAAAGGATGTAACTCTATTCCTGGCCTTGTTAGCCTGTGGTATCTAGTAGGGGAATTGTTGCCCTGTTATAGGGTAACTCCAATTAAACATTTTGTATATGTATGTGTTTTAGGAAGCATTTACAGTAGTCAGTTTCCAAGGGACTTTTTTTGATGGGAGATGCCATTATGTATATATGTTTCTCATACTGGTTAATAATAAAGCACTGTTGGCCAATAGAAAAGGAAGATAGGAGGGACTAGGAGACAAGGAGGAAAGAGGAAGTAGGAAGGAGGGGTCAACATGGAGAGTCTGAAGAAAGCAGAATGCCGGCCGGCTCCCCGGTAAGAGAAATACATAGATCAACAGAAATGGGTTAATAATTAAGACAGAGCTAGCCGATAAGAAACTAGTAATGGGCCAACAGATTATATCAAATACAGAGTCTCAGTGTGCGTTATTTGGGGCTGGCGCGGCAGCAGGCAAAACCAGGCGGCGGGCGGAAAAACCCATACTTGTTACACTTTTTTCTTAAGATCTTTGGTGTTATTTATTCCTCCCCACATCCCATCCTCTACTGTGCCCTCCCACCATCCCCTACTCCAATTTAATCCTTCCTGTCCTTTTATTCCTCTTTAACCCTTTATAGCACTAGGTTCTATCTTTTTTTGCTTGAACTATCCTCTCCATGTCTCCGTATATCCTCACCTCTATAGGTATTCCAAATGAAATACACGTATCTGAAGAGTCAAAGCTAACATTCACTATGAAAGAAAACATGCAACATTTGCCTTTCTGGGTCTGGATTACCTTACTCAGAATGATTATTTCCAGCTCCGTCTATTTATTTACCTGTGAATTTCATAATCTGGTTTTTCTTGATAGCTAAAAAATATTCTACTGTATAAATGTACGATGTTTTCATTATTCACTAATTGGTGGATGGACATTCTAGGCTGTTGCCATTTCCTAGATATTGTGACTTGAGCAGCAATGATTATGTATGAGCAGGTATTTCTATAGTAGGATATAGAGTCCTTTAGGTATATTACCAAGAGTGGTTTAACTAGATCATGTAGTAGGTCTACTTGTAGCTTTTTGAGGAACTTCCAATACTGATTTCCATAGAGGCTGCATCAGTTTGCACTGCACGGCAGTGAATAGGTGTTTCCCTTTCTCCACATCCATCCAGCATTTGCTATCGTTATTTTAATCTTTATTGTGAGAATCTTACTAAATTTCCCAGGCTTGCCTTGGACCTGTGATACTTCTGCCTCAGCCTCCTTAATAACTGAGTCACTAATCCGTGTTTCTTTTCTTTTTCAAAAAAGATTTGTGTGTGTGTGTGTGTGAGAGAGAGAGAGAGAGAGAGAAAGAGAGAGAGGGAGGGAGGGAGAGAGAGAGAGAGAGAGTGTGTGTGTGTGTGTGTGTGTGTGTGTGTGTGTGTGCAGGCACCTATGGAGGCCAGAAAGGGGCATTGGATCACATAGATGGGGGACTATAAGCAGTTGTGAGTCAGCTACATTGGTGCAGGAAACTAACTAAACTAAGGTTCTCTGGAAGAGTGGAAAGAGCTTAAGAAGCATGCAGCTCTTAAGCCCAGGACAGTGATTAGATGCTCCAGGACTAGTCAAAGGACAGAGGTATCAGATGGCCAAGCTGGAGCTGGGAAATCTGCATGTGTAGACAAACAATTGTTCTCAGACAGAGTGTCAAATCATGGTATCCTAGTTACTTTTCTTGGTGACTTGAGATTTCTTGTTGGAGAGAAGGAACCTGGGCAAGGGACAAAGAAGGGGCTGGACATGGTGCTGCATGGTGAAATCAGAAGAATTCAGCTATGTGTCCATGGCCAGTGGCCATGCACCTCTTGGGAGGCCAATCAGCACAAGAGTGGGGAGTGTGGAGAGAGCACAAAGGGCTAGGCTTGCTTTCTAAGCGCTGACCTGAGTCACTCTTGGCATCTGCCCCCAAGTCATGTTCTAGTATTCTTCCCATTTTTCAGCTGAGGAATCAGAGATGTAAGGAAGTTGAGTCATGTACTGAAGGCCACCAAGTGAAGTGTTGGAGCCAGGGTTAGACGTTAGGCCCATCTTCCTGTCAGTCACCATTTATACACATACCTGCCTTCCTCCTTTCGTCTCTCCCCAACATCTGCCAATCTGTTCTCCATATTTTAAATGTGGTCTTTCAAAATTGTTATATGGGCTGGGCATGGTGGCGAATGCCATAATCCTAGGGTTCAGGACTCAGTGGCAGGAGGACTGAGTTCCAGGCCATCCTAGGCTACATAGTGAGTTCAAAGGCAGCCCAGGCTACATAGAGAAATCCTTTCTTATAAGACGAATAGGCAAACTAAACAACAGAAAGAGAGAAAGAAAGATGGGGAGGGGAGAAAAGGGAATAACATGGTATGAAATCTTTTAAAAGTAGTTTTAGTCAACATAATTCCCTTGAGATCCAAGTTGTCACACTTATCAACAGTTCATTTTCTCTCGTGTCTGAATACTAGTCTATGGTGTGGATGTACCATAGTTAATCATTTATCTAATGAGGCACACCTGAACTATATTTATCCTCTGTTAAAATTAAGTTACAGAATAGTTCTGCCACATAAGGTTCAAGAATTGTGAGTTATTATGAATACAGCTGACAGGAACCATTATTTCCACCTTTATTTCTCTTGAACAAACACCGAAGTGTTCAATTCCCAGGTCATAAGGGAGAACATCCCTTCAGTCTCTTGCTACAAAGTGTAAAGCGAGTTTTAGTTCCTTGTAGAAGGCTTTTTTAAGGATCACATACTTCCCCTCCATTTCTATTAATATCTTACTGAGAAAGCATGACTTTTAAAAAGTCTATCAATTATAGCATACTCTTGCCTACAGGTGAGGCTTGTATAGAATATGTTGGGGGAATTGCTTACTAATGAAATTGTGTCTACACATGTGATCATCAAGTGGATCCTATTGGGCATGGCTACCGGTGCAGACAGGGTGGATATCTCACTTCAAGTTATCAAAATTTTACTCTTCATAATCACATTCTGAAGTCAGGAGATGCCCATCTTTGCAGTTGTCTATGATACATGTTTCCTCCGCTCTTCCAGACAAGCACCGAGGCTTTTTAAATCCTCATCCAACACCTGTCACGGCAGCGGTCACAATTAGTAAGTAATATGACCTAGCAGGTATCGTTGGCTCTGTTTCCAGAAGCTGGGGTTCCGGGCCTTTACGAGCCTTTCTAAGCTTCACACTCAATTAGCAGGGAGGCAGCCAGGATCACTTACTCTCAATCACACCCATGGAAGTGGAACCTGGTGTTGCTATTCTCCAATGGCCTCTTCCAAGACCAGAGAGTAAGAAATGGTTGTGAGCAGGAAGATGGCCAGATGGGAGCCAGTGCACTCCGAGTGGCTACGTCTTTGTTTTCAGAAATATGTCCCCTTTCTGCCAACCAGAGGAGCCTTTGGCTACGCCACTGCCACAGCCACACCCAGGACACACTTAGCAGATTTATCTTGAGGGGTACATTTTTATTCTGTTACCACACATTTCAGACCTTCTACTTTTATAGCTGACCACAGGTTCCCACTAGATTCAATATGACTATCGTTGAGCGTTTCTGCCGTCTCTCTTGTTTCTGAAACAGACTCTTAGGACTCCTTTGGCCATTACCAATCTGCCATTTCCTATCTCTGAAGCCTCCACTGGATGGCCAAGTGCTTTTGGTTCCCGCTCCCCTGTCACTACCACTGTGGATGCTGTCAGATGTCCTTAATAAAGCTTCCAATAAGGACTTACTTCCCTATGGCCTGTGCTGGGGCTTCATAAGGGGATTGTCCAAAAGACACTGCTTTCTTGAAGTTTTTATTCTTATTCACTCTGCTGGCAAGCTATCCCTTCACAGCGCAGGTCCTGCATGTGTAGATTCAACCATTAGTCGAACATGGGACAAAAAGAAAAAAAAAAACTGCACTGTATTGAGCAGACTCTTTACAAGAAAAGTTTCTAGTAAAAAGTCCGCTATATACATACTGTACAGACATTATTCCCTAAGACGGTATCACAGCTGCCCACATAGCAATTGCATTTTTAGGTCATGTATGTAGTCTAGAGGTGATTTAAAGCACACAGCAGTATGTGTGGAGGTTACATGCAAATATAACACTGCATTGTATATGGAACAAGAGTATCTATAGATTTTTGCTCTCTGGTAGGGCTCCTGGAACCAACCTCCACTTGGATTTGGAGGATGACCAGTAACCCATGAATGGCAGATGAAGAAGCCAAGGTGGAAAGCCAGTTTAGAATCTTCTCACGGGAGGCTTATATGAACAGTTGTTAATGGAATTTTGGGAGAGAGCTGTAGCACTGGGTCAGCCCCAAGGTCAGTTCATCCTTTGGTGACTGTCTCATGTCACTTCTAAGATGGAGGGCCCTACCTGGCTGCTATGGTAGCTCTCTTTCAAGTATCACAACCACAGTCCCCAATACTCACTCTTGATCTTGATGTAATAGAGAAGGCTGTGGGTGGGTGAAGGGTGACAGGGCAGAGAGCGCTGAGTCTGTTTTAATTCCCGCTCCTCGTTCTGGAAGCTTGGAGGTAGGTACTGGCTGAATCCAGGTGAACGAAATATAGCTGGGAGGGTCAGTTTGGCTATTTGCTATGTGCTGATGGGTATGACCACCAGAAATACTAAGGAGAAACCCACCTGGTCCTAGCTTTCCTTTGTCAGCTCTGTCCGGGAACATATCTTGGCCTGGCCCTGAGCCAGGGATGCAGAGAAGTCAGAAGTCAGAGTTTCACCCTGTTCTTTTTGGGTAGAGAGGTGGTTTGAATGAGAACCCACATTACATCCATACCACTTGAGGTCAGAAGAGCCACCCACCTTTAACCTGACACACCTTCCTGTCAGGAAGGACAAAAGCAAAAGAAGCTCTGGACCTCTGCTTGCTGCCCTTGGATCAGGATGTAGGACTCTGAGCTACTGCGCCAGCACCATGTCTGCCTGCATGCCGCCATGCTCCCCACACAGCAGTAATGGCACAACACTCTGAAATTGTAAGCAAGCCCCAACTGAATGCTTCCTTTATGAGAGTTTCCTTGGTCATGGTGTCTCTTCACAGCCATAGAATAGTACCTAAGGCAGTTCAAAACTAAACAAAATGAAACAACAACAACAACAACAAACGCAAACCCTTCCGTGCTGATAACCTCTCCTGCCATTCTTGAGTGGCACCTCTTCTGCCCCTATTGTTGCTCCCACCGGCCCTTCCATCATATCATGAGCTGTGTGGGGGTAGGTTAACAGGCACGACTGAAACAGGAAGAACCACGCATAGCCTTTCTGGCAGCACAGTATCAGAGCAGATTGTTAAAATAACCAAAACATTGACTAGTACGACTCTAGCTAAATGGATAATGGCACATGGATGCAAATGGGAGCATTGTGGAGATTTGTGGGATATTTAATGGCACCAAACATAGTCTCAATGAAAAATACTGCTGGAAAATGGAGACTGAAAAAGTTTGTGTAAGAAATTATCTCCCTCCCCCAGGATAATTTTCATCAGCTGCCTCAGATAAGTATGGGGAAGCGTGGAGGTAGGTACTGGGTAATTCAAGGAAACAAAATACAGCCACACTGCTCTGTGTATGTAATGACTGGAGCGGGGTGGGGTTGGGGTGGGGTTGGGGGAGGCTAAAACATGGAAATGGGGGAAAAAGCAGGTAGAAGGAATCTGCGGAAACAGTAAGGGTTTAATAACTAATTCCTGATCATGTGATGGTTGATAAGTTTTAATAATAAGAATTTCAAAGAGACAATCATGCATTGTATGTCACAAAACCTCCAGTAAAACCTGGAGTAAATCAACAGACTAGTGTAGTGATACGAAAGGAGATGGCAGTGAGGATTGGGCTTCCCATAGTGACACGTAGGGGAACTGATCACCACCTTGTGGGACCGAAAAAGCCAAAGGAGACTCAACTGGAGAAAGGGAAATCTTGAAGTGAGGTGACTGATGACTATTATTTATTTGTTGTCACAATTTCTTATACTTTCAGCAACTTCAATGACTACAGTGCTTTATTTTTTAATTAGGAACCATTAAAACAAAACATGAAGGAGAACCAAACATTGATCTCCATTCTGTTAAAGAGAGAAGATTTCCACACAGTGCTTGGTTATAGGTACCTTAGGGCTGTCTGGGGTTGAGAGGACTGGGGACATCCTGATCTTCAAACACCCGAGAGGAGATCCAAGGGACAACACACCCAGTACTCTCTCACTACCAGGATACCCAGCCAGACCAGAGCTGTCTTTATCCTCAGCCTAGGAGGCAGCTTTGGGGCCTAGGAGCATGCATGACACATGGAAGATGGGCAGCATCTGTCTGTGACTTCTCCCATGGGCACCTGCCACATCTGATGGAAGATGTTATTCTGTAAATTTGTTTCTCTTATTGTTTAATGAATAAAGCACTATTGGCAAATAGGAAGGCAAGATAGCCAGGACTAGGAGACAAGGGGGATTCTGAGAGATGTAGTAGAGAGGAGTCAAGATGTAGGGACTTGAGAGAAGAGGTCCAAACCCTCTCTCGGGTAAAATAAGACTATGTGGAAACACTTATATTAATAGAAATGTGTTAATATTTAAGACAGAGCTAGCTAATAAGAAACACTAATAACAGGCCAACAGTTTTATATCTAATACAGTGTCTCTGTATGTTACTTGGGGCTGACACGACTCTGGGAACAGAGTCTCATAACACATCCCACTCAAACATCACACTCTATCATCTCACTTGCTTTCTTGTTAAGCTCTATGGGGACCTACAGGGACCTGAATGATGGCAGAATGTATCTTCTCATCTCAAGTCCTTGCTGTCAGACAGCTGGAGACAGGTCTGATTTGCAAGAGCACCCACCTGTCTATAGTTCTTCCCCTGATGCTTCAGTTCAAGGAGAGAAGCTGGGGAAGCCTGGGGCAGAGGACGGAATGTGGAGGAAAACAGACACATCCAGACACATCTAACTGAGCCTCGTTCACTTACACAGTGTCAGCCTGGAGCCCACGACAGCCCAGAATCCAGTAGTTTCTTTCCTTTTTTATTTTGTGGATGTATATGAGGTGTGTGTGTGTGTGTGTGTGTGTGTGTGTGTTGTACATGGGTTATAGAGGCCAGAGGTTAACTTTGGTGACCTCCTCTGTCACCTTCTACCATATACATTGAGACAAGGTCTCTTACTTGAACCCAGAGCTCATGATCCAGCTGGTTTAGGTAGGAGTCTTGCTCTGGGGATACTCTTGCCATCACTTTCCAAGTGCTGGGCTTACAGGTAGGCCACCACTCCTGCCAAGAACTCATGTGGTTGCTGGAGATCTGAACTCTGGTATTCAAGCTGTTTGGCAGGTACTTTAACCATTAACCCAACTCTCCAATGCCTACCAAGCAGTTTCTATGTGTTTCCTGAATGGATCCCTCAATCCCGGGAAGCCAGAAGGGGGTACAGGCTTTTGACCCTTTGGGTCCAGGAAAGGGAGTCCTGATAGACTCTCAGAGAGCATCTGGCCAACTTTCCCTTCATTCCGCCTCCCCACATTGACACCAATGGAGTTGCATATATCTTGTTCATCTTTCCTACCCTGTGGCTGCTTAGGGAGTAAAAGTTCCATGATCCCTCCTTTGTCCTTAGAGTTTTCTCATCTCCTTCCCACGCTCCTTGAGCCTCCTTTGCCACATCCTACTCATCTCCCATATACTTCCTTCTACTGACATTAATATAGCCACCTCTGCACATTGTCCGCATCTTAATCAGCTTCCCCATGTCAGGCACAGTGTGAGGTGTAGGTGGCTGTATCATTTAACCATGTGGCATCCCCATGTGATATGTATCCTATACCCATGCAGTAGTAAACAAAGTAGCTCACAGTGTTTGAGATCTGTCTGGAGTTAACAGAAAAGCCAAGATTCAAATCCAGATCTGTATTCTGTATGCACACAAAGATCTTCCTCCATTACTCATCCCTGTTCATCTCAGGGTCCCTGCTGCACAGCTTAGGCTTTCCTCTGTGTTTTGTCCCCCTCTACCTTCTCCCCCCCCCAAAACATGGGCACACAGCTCTCCCTATAGAGGTAGAAATGAGTCTACTCAAATTGTAATAGTTCTGTGGTCTCTGCAATCTGGAGGTGACAGGTCCATTAGAGAGAAAGGCTCAGTTTTTACTTAGTGTCACTAAAACTCAGACCTGGCCAGATTTCCCAGGGCTATTCATCCCTGGGCCGAGAGTGGCTTTTTTGTGAGATGCTACAATTTGGCTTTGGCTGCTATCTATTCCCCGAAACTCTTGCACTTGCCAGCCTGTGTCTCAAAAGCTTTTTTTGTTTCTTTCCCTGCCTCCCTGGTGTGGATGACTGCATGGTTAGAGTCAAAGTCAGAATTTTTGATGAATCAGGACAGATACAGCATCAATAGATGCTATTTTAGGTCATTAATGGATGCCAGGATCCATACAGAAGTTTATATCGGCTTTAACCTCTCTTCAACCCATCATCCTCTCAGACACCCCATATCCAGCCCTAACATCCTGACAGACAATGGAGTCCCTTGGCCTCTTCTCTGAGTTGCAAGGGTGGCCTGGCAATCTCAGCCAAGTTCTTTGAATGCATCTCTGTCTGCACAGATGTCTCCTATCTCCCTCTCCAAACCTGGCAGTTCCCAAAGACAAAGGATGAGACAGGAGGATGGCTACGAGCCCTTCAAGATCCTTGTGGTTCAGTGCTCCTGAAGGGGGATTTGGAAAGAAGCTGCCCCACAGTTTATAAATAGGGATACTGAGCCTTTGAATGATGAGCTCTGCCTGGAGTTGCAGGGCAGGTTTTCGGCAGAAGCCTGGTCTCAAAGTCTGGCCTCCACATGACGTTTTGAGAACAGAGTGGATCAAGTTTGGGTGGTGAAGAGCCATGGCAGGTGTCCAGTAAAGATCAGATGAATGAGTAGGCTTCCTTCTGGTACTCTGTCAGAGCCAGCAGCAGGCAGGATTCCCTACACAAGAGTCCAGGCCACTCATCCCACCCCTCCCAAATGCTAGAGACACATCGGTAATGTTCAGGACCAACTTATGTCACACGTGCTGACCCTACTCCTCCAATCTCACCACCAGAGCCAAACTTACGCTAATGTGTGGGCTTCTCCCTACTCTGTGAGCTACCACGCCGTCGGGTTAGAGCTGGATCCTACCAGGGAACACAAAGAGAAAATATGGGGTCTGGGCTAACTGGTTTGACATCTTTGATGTGACTATCTGACAAAGACAGACAAGGTATAGCTGATTCCTAGAGTGATAACTGAAAAATGTGTTTGTGTGTTGGGTTACCTTGGGTAAATGTAAAGAAAGAAAGGGAGCTCATAATTTCTCTACGCAGAAAACTAATTTCACCATTTTTATTTTGTTGTTGCTTAGTTTTTCAACACACAGGGTTTCTCTGTGTAGCCCTAGCTGAACTGGAACTTGCTTTGAGGATGGCCTCAAACTCACAGAGATCCACCTGTCTCTGCCTCCCAACTGCTGGGACTAAAGGTGTGTGCCATCACCACCCAGCATCATTTTTATTTAAAAAAAAAAAAGTTATGAAGCATACAGTTAGAAAAGCCAAAATTACAGAAAGATTTCAAGCTGAGCTCCTTTGTCTGTCTGTCTTCTGTCTGGAGATCCTTAATTAACCTCTGTTTTCAAAGGTGACAATTAACTGCTTCACTACAATTGCACACAATCTCAAATGTGAAGGCTGTTATCTCCTCTTACATATTCAAATAAGGGAAGTCATATTAAATGCTGTTCTACATTACGCCTTTTTACATAATAAATTTTGGAGGCTGGTCTCTGTAAGGACGCTCAGAAGCATGGTGTTCTGTTTAATGGCCCGCAGTTCAGAGGAGAAGGACATAGTGAATTTATCTTTCAAGAGACAGGAATGGACTTTAGAGGTCCCAGAACCCAAACCTTCGTGTTCCTGAACTAGAAACCCTTAACTCAAAAGGTAAAATTCCTTGGCTCAAGGCGCACAGCAAACAGGAGACAGAATTGTAGTTCAGGTCCCTTCACATCAGTCCAGGCTTCTGCTGTGTCCCTGAAGATGAGTTTGTGGAAAGACAGCAGCCACATGTCAGCTGCCAGACACACCCACTGGACCTCTCCCAGTAGGTGATGTTTTCTGTGTCTGAAGCCAACACCTACTCTTTGCACTCCCACTTAAACTTCTCAAAAACGTGTGGCTGGAGCCACACACTCTGGAGCAGGCAGGATACCAAGAGGAGGAGGCAGAGTGTGCTTCCGAGTCTCTATGCTCATTAAACAGTTTCCCCGCACTGGTTTATATTATGGAATAATATTTTGAGATGTGTTACATTTGTTTACGCTGTGGAACTTTTGTTTTAATGATGCAAAGATGTGTTACATTCTTTTATGTTGCATTTGTGTAACTCTGTGAAGCTGTGTTACTTTGCCTGTCTAAAACACCTGATTGGTCTAATGAAGGGCAGAATGGCCAACAGGTAGGCAGGAAAAAGGACAGGTGAGGCTGGCAGGCAGAGAGAATAAGCTGAAGGAGAAATCTGGGAAGAGCAGATAGAGAAGCAAGAGAAGGAGAAGAAGCCAACCCAGCTACAGAGCAAGCCACAGAGTAAGAAGTAAAGAAAGGTATATAGAAAGCTAAAAGTCTAGAGGCGAAAGATAGATGGTATAATTTAAGAAGAGCTGGCTGGAAACAAACCAAGCTAAAGCCAGACATTTATAAGTAATAATAAGCTCTCTGTGTGTATTTATTTGGGAGCTGTGTGGCAGGCCCACAAAGAGCAAAAAGTAAAAATAATCAAGTACAGGCTTATTCTTCTCTGACCACATAAACCCAGGTCACTTGTCTACTGATGTGGAGGGTGTTTAGGTTTTACAGTTGGATGCGAAATGTTCCCACAGGCTCAACTGTTCGAACAGTTTGCCTCTACTTGGCTTTGTTTGGGGGGCGTGAGAGGTAGCTTGCAGACATAGGGCAGTGACAACTGGGCTTATGGGATATAGCCCTGCTTCCTGTCTCTTCCGGATTGCAGCTCATGTAACCAGTGAGGCTTTCACTGCCTCAGCCACAAATCACTCCTGGAGTCAAGCCTTCCCAGCATGAGGGACTGTGAGCCCCGGTCAATCCCTCCTTTCTTAATTTGTTTTTGTCATAGATTCTGTCACAGCGTGAAAAGTCACCATCACACTATCACACCTGGTCACAGAAGCCAGGACAGAAGTCAGTCCCTCAGGACCATCATGAAATGAGAAGCCACGAGGCATAGCACAGAAAGGGATGCATAAGTTCGAGAAGAAGCAACAAAAGGATGGACAAGGAGGTTGCCCTAGAACTGTCAAAGCATATCCTTCTAACAGTGGTGAGATGTAGTCTGTGTTGTTGCAAAAGGAGAAAGCAGACGGACCATAGAAATTTCAAGAAGGCACCTTTTAGTACCTAAGCCAATGCCTGCAGAGATCGGAGATGATAGATTGTCTTTGGCCTTAAAAAAAAAAAAAAAAAAAAAAAAAAGATTTGTTTTTATTATGGTTTAATTATGCTTCTGTGTGGGTATGGCAAATGGGTGTCAATGCCCAAAGAGGTTAAAAAATGTCAGATCCCCACAGAGTTGAAGTCTCAGGCAGTTGTGAGCCACCCAAAGTGGGTGCTGGAACCCAAACTCAGGTCCTTTTCAAGAGAAAGACACACTCTTGACAGCTGAGCCACTTCTCAGGCCCCCATCTTTGGTCTTTTTACGCCTCTTGCTGTTGTCTGGGCTAGGATACACGTTACTGTGTTATGATTAAGACTAAACCACACCCATTATCTGGGAAGAAATATAAAATTGTTTCAAGTGTCCATCTGACTCCAAAGGGAATCAGGAAGTCTTGGGTTGGACGGTTGAGACATCCAGTTTCCATCCTCACTATTTGGAACAGGTACAGCCTGGCAGTGAATGAATACAGTGGAAGGAGAGACCTTCCCATCTGTAGTTGGTGCCTAACCTTTAACACCCTAGGAGCAGCTTTAGACTTTTCCACATCTTGCTGTTTTTTCCTGTCCGTACAGCAGCCAGATCTTTGCATCTTGCACAGATATTCTTGAGTATTTGGGCTGTAGGGAGTTTGGTTTTAAGACCCCTTCAAGCATTTCTGGCTAGAGGCTGCCTGACAAATGTCCCTTGGAGGCTGACTAAGGAGCTTCAGAGTTCACTGTAGACACTCAGCCCCAAGTCTGAGGGCAGACTGTTCTTCCCAGTGTCTTCCCTGAACGTGGTCACACGTTTAACCCTTCCGTCTTTCTTTTGAAGATCGTTTTGGAAGCTACATTTGTAAGGTCTTTAAGACATATTGTCCTACATATTGGCCTCAGAGGACAGCAGCTTTGATTCTCTCTCCCCTCCCTCTCCCCCTCCTCATTCACCAATTCCTCTTTTTGGCCACCAGGTAATAGTTTGTTACTAGTCTGTGAAGTCCTCTTCACCTTGCCATCCTATTTGTAATTCCTACACCTCTATATTAGGCTGCCTGATTCCCCGTCTGTTTTTGCTGAATACTCTTTTTTTTTTTTTTTAAAGACTTCATCTCAGAATCTACACCCAGTTTTGTATATTTTAGATGTATCCATTCAGTCATCTCCTACAGTCTCATTGAAGGTTGACTTTAAAGGCAAACCACTTACGAAGCTGCCTTGTTTTATATTCTTCTCGTGCCTTCTTCAAATTATTAACAATTTTGAGCTTGTAATTTGTAGGGAAGGTCTGATGACACCACATAACATACATAAGAGATAAGTGCAATAATGTTCTTTGAAGCCCCATTCACACATGAATTCACAACACCCCACAAGTACAGACTTCTGACAGATCCATGACACAGAGTTCAATGTGAGTAGGTAAAGGTGTCATATCTTTAAGTGGACATGTTGGCAAACCCAAGAGAACACACGCTCCCTTAAACAAGAAATTTCTTCAATTTCAGGGGAGTGGAGAGGGGGAAGATGTTCTAAGTAACACAAATGTCCTGTAGAAGCCAATCATATCCTTCCTTATTTCTGTTGAATCTCTGGCTTAGCCAGCCACTTACACTGAAAATAGAAGAAAGGAAAAGATAGGTAACCCATGGTTCCTTCCTCTTTCCTTACTTATCAGAAAACCCTGTGGAAGGTGTGTATGTAGCATCTGCATAGAAAATATGCATATAAGAAAGTTAAATAAAAACAGTTCATTTGTGCATCATTTCTACTGTTCCAGTAGGAATAAATTATGCATGCATGTAGGCACTAGAAAATATGAATTGTGTGATTTTTGATTCCTCATACAAGTTAAGTAGTCATATTTGCATTTAAAACTGACATCGTACAAAACACAGATGAATGTTAAAATTAATTCCAATATAAAAATTTAACTTTCTTTTCTTGTAATGACATTAAATAGCAAATTTTAAAACCACCATGTCAAGAGAGAGAAAACATGAAATAAAAGTTTTATCTTTTGTCTTGTTTTGGGTTTTTGGTTGGTTCTTTTTGTTTGTTTTTCTTCTTCTTTTTCTTCTTCTTCTTCTTTATTTTATTTTTTTTTTTTTTCATTTTGGATTTTTTGAGACAGGGTTTCTCTGTATTGCTTTGGAGCCTGTCCTGAAAGCTCTGTAGACCACGCTGGCTTCAAACTCACAGAGATCTGCCTGTCTTTGTCTCCTGAGCGCTGGGATTAAAGGTGTGCACCAACAACACCCAGCGAGGTTGGGCCATTTTGGAAACAATTCAGTTTGAATTCACTGTGTAGACCAGACTGGCTAATTCCGGATGCCTTTGTAGACCAGGCTGGCTAGACCTGAACTCACTATATAGACTGAGCTAGACCAAGAGAGCTAGCCTTGAACTCATGACCCTTTTGCCTTAATCTTCCAAATACTGGCTGGAAGTCATATCCCAGATAAAATTTTCATATTTTAGGATCATTAGTGATATGATTTCCCTGATTTTTCAACAAGTTCCATATTTTCTTTTCTTTGGTTTTTGTTTTTTGAGACAGGGTTTCTCTGTGTAGCCCTGGCTGTCCTATAACTTGCACTGGAGACCAAGTTGGCCTCAAACTCAGAGATTAACCTGCCTCTGCCTCCTGAGTGCTGGGATTAAAGACATGTGCCACTACCACCTGGCTTAAGTTTCATATTTTCATGTTGTGCTAGTCTCTTGTCAAAATTAAGTTCCTATTGCTGTGATGGAACACCATGAGTGAAATCTACTTGGGGAGGAAAGGGTTCATTGGGCATGCTCATCCCAAGCTCAGTTCATCACACAGGGAAGTTGCTAGGGCAGGGGGTCAAGCAGGAGCCTGGAGGTAGGAACTGAAGCAGAGTCCATGGAGGGATGCTGCTTACTGGCTTGCTCTCTGTGGTTCACTCACCCTGCTTTCTTATACAACACAGGACCACCAGCCCACAGTGGGCTTGGCCCTCCCACATCAATCATAATCAAGAAAATACCTCACAAATTTGCCTATAGGCCAATCTGATGGGGGCATCTGCTCAGTTGAAGTTTCCTCTTTCCAAATGATTCTGGCTTATAACAAGATGACAAGAAATTATGTGCCCAGTCCTGACCTCTTGATTTCAAGACATGTCTACTAGAATCAGTAAAGTTAGTTTTAGAAAACACTATCCCAGGATTTCTCTTGGTACAAAGTTGCTTCTAGGGCTAGTCATACTTTTATTTGGTGTCTCCAGTTGAGACTAATATGATACTGTCTATCCTTTGGTAAGAGGAAACAAGTCTCCCAAACATAGCTCTAAATAGATGGGAAAAAGTCAAGAGAACAAATTGGTGTTTATTGCAGGTCATGAGGATTATTAGGGCACAAATTTCTAGTCTTTGTTTATACCCAATGGTACCTATCCCCACTGTTGCCATTTAAATCCTGAACATCACTTGACAATATCAATAAAGGAATGTGTGGTGCACCTCTGTAGACACACCCCAGATGTGTCCTTCAGAGCCCCAAGAGGAAATGTCTACCCTTCATGAGATTTCAAGGCTTCAGGAGAATCATGTGTCTTGCTCAGGGTCAACAAGACTCAACCAACAGTCAAAGGCATGATTTCTCTGTGGTCTCAGTAAGGCTTAGATTCCTCAGTCTTACTGGGCAGTTTATGTTAGTTTGTCTACTGAAATTCTGAAAGGAGAAAATTCTATTTCCTTGAGTTTCCCAGAGAACAATTCATACAAAACCCCATCTATTAGCTTTGCACAGCTAGCCAGAGTCCTCTTACCAAAAATGAAATCTGAGTCAGAACAGGCAATAACCTGGGGCCATTTGCAGATTGTCTGCATATCCTTCTTGAGCTCCCAGGAACACTCAAATGTGTGTTAGACTAACACCTCTCACTGCATCCTAGCATCTCCCTTGCTATTCTTGAGAGTTCTATAGACAGCACACGGGTTCCCGAGCCTAAGTTTTCTCCAGATGCCTCACCACAGCCTCCTGTTTGGAGAACACATCCCTTAGCAACACAGCCTAATTCTCTAGGTAGTTCTGGGCTATTCTAAGTCCCTTCCCAATGCCAAGCCTCTGTCTCTACATATGGCTTTATGTGGAGGACAGTACCTTAAGAACCATATCATCAGGCTGCCCAGGGGCCACCATAATCCCGATGGAAGGGTCAGCTGCTTTTCTGCCAGGATGAACTTGCTCTTGCCCACTACTTCCTGTTAGCCAGGACTCAGTGTAAAGGCTAGCTCATGGGCCAGGCTGCACTATGATAGCCCTAACTAAAATAATACAAGTCTTTCTTCTTTCCTTTCTATCCAAAGATAATTGAAAATACACACTTTTTTTTTACTTTGTGTTTAAAATAATCTTCCTGAAAATATTTTAATGATAATGTATTTATCTAACACAATGATAATGGATTAAGAGCAGGATATGTGGCTGTATTCATAGGAGGATCAGGAGCCTTGCTTTATAAACACACACACACACACTCGGATTTCTTTTTTGTGTTTTTGAGACACGGTTTCTCTGTATAGCCCTGGCTGCCCTGGAATTCTCTCTGTAGACCAGACTGACCTCGAACTCAGAGCTCAAGCTGGGATCAAAAGCATGTGACACTATTGCCAGGCTAAACTTTGATTTCTTGAGGTAGTAGAGTTAGAGGTTGTTCTGCATTTCTTTAAATGTTTTGGGTTTTTTTCTAGAAGAAAACATCTATATAGGTATATACTACTTTGATAATCCCACAAAAAAAGATCATTTGCTACTAGCTGAGACTTCTGAGAGACTGGGAAATGATTTTATGAACCAACCCAAAGGATATCAATGACAAGCTTCGCATCAATGTGATTTCTGTGCAGAGCCTTCCTGCCAGGTGATGGATGTTCCATAAAATGTAGACTTAGACTTCGACAAAACTGTTCATCTTGTCATCACTCACATGATTATGTGATATCTGAGGACATCAGAGCCTTGAATCAATGTACTGATGTCTTTCCTGATGAGTAGGTCTGAAGTCTCCCCAAAGAATTTTGAAATGTGGCCTCTGAGAGCCCACCCGAGTCTGGGTACCAGTTAGCAGGAGAGGTTCAGAAGATGCTGACTTTTTGCATCAAGTTGTGATGGCAAGAGCATTGCCTTTGGAGATGGATGGCTCTGAAGCTTTGGGATACCCTTCTGCAAGGCAGATGGCCGTATTTCTTTTGGTAGCGCGAATGTGCGTGCGTGGGTGCATGTGTGTGTGTGTGTGTGTGTGTGTGTGTGTGTGTGTGTGTTGCTACATGCCTTTAATCTCAGCACTTGAAGGCAAGAGGATCTCTGAAATCAAGGTTAGCCTGATCTACATAGTTCCAGGCCAGGCAGGGCTACAGAGTGAGCCCAGTAAGTACCTAGTAGTACACAAGCTAAAGCATTAATATTAATAACTGATGGGCCCCAAAGAAGGCAGCATCAGGGAAAGTCTCCAAAGGTCTCTTTCCATTCTGTCACCAGTGAGTTTTTCAAAGTTTTTGGGTGGTGCAGACAGAAGTAGAGGGGCTGACCAGACCTCAGCCCTCCCCTGACTGGGCTGGCCTGACCAAGGACACATCTTAGGTTTCACCGTGGAAATGTAGCTACTTGTGGGGTGGGGTGGGGTTGGAGGGCAGGCAGTGCTAGCTAGCTACTTACTGGCCAGTAGCCAGAAGCGTGGGGTGAATGTGGTTCTAGAATGCCTGTGGATAATGCTGAAGTCAGGCTCCATTTCCACTCCAAAACCACTGCATTAACCATCCTGAGTGCCTTTACCTCCACCCACAGCTGTGCTACCCTTTAACTATTCATCGGGGCAGAAGCCAGTGTGCCAAGAAATCAGAGGGATCAAGTATCCTTTTATGGATACGGGGACCGATGTCACAATCTCTAGTGACACAATTTCTAATTCACTACTAGTCCCCTTAATAATAATCCTGTACATTATAAACTACTTCACAATGTATCGTGTCTCCCTAGGCTGGGTTGCACCCTAGTAAAGATGATCCCTGGTGGGGGCAGGGTAGCACAGTGGTAGAGCGCTTGCCTAAAAATGACCTCAATCATGGCATACTGTGAAGGCAGAGGGAGGCTGGTGCTCAGAGCTCAAAGGGACACCAACAACAGATCTACACTTGTGAATGGAGTGTGATGGCTGTAGTATTTCCAGCCTCCAGACACATCCACCATCGTGTTGTTCCTGCCCCTCCCCCTGCCCTCTTGCTGGAACAGGCCAGTTAGTTCAGGCAACTTTCAAGGTTGGAAACGAAGAAATGCCCTTTTATTCTACAAGAGAAGCTTGACTATGCTCAAGTCCCAGTACATTGGCTTGGAGAAGAGTGGGTTTTGTCACTGAAAGGCAGTTGCTTAGGCCACTGTTTCCCACAATTCACAGGAAGTCCTTTGGAAGACCCAGGGTTTTCCTTCTTTGCAGATTTTAAATATTTTATGCCAAATATATACATTAACCTCATCTCTAAAGTGCACTGTGGAATGTATAACTTTAGCCCAACAGAAGAGCCTCATGTATATGACCAAAAGAATTCAGCAGGGCTAGAGACCTACCATGAACCGGGGGCTTTTGAGACTCCTGGCAACCTGGAACAACCAGCAAGACCCAGAGAGAAGAAAGTGGCATTTTTGGAATCCATTTTGCTCGGGATGTTGAGGACATCCTGGAAAAAAATCCCCTTTGCTACCGGGGCAAGTGCACTTGGGAGAAGGCCAATCCCACCGGGATACACACTTAAAAGAAGACACAGGCCAACTTTGGAGCCAGTGATACCGGAGTGGAGCAGGCAGGTAGGTGCATTGACTGCTCTCAAAACCCATGGTTTATGGGGCTCGCCTGGGCGCTGCCTCTATATTTTGGACCCAGGTTCACTGGTGAGCAGTAGCTGTCAGCCCCACTGGGTCGCCCTCTGTCTGTCCAGCCATTTAAAGATACGATTTACCAGGTATGTGAGGGAAGAGATGACTATGGCCTTTGGAAGGCATCATCTTGAAAGTCTCACTTTTTCTCAAGCGCCTCCCTCCCAGTCTCCTCCCTAGAGCACTCCTAAGAGGGAGTCAGCTCCAAGGTGTGCTTTGCTGGTGCTCTGGGACCCAGAGGGACTAGGTCGGGGAGAGCAGAGGACGCGTGGCACACGGGGTCCCTGGAGGCCCGGGAAAGGAGGGGTGGGGGGCACGGCGGGGCGCGGCTCACCTGCCAGGCTGTTGTAGCAGTCGATCTCGATGGCTTCAACCGTCTTGCTCTGTTCCTCCGAGAGATAGCTGGGTTTGGGGACCCCGGCCGGGGAAGCTGGCCGCGGGTCCTGCTCCCGCTCCCCTGGGGGCGGCAGCAACCCCTTCAGCTCCAGCAACGCTCTGTGGTATTTGCCGATGGCTTCACGGAATTTCTTGTCCTTGTAGCACTGTGCCCCTTGGCTCTTAAACTCGTGCGCGCGCCGGATGAGCTCCGCGGGCTCGGCCGCCGCCCCAGCCTGGCCCCGTTCTGGGGCTCCTCCGCCACCCGGGACGCACGGTGGCGGCACGGGCCGCGGCCCCTCGCCCAGCGCGGGCGGGCTAGGGTTCCCCGAGGCTCGGGCCGCCAAGCCCTTCCTCTCCATCCGGCCGCCGCCCGCGCCAGGAGCGCACCACGATCCCGGCTTTAAAAGCGCCGGGCGCTGGCTTCGCGCCCCGCAGACTCCGCGGCGGCCGTGACCCTGGGCGCCGCGCGCTTGCCCCGCACTCCCATCCTAGTCGCCAGCCGCCCGAGGCTGCTCCCTCCTCCTGCGATCGCTCCCCTCCCAGTCTCCCCCCCCCTCCCACCCCCGATCCCGCGGCGCCCGCCCTCGTCCCCGCCCTTCTTTGCTCCCGCAACCTGCCGCCGCTGGCTACCGGACTCTGTGCGCGCCTGGCCGTGGTGCAGGGGACAGTGGGCCTGACTGGGGTGGTGGTGATTGTCGTTGACCCGGAAGAAGCTGGGCTTGCTCAAAGGAGGGGAGGATTAACGACAGAGAGGGCTCCCGGGTTCTTATTCATTCAGCCTTCCGAGGCGCTGGCCGAAAGAAGCCGTGGGGGGAGGGGTGCATATGTATGGGGAGGACGGGGGTGTTTCACCCCAACAGCTTTCTTTAGAACTAAAGAGACGGGGAGCGACGGGGAGCAAGGAAAAATAAGCAGGAGCCATTGCTTGTTTTGTTTGCAGCAAGACATCACTATTTTAGGTGGCAGGGCCTCTCCTTTGTGAATCCAGGTTGTCGCTGAGGTGTGTCTCCTGGGCTCCCAGGACACTGGGTGCACGTCTGCGTGCCGGGCGTTGTATTTCGGGAGCCTGTGTGTGTGTGCTTACGCTATGTGCGTGCGCAGCTATGCAGAATGAATCACAGAATGGAAACACCTGTTACTGTTGGTCATCAGGCTTGGCGAGCACAGGGTTCCATTTTCCATTACTAGACAGTTCCGCGCCCTCCCTGGGAAGGTTCCTCTCCTTCATTCTTTCACTCAATCTTGAGTGTCAGCTGTGGGCTGGAGATTAGCTGAGGCTCATAGGCAAGAGAAAATAGGCATGTTACTCCCCGCCCCCTGCACCCCAGAAGTGCCCAGTTTACTGCAGGACGACACACTCCCCACTAGCAATCCCCGGACCAGGCAGTGGTTGGTTGTAAAGTATTGCCAAGGAGGAAGAGGTGCTGGGGCCACTCTGAGGAGGCCTTGTGGGCATAATAACATTTGAGGATCCTGAAGGATGAGCAGGATTTGGGCATTGAGGAGGAAGTAACATTATCAGCCAAGGCTAGGAAAGTGCATAGAGCTGTGATGTTTGACATCTCATGTGTATTGGGTCATAATGATTTGACTTTGTGGCTGTGGGAATGAGGGATGTCTAGGAGGGATTCCAGGGGTTTCTGGATGAAGCATTTGGATTTGATTTATAGGCAGCAAAGAAGATAGATTTGTTTTTAGGGTCTTCATACCATTTATGATCTAAGAGAGAGAAAAGAAACTAGCTCCCAGTGATTGTCAAAGTGTGCTTCCCAGGTCTGCAACATCAGCATCTTCTGGGAATTCTAAGGTAAGAGTCCCAGGCCTTCTAAAAGAGAACCTCAGCCTTATATCCGGTAACCATGCTTCTGAAGCTCCAAGACTGGCTCAGAGATACTGTTGTGAAAACTTCCTACTTAGAAGTTCAGGCCTTGGACCAGGAATACCAGCATCACTTTTGAGCCCGTGGGAAGTTCTATGTGACATTCCCAGCCCACTGACCCAAAAGTTGCCCTTTAACAAGATTGGCAGTGATGTATATGGCTACTAGACTGACCTGCTGCTCTGCACTAGTTTAGGAAAGTACAGAAAACTGTTAACAACATCTCTACCCCCTTCCCACCAACCAGGCTTATAAAGTCACCTCCTGACTTTAGGTAAAGTTTGTATTTCTGTTTAGCAAATATAAGTAGTGTAGGACAATGTTTGCAATTTATTTCCTTTAAAAAATTTTATGTTTGATTGAATATTCTTTTACTGCTTCCCCCTTGAAGTGCTGGGGATTGAACCTGGGGCTTCATGAATGCTAACAACTACTCTACTGCTAAGCTGGGCCCCTATGCTTTATCTTCATGGCTATATAATAGCTCATTGTTTGTCTGTACCATAGGGGTATGGAACCAATTTTTTTTGTAGCCAGAGAGCTTTTCACTGTACATTATGCCAGATACTGGATTAAGCACTTTATATATAAGTCATTTAACCTTCACAACAATCTAGTGAAATAGGTGCTGTTATGCTAATTTTGAACACTATGCCACAGACGTGTGTGTGTGTGTGTGTGTGTGTGTGTGTATGTGTGGTTTTCCAGACAGGGTTTTTCTGTGTAACAGCCTTGGCTGTCCTGGAACTCACTTTGTGGACCAGACTGGCCTTGAACTCACAGAGATCTACCTGCCTCTGCCTCCTGAGTGCTGGGAGTAAAGGCACACACCATCATGCCCAGCCAAAATCTAGTATTCAAATCCTGCTCCATAATCTTTTGCATCATTCTTTACATATACTCTTATTTATTCTTCTGCTCTTATTTATTTTTCTATCTACAAAATTAAGTTAATTTTAAGGTGCTTTGGGTCAAATCCAGGGCCTCATTTGTGCTAGGCAACCATTTTACCACTGAGCTATACACCCAGCTCAAGGGAGTCTTGAAACATAGTGTCAGTTTGCTTTTTCTCCCTCATGTGTCCATGTGTGGTATACATGAGTATATGTGTGTCCCTGTGTGTGTGAACAGGTATGTGTGGGATGCAGGTGCTCAAGCATGTGGACGCCTGAGGTTGATATTGAGTGTCTTCACTGATTGGTCTCTACCTGTTTTATTGAAGCAGTTGGATGCAGGGCTTAGGAAGTGATTAGTCTGGCTAGCCAGCTTTCTCTGGGAGAATCCCCCTTCCACCTCCAACTGCTGGCACTAAGGGTGGACCCCCAAGCCAACCTGGTGTTGACAAATGCTTAGTCACTAAAGCCATCTCTCCAGCATCCAGTTTGTTTTTTAAAATGTGACACATCTGAATATGGTGGCTTCTGCCTGTAATCCCAGCACTCAGAGGCAGTTCGTGTGCTTCAGATTCAAGATTAGTCACATATACATAGTGAATTCCAGGTCATCTTGGGCAACAGAGGGAACCTCGTCCTTAAAAATATAATATAATGCACATTTAAAAGGTGGAACAAACCTGTGCTCCCAGGACAAATACATCATTAAACAGCATGCTTACTAACAAGAGTAAAACTTGCATAGCTAGTTTTGAACTTGGTAAATGAAAAATGTACATCATCTTAGCCCAGATAGATTTTATGCTAAAGATGAGTGTTTTCACATGTGTAGCTACCATCTATAGAGAACCGAAGTCTTTAAATTGGACCTGAACTCGGTATACTAAATTATACCGTGTATTTTGTAGACGGTTCTATCGTCTCTAATCCCACTTGAGACTCGAGCTAGTTCTAGAGAGGATAAGAAGGGTGAAGAGTCTTACACAATAAGTCTACAGTTTTCTGTCAAGTGAGGCACTCTGTTTGCTTAATGGCTAAGAAGCTTTGAACTCAGGCTGGTGTGGGCTGGAATTCTATCCTGGCTGTTTCCTGGGCAAGTTATTCAACTCTGGACAACCTCAGATTTCTTCACTCATTAAGTGGGGGTGGGCTTCTTGGGAAGCACAGTATAAGTGCTTGGCAGATGGTAGCTGTATTACGACGTAAGTCCTACCACAGCTGGATCCCAAAATAATGCTGTGGCAGGACTCCAATCATTCGTAATTATCTGATAACTCCTGGCTCTTTTGATTTTCAAGCAGTATATCCAGTTGAGCCGAGGGAAGAGGTTGAGAGTGGATGCTCTGAGAGCCTGCTGTTAGCCCTATGAAAAGCCATTTGGGTAGAAAGAGCTGTGGATGACAAATAGTGAATAAGGATCCAGACCTGGGATTTGGAAATTTCTGAACAAAAAGACATAAATAAGGTCACACTAACCATGCAAGGGTAAATAGGCCTAGAGAGATGGCTCAGTCACTAACATGTTGGTTGTGCAAGCAAGCCTGTATAACCCCACTGCTGAGGAGAAAGAGACAGATTCCTGAAGCTCCCTGGCCAGCCAGTCTAGTTTGATCAGTGAATTCTGAGTTCAGTAGACCCTGTCTCAAGAAATAAGGTGGGAGAGTGACCCATTGAAAGGTAAGAATAATGATACGACAAAGTGCTTTTGTTGTTGTTTCTCCCGCTGTGTCTTGTCTTCAATTTTGGACATCAGGACAAGGCTTTAAGAAGCAGATAACCCGTGTGACATTTCCTTGTGTATGATGAAGAACTCAACACAAGGCCTTAGTACTCCTAAGAATGAAGGGGAGCACCAGTGAGGAAGGGAGGGAAGACCACGGGGGAGGGAGTACGGAAGGAGTTACTATGCCCATCTGTCCCACTTGGCAGTGCTGAATGTGGGTGCCTGGAATTACTTTATTTGCTTGTTTTCAGTACGCTTATGTCTGGCTAAGCCACCCATTTGCAGTGTGTTCTAGCTTCCCAGAAACGCTTGCTTCCCCTCAGATGGAATTAAAGAAGTGCCAACAAGAATTTCTCAAATAGTCTTTCATTAATTATTGACCATATGCCGAACATTATTTTAGGAAGTGAGCAGAGAGTGGATTTGGGAGCTATAAATTCAGTGTTTCTCAGACTCTGACAAATGTTTGAATTGCCCGATGATCTTACAAATGTGCATCTCTGATTCTAGTCACTTAGGGCAGGGTCAACTTCCATATTTCTAGTAAGTTCTCAGGTGTGCTAGCTCTGCTTGCCCATGGTGTACCCTAGAGAGAGCAGGTGCTGGAGGAAAGGGGAGGCCCAGGTTCCCCCTCCCTCCTAGCTTTACCTTCCTGCGGGGGTGGGGGGAGAGTTGTTCAGTCTATTGGTCAGATTCCAGAAAATGAATTAGTTTAGCTCTTTCTTCGACTTTATTTGGATGGAGCAGGTAAAGGGAGTCAGGGCCTCCTTGTTGGATCTTGCTTTCTCCTTTTCAAATGCATAATGACACATACTTTTTTATTGCTTGCATTTCTCACCAAACTTGTGGCAACTTTGGTGCCTCGTTCAAGAGGGAAAGTCCCTTGGAAGCTGTTGGTTTTGGGCTGCTGGTCCTAGGAAGAGAAGCCTGCATACATTTGGCATAATTCCAATGCATGTGAAGAGCTATTTTGATTTCTCTCCCATCAGTGGCCCTTGGGTTTACTGCTTCCTCAGGAACTTCACAGAGAAGGATGACTGAGCCACAGTAGGGTCAAGTGATAATGAACCTTTGATCCACCAGCATCAGAACTTCACCTTTCATCTGGTCACACCCCTCAGAATCCTGTGGGTGGTCACATCACTCATGGCATGACTCCTTACTGCTGAGGTGGGCACGGAGGAGGGGGGGAGCACTTGGAAGGAAAGAATGGAGGTAGCAAGGTGCTCCTGCTCCATAGGAGTCATCCCTGTACCTTCTCAGGGTTTTGATGCTGTTTCTCTGTCCACTGATCTTCAAAGTCCCCTCCTTTAGCGGACTCATTCTGGCGCTTGCCTACCTCCTAAGGAGAAGGATGCTGCTTTGTGACTTCTTCCATTAGCTCTGCTTCTTGAGCAGACATGAGACATATATCTGAATCTTGTTTATTCAAATTGAAGCTTTTCAGGGTTTGATCACATACCAACCAAACCAAAGCTATTTTGAGGATGTTTTGATAATTGCACCGAGTTTCACAATTTACCTGAGAAGATTATAGCATTTTCATCATCTGTTTTCATCCATATGTAAGAAATACATCATTATGTTCCGTCTTCAGTATGTGGTGCCTTCAGAGATCATCAAGGAATCACCGAGAAACAAGAGGGACTGGGCCCCTGTCTTCCCTGGTTGGCAGCTGGCACCTGCACTATCAGTTCATCCCAGGGTTGAAAAGTCACCATCTGCCATGTGATTTGACCCATGTATTACAGAAGGCAGGACTCTTGAGCCCCAGGATATACATTAGATAATATCTGGCTTCCTGAGCCAATAGAATGGGGAATTTGGAGAAGGAGCAATCCTAGACACAAAGCAGACAGTACCTCCATGAGAAGCTTAGCCAATAAGGAATTCAGGAGACAGAGAAATGTGATTAGGAATAGAAAAACAACTTTTTAAACCAAACTGACAGATATTTTGCCTTTTGTCCAGGCTGATGCCCAGCGACTGAAGAACTGAAAATAAATCTGTCTCCCAGTTCTCTTACTACGAAGAGAGGATCATTGCTTCTCACAATAGTCTTCAAATATTCTTCTATAGAAAATGTGAAGATTTTAAATTATATCACACCTACATGTAGTTAGCATGAGTTTCATATTTTAATTCATGTTATCTTCTCTCCTTCCCGCACTAACAATGAATCTCTATAATTTCATACTTCCTTCACCAAGCTATATTTTGAAAAGATCTCCCTGCCCTCCCTCCTCTCTCTTACCACACAATCCACCCTCCAGCCTCCTCGTCTCCAGTGTCAATTAGATTTCCCCCTTGGGGGCCATGATATTCATTATTTAGAACTGCCGGAGACTGTCCTTAGGAGACTCCTCTTCTGCTATGGTGTGGGTCTGGGAGAAGTGTCAATCATCGGTGCCCTCTCGCTGCCTGCACCCATCCCATTCTTCATTGATGGCTCCTATTCTCGGTAGAGCCAGTCATGTTACTTCATCTTCCTGAAGTTCAGGGAGGGCGCACAGACCAAACAGAGCTTATTCCCCAAGCCTTAGGTGCTGAGAGGAGCTCATTTTCCATTTGGTACATTGTATGGGGAGGCTTTGGGCTGAGGACTGTCTATGCTCATCTTGCTTAACTGCCTGAAAAATGAGGCAAGGGTGAGAGGCAGAGCTAAATGCTAAAATCCAACTGTTTGAAATGCTGTGTACACCCATGGGCTTCGCAGGAGAGCAAACCAATGAATTTATACTTAAGACAGTTTGAATTGTCACTTCCAACACAGAAAGGCTGATGTGGGAAGGCCTTCTGTATGCTGGGAATATGTGTTGCTTTTATTAGTTGATGAATAAAGCTGTTTCGGCCAATGGGCAGGCAGAATATAGCTAGCAGGAATTTCAAACAAAGAGACAGAGAAAAGAAAGAGTCAGGGAGACACCATGTAGCTGCTGGGGAGGCAAGATGCCAGGGTGTCACTGGTAAGCTACAGGCACACAGTGATACACATATTAGTAGAAATGGGTTAATTTATACGAGAGAGAGAGAGAGAGAGAGAGAGAGAGAGAGAGAGAGAGAGAGAGAGAGAGAACTAGCCAGTATCAGGCCTAAGCCACTGACCAAATAATTATAAAATATATTAAGTCTTTGAGCGGTTATCTTATAAGCGGCTTCGGGGACCTGGTGGGCAGAGAGAAACTGACAAGCGGGACCCAGGTAGTCAGAGAAAAGTCTTCCCATTACAGTCCTGGATGTGGGTCAAGATCTGTTTCACTTCGGACATGCTCCAGCCCTGTATCAGACACTTGTCTTGTTGCTGTGACAAATACCCAAAGAAAGCAACTTGGGGGAGGAAGAGAGATCTTGTCTTGGTTCACAGCTTGAGGGTGTTGTCCAACATGGCAGGAGAGGTATGGTGGCAGGAGAATACGATGGCTGTTTACCCTGTATCCTCAGTCAGGAAGTGGACAATGATGAAAGCTGGTGCTCAGCTCCCTTTCTCGTTTTAATCTAGGACTCCAGCCCGTAGGATGGAGCTGCCCACAGTTAGGGTAGGCCTTCTCATCTCACCTAATGCTTACAGGCATGCCCAGAGGTTTGTCTTGTCAAGTTGACCATCACAAAGCACAGTGTCACCCTCCATCCATCCACCCCCAGTGCCTGCCCTGACCCCTGCTCCACAAGGTCCCTTTCCTTCTTGGCTGAAGGTAGACTTTAGCAAAGAGGAGGGAGGCATCAATATGAGGTTGGAGATAGGGCTGAGAAGGATAGCACATTTTCCCAAGTCCTTCCTGCTTTGGCCCAATTATTTGTGCAATGTTCCACCTCTACTATAGTTAAGAGTTGGGGGCCCTGCTCTTTGGGTCCATGCCTCAGAGGCTCTAAAAATATTCTTTCTTTCTTTTCCCCAGCATCTTCCTCCTCCTGCTAGTCTCTGGGTGCTTCTTCCTGGGTTCTTTTGTGGTCACATGCTATATTCAGCCTCCTGACTGCATGCCTGCTCAAATGGACTCCTAGAGTTCGATCTTCCTAGGTAATGAACCTGCTACAAAAACTATTTTAAGATATTGTGCCTGCCGGGAGACTTAAGATAACTTGATGCTACAAGATCAGATGGAATTAATCTGTTAAGGTAAGTGTCAGACTAATATAGTGCTAATTGGAACTTTATACTCTCAAATCCTACACCTGGCAGCATCCTATTTGCCCTACTGTACTGTTTGCATGTCAGCTCTTACGTAGATTTTTTTTTTTTTTTTTGATTTTTAAAGACAGGGTTTCTCTGTGAAACAGTCCTGGCTATCCTGGAACTCACTCCATAGACCAGGCTGGCCTTGAATTCACAGAGATCTGCCTGCCTCTGCCTCCCAAGAGTTGATATTAAAAACGTGTGCTACCACTGTAGATTTCTTTGTGGTTTCATTTTTCACAATTGTAAGTGAAACTCTGACACTACAAGCAACAGTCCCCACTAGTTTTAACATTTTATAGCCTTTCCTGAACCACACACACACACACACACACACACACACACACACACACTCTCTCTCTCTCTCTCTCTCTCTCTCTCTCTCTCTCTCTCTCTCTTCTCTATGAAAGTGACAGAAGGCTAGAACAGTTGTTTGTAGCCATATAACACAATGCCCCCAAAACAGGCTTAAATATAAATTTTTGGAAGCAACTCCACAGTTTCTGTAGGAAATTTTTATTTAGATAGTTTTGGTTAAAACTTTTTTATTTTGTCCTGTGGGAGAGTGAACCTGAGGTCTCACGTATGCCAGACAAGTGCTCTTCCACTGAACCGTGCCCACGGCCTAAGGTCCTCGTAAGGAGTCACAGGTGACCTTCTGCCTGGGACGGAAGTTATCTCAAGGCTCTGTGGGAGGAGATTCTGGCCCAAGTGTTGCCCTCCACACTGGCCGTTCTTTCCTACTGGCCTTCTGGTGCCTCATCATGGGTTCTTGAGTGTCTTGTTTTCTTTTCCTGTTCTATGATACAGTGTCTATGTTAGAG
This sequence comes from Phodopus roborovskii, assembly GCF_943737965.1. Classification (NCBI taxonomy): domain Eukaryota; kingdom Metazoa; phylum Chordata; class Mammalia; order Rodentia; family Cricetidae; genus Phodopus; species Phodopus roborovskii. The sequence goes on along the minus strand of NW_026126515.1, from coordinate 3,355,129 downwards.
TTTCTATGGTTGTGAAGAGACACCATGACTATGCAACTCCTTTGAAAAAAAAAACATTTAATTGGGGCCAGCTTACAGTTCAGAGTTTAGTCCATTAGTGTCATGGCAGGGAGGATGGTGCCATGCAGGTAGACCTGGTGATGGAAAGGGAGATGAGAGTTCTACATCTGGATCCCCAGGCAGCAGGAAGAAAGAGAGACATGTGGGCCTGGCTTGAGCATTTGAAACCTCAAAGCCTGCCTCCAGTGACACACTTCCTCCAACAAGGTCATACCTATTCCTACATGGTCATACCTCTTAATATTGCCACTTCCTATGAGCCTATGGGGAGCATTTTCAAACACCACAGTGCCCCAACAAAAGTAACGTAAGAATTTTGGCTCACAATTCCTGTTTGTAGTCCATCACATCATTGTGAGCTTGGCTAACCTGGCACTTACATGGCTCCAGCCTCTTTTTCTCAGTGCTAAGATTAAAACCATGAGCTAACACACTGGGCTCTATACTGGCTTTGTTTTTGATAGGGTGAACTATCCTTATTCCAGGATTAAATCCTACTTGATTGTGATGTATAATCTTTTAAATGTGCTATGAAATTCAAATTACTACCATTTTGTTGAGAAAATTGGCATGACCCTCCATCCTCGATATCAGGCTGTTGTCTTCTGGTAAGTGAGAGGGTAATGCTAACCTCACAGAGTGATCTTGAGTTTTCCCTGCTTTTCAGAAATCTGGTCATCCTTTATATGTATATCGGAGTTCCTTAGTGAAGCCATCTGGTCTTGACTGTTTCTTGTTCATTATTGATCTTTCTGTTCCTTTTGATTGGAGATTCAGTGTTAATACAGCATGTTTCCAGGGATTTACCAGCTTCTTTAGTCACGTAATTTGTCAGCACATATTTGCTGATAACATTAAAAGCCTTTTCATTTCTGTGGAATTTATGGCAGACGAACAACAACATAACACAGAATGTATTTGGTTCACAGTTTCAGAGCTTTTGGTCTGTGGTCCTTTACTCCACTGACCATGAGTCCGTGATGAGAGAGCCTATGTGGCGGTGGGAGTGTGGTGGGAGGGCCACTCAACTCAGTCCCAGGAAGCAGAAAAAGAGGCAGTCTATTCATGTTCTTCAAACCACAGGGGCTCTAAACTAGTGTTTCTGCTGTTGACATGTTTGATTTTCTTGTCTTCTTTGATGTATGTGGTGATATGGTTTATTAAAGCTTAACTGAGGATTCAGAAAAGCAAAGTCAGCCACAAGCCTTAGAAGCCAGGCACACACCTTTAATCCCTGCAGCCAGAAGCTAGGAGGTGGTGGTACACACCCTTAATCCTAGGACTCAGGATTAAGAGGTAGACGATCTCTGTGAATCCAAGGCCACCCAGATCTACACAAGAGTGGATCAGTCTAAAAGAGAATTTTAACTCACACCTTTAATCCCAACATTAGGGAAGTATGTAAGACAGAACAAGGTCTCAGTAGAGGCTTTTCATTCTCTAGCCACACTGAGAAGAATCAGCAGTTTGAGCCTTGGTGAAGAGCTCATGCATGGGTCAGCCCTTTTAGCCTGAGCTAGAGGTGAGAGCTAGTGGCCAGCTGCTTTGTCTTTCTGATCTTCACCTTGAAGTTTGGACCCCAATATCAGTCTCTGGGTCATTTAATTTTTGTTACAGATGTATATTCTATAGATATTTTCTTTTTTGTCACCATTATCACATAAAACAAGTTATAGCATTTAAATTTAAGTTGCCAACAGATTAACTTCAGTTGTATTCAGATATACTTTGTAACTCCACTTTCTCCAGACATTACTGACGTTGCAAATTACATCCTTAATTGTATACATTGTATTTTCACATACTGACTGTATACCCATTAATATAGAATTGTCTTTTTGTCCTTAATAGCCCCCCACCTCTCATTCTGTAGTGCTAGGGACTGAGCCAGGCCTTCTCAAGTGCTTGCCACAGATTTAATTCCTCTGCTCCCTGCCTAAGAAACTGGAGTCAGAGTTGTGTATCATCACACCTTGCTCCCTGGACTGTCTTCAGCTTTTCTTCATTCTTCCTTTGTACTTCTGTAATGTGATCTCTTTGGATAGTCTGATTTCCAGTTACTTCTTAACCAGTCTGCTATAGGACCTATACAATATCTTTTCAATTCAGCTATTCTGTTACTAAGTTCAAAAAACTCCTTTAAAAATCTTTCTATAGTTTACATCTCTTTGTTGTTATTTTCATTTGACTTATGTATAACCTTCCTAGTTTCATTCATTTACCTATTTTCATTTATTTATTTTTTGTAAGGTCTTGCCATGTAGCTCAAGTAGGTCTTTAATTCAACACAAAGTCCAGAATGTCCTTGAACTTGAAGTCTACCTGCCTCACAATCAGAGCACTGGAATTGTAATTTTTTAGTTTATTGGACATCTTTATGTCAGATATTTTACTTTATCAGTCAACTCAAATGTTTTTGAGGAACTGGTTTCTGGAGTTTTCTTTCTGTGTTTTTATTGAGCCATATTCTCCTATATCCTTGTATGTCTTATGAGTTTTGGGCCTCAATGTGGACTTTTGAAGAGCAGTGATGAGTTCAGGTCTTTGGTTTAATGTACCAGGTCTTCAGTTAGTCATAGACGTCCAAGGACTTCTCAAACCTTTTCTATTCTCTTGCTCCCCCTGGTGTTGATTAGGAGAAGCGCATATTTGGTCTGTGGCTCACCGTTTGTTCTTTCACTGGCTAAGTTCTGGTGGTCATTGCAGTACTTGTAGGCAGATGTGAGAACAACCAGGCTCTTGGATAGATAACCTCCAAATAAAGTAGGGCACCAAAGGCATGGGTTGTCTTCTTGTTTCCATGTTAAGGAGCCTTGGAGTGTGGGCTTCTTCCCACCTGCCTAGCACTGTGCCATAGAGAGGAAAGGACAGACAGGATGCGCCAAACTGTCACATTTTCACTGGAATCCCTTCTTGGTTTTATGATGACTTGTGTGTGTGTGTGTGTGTGTGTGTGTGTGTGTGTGTGTGTGTGTGTGAGAGAGAGAGAGAGAGAGAGAGAGAGAGAGAGAGAGAGAGTTCTTAGCCCACCTCTAATGTTCTCCCTGTGGTATTATTCTGCCTCGTGTATTGTTACCACCGTGCCTCTGTGAGGAAACCATTTGTTGATATCACTGTACTCCCTAAACCCTAATAGTCAGTCCCTTGGGTCCCTTTGGGTTTGAGGACAACATGCTTCCTTTGGTGGCATGAAGCTGGAACTGGCAGGCCAAGGCACTAATGGGGCATTTGGAACTCCGTGAGACTGTACTTCAGATCACACCGACCACAAACATTTGGATCACATGGATCATTCCTGTCCTGGGATGACAATGGAGTGTGGTCTCCTACTCCTGGTGCTCCCAGAGAAGGGCACATTTTCTATTTGCCTTCCCTTGAATCTAATATCTCTTTGGAGTTGCAAAAGTGTGTCTGGACTCCTGCAGACTCAGCTGCTGCTGCTGCTGCTGCTGCTGCGTGGCCACTGGCCAAGCCCATCATCCATTATTCATTCCCTTTCCTTACATTCAGCCACAGCCCAGCCCTAGGCTGGGTTCTGTCTGTAGATCCCAGCACTGCAGAAGTGGATCCGAGAGGGAGAAGCGGGGGTTGAGGGTGGGAAGGACAGGGACAAGGAGTGCACACGCACCAGTCAATTTTATATTGGGAATGTAAAACATTTGACTTATCAAGACCAGAACTCTAAGTCTCTCTGAACTTCTACAATAAAGCAGCCTTCAGGTTCTCTGATAAGGCGGTACGGCTAATACTAAAAAAGAAATACATGGAAGTGCACATTCTAACCTGTGGTCTCTGGCCACACGTTTTCATACCCTATAGTCCTAAGTAGAATTTATTAGTTGCTCTTCCTTCTTCACCCCTCCTCACCCTTTCCTTCCAATCTTCCTTTGCTTTCTATTTTCCAGTAAGTGATTTGCACTGGAGTTGTTACATTTGTTCTCTCTTCAGCAAATACCATCTGCGCTGAGAAGTAGAGAGTCCTACACTGTTTTGAGCTGGCTACTATTTAAAGGGCCACATTATTAGGCCCATATTAGTGTGGGCAACGGGGGAAGGTCCACAACAAAGTTCAGACTCTGAATGAATGGATAGGTACTGAGTTCAAAGTTATTGAGAGTAATGAGGCCCATGAGAAAGAAACAAGTTTAAAAAAAGAAAAGCAAGTGTGCTCTTCTCCAAGTCTCTGGCCTGCTCGAGCAGACTCACTGAGTGTGCAGTGCATTTGGAATTTATTAACACATCTTCACCTTATTATTTCTTATGGTTGTCTCCTTTGTGATCTGACCAAGAGAGGGGGAACTGGTTTGAGTTTTGGAGTTCCTCATGAGCCCTAAAATGATGGCTTAGTTATTGTCATGCCCCAAAGTAGAGGCAAAAGAGATACTGCCTGATGCATCTGAAGCCCTTGAAGAGAGCATCTTCTGATACTCAGGGAGTCACTGGGTTATGCAGTGGGAGCCTGGCCCCAGCCTGCAGCGGCTGTGTTTACTTTCAGTCTCTACCTGCTTCCAATGTTAAGCATAGACAAGAAACTTGGTAGATGATAAAAGTTTCCAAGATTAAATATCCTAATGACAAATGCAGCATAAGCATTTGAAACGTGTGTGTGTGTGTGTGTGTGTGTGTGTGTGTGTGTGCGTGTGCGTGTGTGTGTGTGTGTGTGTGTGTGTTCATGTGTATGTGTGTGTGGAAGTCAGAGGTTGATGCCAGGTGTCTTGTTCAATCACCCTTCACCTTGCTTATTGAGGAAGGGTCTCTCACTGAACCTAGGGTTCAATGATTAGCCAAGATCCTGTCTCCATCTCTAGATGGCTGGGATTACAGTTGGGTCACCACATACACCAGCACATACATGGGTTCTAGGGATCTGAACTATGATCTTCATGCTTGTCTGGCACATGGCAAACACTCTACACTTCCCCAACAATCTCCCAGATCCTTCATTTTAATAGTTTATAAGCAGTGAAATGTAGTATGTCTGTGGAATGGGTACAAATGGATGGATCTCTGAATGGGTAGCAGGAGTGGAAGAAGAACTTTAGTGATCACCAACTGAGGCATGGTGATTAACACTGAGATCTCTCAAAATGGGGGTTCTCATGTTCAAATCCTAGTAGTGCCACTAACCTGTGTGCATTCAGTAGGTGACATCTATCTCTATGATTCCGTTTCTTGTGCTAAAAGTGAGGGGGAGGGGGATGGGAGGGTAGAAGGTGGGTATGGATAGGAGTGAGATGGCTCAAGTGTGTAAAGGGCTTGCTATGCAAACGTGACAACCTGAGGCAGGATCCTCAGTACTCGAAAGAATCTGGGTGTAAGCCAACACTCAAGGGCATATGGCATGGGAACAGGTGGAGCATGGGAGCTCACTGGCCAGCCGATCTACCAAACCAGCCAGTTTCAGGTTCGGTGAAGACCCTATCTCAAACAATAAGGTGGAGAGTGACTAAGGAAAGTACCCATTGCCAACCTCTCACCTCCACTCCCAGATGCACACCTTAGGCTCTAATATCTTCTGACAGGGTCATTTTGAGGTCCACAAGAACCACACTCTCTGTCTATGAGAGGCTTTAATTTAATCATAATTGTGATATGGAGAGCTTTGTTGCTAAACTAAAGAACCCTTTAGTACTCTCTAAAGGGGAGATGGGTTGTTTCATAGTGGTTAAATTTGAAGGACCCCCACTAAAGTTTGAATTTAAGGATCTAACACAATCTTAAATACCAGGACAACATATCACATTCAGGCAAAAGATCACCACCAGTTTAGTCATCTGTCCTGAGCAGTGGGGATGAGGGATGCCTTCATCTTCACAGTGATAAAGAGGGAGTTTGGGGGAGTGTGTATGTGGCTGAGGCAGCTGCAAAAAAAAAGGAAGAGTTTATGTATCACTGTAGTCCAAATACTTTTTTTTTTTAAATCAACCCCAGCGAGTCAGCTCTCTCAAATGCAGCCTATGTAGTGAAGGTACTGAAAACTCTCTGAGGTAAAGTGAGCGCCTAGAATGAAAAAGATCCAACATGGATTAGAAACTGGAATTTGCTCCATAACAATTAATACCCTAGGCTTGAGGAGCTCTGTGTCAGCATGGTGGGCAGGGAAGTCACACATTCAATCAGCTCATAACCATTGTAGGACGATAAAAAAATACCATCCAACCTATTTTTCTCTTTTGTCTTTTCACGGCTCTGGCACTCCATTGGATGGTCCAGGGCTGCTAGAGCATGAAGTTGATGTGTGAAGTTTTCTTAGAGCGATGTGTCCAGCTGACATCTTCATGTAGATGATGCATGTCTACTTCAAACACAGCACACTCCTGCAAGACCTGACTCCCCCACCACACCACTTTTTCACACACCACTTCTTTGCATCCCAGCAAATCAACCCAGCAGCTAACAAACTAGATTTATTGCACGTTTCCCGCCAATCCTTGTCAGTCTCACCTTTGTGATATCTGCCATGTTGGCTCATTTATTTTCATCCTCTCTGACACTTCCTTATACTGTAAATTATCTGCTGCTATCACCCAAAACAAAAACAAACAAACAAAATTATAGACTGAGTAACTTATACACTCCAAAATCCCAGTTATGGTGGCTGGAAGTCTAAGATTTGGTATGTGGTGATGAAGACCCGCTTCCTGCAGCTAAGATGGTGCCTTGCCTGGGCACCTCTGCATGATCAAAATGTTCCCAACTGCACCCTGAAACCTTTCACCAATCCCTTTAATGAGGGCTCTGTCCCTGTGACTTAACACCTCCTGCTGGATACCTTTTCCAGTGGAGGGCCAAACAAACATTTACTCCCCCACGATGGGCCACTAATGACAGACAAAAGAAAAAAAAAAGGTTCCATATAAGTCTAGCTTAGGGAAAGGGTGAGTTTATTGCAGTTACTTACAGGAAGCATGGATGAGTCAAGGCAGCTGCATCACTGAAAAGCCAACCCCAGCATGGGTGATGGATGACTCATGAAGGCAGCCTCCCTGGAGTTCCTTCCCCAATTTTCAGGCAGCCCAGCCAGTCAAAGATTCTACTGCTGGCAGCTCAGCTGGTAGAACAGTCTCTTCTCAGCAATTGCTTACTGCTTATATAACTTGTTCTAGGGAAGGATGGAGAGGTAGACAGAAGGATTGAGAATGCTTGGAAGTTGCTAAGTCAACTCATCCACAAGGTAACAGACAGCAGAGATCTGAAACACACAGCGTCAGTCCCACCACACAAAACAAGGGTCCAATCTTAAATGCTTTTGTTGGCAGGCAAGGTCTTGGAGTACAAGGAAGCATGCTTGGTTAATATGTGGGCTGTGCTGTGTGTCCATTGTTGGAGGATATGACTTAGGCTGTTTGACAGGGGTCACCCTTTGGGTAGAATGGACCTCAGTTAATATGTAACCCATGCAGTGTAACCCAAGGCAGTGTCCCACGGATGGCAAGAGGATGAATGTGTTCCCACTCTGCTTAGGGTCTGCCTACTTAGAGAAATTGGGTTTTCTAAAACAAATAAACAAATAAATACCCAACAACAATAACAAAATTAAACCAAATCAAAACAAACAGATATAACAAAACAAACAAACAAACAAAAAACCCTCAAGAGAAAGGGTTGTGGATTTTCTAAGTTTCATTTACTTCCTGAGTCTTGTGAAGGGAAACAGGTATACAGTACCCCAAGACAACTCCTCTTAATAATATCACATTGATGATTAAATTCAACAGAAGAGTTTGACCTTCCAAATCGTCTTCACAAGCAGAATGCATTAATTTCATCCCAACAGCCACCAAATCTGTAGTTCATTCAGCACCAACTCAGAAGTCAACGCCTAGAGCTTATCTAAATTGGCTCTAGAAGACCCCCAAGGTGTGACTCATTCAGAGGCAGACTGCACTCCTGGCTCTGAACCTCTGAAACAAGTTATCTACTTCTACTTCTAAAATAGGAAGTTGTGATAGGGCAGGGTAGACATTCCCAATGGGAGCGGGAGGAAGAAGGAAGATAGGGCTAATGGATCCCAAGCAAGTCCCAAAGCCTACAAGGCAAAGAACACTTAATATTGAGACTTTATGTAATATCTTTGGTTATGAGCTTGCCTTCCAGATATAGTACAGTGGGGCTGAGCCCCAAAGCCATGGCTATCTCACCTCAGTGGTTTCACTGAGCACAGCCTACAAGAATTGTATGCTTGTACCTCTCCCACACAGGTGTTACATGCAGAACACCAGCACTACAGAACTGGGGCCTAAGGCTACCCAAAGACTCTACAGAGCATTCTTTGGAATCTAGGTGGAGGCATCCATGCCTAGAGTTCTTGCGCTTTGCATTGGGTACTGAACTGATACCACATGAATGACAAGTATATTGCTTGTGCCTTCCAGAGATGCATCCAGTCACGTGTGAGATGTGGCTTGGGGTGACCAAAAAGAACTGCATCTGAAAACATGGGGCAGCAACTCCAGGTAGCCCTGAGTGGTGTGGTAAGCAGTGAAGTCCTACAGGTACTTAGGGCCTCTCATTTGAAACTGGTCTGTTCTTAAGGCCCTGACACATGGGAACTTTGATAAGTGAGACAGCTACAACAGTCTCCAGAAAGCCCTCAGCAGCATCTTCTGTTGTCCTGATGGATAGCACCTGGTTCCACAATAATACCAAAAAAGTTGCTTGGCCACACCCTTGGTGTTTTCTTCCAAGTATTTTGTTTTTAATTGTCCTACCAGGCTGTGAATATTTCAGATATTTACAGTGTATTTCCCTTTCGATCATAAATTCCATCCTCTCCCTTTCTCCTTCCCGAACCCCTCTGCTTTCACTCTAAGTAACCAGAAGAAGCCAGGCAGCATCCTGAACATTTCGCTTAGAGAGTTCTTCTGCCAAATAGCCCACTCATCACTCCCAGATTCTGTGGGACACAGGTTTTGTTTGTTTGTTTGTTTGTTTTTGCCACTTTGTGACAGGGTCACCTTTCCTCTAGTTTCCAGTGTCTTTCTCCTCATTTCATAAAAATGGCTTACATGTCTAACAAGATCATAAACATTTACTAGCATTTATGTAATATCTGCGGGATTATGCATGGCATCTAGGCCTTTTCTATAATGTTCCTCTAAACCATCTACTACCTAGTTCCAAAATCACAGTACCATTTTGTGGTATTTGTTATAGCAATACCCCACTTCTTGATGCTAATCTCCATCGAAGTCCAGTCCTGTAGATATAATAACACATTGAGTAACTGATGAAGAACAGACATGTATTTCTCTTGGCTCTTGAGGCTGAGAATTCCAAGACCAAGTCACCAGCAAGTTTCAGGTCAAATAACGTGACCTTCACACAAGTGAATTGGTCTGTGGAGACCATATCGTGTCTCCAACTGGATTCCTTTCTGTCCTCCCGCCAAGAATGGAGAGGGCCGAGACAGCGAGGAATGATCAGACAAGTTGATTATTAACTTGGAATTAACAACTTTAAATGGGTTAGATAACTTAATCTTTAAAGGCTTATATTATTATTATGTTTATTTATGTGTATGCATGTGCAGGTTCCCTTGCAGGCCAGAGGAGGGCGTTGAGTTCCATAGAGCTAGAGTTACAGGCAATATAAGATGACTGATTCGGGTGCTGGGAACTGAATCTGGGTCCTCTGGAAGAGCAGCAAGTGCTCTTAGCTGCTGAGCCATCTCTCTAGTCCCCAAAGATAACTTTAAACAAATTGCCAAATGGGAACAGACAATTCAAATAAAACACGCTTGAAGTGGAGTGCTGGCAGAAAACTGTCACGGCTCTGAGAAATGTTACAAATCTAGGAAGCTCTTGAAGGACTTCAGCGTGTCCATTAAGAGCAGTCTCCTGCAGAGCAACTCTGCAGAAACCAGGTCACAGATGAGAGCAACAGAAGCCGAAGGTTTCTCATCGCCTCATCTCTGGCAAGTCTGGAAGGCTAAAAGTAGTTTGGGGAATGAATGCCCATCTACAGTAGGAATGAGTCCTCCTACTTCCCGCGGCTGGTCGAGTTCTGGAGACTAGCACAGACAAGCTCCCTACCCGGGGGAAGGAGCCTCAGGTGTGGGGAGCTTCTGAATCTGTCAAGGGCAGTTTCCCTTCTCTTTTCCCATCAAGCACTTGGCACCTTCAGTCTCGGCAGCCCAAGAGCATTCGAACTTAAGGTGCACCAGCTGGTCCTGGTTAACGGAATGTGGCTATGCAAATGAGATGAGATTTAGGACCAATCAGGGAAGATCTGTCAAAACTGTCTACCTATTCCTGTTGCTATGGTGATCTTTGTAGGCTACTACCTGCTCCACCCCCTAAACACCTTCTCCCAGCCCCATCACTGTGAGACTCTGGCTGTCAAAAGCTGAGGCTTTTGTTTGCTTTGTTTTTACTGCTGTGGCTTTAGGTTCTTTTGTGGCTCCTTTGTCCTCAGGGTTTTAATCCCTGGCTTGTCAGAGGCTGCACGAGGGTGAACACTCTGACATGGAAGCCTCACCTACCCAGATCACAGTCACATGGTGTTGAGATACATACCATTGGCACCATTACCTTAATGTCTTGTCTTTGACAGATATATCTTATATGATGATGCTGGCTCATGTATTTTACCTTATAATATTAATATAAATTGTGATATATGTGTTAGTGGACTAATCAATATAATTCTGTAGAAACTCATTCTGTGTGGCCCAATTTTCTCAGGAGGGTTTGTCTTCTTCCCCTTCCTAGGCAGATCCCTATCTCTCTCTCTTAGGGTCCTCTTTGTTTCCTAGGTTCTCTGGGGTTGTGGACTGTAGGATGTTTGTCCTTTGCTTTACATCTAATATCCATTTATGAGTGACTCTTTCTGGGGCTGGCTTATCTCACTCAGGATGGCCTTTTCTAGATTCTTCCATTTGGCCTGCAAATTTCAAGGTGTTATTGCATTCAAGAGGTTGGAGAAATGGCTCCATGGTTAAGAGCACTAGCTGTTCTTCCAGAGGACCCTGGTTCCATTCCCAGCACCCACCTGGTGGCCCACAACCACCTATAACTCCAGTTCTAGGGGATCCAGTTCCCTCCTTTGCACTACAAAGGCACTGTGTGTTCATGGTGCAAAAACATCTGAAGGCGGGTGAAAGGAAGCCCACAAGTGCCTGAATAAAGAATAACAGATACTTATTAGGAGAGCACTCATCCAATGAAGGTACATAACCACCGTGGTTCCCTGCCCCTGGAGGGTCTGAGTAAGAGAGCCAGAGTGAGGCCTCTCCTTTTCCTTATGAGGGATCATGTCCCCACCCCAAAGCCACATCCTAAGGAGATTACCTCAAGTCTATTGGTGGAACAAGATACCACTACAGACACAGATTCAAGCAAACACTCATACATATAAAATAACCTCCATTGTTTTTAAAGAAAGGAAGAGCTGGGCAGTGGTGGTGTAGAGGCAGGTGAGTCTCTGAGTTCGAGGCCAGCTTGGTCTACAGAGCGTGCTCCAAGCCAGCCAGGGCTACGCAGAGAAAACCTGTCTTAAGGAAAACAAACCAACAAAAGAAGAAGGGCTGCATTTTAATGGGCAATTTTGGAGAAATCACAAACCATTGAGTCCACCCATATTGTGAAAATCAATGGCTTTTGGCATATTTACAGAGTGCAGACTTTACCCAATTCCCAGAAAATGGCTGCAAGGGAGCTATAAGAACTTAAAACAGAAGTTTAGACCATTTCTACTGTTCCTCTAGGCAAACCAATTAGCAGATAATTCCCAACAGCCCATAGCTCTCTTTCCCAGCAGGACAAGCAGCAGGGGATTCTCTATCTCTGTAGTTTCACCTGGTTTGGATATTTTGTATAAAAAGAATAACATAATGTGGTTTTCATGGAACTTCAACATTATTTATATACTGTATATTTGTGTATGTAGTACATGACATCTGTGATTCGAACATAACAGGAGTGCAATGATTTTGCAAGCCTTTGAGCACCCATGAGAGCCGATTTCCACTGCCTTCAATGAGAACACATGGTCCAAGGTGACAGTCTCTCCATAAACTGTTCCTACCAAGCTGCAGATGCCCAAACTGTGAGTCATTTGTTGACAATACAAGATTATCAAAATTAGTTCTTTGTGTAATTGGTTTTAATTGCTGCTGCCACCCCCAGAAACTGGCTACAAGCGACACTACACAAGTTTAAATAGGAGCAATGCATTTTTCTGACTAGTACAATTTTATAAATGGGAAAACCTGATCCTAAAAAGGAGTGGTCTGGCTTCTTTTACCTGTATCTGCCTTTAAATGCAGCTTCAGATGCCTTTCTGCTTTCCTAGCAGAGTACCTGGTGAAGCAGGCGATTAGATCTGGCAGTTGGAACTCTCCTGAACTCAGAAAATATTTGGGATAGCAATGTGAGAAGAAACAGAGACCTCGAGGGAAGAGTTAACTTCATTAACATTCAGCCATTCAGCCCATACCCTCGGATCCCTTCCTATGCTTAGAGGCCATGTGTGCCCGAGTGTGTGTATACGAGTGAGTGTGAGCGTGCACAAATGTGGAATGAGGATGTACAGCCAGGTGAATGACTGGCATGTGAGCAGATCTTGCAGAGGACAGCTGGGTCTTTATGGAAGTAAAACAGGTTTCTGTATTTGGAAACATGGGGGTAGTGGGAATTGGCTAGAGATGTGGACGGAAGTGAGATCATAAGGCTTCTTGGGCCATGAGGATGAGTTATGATGCTAAATGCTTATGGTTTATACAAAGTGCCAAACATGTGTTTGAGTTTGAATAAATCAGCCCACTCTAGGTTTAAAACTGCTGTGCTGAGCTAACATCTAAGCTGATGTTTGAACTCATATCTGTATGTCTATTCACTGTAGTCTCTTTCCCTCCCCCCTTTCCCCCTGGATCTCTCTGTATTTGTATGCTTGGACACATGTATGTGTGTTTCTGTGAGTGCAGGTGTGTGTCTACGATGTGCCACAGGACTTGTGTGGAGGTGAAATGCTTGCAAAACAGAATATGCCTATATATTATCTTCTTCTTCTTCTTCTTCTTCTTCTTCTTCTTCTTCTTCTTCTTCTTCTTCTTCTTCTTCTTCTTCTCCTTCTCCTCCTCCTTCTTCTTCTCCTCTCTCTCTCTGTCTCTCTCCATGCATCTAGAAAACACATCTTTGCCCTTTCTATTCACTTGAATGTCATCTATGTGAAGCTCTTACTGAAATTCCTATTTCAATAACCCCAGTATTTACTAGGGAGAATATTTTTAACTCCAGAATATAATAACTATACATATCAATAACTATTACTATAATTATTTATTAAATAAATGAATAAAGAAGAAGTGTTCTTTTCCCCTAATTCACTCATGGATGAGCTTGTCTTTTTAAAAGGCTATATCACAGGGCTGGAGGGATGGCTCAGCGATTAATAGCACAGGTGACCACATGGCTTTAACTGGCAGATTTTATGGGAGAAGTCCCTCCATCCACATCTGACTTCTTACACAGCTTGAACACTGTTGTATTCTGGAGGGAGGGCTAAGGCTCCTTTGGGCCAGCAATATCTGTGGGAATAACTGTTTCTGAAAATTTTCCTTGCCTTCTGTAGCAGTTTGGTTTCTATTGCTGTGATAAAGACCATGGCCAAACACAACTTGGGAAAGAAAGGGTTTATTTGGCTTGTGCCATTTGTTGAGAGAAGCAAGGCAGGAACTTGAAGCAGAACTCATAGAGGATGCTTACTGGCTTGCTCCTCCTAGCTTGCTTAATTTGGTTTCTTATACACTTTAGCCCACTGACCAGAGATGGTTCTGCCCAGAGTGGGCTTGACCCTTCCACATCAGTCATCAACCAAGACAAATCTACAGGCTTGCCCTACAGGCCAATCTAGTTGGGGGTATTTTCTCAGTTGAAGTCATCTGTTTTCAGACAACTCTGGCATGTGTCAAATTGGGGGCGGGGGAAGTAACCATGCACCTTCAGTAACTTTCGCTAAACCTTGTAATCAAGTTAATAAGATTCTGGGAGATCTACTCTGTATTCAGCATGTTTAAGCTTAACTTGCTTTAAAGAAGACAATGTAGCCAACTTAACTATGTCTTGAATTAACCATGTAATTAGTGTTTATAACTTAACCTAATTCCATACCTTTAGTCTTAAAATGATGTACTCTTTTATACTCCAATGCACACGCATGGTGTGTGTGTGCGCGCGTGCGTGTGTGTATTGTGGCAATTCTTTGCTGAAAGCAGTCAGAAGATTGACCTTAAAGAAAACAAATATCCACCATAAATGTTGAAAGCAACATGTGGACATAGGTTGATAACATCTGCTTGCAGCTGTAAGTGCTATTCTTTGTCAGGGAAGCAACTTGTTAAAATTTTCTTTAAAAAATAACACACCTTTAATCCCAGCACTTGGAAGGCAGAGGCAGGCAGATCTCTGTGAGTTTGATAGAGTGAGTTACAGAACGCCAGGGCTACAGAGAGGCCCTGTCTCAATTTAAATAAAATAATTTCCTCATTCCCATTCCATTCCATGTTTTCTGTGATATTAGTACAAAATAGTACAAAGCCCTTTGTTGGGGCAGACAGACAGACATACTCGACAGATGACAGAACACAGACAGCAGGACAGATGGAAGACACGGGGAGAGAAGTGTAGAATTAGAACTTGGGTTGGGTCTCGGTTTAAACTACTCCAAGAGGAAGGATCTTTTTTATCCTTTAATGTGGCACTGACCAAAGTGTGAATAGCTACATTTTTTTCCAGAGCAGATGCTAACATTTGGAGTTACCTCTGCTGGGGTATTGTTTAAGACACTTCCCAGGTACCTTTGCCAACACCTTGTTTACTGAGGATTTTCGGAGGCAGTTTTCTTTATTCTGACCCAGGGCTTGTTCATTCCTCATCTTTCCCTTTCCTTACTGCTGCCACACACATCAATAAGAAACACTGGGAACCCTTTATTTAGGCCCTTTGGCACTGAAACCATTTCTCCCATCTGGGCTTTCATTTCACGCTGCCACTCTGAAAATGAAACCCTGGGAGCCAGTGTCTTCTTTTTCTGCCCGCCGCCTGCATCACTACAGAAAATATATTCAAGAAATTTGATGATCACTTTCCATCTGGCTTGTTGTCCCAGTTGACCTCCTCAGCACCTGGCAGCTTGTCACACGTCTGTCTTCCTTGTCTTATGAGTAGGGATAGGAATATTCTATGTGAACTCTCTGGTTGTTGTGATAAACTGATGGCAACAACTGAGAGAATGAAGGGTTTATTTGGGCACAGGATTTCAGCCCCTCATGGCAGAGAAGGGACAGTGGGGCAGCTTCCTGGTGACAGGAGCATGGTGACAGTAGAGATGTGGCTACACCTGGAAGTACAGCATGACACAGGAACCGATGCACTCCTTCTAGATCCCACCTCCTAAAGTTTCCACAGCTTTTCAGGATTGGGCAACTGGCTGGGGCCATGTGTTCAAACACACAAGACTGTGAGAGACTTTTCAGATCAAAACCACAGCACTATCCAAATTCCCTTTTTCTATGGCTCTGAGCTCTTGAATGAGAGCTTTTATTACACATTTCACATATTCTTCTTTTCAAGCATTTTAGGAAAATCAGAATGGATAATCAAGATGCATATGAATTACATTTGACAATGCATTGACAACCCTAAAATGAAATCAATGCTTTTTCATTGCGGGTGTGCAGAATGATTTGACTAATTTTGGACAGATGGAGTCTGATTATGAAATAGCTAGATGCACCCTAGACTCAGGACATCAATAATGACCTACTTCATAATTTTAAATTATACAGATGAGGCCTAATTATTTTCTTGGAAGTCATTACACTTCCTTCCTTTTTAATTTAGGAAACCTAATGAATTTTAGCATTAATCTTTCCTCTGAAGTCAGAATTGATGATTCCCCATCTGAGTTAGTAAAGCATAACCTGTGGCAAGAATCTTTGTGTGTGGAAAAGTCAGGACAGCTTTCCTTTACTGAGTCCTTTCCACTTTTGCACATACCTAATAGTCACCTGTGGGTCTTGGCAAGGAAGGTGTTGACTTTCAAAGACCTATGCAGATCTATGTCTGTAAGACCTGGGATCTGGGGTCCTGAAATAATGGGTGGAGACTGCAGTATAATCCTGTAGACAACCTTACTTCTGTTTCAGTGTACTTTTATACATGAATGTAACAAAGAAAGCAATGATCCAAGGAAGGTTGAATTTAGAAAGTCTCGATGAAAAAAACAGGTAAATAGACATCAGCAAGCACACATGTACAAAATATTAACAAAGAAGCCCTCTCCCAGAACTTCTTTAGGACAGAGCAATTTAAATACAATTTCCTGATGATTACTATAGATTATATCTGGAAAAGCATCAAAGCAAGGCAGAAGGTCATATCCCCATTTGGGGTACACTGACCAGATTGGGTTCTAGAGCTATGTTGTGACATCCAACAAGAATGAACATGGCTTACAAATTGACTGTAAATGTTTGTCACAGTAGGCACGAAATCATGTCCAAGAACAATCCAGAGAACAAAAGGCACTGAATTTTTTCTGGAACCTCTCTCACAATTCTCCAAGGCATTGTTCACCATGTTATTGTTTTGTTTTTTCTCATGCATGGGCACTGATTTACATTGTTACGAGCAGTTTTCCTGTCAGCCTGGTCCCACAGCTGTGCCAGCCCCAAATAACACAGAGACGCTGTATTAGATATAAAGCTGTTGGCCTGTTACTAGCGTTTCTTATTGGCTAGCTCTGTCTTAAATATTAACACATTTCTATTAATCTAAGTATTTCCACGTGGTCTTATCTTACCGGAGAGAGGATCTGGAGTTCTACCCTGTTGGTCCTACATGTTGAATCTTAATCCTACCTCTTCCTGAATCCTCCTTGTCTCCTAGTCCCGCCTATCTGGCGTTGCTATTGGCCAACAGTGCTTTATTCATTAACCAATAAGAGAAACATTTACAATAAGAGAAACATTTACAGAATGACATCTCCCATCAGTAAGTGTTCATGGTTTGTTCGTGTGTGTGTGTGTGTGTGTGTGTGTGTGTGTGTGTGTGTATGCCTGCCTGCCTACTCACCTACAAACACATCTGTTCTCTCATGTACTGGGCTGCATGTGTGAATGTGAAGAAAGTGGCACTCAATGAAGAGATATCTCAGGATATGGTGCCACACATTGCCATGTGACAGTGGGGAGGCTGAGCCAGTTCCATGTCAAACTGGTCCACACAGCAAGTTTGAGGCAAGCCTGAGCTATACAGCAAGACCTTATTTCAAAACACAGTTGTTAACATAATAATGTAGGAGGCAAAGCAAACTAACAAATATTAAGGATAGGTATTTTGTAGAAGATATTTTTCTGAGAGCATGTATAGTAACATGCATGGCAAATATAATAACAAAAGATAAAACTAAAAATTACATACATTTATAAATTAAAAAAAGAAACGGACAAGTAACCCAGGATTAAAAAAAAAAGAGTCAAGACTTTAAAAAACCACTCAGAATAAAATGAAAAAGAAAACACTGTGCACCAAACTCAAAGTATACAATTTCCTTAAAGAAAATTTATAGCATTAAATGATTAAAAGGGCATTAATGAGATAATGTTATGTTTTTTAATTAGGGAAAAAATTCACAAGAAGTAGAAAGAAAGAACAGGGTTAAGAGCAGAAATAAACTGGGCAGCAGTGGTGCATGCCTTTAGTACCAGCATTACAGAGGCAGAGGCAGGCAGATTTCTGTGAATTAGAGACAAGCCTGGTCTACAGAGCAAGTTCCAGGACAGGTTCAAAGCTACAGAGAAACTGTCTTGAAAAACCAAAGAAGAGCAGAAATAAATGAAATATTAAAAGACACTAGGATTCATCAAGGTAAGAGTTGACTTTTTAAAGACATACAATCAAATTAGAGAAATCTTTGGTGCTTCTAATCATGAAAAAATTGAAATAAATATGATTAACAGTGAGACTCACACGTAGAAAAGACCCAGATTAAAATGGCAATAAGAACCCCAGGACCAGTTGATTGTATTATTAATAAAATCTAGGGAGTTTTATGATCTCAGCATATATCCCTGGCTGGCCTGGAACTCACTCTCTAGGCAGACTGATCTTGAAGTTGCAGCGATCTTCCTGCCTCTGTCTCATAAGTGCTGGGATTACCAATGTGCGCCACCGCACCTGGCTACTGCTTTTGAATGCTAGAGATGCAGACCAGGGTCTTGCTCATGCAAGGGAAGCACCTACCACTGAGTTCATATTGCATGGTAAATGAAAGACCCAGAGACTGATATTGGGGTTCAAACTTCAAGCAGAAGATCAGAAAAGCAAAGCAGCTGGTCACTAGCTCTCACTCTATCTCAGAATGACAGAGGATCCTGGCTCTACCAAATCCCAGACTGAAGCCTCTCCTCAGCGTGGCTGGAGAATCCTGAGACTTCAGTGTCTTCCTAGCCTCAATGTGGCTGGATAACGAAAGCCTGATATTGACTACTGAAGACCCTGCTCCTATCTTTTGTAACCCTTTTGTGCTGGCATTAGTGATCCTAAGTGCTGAGATCATCTTTGTGGGAGCTGTTTCTCTTTAGGACTGGATCAATCTTGTGTAGATCTACATGGCCTTGGGCTCACAGAGATCCATCTGCCTCTTAATCCTGAGTCCTAGGATTAAAGGTGAATACCACCACCTCCTAACTCTATAGTTGCTGGGATTAAAGGTGTGTATCACCACTGCCTGATCGATATAGCTTGAGGCTGAGTTTGCTTTTCTGAAACCTCAGGCAAGCTTTATTTAATAAATCATGATTACTATATCACCACAGCTACACCACCCTCCTTGATAGTCTTATTAAGGAAGCTTGCATAATCCTCTACTCACAGGTCGATGAGAAGGGTTCATCGGGAGGTTTGCATGTCATTGCTATCTTCCGTGATTGTCACTTGACACACAGCTATTTGACTTTGGGCTCCTACTTGACACTGCAGAATCTGTTAAGCAATTTAGGAACCTTAATCCAAAAGAGCATGATGGTAGTTAGGGATTGTCTACTATGATGTGGGGTTCTGATCATCTAGTTTGCCATTGTTGGTGGTTTTTGTTGCCTCATGAGGGTCTTTGAAGATTAGTGCCATCCAACCTCACAGAACCTTAATGAATATTCTGTATTGAGAAGAATACTGACATCCATTATGTGCTGGTGATTCTTTTTTTTTTTTTTTTTTTTTTTTCCTGGACTGGGCTTATCTGTTTGGGTTGGAGGGTTAAAGCCCTAGTGATTGGATTATTTTACAATTACAGCTACTTCCCCTAGGTGAACAGCTGTTTTCACAAGTACTGTCCTGTACTCCACGCCATATAAGTGGTGCATTTCCTTGTAATACTTAAACGCATGAGCCAGCTTGATACTTGGTCTCTCCCTGGGTTACTGGACAGATTCCAGAATGACTTTTCAGAGGTGTTGCCTCTGCAATCCTGATGTCATTTTATACCCTCATTTATATTATGAGATATATGAATTTCTTCCTATAAGATGAGAAAACATCTCACACAGACTTCATATTTTCTAGAACATTTTCTCAAGGATATCATATGGAACACAGTCATGTATTTTTCTGTCTTTCTTCCTTCCTTCCTTCCTTCCTTCCTTCCTTCCTTTCTTTCTTTCTTTCTTTCTTTTTTTTTTTTTTAGAACATTAGCACAAAGGGAACTTCTCATTGTGTGTTTTGTATTGTTTTCTAGACAGGAGAGATCTTAGGAGCACTTTTCTTTTTCAAGTTTCTATTCATTCCTTGTGGCTTTCACACCATTCCTCTAGAACCTACCCATCTTCCTCCTTCCCTACATCCACCCTTTGTCCCTACCCCCCAAATAAAATGAAGTAAAATTTAAAACAAAAGAACACCCCCCCCCACACACACAGAGAAAAATGTTGCCATAGAATCTGTAGTGTGACGCAGTGAGTCACACGATATATATTTTACTCTATATATCTTTATTTGCAAGTGCTCATTGCACTGAGCCATTGGTCTTGTTTGAGGCCTCTGGATTCTGCTACGCTATTGATACTGGGCCTCCTCTTGGTTATCCTGTTATTGTCCTGCATTGTGGAGATCCTGAAGTCTTGGATCTGAAAGGACTGGCCCCTCCACCTGCTCCAGCAGATCATAACTGGGATGAATGTTGGGATGTGGCCAATTCATAGCACTGGTTCTGACAGCCTACTGCCTCCATCCTCACCGCCAGGATGAGCTCTCCAGCACTGCCCTGTCTAGTTTTTTCTATGCAACAACCAGCAAGAGGCTGGACTGGGTCTCCTGCTTTCATGCCCTCAGGGTCAGCTCACCCACACCTACACCACCAGGATCAATTCTACTGTTGCAGGGGTCACTGTTCTGAGTGCTGCAGTTTGTGAGGGGCAGGGCCAGCTCTCTTGCTCTTACAACTTCAGGGACAGCTCTCCCACCTGCCACAGGTGGTGAGGGGCAAGGGGTGGGGAAGAGAGTGGTCTCTCCACATGGCAGATGAGGGGCATCGCCAGATCTCCCATGCTCACATTCTCTGGCCATATTTGCCTCCATCAACAGGGTCATCTCTACTGTACTGCCTAGGTGAGGTGCAGGGTTTGCTCTCCTGAGTGCTGCAGCCAGTGAAGGTGAGGGCAGGGACAGCTCTCCTAAGCTCACACCCTTGGGGCTGGCTCACCCACACCCCATCAAAAGGGTCAACTCTCTTGTGGCCAGGCTAGGTTCAGGGCCTGTTCTCCAGAGGGCTGCAGCTAATGAGGGGCTGAAGCAGTTCCTTAAGATGGACTTCCCACAAATCCCTTTCCATTTAACAATCTCTTATTGCATTTACTGTTGAACTGTAGTTTATTATTGTCCCGAAGGCTGTCAAACCATCTGCTCATTTATTCAAGCACTAGCTCAATCAACAAATGTTGCTGAGCACCTACTGCAAAAGAGATCCTGTCAGATACTAAGCAATTAACAGGACAGCTCCCTGTTACTTCAGGAGAAGAGTTCATTGGCTCCAAACCCCAATAGCAAAAAGCTCAAGAAACCCTGGTCTACTGGATGCCTTTCAGATAATATCATGAGCAATACAACCATGTACAAAATAAATAGTTCTCCATATTCACTCACTGTTGTTACTACTGAGTCCATCAATCACATCTGGTTTTATGAATCAGTATGGTAAGACTCACTTTTAATTCCTCTCCCTCACCAGGCTATTAGTCACCATTGCTCTTTAATCCTGTCACCTAAATATTTTTCAGCTCCCTCCCTTGTGCAATCACTTTTATTCAGTGGAGGCATCATTTAGTTTTCAATGACCTCCTAAAGAGATTCCCTGACTTGACTCTTAAGAATACTTTCAACTCATCCTCCTTAAAGCACATTTCTAAAACCGGAAGTTCAATCATGTTTCTCCTGTTGCCTGCAAAATCCAGTGAACTTCCCAGTCTCACTTAACATGTATCTGGTTTATCATGCATACCTTGTGTTCTGTCACAGCCTCTGCCAATTGGCTTCTAAGGACGTAAGGAAACAAGGTCAGTGAAACAAAACAAAAAGCTTGCCGATTTCCTGCTGAAACTGCATTTAAAAACCCAGTTTAGCATGTGCATACTTCTTTGTGAACATTTCTTTCATCCACATCATTTCAGCTATAGAATCTTAGTTCAAAAATTGAATAATAAGCATGCATTTATTATGTGCTATTTAAAATGTGCTATTCCTTGGTCTATGAGTTGGGAGAAATCCCAATTAAATGAGTGCTCCTCCTGCCTTATGCATTGGTTATGGTTAAATGCTGGGGTGTGGGGGCTGGGTAGAACTTAGTTTTGAGAATATAGGCTCCTTCCTTCAGGTTTTGGGGGTCTGTCTTGTTTACAGGCATCTCCATCATTTTGCTTTTACAAAGCCACACTTGACATTCTGTTATTTTCAATTCCTTCTCCACACAACAGAATTGTTCCCTATCTGTAGTCTATCTGCCTGGAAGGCAGGCGCTGGGACACTTTCTATTTTGTGAAATTTAGTTATAAATTCATTCAGGTTTTTAATCGGTTTAGGTTTGTAATGGGCTCAGCCAACAGGGCAAGCCAAAGACTTTTGAATTCTCTGCTAAATAACAGCTCATTTGTATACTCATGAGGAGTTTTTATTATTTTGAAAATACTGTCTATGTTATCCAGGCTGACCCCCAAATTTGCTATCCACTTGGCTCTGCCTCCTGAGACCTGGAATTAAAAGTGAGAGCCCTTAGACTCGGTTTAGAGGAGAATTTTAGAATATCAGTGGTGTGCATGAGGTAGGGCTCTGTTCAACCTCTTTACCTGTAAACAGAATTACTTTCCCCACTGTTCTGCTCTGACGCTTTGCCTACATTTTTGGTCTGGCTCTGTCCCTCCAGACTCAGCCAGCTCCAGCTTCGCATCCATTGCGAGGCTGCCCTCTCTCTCTCTCACACCGCCGGTCTACAGATCCCGCCCTTCCCTTCTTTCTGGCTCTCTTCTGCGGGTCCCACCTCATCCACCTCCTGGTCGTCACCAGGTGCCAAGCCCTTTTTCTCCTCGCAGGTGTTAAATTTCGACGAGGCTCCTTCCACTTTATCTTCCCTCAGTCCGCCCCGCGTCCACGTTTCGCGAGAATACTTTTGCCCTCCTTGCTTCCCGTACGGACGCAACCGCCGCTTCCGTCGCAGTAGTCATTACCTTTACTGTGCGCCGGAAGGAAGCTCTACGAGCGCTTTTGGAATTATGGCGGCGGTAGATATCCGAGGTAATTTATGTTCCTCTCTCCCCTACCCCCAGATTATGGTTTGCTGGGTTTTTATAGCTCGCCGAGGTCAGCTTCATACCCTTTTGTGAAGCCTCTCAAGTTCTTTTGGGTGGCTTCTGGACAGCCTAAGGCTTTAATTTGACGAAAATTTGTTGAGTTTTTCCGTATTCTGACGAAGAGTCGTAACCAAGAGTTAGGAGCGGTTTTGGCCCTTTCTACCACACTTCTGGGGCGTTATATCGGGGTGAAGGGATAGCTCTTGGGAAGAGAGAACTGGAATAAAATAAGGACTGATCCTATCCTACGGGTCCCCGGACAGAAATCCCGAAATTTTCGTATTAATATTTTAATTTTTAGCTTATAATACCCTTCATTTATCATTCGGTAGTTATCTTTGGCAGGCTGTAGCGGCATTGTCACTTTCGCTGGGTCATAGAATAAGTAAATTGAGAACAAGATGCTTCTTGTTCTCGGGTGGCATGTTAGTTTGTATGTACTTCGTTTTTCTTCTTGACAATTTTATACATGCATAGAATGCATTTTGATCATATGTACCACCAATTACCCTCTTTTGTCTTTCCAACCTTTTCTTCCTAACAAGTTCACCACGTACCTGTGTGTGTGTTGAGTTTAATGAATTAGGGTTACTTGAGTGAGCATGTTTCATTTTTTTTTTTTAAGTTTTTGAGATGTCTTTTGCTATCTTACGTGAACTGAGATCCCAGCTAGTTTGTGTATAGTAGTGATCGTCAGTATATCTGAATCACATTTTTACCTGGTTGTCTTTCATTGTGAAGAGTTTCAGGTTTCTAAGTTCCTCAGTTGAAGATTGCGGAGCGCTACACAGACAGCTGTTCACCACACCGTCTTGTTATTAAATGAAAAGAGAAAATTTAGTCTATGATACATATTTACTTATTTAATTATGTAGTCTTTTCAGTAGTTTACTTATTTGGATTTGTTAGCATCATTGTAATGTGTTTGATGCTTACAGGAATGACAGAGATTCAGAGATAGCCAGAAGTGGAGTGAGAAGGTGTGGAAAGATAAATTAGAGAAGTAGTGTAGGCTAGGGTAAGGTTTACTTCCTCTGAGTAAGACAGAAAGCCACTGTAGAGTTTTGTCAATGGGGATGGCATGTGCTCTGTCTTTCTTTTAATGTATGTACGTATGTATGTATGTGTGTATGTATGTATGTATTAATTAGGTCATTTTCACTGCTGAGAATAGTGTAGGGAGGCAAGGGTAGAGTTTAAAAAAAAAAACAGGACGACTTTTCTGGAATGGATGAAAATTGTAGATTGCTTGGAAAAAGGTGATAACTGCTTTAGTGAGAAGTGGTTGAATCTGCTTGATTTGGTAGTAGTTCTATTTATACCATGAGACCACAGGTTATCTTGAAGTAGAGAAGTAGGACAAATACTTTTTTTTTTTTTTTTTGGAGGCCTGAGATTGTACTTTTCCAATATTTTGTAGATGAATCTCCTTGAATACATGAGGTTGTTTAAACTGATTGATAAAGACCTATGATTAATAGAGTAAATCATATCTGCCTTGGCCTTCAATAATGAATTGTAAGCATTTGATGAGTATTTTCCTGATGAATAAAAACTCACAACTTAATGGGGGCAATGTGAGAATTATTAATAACATATTCAATATATTGAAATTGCCATGAGAGAGGAGAAAAGACCACCTTTCCCACTGTCACAGTTAACATTTATTGAGTTACAGTGTCCCAAGCATTTAACACACATAGTGTATGTGTAATTAAAGATCTTACCTACCTATTGTTAGTTAATAGATAGGAGCATGAAATGATTATGCCTGGTAAATGATATAATGATAAAGCATTAGAAACATTTTTTAGGGAAAAAAGTCAATTTCCTAAAATAGCTAAAAGAAATGCATGATTTACAGTAAATAAAATTGTTAGTCGAACTAGAGAATTTAAACCTTAATCATGGTTCCCCTTTGTTGCTTTTCATTAGAAAAGATATTTTTTTCTGAAGTCATTATTTTCTCTTTTTGTAATTTTGGCTATGACTTTATCCATATGTATGTATGTATGTAACATATATGTTTGTATATATATATATGCATACATATGTATATAGAGAAAGGGAAGTTGGTATTATTTTTGTTAACATACTTTGTCTCCTTTATTTTAGAACACAAAGTACAATTTATTATTTTTTTTTTTTATTTTTTTACATGTAACAACTTTTTTACATTTGATTGATTTTGCATGGAACTTTTTGTCACCTTGAGTTAGATCTGACTTGTTCAGAGATGCCCAGAGTAACTGTATAAAAGAGGTCAAGCTTTTCAACCAGTGTTATATAAGCATGATGATGTTTATAACTAACTCTAATGGTGTTTAGTAGGCACGGACCTTAGACATCATCATCATAGTCAGTGCACAATAAAACTCATTAGTTTTAGGAAACTAATCCACCATGTGTTTTGAGACAGGATCACATATGTAACTCAAGCTGGCCTCAATTGTTTGATCCTCCTGTCTTAGCCTCCCAGAGAGCTATGGCCTGAAGGTCTTCATCACTGTTCTTGGATCTAACCATGCCTTTTTAAAAAGTAAGATTTAATTGTACTCTGAATCTGAAGCATTATGGCTGTAAAAGGGGAATTTTACTCACCATTTGCCCCTTAACGTTAACATCATTAACTTCTTGTAGAGGCTCCCTAACATTCTTTGCCTGACAATGGAAGGATCTTTAAACAGTGGTTGTGGATGTGTTTGTAAAATTTTGTATCAATTGTTACCATTTAAAAACTTTGGCTTTCTAGTCTTTAAAAAGATCTGTCTAGATCTCAAATCTTAACACTTCTTTATCCAATCAAATTATTCAAGATTAAAATATATAAACAGTATATTTTATCTTTTTGTATGAGTTTTCTCTGCTGGGAAATAGTTTACCCTTCTTCACTGTGAGCCTCTCTTCTTTAACACATTCCTGCCTCACGAAAAGTAATTTACACTTCCTCTGTAAAGCGTCTTTGTTCCCCCACCTGTGCTTCTGTGATTAACTTATCCCTAACGTTACTGTAGTCTTTACTGTGTTCCTTTTTCATATTTCTCTCTTCTGTTAAGAGTACACAGGGAGTCAGGAGGCAGAGGCAGGCAGATCTCTGTGAGTTTGAGGCCAGCCTGGTCTACAGAGCTAGTACCAGGACAGGCTCCAAAGCCACAGAGAAACCCTGTCTCAAACCCTGCTCTCCACCCCCCCCCCCAAAAAAAAGTACATAGGCTTGAGGTGGAGAGAAGATGGCTCAGCTGTTAAAGGCTAGGCTCACAACCAAAAATATAAGAGTACATAGAGCAGAGTCTATGTCATTAATTCACGGCACAGAGTAGATATTCTTTGATTAGGTTATTTACTGTTTGTAATTCTTTTATTTCTCTCCTATAGATAATCTGTTGGGAATCTCTTGGGTTGACAGCTCTTGGATCCCCATTTTGAACAGTGGTAGTGTCCTGGATTACTTTTCAGAAAGAAGCAACCCTTTTTATGATAGAACGTGTAATAATGAAGTGGTCAAGATGCAGAGACTAACATTGGAGCACTTGAAGTAAGTTTTAAGGTAGCACCTTTGTCAACTAGAGATTTTGCAGTAATCTGTCATTTTGTCTGTGTGTGATGATTGGTGACCATCACAGTTGACTTCTTTGGAAGGAAAACCAAAAGTTTTAGGCTGGGGAGATGGTTCAGTAGTTATAAAGTTTAGTTTCTGTATTTTAAATAACATTTGCTATGAGGTAATTATAACTGTTAAAGGTAACTTATTGTAGTTTTAAGCATAATCTTACTAAACCAAATTTAAATTCATGAATTTTTATAAATTTTATAAATGGATATATTTGTTTAAAATCCACATTTTCATTTATATACCAAATGTCTGGGAAAATAGCTGGTTTTACTCAATAGCCAACTTTTAACATTAACCATAAGCAATTTTTGTCCTCTTTTTACACTGGTATTGCAATTTATTTGGTAATTTAAGTGACCTACAAAGTTTTAGGAATCATTCATAGATCTCTGTATGTCTCCATTTCAGTCAGATGGTTGGAATTGAATACATCCTTTTACATGCTCAAGAGCCCATTCTTTTCATCATTAGAAAGCAGCAGCGGCAGTCCCCTGCTCAAGGTAAAATGTACCAAACACCACAATTCATTTACTTCCTGTGTGCTTTATTTTGCTTTCAAATAAGGGATTTTTAGCATACCATTTAGGAACTGGTATGTTACTCTTTGTTTGTTTGTTTGTTTGCATCGAGTTCTATTTCTCTAGGCTCCATAAACTACATATATGTCCAGTACTTGTTAGGGGTATACTTATCAGACTGAACATTTATTGTACAAATGGCCAAAACTTATTATGGCTGTCTAGTAAGGATACACACTAGACAAATCACAGGAAAAGACATTGTAGGACTCGACATCTTCTGAGAAGCCATACTAAATGTACCTTCTAGTCAGCATAAGATGAAGCTATACAAGCATACATACATACATATTTCTATTCCAGGAAGCCATTTGAAATTCTGAGCCTAAGGTTGTTTTTGAAAACTGGTCATCTAGGCATTTTCTGCCCTCTAGAATTGAAGACTCCCAGTAGGAACCAGTTTCCGCCCGTATTCATGGTTTACATTTTGGTTGGGCAGGCAGATATAGCTGCAATTAAGAAGTATATCAAAAATTCTGGTAGTACTGGATGTCAGATAGTTCACCTCTTTCTGTGAGCACAGTTGAGTTCCCACTGGGCCTTGAGCTTCCTGAATAACTTTCATCTCTCGGCCTTTGAGTTAATACTTTATAAAACACATGGTCTATATAGTTTTATTAAATTTATAGAGGGTCCACTGAGTATCTTTAAGTGTCACATTCAACCAGAAATCTTACCTGGGTTTTACTACCAAATGAATATTTGCTTAAGAAACAACATTGAAGAGTAAATGTATTCAGATTTGATTTTTGAGCCAGAGAGCTAAGGCATGTACTTTAGCAATGACTGGCACTTCAAGAGACCTTTGGATCAAGCCAAGATTTTGCAAAGCATCTCATTGAAGAAAAGATCATTCAAAGTAGAAACTAGGGTGGTATTGCTGAGAGATATCTCTCAAGTAGATGCTCTACATAAAGATACTTGGGGAACATCCTTTTCCTTGGATTCTTTTAATATCAGAGAATCTTTTGCCAAAGAAGTTACAATTCAGAATCCAAATCTTATTTCCGAATGAAAGGTCTAGAGTCTCTATAGAGAAAAAGAGAAACGTAGCTAATAAGCAAGGCTACTTGAGAACATTCAGGACATAGTAATGACACAAGATGGTATCAAGTTCAGTAGTAGTTATCTATATCCTTAGTGCTCAGTCCTGGGACTCAGAGGCAAGTGTAGTGCATCAGATATCTTCACTCTGGTCTCTAAACCTCTCATGTTCTTCAGTCTTACATCTTAGTTTGGTTGACTGACAGCATTGGCATTGCTTAGTACACGGAAATGTGCTATGTATACCTATATATGGACCTAGTTAGACTCACATTTTAATAATCTTAAGATTCACTGAACTCTTTAAACTTGATTCAGATGTGCCTGGGGTTTGAGAAGCCCTGCCCTGCTGTGGGTAAGAATTGGTGTATATTTTCTGTGCAAGGCAGAAAGTAAACTCTTTAGGCTTTGTGGATGGAACTACATGGAACTACTCAACTGTTAACCACCTGCTTTCCCATACTGCTTGCTTGTAGAGAAATTGCCAGACCTTCCCTTAAAGTTCCATGTATATACTTAAGTGCCAGAGTTTAGTTGTTTGTTGTATGAAAAAAAAAAAAAAAATCATTTTTTAACAGTTTGTGTCCAAGATGTGTTTATAAGCATTTTTTTCCTTGCTGTTTTAGTTATCCCACTGGCTGATTACTATATCATTGCTGGAGTCATCTATCAGGCACCAGACTTGGGGTCAGTTATAAACTCCAGAGTGGTACGTGTCTTCACCCACCTTCACAACTACAGGCCTGCCCGCGCTGCCTCTCTCCCTCCTTCACTCCTTCCCTTTCCTTCCCTCCCCTTCCTTCACCTCTCCTTCCCCTCTCCTCCCCTCTACTTCCCCCTTCTCTTTCCTTTTTTTCTCTTAAGACAGTAGCCTTGGACTCATGTATCTGAAGAGGGCCTCAAATCCCTGGTCCTCCTGCCCCCCATCTCCCATGTGCCAGCACACCTGAGTTCTTTGTTTGTTTGTTTGTTTTTTTACATTCTTTGAACATTAAAGCAGACTTCTAATTGAGATACTCTGCTCTGAGACTCAAGTAGCAGCTCTTCTGTTTTGTGTAAGATGGTATAAAATGTTGACTGTTGGAGAATTTTGAGCACTGATACTGAGTCAAGTCAGTGCAATATACAGATTTTGAAGAGCTGCAGGCTCCATATCATTAGTATTATGCATAAAAACCCTTGGAAAAAGAACTGCACATGTACTATGCTTTTGTTGCCCTTTTTATTATTCCCTAAACAGTACATTGCATCAGGTGTCTGTATAGTGCTTATATTATGTTAGGTCTTATAAGTAATCTAGAGATGATTTAAAGAATATTGGAAAATAGTTAACACAGAAATGCTAGTTATTTTATATAAGGAATGTGAGTGTGTAATTAATTTCTTGCAAATACTGGGGGTGATTACAGCTCTAGTCAAATTGTAATGTAGATTCTGAAAACAGGAAGTTTTTATCTTTGCATAA
The DNA here is from genome assembly GCF_943737965.1 of Phodopus roborovskii. NCBI lineage: Eukaryota > Metazoa > Chordata > Mammalia > Rodentia > Cricetidae > Phodopus > Phodopus roborovskii. The sequence goes on along the minus strand of NW_026126515.1, from coordinate 3,325,531 downwards.
GTAATATTTTATATTTACTTAGGGCATTTTAGTCGACCTCATGAGAGATTTAGAATGTGTTGGTTTTGTTTTGTTTTACAAGCTTACTGCAGTGCATGGTATTCAGTCAGCTTTTGATGAAGCTATGTCTTACTGTCGATATCATCCTTCCAAAGGGTATTGGTGGCACTTTAAAGATCATGAGGAACAAGGTAAGTAGAGTGCTGGTCCCTCCCAAGACAGTTTGATACTCTGAAGATGCAGCTTGAGGGCTTGTGACATTACTGAGATAGGTTTTAGTTTCTCATGTGATGGCATTACTGCCTCTGTGTTCATGTCATAGGTACAGTAATAGTAACATCAGAACAGTTGTTTTGCCCATGAGGTCACATGTCCATACGTTTTGTAAAGAAGGTGTACAGTTTTAAATTATTTGGAACATAAAGAGGAGAAACCTTGGTGATGAATGAGCAAAGGTATTTTTTACTTCTTGGGTTGTCTTGGAATTTGAAGCCATTCATCTCTCTAGTCTTTAAAGTCAGGGGATGAGATACTGCTCTTGCACCCTCACCCCTCCATTGTATTAAGGGTTAAACCCAGGGCCTTAGGCAAGCACTTTATTCCCAGTTATATCCCTCGTTGATTAGGTTCTTTGCTTGATGTCTTTTGACATTTGTGTGTGTGTGTAAATCTGTGATATGCATGTAAGCTTGCGTGCCACAGCACATGTGTGGATGTCAGAGGACAACTCTCGAGTTGGTTTGCTGCATCCACCTGTGGTGATATTTTGTTTGTGATCTAACAAATAAAGCTTGCCTGAAGTTTAGAGTGTGGAGCTAAGCCACTAGTTAACCATAGAGGCCAGGCAGTAGTGGCACATACCTTTAATCTCAGCACTAGGGGAGACAGAGGCAGAAGGATCTCTGAGTTCAGGGCCACCCTGGGCTACACTAGATTGATCCAGTCTCAAAGAAAAACACAGGTCACACCTTTGATCCCAGCACTTGGGATCACTCGCCTTTAATCCCAATACTAGGGAGGTCGAGACAGGAGTTACATGGCTGGGGCAGAATGAGGAATATAAGTTGGGGGAGACAGGAGCTCAGAACATTCAGTCTGAGGATTCCTAGGAATAGGATCCCCCATTTGATCTGAGGATTCAGTAGAGGTAAGAACTAATGATTGGCTACTCTGCTTCTCTGTTCATTCAGCTTTTATGGCTATATATGACTCTGGGTTTTTTTTTTTTTTTTTTATTAAAACCAATTAGCATAAGTGCTACCTTTAATGTGTGTTTTGGGTATTAAACTCAGGTTTCTAGGCTTGTATGGCCAGTGTCTTGTCCATTGTAACTCACACTGGCCCTAGGTCACTTTCTCTTTCTCATTCTTTGATGTTAGTACCTGTCATGAACTAGGTTCTTTAGTTCCCATAGATGCTGATCGGTGGCTGGTTTTTTTTTTTTTTTTTTTTTTTTTTTTTTGTTTTGTTTTGTTTTTTGGCACGTTTCTACCAAAAACTTATGTCCAGAATTATGTCTATATCAGTGTATTTTCTTTCTTTTTTTTGAGAATAATTAAAGTGTAGAAAAAATGGCTTTTATATAGAATTCAGAACTGTGTAGTAGCCTTTCACATAAGTTACTTTGATTCTTAATATTAGATGCAGGCAGTACTGTTTGATGTAGGAAAGTGTGCCTTAGTGGGGTAAAGTTGACCCAAGGGCAATTGTACTCTCCTTATGATGTCTAGAATATGGTCACTTGGAATCCTTCCTGTAGAAATAATCCCTACATCCATCCCCTACCTCTGTTCCCCATGCCAGAGCAAATCCTACATGTTAGTAACTTCAGAATTTCTTTCATATTCTTTTTTATGCTTGCATGATCTTGTTTTTTAATTCTCCCCGTCGTTACAATGTTTAGCTTTTTCTTAGAGAGAATGGGAATGAATAAATGAATGTGTTTTAGAAAATCTCTCCATCTGGAGCCAAGGCTGTCCTTGAGCCCTTAATCCTCTTGGCCTTATCTTCCCAAGTGCTAAGATGAACAGAGATATGGATAACCATCCTTGGCTAATTGCAGTCTTTTGAGACAGATCTTGTGTAGTCTAGGCGGGTCAACCTTGAGCTTGCTATATAGCCAAGGATGGCCTTGAACTCTTGGTTCTCTTGCCTGGTTTAATTAGTGTTTTTCTGATGGAGCATAGTAACTAAAACCTGTCTTTTGTATTTGTCCTTAGTAGATTGTACAGAAAAGGACCATTGAGTTGCACTTAAAATACTCAAAAGTAATTTCAATCGAATAACATTTAGGTAATTATGAAGAATGTTAGACTTAGAACTGTTTGTCCATCAGTGTTACACACTAAAACCAAAATATCTTTAAAAGACGGGCATGTCAGCTTTTGAAATGTTAGAATTTAACATCATTCGTAAAGGAGAATTAGGAACTCCTTTTAGTATTTGATGTGTTGTATTTGAAGAATTGTTATAGTAAAGATGTTATTAAAATAATGGTTTGAGTATGTTCAGTATGTTGATTTGGATTTTATATTTTGATAGATAAAGTCAAACCTAAAGCCAAAAGGAAAGAAGAACCAAGCTCTATTTTTCAGAGACAGCGTGTGGATGCTTTACTTGTCGACCTCAGACAAAAATTCCCACCCAAATTTGTTCAGGTAACAAAAATGTGTTGTAAATTTTGATTTGAAAGTCTTTTAGGTGTGGTTTGAAAATACTGGTCTTCCTTATTAGCTAAAAAATTACCCCTGAAAAATTACCCCTGAGAGGAAAAGTTTAAAAAGACTTAGTGGAGGTAATGAATAAAAGGAATGGATTCAGCATTGTTCTGTTTTTTATTGGGTCTGTATGAGCATTAAAGTCTGTATTTAGATATTATTCTCATCCATAAAGTTGCTGAAAGCATAATAGGTTGTAACAATCGTAGAATATGAAACTCATGCTTTCTATTTTACATGCTGCATTTCCAGTTTGTTGTATAACATATGCAGTCATGCAGTCTCTTAAGTGGTTAGTGGGTAAAGACTCTTAGCAGAAGGAGTAGAAAGTAGTAGAGGGCTTGGCGTGGTCTAGAGAGGAAGCAGAGGTAGTAATTGTGTTAAAGATTTGTAATGCCACCTAAGGATTTAGAAGTAGTGTAGCAGTAGATCCACCTGCCATTCTACCACATGAGCTTTTGAAGTGAAGCAGCTGAGAAATGGAGTACATGGCCATGGTAGTGTCAGGTATTCTGGGCCTTTACAGAAATGTGAACTCTCACTGGCATGTTTATTGTTGTTATGAAGGAATTTTGAAGGTTTTTTTAAGTTAATTGAATTCTTTTTTTTTTCTTTTTCTTTTTTTTTTAAACACCATAAAATGACTTTAGAACAGGTCTCCTTCCCCTGTCTGACTCTGAAATTACTGTAATGGTTATATGATAGTGAAGAGAATATGAGATCAGAAGGCTAGCTTAGAGAAATTTCATGAACTGTTCTTAAAGGTGGAACAAGGGGAAACATGAATTAGATCTGTGTGGTATATGCTGGGAAACTGCTCTGGGCTGTTTGAGGTAAGGTGTGTTGATTGTTTATACTGAGAGTTCACCATCTCTGCTGTATATCCTGGGGGGGGGGGGGAACATCTAGATCTAAGCTGCACATTAACCACTAGACATACATGATTCTTGAGCACTGCAAACACAGCTCGCTCATTCAGGCCAAGTTGTGATGTAAGTATACAGTACATACTCAGTCTTAAAACTTGTACCAGGAATGGAGAGACGGCTCAGTGAGTAAAGAGACTTACTGCTCTTTCAGATGACCCAAGCTTAGTTCCTAGCACCCACATCAGGCGGCTTATAACTGCCTGTAACTCCAGTTCCATGGGGTCAGATACTGTCTTCTCACTTCCATGGGTATCTACACATGCATATACGTAAATAAATAAAAATAAATCTTAAAACAGAAACAAAATCAACTTAAGGCTAGAGAGATGACTCAGTAGTTAAGAGTATTGGCTGATCTTCCAAAGGACCCGGCATTGATCCCAGCACCCATGTGGCAGCTCACAAACATCCAGTACTCTCTTCTGGCCTCTGCAAGTACCATACATATGTGTGGTATATAGATATACATATAAACAAAACATACAAATATACTTAAAAACAAACAAAAACCTTGCACCAAAAAAAGTAAGATTAATTTTTTTAAAGTATCTATTATATAGTTTATAGATAAGCCTGGAGGATCCCCTCAAAAATTGTTTGGTGTATATGGTTTTGCTTGTGTATCACATATGCATGTGGTGCCCTCGGAGAACAGGAGAGGGCCTTGAATGCTCTTTCTTGAACAGATGGTTGTGAGCCTCTATGTGGGTGCTGGGGCTCAAACCCAGGTTGTTTGTAAGAACAGCCATCTAGTGAGAGGCTAGACACTGTAGAAACTTAAAGACAGCCTTGACTCGTAATACAAGAAAAGCTTTATCTTATACAGAGTTATGGCAATTAAAATAAATACATAAAAACAGAGGGGTTAATTTAAAAGTAAACACATATGACCCCAGTGCTTATCTTTTGTATCTTCTACCAACTATACCATTCATAGCATTTCAATGAGGTTTTTCTTTTAAAGGTAGCAATAGATACATAAGAATTGCTGTTTTTTCAACCCATTATTTGTTTTAGCCATCCAAGGACTAAAAGCTAAATAGTGAAGCGAGTAGATCTAGTTTTGTAGTAGATGCAGGAAAAGATGACTTCTCTGGAACTGCTAGGACTCTTCTTTCTTGGGCCTAGAGAAGCAGATGGTATCCAAGTTGCCCAGCTGTTTAGAGCTCAGGGTATACTCCAACTTAGACATGGTATTGAACAGTCAGGCTTTTGATGCCTAAGTGTGTTTTTTTTCTATAGTACTATTAGCACAGGCGAATGTATAAGAAGTCTTCTAGAGTCTTTGAAGCCTTTTTCCCATGTCTTAATTCTTGGTACTGCTGGATATTATACTGGTACTAATGTGAGGATGGGGGTTCAGATCCTTTATGATTAATTTCTTTTCAGTGATTTTTGATCTGGAAGCTGCTAGGGGTCTATAGAATATAGCTCCAGTTAGATTTACCTTAAGACTGTTTGATTACATTTGATTAAAGGTATTCCTGTTCTGTTTACCTTTCTCATAGCATAGTCTGTTAGTTGGTCAGCAGTGTTCACTAGGAAAGATTATTCAGTGTGTGCTGGTACCTAGGACATCAGTTCAAGTGGTTCAGAACTAGCAGTACAAAAATCTCAAAATTTTTATTGCCCTCAATGTTACTCTGTCAATTCCTTCTTCTGTTGTAAAAGAAAAAATAATCCAGACGCATTTAAATCTTGATATTACCATATTTGGTAATTTGTTAGCAAGATACTCATGTGGTTTTACTTGGTAGAGATTTATTTCTATGTGATATAATAAGAATATCCAGCCAAGGGTTGGAGAGATGGCTCAGTGGTTAAGAGAACTTGCTTCTCTTACAGAGGATCCAGGTTGAATTCTCAGCACCCATGTGGCAGGTCACAACTGTCTGTAACTCTAGTTCCAAAGGGCTTCAATGTCCTATTTTTGCTTCTGCAAGCACCAGGCGTGCATGTAGTGCAAAGACATACATTCAGGCAAAACACTGCTATGCATTAAAAAAGAAGACTATATGGTAGGTCCTAGGGGAAAAGACAATAAAGTCTAGAGGGGTCTGTGTTCTATATGTAGGTTTCCTTGTCCTTTTCCCTTCATTTTATCTGGCTATAGAGCATGAATTTTTATCTCAACAATAAAAATGTACCAATATATGAATATTTCTGCCTGGGAAATTTTTTTAGAAACATAGAACTAAATCTAATAGAGGTAGTTCATCACATATTGATGCTTCTGTCAAGCACGTAACAAAATCCCACAGTCTCTGAAGGAAAGCAGATCTCTGGCATAAACTACGTTATTTGTGTAGCCTAGGAACAGTGAGCCAGTTGTCAGGTCCAGAATGGTGGGAACCTCCCACAATTCAAGTTTATATATACCAGCCAAGGGTCAACCTTGATAGTAGGCCTCTTTGTTTTGTACTTTTTTTCAGTGTTGTGAGTTGAACTCAAGGCCTTGGAGGAGCTGTACCTCACATCCTCAGTACCCCCCACTTTTTTTCTTAAAAAAAAAAAACAAAAACAAAACATTACCATTAACTTATTGGTATGGTAGTTCTCGGGGGGAGGGGGCATACATATGTCATGATACATGGATATGGAGGTTATAGGACAACTTGCGGGAGTAGATTTTCTCCCTCTGTCGTGCATGTCCCAGGTTTCAAACTCAGGTGGTAGATGCATTTTACTTTATTCTCTTAACCATTTTATTGGCCCTCTTAACTTTTTTTTATTTTTGTGATGGGATCTCACTAAGTCACCCAGGCTGGCCTTGAACTTTCACTGCAGCACACATAGACTATGAACATGGGATCCTCCTGTCTCAGCTGAGTAGCTGGAATTACAGACACACACCCCCCAACATCACCACAGCCACTGCAAAAAGCCTTTCTGAGGATAGCAATGCCAGGCTTTCTATGATAAACTTTTTTCTGCACAGTGTATAATAAGGAACCCTGATTGGTCTCGTTGAATGTAATGTTCACAATATTTGCAGTTGGAGTATGTAAGTGTGCAATTGACAGTTGAATGTGGTTGATTCCAGAAAAACTTGTCTTTTGTACAATGGATAGGTAAGAAGGTTTAAGGAAGGTACCTTTGTTCAGAAGGACAGGGCCAGGAGAGTTGGCTCAGGGCTTCAGAGCCACTGACTGCCCTTCTATAGGACTTTGGTTCAATCTACAGCACTCACATTGTGACTCAGAGACATTTGTAACTCTAGTTCCAGGGGATTGAGGCCTTCTTCTGGCCTTGCTTGGCACCATGCGTACATGTGGTAACAGATATACATGCAAACAAAACACTGATATACAGAAACTTAATAAGATTTTTAAAAGTGACTGTGTAACATTAGGATGAAGAGGTTACTTTTTCTTGTGGGATAATAGATGTGCACAGATACTTTATATGTATGTGTGTCTATAGAAGTATGCCAAGATATGTCAAGAAGTATATTGGATTGGTATTAGTGTCCCACTGTTTTGTCGGTATATTTTAACTTAGCATGCAGAGTCCTTGGTTGAGAATAAGGAGTTGTCTGTGAGTTTCGAGGGAGAAGGTGTTTTGGAGCATTTAATTTAGTAACAGGACAGGAAAATGACAAAGCCTTATCAAAGAAAAGCACCGTTGTACAGTAGAGGACCTGACAATGCCTTTGATTTCTAATGTTCCCAACACTCTTTTTTGCAATGTCATTTGTTTATTTCTTTCTAACCTGGTCCCACAGCCATTCAGCCCCAAATAAACACACAGAGACTTACAATAATTATAAACTGTTTGGCCAATGGCTCAGGCTTCTTATTGACTAGCTCTCTCTTAATTATTAACCCATTTCTATTAAACTATGTATTGCCATGAGGCTGTGGCTTATCCATAATGCTCCAGCTTGTTATTCCTTTTGACCACTACATGCATCTTCCTGGTTTCCTCTCTCTGCATCCTTCCCCCCAGAATTTTCCTCTTCTGGTATCCCCACCTATACTTGCTGACTGGCTACTGGCCATTCAGTGTTTTATTCATCAGCCAATAAGAGAAACATTTACAGAACACCCCCCCCCCATTGTCTCCTCTTTTCTGTCTAAACAAAAGGTTTTAACTTTAACATAGTAAAATTATGTATAACTAAACAGTTATCAAGCAAGAACTGTAGTTAGCAGTATTTAGCCCATTAACATTTGGCAAAATTTAAAGAAACTGTTCTATCATCTATCTTTGTGAGTCTAAAGTTTTATGTGTAACTTACCTTTTACCATAACTAAGGAAAACAGTAAGCATAACTATCTGTCTTCAGCTCCATCAAAGACCTCAGAAGGAGGTCTAGACAGTCACCCAAAGTTCTGTAATGTTGGAACATCCATCTTTAGCCTACAGGCCTAGAGTGTCTGTCATACGTCTCAGCGAAGCAGGAAATTTGAAACTGTCCCTGTCTGTCAGTCATTCTTCTGTGTCCTGCAGAATGTCTCGTAGACTCTTCCATGAAGTGCAAACCTGGAAGAACTGTCCTATCTTGTTTTGCCAGGTTCAGCAGTCACTTTCCTGTGGGTCCTGCATGTCTAGTTTATACAGCATATGGTCAAACAGTCCAGGCAAAAACAATTTCTTGCCCAAATGGCTAGTCTTACCATGTCGAAGGCAAACTCCATAAAGAGTTCCTTTGATACCCATCTTCTTCTCTGATTTTTAATTGATGTTGCCAGAAGCAGTTATGTCTCACTGTCATGAAGAACCCTAATAAACCATTTTAAATGCCGTATTGTGTAGGTCTTTGAAGAATGCCTATCCATTTGAAATATCTCTCTGTATAGCTAGAAAACCAAACCAATATAACTATAAGTTTTGACTATTGTAGGTGACTATTTGTAATTTGTACTTAATTATGCATTGCATTACATTACATTTTAAAAAGAGCTGTATAAGCACAATATCTAAACAAGAGTGGAAATATACATAAAACAAAATTGACCTTAAATTTGTATCAATTAACCAAAATCTTTACTAATGCAAAGTATACATTTCTATATTATAATCCCCCCTTTTTTTTTTCTTTAGAAAGAAATTGACCATGATCATTAACCATTTCTAACCAACTCCATTTAAATGAAAACAACCCTTTATAAATAATATTTGGGAGTTTGGGAGTACTTCTCTCCAAACTGCTTCCTGCTTTTTGGTGCTGTCAATACCATGGGGATCCTGAGAAAACCCAGAAACCTGGCCAGATCCTGGCTGTAGGAGTCTGAGGCTGCATCTTTTCAGCTGTTTTGGATGTTGGATCATCTGGGCATTGCTTCAGGGGTCTTACTTCATCACACCATGTTAGTGTGGAAGGAATCCACAGCTTTTCTTTTTTTTTTTTTTTTGTGGAAACAAGAGCAGAACATCTTTTCCAAAGTTACCTGTCCTTAGACTTATATTTTTGAAGTCATGTTGTTTTCAAAATATATGTTGGGTTAAGCCAGCAGCATTTATAATCAAATGTCTTTTAGCAGCTGTCCCTCTTTTCTCAGCAATCAAACGATTTAAAGACAACACTATAGCATACAGTATCCAGATTCTGTGTGTATTTTCCAAATAAATGTGTCTTTTTAAAATTACTCTATGCTTTTACTGTTTGGTTTTTAAAGACAGGGTTTTTTTTTTGTGTGTGTGTGTGTGTGTGTGACTTTAGTTGTCCTGGAATTCACTGTGTAGACCAAGATCTGCCTGCCTCTGCCTCTGGAGTGTTTGGATTAAAGGCGTAGGTCATCACACACAGCTACTCTATTTCTTATTTAGGACTTTCTCTATTCTTTTCTTTTCTCTCCCAAGCCTACATATATTTTTAAACACACTGTAAACTATTTAGAGGTTTTTCTTCTTTCCCCCTGAATCTGTCTTTTTATGGCCACAAGTCTTTTTATCTGTTAAACATCATGGTTAAGATTAAAGCAGCTAGCCCCGCCTTATTCCTTCACTTTCTGAGAGTAGTTTCATGATGGAGTACTGGTGGGAGCCATGCTTATTACCACAACTTTGTGGAATTTCTAGGTCCATGTCACCACCACGAAGCATACTGCCAGCTGCTGATAAACACCATTTAATTGTTTGGTGCAGTTTTTGCCACTAATGGCTGAGTCAAGAAGCCTCTCTTAAACGAGTCAAGCCTCTGCTTGCCTTTAGCAAACAGTGCCCACTCAAGAAAATGCTGCTACCAAGAAGTTGTGCTTGACTTTGTTCTTTTGGTTTTAAAATCCCTTTTTAAACTTTTGTCAGGTTTAATGTGGAGATTCTTGTCCCATGTTGAGGGCATGAATCGTTTATTTTAGTGTGGGAATGTTCCATTATGTGGGTTCTAGGGATCAAATAGATGGTCAGGCTTTGGTGGCAAGTGCCTTTACCTGCTAAGTCATCTCCCAGGCTCCTAAAGTTTCATTTTTAATAATATACTTCATAAGATCATTCTTTTAAAATTATTTTTTAAATTATGTGTTTGTGTATAGGTTTGTGTATGTGAATACATTACTTACAGGAGCCAAAAGAGGGCACCTGATCCCCTTAAGCTGGAGTTCCATGCAGTTGTAAGCTGCCCAATGTGTGTGCTGGAACCAAATTTAGTTCCTCTGGAAGAACAGTATGTGATCATAAACCACTGATCCAGCTGGGTAGGAGAGATGACTCAGCTGCTTTTTAGAGGATCTAGGTTTTGTTCCCATCACCCACTTAACACAGCTCCCAACCATCTGTAACTCTAGTTCCAAAGGATTTGACCTCCTCTTCTGGCTTCCTTGGACACCAGGCATGTACAAGGTACTCAGACATATATGCAGGCAAAATAGCCATACATATAAAAATAAATAAATTTTGGGGGAAAGAAATCTTTTTCTGTCTTAGTTTCCATGCTTGCCATACTTAAAATCAAAGGGTCTGTCTACAGAACTCATTTTGTGGACTGGATTGGCCTCAAACTCACAGAGGTCCACCTGCCTCTGCCTCCCAAGCGTTGGGATTAAACCACTCCTGGCTTCATTATGCTTTCTTATAGTTCATGTCCTCTAAGCAGGTAAGTCTCTTCAGAGTTTGGTGGCTCTTTTATCCCTTTATTGTAGCCTTTGTGGGGTGGCATGCAGTTTGTTATTGGCATATCATTTTTATGGCTGACTTCTGGTTTTAGATTTGTGTCTTTCTGAAATGAAGGGTATAAACAGTAGAAAATGACAAGCTTTTTTATGGTGCATGAATGGTAATTGTCCTTTATGAAGTCATTTTACAATGCAGTTACATAAGTATGTCATTTAAGACTATAAGACCCAGAAGAAACATTATTAACTTGCCTTTTCCTTCTCCTTCCCCCCTGTTTTATTTTTCAAATCCTAGCAAAAGTCTGGAGAAAAGCCTGTCCCAGGTATGGTTCATCTCCTTTCCTTAGTAAACTTGTAGTACAATCAAGCAGCTTGTTATGTCCTAACAGCAACGGCATGTGAAATGAGTTGCAGTTATTTGTCCTTTTAGGCCGTCCCATTATAGTTTGTCACCCCTAACCTTTGAACTCTTGAATTGCCAACACTTAGTGTTTTTGTGGTAGTGACACTAGCATTTAAAAGTAGAGTTTAGAGCAAAGAAGCCACAGTGACTTGATGTTAGCTATCATAGAATCAGTTTTTGTGGCTTGTTCACACTTGATATCTTACTTTAATAACACATGCTAGTCTAGCTTTATAAATTTCTTTGAGTTAATGAATTTTTAGGGTTATAAATGAGTTTTAAAATGTTTGCCTGGGGAAACAACTAAATATTCAACTTTGTAAGCAATTCAACATGGATTGAAAAGAGTAAACCATTGGTACTAAGCATTGTTTAATTTGTCTTCCACCTTCATTTGTTTTGTCTAAATACCTGCTTTTGATGACTAGTGGACCAGACAAAGAAAGATGCAGAGCCTCTCCCAGAAACCGTGAAATCTGAGGAGAAGGAGAGTGCAAAAAATGTCCAGCAGACTGTGAGCACCAAAGGTCCCCCTGAGAAACGAATGAGACTTCAGTGAATAGTGGACAAGAAAGAAGCTGGCAAGATCCTTGTCACTCACTATACCTCAATACCATGGGAGGTTCTTGAGACTTAAAATACTATGGAAGTCCTCTCATTTGTATGGAATGCACTTGTTATTTACAAAAGGACATTCTCCCTACCATGATTTCTATGTGCATATTTCTTAGGTATCTTTTGTAACCTTTCCTCTACTGGTCATGGGCAATGCACCTAATTCACAGATACACTAGTATATATCTTTAAAAACAATAAAGTTATTTGTGTATATTACTCATCGTACCTTTTCCTAGTCTTTGAGAGGATAAATGTTAATGCAGTAACTAAGCACGCCTTGTAATATTTGGAAATTTCTCTGTGTTACAATAATACATTATTGAATAATTGAAAGGTAACAGAAAACTCTCATTGATATCATCATCCTATGGACTTTTGTCAGTTTGCTTTTTCTTTTTAAAGTATTCCCACATTTTTTTTCTTTATCATGTTAGTCTGTTATGAGTACTTGATGGTGTTTACTAGTGTGTAGATTATAATTACAGAGAAGGCTGCAGTGATCTCATTTGTGTATAGTGCCATATGCATGGTCTGTAGGGCTGGGTCACTGCAGCCTCCACATCCTTAGGGCTCTTATACTCTGTATTGTCAGGTTGTTTTCCTCCAACGGTGCAAAGGGTGAAGTACTGTGTTCTTCAGTCTCTGTCACCAGATTTATCACTTACATGTTCTATTGCTAGTTAAGCAGCAGGAAGTGTTTTATTATTTAAAGTGGCAAGACAAATTTTGTGGTGACAATGTTATTTATGACTTATTAAAGCTTGCTTGAGGATTCAGAAAGTAAAGTTAGCCACAAGCCATAGAGGTCAGGAGGTGATGTCATACACTTTCAGTTTCAGGACTCAGGAGGTAAAGGCAGATGGAATACATTAGAGTGAATCAGTCTAAAAGAGAATTATAGCTCACACCTTTAGTCCCTGGACTCATGAGAGGTATATAAGACAGGCATTCATTCTCCAGCCACATTGAGGATAGGAAGACATTGAAGTCTCAGGATTCTCCAGCCATGCTGAGGAGAGGTTACAGTCTGAGGTTTGGTGGAGCTGGGATCGCCTTTCAGTCTGGGGTACAGTAAAAACTAGTGCCCAGCTACTTTGTTTTTCTGATCTTCAGCTTGAAGCTTGAACCCCAATATCAGTCTCTAGATCTTTAATTTTTAGTGTAACAAAATCTCTTGTCTTTGTTCTACTTTTATGATGCATTTGGTTTTCTGTGAAATGTTTGTTCTTCCTGTTAGTTTTGATACAGCTTCAGATGTATAGGGAAGTTGTAAAAGGAATCACAGAGCTCCTTTATATACCAACTCCTCATGTATAATACTGGCCTGTGTTCTCTGCCCACTTCCTGTCTGTTGTTGCTTCTGTGTGCCTGTGTGATACATCCCTTTTGTTTTTTGATTCATTATAGTTGTGCTGCTATGGTTTGGATATGAAGTGTCCTCCCCAAAATGTTATATATTAAAAGTTTGGTTCCTAACTTCATGACTGGCTAGGCCATAGGCCCTAGAGCAGAACCTAATACTATTATTCTACTAAGTGGACATAGTAATAAAGTTTCCTATAAATCCTTATCTTTGGCCATAGATTAGTGGATCACTCAACCCTCATCAAGGAAGCTTCTTTTTACAGTAGTTGGAGATGCATATAAAGACCCACAGCTCGTTAAGTACCGAGACTTAAGAGACTGGGTTAATTCTCCAATATGTTACTTACAATCATTTAGTTTTTTCCCTCATTCTTACAGATTTTTATCTTGTTTTGGGGTTTGTGTGTGGAATATCAACATAGTTCTAAATGTCAGAACTGTCCAGAAGAGATTTTACCACACTTCTTTCCATTCTCATGCATTTCTGTCCTATCTCATCCTTACTTACCTAAGAGTAAGTCTTATTAATTAGAGTATTTTAGTCAGTGTTCTCTAGAGGAAATTATCTGTCTATCTATAATGAACACACACATATATGTATTGTCTGCTCTAAAATGATCACAGCTAAATCACTAAGAAAGCTGAGAAACCTGTAGTTACTTGGTCCTTGAGGCTGAGCATGTCCACATTCAGAGGAGTCCTGGACTAGCTAGCTGTGTCTCATCAGGCGTTGGGAGTGACAACAGGTAGTTACTCAATCTACACGGCAGGGTGCTTTAGTAATCCTAATCTGGCACCAGAGCCATGAAGCTTCCTAGAGAGCTGCTGATCGCTAGTCTATGATGAAAGCTTGGAAGTGCCAGCTCTGTCAGTGATGGAATGAGCAGCAGTGTAGCAACAAGAAATTAACTCCATGCCAAATGGGAAAGCCACGTGAATAAAAGATGGTCGGTCTCCTGACACACCCTTTTCATCTGGGCTGCTACCAGAATGTGGACCTCCCCAGGTCAATCAGGGCAACCAGGACAGTTCTTCAGGTGAGGTTGCCTTCTCAGGTGATGGTAATTTTTGATGACTTGATTTTAAAACCAACCATATCAGGTTGCATGTTCTCTCAAAGTCCCATCACTAGTGTTAGCCTAATAGCAAAACCAGAACAAGACCTGCTCTCATCCCAACACTAGAAAATTATATACCAATATCTCCAATGAACATAGATACAAAAAGTTTCGATAAAGTACTTGCCAACAGAATCCAAGAACACATCAACAAGATTCACCATGATCAAGTCAGCTTCCTTCCAATGACTGAAGTATGGATCAGCATACATAAGTCAAGAAATGTACTCTACCACATAAGCAGATTAAGCAACAGAAACCAATGATCATCTTATTAGATGCAAAAAAAGCTATTTATTTTGAAAATGTTTCTTCATTTCTTCACAATTGTTTTTATGTGTACAGTATTTTGGATTAATCAGATTTTTACTTGGATGTTTCAGAGTTTTAAATATGTCATCCATTCCTCCATGGCCTAAGTGTCTGCTGAGAGATTTACTGTTTTGTAGTGGCAGTTGCCTTAAATGTGGATGTCATTCTTGTTATAAGAATTCTCTCTCTCCTTGTGTTAGTGGTGCACACCTTTAATCCCAGCACTTGGGAGGCAGAGGCAGGCAGGTCTCTGTGAGTTTGAAGCCAGCATGGTCTACAGAGAGAATTCCAGGACAGGCTCCAAAGCAATACAGAGAAAACCTGTCTCGAAAAACCAAAAAGGAAAACAAAACAACAACAACAAAAAGCACGCTCTCTCTCTCTGTGTTGTACATGTTCAGCAGGTTTGCTATGGCTAGATAGGTTGAGGTTCTGGTCACATCAACCTGGGTTTGGTGAACCTGTATATCAGTACTGTTTCCAAGATTAGGGAATTATTCAGCCATTGCTTTATTGAATTAATTTTTGTATTTTTCTCTTCTCTATCTCTGTGATAACCTTGCAATTTTAATACTTGTTGATTAGTTAAATTATTTATTTAACTTGTGATTAAATGTAGGGCCTATGCATGCTAAGAAGAGCAAGCAAGAACTTTATCACTGTGCCACATTTCCAGCTCCGGAATTTAGGTTTGATAAGTATTTTTGGTGTTTTCAACTGTTTTTCATTATAATGGGCCAGAATTTTTTCTTTTATGATTTTCTTTAAATTTTTTTTTTTTTTTTTGAGACAGGGTCTTATTGTGAAGATCAGGCTGACCTGGAACTCAGATCTCCTGCTGGGAATAAGGTGTCTGACATCATGAGCCCACCTTAAAATTAGGTTTTTATATAATTATTTTGTTCTATTTGTTTTTTCTTTTACTCTTAAAGTTTAATTAGCTATCTTATAGTTTCTTTTTCATATTTATTGTTTGTTGGCAATTTTATACATGTATATAGTACATTCTAATTACTGTTACCCACTACTCTTTCTGACCCATGTCTCCTACCTCTTCCTTTAACTTTCCCTTTCCCACATTTATGACTTCTGTTTTGGGACTTGCTGAATTTAACCAGGGCCATTTCTGATCATAGGTTTGTAACTAGCCATTTTTAAAAAAAACTTGGTAGGCCTATGGGTGGGTGTGTAACTGAAGAAAATATCTTTGCTTGCCCCAGAATCCAATAGTAGCCAATACTTCAGCAGATAGGGGTAGGGCCTTGTGAGCCCCTTCCAGATCTATGATTGACTGTTGACACACACAGTTTTATGTAGGCTCACTGCAGGCGGCCACAGATGCTATGAAATCATGGTTACATCATGCCCAGAAAATAATAATGTTTCACTGCCCTTCTCATCTGTGATGTTTCCTGAGCCTTAGAGAGGACAGTTTCAATGTTTTGATGGCTGAGCACCTTGAGAAGCCATGTGTATTCCCCAGATTCAGCCTACATTCCTGGAGTGTGTTATTTATTATTTATTAATTAATTAACTTATTTATTGCATAGTCCAACATGGTTAACCTGGTTTGGGTCTTTTAGTTTGGGGGATTTAATGGCTATTGGTTGTCAACTTGACTATATCTGGAATGAATTATAATCTAGAAAATGAAGGACCCACTTGTGAGCTGGATCTTGACGCTGGAAGGCACACCTTTCATCTGGGCCACACCTTCTGCTGGAAGCCTGTATAAGGACTATGAAGAGGGAAGCTTCCTTTGGTTTCTCTTACCTTGTCAGCACATCCTTCCCTTCACTGGCATTGGATCCTGCTTCGTTGGGATTCCAGCATCCATGGAAGGCTAGCTAAGATACCCAGACTCAGACTGAGCAACTCTAGATTCTTGGACTTCCCATTCACAGCTAGTTAGTGTTGGACTGCAGCCTGTAAGTCATTCCAATGAATTGCCATATATTTCCCATATACATATATATGAGGAGAGAAAGATATCTATTTATTCTATAAGCTATAAATTCTGTGACTCTAGAGAACCCTGACTAATACAGATTTTGGTACCAGAGTGATTCTAGAGAAATAAGTATAAGGATGAATTGACTTTATAATTTACCAACACCTTCAAATTCACCAGCACCTTCTGCCTCTGAAGCCTCTCCAGTCACTCTCCTGGGAGCTTAGAAAGTAGAAGCCCATGGTGAAACTATATTTCAAACTTACAGAGATAATTGCCTTTGGTTATCTTGATTTATCAGTATTGAGTAACAATGGATTTAGTGAAACTTTGGAGAGTTTGGGAGAATATAAAGGAAATTACACCGGTTTGTTCTTAATATCTCTGGATAAAGTGATAAAGGAAAGAAATGAGCTCTATGATAAAATTACCAACTTTGGAATACTGTGAAGGACAACAATGAACTTAGTGATAAAACTGACCATCTCTAGGTGCAAATAAACAACCTAAAGGTTTCTGAGTGTGTCCCAGAAGAGAATCTTCTCTCCAGTAGCTGCAAAGCTCAGGTTGCAGAAAATCAAACTGAAGCCCTCATAAGGTTTGTTGAATTTACAGTACTACACTGCTAAAGAGCTTAATGATTTTGCTAATTCATTTAAGTAGAAGTCTGGGGAATATGTGGGAATAGATTTTAAGGGTGTGTGTGGGGATAATGGTGGAAGGGACACGAAACTATATCAGGCTGAGTTTATTGACATGGGCCCTCTGAGTGGAGATTCTAGGTTTAATATGGAAGCTCACATAGCTTAAAAATGTGTTAAAAGTTTGCTTGATTGGTTGGTTGAAGTGTTTATCAAAAGATGACCAACTGAAAAGGAGTTGGAGATGCCTGATATCCCTTGGCTTAATGTTGTTGAAGGGATTTTATGGTTCAGGAAAATTGCAATGCTAGAGAGGGTATACTGGGTAAAACCTAATCCTTTACAAGGGGAAGGCCCAGAAGAACACCCTACACTAATCATACAAGATGCAAAATGGTGAGAGGGACACCAGCACATTTGAAGAGTTTTGTTGTTGCCTTTTTCCTTGAGCCTGACCTTAGGGTTAGGGATGCTGCTGTTCTGTTGTATGAATTAAATGCATTGTGTTTAATTGGGCTGCTAGGTGTCAACACTGAATTGCCAGAGGCAAGGTGTTGATAGTTATCCTAATGGGCATTACAGACCAAACAATTTTCATAGTAGCCTAACCCATAATGGTCAGCACAAGCAAGATAAATTTTATAGTGGCACAACTCATATGGATGCTTGGTACTGGCTAATCAATCATGGCGTTTCCAGGCATGAAATAGATAAGCCTACTGCATTTCTTTTTAATCTGTATAAACAGAAAATTTCTCAAAAGGCATTCTCAGCCAATGAATCAATATCTAGACTTGAGCCACTTTGCAGTCCCAGAATCCTTTGAAAAAAGGGATGGCCAGGTTCCCCTGAAAAAGGACCCTGATAAGACACATAAAAGTTTTATAGGTAGCCTTTCTTCAGTTCCTCCCCAGAGGGACCTATGGCCACTTTATAGGCTAACTATGCACTGGAGGAAAAGAAACAATCAGACTTTCCAGGGTCTATTGGATATTGGTTCAGAATTGATGCTGATTCTGGGAGTTCCCAAGAAACATTGTGGTCCTCCAGTTAAAGTAGGGGCTATGGAGGGCAGGTGATTAATGGAGTTTTGTTTAGTATCTGACTTACAGTAGGCCCAGTAGGTCCCCGAACTCATCCTGTGGTTATTTCCCTAGTTCCAGGATGTATAATTGGTTCACAGACCTGTGGAGTGAGGGCTACTATGGTTGGAAAGGCTAAATGGAAGGAAGCCTTTAGAGTTGCCTGTTAAAATAGTGAATAAAAACATTACTACATCCCTGGAATAATTGCAGAAATTAGTGCTGTCATCAAGGACTTGAAAGATACAAGGGTTCCCAGCACATATCCCTTTAACTCTCCTATCTGACCAGTGTAAAAATCAGATGTGTAGAATGACAGCTATCAAGAACTCACTGGGGTAATAACTCTAGTTTCAGCTGCTGTACCAGATATAGTGTACTTATTGAGCAAGTTAAATTCCTGGTATGGTACATTTCCTGGTATGTACCTATTGATTTAGCAACTGACTTTTTCTTGGTACCTGTCCATGAGGACCTCCAGAAGCAATTTGTTTTCAGCTGGCTAGGCCAGCATTATACCCGGGTATACTGCTATATAGTTATGGGAGGGATATGCTAACTCTCTTGCCCTGTGTCATAACTTAGTTAGAAGGGATCTTGATCCTCTGTCTCTTCCACAAAATATCACAATGTTGCTCTATATTGCTAGCATTATGATGATTGCATCAAGTGAGCAGGGGGTGAAGTCATTGGTAAAACAAAAGTCAGTGGCAGAAAGGGATGATGCCGTTTGCAGCTTTTAGCAGGCTCCTATAGGTGAATCACACCAATGACCTTAGGGATTTTGGAGCAAGGCTCTACCATTATCTGTAGACATCTATTCTCCCTTTGAAAGATAGCTCTGGGCCTGCTATTAGGCCTTAGTAGAAAATGAACATTTGACAATGGACCACCAAGTTACCATATGATCTGAACTGCTCATCATAAGCTGGATGTTTGTTATTGGAACCATTAAGTCATAAAGTAGGATGTGCACAACATCAATTATATAAATAGAAGGAAGTGGGTTTTTTTTTTTTTTTTTCACAAACAACTCCTGAAGACAGAAGTATTGCAGGATATTTGATCACACTAGGAACCCAAAGATTGCATTATTAATAGAAATGCCTGTCTGTAGTTGTCCTGTGGCTCAGAACTAGCACACACCATTAATCCAAGAGCTTACTGCTTGGAAATTTTAAACAGAATTAAATAAAGTCAACCATAGGTTAAGAGGTAGAGCAAGTAACAACTTGACTGGAAATGAACATAAGATAAAACCAAAACCAAAAAGAGTAAGATGGAGAAAGAAAAATGGATAGAGAGACACACAGGAAGTAGAAGGGAGGGACGTTGATTTTGAAGAGACCGTTTGAGATGGTAGGAGAGAGCAGGAGCTTTGGAGAGGACTGCAAAGGACGAGGGTCAAGTCAGCCCAGGGCTTTCTCTGTCTCCCTGAGCTAGCAGACTTTCACCTCAGCATCGGGCTCCCGAGTCTTTATTGGCAAAATGGAACAATTGAGATTTTGATAAAAACAACATTTGACACTCCCAATTCATGGCACAACCACATGGGCAGAGAAATCGTGCCAGCTGCAGACAAACTGAGAAGCTGTCAGATTTGGTAAGACACCTTGGAAGTCCTCAAACAAGAGAGTTAAGTAATGATAAAAGGAAAAGTCTTTCCCATGTAAAGGGTGGGAAATAACCATAACAGAAGGTGTTGGGACCCAGTAATAGTGCTACTTGAGATGGAAATAGAAGCAGAAAATGAAGAAGTGGCTTCACACAGAATGACATAACACCAGTTGTAATTACTATCGGTCTGGTAATTCGTATTTTATCTTTAATAGCCAGAGTGGTTTTTGTAGCAAATAGGAAAAGTTGATTGACAATTGTGCCAAATATAAAAATTGGGTAGATAAGACACAAGCCTTAGAAGCAGTTGTGAATGTTTTTTTCCCATAAATACATGGCAATTTCTCCAAGTGCCTCCCACGTTTTGCTCTTCCCTGGGGCTTCCAGCACAGGCTCTCCAGATCACCGAGCACACAATGCTTGCATGGGCAGAGCATTGTTATGTAACAGCCTGTCTTCCTTTACTTACCAGAGGTTGTGAGCCTCTTGCCTCACTCTGCTCTCCTCATGCCATGGTGTGAACTTTGAGGTCTCGGCCTTGTCTGCCTCCCGGTGGACTAATTAATTTGCTCTGGCCCATGGCCCCCTTCCTCCGGACATCTACATGGACTCGAGTCCTCCTGGGAGGCTCTCTCTGGCTATCTGTGCTCTGGGTATTGTTGTGCCCCGCGTGCTGTTCCCGTGGTCCACCAAAATGGCGCTTTGCTACGTCTGAAGTTGTGATTCCCAGGAAGGTTCCCCAGAGAATGGGTGGAAGCAATATGCCGGACCAGATCACCTACAGCATGCGCTTCAGGGGACAAAGGCACGTGGTCCACATGAAACTCAAGAAGAACATGATTCCTGAAAACTTTCCTGTGTACACTACTAATGACCAAGGAGCCGAGCAGGAAGACTACCCGTTTGTTCCCCGAGACTGTTACTTCTACAGCTACCTGGAAGGGGTCCCTGGGTCCCTAGCTACGCTAGACACCTGCAATGGAGGTCTGAATGGCATGCTGCAGGTGGATGACTTCACTTATGAAATCAGACCATTGGCATCTTCTTCCAAATTTGAGCATGTCATTTCTCTGCTTGTGATAGAAAGGTCATATAAGTCTAAAAAATGTAGAAATGAAGAGACCGTGGCAGAGGCAGAGGAATCCCTTGAAGAGGCGAAGCTTGCTGGAAGTCCCAGGGCAGCCCCAGTGTATCTGTGGCGTGTGCATGTGAAAATACTGCGAGTGCACTATACGATGAGTTCTTCACTAGCTAGAGCGATCAACAACTTTACCGCCTCACTTGAGATGATATTGGTTATAAACAGCATAGCAGATAGCATTTATAAACTGACCGGATTGGCTGTCTTTGCAGGTGCCATATGTATTTGGGAAAGTGGAGACTCACTGAATATAAACCAGTGGAATGATAATTCTAACAATCTTGTGCAAAACTTTGGCTCTTTTAAAAAGGTTTACATAATGAAGTCAAGATCTCCATTTCAGTTCTTCTAACAGGACATCAGGTTGGAGGTGTAGATTATGCCGCCCCTAAGAATGGAGTGTGCAAAGATAATTGGGGAGTAGCATATACATATGTTGCAAACCAACATCCTTTTCTGGCTGCAACTATCATGTCTCATGCCCTAGGTCACAGTCTGGGTTTAGAGCATGATGCAACGGGCTGTTTTTGTTTCAGAAGAAGCCGTTGTGTCATGAATGAATTTCCTGCTCTTCTGGATATGATGAGCAATTGTTCCCAAGCTGAGATACATGATAAGATCCATGGATGGGACGAGTGCCTGAGTTTCGATCGTCATCAGTATAGCAACTTTAGATACATAGTTCCCCGGTGTGGGGATAAGAAGCTGGATAACCACGAGGAGTGTGACTGTGGCTCCTTTAAAGAGTGTGTCTATGACAAGTGTTGTGCAACCAATTGTCGCTTTTCTCAGGGCAGTACTTGCGATTTAGGAGGTTGCTGTAAGGATTGTTCATTTGCACCCATTGGATTTGTGTGCAGAGACAAACTTGGCATTTGTGATCTGCCAGAATACTGTGATGGAACTTCGGAGACTTGCCCAGAAAATTTTTACATCCAGGATGGAACTCCCTGCTCACCACTAGCAGTTTGCATGTCAGGAAACTGCAGTGATCGTGATTTGCAGTGTCAAGCTCTTTTTGGATACGAAGTAAGGGATGCTTCGCCAGCGTGCTATAAACAATTAAATCCCAAAGGTGACCGATTTGGAAACTGTGGGATGAAGTTACAAAGAGGAGGGAGCCAACCTCTCGCATGTCAAGATGACGGTATTTATTGTGGACTGCTGCATTGTGATGGTGTCATCCGTGTTCCTGGTGGAGGTGAGCACACTACATTTCATCACATAAAGGTACAAGATATTAAAGAAGAACAGTGCTTTGGGTATGATGTGCACCATGGGACAGAAATTCCAGAAATGGGGCTTGTAGTGGATGGTGCAACCTGTGGCCCAGGGAAATACTGTAAAGCACAAGCCTGTGTTTTTCACCAACATTTCAATTTCAGATGCAACATCAGCTACTGTAATTTCAGAGGGGTGTGTAACAACAGAGGCCATTGTCACTGTGTGCAAGGCTGGCGACCACCAGACTGTGTACAGGCAGGAACAGGTGGTAGTACAGACAGTGGCCCGAAGATCGCCTCTCGTATGTTTAAAGCCAAAATACATGTGAGTGTAAACAGGATACTAATTGTTTTGTTTAGTCGTATGGTTCTTATCTTGGTTTCACTTATTATTGGTGCAATTACAAAAGCAATAATGATTGTAGACCTCAGACAGGAACTATCTACTGTAAGAGGGAACTGATTTCATTCCATACTAACTGGAGCCACACAAGAACAACATCATGTCAGTTACTACAAGAAATTGTTAGTGATTTCCCCTGACAGTCGTGTAATCATTCATAAATCTTGAGATTTTCATCTTGAAATAAAATCACTGGGGAATTAAAATTGTGCCTCTATGTCTAAATTTACTTTTATAATTGTTTCTTAAAATCTCTTCTCTGTGTCTCATCTTCTCTCCCTTCCTCCCTCCCTCTCTCTCTCCCTCTCCCTCCCTCCCTCCCTCTCCCTCCCTCTCCCTCCCTCTCCCTCCCTCCTTCTCTCCTTTTTCCTCCCCTTCTCTCTCTCTCCATTTGTAAATATGAGTGCAGACGCTTGTGGAGGCCAAAGTCGGAGCCCATGGAGCTGGGTTACAGGTGGTTGTGGGTCATCCATCATGGATGCTGAGAACCAAACCCCGGGTCTTGCTCTCCGCAAGAGCAGGAAACACTCTTAACCCCCTCAGTGTCTTAATATCACATAATTTATCACTTCTGAGTTTTGATTTCAGTTCCCCCCCCCCCGTGTTGTGATGCTGAGCAGCACAACCAAGTACCCAGGGCGGCACCCAATCCAAGTTACTGTACCCCAACACTTGGTCACATTCTTTATATTTCTATGTGTAAATCCATCTTTCAGATCTTTTTTCATGAAAAAGAATATTTATGATGTCTGTGTTAAAGGTTTTCTAGATGGCTCTGTATCAAATTTGGGCTGCATTAGTATATGCTACTATTCCCTCTGCCATGGTCTGTTTGCATTTGTATTAGATTATTCTTAATTTTATTGTTAATGTAAATAGCATCAAGAGGGACATTTGTGAGTTATACAGATGCATGAATGAAAGGAACATTCATGTCGGAGATGTCAGAATTCCAGTAGTGGTGTTGAACTCTGCTACCTGACAGTGAGAAAACTCCATGCTTTTTCTTTCAAATATCCAGTGATTACACTCAGCGTGCCAAGATGAGATATACTTCTCCAAGAATATCAAAATTGATGCCTGTGCCTGCAATAATGCTGGAGTGTCTTAGGTGCTGAATACACACACCAGCTTCTACCATTATCTTTGGTTGTATGTGCAATGTCAAGAAGGGTAGTTTCGGGGGAGTGTGTAACAAAACAAGCACTGTCGTTGTATGTGTGGGTGGAAACCACCAACATGTGGCAGAGAGGAGGGAGTAGTAGTGAAGATGGAGGCCCTCCCCTTGTAGACAAAAGGGGTGTGAGCCAGGCTATCCATGCATGTTCTGATACTTACTCACTTTGTCATTTTGTGGTTTCAGTGCTGGCCTGGTGACCTTTCTAAAGGAAAGGGGGCTTTGCACGGGAGGGGAAACATCCAAAGGAGAACTTGAAGGTAGTAATTCTTTTTACATGAAGGAAATCACTGTCAATTACAGGAAGGAGTCATATGTGATCCCTCTGACAATTTCATATTCTCCAAGAAGCCTTGGGGTTTTCATCTTGAAGTAAATTCATGGCAGAATTAAAAAATGGGCTTCTCTGTTTAAACTCATCTAAAACGTAATTTCTGAAGGTTATTCTGTTGTCTTTGGTCTGGTTGTACTCCAATGCCTGTCTGTGCTCTGTATGTGCCTATATATGAGACAGAGCTTCCAAAGTCACAAGAGGAGCTGAAAACATTTAAGAGGGCAGCCCTCCCAGTTTCCAGACAGTCTTGCCCCAAATTTCAAAAGTATTAGCATGCACCAATACTAATATTGTCATGGTGTTTAAAATTGACTGTATTAGGATTTCATACTTGTACATTTTACTGTTGGTATAGAACTGCCAAGATGATCCCCTATGCAAGGCCTCACCCTCCCATGGGAGTGGATGGGGGTTATAATGGAGGGTGGTCCTGGGGGGGTATGGGAGGGAGAGGGACCTCCTGGGATTGATATGTAAAATAAGGTTGGAGAGAGAGAGAGAGAGGAAGGAAGGAAGGAAGGAAGGAAGGAGGGAAGGAGGGAAGGAAGGAAGAACACATGCCAGTGATGCAGGTAGAAGCATAAAAGCTTTTGTGTTCTAGGCATCTGGATTTTCCATATTAGTTTTGAACCTTGCTATGTAACTATCTATAATCGTATTTTCTGGCCTTTGAGGACTATATCCAGTATTCTTAGATGAAATATACTGTTTTTACTTGTTCTAAAATTGAAGATGGTGCACAAGAAAATGACGTAACTATCTAGGAACTGGATACACACTAACTTCTAATCAGCCTTCTCATTCTGATTCCATTTTTTTCTGCTGAATGTGGTCTATTCCATGCCATGCTCACTCTTTGATAGCTTTACTGTTATGTCGGCACACAAGGAATCAGCTGCTATAATTTTCAGCTATTTAAGTACTTCATGAACCTTCTCATGTTTGAAATCATAGGATCGTATATATCGATTCAGCAGTTCCAATATGCAAAACAGCTCTTTCTGCATATTGTGAATCACTATGTTGAGAGGTTTTATAAAATCCATTAATACCATGATCTTAGCACATAATTCTGACTTTTTGACAGAGACATAATGTTATCCACTCTACTTAAATTTTCCGAGTTGTAACCTGCCTTTCCTGATTTATTTACATCAGTATAGAATGTAGGAGCTCCAGACATTGGTGTTTCCCATACAATGTGAGGAAGGATCCAGTTAGTTCTCTTTAAGCTTGAATTATCTTGCTTTTGGTATATTTGTTGTTAATATCTCCCCCAAAATTACTGTAAGGTCTTCGCCAAGGTTCACGTTCTGCCCATAATTTGTCAACTTCATCATTAGTGAAAGGTACTACAGTTTCTGATGGCTCTATTTCTACTAATTGAGAAAGTCTCAATTTTCCTTTAAATTGAATCAACTCAGAGACCTTTTCCACATAAGTTTTTAATTTTCCCCTCTGTTAATGTGGTAAAAAGATCCATTCTAAGATATTGTCTTCCCTCTGCATTAATATTCCTGTAGGGAAATGCTTAGAGAGTGAAATAACCAGAATGCAATCAGGGTCTGGATCCAAACGATCCACATATGCATCATGTAATTTTTTTTTTCCCCACCAAAGCCAATCCTCTCTCAGCTTCATCTGGTAATTCACTTGGACTATTTAAGTCATTGTCACTGTCTAAGATTTTGACAAATTACTGAGTTCATCCCTGTGTTCCCCAATCGTGAGCCATAGGGAGGAACTGTCTCCTAGCAATCTTTTAAAGTCATTAAGAGTCAGCAATTGACCTCTCCTAATTTCCATCTTTTGGGGTCTAATTTTCTGTAGACCTATTTTATATCCTAAGTAAATTTTATTAAATATACTGATTCTAAGCCAGGCCTCCTGATGCAAATCTGTAATCTTGGCTAGTTAGGAGGCTGAGGTGGAGAATCATACAGAATCACAAGTTTGAAGCCAGGTTGGGAAATTTAGTGACACCCTGTCTCAGGCCATCCAGGATTAAATGATGGAACCCTATCTCTAAAAGCCTATGCTCAAAATAACAAACACTGACACGTGGCTAACAATAAATGTGGAAGGGCAGACTAGGGGGAAAATGACTCATGATTCCATGACGCCTTTTATTTCTCTTCATAGTGGTGACATGTGAAGGCGTTAAATAAGTTCTGACCAGGTATGCTCCAGGGACTGTGGCTGGCTTTCCCCACAGCTGGTTTCTATCAGGGAGGGGAAACTAGAACAATTCAGGTTTAACAAGTGGCACCAGCTGCATTCCAGGAATTACTTTTAAGAAACACATGATCTCACGCTGTAGCCTAAGCTGTCTTAGAGCTCAATACACAGCCCAGGCTATCTTAGTCTCATGAGTGCTAGAATGAGTGTTTCAAATTCATTATTTGTAAGAATGTTGAAAGACATTGACTTTTTTCATATAAAGAGACAAAGTGCACTTGTTATTCTTGCAGAGGACCTGAGTTCAGCTCCTATCAACTACATGCCAGCTTAACAACCATTTATAACTCCAGTACAGGGGATCTGGCGCCCTCTTCTAGCTTCCAAGGGCACTGCATGCACATGGTACATAGACATACATGCAGCAAAGCACCCATGAAAGTTTTTCGTTTGGTATAAAGTATTCTTTGCCTATGAGGTAAGATATAGGACAATAGAATTAATGTTGCTTTAAAACAAATTTAAAAATAGATCTAGTTTAGTGGCAGAGCACTTCCTAGATGTATGCAAGGCCTCTGATCCTCAGTACTGGGGCAGAAGATGATTCTGTCAATCAACTTGACCACATTTTCTCCTTACAGATTTGGCTAAAATAGTCTGTTAAAAGCCCATCTCAGCAGATTCTGCATTAATTACATCTGTCTGTGGAGAGGCACAATAACTACCTGTCAATAACCCAAAAAGTAAGATAACAGTCTTTTTAATGTGATGAAGGCTTTAACAACCTTTTCCTATGCTTCCTGGAGTCTCTTGACCACTCATGACAGTCACTAACAGCCCCCGGGACTCCAGGGCAAGAAAATTTGTGTACTTAGCTTCTTGCTCTTCACCATCAAAACAACAGATAGAGAGTAGGCTACTTCCTGGTCTTCACAGAAAGAGCTCAAAATCTCTGAGCTAGTGAACCTCTATACCTGGATGCCCATTGTGCTTGGTTCATGGAAATTGCATTGAGTCATCCTCAAATCTCACTGCTTCTGGAAGCACTGCCTCAAATGGTACCAACTCAACCTGTGATCTCACCATTGGAGATGAGTTTTCCTCCTGTGCTGGAAGCAACCCCACCACACATGTCTCTGTATGCCCCTATCCAGTGATGTCCAGAGCTCTTCCAGCTACTACAGTATCAGGAGATAGGACTTAGCCAAACATGGCCCTCCAAAATATTCCACCTGCAAGATGGCTTCTCTTGAAAAGTGCTATGGTGCAGTGCAGATTACCTTCTTGTGGGCCCTTGACTATTTGAAAAGCACTATGGAAGTCACTGGGTATACACAAGGACATTCATGACTATAGGACACTCTGGCTAACTAAACCAAGCAAAGGAGCACTAATGAACTATTGTTAATTTTAATCATTTAGCCAGAATATCTCTGATAAATGTCAAAGATAAAAAGTAGCACATGTGTCTAATATTAGGCAGTTACCTTAGCACTGGAAGCCTCAGTAATCAATGGTCTCCTTTTCATATTATTATAAATGTCTTGGCCAAACCTTGAAACACTGGGATGTTCCTGCCTCAGGGATACTCAAGATAGAAGTAAAAGTCAGATACGTCTCTACATATATGCTAAGGTCTAGATGCATGGTATTACTAGGATGTGCCTTATTGCATTCAGATATCACTGGTAATAAGCAGTGCCCATACCAGTTCTTTCAACTGGTGTGGGTGACACTTGTGCCTATAGGATCTGCTAAGGTTGCTGGAAAGAGCTATGCATTGGGAGGATGCTCTTCTTCCAATTGGTGCAGATGGTGCTTTTGCCTAAAGGGGCTGCTGATCTTGTGGTGGTGGAGCAGCCTGCCTGCAGGACTCTTACCTGTTGGCTGGCTGCTGTGGCTGAGATGGGAGTTATAAGAGTTACCTTTAGCAATAGGGGTGCCCCTTTGTTCAACAACTAAATTAGATGTAATGGTGGAAAGAGATGACCCATTTGGGACACTGTCTCCTCCATTACTTAGCAATTTCATTTACATTATCTTCATACAAGTATATATTTTAGAAACTTCCAACTACATTAGGTTTCCATATGGCTCCTCAAATGGCCCATAATTTTAGCTTATTCTCCCTTCATTCCCTCCCTTGATCCCTCTTCCCTTCCCCATTTGACCCTCCCATTCCTGCCTACCCTCATCCATTTAGGGATTGAAACATTATCTCAGGTAAAACAAGTGCAAGCTGGTTTGAATGTGTAGGGACAGAAGGACAGAGAAGAAAACTAAAGCAATATGTGGCTAGCATAGTAATGAATTTATGGGGACATGATTTGTTACAGCAATTGAATACTCAGATATTACCATTCTTCCTATCTTAGAAACAACCCAGAAATGAATGTGTTTCTGGGGAAAATATTAGAAAGTATTATAAGGAACAATCACTGACCATTCACATTGTACAAAAACAGGGCACAAGAGCTTTAACAATAGAGAAACTGCAGGCTTTAGAACAGCTGGTACAAGAGCAGCAAAATGTTCCATGAATTGAAGAATCAACCAGCCCTTGGAAATTCTCCTATAATTGTTATTAAAAAGAAATCTGGAAAGTGGAAATCTAAGAGCTGATAATAAGGTGATTCAACCAATGGGCTCTTCAGTCTGGAATTCCTTTGTCCTCTTTATTACCTAAAGGATGACCTCTTATACTTATTGATTTGAAAGATTATTTTTTTCACTATACCTATACAAGAAAAAGACAAGAGAAAAATTTGCCTTCAAAATGCCTACTTACAATTCTCAGCCTGCTAAGAGTTATCAATGGAAAGTTCTACCACAGGGAATACAAATAGCCCCACCCTGTACAAATATTTTGCACAACACCCTTTGGACTTTATACATGAGCAATTTCCTCACTCTATAGTTTACCATTAAATGGATGACATCTTACTAGCTGATTCAAATGTAGATACTTTAGAATGTTTGAACAGGTAAAGAAAATTTCGCATTGCTGAGGGTTACACATTGCTCATGAAAAAATACAAAGAGGAGCTTCTACTAATTGCTTAGGATATAAAATAGGTCTACAGAAAATTAGACCCCAAAAGATGGAAATTAGGAGAGGTCAATTGCTGACTCTTAATGACTTTAAAAGATTGCTAGGAGACAGTTCCTCCCTATGGCTCACGATTGGGGAACACAGGGATGAACTCAGTAATTTGTCAAAACCTTAGACAGTGACAATGACTTAAATAGTCCAAGTGAATTACCAGATGAAGCTGAGAGAGGATTGGCTTTGGTGGGGAAAAAAAAAATTACATGATGCATATGTGGATCGTTTGGATCCAGACCCTGATTGCATTCTGGTTATTTCACTCTCTAAGCATTTCCCTACAGGAATATTAATGCAGAGGGAAGACAATATCTTAGAATGGATCTTTTTACCACATTAACAGAGGGGAAAATTAAAAACTTATGTGGAAAAGGTCTCTGAGTTGATTCAATTTAAAGGAAAATTGAGACTTTCTCAATTAGTAGAAATAGAGCCATCAGAAACTGTAGTACCTTTCACTAATGATGAAGTTGACAAATTATGGGCAGAACGTGAACCTTGGCGAAGACCTTACAGTAATTTTGGGGGAGATATTAACAACAAATATACCAAAAGCAAGATAATTCAAGCTTAAAGAGAACTAACTGGATCCTTCCTCACATTGTATGGGAAACACCAATGTCTGGAGCTCCTACATTCTATACTGATGTAAATAAATCAGGAAAGGCAGGTTACAACTCGGAAAATTTAAGTAGAGTGGATAACATTATGTCTCTGTCAGAAAGTCAGAATTATGTGCTAAGATCATGGTATTAATGGATTTTATAAAACCTCTCAACATAGTGATTCACAATATGCAGAAAGAGCTGTTTTGCATATTGGAACTGCTGAATCGATATATACGATCCTATGATTTCAAACATGAGAAGGTTCATGAAGTACTTAAATAGCTGAAAATTATAGCAGCTGATTCCTTGTGTGCCGACATAACAGTAAAGCTATCAAAGAGTGAGCATGGCATGGAATAGACCACATTCAGCAGAAAAAAATGGAATCAGAATGAGAAGGCTGATTAGAAGTTAGTGTGTATCCAGTTCCTAGATAGTTACGTCATTTTCTTGTGCACCATCTTCAATTTTAGAACAAGTAAAAACAGTATATTTCATCTAAGAATACTGGATATAGTCCTCAAAGGCCAGAAAATACGATTATAGATAGTTACATAGCAAGGTTCAAAACTAATATGGAAAATCCAGATGCCTAGAACACAAAAGCTTTTATGCTTCTACCTGCATCACTGGCATGTGTTCTTCCTTCCTTCCCTCCTTCCCTCCTTCCTTCCTTCCTTCCTTCCTTCCTCTCTCTCTCTCTCTCCAACCTTATTTTACATATCAATCCCAGGAGGTCCCTCTCCCTCCCATACCCCCCCAGGACCACCCTCCATTATAACCCCCATCCACTCCCATGGGAGGGTGAGGCCTTGCATAGGGGATCATCTTGGCAGTTCTATACCAACAGTAAAATGTACAAGTATGAAATCCTAATACAGTCAATTTTAAACACCATGACAATATTAGTATTGGTGCATGCTAATACTTTTGAAATTTGGGGCAAGACTGTCTGGAAACTGGGAGGGCTGCCCTCTTAAATGTTTTCAGCTCCTCTTGTGACTTTGGAAGCTCTGTCTCATATATAGGCACATACAGAGCACAGACAGGCATTGGAGTACAACCAGACCAAAGACAACAGAATAACCTTCAGAAATTACGTTTTAGATGAGTTTAAACAGAGAAGCCCATTTTTTAATTCTGCCATGAATTTACTTCAAGATGAAAACCCCAAGGCTTCTTGGAGAATATGAAATTGTCAGAGGGATCACATATGACTCCTTCCTGTAATTGACAGTGATTTCCTTCATGTAAAAAGAATTACTACCTTCAAGTTCTCCTTTGGATGTTTCCCCTCCCGTGCAAAGCCCCCTTTCCTTTAGAAAGGTCACCAGGCCAGCACTGAAACCACAAAATGACAAAGTGAGTAAGTATCAGAACATGCATGGATAGCCTGGCTCACACCCCTTTTGTCTACAAGGGGGAGGGCCTCCATCTTCACTACTACTCCCTCCTCTCTGCCACATGTTGGTGGTTTCCACCCACACATACAACGACAGTGCTTGTTTTGTTACACACTCCCCCGAAACTACCCTTCTTGACATTGCACATACAACCAAAGATAATGGTAGAAGCTGGTGTGTGTATTCAGCACCTAAGACACTCCAGCATTATTGCAGGCACAGGCATCAATTTTGATATTCTTGGAGAAGTATATCTCATCTTGGCACGCTGAGTGTAATCACTGGATATTTGAAAGAAAAAGCATGGAGTTTTCTCACTGTCAGGTAGCAGAGTTCAACACCACTACTGGAATTCTGACATCTCCGACATGAATGTTCCTTTCATTCATGCATCTGTATAACTCACAAATGTCCCTCTTGATGCTATTTACATTAACAATAAAATTAAGAATAATCTAATACAAATGCAAACAGACCATGGCAGAGGGAATAGTAGCATATACTAATGCAGCCCAAATTTGATACAGAGCCATCTAGAAAACCTTTAACACAGACATCATAAATATTCTTTTTCATGAAAAAAGATCTGAAAGATGGATTTACACATAGAAATATAAAGAATGTGACCAAGTGTTGGGGTACAGTAACTTGGATTGGGTGCCGCCCTGGGTACTTGGTTGTGCTGCTCAGCATCACAACACGGGGGGGGGGAACTGAAATCAAAACTCAGAAGTGATAAATTATGTGATATTAAGACACTGAGGGGGTTAAGAGTGTTTCCTGCTCTTGCGGAGAGCAAGACCCGGGGTTTGGTTCTCAGCATCCATGATGGATGACCCACAACCACCTGTAACCCAGCTCCATGGGCTCCGACTTTGGCCTCCACAAGCGTCTGCACTCATATTTACAAATGGAGAGAGAGAGAAGGGGAGGAAAAAGGAGAGAAGGAGGGAGGGAGAGGGAGGGAGAGGGAGGGAGAGGGAGGGAGGGAGGGAGAGGGAGAGAGAGAGGGAGGGAGGAAGGGAGAGAAGATGAGACACAGAGAAGAGATTTTAAGAAACAATTATAAAAGTAAATTTAGACATAGAGGCACAATTTTAATTCCCCAGTGATTTTATTTCAAGATGAAAATCTCAAGATTTATGAATGATTACACGACTGTCAGGGGAAATCACTAACAATTTCTTGTAGTAACTGACATGATGTTGTTCTTGTGTGGCTCCAGTTAGTATGGAATGAAATCAGTTCCCTCTTACAGTAGATAGTTCCTGTCTGAGGTCTACAATCATTATTGCTTTTGTAATTGCACCAATAATAAGTGAAACCAAGATAAGAACCATACGACTAAACAAAACAATTAGTATCCTGTTTACACTCACATGTATTTTGGCTTTAAACATACGAGAGGCGATCTTCGGGCCACTGTCTGTACTACCACCTGTTCCTGCCTGTACACAGTCTGGTGGTCGCCAGCCTTGCACACAGTGACAATGGCCTCTGTTGTTACACACCCCTCTGAAATTACAGTAGCTGATGTTGCATCTGAAATTGAAATGTTGGTGAAAAACACAGGCTTGTGCTTTACAGTATTTCCCTGGGCCACAGGTTGCACCATCCACTACAAGCCCCATTTCTGGAATTTCTGTCCCATGGTGCACATCATACCCAAAGCACTGTTCTTCTTTAATATCTTGTACCTTTATGTGATGAAATGTAGTGTGCTCACCTCCACCAGGAACACGGATGACACCATCACAATGCAGCAGTCCACAATAAATACCGTCATCTTGACATGCGAGAGGTTGGCTCCCTCCTCTTTGTAACTTCATCCCACAGTTTCCAAATCGGTCACCTTTGGGATTTAATTGTTTATAGCACGCTGGCGAAGCATCCCTTACTTCGTATCCAAAAAGAGCTTGACACTGCAAATCACGATCACTGCAGTTTCCTGACATGCAAACTGCTAGTGGTGAGCAGGGAGTTCCATCCTGGATGTAAAAATTTTCTGGGCAAGTCTCCGAAGTTCCATCACAGTATTCTGGCAGATCACAAATGCCAAGTTTGTCTCTGCACACAAATCCAATGGGTGCAAATGAACAATCCTTACAGCAACCTCCTAAATCGCAAGTACTGCCCTGAGAAAAGCGACAATTGGTTGCACAACACTTGTCATAGACACACTCTTTAAAGGAGCCACAGTCACACTCCTCATGGTTATCCAGCTTCTTATCCCCACACCGGGGAACTATGTATCTAAAGTTGCTATACTGATGACGATCGAAACTCAGGCACTCGTCCCATCCATGGATCTTATCATGTATCTCAGCTTGGGAACAATTGCTCATCATATCCAGAAGAGCAGGAAATTCATTCATGACACAACGGCTTCTTCTGAAACAAAAACAGCCCGTTGCATCATGCTCTAAACCCAGACTGTGACCTAGGGCATGAGACATGATAGTTGCAGCCAGAAAAGGATGTCGGTTTGCAACATATGTATATGCTACTCCCCAATTATCTTTGCACACTCCATTCTTAGGGGCGGCATAATCTACACCTCCAACCTGATGTCCTGTTAGAAGAACTGAAATGGAGATCTTGACTTCATTATGTAAACCTTTTTTAAAAGAGCCAAAGTTTTGCACAAGATTGTTAGAATTATCATTCCACTGGTTTATATTCAGTGAGTCTCCACTTTCCCAAATACATATGGCACCTGCAAAGACAGCCAATCCGGTCAGTTTATAAATGCTATCTGCTATGCTGTTTATAACCAATATCATCTCAAGTGAGGCGGTAAAGTTGTTGATCGCTCTAGCTAGTGAAGAACTCATCGTATAGTGCACTCGCAGTATTTTCACATGCACACGCCACAGATACACTGGGGCTGCCCTGGGACTTCCAGCAAGCTTCGCCTCTTCAAGGGATTCCTCTGCCTCTGCCACGGTCTCTTCATTTCTACATTTTTTAGACTTATATGACCTTTCTATCACAAGCAGAGAAATGACATGCTCAAATTTGGAAGAAGATGCCAATGGTCTGATTTCATAAGTGAAGTCATCCACCTGCAGCATGCCATTCAGACCTCCATTGCAGGTGTCTAGCGTAGCTAGGGACCCAGGGACCCCTTCCAGGTAGCTGTAGAAGTAACAGTCTCGGGGAACAAACGGGTAGTCTTCCTGCTCGGCTCCTTGGTCATTAGTAGTGTACACAGGAAAGTTTTCAGGAATCATGTTCTTCTTGAGTTTCATGTGGACCACGTGCCTTTGTCCCCTGAAGCGCATGCTGTAGGTGATCTGGTCCGGCATATTGCTTCCACCCATTCTCTGGGGAACCTTCCTGGGAATCACAACTTCAGACGTAGCAAAGCGCCATTTTGGTGGACCACGGGAACAGCACGCGGGGCACAACAATACCCAGAGCACAGATAGCCAGAGAGAGCCTCCCAGGAGGACTCGAGTCCATGTAGATGTCCGGAGGAAGGGGGCCATGGGCCAGAGCAAATTAATTAGTCCACCGGGAGGCAGACAAGGCCGAGACCTCAAAGTTCACACCATGGCATGAGGAGAGCAGAGTGAGGCAAGAGGCTCACAACCTCTGGTAAGTAAAGGAAGACAGGCTGTTACATAACAATGCTCTGCCCATGCAAGCATTGTGTGCTCGGTGATCTGGAGAGCCTGTGCTGGAAGCCCCAGGGAAGAGCAAAACGTGGGAGGCACTTGGAGAAATTGCCATGTATTTATGGGAAAAAAACATTCACAACTGCTTCTAAGGCTTGTGTCTTATCTACCCAATTTTTATATTTGGCACAATTGTCAATCAACTTTTCCTATTTGCTACAAAAACCACTCTGGCTATTAAAGATAAAATACGAATTACCAGACCGATAGTAATTACAACTGGTGTTATGTCATTCTGTGTGAAGCCACTTCTTCATTTTCTGCTTCTATTTCCATCTCAAGTAGCACTATTACTGGGTCCCAACACCTTCTGTTATGGTTATTTCCCACCCTTTACATGGGAAAGACTTTTCCTTTTATCATTACTTAACTCTCTTGTTTGAGGACTTCCAAGGTGTCTTACCAAATCTGACAGCTTCTCAGTTTGTCTGCAGCTGGCACGATTTCTCTGCCCATGTGGTTGTGCCATGAATTGGGAGTGTCAAATGTTGTTTTTATCAAAATCTCAATTGTTCCATTTTGCCAATAAAGACTCGGGAGCCCGATGCTGTGATGAAAGTCTGCTAGCTCAGAGAGACAGAGAAAGCCCTGGGCTGACTTGACCCTCATCCTTTGCAGTCCTCTCCAAAGCTCCTGCTCTCTCCTACCACCTCAAACGGTCTCTTCAAAATCAACGTCCCTCCCTTCTACTTCCTGTGTGTCTCTCTATCCATTTTTCTTTCTCCATCTTACTCTTTCTGGTTGTTCAATTCTCATTAGCATTAAATATATAAAGATAATATAGCACTGTGTAATCTATCTCTTGTGGTATTTAGTACCCCTTTCTCTTCATTAAGCAAGACTTCTAAAGTGGGATTAGATGTTTCTATAACTGGTTGTTCTGTTGGATTGTGTGATATACCTGCAATTGCTTTTTGTTGTATTCAATAAATGGTTTGGTTTTTCTAGGTACATATGTTAGAGCATTATCAGTCTTAATTTATACAGGTATTCCCTTTATGACCATGACATCTATTAAGTATGTATTTGCAGAATCATCCTTTTCAGATTGTAAACACATTGATATCCCAAATATTTATCTATAGTATGATACAAATACTTTAATTTCCCAGACTCTGCAAATTGAAATACATCATTTTCCCAACTTTTTTTTCTTTGAATATATTTTCGGTGATTTCCTGTAGGCATTCCAATTTTACTATACAAGTAACAAGAAGTACGATTCCTTATAATTTCCTTGTCTTGTTCAAAAGTGAATGAAAAATCTTTCTTCAAACTTTGCTATGAACATCGTGTTTTCTTAAAAGTGAAAATCTGGTGCTTTTAAGACATTTTCTATTAATAGCTGATAAATTTCATCATTACCTTATGATAGAGGGCCTGGTAGTCTGGTGTGGGGTGTTATATATGATATATACAATGGATGATTTCTATTTCCTGTTATAGTGAAAATAATGAAATTAATTCTGAATCACCTGGATCAAGTTCAGTGGTTTCAATATGTAACACAACTCTTCATATTGAGAGTCAGTAAAAGTTTTAAGGGATTCTGGAAAAATCTAATAATGCCTTGGGAATAGCATATAATTCTGATTATTGTACTGAATCATGTATGTTTTGAACCACTTTAGTTATTTTTCCTGACTTATTTCCTGCCTTTCTTGATTCATTTGCATCAGTATAAAATATAGAAGCTGTCATAACTGGATGCCAATGTTGTGCCCAAGTTGTGAAGATCCCCAGAGACCACCAGGGAGAGATAGACACACTGGTGCAAATGCATAAGGTTTATTGTTCATTCAACCATGATAAGGACGTTGTCTAGCTGGCTGATGCAGCAACCACCAGAGAAGCGAGTTCCCTGTCTACTGTCAGGTTTTTAAAGGCAAAAATTACAGAATTACATCAGTAGGTATGAGTTGGTTTCTGGTTGGTTGATATTTGGGGAACAATCAGGGGAACTTCTCAAAGTCATATTTTGGCAAGAAATACCTGTGCACCAATTATTCTCATTGGTCAGTGTTGAGAGGGAACATTCTGTGGTTTCTATGGCTTTGTTACTTGCAGGTAGCCTGTACCAATAGTTTTCAGAATTTTATCCTGGAGACTCCAGGTGAGGTTTTGATCTCCCTTGGAGTTTCTTTTCTGGCCAAACAGTTTCCAGGAACCAAGCATCTAAGAGGCCAGGATGGGTCTGGGCTTTGATTGTGCTCAGTTTTGGCCCTAGCCTCTAGGAGGCCAGGGGATCTGAAGTTTCTTTGTGTATGTGCTGAGTCAGAGGCCTACATGTCTTTTCTGTAGCCTGTCATGGCTGCTAAAGCAGGGGGCTGAGTGAGGGTCTGGACTCTTTTTTAGTTTACCCCTTTCAGTCAATGTGTAGAAGAATGCAAATACATCCATGTTTATTGCCATGAACAAAACTCAAGGTAGAATGCCTTGGTCAGCCTTGATGCAAGGGGCAGGGGCTTGGTTCTACCGCTACTTGATGTTCCAAACTTCATTGACTTCACATGGGAGACCTTACCATTTCTGGGGAGTGGATGAGGAATAGGATGGAGGAAAAGTGGGGTGAGAAATGGAATGAGGGGAGAAAGGGGTAACTGTGGCTGCTATGCAGCATGCATTTAAAAAAATTTAAAAAATAAAATAATATTTTCTTGAAAAAAATTCCTGTGGGATACAAGCAATCCACTTGTGCACCCTGTAATTTCTTTTTTACCAGAGCCAATTTTCTCTCTGCCTCAGTTGTGGGAAGCTGTCTTTTTTGGGCTGCAGTTGTACCCAGCTGACTTGCCCACAGTTTGTGCTTGAGTGAGGGAGTGTGGATAGAGGAAAGGCTAGCTAAAGATGTTAAAAGAAATTGAGACACAGGAGAGCATTCAGGAAGGAAGGTTCAGCCAATACTGAACTCCATGAGTCCATTTTCCACCATTCTTAAACACCTTAACCAAAAAGGGGAACATGGGATTGTGTATATGGAACAGACTTTTCTTCCTCGTTTCTCCAAGGATTCAGTAACCACACCTTAGATTCAATTTGTCATTACCTGGCTTTGAGGGTCAGGAGTAACCACACCTCAGACCAAGTCTGTTGTTCTTTAGATAAATTCCTCTCACATATGTGAATTTAGTTCTGGATTTTCTATTCTGTCTGTTTTTCAATGTGTTTGTTTTCTGTTTAAATGTTAGTGCAATCTACCTTCTCCTTCCTTCCAGTCCTCCCTTCCTCTCTCCCCTCCGTTCCTACCCTCCTCCCTCATGCCTTCCTTCCCTCTACTGTCTCTTCTTTCTTTTTTCTTTCCATTTTGTCATCTAAATTGGGACGGGATCTTGCTGTGTTGCTCAGTCTGGTCTCAAACACATTAGATCAAGTGGCCTTGTAGTCTCGGGGCTATGGGAGTGTGCCACCACATCTGGTCATACCATGTTTTTGGTTGCTATACCTCTGTATTATCTTTTAAATTAGGCATTGTGATGTCTTCAGCATTGCTATTTTTGTTCATACTACTTTTTCTAGTCTGGATATTTTTACTTGTTCTGTTTTTGTTTTGGTCCCCTAAAATCTGAGGGGTGTTTCTATTTTATTTTATATTTTTATCATTTAAAAATTATGTGCAGGTTTGTGTCTCTGCATATGCATATGGGCATGCGATGTGACTTCAGATATGCCTGAGTAACCCAGAGTTGTTGGATTCCCTGGAGTTAAAGTTACCAAGGGCCATAAACTACTGATGTAGGTGCTAGAAACTGAACTAGGTCCTCTGGAAGAAAAGCAAGTGTGCTTAACTGCTGAGCCCCCTCTCCAGCCCCGAGTGCTTCTATTTCTATGTAAATATCATTGGTGCATTGATGGGACTTAATTATATATTTTGTTTATTTGTTGATCATATTTAGACGTTTGAAGCAAATGAGTATATATTTCCTTTTGCACAATTTTCATTTAAAATTCTATAGTTATTATGGGATATATAGTACAGTTCCCATGCTTTGATTTTCACTGAGCTTTTTTCTGAGACTGAAACAAGGAGATACAGAAGGCCAGCACTTGAGTCCTTGGTCTTCTCCAAGAACTGATGGGACTGTGTTTTTAAAGGCCATCAGTATTTACCGCAATATCATTGTAGTGAGATAGTCCTTCTGTAGCACTGACCACGCCCATTGGGGGGTGGAGCCATGGGCGGAAGTGACCTGTGGAAGGACTATCTCACTACACATCAGTATGCCTAAAACAACTTGCATTAGGTTTCCATTGGAATCACTGCTAAAGCCAGGTCTTGTATCCATAAAAATCCACCCATTAAAAAAAAAAAAAAAAAAGAAAGAAATTGCACTAGAAGAAATCACTATAGGAGGAAGTTGAAAAGATATTAGAGGGATGGGAGCTAAACAACATTGCAATACATAGTGGTATTCCCAGAGGAACCACCCCTCCAGAAAAGAGAAGCAGCTGGGCTGTGGAAAGCTAGGTGCTTTCCTCATGAGTCTCAGTTTGGGACCTGGAGTGAGAAGGACAGGGTATTGTTTGGTGACACTGGTTACTAAGGAGTCGATAGAAGTGTTGTGGAGCTGGTAGATTGGCCTCTGGGGCTCCAGAGAAGGTCTGTTGAAAGCCATAGTAGCCCAGATCTTGAACGGAAGGATGCTACCCACTTAGAGCTGGCATCAAGGCTGCTTGTGGTATGACCTGATTAATACGGTAGTGAGATATCTGAGAAAGGGGCATGTCTCATATTTAGTGTCATTTTTCTAAGAAGTAAAACTACAGCACCATATATTCGCATCTTCACCCTAGTCTTCCTTCTTCTAGCTATTGTTCTGGTAGATCTCTCCTACAACTAGCCAGATATTTTACTATTTTCCAGGAGTCTGTACATGTTGTCCTTTCTATACAAGATGGATGTACTTGTATATAACCCAAAGCTCAGCTTAGTATGAGTGTTTTCTCTTGCATTTCTGTCTATCTAGCTCTACTACTGAGGAAGGTAATGTGACTGAGCTTCTGGGCATTTCTGGTATGTATACACATAACATGCTGACCTTTACATACACCCATGTTGGACTTTAAAAAAAAATCCTTCTTCAGCTACTTACATAGGATTATTCCTACAGCAAAAAAAAAAAAAAAAAAAAAAAAAATGAACTGAAGGAGAAAGGCAGCGCCATTGAACTGGTGGGATTACCTTCTTAAATACCTTGCTTCATCCACTGATCCTGTTTACAACTGAGCTTACATTTGACACTTCTTACTGACTATTTCAGACTCACATCTTAGGACTTCATGTAACTGAGAAAATTTAGCTCATGGTTGAAATATCTGGCTACATGACCACTTGATTTTTCACAATTAGCTATTTTCTGGGTCAACATAAGCCACTTGATTCTTATGTAATCAGATAGCCAATTTGTATGCCAAGAGCTCTTTTTAAAGATACATAATATCCTACCTTTTAATTTTCTATCAAACAATGCACCCCTTATAGAACCCCAGGGATAGACACCGTGGTTTTATCCACAAACTGTTTAGCATACTTTTCTACCACTGATACCTTCAATATCACACATCTGAGTTCATATGTTTTTGCAAATCTTCCAATGTAATCACAATCTCTTATATTTCTGTCTTGATTAATATAATCTCATTAATTACAAGTTAAAAGATGTATGGGATATATAGGCAATCAGTATTATGGCAATGGATCTTTTCATGATTCTAGTGCTCCTGTTACCAGTCCTGCCCATACATTGGCAATGATGTGTTCTTTGGATATTCCCAGGGAACGTTATTATATTCAATCATGTGTAATAAACTTCTTTTAGCATGTCTATGTCTAAGGCCCCTTTAATCCCTTCTTCATCCATCATGCCAAAGCTTCTTTGTGTGGACATTTAAAATCTATTCCAAGGGCAACTTTGAATCATGTCCCAAATCTGCCACCATAGTATAAAATCCCATACCATTGCTGGGCGGTGGTAGTGCACACCTTTAATCTCAGCACTTGGGAGGCAGAGACAAGCAGATCTCTGTGAGTTCAAGGCCAGCCTGGTCTACAGACTGAATTCCAGGACAGCCAGGAATACACACAGAGAAACTCTGTCTTGAAAAACTAAAAACAAAAACAACAAAACAAAACAAAATCCCATACCATTGGAGAATGCTCTCAAGTGAAGTCACTATTCCCCTTTATAATAGTGGTTCTCACCATATGGGCCCTGACCCCTTTAAGGGTTAAATGATCCTTTTTCAGGGTCACATAACAGATATTCTGCATATCAGATACATTATGATTCATAGTAGTACAAAAATTACAGTTATGAAGTAGTGACAAAAGCAGTTTTATGACTGGGGTCATCACAACTTGAGGAACTCTCTTAAAAGGTCACAGCATTAGGAAGGTTGAGGGCCACTACTTTATAACATCATGTTTTGCCACTTGATAAATCCAACTATCCCTTCCTTGTTGTGTGTGTGTGTGTGTGTGTGTGTGTGTGTGTGTGTGTGTGTGTTTCTACTTTAGTCAAGGTTAGAATTTAGCTTCAGGCTACTTCAGAGTCTACTGCAGCAGCAAGACAAGTACCTCTGAAAGACCCACAGAGAGTGGACCTTCACACTCTGACTCAGGAAAGGCAACACCCCAAATCACTCACAAGAAGTGGCCTTTATGCAAAATGCAAGAGGACTTGTTTATTCCAAGTGCACTTGGGTCCACAGTCATATGCCAGGCAGGGGCAGAGAACTGAGGATCTCGAGGGCAGTTTTTAGAGGGTTTATAACAAAGCCCATACACCAAACCAATCATCCCAAAGTGTCAAGATCCAACATGGTGCAGACCAATCAATTTAAACTAAGTTTTGTTTTTCTATAGCTGTATTGGTGTGGGCTCCTGGGTGGAGTGATAATTGGCAGTTAGGATTTGGGGCGGGGGTTCTGCAAGCAGTTTACTAAAGTTAGATATGTAGCTGGTCAACTTATCTCCTGTTATTCTTATTCAGCCAGAAAGCAAGGCATTGGGACAGTTCAAAACTTGGGTAGTCATGTCTTTTTGAACAAGATGACCTATAACAATTCCCAGAAACCAGACTGTTGTTGAGAATAACAACATTCCTCAGAAACTAGGTGGTTATGAATAATAATAACAATTCCCAGAAACCAGTCATCTTGACCGGGCTATTTCATGTGTTCCCTTTTTCCTGAGCTTTGTATGTAGCTAGGGTGATTTTTAAATACATGTTGGTGGATATTTTTAAATGTCTAACTTCCAGTGGTCAATGGAGAGTTAGGCTGTGTTTTCCATCCTTACACTTCCAGGCACTTACAACAGGGACTTGGTTGCTGGTGGCAGGTAAAATACAGGCTGTCCTGGTTTAAGTGAATATTCTGGTGGTTAAATTGCCACTAGTGGTGAACTGAAGTGCTGGAAAAGAAATCTCCGGTACACTCGATGTGTATCAAGTGCCTGAAGTATATTTGTTTTCTATACTAAAGGTTACTACAGATTTAGCAGCTTAAAGAAACATGCACTTTTTATCCTGCTTTTTCTAAGTGAGGAATCTGGGCATGGATTAGCTAGGTCCTTGACTCAGAGTCTTATATTCAAGGTACCCATTGAGCTGCATTCATAGGACAGGCACAGTTCCAAGGCTCCTCTGATAGAAATTTCATTTCTTTGCAATGTAGAGCCCAAGGAAGTGGCTTCTTTGTGCTCATCAATAGAGAAAGTGCTCGGTGCTTTGGTCCATTGCTGCACTGTTGTCTGAGTGTGGTTTAATGGCACATACCAAGGGTGTGTTGTGATTAAAGGCTTTGTCTGCAGAGTAGTTTACTGGGAGGTGGTGACAACCTCAGGAAAAGGAACCTTTAGGTCATTAGGGCATGTTCTTTAAAGGTACTGTCTTGAATCCTCATTAGAGGTTGTTTTTACAAAAGGAGCAAACCCGGCCCCACCACTGTCGACTAGCCCCTCAACCATGCTTCTGCTACTGCAGTTGATGCCATGGATGTCTACTCAGAGCAAGTCATGTGTGCACTGTACTTTTTGGCCTTTCAGCCTTTCAAACTGGGAGATAAGTAAGTTCATTTCCTTCCTAAGGAGATTGTGTCCGGCGTTCAATTACAGGGATGACAAGTGAAAATGGACCAATGACCCACTAGGACAATCTCCTTGATTAAACAATGGCATGCTTTTGTTTAGAAGTAAGTTTCTGGTCCCACTGAAGCTCAGGAGAAGACCACACAGTGACAGGCACAGGGGGACTTGGGATCAGGGGCGACATTTCAGAATTCTGTTTGTTTTTCCAGGTAGACAACTATAATGGCAAATA
The DNA here is from genome assembly GCF_943737965.1 of Phodopus roborovskii. Taxonomy (NCBI): domain Eukaryota; kingdom Metazoa; phylum Chordata; class Mammalia; order Rodentia; family Cricetidae; genus Phodopus; species Phodopus roborovskii. The sequence continues at coordinate 3,282,152 of NW_026126515.1, read as the reverse complement.
ATGATTTCTTTTTATCCCCTGAAGCATTGTACCTCACCATTTTCTCTTCTTAATATTCTGATTGGAATATAGATAACACTGTTGGGTCGTACACACAGTTGTAGCATTGTCTGATTTTACTGAGGCAATTTTATATGTTTTAAATTCTGTGGAAGTCGCCAGTTTTGTCTACGGAGTGAGTTTCAGGGCAGCCAGGGCTACACAGAAAAACCCTATCTCAAAAAAAAAAAAAAAAACAGGACAAACAACAAGAAAAAAAAAAAACCAAAATAAATTGTGACCATCATCATTTATATATTTTTATTTATTTGTCTATAATTTCATTTTACATTCCAACCACAATTCTCCCTCCTACCCCTCTTGCCACCCTCTCTCACCCCCACATCCCACCCCCATCTACTCCTCCCAAAGGGAGGAGTCAACAATGCCTGGCATGTAAGTTGAGATAGGACCAGGTCCCTCCCTGGCATTAAGGATGAGCACTGGCATCCCACCATAGGGAATGGGCACCAACAAACTAGCTCATGTACCAGGGATGGATCCTGGTCCTACTGCCAGTGCCCCTCAGATAAGCCAAGATACATAACTGTCTCCCACATTTGGAGGGCCTAGTTTGAGCCCATGGATGCCCCACGGCTGTCATTCTAGAGCTCAAGAGTTGCCACAAGCTTGGTTCAGCTGTCTGTAGATTTCCCCTCCCTGATCTTGACCCCCTTTGCTCGCATGTTCCCTGGGTTCTCTTTTATTTATGGCTTGTTGAATTCCTTTATTTATTTACTGTGTGCACATGCATGTGCAGATGTATGTGTTGGTGTGCGTGCAGGAATATGGAACCAGAGGTCAATATCAAGTACTTTCTATTTTACTCTCTTTTGACTTCTAAAGATTTATTTTTATTTCATGTACACAGGTGTTTTTACTTTATGTGTGCTGTATGCCACAAGCATGGAGGCCAAAAAGAGGGCATTGTATCCCCTGGCACTAGAGTTGCAGATGGTTGTGAGCTGCCATGTAGGTGATGGGAATCAAACCTGTAATCCTCTGGAAGAGCAGCCAGTACTCTTAACAGCTGAGCCATCTCTCCAGACCCTAACCCTTGTTTTGTGAAGCATTCTCATTCCAAGGCTCCCAAAGCGCTCGAATTTACCAATCCAGCCTGACTGGCTAGCCAGTAAGCCTCAGTGAGTACCTGCCTTCCCCTCCCTAGTGCTGAGATTCCAGGCCTGTGCTTCTGGACCTCACTTTCACATGGGGGTTGGATATCTGAACCAGGCCCTTCTGCTTGTGTGGCAAGCGCTTTACCAAACAAGCTGTCCCTTTAGTCCCGTTTGATGTCTTTTTAAACTAGGGAAAAAATCCAGATTTAAAAACTTTCTTGAGCTGGGCGTTGGTGGCTCACACCTTTAATCCCAGCACTCAGGAGGCAGAGGCAGGCAGAGGATCTCTGTGAGTTCAAAGCCAGCCTGGTCTATAGAGCGAGTTCCAGGACAGGCTCCAAAACAATACAGGGAAACCCTGTGTCGAAAAACCAAAACTAAAACCAACCAACCAACCAATAAACAAACAAACAAAACAACAACAAAAAACTTTCTTGCAGTAGGGTCTCAACATATTGTGCAGCCTGGCCTTGAACTTGTAGTCTAGGTTAGGCTTTGTGATCCTTATGTTTTAGCCCCCCAAGTGCTAGGATTACATTTGTGGACCACCATTTGCCACTTGAAATTAATATAAAAGTTTTCTCTCTTCAGCTTAAAGATCTCAAAAGAGTTTGCAAACAGCAACATAACCCTTTTGGAACAAAAGCTAGCCAAACAGCACAGGAAAAATGGCAGCCCCACACACAACTTCACCAGCAAAGGTAATGTGAGGAGCTGAGACTGGAAACACACTCCACATCCCACACATGGGGATGTTTTGGTCTTTTTGTTATGTCAAGGTTACAATCTGCACATTATTCCACAGCTCCCAATACGCCTGCTTTCTTTTCTCCACCTTACCAAAGCTACTTAATCTGCTTCATATAGAAGCTCCAATGTTTTTATCTGAATGTGGCAGGGCTACCCGAGCAGTGTGTCTATTCACTTTAGAACCAAAGGTCCTTCACAGTGGCTTTCTAGAGCAATAGATCTTATTCCTTCCTAAGATGGAGATAAGCAGCTTGTGGAAGGTTTCTTTGCTGCCTCACCTATGGATTACACACTGCCACTGAAAGGATGGAAAATACAGCCTAACGCTCCAATGGCCCTAGGAAGCTAGAATTTTAAAAATACTATCTAAGAAGCCCTAAAAATCCTCAAATTCCAGACCCTGTCCTTTGCCAGTAAATGGGCATGGTCACACTCCTTGCTGCTTATGTCAGACAGGCCCTTGAGTACGTAATTCTGGCCTAGTAAGATAACAGAGAATGAGCTGACTAACTGCTTATCTGACGTCGGCAAACTGCTTGTGAAATCCCTGCCCCAGTGACTTATGCAGGGCTTTGTTGTAAACCCTATAAAAGCTGTTTTGATTCTACTCTCTGAAGTCCTCAGTCCTCTACCCCTGCGTGGCATATGACTGCAGACCCCAGTGCACTTGGAATAAAAAATTCCTCATGCTGTTGCATCAAGACCGCTTCTCGTGAGTGATTTGGGGTGTCATCTTTCCTGAGTCGGAGCGTGAAGGTCCATGCTCTGCAGGTTTTTCACTACTTACTATGTCCATGGGAAGCTGAAGCCCCAATCTTCTACCATAATTGTTTTCCCAAAGTAGAGTTTCTGTGCAGACTGGCACTCCTGGGTTGTTACTGAACTCTTCTGGGGTTGAGTTTGTAGTTCGTTTGGTTTTCAATTCTTATACTTCCTTTTTGTGGGTCATAATTTTGTCAACCTGGAGTTGACTCTTTTTTTTATTTTTTTGAGACAGGGATTCTCTGGGTAGCCTTGGCTGTCCTGGCTCTGTAGATTAGGCTGGCCTCAAACTCACAGAGATCCACTTGCCTGGGCCTCCTGAGTGCTGGGATTATAGATGTGCACCACCATGGTCAACTTGGCTAGGTTTAAGAAGTGCTTAGGAGAAGCAAACACCTTGATGTGCCTTTGAGAGCATTTCTTGAAATGGTTAGATTGTCAGGAATCTGACCTAGTGAGTGCATAATCTAATGGAATCACTGGGAGATGCTGACAGCTAGGAAACAGGACTTCAGTGTACCTAATTGTCACTGGGGATGTACCCTTTGGTGCTGTTTCTTGTCTGGGCCCTTTCTACATTTAGTGGTTCTGCTTTCTGGCCACTACAACATAAGCTGCCCTATCCTGCCACACCCTCCCCACCATGACAGACTGATGTTTCTAAAAATGCAAGTCAAACACATTTTTCTTCCTTTAAGCCTCTTTTCTCAGATATTTGACCACAGAAAAAACAAACAAACAAACAAACAAACAAACAAACAAACGGGCACAGTTTCCTTCATTGTTAATCCCTTCTGGCAAAAGAACAGCATCCACAGAACAAAACTGAAGACAGAGCTGTTTATAGCTATCCCTCCTAAGATGGAGGTGTTTCTAGTTCTGTCTAGATGGCAAAAATAGTTCCAGAGAAGTTTCTGAGACGTAGAGAGTTGATTGATAGAATAGCAGGGGGAAATTTCAATGGATAAGAATCCCTTAAGAATCCATCCCAGAGCTTTTCCCCCTAGCGCCGCCGGGCCCGCAGGTCTGTGTGGAGCCACGGTTGCGGGTGTCTGTTCCGCAGGATGGGGTTCGTGAAAGTTGTCAAGAACAAGGCCTACTTTAAGAGGTACCAAGTGAGATTAAGAAGGCGGCGAGAGGGTAAAACTGACTACTATGCTCGGAAATGATTGGTGATCCAGGATAAAAATAAGTACAACACACCCAAATACAGAATGATAGTTCATGTAACTAACAGAGATATCGTCTGCCAGATTGCATATGCCCGTATAGAAGGGGACATGATAGTCTGTGCAGCATATGCACACGAGCTGCCAAAATATGGTGTGAAAGTTGGCCTGACAAATTATGCTGCAGCCTATTGTACTGGCTTGCTGCTGGCCCGCAGGCTTCTCAATAGGTTTGGTATGGACAAGATCTATGAAGGCCAAGTGGAGGTGACTGGAGGTGAATACAATGTGGAGAGCATTGATGGTCAGCCTGGTGCCTTCACTTGCTATTTGGACGCAGGTCTTGCCCGAACCACAACTGGCAATAAAGTCTTTGGGGCCCTGAAGGGAGCTGTGGATGGAGGCTTGTCTATTCCTCACAGTACCAAACGATTCCCTGGTTATGATTCTGAAAGTAAGGAGTTCAATGCGGAAGTGCATCGGAAACACATCATGGGACAGAATGTCGCAGACTACATGTGTTACCTAATGGAGGAAGATGAAGATGCTTACAAGAAACAGTTCTCCCAGTACATCAAGAACAACGTTACTCCAGACATGATGGAGGAGATGTATAAGAAAGCTCATGCTGCTATCCGAGAGAATCCCGTCTATGAGAAGAAGCCCAAGAGAGAGGTGAAGAAAAAGAGGTGGAACCGTCCCAAAATGTCTTTGGCCCAGAAGAAAGATCGGGTTGCTCAAAAGAAGGCAAGCTTCCTCAGAGCTCAAGAACGGGCTGCTGAGAGCTAAAACAATTTGCTATGAAGATTTTTCATAAAGATAATAAACTTATTGACTAAGCAAAAAAAAAAAAAAAAAAAAAGAATCCATCCCAGAGATAGTTAATCTTTAAACCAATCTTAAAGATTACACATCATGTCAAGCACTGTACCAAAATTTCTTGACTGTTAATTTTGAATTTTCATTTTAATAGTAGATGCAGTTTAAAGTTTCTATGATTATGTGGGTGGTATAGACATATAAGCTCAATCCCAGTGAGGCAGAGGCAGGAGAGTCATTGCAAGTTTGAGGCCAGCCCTGAACTACATAGTGAGTTCTGAGGCCAGCCAGGACTACAAAGACTCTCAAAAAATAACTCAAAAAGCTTGTATGTAAAACAGATGACAGTGGTTTATAAATTTACACCACAAAAGTGTATAGAATATAATATAACAAAGAGTATTAGAGAGGTAATGTCTAGACTAGAAAAAGTTTGATAATGGAAATGAATTTTCATCTAGATCTTGGTCCACAGAGTTGATTTGTGAGAAGTGAGATAATCCAGGCCAATGCAATGGCATAAGCAAACTTATAAAGCACCATTGCTCTTTGCTGCAGCTTCGGGTGATGAAACTCGAACCCCAAAACTCAACAAACCCACATGGAGTTTATTGGGAAAGGGAGTGAAGGGAGGGGTAGGTGCTGGCCAATCAGGAACAGAGATGGAAGGGGGAAGGGAAAAGAGGCAAAGAGACACAAAGACATGGAGAGAGGACAGGAAAGAAGAGGGAGACAGGAAAAGTCCAGTCTGCCCCTGGTGAACAGCAGGAAAGAGAGAGTGGAAAGAGAAGAGAGCAGAAAGAGATGAGCAGGCAAAAGACCGTTAAGTGGGAGGGGTCTTTCCTTTAAAGCGGTCCTTTGCACCTGTGTGCAGACTCCATGGAACCCTGGACTGACCAGGGTACTTCCTGAGTGAGTGCATTCTGCCAGGTGACAGGGCCAGGCCCTGCCTGCCTGAATTAATGACCCCTGCAGGGAATACGATCTGGGAGTGAAGGGCAGTCCAACCCCAGTCTCACTGAGTTCTGAAACAAAGCTGTATTGGAACAGTAGACTCAGAACAAGGCATTCTAGAGTTGGGTGTTCATTATAATTTGTCTTTTAAAATAATTCTATCTTCTTTTTTGTTCCAATGTAGACCAAACCCAGAGCCTTGTGCTTGCTAGGCACTGAGATCAATCCCTATAGTTGCTAACAACAAGGTCCTTGTTGCTAAGCAGCTAAATCTAGAATTTAGTGATGAGATAGACAAAGTGATGATGGAGGGGTTGCATTTCTTTGTTCTGTGTGACAACAGCTACAAACTTCTGGTGACTGATAGGGATCGTGCAAACCATCTGAGAGAAGGGGACATGGGAATGACTGTTTTCTGCTGCTAAGTCATCCATCCAATTGGACTGTGTGTAAGTTGGTATCTACAATGTTCTATTTGATAATGTGAAATTTCTTATTTTTTTGTTTTTCTTTCCTTTTTAAATACGTGAGTGACTTAAGCATGGGTAGGAGATAGAGGGTGGGGTAACCAGTTATTGTAGTTTGTCTGGAACTGAGTGTGAGTACATCAGTGGGACCTTCCAAGGATGCCCTCTGATAGTTCTTTTTTTTTTTTTTTTAACTATATATCATGACCAACTAAACTAATGCCACAATTCTCTAAATGGATCAACCCAGGTCATCAGGCTTTCATACTAGTGAATATCTAAATGATAGACAGGGCATGGTATGCTGAGGTGTTAGAAAAGGGAGAAGAGCATGTATGTCTTGAGGATTTTGAAACAGTGGGAAAGTTATATATGTATGCTTGATAGTCTGACATTGTTGAAGAAAATAAATAGCTGTGGCTGAACTTTACATCATCAATAGTAGAGTGATACTTCATTGGTTTTGTTTCTGTAGTTGTAGTAAGGACAGTGGAGAGTCTTCTGTAATGGTTGTTTTTATTTTCCTCTTGTTGACTGCTCTAAAGCTAAGCTCCAGGAAAAGGATTGGTGGGATGTAGGTCCACACTGTGTTGCTGCCTGGGGGACCAGGGCTCTAAGGGAAATCCACAGAGTCAGTGAGTACTAGACTTTCTTTTATCTGAGTGGGTCAGGGAAAAAGATACTCACATACTCTCTTGATGGTTTCTTTCTTTATTCTTCTGTGTTCTGCATCTAATCTCTATTCAGAAATGTCCCTCCCGTCTCTTTTGATGCCTTCCTTCCCCTTCTATCTCTCTTGATGTTCTCCTCCTAACCCTCTCATTCTTGATATTTTCCTTTTCTCTCATTCTTATTTTCCTTCTAACGCATTTCAACACTCTTAATTCTTGATGTTGTAATTTAAGAAAAGCAGTGCTCAAGAGAAAGATGTCATGCAACAGAGTTCAAGCAGAGGGTATGTTTTTCTTTTCTTTCTTTCTTCTTTTTTTTTGGAAAAGGGATCATTAAAAGGGGGAAAGGGAGGGGAGAGACCAGCCTCTGGAGATAGGAGCATCAGAAAGAGGAGAAGGGAAAAAAGGGAAGAGAGAAAAAAGAGGGGTGTGAGGAGAGGAACAGACAGAGAGGAAGAGAAAGAAAGAGGAGGATGAAAGGTGGGTAGGGCCCTTTAAAAAGGAAACATAATGAGTATACACAGGTGGTGTTCTTATTCGCTGCAGCTGAGAGGGTATCCTGTCAGAACCCCAAGGACGGGCTAGTACAGATGCCTGAATACTAACACTTGATTTTTTCCTTCTGACCCATTTTAACTCCATCTTTATTTTTTACCTTACAACTTATATACCCTCAGGAAAATCTTCCAAGAAATATAAAAATTACAATGTGGTTATGTCCTGTTTTCCAAATAAATGAGTACAATGAATACAAGTAAAAAAACAGCATGTTTTGGAATATAAAAATAAATTAATAAAAACAGCATGTTTTCCATATCCCTTAAACAATTAAACATTTTATGTATTACAGATGAAAAACAAATTATCACAAGAGCTCAGGTACATTCATACCTAAGCAATTTATTATAGATTAACTGCATAGGCAAGCAAGATATTCTTCTCAGTCAGGTATTTTACTGGCAGGCAACATTTTGCAGTTACACAGAAAGGGTAACTACTTTGTTACTTATCTTAAAAGGTAATCTTATGAAGAATCTTAAAGGAATCACAAAACTATATTTTTATAGATGAAAAAGAATCAGTCAGCTCTACTTTAAACCTTTAGGGTGAATACTCACTCATCAATATGTTTTTTTTAATATCAGATTTATAGTAGAAATGGGTATAAGGAATTACTCATCACCTTTGGTCATCAACAAACCCTAGCAAGGAAAAGTGCATCAGCTAGTAACTATTGGACTGCTTTGGATCTTGATGCTTGATCTTAAAGAGTTCCTCTCTCAACTATGTGCCTTTCTAAAACTTCAGCTTGTCTTGTTGTGTTTCTCATTTCAAAGCTATTATCAAAATATCTGGTCTAATTTGAAGTTATTATAAGGCTTTGTTTAAGCTAATGGTGCACAACAAAACTTGTGACTGAATATTTTAACATTAAGGTTAAAAGAGTTCAAGCTAGCTGGGCTACTGTGACTCAATTGTTTTTCTTAATCATTAACCTAAGTCACAGCCTGTATGACTCCCTAATGGAAACTCATGTGTTCTAGCTGTGTGGCACTTTCTTTTTATATATTTTTTTATAATCAAAACTCTATTTAAACCAGCATTATTATTATTATCAGTTAGACTGTACACTTAGGAAGAAATCATCTTTATAGTAATCCATAAGTAAAAATGCCCAGTAGAACAGGTTATTTCCGTAAGATAAACACACTACATTACAGGCAGTGGGAAATCTCTGCACACCCATTCACACCATGCCAGATACTAGAGAAAGATGGCAGGCAGCAGCAAACATGTAAAGGCACAGTAGAAGCAAAAGGCATTCTGGAGTCTGGGGGTCAGGCCCTTGTCTATCCAAGATTTACCCATCAGAGTTTTTGTTTCTGATGGGCTGACACCTTGAACTTCAATTGACACCTGCTGCATCTCTGACATGGCCACCAGCAACATTGCTCATCAGCCTTCTCCATAGCTCTTTTATTGGCTCTTCGGACTCAATATCCTTTCATCCACAACATCTCCCATGCCATAAAAGGGGCTTTCTTAGCAAGAGAATGAATCTGGAAGCAATGATTTAATCCAGAGATCTCTGATCTTGTAGTTTTTTCTTCTGTATTCTTTTTTTATTAATTTTTTTTCATATTCCAATCCCAGTCCCCCCTCCCTCTCCTCCTCCTGCTTCCCGAACCCCAGCCCCTCCTCCCATCTGCTCCTCAGAGAGGGTAATTCCTCCCCTAGGAAGTCTATTAAGTCTGTCCCATCATCTAGTTTTGGCAGGACCAAGGCACCTCTCCACCCACACACCTCTGGGTATCTAGGCTGGGCAAGGAATCTCTCCATACAGAATGGGCTCCACTAAGTCAGTTTGTGCATTAGAGTTAGATCTTGGACCCACTGCCAGTGGCCTCATATATTGTCCCAGTCACACCATTGTCACCCATATTAAGGGAGTCTAGTTCAGTCTTATGCAGGTTCCCCATTTGTCAGACCTCAGTCAGTGATCTCTCACTAGCTCAGGTCAGCTGATTCTGTGGGTTTCCCCATCATGGTCTTGACTCATTTGTTCATATTATCACTCCTCCCCCATTTTGATTGTACTCCAGGAGCTTGGCCCATTGGTTAGTTGTGGATTTCTGCATCTGTTTCTATCTGTTTCTAGAAGAGGGTTCAAGCTTCTCTGGGGTTATGGATTGTAGGCTGGGTATCTTTTGCTTTATGTCTGGTATCCACTTATGAGTGAGTACATACTGTATTTGTGTTTCTGGTTTTGGGTTACCTCACTTAGAATATTTTTGTCCAGTTCTGTCCATTTGCCTGCGAACTTTAGGATGCCATTGTTTCTAACAACTGAGTAGTACTCCATTGTGTAAATATACTATATTTTCTTTATCCATTATTTGGTTGAGGGGCATCTAGGCTGTTCCAAGATCTAGCTATTACAAATAATGTTGCAATGAACATAGTTGAACAAATGTCTTCGTGGTGTGAATATGCCTCCTTTGGGTATATGCCCAACAGTGGTATTGCATGGTCTTGAGGTAGGTTGATCCCTAATTTTCTGAGACATCGCCATACTAATTTCCACTGCACCTGTACAAGTTTGTACTCCAGCCAACAATGGAGGAGTGTTCCCCTTTCTCCACATTGACTCCAGCATAAGCTGTCATTGGTGTTTTTGATCTATCCATTCTGATTGGTGTAAGATGGAATCTCAGAGTGGTTTTTATTTGCATTTCACCCATGATTAAGGATGTTGAGCATTTCTTTAAATGTTTTTCTGCCATTTGAGATTGTTCTGTTGAGAATTCTCTATTTAGATATATATTCCATTTTTTAAATTGGGTTATTTGGTAGTTTAATTTCCACTTTCTTGAGTTCTTTGTATATTTTAGAGATCAGCCCTCTGTCAAATGTGGGATTGATGAAGATCTTTTCCTATCCTGTATGGACCCATTTTGTCTTGTTGACTGTGTAATTTGCTTTACAGAAGCTTCTTAGTTCAAGGAGGTCCCGTTTATTAATTGTTGCTCTCAGAGTCTATGCTACTGGTGTTCTATTTAGGAAATGGTCTCCTATGTCTATGCATTCAACATATTTCCCACTTTCTCTTCTATGAGGTTCAGTGCGGATGGATTTATATTGAGATCTTTGATCCATTTGGACTTGAGTTTTGTACATGGTGATAGATATGGATCTATTTGCATTCTTCTACATGTTAACAGCCTGATCTTGTGGTTTTTATCTATAAAACTATTTTTTTGTCAGACTGGGTGTTTAATTATAGCACCACCCAGGAGGCAGACAAATCTCTGAGTTTGGGTCCAGCTTGGTCTATAAAGCAATTTTCAGAACAGTCAGGGGCTACAGAGAAATCATGTCTCAAAATAAAAGATTTCAGTTGTCTCACGTGCTTCTGGCATCTTGCCAGATTCAAAGATCTTGTTCAAATGGGTCCAGGATCTTTTTTGGAATTCCAATGGCAATGATATTTTCAGAGTGAAACAAACTAGTATTTATGTAGCAAACCTAAGACAGATATTTAAAAAAAAACTTTACACTCAGAGTGTACTTAGTTAATAATTTAACTTTACTGTGTTATCCCTGAGATGAGGATGGGTTTCCTCCATGGACAGGAAGATTCAGAAAATTAAGGAGTTTTGAATGAAGTATCTTGGAAAATGAAAATAAGCATCAGAAGGTCTGAATGTAACATTGGATTAATGTTTCTATCCCTTCAGCTGGAAAGCCAGAACACATAATTTCAGTTCAGCTTGTACACCCCCTTTTTAAATTTTTTGATAATTTCATTGTTTGGGGATTGTTTTTGTAAATAACTTCAACAAAGGAATAATGAATTTGACAGGATCTATGTAGTCTCTCCCATACTACATCGGTCTGTTAGTTACATTTCTGTCACTATAACATAATACCAAAATAATAAAACTTACAAGGAGAAAAGGTTTATTTGACGTGAGTGTTCTCTAGGTTCCAGCCCAAGATCAGGTGACCAGCCTCTGATAGTCAGACCAGATGTGAATGGAGAGAAGTGAAAGACAGAACAAATCCACATTCATTACAAGTTGAGGAGTGAAACTGAGAGGAAGAAGACAAGCCAGTCTTCCATAGTTCCCATGCAGGCACATCTCCAGTGAGCCAGAAACCACATCTCCTAACTTGGCTCCACCTTCAGAAGGTTCACAACATCTCCCAATGGCACCTCCATATGAGCAGGGCTTTAGACATGGATCTCTAGATATGCATGCTCAGCATAGAAATTATAGTTGTGGGGAATTAGAGAGCTAAAGATTTTGATAAGTAGTGCTTGAAGCACTGGGACTGGTAGCCCAGGGTCAAATGGATCAGGGAAAAAGGCAAGAGACTGAGAGAAATGTGAGCCAAGGAGAGATGAAAAGTACTCAGGTTCTCTCTGAGCTTGAGGTGTATGTATCAGAGATAGATAAGGCAGAGATAGAAGGATTCAAATTGTAAATTCCCGAGGCTCTAAGAAATGTGTGTATGTGTGATACAAAGAGATGGAGTGGGGTGGGAAAGGCTATAGCTATGACTGAGTAATTAAAAACTGATTTTGGGGTGCATTGTTCACTTGCTGAGATTAGCTAAGGGTCAAGTTTTTAGTGAAGAACAATTGTATCAGTCTGGAGCTAATGCCTCAGAAATTTGTGCAAGAGCGATGAAGTAGGTGATGAGAAACAGAAAGAAAGATTAGTGCTGTCAGGTGAAGAATGAATGCTCTGGTAATGACTTTGTGGACAGGAGAATGGGAGCCTTGACTTGGAACCACATCATATATGAAGCGTCTGAGGACAGAGTTGAAGTTACTTCCTTAAAACTCAAGTTTAACCAGGTAAGCAGAGATGAGCAGTGCTTTTCTAAAGAGGCTGGGAATAAAGCATTTCTCTTTCTCCTTTACCCCATCAACTGCATACAGTCCTCCTTTCCTCCTTCTCTACTCATCGTTGTCCTTCTTTCCTTCATATCTTCTTCTGTCACCAAGGGAAGACTCCAGAAAATATAAAAGCATGTATGGAGGTACAGGAAACATGGAATAAGAATGCTCTCATTAAGTGAGGATGGATTTGGAATTCAGGATATGGTTGGCTTGGCTAGGCATCTCTTTAGGCAAGGTTTGCCATATCAGCATGATTTAAAAAGGTGCATTAAGAAGCTGGGTGTGCTGGTGCATACCTGTAATCTCATCACTTTTGAGTCTGGTAGAGGCTACTAGTTGAATTTAACCTGGACTACATAAACTTTTGAAATCACCTTTGGCTATATAACAAGTGAGTGTATCAAAAAATCTAAAACCAAAATGCTATGAGAAACTCTATCCTGGGGCTGAGGAGATAGATGGATTGGTTATTAAAGTGCTTGCCATTCAAGCACTCAAGAATATATCCCCAAGTCTGAATCCTTACTAGTCATGTAAAATTTACATATGGCAGCATGTACTTGCACTCCCAGTGATAGGGAGGAAAGAACAGACAGAAGGGCTTGCAGATCAGCAAATCTAGAAGAATCAGTGAGATTCAAGTTTCCATTGTTAATATGTCACAGAAAGTAGGGCACAGAATGACTTAAGACACCTAATGTAGACATGAAAAACATATGCTTGTACATATGAACACACACTCTCTCTCTCTCTCTCTCTCTCTCTCTCACACACACACACACACTGTCTTATACCAACTACTGTTGGCATTTTTATAGAGATCGGAAGTGAAATAAAAGTTTTGACTCTGAGTCATGTAAAAACGAAGTGCCCAAGTAAGTATGAAAGAGAACATTTACTTATAAATGTTTATAAATTTGGAAAGTCAACAGCACCATACCTGTCATGCAATTTGGTCCTCCTCAATATTTATATTGATCTGGGCACAGCTTTACAATATGTAGTCCATCTTGTTTATGTACCTGTTTTAGGCAGGGTTTCACTGTGTCACCAGGGCTGGTCGTCAACTCACAAATCTCCCTCCTTAGTTCCAGCTACAAGTGTTGTGACTATTAATGGGTTTATTGATTTTCCAATCTCTTCCTTCATGAGAATTACTTCGTTGTACTTTATATTGGGGGAGCTAAAAAGCATTCCTCATTCTACTACAATAAATATTTATTCTGTATTCCTGATAGTTTATAAAAAAAAAAAACTTTGCTGTCCAGAACATGTTATTGGTAATGAGGTAAATAATGCATTATCCAATTTTGGAAATCCTGTTTATGTTTATGAAGTATACTTGGTGACTTGTGTTAAATGTGTTGTGGAGCCTCTTTAGGGTGTTCCTGGTGGTCTGCAATGAGGCTTCCTAATGCGTGAATTTTGTTAATCTCACATCAATCTGGTTTGCTTCAATGGACATTATAAAAGTTGGTTTCCTTCTCTTGTTTTCACATAGGCTTGGTGATTTTTATTCTTGCTTGTGTAAGTTACTTGAAACTATGATGAAATCTTGCAAATTTTTTCTCAGAATAACACGAGATCTTTAATTTATTCAGTAGAAAACCTTGCACACAATCAGAGACCCCGTAAAGCTTTTTCAAATTTCTATTATAAGTTTCTGCACTTAGTTGTATATATATATATATGTATAATATATATGTATATATATATATATACATATATATATGTATATGTACACAATTGTCTATATTTTGGTTTCCCCCTGTCTGGCACAACATTTTGTACTTTGTATTATCCTAATAAATAAATCATTTTTTAATGAATAAAGAAACTACTATGTTGCCAGTGAGACTGTATGCCAGGCACAGAAATTCTCCATTTTAAAGAGTATATGTTTTTGAAAAATTAGGATTCTTCCATAGCAGTACTAAAATACCATACAGCCAGTGCTTGGGGGTTTAAATTGCATATGTCCTCATTTTCCTTCTGTAGACATTTTCTCTCTCTCTCTCTCTCTATCTCGTATATTATTTATTTTTGTTTTTATCTTTATTTTACATATCGATCCCAGTTCCCTCTCCCTCCTTCCCTCTTTCCCTCTCTCCCACCCTCTCATGTCCCCCGACCACCCTCCCCTCCCATCCCCCCTCCACTTGTAGGGTGATGCCCTCCAGGAGGGGTCATCTAAATCTGTCAAGTTATTTGGAGTAGGGACTAGGCCTTCTCTCCTGTCTCTAGGCTAAGGGAGTATCCCTCCATGGGGAATGTGCTCCCAAAGTCCTTTTGTGCACCAGGAATACATCCTGGTTCCACTGTCTGAGGTTCCTTAGACTGCAAAAGCCTTCTAGCTGAGACCCATGTTCAGAGTGTCGAAGTCAGTGCCATGCTGGATTCCCAGCTATCAGCCTGGGGCCCAGTAGTTCCTCCTTGTTCAGGTCGGCCATCTCTATGCGCTTCTGCAGCCTGGTCTTGTCCTCCCTCTCTGCATCTGGATTCCAATTCTGCTTAGTGTTTAGTTGTGGGTGTTTGCTTCTGTTTCCATCAGCTACTAGATGATGGCTCTCATTATCAGGGAAGGGAATTTATGGTAGCCTTCCCACTGTTGCTCAAATTGTTAGTTGGGGTCAGTCTTGTAGGTCTCTGGACATTTATCTAGGTTCAGTTTTCTCTTGAAACCTATAATGGCTCCCTCTTTTATTCTCCCCCCCTCTTCTCTCATCTATTCCTCCCCTACTCAATCTTACTAGTCCAACGTGCTCTCCTTTCCTACCTTTCTCTTTCTCCTAGTTCCCTCTCCACTCACTGACCCCCCCACTCCCCATATGTTCAGGAGATCTTGTCCCTTTCCCCTTCTGTGAGGGACCTTATATGAATCCCTTGAGATCCTCCCTGTATCCCAATTTCTCTGGCAGTGTGAATTATAGGCTGGTGATCCTTTGCTCTATGTCTAAAATCCATATATGGGCGAGTTTCTCTTTTTGTGGCGGGGTTACCTCATTCAGGATGGTTTCTTCAAGTTCCATCCACTTGCCTGTGAATTTCAAGATTCTATTGTTTTTTTTCTCCCCTGCAGAGTAGTGTGTAAATGTGACACATCTTCTTTATCCATTCTTCAGTTGAGGGGCATCTAGGTTGCTTCCAGGTTCTTCCTATTACAAATAATTCTGCTATAAACATAGTTGAACAAATGTCTTTGTTGCATGGATGTGGATCATTTGGGTATATGCCTAAGAGGGGATTGCCGGGTCCTGTGGTAGACTGATTCCCGTTTTCCTGAGGAACTGCCATACTGATCTCCAAAATGGCTGTACAAGTTTTCACTCCCACCAGCAGTGGAGGAGTGTTCCCCTTTCTCCACATCCTCTCCAGCATAAGTTGTCATTGGTGTTTCTAATTTTAACCATTCTGGCAGGAGTAAGATGGTATCTCAGAGTTGTTTTGATTTGCATTTCCATGATAGCCAAGGATGTTGAGCACTTTCTTAAGTGTCTTCAAGCCTTTTTGATTTCCTTTATTGAGAGTTCTATACCCTATTTTTAATAGGGTTATTTGGTGTTTTGAGTTCTTTGTATATTTTGGAGATCAGCCCTCTGTCAGATGTATGACTGGTGAAGATCTTTTCCCAGTCTCTGGGCTGCCATTTGGTCTTGTCAACTGCGTCCTTTGCCTTACAGTAGCATCTAAGTTGGAGGAGGTTCCATTTATTAATTGTCGATCTCAGTGTTGTGGTACTGGGGTTATGGTTAGGAAGTGGTCTCCTGTACCAATTTGTTCTAGGGTACCTCCCACTTTCTCTTCTAAGAGGTTCAGTGTGGCTGGATTTATGTTGAGGTCTTTGATCCATTTGTACTTGGGTTTTGTGCATGGCAGTGCATCTGCAGTGTTCTACACACCATCATCCAGTTGTGCCAGCACCATTTGTTGAAGATGCTTTCCTCCTCCCATTGTATTCTTTTAACTGTTTTGTCAAAAATCAGGTGTTCATAGGTGTGTGGGTTAATATCAGGATTTTCAATTTGATTCCATTGGTCTACTTGTCTATTTTTGTGCCAATACCAGGCTGTTTTCAGGACTATAGCTCTGTAATAGAGCTTAAAGTCAGGGATGGTGATGCCTTCTGAAGTTCCTTTATTATACACATTGTTTTGGCTATCCTGGGTCTTTTGTTTTTCCATATAAAGTTGATTATTATTCTTTCAAGGTCAGTGAAGAATTGTGCTGGGATTTTGAGGGGGATTGCATTGAATCTGTAGATTGCTTTTGGCAAGATTGCCATTTTTACTTTGTTTATCCTACCTATCCAAAAGCATGGGAGATCTTTCCATTTTCTGGTATCTTCTTTAATTTCTTTCTTGAAAGACACAAAATTCTTATTATATATGTCTTTCACTTGTTTGGTAAGCATTACCCCAAGACACTTCATGTTGTTTGTGGCTATTGTAAAGGGTGATGTTTCTCCGATTTCTTTCTTAGCCCCTTTGTCGTCTGAATAAATTAGGGCTACTGATTTTTTTTTTTTTTTTTTTTTTTTTTTTTTTAGTTTATCTTGTATCCTGCTAGTTTGCTGAAGGTGTTTATCAGCTTTAGGAGTTCCCTGGTAGAATCTTTTGGGTCGCTTATGTAAACTATCATATCATCTGCAAATAGTGACAGCTTGACTTCTTCCTTTCCAATTTGCATCCCCTTGATCTCCTTTTGTTGTCTGATTGCCTTAACTAGGACTTCAAGTACAGAGCAGCCTCAGGAAGTTCCCTGAAGTTGGTGGGATTGTTGGATCTGCCCTCTGTTCCAGTGTTCAACCCGAGTGGTGGGATAGTGGGCAGGGTATAGCACAGGGTGGGGGCAGGGCAGTCTCTTTGTGGGGTGTGTTTGTGTATCAGAGCACCAGGAGCACCCTGGCTGGGGACAGGACACAGCAGGAAGGGAGATTCTGGTCCAATCCAGGGAGATCCCAGGGAAGAGTGAAGGGGGATTCAACCTGAACTGGTCTCAGACTCACCTCTAGCAGAGGCCAGGTGATGGGGGGGGGGGGTCAAAGATCTGGCAGGCAGGGACTCAGGATGGTCCCGCCAGGGTAGGTGGATCTCTGACAGGGGTGGTGGTGGTGGTGGGGTGCCAGAGCTCTCCAGCTGAGGCCTCTAGCAGAGGCCAGGCGATAGGGGGGGGGGTCAAAGATCAGCAGACAGCAACATTTTCTCTTGTTATTGTTTTTTTTTTCCTCTAGTTAACTGATAACATATTCTTCCCATATCCTTAGAGGAGTTTCATGAATTTTCCCCTTCTAAAATTATACTTAAAAATGAATTCATTTTAAGTAACATTCATTTATAATCTAAGGTGTTCCATCACATCTCTCTTCTTTTTCATGGTTCATCGATATTTATTAGGTATTATAGAAGATGTTAAAACAAATGAAAGTTATGAATCCTGTAGGTAAAGACCCTGCGATGTGCTACTTATACATAAAATTCAATGAGGAGACAGAAAATAAAGAACACTTCATGTAAATCCTCAGACTAATACAAATTTATATAGGTTGTTGATTATTTTCTATGCCTCCCCTTTTAGCCATCAAGTGGAACACAATAGTTATTCAAAGACACCCAAATGTAAACTAATACTATGTTAGACAAATCAAGATATAGAGTCACTCTGTCCTTAATTTTGCTTTAACTTTTTATTATGGATGTTTTCATATTAACCATAAGAATTAAGCTAATTGTGTAAGTACTTATCTTCAAACTTGGACAGATATCAACATACGGCCAATATTATCTTCTCTACCTCACCCCAGAACTCTTCACTCTATTTAAACCCAATCCAAAAACATTGCCTTGACTCATCAATCAGTATTTTCTCACCTGAATATCTCACTTTCAGCACCGCAGCTCTGATGGTCCAACTCTGCCAGGACACCATCTCCATCTCTAAATGTCAGCACCACTCCCTGATCAGCTCCAGGGGAAGAACCAGAACAAGAGTGTCTCATATTCAGTCTTTTTCTGCTCTGGACATATGGCTTCATATGGTTAGATGCAGATGCTGAAGCACTCATGGGAGTCACTCTTTTGCTGCTCTGCCTTAAGGTGTTTCTGTTCCCTAATGTCTGCTCACAAACTGGGTCCTCTCAGTACCTCAGTTCTCCAGAAGTGGTCATCCCCCTCAAGGTGACCAGCAGGGCCAGAAATGCAAAAAATTCAGGATGGCTCTCCTACAGCTTGATATTTGGGGGCCAAAGACATGTTGTCCACATGAGAGTCAAGAATCTGTTGCTTTCTACTCACTTCTCTGTGCTCTCCTACACAGAAGAATATGCCATTCTCAAGGAGTACCCCTTTGCCCCTAGTGACTGTTACTATCATGGTTTTGTAGAGGGAGTCCCTGAGTCTTTAGTTGCTTTCAGTGCCTGCAATGGGGGGTTTCAGGGAGTGTTACAAATGAATGGCTTCTCCTATGAAATCGAACCCATCAGGCACTCTAGAACATTTGAACATCTAATTTATACATTAAACAACAAGATGCAATTTCCACCTATGATGTGTGGTTTAACAGAGAAGATGATGACATACCAACACTTTGGACTTGGAGATGCTGAGATGACAGCTGTGAAGCAAAATTCTGGAAAATTGTGGACCCGCACATGGTTCCTGGAGTTGGCTGTAGTGGTAGACTATGGCTTCTACACTTACTCTCAAGGCAACTTGTCAAAGGTGCAAGAGGATGTTGTTCTCATTGTTAACATGGTGGATTCCATGTACAAGCAGCTGGATACCTATGTTACTTTGATTGGCATTGAGATCTGGAATCGAGGAAATGCCTTCCCAATGGAAAGCATACATCAGGTCTTAGAAGACTTTTCTCAGTGGAAACAAATCAGTCTTTCTCAGGTACCTCATGATGCAGCCCATATTTTCATTAGAAGCTCACTTATAACTGTACTTGGTATAGCCTATGTTGCAGGAATATGCCATCCTCCTCTTGACTGTGGGGTTGAAAATTTTCAAGGAGACTCCTGGTCTCTTTTTGCCAACACTGTGGCTCATGAGTTAGGCCACACTTTTGGCATGCAGCACGATGAAGAATTCTGTTCTTGTGGGGAAAGAGGTTGTGTCATGAGTACTTTCAGAGTACCAGCAGAGAGATTCACCAACTGCAGCTATATCGATTTTATGAAAACTACTTTAAACCAAGGAACTTGTTTGCACGATCATCCTAGACCAGGGCCAGTTTTTCTGGTGAAGCGCTGTGGGAATGGCATGGTTGAAAAAGAAGAGGAGTGTGATTGTGGATCTGTTCACGAGTGTGAACAAGATCCCTGTTGTTTGTTGAACTGTAACCTGAGGCCTGGGGCTGCCTGTGCTTTTGGGCTTTGTTGCAAACACTGCAAACTCATGATGTCAGGGGAACTCTGTAGACCAAAGGTCAATGAATGTGACCTTCCAGAGTGGTGCAATGGTACATCCCACCAGTGCCCAGAAGATGGCTATGTACAGAATGGGGTCTCCTGTGGTGTCAGTTCCTACTGCTATCAAAAGCAGTGTAATAACCATGACCAGCAATGCAGGGAGATTTTTGGTAAAGGTGCAAGAAGTGCATCTCATGACTGTTACAGAGAAATGAACTCTCAGGGAAACAGGTTTGGCCACTGTGGCACAAATGGAACAGTCTACCTAAAATGTAGAATGTCAGATATATTTTGTGGGAAAGTCCAGTGTGAAAATGTGGAAGACATTCTCCATCTCCAGGCTCATTCTGTTTTGCAGAACATTTATGCCAATGGTGTCACCTGCTGGAGTGCTGACCATCATCTAGGGATGGACGTACCTGATGTTGGTGAAGTGAAAGATGGCACCACCTGTGGAACAGGAAAGATCTGCGTACACAAGAAGTGTATAAGTTTGTCTGTCCTTTCAAATGCCTGCCTTCCTGAGACCTGTAATAGGAAGGGGATCTGTAATAACAAGCATCACTGCCATTGTGACTATGGGTGGTCCCTGCCTTTCTGCCTGCACAGGGGCTATGGAGGTAGTGTTGACAGTGGTCCAACATCTCCCAAAAGAAGAGTCAGTATTATTCAATTGTCAATAATTGTGACTGTTTTGTCTTTTCTCACTTGTCTGATAACTGCCAGACTGTATATACTATATCATTGAATACCTTCTGGTCCCAAAGAGACCAGAAGGCTTGTTTGCCTGGTTAAGAGGATATATCTAACTTAATATCCTATGCATTCATTTTGGCAACAAAAATATTATTGTATGTATGAATCTAAGCATATTTCTGGGAGTTTATAGAAAGATGATTCTTCACATTTATCAGTACCAAAAATATTTTCATCAGGTACAAGTAATTCTTAATGTGTTCTTGGCTGTTGTTTATTATCTCAAGCATCAAAAAAAAAACTTGAGAAATGATAATAACTGACCCACCCTACTGCTTGGATTTATTTAGTAATCAAAAGTGAAGAGGGAATCTTTGTTAATTGTTGTTCCTTTCATTAAAAACTCATGACCTGATGGCAGATATTATTCTGTACATGTTTCTCATTGGTGAGGTGGGGTCAAGAGACGAGAAGAATTCTGGGAGGTTAGGTAGAGGAGGAGTCGCCATATAGTGGAGGAAGGAGTAACAGGTCTGGACTCTTCTTTGGTAAGATAAGACCACGTGGACATACATAGATTAATAGACATGGATTAATAATTAAGACACCACTAGCCAAAAAGAAGCCCTACTCATCAGCCAACAGTTCATAATTAGCATAGCATCTGGGTGTTTATTTGGGGGCTCAAGGGTGGCGCCGGCAACGTGGGTTGTAAGAACTTCCAATAGAACCTGACAAAAACTTAAAAATGGATTTTAAAAACAAAAGAACAGAGGCAATCACAGCTTCCTGGTAGCAGCATTTTCTGAGGTGAGCTCTGTTTACCAGGCATTCTCCAAGACTGTTGGAGGCTTGTATTTGGCTCCTTTAAGAGCAGTTTTCTGACTCAGCATAAGCAACAAAAACTACCACAAGGCTCTTTTACCAAATTAATAAGCAGTGTTAATGAGCAGATAAGACTTGCATGACCAGAAAAAGATAAAGATTTACTGTTAAGACAGATTCAGGTGAAGAAAAAAACTCTAAAGGGTTAACAGTGTGCTTTTAAAAAATACATAGGCTTGAGAAACGAAAAAGGATAAGTGGTTAAAAAAAAAAAAAAAAGGAATAGAGTAGTGCTAGTAGTGGTGGTGCATGCCTTTAATCCCAGCACCCAGGAGGCAGAGACAGGCAGATCTCTGTGAGTTCAAGGCTAGCTGTACACTCTGGTGTACAGAGTGAATTCCAGGACAGGCAAAAGTACACAGAGAACCCCTTTCTCAAAAAATGGAAAAAAAAAGAAAGTAAAAAAAAAATAGAGTAATAAAATGCCATGTAAAGGTGGAAAATAGACAGAGGGTCTGGATACTGTATGCTATTATGTTGTCTTTAAATTGTTTGATTGCTGAGGAAAGAGCTATAGGTGCAAAAATACATTTGATTATAAATGCTGCTGGATTAATCCAATCTATATATTTTAAAAGTACCTTGACTTGATGTAAGTCTAAAAACATGTTACTTTGGAAAAAAGATTTTATTTGTGTTTCTACAGAAAATGAAAAGCTGTGAATTCCTTCCAGACTAATATGGTTTAATGAAGCAAGACCCCCTGAAGCAGTGGCCTGGGTGATTCAACTTCCAAGACACCTGGGAAGTCTGTCAGACACACTGTGGCCTATGGCTGAAGATGGATGCTTCAACGTTACTGAGGAACTTTGGATGACTGTCTAGGCAGCGAGATGTCTCTGTCAATTTTAGAGTTTACATATTATCCTTCTGTAGTCTTTGATGAAATTGAAGATAAATAGTTATGATAAAAGATAAGGTACATAAAACTGTAGACCCACAAAGATAGAATAGATGATAGAAAAAATTTTCTGAATGTTATTGAACTAAATATTGTGATTATAATTCTTGTTTAATAACTGTTTTGTTATATATAATTTGACTATTTTAAAGTTACAACCTTTCTTTTTATTTAGACAGAAATGAGGAGATGATGGAGGATGTTATTCTGTATGTTTCTCTTATTGGTTGATGAATAAATCACTGATTGGCCTGGCAGGAAGATAGGTGGGACTAGGAGATGAGATGAATTCTAGAGGAGAGGTAGAGGAGAAGTTGCAATGTGAGTCTGTGAAAATAGGACGAGAGTCAGGCATTCACCAGTAAGATAAGACCATTTCTGCTATACTGGCACTCTATAGAGCAGGCTGGCCTTGGTGGCAGAGATGGTGGCTATACATGGACTTGACAACATGAACTTTCATTTACTAAGGTTGACTTAGTTATGGTTTCTGCTAAGTTCCAGACCAACAGCAGAGAGCAGCACCAAGCCTTCAATATGACACCATTCCACAGGGTGACCAGCCAACAACCTGATGGCAGGTTGACTACATTGGGCAATTTCCTTCCAGGAGGATATAGTGCCTCCTTAGGTGTCATTCATATGTTGGTACTCTTTAAAAGTAAACTGAGTCAGCTGGGTATAAGTGGTGCATGCCTTTAGTCCCAGCACTCGGCACTTGCGAGCCCAAGGCCAGCCTGCTCTATAGAGTGCCAGTATAACCAGGCTACACAGAGAAACCTTGTCTCTCTCAAAATAACAACAACAACAAAAAAATAAAAACCCAAACAAACAAAACCAAAACAAAAAAGTAAGTTGAGTCCAAAAATCCTCATATATGCTTACTTATTGGTTTTGTTCCTCTAGAGAACATGGCTAATACAGGAAGCAATATTTGCCTTTCAATAACAACTCTGAAAATCAGTGCTCTCCATTCACCCATCAGAATACAATGACTAGCAAACTGGATTAGAAAACATCTATTTTTGCTGCTTCCAAGACATCTTATGGAAAAAGAATGCAAAAAAAAAAAAAAAAAAAAAATGTGGTCTAAGCAAATGGAACCAGTTAGCAAACAGGTGCTATTCAGTTATCTCACAAAACACAAAGCAGGCTTCATGGGCAAGAAGGCACAGTGGATAAAGGCACTTGCTGCCATGTATGAAGACTTGAGTTCTGTTCCCAGGAAGCACATGGTGGAAGAAGAGCAGTGATTCCCACTATCTGTCCTCTGACCTCCATACATATGTAAGTGCCCACATACAAGTGTCTCATACTTGCAACACATGCATACAAAATAAGTAAATTAAAATCCAATACAAATTACGAAACAATAACAACAACAGAAACAATATAGTCTTGAAACCAATTCCTTTTGTTTTGTTTTAGAGACAATGTCTCATTATGTAGTTTTGGCTGTCCTGGAACTCACTATGTAGATCAGACTGGCCTTCACAGAGATCAGCTTGCCTCTGCCTCCCAAGTGATGGGATTAAAGGTGTGCTTCACGAGATGCAGAAATCTACAACGAACCAATGGGCCAAGCTCCTGGAGTACAACCAAAGTGAGGGAGGAGCAATAATATGAACAAAGGAGTCAAGAACATGATTGGGAAGCCCACAGCATCAGCTGACCCAAGATAGTGAGAGATCACTGACTAAGGTCTGACAATTGGGGAACCTAAATAAGACCAAATCCCTTAATATAGATGACAGTGGTGTGACTAGGACAATATATGAGGCCACTGGCAATGGGTCCAAGACCTAATACTAATGCACAAACTGACTTAGTGGAGCCCATTCTATACGGAGAGATACCTTGTCCAGTCTAGACACAGGTGTGTGGGGGGTGGAGAGAGAGGTACCTGGTCCTACCTCAATGAGATGATGTAACGGACTTAGTAGACTTCCCAGGGGAGGCCTTACCCTCTCCATGGAGCAGATGGGAGAAGTAGGCAGTGAGGGGAGAGGGAGGAGGAGAGAGGAACTGGGATTAGAATGTAAAAAATAAATAAATAAATAGATAAATAAATAAGGTATGCTTTGCTAAGCCCAGATCAAATCAGTCTTGTCAGAGAGATAAAGTAGGTTGCTTCATACTGATCAAGGGATTAATCCATCAAGAAAATATATATTGTAAATAATATAAATCATATATAGGACATAATATATAAATAATCAGAAAACTCTAAAACAAATGGATGAATTTCTACATGGATACAATCTAGCAAAGCTAGATTTAAAAAGATTTACAACAACCAACATGATCAAGGCAGTAATTTAAAATCTTCCATTTAAGTAAATCCTAGAGACAGATAGATTCAATTCAGAATTTTACCAGACAAACAAGGACTAACACCAGTATTACTCAAAATATTCTATACTGGAAATGGAAGGAACACTTACAAAATCTTTCATACCAAAACAAGATAAATATTAACAACAACAAAAACAAGAGAATAATAAGCCAGTTTTCTTGATTAACACTGATACAAAAATTCTCAATAAAAATACTTGCAAAAGGAATTCAATAATATATCAAGATGTTTTTTTAAAATCTCAATCAAGTTGGCTTCTTTCAGCTGATACAGGGATTCCCTAGTGTACACAAATCAATAACATAATTCTCATAGAGCCTCAAAGATAGAAATATGATCATTTCAAGTGATATTTGAAAGGCCCTTGACAAAAATCCAACATGCATTGTGCTAAAGATCCTAGACAACCAGCCCTAGTGTCAGATATCTTTAATCCCAACACCTAGGAATGAGAGGCAGGATGATTCTGTGAGCTCCAAGCCTTTCTAGTATACATACCAGGTCATCAAAGAACTTCATAGTGAAACACTGTATAACTAAACAAAACGAAGAGAGACCCAAATTAAGAGAATCAGAAACAAGGAAATATAATATGAACAGGGAAATATTACAATAGACCTAAAAATTCAAAATTTATAATTGAATACTTAAAAAACATGTACTCCTTTTTTTGGGTGGGGGGAGGGTCCAGTCTATTTGGTGTTCGGTATGCTTCTTGTACTTTCATGGGCATGTCCTTCTTCAGACTGGGAAAGTTTTCTTCAATGATTTTGTTGAGTATGTTTTCTGCACCTTTGAGCTGGGCTTCTTCACTTTCCTCTATGCCTCTTATTCTTAGTTTTGGCCTTTTCACTGTGTCTCACATTTCCTGGATGTTTTGTGTTAAGGATTTGTTGGATTTAAGATTTTCTTTGGTCGATGAATTTATTCCCTTTAGTTTATCTTCAGCACCTGAGATTTTCTCTTGGACCTCTTGTATTCTGTTGGTTATGCTTGCATCTGTAGGTCATGATCGTTTACCCAATGTTTCTATTTCCAGCATTCTCTCAGTTTGTGTTTTCTTTATTGTCTCTATTTTAGTTTCGGGTCTTGAACTGTTTGAATTGTTTCCTTCACCTGTTTGATTGTTTTTTCTTTGCTTTCCTTACTTTCTTTAAGAGATTTGTTCATTTCTTGCATTTTTTGCTTGGTCTTTTCCTCTATTTCTTCCAATTTTTTGTTTGTCTTTTTCTTCCATTTCTTGAAGGGATTGTCTCATATCATCTTTGAGAGCCTCTATCATTTTTATGAAGTTATTTTTTTTAAGTCATTCTCTTCTGCTCCCTCTGCTTTTGTGTGTTCAGGTCTAGTTGGTGTAGAGTTCCTAGATTCTGGTGGTGTCATACTTGTCTTTATATTATTGAGTGTTTTCTTGTATTTCCACCTTCCCATCGCTTCTTCTAGTGGGTGCACTTGGAGTCTCTCTCTATCCTGCTCTCCCAGTGGGTGTAGGTGAGTCAGGAGTTTGATGTCTGCAACTCTGGATGATCCAAGCTCTCTTGGAGGTCTCTCCTCCAGCAGAGGGCAGGCAATGGGTCCAAAGATCAGGTGAGTGTGGCCTCAAGGTGGTCCCTTGTGGATAGGTGGGTCCAGTGTGCTCAGAGCAGACCCAGGAAGTTCCACGGAGGTGGAGGGGTTGTTGGGCCCTCACTTTGGCCCAATGCTCACCCTGAGCAGTGGGCCCAGCAGGACAAAGGGTGAGGGGAAGGCAGGCTTTGGATGGTGTATTGAGCACAGTACCAGGACTGTACTATCCAGGGCCAGGATAGTACATTCACAACAGTCAAAAAATATCTATGGATAAATCCGAGGAGGTAAAAGACCTTTAAAATGAAAACTTTACATCTCTGGAGGCAGAGTTTCAGGAAGATACTAGAAAATGAAAAAAACAAAAACAAAACAAAACAAAAAACAAACAAACAAAAAAAAAAAACGCCCCATGCTCATGAATTGGTAGAATTACTATTATGAAAATACCCATTCTACAGGCTACAGAAACCCACAGAGACAGTTGACCTGAACAAGGAGGAGCCAATGGGCCTCCAGACTGATAGCTGGGAAACCAGCATTGGACTGGCTCAGACCCCCTAAACATGGGTCTCAGTTAGAAGGCCTGAGCAGTCTAAGGGACCTCTGACAGTGGAACCAGGATGTATCCCTGGTGCACAAAAGGACTTTGGGAACACATTCCCCATGGAGGGATACTCCCTTAACCTAGAAGCAGGAGGGAGGGCCTAGTCCCTATTCCACATGACTTGACAGATTTTGTTGATCCCTCCTGGAAGGTATCACCCTCCCTGTGGAGTGGGGGTGGGAATGGGACAGAAGGATAGTCGGGGATATGGGAGAGAAGAGAGAGAGGGAAGGAGGGAGGGAGGCAGTGAGGGAGGGAGGGAGGGAGAGAGGAGGGTGAGGGAACTGGGATCTATATGCAAAATAAGAAAAATACATAAATAAATAAAAAAAAAAACCAAAAATACCAATTCTACCAGATCTGGTGCAATCCCAACCCAAATCCCCAAAACATTCTTCACAGAAACAGGAAAAAAATATCATATGGAGCCACAAATGTATTTAGAAACGCAAATCAATCCTGAGCAAAAAGAACAATTCGGGAAGGATGACCATTCCAGATCTCATGATACATTACAGAGCTACAGTAATGAAAACAATATGGTATGGCATGGGCACAAAAAAAAAAAAAAAAAAAAAAAAAAGGAAGGAAAGAAAGAAAAAGAATAGACATGTAGACCCATGCAGCAAAATAGAAGAACCAAACATGAGTTCTCTCAAATATAATCATTTGATATTGAACAAAGATACCAAAAAATCATACCCTAGAGAAAAGACAGTGTCTTCAATGAATGGTGCTGGGAAAAATGTATTCCACATGTAGAAGAATAAAATAGACCCATATCTATCACCCTGAACAAAAATGAGATCCAAGTGGATCAAAGACCTCAATGAGAAACTTAAAAAACTGAAACCAATAGACAAAAACATCAGCAATCCACCTACAAGATACAGGCACAGAAGGGCAATCTGAGCGACACCCCATCTGCCCAGGAATTAAGGCCAACAATTGACTGGTAGGATCTCATTAAAAATCTTTTGCATAGTGAAGGAAACAACACAGATTAGGACTGCAGTCAGGCAGGCTATTTTCACTCTCCTACATTCCCTCCTTCATCCCCTCTTCATCGTAGCCCTGCAGCAGTTTTCTAGCAGGTGCCCCTCCCTTCAGATCCCCTCCATTTTCTGGGGACTTTACTGGACCTAGGTGCAGGCCCAGCTTTCCTCTTTCTTGTGGACTCTCTCAGGCCTCCCATTGCCTTTTGTCAGGCACAGATACCTAGAAACAACCTCTACCTGGGACCTCTACTGGCCATACCAGGAGGGGACTCAAGGAGGTGATTTTCTTTCTCTTTTTGTCCGACATTAAGATCTCTGTAGTTTATTCTATGTGCACCGGTATGAAGGTATCAGGTCTCTTGGAACTGGAGTTACTAACAGCTGCGAGCTGCCATGTGGGTGCTGAGAACTGAATCCAGGTCCTCTG
Organism: Phodopus roborovskii; assembly: GCF_943737965.1. Classification (NCBI taxonomy): domain Eukaryota; kingdom Metazoa; phylum Chordata; class Mammalia; order Rodentia; family Cricetidae; genus Phodopus; species Phodopus roborovskii. The sequence goes on along the minus strand of NW_026126515.1, from coordinate 3,254,146 downwards.
GAAGAGCAACCAGTGCTCTTAACCACTGAACCATCTCTCCAGCTAAAACAACAACACCCTGAAATTCACATGCAAATGGATGGAGCTAGAAGAAACCGTCATGAATGAAGTAACCCAGACCCAGAAAGACAAACACAGTATGTACTCACTCATAAATGGATATTAGACAAAAAGCAAAGGATTACTAGTCTACTATCCACAACCCTAGAGAAGCCAGGAAACAAGGAGGACCCTAAGAGAGAGGAGAAATAGGATCTCCTAAGCAAATTTGGGAGGATGGGGGGAGGGAGAGGGTGGTAGAAGGGGAGGAGAACATGAGAGATAAGGAAGGTTGAGTTGTGGGAAGGACAGAGAAGGAGAACAAGGAAAGGGATACCTTGATAGAGGGAGCCATTGTGGGGTTAAAGAGAAACCTGGCACTTGGGAAATTCCCAGAAATCTACACTATGACCCCAATAAAGAATCTAAGCAATAATAGTGGAGAGACTACCTTAACTGCCCTTCCCCTATAATCAAATTAATGACTACCTTAACTGCCATCATAGACCCTTCATCCAGTAACTGATGAAAACAGATGCAGAGATCCATTGCTAAGCACTGGGCCGAACTCCTGGAGTCTAGTTGTAGAGAGGTAGTGGTAATATGAGCAAAGGAGTCAAGACCATGTTGGGGGAAACCCACAGAAACAGCTGACCCCAGCAAGTGGGAGCTCACTGATTCCAGGCTGACAGCTGGGGATCTGCATAAAAGCAAACTAGGCCCCCTGAATGTAGCTGACAGTTTATAGGGCCACTGGCAGTGGGAACCAGTATTTATCTCTAGTGCATGAACTGGCTTTTTGGAGCCCATTTCCTATGGAGGGATACCTTGCTCAGCCTAGATACAGAAGGGAGGGCCTTGGTCCTGCCCCAAATGATGTGACAGACTTTGATGTGGATTGGGGGGGTGATGAGGGGAGAGGGAGGACAGGAGGGTAAGGGAACTGGAATTGGTATGTAAAATAAGACTTTTTAAAATAATAAAAATAAATATAAAACAACAACAACAACAAAAAAGATCTCTATAGTTGCTGGCCCTTGATCCCAGTACGTGGGAGACAGAGGCTGGTGGATCTCTATGAGTTTGATGCCAAATGGTCTGCAAAGAGAGTTCCAGGACAGACAGGGCTGTTACACAGAGAAACCCTGCCTCAAAACAAATAAATCTATAGTCTTAACCTGGGTGTGGCGAGAAGCATGGTCTACATAGTAAGTTACATGACAGCCAGTGATATATAGTGAGACTTTGTCTCAACCATCACCAACAATGAAACAGATCTTTCCAGTCCCACTAAGCTCAACTGTTTGCAAGTGTTGCTCTTCCCACACAATTTCATTCACTGGAGAGTTCAACTCTTACTATAGACTTTTGGTCCCTTTAGCCTTTCCTCCCTGTCTCTCCACATCATTCTTTGTCTTTCTGAAATCTACTTGTAGGAGCCCCTTCTCCCATCACACCTCCAATCCTTGGGTATTTCACCACTTTGTATGGACAGGATTTGTGGAAAGTGCAGTGAATGTGCTGAGCCATCTTGCATGCCCATGTGTGGATGTTTTTGAATAGTGTGAGTGCAGAAACACTTCCATTTATTTCATGCATCTCATTTTAGTATCATATACATTTTATACTGAACCCTAATTCTGTGATAATCTTATTTCTGTGAATAGGACTTTGGATGTTCTATTCCTCTCATTATTTGCACATTCTCTCTCATTAGGTAAAGGTATATATATATATATATATATATATATATATATATATATATATATATAAAATTTGTTACTTCCCACATATTGGTGGTTCTAATCTGTTATTTATTTCATGTTTTGAGGTTATTTTTGGTGGTGGTAGTCCTGCTTTCTTGTCTTTGAAACTTCTAGTGAAATCTTTCTCATTTTTAAGTGTGTACACTCATTGCTACAATGCTCTTCCCTTTGACACATTCCACAAGTTTTGATGTGTTGTATTTTCCATTTGGTAGATTGTATTTTCACTTGGTATGTATTACTGGCCCAAGAAATTGACTAAGATCAATGTGTTTGTGATTGAGTTTCCTAATAATAATTTTAGTCATGTTTCTAAATTTAATCAAGTGGGGACCCCATTGTATTCCCAAGATTGTTAGTGAATAATTGTTCCCTGTTGGTGGCAAAGGTTTCAGGGAAATTTTTAACCCTAGGGGATTTGGAGGTTATGGGAACTGCCATTTTGTGAAGTTAGGTTAAGTCTCATTGACATGTTGTAAACCCTCAAATGGGCAAAGGTGGTTCTGGGTATATGGATCTGGTCATGCTAAGGCAGTTCAGATGTAACTGGAACAATGTAAATCTTCTGTGTAAGATCAAATTTTTGATACCCCATTTTGTGAAGCTTCCAAAATTCCCACTCAGGCATTTTCCTGATGCATGAGAAAGCATCACAATGCTTGAAGATGTTGAGGCCCAGGGTTGGAACATTTTTAAAGGATATATTATTAGTACTGCTATTTCGTTGCCACTAGCATGCCAGTACTTGGGTATCAAAGCAGCTGCCTTATGATTTATAGGCAAATTAATGCTCTCAAAGGTCTTCTTAATAGAATCGGAATTTAACAAGACAATAGTTTTGACAAGTAGAGGGAAAGGGCGTCTTTGAAAAGAATCATGAGCTCTGGTTTCAAGGTATGGCCTTGAGAGTAGAATAATAGACTACTGGACAATGCTAAGTTTATGGGACAGAATGCCACCCCCTTATGAGGCACACTATGCTACATTGGTCTTAACAACAATGATTAAGATGAAGTAAGCTGCTTTCCAGTGTAGAAATGTGCAAGGAAGAATGGTTAAGTCTTGGATGAGACCTCTTAATCCTACTCTCATGTTCCCCTTCTTTGCTTCTCCACCCTTCACTGATGGTCATATTGACCTGGCAGTCCTTCCCATTTATACTTGTGAATACATGCATCAAGAATGCAAAACGGGCAATTTTATTGGCATTTCTTCATACTAGCCAAAGTTCAGATCCTTTCCTAGATATTTCAACATGCTGTCCTAAAAGCTTTTTAATTTTTATTTCAACATGTTTTACATTAACGTCATTTCATTATCTTTTTCATCTAATTTGGTCATATTGTACTTTATATAGATTCTTTGTGAGAAGATTGGTACACACATGTAGTGCCCGTGCTACAATCTGTCCCACTAATCAGGGGAAGGCCCAGAGACAAGACATTGTCGGGTCATTCGTGCAATAGGAATGCCGTTTATTGAGGAGAAGGAGAGGGCTTATATACTGACTCACAGCACAGTGGGAAATAATCCAGGGTCAAGAGTGCAACTTCTTAGGCTTAATACCTCCCCAGCAGATGTGTGTTAGCAAATCAGGAAGAGTACCAACAACAACTCTGGGGCAAGATGTTCCAGCTAAGACTGCCGAATGTTCCAGCCAACAGCTCAGCCTTGCCCAAGGTGCCTCGGGGATCCATGCATGCAGGGCCACACACACACACACACACACACACACACACACACACTACAGCTAAGACTGCCACACACACACACAAACACACACACACACACACACACACACTCTCTACAGCTAAGACTGCCGAATGTTCCAGCCAACAGCTCAGCCTTGCCCAAGGTGCCTCGGGGATCCATGCATGCAGGGCCACACACACACACACACACACACACACACACACACACACACACACACACACACACACCGCCCAAACAAAACAAAACAAAACAAAACGATGGGTATAATCTCATAAGCCTTTACTTTCAGCACTCAGGAGGCAGAGGAAGGTAGATCTGTGTGAGTTCCAGGCCAGTCTGTTCTACAGTTAGTACCAGGACAGCCAGGACAGCCAGGACTACACAAAGAAACTCTGTCTCAAGACAAACAAACAAACTCTGAAACCAAAGAACATAACCATGTTAATCATGTTCGACCATGATTAATAAGAACACAGTCTGGGAATTGGGGCTCAATGTGGGATAGAAAGATAGAAAAGCCAGGTTCCCCAAAATTGCTTCCTTGTCAGCCCTGGACCACCTCTATTTATAGTTCCTTATTATGTGAGAAATAAAGTTATACTTGCATATAGAATTAGGTGCATTCCTCTGTGCTAGGCTTGCTTTGTGATCTGTCTGTAGCCTGTTTTGTCAATGTCATCATGTAGACTCTATGTTTCATTCTCTAGTCTCTAATTTTAATGCTCCTGTCTCTCCTGATGCCATTCTTTTCTTTGAATAGGGATTCCTATTTCCTATTTTTGTCCTTCATACATATTAAGCTTTCTCATTTAAACACTGTACTTCATCAGGGAATATGGCAAGTTACACTAGCACCTGTCACACTACATTTTACTATCATTTCTTGAACTCATTTAGTGACTTTTTTTTCACTATATTATGTGCTTCCTTTCAAAATGTATGCTCAGGTAAAAAGAGTGATATTCTCAGTACAGAATTGTGGGTTTATCCCAGTCTTCAAGAAACTTTATGGGATTTTTAGTTTTCCAAATCTCCTTATCTTAATTTTTTTTTCTTTTCAAAACATTTAAAAAAAAAATCGATTCTCTGAGAATTTCAGAGAATTTGGATTCTTTCCCATTTCTTGTTGATGTCTTATCTTTCTGGCATTCCAGTAACACTTGTTCATATCTTTTTTAAAAATTTTAATTGCTCTCATGATCCTTTTATTCCCTCATCCTACCAAAGTATGTGGAGGAATGTTACATGTAAGGCACTCAGTCTGATTGGGTTTTAAGAGTATAAATATCATTTTGAAATTTTCACTATAGAGCTGGGCAGTGGTGGTGGTGGTGCATGCCTTTAATCCCAGCACCCAGGAGGTAGGAACAGGTAGATCACTGATTTTGAGACCAGCCTGGTCTATAGACTAAGTCCCAGGACAGTCAGAGCTACACAGAGAAACCCTGTCTTATAAAACCAAAACCAGAAGAAAACAAAACAAAACAAAAACAAACAAACAACAAACAAAAAAAACCCAAAAACCAAATCAAAACAAAACAACCTTCCTCCCAAAAGAAGATTCACTTAATTGAATCATTTAAACAAAGTTTAAGAAGCTATTATCACTTCATTTTAGGAATGGAGAAATAGAGTTTGGAGATGTTAGACTATTTCTCTAAATCAGCCAGGTGGAAGAGTGTTAACTGAAAGTTGAGGGAAGGCTGTTTGACATCATTGTCTGTGTTCTTTTCTTAGTTCATGTTCTGTTTGTGTGAATGTATTAGAGGTCTTCATGTTAGTGTTTGGGAGTAGATGTAAAGAAGGTACAGACCCTTGGTGGCACCCTCAGTAACCTGAACAGTTCCCTAGAACCTTAAGGACTCAGCTTGGGCCTTTGATAATGAAAACCATTATCAAGGATAACCAGTATAATAGCAGAGTTGACAGTTTTACTAAAGATATTTTAATTCATGCTTATGATGAAGATTAGGAAACGATGCACTTGGAAGAAAATATGGCACAGTGAAGAGTATAGATATGTGCTTCTAAGAAACATGTGTGCTCATTGCTTTTGCAGTACTCATATGTGAGATTTATGTGGTTTGAAGTTACTGTCTTACTACTATTTGGTTGTAGATGGGCACCCAACAGGATTACAATAGACAGAGTAGAGGTGTAGCCCTACAAACATAAAGGAGGGTAGGATATCTTTCTGTAGACAAAGTTACATTTGGTTTGAGATTCTCAGGCAATTTCTAGACAAAGGAATGAGGCCTTGCCCGGGGCTATACACACTGAGATCTGAAGCTTAGGTCATTGTCAAATTTTCATACAACTATGCAGGAAATAAATATTAACTATATGTCAGTAGCCTTTACAGCAAATGTTAATTCTGATAGAATCCTTGCTCAGCTGGCAAGTGGTTTTAATCAGACTCCGAGATGATGCTCCTCCTCCCATGTTTCATAGGTTCCCTGTCTTCCCATCCCGTCTCATTCATATAGAATCCACCTCTGACTTGTTTTGATTAATAAACAGTGGTTGCTGGCTTGATTTTTAACTGTAAGGTCTTTATGCTGACTATGCACTCTTCAATTCTCTAACACCTCCAGTAATCAATCCCTTTTTCTCACCCTATACACATTTAGGGTCACCTGCCTGGTTCCTAAGGCTTTTTATCTTTTGATCCTTGAAAGTTCCTTCAACCTGTTTGGAATATCCTATCTCAAAAGTCAAGATGGCCAGGAACGTCACATCTTTTTGTTTGTTTGTTTGTTTTGTTTTGTTTGATACAGGGTTTCTCTGTGGTTTTGGAGGCTGTCCTAGAACTAGCTCTTGTAGACCAGGCTGGTCTCAAACTCATAGAGATCCACCTGCCTCTGCCTCCTGAGTGCTGGGATTAAATTAAATGCATGTGCCACCACCTCCCGGCAGGAATGTCACACCCTAAGTTCCGCAATCATCTTGTCAAAAAGAAATGACATTTCCACTCCCCCCTCTTTGGAGTATTTTTCTTGATCAAGCCTATAATTTAATTATCTCTTCTCTGTATCTTTGTATGTACACACATTTAAGTTAGATAAGCCTGCCAAAGACACAAACCAGGAATATATACTTCTTTTTAGAAATAAAGTGTCTTATCAGCTGTAAACCAGGTAATCTTTTCCTTAACACAGATCTGTGATGTAAATTTCAAGGAAGAGGGTGCCCCCATTTTCCTGTCATGTGCGTCAGCGTAGGTGCCTAGCTTTAAGCAGTGAATATTTGCTACACACACACACACACACACACACACACACACACACAGAGAGAGAGAGAGAGAGAGAGAGAGAGAGAGATTGTATTTTCCCCCCCTTTGGATAAATTCTATTAACTAACACAGAGTGATGTACACGGGGCGTGGATGTATTGGACTGTGTCTACATCACACAAAAGGTACAATTTTCTGGCCAAATATACAGTCTCACCAGTGAGGTTTGATGTCTTTCCCAGTGAGGTTTGAGGCTCCTAAGAGTAAATCCTCCTCCTGTTTCTGTTTTTACATTTGTAGATATGTTGAGACTTTATTTAAAATATCAACAGTATGAGTTATGGCCCATAGTTTTATTACCCTCTTCCCGTGCCCTCCTTCCCACATGCTTTCCCACCATAGGCAAGCATTGTACCTTACTCATGGCACCTCAGTATCTGCCTTGGGAATGGGGCTAGGTAACGGAAAACACTGGTGGGCGCGGAGAACCACCACTCCCAGCATCCTTCGCGCTCCCAATGCCTGCGGTTTCCTCTTCCGGTCCGGCGGCTGAGGAAACTGTAAAAGCTATGCTGAGGACGCGGCGCGGAGCTTGATTCACCTTCATCTGCTCGGAGCGGCGGCTGACCCCGGGCTTCCACCCGGTGAGCCGTCAGACATGAACGGACGGGTGGATTATTCAGTTACGGAGGAAGAGATCAACCTGACGAGAGGACCCTCGGGTAGGCGCGGGGCGTGGAGGGAGTCTTGCTGAGCTCGTTGGTTTTGCGAAGCTGGGTTTACCTGGCTGGAGAGCAGGCAGGCCCGACCAAGTGGCTTCCAAGAAAGCTGTCGGGCACGACGAAAGAGACCATTGGCGTCCTTTGTAGCTAGATAACGGACCCTGGGACTCTGGCTCCCAACCCAGTGGAAGTATCGCAGACATTTAGGGCCGGGAAGGGTTTCTATCTGCTGGTAGTAATAGAAAAGTCTAGATAAACGCCCGCTGTTTAGACAGCCTGTAGTGAACGCCACATCCGTTATTCAGTTGCCTGGATCATCCTCGTTTATGTGACGGCCCGTTCAGGTAAAAACGAGAGCAATAAACGGCGTTGTTCTCTGAATGCACAGCCATTTCCCTGGTGCTAGGGTCCTGTCTGCATTTCTGGGAAATTAATTTGCAGTGTCAGCTGGAATGCTAAAGCAGGAGGAAGGAGAAGACCTACTACAGAAGTTTCCAGACCTAGAGCCACCCCAGAATTACGTGGGCTTTTTTTTGTTTGTTTGTTTGTTTTGTTTTTACTTTTGTTCTAATAAACAAATTAAAAATCTCTTCTAGTTCCACCTTTAGGGATTTGGATTCAGTACGGATTAAACAATTCTTTAAACACTAAATGTGATTCTGACAAGAAAATTTCCACTCAGCCCTGCTGTGCAGTTTTCCTCATCGCTTGCTCATGGCTGGATTGGCTTTTTTTTTTTTTTTTTTTTTTTTTTTGGATTGGCTTTTTAACATTACTACCTAGTGCTATTGTCTCCCTTGAACTTCATTGTATTCTTTATGGCTGTAACATTTTAGGTTTAGGGTTAACTATTTATGACCAAATTTTTATCTAACATCTTACCGGTTGTCTGTCTGGTTGGTTTTAATTTATTAGCGGAGCAATTTAACGGATGTATGCTGTAGGTTCTTGTCTGTAGAGTGGTGGTTATGAAGTGCATTGTGTTTGACATATAGTGTTAGGGTGAAGCCCAGTTACTCCCTGGAAATTATTGAGAACATTGTCTTGACACATTGTAAGCAGTGCGTATTTGCTATTATTATCATTAGTGAATGAATGGCTAGACTGACCCCAGTAAGTTCTGCTAACTTAACAGTATTTCAAGAGTTGAATAAATCATTGGTTACTGTGAATTTCTATTCTACTTAGAATAGTCTGTCTTCTTTTCTCATCTGGAAGTTTGCAATAACTTAATCTCTACTGCTCACTTATTCTGTATAAAGCACAACTTTCAGAATTAGTCATATTTTTTTGTCCTCCTGTTAGAAAATTGGAAGTGGCTCTGATGGGAGTAACTCACTGCTCATCTTTGTAGTTTACTTAGAAGCTCTGTCCTGGTTGATGTGTTTTTGTTTTTTATTTTTTATTTCATTTGTCAGCTTGGCAGAAGCTAGAGTTATCTGGAAAAAGGAACCTCAGTCGAGAAAATACCTCTATCAGATTGCCTGTAGGCAAGCCTGTGGGATATGTTTTTGGTTGGTGATTGATGTGGGATGATCACTCATGTGGGCAGTGCCACCCTTGGTAGGTGGTCTTGGATTGTAAGAAAGCAGGATGATCAAGCTGGTCAGCAGCAATACCGCAGTTCCTGTCTCCAGGCTCCTACCTCGAGCTCTCTTCATGATGGAATGTTACTTGAAAGTGTGAGATTAAATAAATCACTTCATCACTTAGTTGCTTGTGTTATGGTGTTTTGTCATAGCATTAGAAACCTAAGATAAGCTCAAAGACTTTTCATTATGTCCAGGTGTTTGAATTTAATTTTCTTATTTCATAACTATTCTCTCAATATTTATTGACTTTTAAGGCTAATATGGTAGAAATGGATTTTTATTACATTTATTTAGTTATTTGTGTGGGGGGGCAAAGGGGACCTGTAGAGCTCAGAGGACAACTTTCAGGAGTCAGTTTTCTCCTTCTATCATGTGGGTCCCAGGGATTGAATTGTCAGACTTGGTGGCAAGTACTTCTTACCCACTGAGCCGTCTCACTCAGCAGTCTCAGATCTTTAAATAAAAGTCCATTTTCCTGTACTTTTCATCTTCTCTTCTTAGGATCAGTTGAGATACTCCTTTCTAATTGCTTTGCAAGTACATAATGGCATCTAGTTCTTTAACCTAAATATCCTTCCATGATACTACTTTTTTATGATATTTGATTTTTTTTTTTTTCTCTGCCTAATGGAAAGAACCTAATGTACTCTCTTTGCAGTGGTATTACAGTAATTTTCAGGGTCTTTTGATGAGAGCAGGTTTCTGATACTATTCTTGTTTAAGCACTAAATTCAACATAATATCACTATTTGAACCTTTGGGCATTTGGAAGGACATTGTCTAATTTCTAAGTTTTTTTTTTTTTTCCAGATCTGAAGTTTCTAGTCTTAGTATTTTCGTCAAGCATCAGAACTAGGGAAAGCTCCTAGGACTAAATAAGAGATTAAATTATATCTGGTTAACATGTTTTTACACAAAGCAGTGTAATGTCTGTGTTGTAGTTATTCATTTAAAAATAAAGAGTGAATTTATCCATTGAGTGACTTCTGGAACTTTCATAAGTATTTCCAAGTTATTAATCAGGGTTCTCTAAGAGGACTAGAATCAATAGAATGAATATGTATATTAAAAGGAGATTTATTAGATGGGCACTTACATGATAAGGTCTGAGTAGTCCAACAGTGCCTGTTTGCCTAGTGAGGAGGTTGAGAACCTGGTAGCTACTCAGTCCATGAGGCTGAATGCCTCAGCAGACCCAACCTGTTCCTGGAGAGCCACTGGCTTTTAGTCCATATTGGAAATCCAAAGGCACTGGGTTCTGATATCAGGGAAGAAATGTAGCAGTAGCAGTAGGATGGATGGACCCAAGAAACTGGGTGATTAAACTCAGGCTTTAAAGAACCAGCTTTCCCCTGTGAACTGCATGTCCATGGTACTGCCTGCAGTTTAAGGTGGGCCTTTCTACTTGAAATAACGTGTTTGCTTATGGCTAGTCTCTTAGTTGATTTCAGATTCAGTAAAATTGCAAACCCAAGATTAACCATCCCAGTGATGCAAATCATTGAACTTCCATGAAAAAGTAATTACAAATTTAGGATTGAATTTGGCAAAAACAATCATTGGAAGCTTGTTGGTTCAGTAAATGAGGAAAGGTTTACCACTTCCCAGAGGTAATTCTTGGTCTGTATTGGTCTCAGAGTCTTCATGGTGACATCATGAAGAATATACACAGGGAAGAAGTCAGCCATTACCACTAAAAACTTGGGGGTAATTTTGGTAGTGCCATAGGAATCTTCCTGTCTACAGGAGAAATATAAGAAGCCTCTGATTCTAAGTATACAATTCTGTACATAGGCAGCATTGTCTGGTTTAACTGTGTGAATGTGAGTATGATTACTTCTTTGTGCCAGAGCAGTGTCGGGCATGGATCTTGGATATTTGCAGTTTTGTAAGGCAATTGAACCTACTGAAAAAAGAGACAAGCCCACAATCCTGGGAAAGTTGCAACAATGAATGAGTGTCTAAGGATTGAAAAGGAAATGGTATGTAGTGTGACCTTTGTCCTGTGCTTACTTCCTCATCATTGTAAGGAATGTCTTGGCAGTCTTTGACTTCAGAAGGCTGCTTTGCTTTTGTACTTGGGCTCATTCCATGTGTTATTTTAAATAATTTCTGGTATTTTAAAAAGATATTTACAATTTTTATCTGTTTGAGTGTTTTGCCTGTATTAGTATGTGTACCATATATGTGCCTGGTACTCACAGAAGCCAGGGAGAGTGCTACAAAGTCTGGAACTGAAATTTTAAGTGGTTGTGAGCTATATGAGTGGGTACTGGGAAATGAACCCAGGTCCTCTATGATAGCAGCAAATGCTCTTTACTGCTGAGCTGTCTCTCTGGTTCCCAATTTCTGCCAATTTTTGATTGGCCGGTGATATAAAGAATTGTTAAAGGCAGTAGTCATGATCTCATGTTTTAAAGGTTGAACAGTTCATCTTTAGCCTTTATGGACAAGTTCAGCTTGCTTGTACTTGAAGGATCTCACTTTTTCCTATATCACATTTAGAAATCTTAAAGTTGTACAGATTCATTACTCTAAGCAATATGACAAGACTAATCTAACTTTTATTTTCTGTACCAGAGATTGAGCACAAAGGCAATTCTTCTGCAACTGAGTAATATTAGGGTGCACTATTCAGACATAAGAGCTCAGTGGGTTTCAACAAGTTACTCGCAATCTGCCATATTTAGAGAGGGAGGAGGAGACAGTCCATTTCCTTACAATCTTTAGAAGCCTTTCAAAGGAAGGGATAGTTAATACAATACATTTATAAAGAATGAGTAAGGAGGTATTTTCTGGAAGTGTGCCAATTATTATATACTTTATACTTGTACTTGGCTAAATGAGTCTCTGTTTATAGTCAGTCACATAGGCTTATTTTAGTTCTTATAGAATCCCTTAATGGTAGGTATTTAATCTATACTATTAGGTTGAGAAGTTATCTGAGGGAAGTTAAAGACTTGCCCAAGATCTAAGACCAGTAAGATTCAACTCTAGGTCTGTTGCTTGTATTGTACCAGATACTTCCTCCCACCACAGTACCTAAGAAGTTAATTGCTAACATCCCCCATGCCTTTATTTTTTTAAAGCATGCCTTATTCTCTAGAGAGATTTGATGTATGCAAAAAAAACCCAAACAAGCAAGCAAACAAAAACAAAAAAACCAAAACTTTAAAATCCATTGTGGAAAGTTTTTAGATTTTGATGTTGGTAGATTTGCAGGTGCATCAAGGTGAGAACCTGAAAACGGAACAAGACAGTACTTACGTTTTTTCAGTCATGTGCTTCCTCTAACCACTAACTGCAGTTGCTAACAGTTTTCTGATATTTTCCTTCCCACATCTGTTAAATAAACTTGAGACTATAGTGCTATATCTGTGCTTTGTTTTCTCTGGCTATAGGAAATTTAGCCCTTTATGGAATTTATAATACAATAGAGACATAATATTCACCCGCACAGGGTTAAATTTCATTGCATATGTTCATGTGGTTAAGGACTGCGAGGGTATATATGTAGCAGAAAGGCAAAGGCAGAGGGATGTGTGGAAGAGCCTGTTAGTCTGACCCTGTATTGTTTTTTCATTACTGTGGCAAAATACTGACAAAAACAATTTAAGGAAGGAAGGGTATATTTTGGTTTATAGTTTGAGAGTGATATCCATCATGCCAGGAAAGGCCCAACAGCGGGAACTGGAGGTGGCTGGCCATACTCCCTGTACAGTTAGAAGGGAGAAAGAAAAATGCTGGTGTTCTGCTCATTTTTCCCTTTTTATTCAGTCTAAGTCTAGATCCCAGGTCATAGAGTGGGTCTACCTCTATTCAGGACAAGTCTTCCTTTCTGTTAAGGGTTCCAGGAACACTTGCATAAATATGGCCAGAAGTTTGCTTCCTAGGTGATTAAAAATACAATCAGCAATAAAGATAAAAAAATTCTAGACGCTATACTGGAAAAGGTTAAAGGGTGGAGCGTCTGGTAGTTTAGAGGGTTGAACTTAGTGGCTTTATAGAAAGGACAAGGCTTTAGTGCCAGGATCAGGGATCAAGATCTCTTTAGCCATAATAACAAGAACAAAATTAGTAAAATGTATTTCTAAGAGGTATGGATATAGGTGTATTTTTGTTTAGGAGATTCAAGAATGAAATTGAATTGTGGAGAATATTCAGTGTAACTGGAATCCACCTTTCCCATAGATCAATCTTAGTGTTGTCTTCTTCCTAGCCATTGGTTAAGATCCTGCCTAAGAATCATCTATGGAAGAAGCTGCCTTATCGTATATGAGTTGTAGATTGCCGTTCATGTATTACCAAAGCCCTCTGTCCAATAAGGAAAAGGTAGAATGGTTATCTCCATTTTACAAATGAGGAAAGCTTGAATTCTATTGCCACAGCTCTCTGGGAACAGATTTGGACCGTGTGAAATTAAAATCCTAACTAAATACTGTAGGTTTGGTCCTTATTTGCTTGTATCTTATCTCTGTACTTCGCTCTGAAGCATTCTTGTTTTTTGTTTTTGTTTTTCTTGTTTGTTGTTTGTTTTGTTTTTTTAGAACATATATTTCACTGGGTATGGTAGTGCACGCCTTTAATCTCAGAATTTGGGAGGCAGAGGCGGGCAGATCTCTGAGTTCAAATCCAGTCTGGTCTACATAATGAGTTTGGGGCAAGTCAGTGCAATATAGTGAGACCTTGTCTAAACAACACAATTGTTAAAGAAAAAAGCATATATTTTATTTTTTGTTTTCCTAGTGCTTTATTTAGTTTGTGACACAAAGAGGTCAGTAAGTGCAGTTACCAAACTGATAGATATAGAACACTAAAATGGGATGCTTTTAAGAGAACTACTAATGTTGTCGTTCCAGGTTTCAAAGTCAAACAGTGATCTTCACTAGGTACAGTTAAGAAAAACTGAAGGGATGGATGTAAGCTATTACTATGATGGCCAGGAAACAGCTAAGGTGTTATAAAGAAGAGGAAGGAATAGCTGGAGAGTCCTGCAAAAGAGAAAATTGAGATTATGTTAAGGATCAGGTCTAAGAAATAATTCTTAAGAAAAATGGTTAAGTTAGCTGGATGGTAGTGGCCCAGACCTTTAATCCCAGAACTCAGGAGGCAGGTGGATCTATGTGAGTTTGAGGCCAGCCTGTATACAAAGCCACAAAGAAAAACTCTGTCTCGAAAAATGAAAACGAATGAAAGAGTGAAAGAAAGAAAGAAAGAAAGAAAGAAAGAAAGGAAGAAAGAAAGAAAGAAAGAAAGAAAGAAAGGAAGAAAGATTATATAGTATAATAGTATACTATTTGGGGTAAATAGAAAAGCAAGCTGTTTGCTAAAATATAGAAACATTTTACTAAGCAAAAAAGTGGCCAGTGATTATATTTTATTAACTGCAATATCAAAGGAAATAGAATGAGAATTGTTGCTTTCACAGGATTAAAGAAATGAAACTGTGTTCATTATGTATCTACATTATGATTTGGAATTGCAAATATTATAGTCTAGAACAAGAAATCATCTCTGGTTCTAATAGTTTTGTAGTACAATAGGAGAATGTCTTAGCCAAACATTCCTGATGTAAATAGTTTATATGGAGGGAAGGTTTATTTTGGCTCATGGTTTCAGAGGTTTCAGCTTTGGTCTGTAGGCTCTGTTGCTTTTAGTTTTATGATGAGTATGTAAGGAAGTTGTTCATTTCATGGAAGCTAAGAGGCAGAGAAAAGAGTCCAAATATCTCCTTGAAAGGGCATTTCCCTTCAGTGATGTAACTTTGTCATTAGGTTCCACCTCACTACTACTTCCCACCAATGGTAGACTCTGACAACTAAGCTTATGGTACATGAGTCCTTGGGAGAAAAACATATGTAGACCATGACAGAGAGTAATTGTGGTCATGTGTTAAAAGTACCCCCTCATAAGAGAAGTAGCATAAGAGCAATGAATTTTCCTTTTTTTTTTTAATGTTTTTAATTTTCAAGCATACACACAATTTGTTATTATCATCTAGAATCATCACAATATATGTCCAAAGCTTATACGTCAAGATAGTAAGGTAATTTCTAAAGATCTTATTTAAATTAAACCATTCTAACATTTCTCTACATGTCAAAAATGTTGAGACTAATACTTGTTATACAAACGAATTATTTCGGGAGAAAAATAAGGTTTCTTTTGTGCTATCTTGCTCTTTGTTAATTGCTGAGCTATTTAGATCAGTATGGGATACATTAAAATTATATATCAAAGGAGTCTTAATAACTTTTTGATAATAACAAAAGTTCTGATTAAATGTAAATTGATTTAGACCATAATATTAATAGCTATAAAACTATTACACAGCTCTTAGTGATGATATAGCTATTATAATTAGCTGTTATAATAAATGAGAGAATCATTTTACTGCTTAAACATTACATTATTATCTGCATAAAATGGCAAGTTTTTTTATTGTTTGAAAATACTTATTAGCATATCCATATTATGTGTTTATGTTAGCTTACAATGCCTTCCAAGTAGAATATACTATTATCTGTAATTGAAAATATTAGTACATTATTTTTTTAATTTTTAAATTTTTTTTCTATTTTATATATCAATCCCAGTTCCCTTTCCCTTCCTTCCTCCCATGCCTCCCACTGACTCCCCTCTCCCCCATCTCATTCCCCATCCACTCCCTAGGGAGGGTGAGACCTTCCAGGAGGGATTACCAAAATTTATCAGGTCATTTGGGGTAGGACCTAGGCCCTCCTTTGTGTCTGTAGGCTAAGGAAGTATCCCTCCATGGGGAATGGGCTCCCAAAGTCCATTCTTGCATCAGGGATACATCCTGGTTCTATTGTCAGAGGTCCCATAGACTGTCCAGACCTCCTAACTGAGACTGATGTTCAGGGGTTCTAGGTCAGTCCTATGCTGGTTTCCCAGCTATCAGTCTGGGGTCCATGAGCTCCCCCTTGTTCAGGTCAGCTGTTTCTGTGGATTTCTACAGCCTGTTGTTGACCCCTTTGCTCATCACTCCTCCCTTTCTGCAATTGGATTCCAGGAGTTCAAAGAGCTATGAATTTTTATAAGTTCTATTTCTTCAGATTCAGTGGTACACCACAGGGCAGAGGGGCACCAATAAACTATAAATGCCTTTAGCAAGTGTTTTGGAAATAAGTTTGATAATGATGCTCTCCCCTTGTACTGCAAACTATAGTTTCATTTCATGCCTGCTACAAACTTAGTTTAATATGTTGAGTAAGAAATAGAAAAAAATAGTTGAAAAGATGTTAGTTATACAATTAAAGGAGGCCATGCATTTGAGAGGTAGTGATATACATGGTAGGAGGAAAGGAAAGTGGGGGATGTTGTGATTATATTTTAATTTAAAAAAGTGAAAAAACGCAGTCATAGTGAAATGGATCCAGATTGTTACATGAGGCAAAACTAAAGCGATTACATAATTTCATTTTGGAAAATAAGAGAGCCAGGGGAAACATCTAATAGATGAATGCATATATTCAGTACCTGGGCAATTGTTTATTACAATTATGTTTACCAACGATATGTGAAAGATAAGCTTTCAGAGCCATGAAAAGAGTGTATACTGCATATTTGGAAAGATAGTACCTTGAAACATCTTTGCTAGGCTGTACTTTTTGCTAGCCCATCAGATAAGATAATAAGATAAGGAAGGACCAATCATATGTGTAATTCTTTTTAATTGTTGCATCATCTTTCTGTTCTCTGAGGTTAAAGGTTTTCTTTGTCAGGGCATTCATTACTGTAGTTTTAAGTGTTAATCCAACAGTGAGAATAAGACTATTACCACAGTTTTAGCAAAATTTGAAACAAGCTTGATTTTTTTTTTTTTTTTTTTTAAATTGGGGTATATCCAAGAGCTGGCCAGCGACTGTCTCCAAACTCAGTTTAAAGAGAGCAGCCCTGAATCCATTTCTTGGGCCCCTTTTAAGGAGTAAAATCGTGAGTAGTTTTACAGAAGAGAGACAATGGGGTAATATAAGGAAATACAGAAAAAAAAAATCTCAAGAAAAGCATGTGGTCACCATGTGATTAAGGAGGGTTTGGGCATGGACAGGAAGGGTCAGGGTAGTTTCAAAAACAAGTCAAGGTCATGGGTTGGGGAAGGTCAGGTTCCAGGAAAGAGTGCAACTCAGTAAATAGAAACTTGTTTTTAACACAGCATAATGGCTCCTGTCTTCAAAATGGAATCAGGCAGGTTCTTAATCCCCCCGACCTAGGTTTCATTGTCAAATCATTGATAGAGGGTGGCCTCAATAATATTGTTGAGTAACAGCGATTGTAGAATTGTTTATCTGATGGGTGATCAAGTTAGTGATACATTGGAAGCATAGGGTCCAATTATGATAACTAGTAGAAATAATATTAGAGGGCTAATGAGGGGGAGAACCATTTTAGCTGTATTGGCCAGTGTAAATTTGTTTGAGAGATTTTGCTTATTTCTTTACACTGATCATCAATTTGGTTGTCAATAGTGTGAGAGAAATCAGAGATATTAAAGCAGCACATTCCAGTAAAATTGCTGAAAACCAAGATTATGTTTAACAGACAATTATAGTAGCTGTTTTGTAGAACAATTGTTCTCAGTTCTCCCATGTCTTGATTAATTTCTGCTCATATTTTTGCTGTAATATTAGTAGTTTTTAAAAATTAGACTATTTTAGAAGCCTCTCTTTGTAGTCTAATAAGTCCTGGGACAGGTAACAGAAAGGCTGTGGTAGCAGTAGTGTCTCTAATAGATGTAAGGGATTATAATAATTTTCAGGAAAAACTCTTGTAATTCTATTAACAGGTTGTAAAGATTTGCTGAGTAAAATAGGTGTAACATGTCATATATCACATAAAATCTTACATCTTGCTGGGGATACAGAATTAGTATTGTTTGCACAGGGGAAAAAAAAAGTTCATCCTAAGGGCAATTGTTTACCAAAGGGGAGGATGTAATAAGAAGTGGAATTACACAAGAAGGGACATTTGTGCAATCAAAACATAGACAGTAGATAAAAAAAAAAAAATATTATCAGTGAGAATATCAGCCACAGCTTATAAAACAGTGGGAGCATGTTCCATTTTGTCCTCTGTTATCATTGTGTAATTTTAATAACAAACCCCTATTCCATACAAATTTCTCTTTAAGAGCTTGGGAATAGAGGGATCTTTGATACAGAAGAAGTTTTCTTGCTGGCTTTTTAGTGCTAGATGGACCCAGATATTATATTCAATATTAAAGTTATAGACAGGATTACTTTGGATATGTTAAATTTAGTTAAAGTGATTAATAAATCTTTCCATCCCCTTCATATTTAAGCATACCTATAATTTCCACTGTCAGAACCCTTAAAAGATATTTGATTTTTCTGAAGTCTGTTATTACTTAGGATTGGTCAGTTAGCTTAGTCCTTTTTAAGTATCCTCCATGCATCTGGCTAAAGACTATTTGTTCCCCTTCTTTTGTCCAAACTATTGACGCTGGTGGATAAAGGCAATGTTTTGCATGGTAAGACAATATCAGGGTGTTTCTCTTGATGGAGTGCATTTTATTTCCCCTGTCAAGATGCATTTAGATTCTGTTTGCAACAAAACAGTTAGCCATAGGACAATTATGCAAATTTCAACAGCAAGAACACAAAGTTATGTTAGACAATCAAACCTTAAAAAGTTTGATTTTAAATGGCTCTTTTTCAGTCACTTTTGATCTCTGGGGTCTGAGCTCCTCTTCCATGGGTTCCTCATGTGCCTTCTTGAAGTGTGAGTGATGAAACCAGGCAGAAATACTGAAAACTTTAGCAGCAGTAGGAGTCCAGAGAATCATGATGTAAAGTCCATTCCATTTAGGTTCAAGCTGGTCAGTTTTGTAGTGACGGACTAATACAACGTCTCCAGGCTGGAACAGTGATCAGGTGGGTAGTATCCAACAAGTTGAGCAGTCTGGACCTGAAGGAGAATCTAAATCCAAAGTTAATTGCAATCCTTTTAAAGACTCAGAGATTGGAATGGGGCAATCTGATAATAGTCCAGCATGTACCGAGGGATCCTGGAAGGTGGTCACCAACTATTTCATGTGGGGTTGAACTTTTCTTGATAAGGGTGCACATTAGACTCTGAGAAAGGCATATGGCAAAAGGTCAAACCAGTTACTACCAGTTTCAAGAGTGTATTTAGTTAACATCTCCTTTAAAGTTCTATTCATTCTCTGTACTTTTCCTGAGCCCTGAGGATGATACATACAACAAAGTTACCAATTTATGCTAAGAACCTTAGATAGCATTTGTGATAACTTGGCTTTGAAGACCAAGCCATTGGCTAACACCAGAGATATGAGAAAGTCAAATCTGGGAATAATTTCCATTATTAGTTTCTTAGTTACCACTTGGGCCATTTCTTTTCAGAATGGAAAGGCCTCTACCCAGCCTGTGTGATGGATGGTATTGACAAAGACCATACAGTCTTGGCTTGACTTCAGTGGAGTTTATTTCTCAAAATTCACCAGGTACTGTCCTTGACTCTGTTGGCCTGGTAGAAGTATGTCCTTCTTTGCATTTACCTGGGCACAAGTCAGGCAGTGGCCTGAAATGCTCTGAAATTTTTCTCAGTGTCCAGGTAGTCAGAGATGAAGGGAGATGAGTTCTGAGATCTTCTTAAGTGACAAATGCATGGCATGATGCAATGTAGTTAGTCAGTTTGGGCCCAGTATCTTCAGCACACAGATTCTTCTGTCAGGCAAGTCTACCATCTGTGTTGTTCTCCTGAGTCCCCAGGTCAGAATATGGTTTTATCTTTTCTGTATTGTACTCAGAAACATCTACATTGAGGCAGAGTAGGAGCTCAGGGACAGCAGACATTTTCAGGACAGGCTGGAGTTTGGGTTTGCTGACAGCAGCCTTTTTGACAACTTGATCTGCATGGTTGTTATCTTGAGTTTGGGGCTCTTGTCTTTTTGATGTACTGGCCAGCCAGTTCAATATGGGTTCTAACAACTGGATAATTTCATATTTATTTTTAATAGCCTTTCCCTCTGAGGTGAGTAAGCTCCTCTGTTTAGATATTTGTCCATGAACATGAGCCATGGCAAAAACATATTGGATGTCTGTGTAGATATTCACCTTTTTTTCCTTCAGTCCATCTTAAAGCCTGTGTCAGAGCAATTTTTTCTGCACTCTGGGTAGATGTACCCCTGCGCAAGGCTTGTGCCCAGATGACCCCCTTGTGGCTGGTGACTACCGCTACCCCTGCATACCTGGTCCTTCTCTGATGAAGCTGCTGCCATCTGTATAGAGACCTTAGATGTTAAGGTGTACAGATGAATATCTGTTGGGTCAGGCCGTACACCTTGGATGTTGTTCAGAGTCTCTAGGTAGTCTGGATGGGCTTTTCAGGTCCTCATCTGGCAGCAGGGTGGCAGGATTGATGATCAAGAATTTATCAAAAGTCACTCTGTCATTATTTAAAAGATGGGCTTGGTAGTGTATCAGATGGGCATTAGACACCCGATTGGTAGTATCTCTCAGCAGGGCTTACAGCGTGTGGAGCTTTTACAGTTAGAATCCATCCCAATGTGAGACTGAGACAACATCTTTTCCCTTCTCTCAGCTCATATTTCAATTAAGTAACCTGGGGTAAGCAAATTTGGGATTTTTTTTTTTTTTTAAACTTTATGGCCTAACTGGGCTAGAGTTTTCAAAAGACCTGTGGTTGCTGTCAAACAGTCCTCTTCATCTTTAGTGGCCAATAATAAATCATCTACATATTGAAGTAAGGTTACCTCAGCGTACTTAACTGTGGAAGAGACTTAAATCCTGGTTGAGTGCTTCATTAAAGATGGGAGTGTTTGAACCTTTGAGGCAGTCTGATTCAGGTTAGTTGTTCTGATATCCCCACTTCAGGGTCAGCCCATTTAAATTTGAATTTGGGCTGATGCAATTTTTGACAAGGGGGTGGAGAAGAATGCATCTTTTAAGTCCAGTACAGTATAAACATTACACTCTGGTGGCAATAAACTTATACTTTTATAAGGATTTGGGATAGTTGGGTAAATGAATTCTACTTCCCTCAAGTCTTGTACTGGTCTATGTCTTGAGTTCCAGGCTTTTGGACAGGCAACAAGGGGGTATTCCAGGCTGAATGACAAGGAATCAGTATGCCTGCTTCAAGGAGGCACCTTGTGTGACTCTTAATAACCACCTGGCTTCTGAACTGATGGGTACTGCTTGACAGGAATGGGCATTGCCCAGATGTTAGATGCACTGTGATGTTGGCACATGTTTTGCCAAGCCAGAAAGATTGTCCTCTGCCCAAACTGTAGGAATTGCCTGCATCAGCAACCTTTTCCATTCCCCTTTTAGGGAATGGGTTGGATTTTGGAGGAGTAGATATTCTTCACTTATTGGTCAGGTTATATTTAAAACCTTAGCAGGGCCTCTCAATTGCAACCCAGGAGTGTCTACTGAGAATGATAGTGTTGGCTGGAACTTGTTCAGAATCCCCACATCTGACAGAGGGCTGATTTCCAAAATATACAAAGAACTAAAAAAGCTAGTTAACCAAAATACCACATAATCCAATTTAAAAAAGTGGGGGTACAGAACTAAATAGAAAATTCGCAGTAGAGGAACCCAAAATGGCTGAACACTTAAGAAAGTGTTCAATATCCTTAGCCATCATGGAAATGCATATCAAAACAACTCTGAGATACCATCTTACTCCTGTCATGATAGCTAAAATCAAAAACACAAAGGCAGTTTACGCTGGAGAGGATGCGGAGAAAGGAGTACTCCCACTGCTGGTGGGAGTGCAAGCTTAATACAGCCCCTTTGGAAATCAGTATGGTGGTTCCTCAGGAAAGTGGGAATCAGTCTACCTCAAGATCCAATAACTCCACTCTTAGGCATATACCCAAAAGATGCATGTTCATTCAGCAAGGACATCTGTTCAATTATGTTCATAGCAGCATTATTTGTAATAGCCAGAACCTGTAAGCAACCTGAATGCCCCTCAAACTGGAGAATGGATGGAGAAAATGGGGTACATTTACACAATGGAGTACTACTCAGTGGGGGTGGGGGTAATAGCACCTTGAAATTGGAAGGCAAATGGATGGAACTAGAAGAAACCATCCTTAGTGAGGTAACCCAGTCACAAAAAGAAGAAATACGGTATTTACTCACTTAAATATGGTTTTTAGACACAGAGAAAGGATTACCAGCCTACAATCTACACCGCCAGAAAAGCTAGGAAACAAGGAGGACCCTAAGAGAGACCATACATGGTTCCCTGGAGAAGGGGAAAAGTACAAGATTTCCCAAGCAAATTGGGAGCCTGGGGAGGGGAGAGGTGGGTATGACGGAGCAGGAAGACTGAGTCAGGGAAAGAACAAAGGAGAGCAAGAAAGAAATACCATAGAGGGACCCATTATAGGTTTATAGAGAAATCTGGCACTAGGGGAATGTACATAGATCTACAAGGATGAACCCAACTAACAATCTAAGCAATAGTGGAGAGGCTACCTTAAATGCCCTTCCCCAATAATGAGATTGATGACTACCTTGTATGCCATCCTAGAGCCTTCATGTAGTAGCTGATGGAAGCAAACACTGAGCTGAACTCTTGGAATCCAGGTGCAGAGAGGGAGGAGTGATGAGCAAAGGGGTCAAGACCAGGCTATAGAAACTGCTGACCTCAACAAGGGGCAGTTTATGGACTCCAGTCTGATAGCAGGGAAACCAGCATAGGACTGACCCAGATTCCCTGAATGTGGCATTAGTTGGGAGGACTGGGCAGTTTATGGAGCCTCTGGTATTGGATCAGTATTTATCCCTAGTATAGGAATGGAGTTTGGGAACCCAGTCCACATAGAGAGATAGTCCCTCAGCCTAGACACATGGGGGAGGGCCTGGGCCATTCTCCAAATGATATGACAGACTTTGAAGACTCCCCATGGAAGGCCTTACCCTCCCTGGGGAGCAGAAATTGGATGGGATTGGGGGTTGGTGGGGGGAACAGGGGAGGAGGGGAGGGTGCGGGAACTGGGATTGATTTGTAAAACAAGCTTGTTTTAAATTTAAATAAAATATGTACATACATAAGGTTCCATCCCAGTAAACGGTAGGGACATTCAGGAATAACAATAAAAGAATGAATTACAGTTCCTTGTCCTAGGATAATGGTCTGGTCAGCGGTCCATTTGTATTCTTTGGCATGTCCTGTTTCTTTTTTACTTCTCCTTCTACTTCCATTGTTTAGTTGGCAAGAGGTCCCAGGGGCTCCTGTAATATCAAATGAGTAGTCCCTGTGTCCACCAGAAAATTTACAGGTTGGCCCCTTATGAGGAAGGTTACCATAGGCTCCTGGGGGCCTAGTTTGAAGGAACTTTGGCCTCATTAATCCTCCATAGCTAAGATTGGCTTGGGTGTGGGGTGCCTTCATTTTTCCAGTGACCTATTTCTTTGTAGTAGGTGCTTGGGTCCTTTTGTAAAGTTCTCCTTTTTATCATGGTGTTCATGGGCAGTGTTGAAAGTGGCTGGGGCTTATAGTGCAGCCATGATGCCACGCCCTATCTTCCTACCGGAAGATCTTTGCTGTCTCTGCCATCAAATACTTTCTGGACTTCCTCTGACCTGTTTTTCCTTGCAAGTCCATCCATCCTTTGTATCTTTCTATGTATGTCAGGATCTGACTGAGTAACAAAGGACAGATTAATTGCCTTGATATTTGCCAGGTCCTCTAGAACTAATAGGTATCCAGAAGGCATTCCAGGAAAGCTGAAGGTGATTCATCTGGGCCCTGTTCACATGTTACTTTTGATAGGGTAGTGGGCTTTCACACTGCCTGTTTCATCCCTTCTAGCAGAACTTGTTGGTATTCCCTGAGTGATCTCATTTCTTTTTCTGTGTTGTAGTCTCATTGGGATCTCCTTCTTGTCAGAGCATAGTCAATTGCTTGTGCCCTTTGGTTCTCAGCCATTGAAGCTATTTTGGGAAGTGCTTTAGTTGCTTTCATGAGAATCCATTTTCTTTCTTTGGTATTGAAGATGGTATGGAGAATCTACTGACAGTCATTCCACATGGGGAAATGACTCAAAAAGATGGAGTCAATTAGAGGAATTAAGGAATAAGGGCTGAAAGGGGGATTCTAGTTCTTCTAGTTGTAGAGATCTGTGGTGAGAAAGGGACATACAGATAACAATTGTCAGGAAATGGCCCTTAGGGGAGTGAGGACTAAAGGAGGTGCCTCCCCAGAACCAGAAGTCTGGAGAGCCATATGGGACTCCCTGAGGGGTGTGGGGAGGGGAAAAGATGGGGAGGTATGGAAGAGCTGGGGTTGGGAGAAGATAGGTGGAGGTAGGGAAGAACTACCCTACCTGGGGTAGGAATAGGTGCAGACAGGCAGGCAGATTGGGGACTGGGTAGTGGTGGGGACTGGAGGGGGTAAAGATGGTTATATGGAGGTAGG
The DNA here is from genome assembly GCF_943737965.1 of Phodopus roborovskii. Taxonomy (NCBI): domain Eukaryota; kingdom Metazoa; phylum Chordata; class Mammalia; order Rodentia; family Cricetidae; genus Phodopus; species Phodopus roborovskii. The sequence continues at coordinate 3,229,620 of NW_026126515.1, read as the reverse complement.
AGTGATTCTTCCTGTGAGTACTCCAGAATGGTTTTCAAAGGGGCTTGTTGGTCTCTGCTATGGTTCTTGAAGGTCAGTCTGCTGACAGCCAGAGCTTGACCACCTTGCCTGTTGCAGACTATACAGACCTTCATCCATGGGAGCATGTTGGGAGTTGCTTCAGCCCAAGGAAAGATATATCCAGTCTGATCTGGGTGTCTGAGCTTACCAAGGGTGACATTAACCATTGTCCATCTGAGAATCAAAAGAGGGTAAGCCAGCTCCAAATGTGGGCCATTTAGTTTCACAGAATGTTTGGAGACAACTCTTGGTGATAGAATAATCATAATCCTCCTTAATTATAGGGTGGTAAAGTTTATTAAAATTCTTTAGAACACAGGTTAGAGGGTTATTAGGCTTGTTAGTCTTGTTACTCATACTGTCTGTCAATTCGGTTGCCCCAAATCCAAAATAAACCAATTAACACAGAAAATACAAGACAAAAAAGGGACAGTAAAAAAAAAATGAAGCCCAAGACAAGACCTACAAAGAGAAGACAAACAGGGCATAAAACCAAAGAACCTCAGGTGGGCGTGTGGCATCTTGCTTTTTGCTTTGGCCAGGAGAACAGTAGGGTCCCATCGAGCCCCCTCCACATCCCAGATAGGGACTCCACAAAACAGAATCAGACTATAATTCACCAGGAGGCCTCTATAGATACTTAACTGTTTTTCTCAGCATGAAAGTTCACCCTGATAGTCTGTAAACTGAAGGCAGCTTTAGAGCCTTAATTATTTATCCTGAGTTGCTCATGTTACCCAGCTATTCTTTTCTATTCATATGTATCTATTGAGCAGCTACTGTGAGTACAGGTTTCTGTACTAGTCACAGAAAACTGAGTTTCAATGTAAATTCACTGAGTAGAAGAATATAGTATTTAAGAATCAGACTGAATCCTTGAGTACTCTCATTTATTTGGCCCAATGTCAATCTTGACAGTAATATTTCTGTATTAATCTGTACTATGACTTTTCCTCAGATAAAGTTATCATGCTCCTTTGGTGGAGGAGATTATCAGAATGACTGAATGCAGATTAAGCTTTACCATGTAATAATAAGATGTTGTGCAAGTCACTTCTCTTTATTTGCCTGTTTCGTTGGTTATATATTGTGAAGATTATATACTTTTACCTTTGTTTCATGTCTTTATAATGTTAATTCTGCACCAGGTATTTCTAAGCACTTTTCCAATCATCATCATCATTATCATCATCAACTTAAATGATGTGTGCCCTTAAAACTGCTCTGTCTGAAATTAACTCTAGTGAGGCAGGAGCGGCTGGCATGTTCCTTTAGAAATGAGGCCTTCTGGGAACAGAAAAGGGGAGTGGTATTCAGGGGATCCTGGGAAGGTGTGGCTTTCCTGTCATTTAGAAAATGCAACCTCACTGGTTGTCTGCTTCTTACAGTGTTTCTTCTTCTTCTCCTCCTCTTCCTTCTCTCCTTTTCCTTCTCCTTCTTCTTCTTCTTTTTTTTTTTTTTTTTAAGAAAACTAAGTCTTACTTTTATTATTTTCTCTTTGCCCTTAACCCATTTGAGACCCTTAGGTGATGAGACTGAATTAATTGCACTCTTTATCTTCAGAGGATATTGGTGTTGTCAGAATGTCCCTTTCTGGTTTTATTCTTATTCTCAGTGTAATAGAATAATGTGTCCTTCTTCTCTCTTATACACATCCTTCTCTCTTAACACATCTTTACACATGCATGCCTTTTTGTACATAGGTAATAAAATGTTGTATGTGTGGATGTTCTTATTTATCAGAAGGGTATTGTACTATGAATAACATTTCAGAATTCTATTTATGTTACTTTGTACATGATTATTAACTGATTCTAATTTTTAATGTTTAATTTACTCTCTAACTTAGATAACAGTCACTTCCACACTAGAACATTTTGTGTTGCCATGAATATATTCTTATATATTTTTTTTTAATAGATGGGGTGATCACATTTGCCCTATTTGGGATGTTTTTGAAATTAAAAAGTGAATCTTAATAATACTATGGCAGTAGATTTCCAACAAACCTGAGTATGTACTCACTCTGCTTACAAAATACTTTTCGTGGATGCTACTGATATATACTAAATAACTTGTTGATCTATCCCCTCTAGTTGTTCTCGGCTGATACCTGTTCTAGTTGGTTGGTACCTGTGCTGGATAATTACTACAAATTTTAAATACTACTCTTATTTTTTTAAAATCTATCTTTTAAGTTTATCTTTTTGTGTATGTGTATGAGTATTTTGCTTGAATATATGTATATATGCCACATGCAAGCCTGGCGCTTTCATGGTCAATAGAGAGCTTCTGGACCTGGAATTGTGGATAGTTATGAGCCATCATGTGGGAATCAAACCCAAGTCCTCTGGAAAAGCAATCAGTCCTCTTAACCACTGAGCCATCTCTCCATTTCCCTAAAAGCTAGTTTTGAAGGGGAGTTCTAGAAATAAATTATGAGCATACTTACTTGCAGTGAATGTGAGTTCTAATCAAGTCTTTTATATTTATACATAGGTAGACTTTATTTTTTATATCTTTTCCTTATTTTACATATAATCCCAGTTACCTCTCCCCATTCTCCCATGTCCCCCACATACCCCCTCCCCATCACATCCCCCATCCACTCCTCAGGGAGGGGAGGCATTTCTGGAGGGATCACCAAAATCTGTCATTTGGGGTAGGGCCTAGGCCCTCCCTAGTGTCTTACTGCTCTAGCTAGAACTTCAAGTACAATATTGAAGAGATAATGGAAAGAGTGGACAACCTTGTGTTCCTGAGTTTAAAGGAATTGCCTTAAGCTTCTCTCCATTCAGTTTGATGTTGGCTGTTGGTTTATGGTATATTGCTTTTTTTTTTTTTTTTTTTTTTTTTTTTTTTGTGCTTAGTTATGTTCCTACTATCCCTGATCTCTCCAATACCTTAATCATGAAGGGGTGTTAGATTTTTGTCAAAGGCAGTTCAGCATCTGGTGAGATGATCATTTTTTTTTTTATAGTTTGTTTATATGGTGTATTACATTGATAGATTTTTGTATGTTGAACCATCCCTGCATCCCTGGGATGAAGCCTACTTGGTCATGGTGGATGATTTCTCTGATGTGTTCTTGGATTCGATGTGCCAGTATTTTATTGAGTATTTTTGCATCAGTGTTCATGAGGGATATTATTGGTCTGTAGTTCCCTTTCTTAGTTTTGTTTTTGTGTGGCTTGGGCACCAAGGTTATTGTAGCCTTGTAAAAAGAGTTTGGCGATGACCCTTCTGCTTCTGTTGTGTGGAACAATTTTTGTCCTTTTGGCTAGGTAGAATTTAAATCCCTATGTTTTTCTCATTTTTAAAAGAATTTTCATGTCTACATCATATTTTCCCCCTTACCCCATCAGAGTATTAATTGGAAATTTAACAGTCACTAGTTTGTTAGAAATTGATAGAAACTCTTAGTCCCTTTCCCCAGTGTAACAATTACTATGTTTTACAAAGAAAAAATTTTCAGATTTTGTTACTGGAGTCTAACAGTTACCTTTGAGGGAGAACAGGTAGAATTTGTAATTCTATTTTCTAGAAAAGAAAGCAAATCAGACTGAAAATTATTTGCTTCAGTTCACATTTGGTAAGTTATGGAGTTGAACTTGAAACTAATTCTTCTGACTTAATGCAATATCTAAAATGAACAGGGAAAAAGATACACTTGTTTATGCCTAAAGTCAGAACCGAACAGTTGTACAATTTAGCTTTCTTTGTTTATCAGGATGTAATATAATAGCTGATCACTAGTAGTAAATGGTCTGTGATTTTTATTGAACAAATAGATTAGGAAGAATGTAAATACATATGGCTAAGATTTTATCTGTTTATTGGTAGTACTAGGTATTGCCCGGTATGCTAGGTAAATGCTCTATCACTTAGCCATATCTCCAGCCCCAAGTATGGACTATAATGTCACTACTCACTGCTGTGGTAACTCATTCATTCCTGCAGTTTTAAATTGTAGATGAGTTCATTTATGTAAATTCTTTAGTTAATCTAAGAGTCCTCATTTTAAGTGGTTTGGTTCACTTAAACAGAAACAATAATATGTCAAATAAATGTACCACCATGTTGTGGTATTAGGGGATAAATAGACTCCACTTAAAAATAATAGGTCTCAGTAAGGTTTCTCTTTTTTTTTTTTCTTGAAATTTAAAGAAAAAATTTATTGAAGATCGGAAAAACAACTCCTACAAGATTGACTTTTCCATAAAACTGTAGCTACAGGATGCATTATGTCTATCATGTTAAAACATGCATTAGACACAAATACAAAAATCATGAAACAAGCCACCATTCTTTAACAATTAAGCAAAGATAAAATGCCTAAGGAACAACATGGATGGCTTGCAAAGGATGGGCTCTTTAAGCACCATTAAAAAAAAAGAGAGAGAGCACAGATGGATGAGTGTTCAGTTATATACACTGAAGTGAACCTTTGGCACTAGGAATCAGAGCATTTTTTCATAGAGCATTAGCACATATTATAAAAGTGTGTAGTGTCAAAGGAACAGAACCACCAGCATTCAAAAGCAGCTTTGTCAACTAGGCAATAAAACACTCTACAGCATATCTCCCTGTTGTCCGACACTGGTAGAAACTTTGAAATGAAAAGAAAGAAATAAAGGAACACTGATTCCTTTTATTTTCTCTGTTTAAAATCGAACATCAATTCTGTTATACACTAGCGGCCTTCAAAGTACATCATTTGTACAAGAGAAGGACTAAGAACCAAACTGTTTATAGAGACCCAAGCACGAGTGAGAGAGAACGCCCCTCACACGGCTCTCCGATGGTATTCAGGAGGAACCACTTTGTAATCACTGGCACTGGCAGAATTCTTCACCAGATACTTGAGGAAATCATGTAGACAGTTCAGTAATAAAGCAAGGCTTTTCTCATCTAGAGGTGTATAGGCCAACATCGCTCCAATTCGCACAGTCTCAGTAAATGTGGCGCTCCATACACCTGGGACATGGGTGCATCAGGGTGATCTGCAAGAATCTCAGCATACTGCGGTCTCTCAAATTTGTAGAGTAGCTGAGTCCCCAGCATTACATTGAAGTACTCCTTTATCCCTGCTACAACCTCATTGACAGCATACTCCTTATTATCTATATTGCCTCCAGATTTCTTATGATTTGCATAATCCTCCAAAATGGAATCCACATTCTTCTTGGCAGGAAGATAAAAAAGCTGTTTTTGTCTAGTGATCAAGTCCCAGTCATCCACAAGCCATGGTTTCAGCTCTTCAGGGATCTTTACTTTAACTTCAACTCTGTTCATGAATGTTTCATCATTTTCAATAATAGGATCTACCCGGGCTCTTTTCTTCCTAGGAGGCTGAGGTGTCTCACTGGTACTGCCACCATCTCCATTTCCGGGTGTTTTCTGCTTGTTCTTTTTTGTTTTCCCTTCAACATTTTTCTGTTGCAGACCAGATGTCTTGTTTCCTGGAGCAGCCCCTCTCATCTTGCCCTTTGCATACTGTTCCTGATTGGCCTTTTGAAGCTCTCGCTGTTTCTGCAAATTGGTGTCTACATATTTGAGTACTCTGCTTTTTGGAACCCATTCATCCCAATTTTTATTCCAACCACTGTAATGGATAAAGTATTTCACATGTTTGTCCTTTATGGCAACCTTTACACACTTTGCTTCATAGAAAAGAGGCCCATGAAAGCACAGCACACCCTCACCCTCCTGGAACTTGGGCTTCGGGTCCTGCTTGGGCGCCATTTATAAGTGATTCACCGCCTCCTCCTCCTCCTCCCACCACCCCCGACTACCGCCCCCTACTCTCTACCCCACCCTACCTAGCGTCAGAAGCCTCAGTAAGGTTTCTTTTACCGCTTTTTAGATGCTGTTCTATAGCTTTAAATACCTGTAACAAAGTCCATTTGGCAAATCACTGTGTTTCATTTGGCCGCTTAACACTTGTTCCTCATTCCCTACAGAGAGAGTAGCTGTTTGGTGATAGACTCAAACCATAGTGAAAATGTTGAATTTCAGTGGGAGATTTGGTTTGTTTCAGCATTGAGAGAAACTGATTGGCCTCAGCCCCTTGCTCAAACCTGTCACTATTTTTAAGTCTTTATGAAGCCTTCTATGATCTGGTTTCTGCTACCTTACCATCCCCTCCCCACTTAACCTACAATCATGAATTTAAATTAAGAGGATTATGTAAAAAATGAATAAATTAGAGTTCCTGTCTTTCCTACCCTGCGCTTCAGGGATATGAAAACTGTGTTCTAGAAGTAGTTATTTCTGTTGTGTATCATAAATCCCCAAATGAATGCAAACAAAAAACCACAAACTTATCTGGTGGCAGAGACTCCATGTACAAGGTATGCGATTTAAACCATAAACTTCCTGATGTTTTCTCTTTGGCTATATTTCTCATTAAATTGTGGATTGATTTGATAGTGCTGTGTTAGTGTTCTAGTCTTAGCTTCATTCTACCCATGGAAAGAGTTTTAGAGAAAGCCTACATACATCTCTTTTGTGATATATTTTCTACTGAGATCATCAGGAAGGAGATCACTGGCTTTCCCTTCCTGTTGCATCAATACATTTTTGGTTTTTAAAAAATGTCTCCAAGTGTTTTCCTTCTCTTTGTACTGTGTCCCTGAGTTATGACTGTAACTACATAAAGAAGCAAGGCTCCCTTTTCTCTCTTTATTTCTTTTTCTTTTCTCTCTTCCCCCTTCTCCCAGTTCTTTTTTTTTTTTTTTTCCTTTTTTTTACATAAGTTTTATACCTTTCTTTAAAGAAATAAATGATTTCTGTAGAGTAAAATCCTTGTCACAGCTTAGTGGTTGATTCATGAAAACAAAATTTTAGTTACCCAGCTAACTTGTTTGCCTGCTATATTTTATTATAAAAAGGATACCTAGATGTACTGTATTACTAATTTAAAAAATATACCATATACTGTTATTTTGGTAGTCACAATCTTGTACAGCAGATCTCTAGAGCTTTTCTTCTGTAACTGAAATATTTTACTCTTGTAAACTAATTAAACTCAGAGAAACAAAGAATAGAATGGTGGGTACCAGGGACTAGGAGGAGGGAAGTAACTAACTTAGAATCAGTGAGGAATCAGCCCTCCCCCCACCCCCCCCCCCCCCCCCCCCGGTGAGTAAACTTGGCTATCACTGAGTGCAGGTATGTGATTAGTTGTACTTAATGTAGAAAAGAAAAAAGTGAATTTGGTGACTTGATTCTTTTGTAAAGAACAATTGTTTTTCTAGTTCTGTAGTTTCCTGCTAATGACCGTATCTCTACTCTTCTACCCCAGCACAAAATAGAAAGATAAACTACTAAGACTGCTTCTTCTAGAGCACTAGCATATCCCATTGTTCCCAGATCTTGACAGAAGACATGTGAAGGAGAGGGTTCAGTTAGCAGGCTTTTCTCACTAAATTGATAATATTTTATTTGATAATTAGTTAAAAAAAAACAAACAAAGCTTCTTTGTTATGAGCGCAGCTAACCCTGTTACATTAATATAGGGATACCAGGATTTGGGTCATCTGAATGTCACCAACAGCATCAAAAGCAAGTGTTATCAGAAGCCCTTGTACCTTACAAGACTCACTGTTACTGTTTCCCGTACTGTGTAGAGCTCAATGTATTTGACTAGTCATTTTGATCACTGTGTATATACTTTGAGTACTACCTGGTTTAAATCAGCAACCTAAGGTACTTTGGCCTTTGTTGATAATGACTTTGCAAATGACTGTGTTAGCTACCTCACAGTCTGAATTGTCACCCTCTCCTCCCCACTAGAACATTTTTCTCTCCTTTCTTCTCTTCTAATCTTTCTTTCTTCTTCATCCCCCTCTCCTTCACTCCTCCATGATTTTCTCAGGGCTGGGCTTCAACATCGTCGGTGGGACAGATCAACAGTATGTTTCCAACGACAGTGGCATCTACGTCAGCCGCATCAAAGAGGATGGGGCTGCAGCCCGGGATGGGCGGCTCCAGGAGGGTGATAAGATCCTCTCGGTGAGAAATGCCTTCACCTATACTTTGCTCCCTTGACCTCCTCTGACCCCTTCCTTTGGAAGATTCCTACCTGCCAGTTTGGAAATGAAAATACCTGAATTGTGTTATTAAAAGGGAGGAACATTGATTAATCTTCCAACTTTACCACTGGGCTTGGAGGATAATATCATTGTTTGACAGACAAGGCAAATTTAACATAGAATGTGAAGTTACTTGCCCTAGTTCAAAAAACATAAAGCAAGTAGAGATAAAGGACTGGTTTGGAGGAAGAGTTAAACCCACAGTTTCACCTTTCTCTTGTTAACTTTATCACCTCTCTTTTGTTGATTAAAATACTGGTTTGTACCTTTTCTTGGGATAGTGTCAGCCCTTACAATGGTCTTAACTTCAAAAAGGGAGGTAAGGATTAAGTTTCTTCCTTAAATTCAGGACCCTTCCTTTCTCATGATGAAAAACTGAAATACAGTTTGTATATCTGTCAGTTATGCCACCATTTCATTTTGTTAATGTCTCTTACAATATAGTAATCATTAATTCTATTGTTTTATATACTCAAAGACAGTACTTAGATTAAAAAATAACTTTCCATGTCTTAGTACAGTGCTCAACAAATGAGAAAATTCATGCAAACTTAGAAAGGTTGACTGACATAGAGTCATATGGGCTTTTTTGTTATTTTGTGTGTGCATTCACGTGTGTGCCTGTGTATGTGTGTGTGGGGCATATGTGCGCATGAGTGCTGGTGTCCATGGAAGCAAGAGGTATTGGATCCTCCTGGAGTTAGAGTTACAGGCAATTGTGAGTTGTCCCATGTGATTGCTGGGAACTGAACTCAGTTTTTAACTGCTGAGCCATCTCTCCAGGCTCAGATCCTTAGTTTTAAAATAAATTGAATAGTTCTAAAGTAAATTAGAATCCAAGTAAAATAAAACTCTTATTCATGGCTATGTTTTTCATTTCTGTTCTACCTCACTGGCTATAGTGTCATTATTATACTATCAGTTGTGGGAGTTGGGAAAGGTTAGATCATGCTGTAGATTTTTAAAAATCAGTGTTTTGGGCTGTTATTATTATTCTGCTTATTTATATAGAAAGGACACACATATAAAGAATGGGAAAGTACTGAGGGAGTGAATTATTATTGAGGATTTCTTGGGAGTTAGACCTGGCTACAAGGGGCTGTGCTCAAATTAGGAGCAATTTGAAGTGGGATGGGACTTCTCATGACACACTTGTTTCCACATGTGGTGTGGATTGTGGCCCATGGTCTAAAGAAGGAAAATTATTTCCTATTTTGTCTTGAATTTTCTCTTTTGAATTATCTGTCATAGAGTTCAGTTGACTAGTGATAAAAGTCATGTGTGAAATCTTCTGGTCATCTTAGATATCAGCATATTAGATAGATACTTCCCTGCCATTCAGTTCATTGGGTAGCAGTATATGAAGACAGGAAGAATGTATACCTTTTTTTTTTTTTTTTTTTTTTTTTTTTCATTTGACATCTAAGTATTTGAGAGATCTGGTTCAGTTTTGAATGTCTCCTTAGGAAGATACTCAGCCAGGCATGGAGTCACACACCTATAGTCCTCCAATACTCAAGAGGTAAAAGTAGGGACATTTTGGGTTCAAGTCAGTTGTGAAATTACTTACTTAGCAAGATCCTGTCTCAAAAAAGAGATACACATAAATCCAAGACAAGTAGTTATGAAAGCTTACAAATTAAGAGTCTTAAGAATGTTTAATTGCCGGGTAGTGGTGGGGCATACCTTTAGTCCCAGCATTCAGGTAGGTGGATCTCTGTGAGTTCAAGACCAGCCTGGTCTACAAGAGCTAGCTCCAGGACAGCCTCCAAAGCCAAAGAGAAACCCTGTTTCAAAAACAAAACAAAACAAAACAAAAGGATGTTTTCAATATATAAGTGCCATGGATGACATTATTTGGTCCACCTCACTGACTGTTTGCCATGTTTGAGCCTACTAAGCTTTTCCTAGTCCCTCTACATTAGACTGAAAGATAGGGATAGTGATAATATCCTTTATAAAAACAATAGTGAAGAATTTAGGAACAGTTATTTTGTCAACCTCATAAGAAAAACATTGTAAAAATGAAAACTAACTTTGCAGGAGAGAAAATAAAAACCATGAGTGGGTTGTTAAAGGTACAATATATAATTAGTATTTTACACAGACATTACAATCTCTACAAACACTAACACCCTGTGTGAAGAAAAATTTGAAAAATATAGGGCTTAAGAAGAGAATCATGATTGGAAAGCTTTGCTTAAAGGCAGGTTATCTAAAAAAGAGTTACAAGCAATTTTTAAGCACAAAATGACAACTCTTCTCATTCTCCCTGAATATTCTCTATCGTGGTTAATAAAGGTCAGGCTAAACAGTTAGGCTGAACAGATGTTTATTCAGGGAGAAATAATTCACAACATAGACAGGTGAACACCAGCAGGTTTCTGCTTCCAAGAATGCCCCTCCCCCAGACCTACTAACCCAGGTCACTTCTGTCCCCCAATGGGCGTGGTCAGTGCCACAGAAGGAGACAAAGTGAATATCCCACTACAATTCTCCATATGTTGTCTTGACTCCAGGTTCTGGAATGGAAAACTGCATAATATAGTGTGCATTTTTTTTCTCATAAGAAGTGGAATTTAATTTTTTCTTTTTTAAGATTTATTTATTTATTTATTATGTATACAGTGTCCTGCCTGTATGCCAGAAGAGGACACCAGATCTCATTATAGATAATTGTAAGCCACCATGTGGTTGCCGGGAATTAAACTTAGTATCTCTGGAAGAGCAGCCAGTGTTCTGAATCTCTGAGCCATCTCTCCACTCCAGCCCTGGAATTTAATTTTCTACGGCCACTGCATATGATTTATACCAAAAGATAATAAAAATTTAAGTAAGCAATGTAAAGACTTTGTTTTAAAAAGTAATTTACACCGTGAATGAAGCAGACACAGTTGTTTATAATGAATCTAGAGTAGACATCCTCACCCATTGTTTATTTTGTGTGTCTTGGTAAAAATAGTTTGATACTAGAAGCTGGGAGGATATTCTTTATGGTAAGGAAAAAGTAGAAGTAAGTTTCTCATTTCTCCTGCGTGCCTGAATGAAGGGAGGACAGCTAGTCAAGAATAGTCATTCCTCAGTGAACTTAATATTCTTATGAATTCATAGTGATGTAGCTGGTTCTTATACACTACATACCTGAATGTTCCATTTTGGCCAACCTCCTATCATAGTGGTGACAGAGATTGGGCCATTAGCTGCATTTCATAGTATTAATTGGATGAAGGAGTTCGTTAATCACATATGGAAGGAAGCTAGTGAGAGATTAAACAGACATGCTGGAGAACTTTTCATTTTTAGTTATCTGATTACAGAGTATTTAAAAATTATACATCTTAATGGAGGGATAGGAATGCTATTAAGAGGGAAGTTAGGATATTCTGCTTTTATAGGAAGTTATAAAGAGACTTTGTACATTCTGAATTAGATTCTACCAGAATATCTAAGTGTCAGCATCCAAAAGGACATTGGACAAATCCCAAACCATAAGTAGAATTATTTTGGAGAATATGGTAGAAATGGTGAAAGATGCCCATGTTTTCTCTGTGAATATTCAACTGGATGATGACAAGGAAAGTAGATGCATTGTATTCCCAGGACTGGAAAGATGTCAGGTAACCAGGCAAGAAACTCCAATGATTTATGAGTTGCTTTGTTGAAATTACAGCCAAAATCTTAGGTGGATAAAACACAAGTAAAGTATGAAGAGGTCAAAAGCACTAATAACAACAAAGAGGAAATATAATGGAAGAATAAAAGTATGAAGAGTAAAAACAGGTCAGGTTTTTTAGAGCTGAATATATGTCTAGTGTTGATTTCTGAGTTTGTCACAGTTACTAAATAAATTATAATTATTGGAAATATTTAGTGTATAAAATAAAAGTACTGGTAGTTTCACTTACCAAAGAGCCTAGCAGGACATAAGAGTAGAAGGAACAATATAAATGAGTTAGAGAAGGAAGAGGTTAGGTTTTGATGGGACTGGTGGTTCAAGATGACAGAGATGGGTTTCTGTAGGGAAAGTAGACCCTTCCTATGTATTCTCACTATTGCTATCAAGCCTGCCTCTGACAACTTTGTCTCCTACTGTGAATGGAAAATTTCTCCAGTTGCTGTGTTTCTTAAGCTCTGTATCCACTTGTCAGTAACTTAAATCTGATCAGGACCATGTAATTAAGTTCCCCCACTGGACTTTTCCTGGGCTCCAACAAATGAGAACTCTGCACAAACTTGATCTGTCTCGATACCTTCTTGATCCACTCACTCTGTCTAAAACCTAACCAAAGTCTGTGATGAGAAGAGTAAAAATGTAAATTGCTTTAGCTAAGGGGCAGTTGTCAAGTCAGGGTGGGAAAGTAAAAATATTCAAAGAACAGTGAAACTTCATTCATTTAAAATCTTTACCCCTAGCTTCTACTTTCATATTTTTTCTGTGTGTCAATTACTTCATCAATAAAAATCAGTATTAAAATGCAGTCTAAATCATAGGTTAACTATAGGAATGAAATTTGATAGTGTATATAAAGCACAGAATCTACTAAATATGCTTAATATTCTTACTGCTAATGCTGTTAATAGTGATAGTGACATGTATAAAAAAATATGAAATCTTGAACAAAGTGGGATGTGTTGAGTTACTGCATGCAATATAGATAACACTTGTGACTCCTAACACCAAAAAGAATACTTATGCTTCATATTTGTCCTCTATGTAGTAGGAATGACTTTCTTTCAAGTGATTTGTAAAGTGTTGTATTATCACAGAAATAGATTTTTAGTAAATTTGAGGACCAGGAACCAGTGGGCATTGTTCACAATAAAATAAGCCCACTAGAATGAGCTAGTGCAGATTTACACAAAATCAAAATAAATTTGGGGATATAGAATTAGGTTTCTAGGGCTGATGCTGGAAATGCTGAGGATTAGGAATATAAAGGATGGGGGTAACCTAGAAGATTCTTGATTTACCTATGTAGAAACAGACAAATATCCACAGGTAATATGCAAATCTAGCAACAGGAACTCATACATCCAAACAAGATAAGCACAGAAGACCATCAGGAAGAGAAACAAATCTAGTTAAATCTGGGTTCATTTCAGATTGTTCATGGATCCTAAGTTGTAGGAAAACGTAACTTTGAAAATGAAAAAGCACATCCTCCTGACTGCTAAGTAACTTAGCACATACTCCTAGCCCTTGGGATTTGCCCTGAAAGAGTTTGATTTTATTGTTAATAAATAAAGGATTGGTTGCCTGCATGAAACTAATTGTTCACTTTAGAAACTTAATTTTTGCTTTTCTTACTTCTCTTGCTGTTTTGAAAGGTAAATGGCCAAGACCTAAAGAACCTGCTACACCAGGATGCTGTAGACCTCTTTCGTAATGCAGGATATGCTGTGTCCCTGAGAGTACAACATAGGGTAGGTATCACTTGCAGTCAGATATGGGACAGTAGGCTTCTCACTGCACTTGTGAATATACTTGTGGATGTAATCTTCAAAGTCTTGTTTTATTTTTTTCTTTTGCTATTACTGCTTTGTAGGGTGTTTAGCATATTCAGGAGTCCTATGGCATTTCTGCTTATCAGTAGAAGAAGTGTATGACATTATACTTATAACCCAGGTAAAAAATTACTTTCAGTGTAATTAAAAAAAAAAATTTAATCAAGTAAGAATGGAAAAGAAAATGGAATCACTTTTACTTTTTGTTAGGGCAAGAACCATTTGTGTATCTTTGAAAACTCTGTATTTATGATGGCTAAGATGGTTATGTTTTCTGTCTTCTGTTATAAGACTTCTCTTTCCATGACTACATTGGCTAAGACCTGAGTGCAACTTGAAAGGTAACTCTGAAGAAAAAAGAAATGAAATTGAGAATTCTTACATCTGCTGCTGCTTCTCTCTCTCTCTTCCTGTCTTCCTTCTTTTCTTCCTTTCTTCTTTCCTTTTTCTCATTTATTTTATTGTATGTATTTATTTTTTTGAGATAGAGTTTCTCTGTGTAGCTTTGGCTGTCCTGGAACTCACCCTGTAGATCAGGCTGGTCTTGAATTCACAGAGATCCATCTGCTCTGCCTCCCAAATGCTTTGGTTAAAGGTGTGTGCCACCACTGATCTACATCTTATTTCCTGGTGTTTTATAATTTGGATGATGGGGAGGAGGTCTGAGTTCCTCTCACAGCATCAAGGATTTCTGAGTTCATCTCTAGCCCAAGTTTAGTGTGCCTATGATTCTTTCTTAACTGGTATATTCTTTGCTAAAAGGTCAAGTGAGGATTTCAGAGGCTGAAGATTAAAAAGATTAAAAGGATTAATTGGAGAAAGTAGAAGTTAATTTGAACTACATGGTGAGACTCTGTCTTAAAGAAAAAAAAAAATACTAAAGAAAAGAAAAATAAGAAAGGCAAAACATAAAGCAACCAGAGTTGCAAACACAATGTGAGTGTAATAGACTCAAAAGCTGGTTGATAAAAGACAGTATTGGTCTGCTTTTGCCATGGCTTTTCTTTGTTTCTAAAGCATGGGAGAATTTATAGAGGCATATAAATGATAGGCATATATTTCATATATGATAAGGGTTCCATTTGAAGGCATCTGGGAATTTATTTTCAGTGTTTACTTTAGGAAACATCCATAAATAACTTCTAATGCAACTCTATTGGTCAAAAATTCACCTAACCCTGAAAACCATGTTTTAAATGAGTAAGTGTAGAATATAGTTTGTGCAGTCTTGCTATACAGTTGAAGGGGTAATGATTTCATGGGCTGTATATGGTTAAGCCTAAGTGAGATATAGTGGTATTATAGTTATTTCAAGTTAACTATAAAAAATTGATATTAATGGCTGTCACTGTAAAACAGGACTGAAATGAAGAAAGACAATCTAGCTATTAAAGGAAATTATTGGGGAATAGAAACTGATAATAATTTGGACATAATTTACCTCTTGATTCTTTAATGTCTACTCCACATAGATTTTACCTTTATCTGTGACTAACATTGCAAACTTAGACATGAAAGACAACATGTTAGGAGCAAGAGGGTAACTTGGAATCTGTAAAGCATTTCCAAGTAATGACGTTGCAACTGTGTTGATACTGTCTGGATCTGCTCTTATCTATTCTAATGACTGATAGTCTTTATAAGTAAATATTTCCAGAAAGAAGTCTTCCTTTCTGTCCCTTTCCTGCTCAGCAATATCCAGAGTTCCTGAAGGATCATAGGTTTCATCTTATCCTTTCATTTTCATGATAGGAAGCATATATAGCAAGATAGAGGCATTATAAAAATAGAAATGATCTACTTTACCCTGTGAGGTCCCATAAGTCAGTACCAAGCAAGGTTAAATGCCTCCCTGTCAGAACTGTTTTCTTCCCAAAGTATCCATGAAAGTAATACATCAGCTAGGACAATTAACTCTGCTAGGTTATGTGGGGTAGCTTTAGGTGGTGTAGAACCACACCTTCATGTAATTGTCAACTTGGATCTCTTCATTGTGGCATATGCATTAGTCAGAGTTAATCTTTTTCCTTCTGTTTCAGTTACCGGTGCAGAATGGACCTATAGTACATCGAGGTGAAGGAGAACCAAGTGGTATTCCTATAGCTATGGTGCTGCTACCAGTGTTTGCCCTCACCATGGTCGCAGTTTGGGCCTTGGTGAGATACCGCAAACAGCTTTGAAATGCTTGCTGTCTTCCAGTGTGTGAACCATTTCTGTTACTCACCTTCCCACGATTCTCCCATATCCTTTCTTCTCTACATAGCCAACACATGATTTAAAGTGACTGATTACACTCAAAACCTTCCTGTTCAAACTTGCCAAATCTTCTAATTCTACTGGGAGAGTAAAGGTATTATTTGAAGAAAAACTGGGGCCGGAAGGGGGAAACCTTGCTAAGAACAAATGAGAACTTACATATTTTACTAGAACTGCCAATAAAAATTCAGCTATCACCCAAAGAGGAAAAGCTCAGTTCCTGTTACCATGGATGACACCTTTTTATTAGCTGGCATGCTCTGAAGGCTAGCTGTGCTATTTGAAAGGAGGAGCTGATTTTTCTTTTGTTTTTAAATGCTTTTCCTTGTGAAGTATTTGTGTCCTTCAATTTGTAACTATACCTAGATGCCTATATTGGACAGAGGCAAATGAAGGGTTTTTGCTTGTTTGTTTTTCTTTTACTTCAAAACCAAAATACATATATACATTTAATACTTAGACATATATGATAGCATAACATTGATGCCTTATAAGAGGTGAGAAAACCATACTGGTTTCTGTGTTTCTAATGAACAATTTTTCTTTGGGGGGGGGGACTAGGGGATCATATATTCCTTCATATATAATCAAGACTCATATTGAGCAATGAGTTCTAGATTGTAAAGAGACCTTACTTTTATACTTGTCTGTATGTCCTTGTCCACCATTAAAAAAAAAAAAAAAAAAATGTACTCAGTGCTAAGGAATGATTGTAACTGAAAAACTTCAAGAGCTTTTCGCAGAGCATGGATAATGGGGATGGCAAATTTCAAAGAGAATACTCAATCAGTGTTATTAGGAAAATAATAACTGAAGGAATTAATTGAAAACTGTAGAACAACAAGTGTCACACAGTAGCTATGGTGGTGTGGTAAATTGTAATGAAACAGCTCTGCTTAAGTCAATCTGTTCAAAAGACTTTGACATATGAAGATAAATCCTACCAATCTCTGAACTACCCTGGTTGTTATTTTACAGTTCTGTTAACTGGGCAGCAGTAAGGCCAAATGAACCAGAGTGGCCAAAAGTTGTCTTGATAGACAACTGAAGAAAAGGTCATGCTGCAAGATGGGACTTGAACCCTCAAGGCTACTTAACAGTTTATAGTTTTTAGTATCAGGCAACACCTTAGGGAAGGATAGACCTAAAATTAGCATGCTTCTGATTGAGTTAAGATAAGAAGGCCTGATGAATTCATGTGGTTTTTGGTTTTGATTACCCCTCTCCCACTGCAGCTCCAAACACTAGTTTTGATTTTATTAAGTTAATGGATCATTTTTCAGAGAATGGGAAGGAATACGTTTTGTTTGTTTGGTAGAGGGGGCAGGAGAAGTTTGGTGAGTGTTTGTGAGGAAAGCCTGAGAACAGAATGCGAATGAATAGATGCCAGAGAACAGCAGGGATAGTGAGAGCCATCCTGCTCATGTAGTATCTGAGTTGGTTTTAGAGTGCTGAGGATAGTTGAAGCAAGCCTAGTTTTTTTAACAAAATAATTTCCATCTTCTAAATATATTGGCAAGACTATTATTCTGACAAAAGATTATGAGATTTCCTGCACTCTAGCAATTACTTTAAACTACAGTTAGGAAGAGAACAGTTAAAATGGAACTAGCCACGTAAGTGTAAGTTGTTGTGTATATTGTAGACAACAAAAGAAAATAGCTCCTGAGAATTGGAGTGTTCCATAGAGGAAGGGACAGGATAAGGATCTCCAGGTGCTAACCATCTAGTAAGAGCATTCATAAATAGGTGAAAAGTTAAGAGTCTATCAAGTTGGATAATAAGTGAAATCAGTATGAAAAGAAATGCTGCCATGCAAAATATAGCACAGTGTGACAACAAAGATGATCAACAAAGGTGCTTTAAGGAATTCAAAAAAGGAAAGCTGTTGTGTCTTGGAAAGCTGTTGTGTCATGGCATCAAAGTGGAATGGAAAGGAAAGCCTTAAAGTCTGATGAAACTTTGCCTCTGGGCAAACTTGATACAGGGAGAGATTTGCTTTAAACAATCTTTACATAACTAAGCCATTTAGTACTTTCTGAAATTGACTTAGTAACAGGAGTTATTGTAAGTCCCACAGAATATACAAAAAAAAAAAAAAAAAAAAAAAATATACTGTAGTTCTTGTCACAGCCAACACCACCATGGAGGTCCAGTGTCAGGTACCCTCCTTGTATTCGATGGCATGTATAACAGCTTCTGCCATGGGCCTGCATACCTCTAGTATTCACCTCAGGGTTTTAAATTTATTGTTGAAAAGTTTGTCACACATACAAAGTGAGACAAATGGCAAGAAGGATAGAAAGTTGTTGTGTGTTGATGATACATATAAATAAAACATTGGTGGGAGTTTTACTTTGGTAGGGACCCTGATACACTTGGGTCTTCTTAGGAAATAAACAACACTTGATCAAAACATTTAAGATTTAGGCAAATACTTCAATATTTCACTTTTTATTTTATGAAAACTAAAATGAGCATAGATGGGATGTTATGAATCCATTATAGAGTGTGAAAATTTATGTTTGTTGTAGATTGACTCTAATATTCCTAATACCTTGTAGATTATATATGATGGTCCTGCCACATAAATTATAATGTTTAAAGTTTTGAAAATTAATTATAGGTATACTTAAAGTATTTCTTGTATTTATCATTGTGTTTTTATGTAATTCTAATAGATACCGTTTGCTTCCGTTGTTTCTGTTTCATTTTCCTGCAGTTTTCTGTGTGAGTGATTTCATGTAATTAATTGGACTATCTAGCCACAGGCAACATGTTAAAATAGTATTTGTAATTATAGTCTATGCCAGAGACTGTACTAAATTGACTGGTGACACTATGTATTACTTTGAGATCCGAGTATAGCTATAAAGAGACTGAGGGTGAGAGAATAACTCATTTTCCTAAGATTGTATAGACCGTAATAGAATCACGATTTAAACTCCGGACTTTGGGTGACAATATCAATAATATTCCCATTGCTAACAGTTCTCAAAGCAAGGTCTTTAGATAAAAGCATCATGCAAATTCTTGGGTGTCATCCCCTATACTTATGGAATGAGATGAACAGCAACTGAGTCTTTCTAAGCAACTGAAGCTTGAGATTCACCACTGTCAGGAGCTGTTCTCTGGTTAGAATTACTTGGTCAACCAACGTTAAATGAGGACTTCTGGGACTAGGATTTGGACAACAATAAAATATGTTTCATCAGGTGGCTAAAATGTGCAGCCCCTATTGGAAATGTTCCATGGCATTCAAATTATCAGATAACCTGCAGATGAGGCTCTAGCTGGAATCAAGAACTTGGCTAAGTTCAGAGCCCAGCTCTCTAATAAGTAGAGTAGGAAGTGGAACATTGCTTTATCCTGTGTGCTCAGGACAGACTAATCAACCTCAGGTACATATGTGCAGCCAATCATAGGATAGGGAATCTAAAAGACTCTTGGATAAATTTGTATTAGAAATAAGAAAAGTTAATTTTTTTTTTCATCTCAAATTTGTTTTGGGTGTGTCTACTACAAGGATACATACAAAACCTATTTTTAAAAATTCATTTTATGTCTGTCTTTTCTCATTGGTCTTTCAATAAAGACCAGGAGAACTGAAAGACAGCTAAGTAGGATTGTAGGCATCAAGATTGGAATGGGAGAGCACATTGAACAACCCGAGAAACCCAATCTTGTGTTGTTTTAATTTCAGTAGTTTAAAATTAGATATAGGCTGTTTGTGGAATTTTTGTTTTTGTTTGGCAAATAAGCAATTAAAATATATTTAGAGGCCAAGCATGGTGGTATATCTTTAATCCTAGCATTTAGGAGGCAGAGGCAGGGAGATCCCTGTGAGTTAGAAGTCAGCTCTGTGTGTGTGTGTGTGTGTGTGTGTGTTGAATAAAGATTTTATCCTACCCACTTTTAGTGGAAATACCTTTAAGATTTTTTTCTTCAGTAGAAAACTATCAACACCA
This sequence comes from Phodopus roborovskii, assembly GCF_943737965.1. Classification (NCBI taxonomy): domain Eukaryota; kingdom Metazoa; phylum Chordata; class Mammalia; order Rodentia; family Cricetidae; genus Phodopus; species Phodopus roborovskii. The sequence goes on along the minus strand of NW_026126515.1, from coordinate 3,209,735 downwards.
GTATGGAAATTCAATGATAAAATATTTAGTTCCTAAATTGAAGTAGCCCAGTATCTGAGAGTAGGTGGTCTTGAAGTTAATATATCTTTCTAATATCACTGAGAAGTACATGTTTTGAGTTCTTAAGCTCTCTACCTCTCACAATAGCTTTAAGGGTTGACTGTCAACCCAGGCTAAGCCTTTGTTGCTGTTCCTTTTAACTGCAAATCTTTTTTTTTAAGAATAGCTCTCACAGCTTACAGTGCAGTTATGATTAAGGGGTGGGGGATGGGGGAGATACAGTATTTTAAAGAATTCTTCCCAGTGGGGACTGGATTGTGAACTGTTATTGACTCTTATGCTGGTATCTATAGATAGATACAAAGCAGGTGACTGTTTACCTGATGTACTTGATATTACAAAAATTGAAAGAAGAATGCAGTATTGGAATTTAGCTCCAGTACACACTAATGCTTGTGAATATACAGTCCCTTGCTGTTATGTTCCATTTTAACAGAAGAAAGGGAAGGAAAGAGGACCGATATAAGTTTTAAAATGCAAAATTGTTATTAATCAGAAGATTGATTTACAGAGCAACTGTGTAAATATTATTCATAGGAAGATGGGATGTTCTTTTTCATAGTTGGTAGATTTGCAAATGAAGACACAGATTAAATTCTGTTTTTGTTTTACCTCTGTGTCTCCAATGCTAATTTGAATGGATTTGTTATTACTGGGTACTTGTACACCTTCCATGCCATTCAGTACTTGGAAAGTTATTTTCCTTAAATGCCTAATGTTTTTTCCTTTCTGTTATGATCCTTATCTCCCCTCTTGCATCACTGAATGTAAACAGCGGTTGTTTCACAGGTTAGATGCCTGAGAGCTACTTGGAAATCAAGTAGACATAAAATCACACTAAGCAGGAAGTATCACCACAAGTCCAGTGTTGATGCTGATTTCCGTCTCACTGTTCCATACTGGTGCATACAGATTTGCCTATTGAACTATGACATTTAATAAAGACCTGTTGATCTTGTTTGAATATCTGTGGTCTTGGGTTTTTGTCTTTGAGACTATTAAAGAACTATTTCCTTATTTTTCTGTCACTTTAAACCAACATCTGTGGTGGGACAATGGGAAGAGGAAAGAAACCTAAATTTGAGGCTTACTTTTGACAGAACAGGTAAGCAGTAGCATTCAACACTGCTATATAGAGATGCTTAACAATTACTGAATGCTCACCAGTGTTGTAGGTATTACTGAAGTCCTTAATATTCCACTAAGGCTTATAACAAGAGTTAACTGCTGCTATGTCCATTTTATGACGAGATGAGCGAGGCATAAAGAGGTTAAGACATTTTCCCAGGTCACACAGTTACTAAGTGTCAGCTAGGATGTAAAGCCAGGCAGTTTGGCGTCAAAACACTATATGGCTCTACTGTCCAGGTGCTAGATGCTACTATATTTTGCTGCCCTTTCTCAATATCAGTTTCTCAAAACTACAAGGCAGTACAAATAGTCCCATCTTTATAGAGAAAATAACTTGATGTTCAAAGAAGATGACTTGCTCCAGATATGTAGCTGTTTAGTTACCAGATTGGCAATTTTCTTCAACAGTAAGGACTCATGTAGTCTTGAAGTACTTCAGAAAATGAAACCTTATATTTAATTTGATCCAGTCACGCTGTTACATTTTTCCATTATGGGCCGTAATACAAACTTGAGTGTCATGCTTTACAGGTAAAAGTAGCAGCACTATTCTGTCTTTATATTCAGTGATTGGGAGCAATTACCAATATTTACGCACCCTTTTCTATTACCCAAACCTAAGATGGGAGGCAGAAACAAGTTTTTATCATAGTTTAATAAGGACTTATTAGATGTGAAAATTAAGCTTTATCCTGTGAGTTTGGGTAGAGCTGAATTTGAGTTTTTATAAAGTCAGTTTATATTGTTTATCAATGATGTCATAGAGTTTAAACAGTTCAAACAAATCATTTGGTGGGCTGTAGTGTATATAGAATGACTGTTGTGATAGACACGGTATGTCAGTTATCAGTCACATACTAAATCATTGCAAAAAAAAAAATAGGTGACTGACTATAGTAATGTGTCAGTAATTCTTTGAAAGTGACACTTTTGTCTAGTGATGATTTCTTCTGCTAGTAACATTAGCTGCAGTTGTCACTAACTGAACATGACTGTACCTAGTGGGTAATACAGAACATAGATGAGTGGTCCCAGATGGTTTCTTTTATATGCCTGGCAGTGGCATATAAAATTGACTGGAGTGGGTATGTTTTTCTCTATGTGGCCTTCCATCTTCCAGTAGAGTAGATTAGGCTTTTACACAGCACTGGGAGTTGAGGGTCTTCGGGCAGAGCATTTCAAGAAGGTCAAATCCCAATGCAAAAGTACTTAACCAAACCTTCAATAGTTTTTTTACACTTTTTACCATCTTGTATAAAATGTATGAAAAATGTATGCTACTATTACCCTTTTTACTATTTATCTTTATATCATCAGATGTTACTAGATCTCCTGGCATTTGACATTTGATCACATCAAATTAGTGGAAAATAATGTTTGCTTCTCCAAATCATATTTCCCTGCCACAGTCTGAGAATTTAAATACAGCACCACCTAGATTTTGTCCTACAATAAGGCCTCCACAGTATGTCAAATACACTTGGCTTAAAAAGTACTCAAGAAGAGTCATGTGCATGTCAGCAAAGAGAGAATCCATTAGACACTATCAACAGATGATTTAGCTTCAGTATTCTGTGTTATTGGGGATATTCTTTCATACCCACTTTCTCAGGCAGCAGGCAGTCCCTTCAGTTTGTGTTGAAGCTGAGGATAGTGGTCATCTCATCTCTCAACTGGAAGTCCAAGACCTAAAAGTTGTCACATATTCAGCTGGTTTCACAGACTTGAAGACCATCACCACGTTCCAATCTTGGTATCCTCCAGTAGTAAACACTCCTCTGGCTTGACCCAAGGTCTAGTAGGAGAGCCCAGGAGGCTGTAGGCCTTGATAACGATGTCACTGCAGTGACAGTTCTGCACCACTTTGTCCTGCATGATGTATGAATCACACTCAACATGCTTGAGCACTTGATTTATTTATTTTTTTCTGTCTAGGCTTATTCTAGAGCGCTTATTTTTTTATTTTTAGGTTTTTCAAGACAGGGTTTCTGGGTAGTTTTGGAGACTTTCCTGGCACTTGCTGTGTACACCAGGCTGGCCTCGAATAGATCTACCTGCTCTGCGTCCCAAGTGCTGGGATTAAAGGTGTGGGCCACTACTGCCAGGCGTTCTGGAGCCTTTCAATGGGGAAGTGCTTGAAGTTGGAGGTACCCACAGCTTCCATTAACTACCAGTTGCCTACCAGTTCTTCCCTGATATCGCAGGCATCCAAGAAGGTTATTTACTGATGAGAACTTTGCCTTTATCCTCTTTGGTGAATAACTCCTTTTTGGGGGGCTGAAGTCCTTGTGCCTTATGAATAAGATAGTCTAGTTTCATATGCATGAGTCTTACGGAAGATTACTTCATCAGTTGTCTCTGACAGCAGGTGGTCCACAAATTGCTGACAATAAAGAGCATCCCCCTCTCAGCTTCACAACTTTCTCATCTTCTCTTGGATGACTTCTTCTGTTTCACTCTCACTATGGTGATATCCACCATCAGCGGCCACCTTCACAGCTTCCTTGACTTGGCCTTGAGGAAGCCTTCCAGGTCAAGCCCACAATAAGGCATCTTGGTTTGGGGACTGAGCTTCACAAAGGTAGGCATGACTGCTGCAGATGTCTGTCCATTTGTCAGTGTCTTCATTGCTGAAACAAGTCAGTGAAGTCCAGAATCACTGTGGAAAGATACCGCACCTCTTGCAAAGATGTGGCTGGGTCTTTTTTTAATTTGCCACAGAAAGGAAGCCTGTGAACTCAAGAGATCAGAAATTAGCAAGCGTTTCTTCAAAAAGCCACCCAATAAATGACTGTGGCTGGGGAGATTGTAGAGGTACCTCCTGCCAGGCCTGAGGACCTGAGATTTTTGGAACCCACATGATGGAAGACATCTGCCTTCCTCAAGTTGTCCCTTGCCCACTACATGTGTCCAGCAATAGGGCACATGTCTCCCCACCCATACCTAACACACACATAAACTTTTTAAATGTTTCAAGCTTACAGTTCCTATTTTTTATATATATGAAAACAACCATGAATATTAAAGAGGTATGACTATATTTCAATAACACTTTATAGTCACAGGTTAGTAATAGTGATGATAACACTCAATGTACTGTCAACCATGTTTACTGTCAGACATCATATCTCTACTTAGGCAAACCAAGAAGGTAGAGCCTGTTCTCAGTTTCAAATGTATATAGTGTGTAATTCGGCCTTTGTATATCAAAACAGAAAAGACACAGTAAAAAATACTAGGATATAGGAATTTTCAGCTGTTAGTTTTCAAGAACCCCTTACCTTATATACAGTCCATAGGCGGCTAAAATACAGTATGTTTCATTACTAAAACAAAAACCCACAAACCTTTCCTTCTTAGGCTCTTGTTCACATTACTAAATATTGTAGGTTAGATTTATCTAAAATAATAAAAATGGAAGAATTGTCCCTAATGTTGATCCTTTTGAGTTCTAAACCAAAAGGATGACACATTTAAAGAATGTCTTTTTAAAAAATACCTGGATGGAGAGGAGGCTTAATAGGTAATCTGCTTGCTGTGCAAGCATAAGGGCTTGAGTTTGGTTATCCATTAACCACATAAAAGTTGGACATGATGTCACTAATCTGTAACACCAGCAGTTGGATGAGGTGACAATATCCTGAGGATTGATTGGCTCCCTGGCCAGCCAGTGAAGCTAAAATGAAAATCTCTAGGCTCAAAAAGAGCCTGCCACAAAAAATAAGGCGGAGCGAGAGGAAGATACCAAAGCCCCTACACCAGCACATAACATGGAGTGGGGGCACAACAACCTCCAAGAAAGGAGCCATGGAAAATTACAAAGGCTCCCCTTGTTCTGTTTTTTAAATGTATGGTGGCTATTCTAGAATCGAATGCAAGTATCCATCATGACCAGAATCTCACCCTTAAGATTCAAGGGCTCACATGAAAACACTGAATTTTTGCTGGACATGTACTTTATAGAAGTGTTCTCGTTTATTTAAAATAAATGTATCACGGTGGAAGAGATGGCTGAGAAGTTGAGAGCATATACTGCTCTTACAGAGGACCAAAGTTTAAATCCCAGCATTCTGTTTGCATACCTCACAACCATCTTTAACTCCAATTTCAGGGGATGTGATACCTTTGACCTCTGAGGGCATCTACATTCATATGCACATACATACATATACACAGGTAGCTATACACTCATATACATAATTATAAATAAGACTCCTGTTACTTTTCCTATTTAAAAGACAGAAAAGGAGGATTGGTTTTAGAGGTAGGAAGTTACTGTCCCCAGTTAATAGGAAATTCTAAAGGAGTCAAAATATGAAGTTTGGACCTCAATTTTTTGAACCAATGTCCTGTGAAGTTTGGTTGTGTATGCACAGATTATTGGTTACCTTACTTAAAAATCAACCTAGATGCCCCTCAAGTGAAGAATGGATAAAGAAAATGTGGTACATTTACACAATGGAGTACACTACTCAGTGGGGGTGGGGGGGTCAGTGGAATCTTGAAATTCGAAGGCAAATGGATGGTACTAGAAGAAACCATACTGAGTGAGCTATCCCAGTCACAGAAAGAAAAACACAGTATGCACTCACTCATAGAAATCAGATATAGAGCAAAGGATTAGCAGCCTGCATTTCACACCGCCAGAGAAGCTAGGAAACAAGGAGGACCCTGTGAGAGTCATACATGGTCCCCCAGAAAAGGGTAAAGGGACAAGAGCTCCTGAGCAAATTGGGAGCATGGGGGGAGGGGGAAGGTAGGAGAAAGAGAAAGGGAGAAAAGCAGGGGGGAGAACACGAGGGATCAGGAAGATTGAGTTGGGGGAAGAATAGAGAACAGCAAGAAAAGTTCTTTAATAGAGAAGTCTGAAACTAGGATAATGTCCAGAGATCCACTAAGATGACCCCAACTAGGAATCTAAGCAATAGTGGAGAGGCTACCTTAAATGCTCTTCCCCTATAATGAGATTGATGACTACCTTAATTGCCATCCTAGAGCCTTCATCCAGTAGCTGATGGAAGTAGAAATAGGCACCCACAGCTGAGCACTGAGCCATACACCTGGGGTCCAGTTGTAGAGAAGGAGGAGTGATGAGCAAATGATTCCAGGCCATGCTGGGGAAACCCACTGAAACAGCTGACATAAACTTGTCGTAGCTTATCCCAGTCTGACAGCTCAGAAACCAGCACAGGACCAGACCAGACCCCCTGAAAGTGGGTGTTAGTTAAAAGGCCTGGGCAGTGTTTGCTGTGGAACCAGTATTTATCCCTAGTGGACTTTGGGAATCCATTCCCCATGCAGGGATACTCTCAGCCTAGATACACAGTGGAGGGCCTAGGTCCTGCCCCCAAATGATATGACAGACTTTGATGATCCCTCATGGAAGGCCTCACCCTCCTTGGGGATGGTATGGGGGTTGGTGGTGGGCATGGGAGGTTGGGAGGAAGAGGGAACTGGGACTGATATGTAAAATAAGAGTTTCTAATTTAAATTAAAAGAACAACAATAAAAAAAAAACAGGGTAATTTTTTTTAAGTCAACCAAATAAAATTTCATTATGCTATAGGCCACCTCATTTTAGCCCATAAAGACCCCTAAACTCTGTCCCTGGGGTAATGAATTTAAGATCTAATGTCTTGTCTCCAGGTGAAACTACATTGTGTATAAATTTTACTTAATGCTTTGGTAATCGATCTGCATGAGTGTGGAGGCTTGACTCAGAAACATTTGATTTTGAAGTGGTTAATTTAGAGGTAGTTTGTTTTTAATTAGGTAGGTTTGTTTTTAGGTCATCAATGTTTTATAAGAAATGTGTACTGTAATGACTTATCCACCCCAACTGCACCTGTTGCACTGACTACGCCCTTTGGGTTATGGAGACAGGTGCAGATATGACCAAAGGGGACTAGGTCTTGGGTCCCAGACCCTAGCTCTCTCTCTTGCTTCCTGGTCGGAAACAAAGCCTCTGGAGGCATCCTTGGAACAGGTACCTGCGGGTGGTCTTCTGTTTCTGGTGTAAGTGATTTCTGAATAAACATCCATCAGCCTATTGTTTCCCAGATTCTCATTTATCCCTGTGATATTGTACAGTGATGTCTGATCAATTTTCAAAGACAACAAATGTCACTTAAACACTTAACAGAAGATATGCATATACACTGGCCAATTTTATAATGCTTTTATTTGCAAAGAGTTGATCATGAGATAAAGGTTGTCTTGCTCTAGAATTAGATTTCTAAATATGTTTCTCTGAAATTTTTTTTGCACTGCTTTATGACAGGCCTCTGTGGAAGTGACTATGTAGCCCAGACTGGCCTCTAACTTACAATCCTCCTGCCTCAGCCCCCCCATGCACCTCCAAACCTGGCTTGAAAATATGCATGTCAGGTGAGATTGTTCAGTCAGTAAAGATAGCTGCTACCAAGCTTGTCAATCTGAGTTTGATCCCTAGAACCCACATCATGACAAAGAAAACTGATTCTCCTATTTTGTCTCATTACTCCACGTGCCCACAGCACAATGGGACACAAGCACCCACACACATATACACAAATAAGTAAAAATTAAAGTTTAACATATAATGTTTTACCATCGGCACATAACAAAATCTCACATTCATCTTCCAGAGAAGTAAGTTCCAGTTAACTGTAAATAATTTGACAGCCTTTAATTCCATTAAAATGGATCTCCCCACCTCATTATGTAGGGATTACAGAACTAGGATATGGTTCCCACTTTGTAGCAATGTACCAAAAATCCCCCACTCTGATCAACTTTGAAGGCAAAATGTGTTTAATGAAAAAAGATAGGTCAGAGACCCTTAAAGTGTCCCTAGACGAGTAGTTTCAGTATGACTTGGTACCATGCTAGGAAAACATACCATAGGTCCAGTCCTTCACCTGCTCAAGTCAGAAGCTGGTGATAGGGCCTAGAGTGGATCTTAGTAGTCTCTCAAGGATTGTGAGACACACTGAAGTTTGAAGTCACTGGGACAGGAATAGTGAGATGGCTTGGGGTAATGGTTCTTGAACTGACTGTGACAACCTGAATGGTGAAGGGAAGAGCTAATTCTCCAAGTCCCCTGATGTCAGCATGCATGTACACACACACACACACACACACACACACACACACACAGAGAGAGAGAGAGAGAGAGAGAGAGAGAGAGAGAGAGAGAGAGAGGTAACTGGGACAAAAGTGGAAAGGGACTATATTAGTGTAGGTCTTAAGTTTGTACCTTATTTTCCTTTTCTTAGAGCATACTTAATATTTACTCTCTTTATATATAGTTTTGTATCAAGCCTAAATCTTTTCTTTAGACAAAAAGGGCAATTGTAGTAAGATACACACACACACACACACACACACGCACGCACGCACGCACGCACCCGAATTGCATGCCCAGTGGAGGTGGGAACAGGTTCAGACATGACCTGGGAGAACCAGATCTGGGGTTGGGGACCCAGAGAGATGGTGTTGTGCTTCCTGGTTGGAGACAGATAGCATCCAGAGGCATCCTTGGGATGGGAACCTGCTCTCAGTCATCTGTCTCCGTTGATTTCTCTCTGAATAAACATCCATCAGCCTGTTTTCTCTGAACCTTATTTATCCATGATATATTAGTTACTTTTCTATTGTGACAAAACACCATAACCCAGACAATTATAAAATAGAGTTTGATTTTGGGCTCATGGTTCCAGAGAGTTTAAGTCTATGACCGTCACGACAGCAGGCAGGAGGCAAGGTATTGGGGCAGTAGCTGGGAGCTTACATCATTGATCTACAAGTATGACAGGGGGTCAGAGAGAAGAGAGTCCTCTGACAAGGCCACACCTTCTAATTATCCCCAAACAGTTCCACCACATGGGAACCAAGTATTCAAACATTTGAACCTATGTGGTTGTTTCTCATTCTAGCACTAAGGAGTTGAAGAGGATCCATGAGATGTCCATAGAAGCTACTTTCAATGAGATATCAATAGTCAATTCTATAGGAGGTTATATTTGTAATATCTTTACTACTTTACAGTGTGACCTTTGACAAACCTGTTACCCTTTATGAGTCTGGATATATACCTTATATGAAAAGGATAGCAGACTTCTGGTTATAGCATTATCTAGAATATATGTATATGATTAAACCCATTAAAAAGTACTATATGGCTACAGGGCTTTGGAGTATGGCTCAGAAAGATGATCTTGTATATAGTGAGAAGGTCAGGAAATGGCCAGAATTTTGGAGCCAGGCTGCTTGATTTGTAACTTCTGATTAAGAGCGAAGTAATATACTTAAGTGGACATTGCATGAGCTTTGAAATATAATAGGGAAGCGAATAAGATGAAAGTTCATGCCGCATGTAAATGCTACACACCTCACAATATATTAATAAATCTTGTAGCCAGGTATTGGTGGCATGACCTTCAATTCCAACACTCAGCAGGCAGAAGCAGGTGGATTTCCATGAGTTTGAAACCAACCTGATCTACAGAGCTTGTTCCAGGACAGCCAGGGCTACAGAAAAACCCTGTCTCAAAACAAAAAACAAAACACCCCTCCCCCACTGGAAAAACAAAAACAAAACAAGTCATGCTTCCCCTTATGTTTTTATTTTTGCACAGAAGAGATTTTAAAAAAAGCAAGTTTGTCAACCCAAAAAAAGGCATAATGGCATATGCCTGTTATGCTAGTACTCTGTCGGCAGGAGGATAAGTCAACCCAAAAGGATAAATACCGGCTTTGAAGGAGATTCCATTAATAAATTATAAAACTCCTGTGATTATAAACTTATTCCTTCAATCCTAAATTCTGATGGACTCTTTTTAGTAAATCTGTAAAAATTGTGTTGTTTAATCACTCAATTTAAGGTTGCTCAGCAGTCTCCTACTTCATTCCCACATTTGCAAGTCTCTTCCACACTCAAGTGCAGAAAATGAAGGGAGAAATTAACCAAAAAGTCTTACTTTAATGAGGGTTGTCTTAGCTACATCAAAGTTTCCTTTGAATTAATAGGATGTCTTTCCCCAAATATTGAATTCAAAGTCTGAAATATTGTTGCTATTCTCCTGTTTTCTTATTTGTATGCTAACAGTGGTAAAGCTTTTATACACTAACACAATGCACAGTGTTGCAAGTTATGTCTCAAAGGCTACTTAGTGCTCAGAGGAGGAAATAATTTATGTTGCCTACAGAGTACAATGGATTTCAAATACTGTGTCCCAGGAGGTGCATATTGAAGTTGTGTAAATTCATGGCATATTCAATAAGGAATATCATGTATTCCAGGATGGGGTATGGAATGGACAGCAGCAAAATAACAACAACAAAAAGTCAAAACCACCACCAAAAAAATCACCAGACCAAAGTCATCTAACAAAGGAATTTTTTTTTTGCCTTTTAAAATATTTTTTAAATTTAAATTTAAAACAAGATTGTTCTACATGTCAATGCCAGTTCCCACACCCTCCCATCCTCCCCTATTCTCCCCACCTACGCCCATCCCATCCCCTTTCTGCTCCCCAGTGGGGGGGGTGATATCTTCCATGGGGAGTCATCAAAGTCTGTCATATCATTTGGAACTCAGCCCAGGCCCTCCCCCATGTTTCTAGGCTGAGGGGGTATCCTTCCATGTGGAATGGGCTCCCAAAGTCATTCCTATACTAGGGATAAATACTGATTCACTATCCCATAGACTGCCCAGTCCTCCCAACACCACAATCAGGGAATCTGGGTCGGTCCTATGCTAGTTTCCCAGCTATCAGACTGGAGTCCATGAACTCTCCCTTGTTCAGGTCAGCAGTTTTTGTGTGTTTCTCCAGCCTGGTCTTGACCCCTTTGCTCATCACTCCTCTTTGTCTGCACCTGAATTCCAGGAGTTTGGCTCAGTGTTTAGCTGTGGCTGTCTGCTTCTGCTTCCATCAGCTACTACATGAAGGTTCTATATAAGGTAGTTATCAATCTCATTATTGGGGAAGGGTATTTAAGGTAGCCTCTCCACTATTGCTTAGATTGTTAGTTGGGGTCATCCTTATAGATCTCTGGACATTCCTCTAGTGCCAGATTTCTCTTAATACCTATAATGACCCCTCTATTATGGTATCTCTTTTCTTGCTCTCCTTTGTTCTTTCCCTGACCGAATCTTCCTGCTTTATCATGCCCACATCTCCCCTTCTCTTCCCCCTAACTCCCTCTCCCCTCCCCCAGGCTCCCAATTTGCTTGGGAGATCTTATCCTTTTCCCATTCTCCAGGGGACCATGTATGTCTCTCTTAGGGTCCTTGTTTCCTAGCTTTACTGGCAGTATGGATTCTACTGGTAATCCTTTGCTCTATGTCTAAAAACCATATACGAGTGAATACATACCATGTTTGTCTTTTTGTGACTGGTTTCTTCTAGTTCCATCCATTTGCCTTTGAATTTCAAGATGCCATTGTTTATTATTTTTGTTTGTTTGTTTTGTTTTTTTCCCTTATGAGTAATACTCCATTATGTAAATGTACCACATTTTCTCCATCCATTCTTCAGTTGAGGGGCATTTAGGTTGCTTACAGTTTCTGGCTATTACAAATAATGCTGCTATGAACATAGTTGAACAGATGTCCTTGTTGTATGAATGTGCATCTTTTGGGTATATGCCTATGAATGGAATTATTGGATCTTGAGATAGACTGATTCCCATTTTCCTGACGAACCACCATACTTATTTTTAAAAGTGGCTGTACAGGTTTGCTTGCACTCCCACCAGCAGTGGAGGAGTGTTCCCCTTTCTCCACATCCTCTCCAGCATAAACTGTCTTTGTTTTTTTTTTTTTTTTTTTTTTTTTTTTTGCCAATCTGACAGGAATAAGATGGTATCTCAGAATTGTTTTGATTTGCATTTCCCTAATGGCAAGGATGTTGAACACTTTCTTAAGTGTTTTTCAGCCATTTTGTATTGAGAATTCTCTATTTAGTTCTGTACCCCACTTTTTAATTGGATTATTTGGTGTTTTACTAACTAGCTTTTTGTGTTCTTTGCATATTTTGAAAATCTGCCCTCTGTCAGATGTGGGGTTGGTGAATATCTTTTTCCAACTGTGGGCTGCCATTTTGTCTTGTTGACTGTGTCCTTTGCCTTACGGAAACTTCTCGGTTTCAGGAGGTCCCATTTATTAATTGTTGATTTCTGTGCTACTGGTATTATGTTCAGGAGGTGGTCTCCTATCAATTCATTCAAGGGTACCTCCCACTTTCTCTTCTAAAAGGTTCAGTGTGGCTGGGTTTATGTTGAAGTCTTAAGTTTTGTGCATGATGATATATATGGATCTATCTGCAATCTTCTACACACCAGCAGCCAATTATGCTAGCATCATTTGTTGAAGATACTTTCTTTTTTCCATTGTATAATTTTATCTTCTTTGTCAAAAGTCAGGTGTTCTTAGGTGTGTGGGTTAATATCAGGGTGTTCAATTAGATTCCATTGGTCTACCTGTTTACTTTTGCTCCAATACCAAGCTGTTTTCAGGACTATTGCTCTATAATAGAGCTTGAAATCAGGGATGGTGATGCCTGGGAAGTTCCTTTATTGTACTGGGTTGTTCTTGAATACTGGTTCGTTTGTTTTTCCATATATAGTTGTGTATTATTCTTTCAAGCTCTGAGAAGAATTGTGCTAAGAATTTGTTGAATCCGTAGATTGATTTTGGCAAGATTGCCATTTTAACTATGTTTATCCTACCTATCCAAGAGCATGGGAGATCTTTCCATTTTCTGGTATCTTCTTTAATTTCTTACTTTAAAGACTCAAAGTTCTTATTATATAGGTCTTTCACTTGTTTGGGTAGCCTCACCCCAAGATACTTTATGTTGTTTGTGGCTGTGGTAAAAGATGATGTTTCTCTGATTCTTTCTCAGCCCCTATTTATCCTCTCTATATAGTAAGGCTTCTGACTTTGTGTGTGTGTGTGTGTGTATCATCACTTTGCTGAAGGTGTTTATCAGCTGTAGGAGTTCCATGGTAGAGTTTTTCAGGTCACTTGTATACATTATCATATCATACTGAGAGTTTGACTTCTTCCTTTCCAGTTTGTATCCCCTTAGTCTCTTTTTGTTTTCTTATTGCTCTAGCTATAACTTCAAGTACAATACTGAAGAGACATGGAGAGAGTGGACAGCTTTGTCTTGTTCCTGATTTAGAGGAATCACATTGAGTTTCTCTCCATTTAGTTTGATGTTGGCTGTTGGTTTGCTGTATATTGCTTTTATTATGTTTAGGTATATTCCTGTTATCTCTGATCTCTCCAATACCTTAATCATGAAGGGGTGTTGGATTTTGTCAAAGGCCTTTTCAGTATCTAGTGAAATGTTCATGTGGTTTTTTGTTTTCAGTTTTTTTATATGGCGTATTACATTGATGGATTTTTGTATGTTGTACCATTCCTGCAACCCTGGGATGAAGCCTACTTGGTCATGATGGATGAATTTTCTCATATGTTCTTGGATTAAATTTGCCAGTATTTTATTATTTTTGCATCAATGTTCATGACGGATATTGGTCTGCATTACTCTTTCTTAGATGTGTCTTTGTTTGGCTTGGGTACTATGGTACTTTTAACCTTGTAAAAAGAGTTTGGCAATGACCCTTCTTCTTCTTTTGCGTGGAACAATTTGAGGAGTATTGGTATTAGCTCTTCTTTGAATTTCTGGTAGAATTCTGCACTGAAACCATATGGCCCTGGGATTATTTGGTTGGGAGACTTTTAATGTCTGCTTCTATTTCATTAGGGGTTATAGGTCTATTTAAAGTGCTTATCTGTTCTTGATTTAATTTTGGTAAGTGATATCTATACAGTAAATTGTGCTTTTCTGTTAAATTTTTGAATTTTGTGGAGTACAGGTTTTCAGAGTATGACCTGAAGATCCTCTGGATTTCTTCAGTGCCCCCTTTCCATTTTTGATCTTGTTAATTTGCATGTTCTCTCTCTGTCTTTGGTTAGTTTGGATAATAAAGGTTTTTCTATCTTGTTGATTTTCTCGAAGAGCCAAGTCTTTGTTTCATTGATTCTTTGTATTGTTTTTCCTTAATTGATTTCAGCCCTGAATTTTATATTTCCTGACAGCTACTGGGGTGAGTTTGCTTTTTTTTTTTTTTTTTTTTTTTTTTTTTTTTTTTTGTTTGTTTGTTCTAGAGGTTTCAGTTGTGTTTTTAATTCTCTGGTGGTGTGACAATTCTCCAGTTTATTCCTGTGGGTAATTAGTGTTATGAACTTACCTCTTAGTACTGCTTTCAAAGTGTCCCGTAAGTTTGGTTATGTTGTGTCTTTATTCTCATTGTAGGAAGTCTTTAATTTCTTTGTGTATTTTTTCCTTGACCCTGGAATTGTCCAATTGCCAATTTCTTAGTTCCATAAGTTTGTAGGGTTTCTGCACTTTGTGTTGTTGTGGAATTCTAAATTTAAACCATGGTGGGAGGGCCTAGGCCCTGCTCCAAATGATATGACAGACTTTTAAGATCACCCATGGAAGGCATCACCCTCCATGGGTAGCAAGCATAAAGGGGAGGGGGATAGGGAAGGAGGACAGGTTGAGGAAACTGGGAGTGACATGTAAAACAAGCTTGTTTCAAATTTAAATAAAAAGTATTGTCATAAAAAAGTATTAACATTAAAGTTTCAGTTACACCTGTTGAGCCACGATTTTAAAAGGTTAATTCTTCATTAACCTGGTGAATTACCCAACTATTTGTGCATTAGCTTCAGAATACCTCTCTGCCCTCCAGCCTGAGTTTATTTTTCAAGTTAGAGAACACTACCCAAGATCCAGAACAGGAATTACAAGTTTAGGCAATCGAAAATCCAATCGTTTTCGGTGTCCCGGAACCAAAGCTCGGCGGCCTGGACTTCCGGGGAGAGGGGGGAACGGGTGTGTGTTTGGACCAATCGATTGCGTAGGACTTGCGGAGTCCTACCGGACTCGGCACCCTAATCCAGTGCTGAGTTGACAACTTCGGGGTGTGGGGCTCTAGTGGCCCGCACTGGGGCCGCTCCGAAGGGGCTAAGCCGGCCACAGTTTCAGCCATGGTTGCGCCCGCCGTGTTCCGTGCTCTGCGCAAGAGCAAGACCCTTCGCTACGGAGTCCCCATGTTGGTGAGCGGCTGCGGCCCGAGCTGGGCGGGGCCTCCGGAGGGGGCGGGGTCACCTTCGCGGACTGGCGACTGCGTGCTTCCGTGGCGGACCTGTGACTTGCGGGTGCTGGGAAGGGACTGCTAGAGATGTGAGCTGTTAGATTTCTTCTAGTCCACACTCAAGTGTACCTTGGGTTTCCCTCTCTCCTTTTCATTCATTAATGTGCGTATCGTCACCATCCCCATTTTACAGTAAGTTTTCCTGGGGTTAAAGATGGAGGTTGGCAGAAGATCAATCAGTGTTGGCGCTCCAAAAACTATGTTCACTTGTTGTGTTGTTGACAGGGTAATTTGTTTTAGCACCCGCCGATATCATATTAAGGGAAATAAATCAAAGCTTTAAAAAATACTTTGGTGTGGTAATTGGCACGGGTGACGTTCCCAGCTTTTCTTATTTAAAACAGTACTAAAAGACTGGTTGATTGAAAATGTACTAGGTTTTTTAGTCATCTTGGATGTATTGGGATTTTGTATCCATCTTTAGGAAACTCTGCTTTAAGAGTTTTAGAATAAAAAAAAAGAATTTTAGTATAAGCATTGGATTTTATAAAATGACAACCATTCTTGTAGACAAAGCATGCATAAACTTTGTTTTCTGCAAATTCCTCTGCCATTCAGAAACACAGATTTTAGCCACTGACTTACAAAATCACCTTTCTGTCACTATTGTAAAACAATTTGACTTTCTTCCCTGTTAAAATCATAAAAGTCAAGAACTTTAAGAAAGGCAAAAACAAAACAAAAAGGCCAAAACTAAGAACCCCTCCACCCCACCCCTGAAAAACCTTCTGTGTAAACTAAGTTTCTTGATCTATTTAAAGACTCCTTCACAGTCACTTTTTAAAAGGTCAAATCAGGTGTTAGGAAGACATACTCTGGATCTATTTAGACAAAACTTTTAAACCTAATTTGTTTTCCAGTCCGTTACCCTTCCCCTAGTAAAACAAAGAGCATTTTCCGTGCCCAAGGAATCTGAAGAAAACTCCTCTGAGATTTGATTCTTTCTTTTTCTGTGTTATCACACCATAGCCAGGTGTGCCCTGGCAAATTAAGGAAGCCTCAAGCCTTGTACCATAAGCAACTTCTCCAGATGAAGTATTCATTATGACCTTTTACCTCATAGACGATTAAACAGTCATTCCTTTCTGTTTGTTACACACACACACACACACACTCACTCACTTCTAGCATGTTTATGTGAAATAGCATTCTTTTTAATAGATGAGTACTGTATTTACATCATTCCACCCCTCCCTTTCCCCCTCCAGTTTCTCCTGTGATCATCTTCTCCCTCAAATTCATGACTTCTTTTATTATCGTTATTACATGTTTTTTTATATATATATATATATATATATATATATATATATATATATATCACAATTACTGTTACCTGTATGTATAATGACAGTCTGATGAGTTTTTAGTGTTGGTCTCATGTAATCCAAAATAGCATTTTTTTAAAGTAGCTAAGAATATTTTGTATGTATAATTGTTAAATATAAACTTTTTATTGTGGCTACTATTTATCTAAAAATCATGGGGGTTAAGATAAAGACCCCTAAAACCCAAGAAGTGGTTCTAGACTACTAGAGAGGAAAGAGCAGGAGAGAAGAAAGCATCAAGTTAAGACAGTTCTTCTAAGTGAGCCTTGATCTCGAGAACACAGAGGTTTACATGTAATGCTGCTTTTGGATTTTTTTGTTTTGTTTTGCTCTTTACTCCCTCCCCCATGTTTGAACACATATCACAGATGCTTCCCTCATGTGTTGTCTTTTGAGTTATAGGATTGTTTTATTTTTCTTTTTGTGAGAATTTTTAAAGTTATTAACTGTGAAGTTTTGTTGCTTTTATGAACCTCAGATCTTAAATTTATATTTCATTTTTTATAATAGTAAATTACTTATGTTGTGCCTATGGGTTTCCTCAACCTCCAAGGAGGTGACCCCCAACTGCAAAAGCAAAAGTAAAAGCAACAGGTTTTTATTACTAAGAACTGAACTGGCTAGAACCTCACTCTATCAGAAGAGTAAGGTGCCCGCTTACAAATTGTGGAGTGTTTTTAAAGGAAAAGGGAATTTGAGACTGCTTAGATAGCCCATAAGGTTTCCAAGGTTACAGAGATTTTATAGAGTACAAAGTTTTTACAGGGTGGGATTGTTTAGCATACTTGCAAAGTTAGGGGGTTTTCTTTCTCTATGACTGGTGGGCTCAGTGGCCTTGTCCTTAAGATAATGGGGAGAATGTACTCTCCAGTCAGGGAGTTATCTATATCTATTGGCACAAGCACTTGTTCATTCTGGTTTTCCCTTCTTGCCATGAGTCCCGTCTCTCTTAGTTATTAATTTTCCCCTCACACTTAGTGATATAGGGATGAAACTTTTTTTCTCCCTAATGACTAAGCTTTTGCTTCTCTGACCTGAGAATTACAGCCAGTTCAGTTTCTGGTAAAATAGCAGTGGCAGTTTGAAATCTCTCTTAAGGGTTTCTACATACTGAGAAATGTAGCATACCCTGCAAGGCTCCCTTATCACTGATAAGAAAATAAAGGGCAATGTTTCCCAAATGTTCAACTTTGCAAAATCATAAAATTGAAAGAAATTATCTACAGACAAGGCCAGAGTTTCATTCCTAGGTTTATGCTATGTAGCTGTAGTATTAAGACCTTGACAGGTGAGAATGGTGGTTCCCAACTAAGAGCACTTGCTGCTCTTTCAGAAGACCAGAGCTTTCTCAGTGCCCACATCAGGCTGCTCATGACTGCCTGAAACTCCAGTTCCAGAGTGTCTGATGCCCTCTGCTCACCTCCACAGGCACCCACATGTACTTGCACATACAAAGATGCATGTACACATACGCATGCATGCATACATACACAAGTGATAAAATAATCTTACAAACAAAAACCTTTAAGCAAACAAATTTTACTGATTTTTCGTGAGCACGGAAGGCTCATGAATCAAGCTGCACTCAGAACCTGAAGAGGTTCAGATAGTTCTGTCCTGCTGCATTGACAGTGAATATTTATAGACAAAGAAGCTACAAAAATAACTTAATTGGCTAGACTTAGACATTTGCAGTTTTCTGACTTGCTCTAATCAGTTAGTTGGCCAATTGAGGTTTCTGTTTGTTTACCTTCTAAGATTATATAAAACCTCTAATGGAATTTAAGTACAGGGACAGCTTCACTCCAAACTTAACAGTAGTCTATCATTTAGTTGGGTGTGTTCTTGTCTCCTATTGAATTTGGAAACAGGATGATCAGAAGTTCAAGGTGACCCTCAGGTGATGGAAGAAATCATTCTGTAAATATGTTTCTCTTATTGGTTAATGAATAAAGCCTGTTGGCCAGTAGGAAAGCAAGATAGGCGGGACTAGGAGGCAAGGAGGATTCTGGGAGATGTAGTAGAGAGGAGTCAAGATGTAGGCCGTGATAGGAATAAGAGGTCCAGACAATGGTAAGGCCACGTGGAAAAACTTAGATTGATAGAAATGAGTTAATATTTAAGACAGAGCTAGCCAATAAGAAGCTCTAGCCAGTGGGCAACAGCTTTATAACTAAGAGAATCTCGATGTGTTATTTGGGTACTGATGCAGCTCTGGGACTAGGCTGGTGGGAAAGTGCAGGTAGCGCTCAGGTACACAGTAAGTTCAAGCCCATCTTGATGAATGAGACCCTGTGTCTTAGTTGGTGTTTCATGGCTGTGAAAAGAAACCATGATTACAGTAATGGGAAACACTGAATTGGGCTGGCTTACAGTTTGAGAGGTTAGTCCATTGTCATCATGGCAAGGGGCATAGGGCAAGCAGGCAGACATGCTACTGGAGAAAAAGTCTAGAGTTCTACATTGTATCTACAGACAGCAGGGATAGAGTCACCTGGCTTGGGCTTCTGATACCTCAGAGACTACCACCGGTGACATAGTTTCTCTATCAAGGCCACACCCGTCTCTGATGGCTAAGCATTCAAATATATGAGCTCATGGGGACCATTCTTATTCAAACCACAACACCCTGTCTCAAAAAACAGCAAACCAGAAAACTCAAACACATATACGGTGTCGATTTATACCCTTCAGTAATGATCTATTATAATTTTTCTAGGATAGTTTAGTAGCTGAGGTTTCACTTACTGTGTCTCAGTTGCTGACATTAAAAAAAAAAAAAAAAAAGAAAAGAAAATGAAAAAAAATCACATGGAAAATTCCAGATACTAATAATCCATAAGCTTTAAATAACATTTATTACAATATATTGTCACTGGTGTACTTTATTATTGTTACTAATCTTCTTGTGCCTGTTTTAAAAATTAAACTTTGATAATAGGTATTTATGTATAGGAAAATACATAGTGTACTTAGGGTTTAGTATTTGTCCAAGTTTCTGGTGTCCCTGTAATGCCTTTGAAGGCATCCCCACCACATCTACTTTTAAGTGATGAGTAATACTTTTCTAGGAAAAATACTCTAGGTTTTTTTATAGTCTGTCTTTAAACTCTGCTTAACTGAATGATCTAGGCCGAGGCTGTCCTTCTGTGTAACATAACTGTTTCTTTCCATTATTTCAGTTGCTGGTTGTAGGAGGTTCTTTTGGTCTTCGCGAATTTTCACAAATTCGTTATGATGCTGTGAAGATTAAGGTAAGAACTATAATTGGTATTTGACTTGTGTCTGAGGGTTATTTTTTTTTTTTTTAGGAGAATTACATTCTCAGTTTATTTAGCAATATTAATCTGTCTTGAAAACCTAGTAGATGATATTTGCACCCTCTTTTGTTTAAAATACCACTAATGAGTCCATGAAAGTGAATCATATAAAGCTTTGGTAACAGTTCTTTGTATTCACTAGGAAATTTGTATTATTATTATTTCTCCCCTGAAATATGACATGTAGTTGTTTTGAGGATTCATAATGAACTGAAGAACATGGATCAACAATTTTACTTCAGTTTATTTCTCTAATTATAAATTCACTATTTTGTTTTAATGCTAGTGATTCTTAATCCCCTTCTTATTAGCCTTTTCCAGGACACATTTCCAATAATCCTTTTACTTTCTGTCCTATTTTTTCCCACAATTTTCATATATAACAGCAACCTGTGATACTTGGCTGTGACATGAACTCTTGGTTATGATTCTGTTCTTGTTCCAGGCTTGGCAAGTGTAACCAAGGGTGCAAATGGGTTTCAACTCTAATTCTCCACCCTTGGAAACCCTCTTACTATAGTGGGATTTCTCTGTTGGGCCTAAACTGAAGATTTAATTGAATTTTTAGTTGATTTGATTTGATTTTTTTCTTGTTTTGTAAATTAGTTTGATATCATTGGATACCTTTTTAATCTTACTTTGTATGGAAAATAGAAGCACAGGTAGGTAGTTTATGGAAATGTTATACAATAGGATAGTATTTGCTAATAAGAAACCAATGGCCTGTGACCAATAGCATTGCTAATGCTGGAATCTTGGGCCCACATGTGTTAGGATTTTTGGATCTATTTGTCATTTGTCTATCTATACATCATTCTAATGGAATCCTGGGATTCCCCTTGGCTCATCACTGTGTTCATAGGCCCTGTTAAGTCATGCATATACAGCTAGTCAGGTAACAGGTATGAGCTTCAGTGGATCACCGTGGAACCCAAGTATGCCTTAGCTCACTCTTCATTCAGTCCACGGAAGAGGTTCTTTTGTTTTTCAAGTGTATTGCTTAGTAGTATTTAAGTATTTAGGGAATCTACGTGTCTCTGCTGGGGGCAGAAGGCCAGTGCTCAACACTGCACATGTTTCTTTCACAAGTCAATCAAGCTCCTGGGCCAGCATTTATTTTTACATGTAATTATGAAGATGAAATTCATACTCATCATACAAGCTTTGTGAGGATTAAACAAGATGGTGTATGTCAAGTGCCTGGGACACAAATGCTCGGTGTAAATAGGTGGCTATTAGCTGGAGTTGTGTATTAATTATCACTGTGGATAGAACACATTTTGACATATGCTTTAAATTGGCTGAACTGTTCCAGCTATCTTTCCTATGACTTTGTTTGTTTGAGACAGGGTCTCACTGTATCCCTGGATGACTTAGGACCAGGCTGACTACAAACTCACAGAGATCCACTTGCCTCTGCCTCTCAGTGCCAGCATTACAGGCATGTGACACCAGGCTTCAGCTCTCCTATGACCTTTAAAAGGAAAAAAATTAAAAATTCAAGTGAAAGAGGAATGTAAAAGAATTAAATGATGCATGTTTTCCCCCCTTTTCTACAGGTTGATCCTGAATTGGAAAAAAAATTGAAAGAGAATAAAATAACTTTAGAGTCAGAATATGAGGTATAGTATGTTAATATTCTATGTTCTTTAACAATCTCACTCATCATGACTGGTTGTGTTTCTCAAGATAAATCAGTAGTGGAAAAAAAAAAACTTAATTTGAATGTGTGACATTTAGAAAACTATCTAAAATCTGTCCCCAGAAGTGCTGGAGATTGCAGTTTTTCAGGCACACTTCACCAGTGGAGAATATTCCAAATCTGAGCCGGCACAGGATCTGTAAACTCTTTGTTGTTGTGTTTTGTAAAGGAGAATCTGGGGACAAGCTCTGTTGGTTCCTGGGCAAGGTAACTTGGTAGGCCTCCCCCTCCCACGGGGGTGTCATCAGGGCTTGGTTTTAAATTTGGTGTGGTGAGTCTGAAGTCAGTTCTATTCTTGAGCAACCTTGGCCCTTTAGTGTCTTAGCTGGATGTCAGGGAGCAACAGAGTACTGAGACGAGGCCTACACTCTGGGAGGGGCTGAGTATGGAACCCAGCTCCTGGCACATTTCCTCATGATGTCTCATTCAGTCCTGTGGCAGGTGGGTGTTAGGTGGAGGCTTGGGTGATGCCTAGCACATGTGCACAGCCTGGCGTTCAGCATGTTTTACAGATTTTCTACCAGGAGTCCTTCCTATCAATGTTCTCTAAAGACAACATGTTCCCATGACTCTGTTCTGTCAACCTTGCCTCTCATCTTAAAAATTATTTTAAATTCCCATGAGCACATAATACATTAATGTATCTGGATAACAGTCATATTTCTACTAATACCTTTTGCCAGAAATGGTGGCACATGTTTGATATTCCAGTACTTGGGGAGCTGGGGCACTAGGATTGCTGCTAGTTTAAAGCCAACTTAGGCTACATAGTTAGTTTAAGGCTAGCCCAGGCTATATAGATGGTATCTGGACAAAAACAAACATAAAGGTAACCAAACAGAAAGGCTTTTTACTACTTTTAGAAACTAAATGATCTGAGTTTAGATCATTTTATAACCTACTTGAAAATACTTACTTGCTAAATTGGTAGCATTTTGTACATTATATATACTTAATACATACTCCTGACTTTTTAAGAAACATATTTCATTTACTGCTTTCCTGTCATTTGGTCGGATCCTTGGACTGTCTGTTTGAGCAAGTAAGTTGTGCCGGCAATTGTGCTATGGACATTTTATCTGGGAATAGATTTTCCTTGTAGTTCTTTTAGAAACTATAGGAGTTAAGAGCTGAATATAGAATATTTTGTCTCACCTTTTAGCAATCACTTGTAAGAATCAATGCCAAGTTAGCCCATGCTATTTGCTAGATCGCAAAATTAGTCAGTAAAAGAATTGATACCTAGATGGAGACATGGAGGGAAGCAAAAATTACTTTCCCAATATTTGTGTTATAAACTGCCCATTGATCCTCACAACCCTTTCTCTCCCCTCTTTAGTTATTCTAGGACAGGGGCAGGTGTATAAAAGTGACGATCAGAGAGGATAAAGGATCTTTTCTTTCTGTAAGATTTATTTATATATTTTATGTATATGAGTGCTCTGTCTACAAGTACATCTTTATGCCAGAAGGTGGCATCAGTTCCCACTCTAGATGGTTGTGAGCCACCATGTGGTTGCTGGGAATTGAACTTAGAAAGAGCAACCAGTGCTCTTTACTTCTGAGCCATCTCTCCAGCCCCGGTAAAGGACCTTTTCTGCCTATCCCTTTTTTCTTGCCTTCTCCCTGTGCTCAAGACATTTGAGAGGACATGAAGTGAAGATGCTCCAAAGGGTAGTTGACAGTTCTGCTTACTGATGAGCATTCTCCTCAGGATGCCTATGGAGAGTGACTTCATTCTGAAGGCTAGAGTCATCTCTCAGGTGCACAATAAGGAGCTTTGATCCTTTTGTTGTAGCACAAAAAATAAAAACCCAGAGACTGATATTGGAGTTCAAGCTTCAAGCTGAAGATCAGATAAGCAAAGCAGCTGGCCACTAGCTCTTACCTCTACCTCAGACTGAAAGTGTGATCCGGCTAGCTGCATGAATCCTCAGACTGCAATTCTAGACTGCTGCCTCTCCTCAACATGCCTGGAGACTAAATCTTCACATGAATCCCTTTTCCTTTTATATCTCCCTAGTGCTGGGATTAAAGGCATGTGATCACAAGTGCTGAGGTTACTTTTGTGTGAGCTGTTTCTCTTTAGGACTGGATCAGTTTCGTGAAGCTCAGTGTGGCCTTGAACTAACAGAGATCCATCTGCTTGTCTCGTGAATACTGGCAGTAAAGGTGTGTGCCACCACTGCCTGGCACTATGACTTGTGTAGCTTTGCTTTCTGTACCCTTTCTCTCTTTTCGGCTGTGACCCACACCAGACTTTCAGCTGTTGCCGTGTTAGAGCAGCTTCACATTTACTCCTATTTTCCCAGCCTCTTCCCTTTCTTTGTGCTCTCAGAAGCCAGTGTAGACTCCTCTGTCACTAATAGTTTGTCATTATGGGGAAAGGTAGATGTGAAGTCTCTCTGAAGAAAACCTGGAAAGTTTTCACCCTTGGGAAGTTCTTGAGCTTGGTTTGGAGTTGATTTATTTGCTGGGTTTGTCCTGGAGCCTGGTGGGTTTTCCTTTATTGCTCAGCACTTAGTGATGTCTCAACCAAAGCCACTGGGTGTCGGTACTAATATGTTTAACTTCGTGGTCCTATAGAAAATAAAGAACTCCACTTTTGAAGACTGGAAGAATATTCGAGGACCAAGGCCTTGGGAAGATCCTGAACTCCTCCAAGGACGAAACCCAGAGACTCTTAAGTCTAAGGCAACCTGACTGTGCTTAGTTTTTCAATAAAATATTCTCAATGGGCCTGTACTGCGCTATGAAGAAGATTCCAGACCTGTGTAAACCTGGATGTGAGTAATGCGATGGCAGAAAATTTGGATTAGAAAGTCAAGTGTAAGTCTTTATGCTTTCCAGTCAGTCTGCCTGCAAATGAAAGTAGCAGTGTTGAACACACATCAGTAAAAATGTGACTACTGCTGGCATAACACGCCATGCATCCTCTTTTTCTATAAGCCACTAGTACAGTTTGCTACCTCGTTTTGCTTTCTGATGAAAATTATAGGCTTGGATCCAAACTTTCCAAATAAGATTGTGACTTCATATTAAACATATAAACGAGCAATCATAATCTAATAATGGTCTTGTCTTTTATTCCTAATAACTCATAAACCAGCCTTGAAACCGTTGAACTCATTAAGCCAATTATATAAATTACCTAATTCATGCTTGGTGCATGATGGTAAGAATTTCAGAGTTTTAGTCCATTTCAACAGTTTACTTTTAGTAATCTTAGAATGTTACTTAGTGGATAATGACAAACTGATTTCAAAGGTAGTGTCTTAGTTACTTATCTATTACTGTGATCGAACAACTTGACTAAAAGCAAATTGGAAAAGAAACGGTTTATTGCGCTTATACTTCCAGGCACTAGTCCATTAGTGAGGGAAGTCAGGGCAGGAACTCAAAGCAGGAGATGATGCAGGGGCCCTGGAGAAATACCATTTACTGGCTTGCTCCAATAGCTTACCCATCTTCCTTTGTTATACGTCCCAGGACCACTTAGGGGTAGCATCAAGCACAATGGGCTAGGTTTCCCCACATCCATCATCATTTAAGAAAATGACTTGCAGACTTACCTACATGCCAATTATTACAGAGGCATTTTTCCCAATTATAGTTCATTTTCCCCAGATGACCCTATTTGTGTCTAGTTGACATAAAAAACAACCATAATAATCTACCCCTTGTCAACTTGACACACAAATACAGCACTTATTAAGCCATAAATTTTCTTGTTCTTTCCATGGTGTCATGCGATTAATATGACAACTTTTAAAAATCCCAGTGTTTAAAAATTTCAACACTTGATGTGGGAACCTGGATGGAAAGAACATCAAGAGAAACACAGACAATAGAGGCCTGGCTTGTGAAGTTTCTCAGGGAAGTTTGAGAGTCTCTTAAAGACCATCAGGGCCATGTGATATTTTGAATTAAAAATCTGGATCTGGTCAGCTGGGCTTCTAATTAACAAGAGATCAGAACCATTTAAGTAAAATATTTGCTTTGCAAGGACAGTGGTTAAAGAATGAGCTGTGGTTAAGGTAGGATTTCTATTGGTGTAAAGAGACACCATGACCATGACATCTCTTCTAAAGGAAAACATTTAATTGAGGAGGCTCACTGACAGTTCAGAGGCTCAGTCCATTGTCATCATGGCAAAGAGCATGGCAGCATGCAGGCAGACACGGTGCTGGAGAAGGAGCTGAGAGTCCTACATCTTGCATGCAAGAGGATGTCGACTGAGACACTGGGTGGTATCCTAATCTCAAATCCTACCCCCAGAGTGACATATTTCCTCTTACAGGGCCATACCCACTCCCACAAAGCCATGCCTCCTAATAGTGTCACTCCCTATGAGCTTATGATAGCTGATTACATTCAAACTACCACAATCATTGATGCAAAATCTTCTGCAAAGTGTTTCCTCTCAGTCAGCACACAGAAGCCATGGTTCAGAAGGAGCTGAGGCTTCATCTCATGCTGGCAACTGAACTCAGTAGTGTAAGTCACCCAGGCTGTACTGGTTTTGAAGGCATGGAGAGGTCATGGAGCAGACCTGAGACTTGGCATTGTTTGGCAGGGCTGGAGTCCCTGAAGAGAGGTGATTTAGTGAAGATGGAGCCTCAGTTGCAATAGAAGGCCCAGGATTGAAGAGGTCATGGAGAGAAATCAAGGCGTGGCACCATGAGATAGGACTCATTTCTAACTTAATGATACTATACTAATCCCATTTGACATTTTTTTTCTCTTCTGGGGAGGGTTAAATTCAACTTTCTGCGATATTTAGCAATTTGACCACAGTAATTACTCTAAGAGAGGAAAACCTATGCAGACCCGATATTTACAATATTGTGAAAATATTTTTGTAACAAAGACCAGGAGTGTATTTGTTGTTTGACAGTGACATAGTATTTTAGTTAATAGAAGTAATGTATGATTGCCATATGCCTTAGTTATTATTCTATTGCACCATGACCAAGGCAGCTCTTATGAAAGAAAGCATGTTTAGGGGCTTGTTTACACTTTCAGACAGTTAGTCCATGATCATGGTACAAAGAAGACAGGTATGGTGGTGAGCAGTAAGTGGGAGTTTTACAGCCTGCTCTGTAGGCAGAGAGAGAGAGGGAGGGGGAGGGGGAGAGAGAGGGGGATGGGAAGAGGAAGGGAGGGAGAGGGAGGGAGGGAGAGAGAGGGAGAGGAAGGGAGAGGGAGGGGGGAGGGACAGAGGGGGGAGAGAGAGAGGGAGGGAGAGAGGGAGGGTATAGGCTTTGACACCTCCTAGTGACACACCTACTCCAACAAGGTCAAACCTCCTAATCTTTCCCTAGCAGCTCTACTCCCTGGTGAGTAAGTGTTCAAATATACGACCTTTGGGAACCATTCTCATTCAAACCACCACATTCCACTCCCTGGCCTTCATGGGCTTGTAGTCATACCACAGTATAGAATGCATTTATCCCAACTGCACCAGCATAGTCTACCAGCCTTAACACTATTCAAACATCCAAAGTTCAAAGTCTCTTCTGAGGCTCAGACAATTCGTTAACCGTAATCTCCTGTTTAAAAAAAATAAATAAATAAAAAAGCAGATCATGTGCTTCTCATACACAATGGCACAGCATATATATTATCATTCCAAAACAGAGGAAAGGGAACATAGTGAGGAAATACTGGACCACAGCAAGACCAAAGCCCAGCTAGACAAACTTGTTTTTTCTTTTATTACTGGACTATTATCTGACTCTTCTGCCTTTGCTGATTTAACCCCTCCCCACCCCCATGGCTCCACACCTGCAGCTTTCCTTGGTAAGTATTTCATAGCTCTGGTATCTCCAACATCTTGGGATCTCTAATGCAAGTTAGGCTTCACCTTCACAGCTTCATGCAATGGCCTCTAAAGGCCTTCATGCAGGAACGCCAAATCCTGGCCCAAGTGGCTTTCCTTAGCTGTGGAAAAGTTTCTACATCCATTTCCTGTGTCCCTCCTTGACTCTAAAGCCAGAACCACATGGCCGAAGCTACCAAGTTCTGCTTGCTGGACCTAGAAACTGGCTCCCTTCTTGAATTATGTTTGCATAAACTTTTCAGTGTAGTTTCTGCCTAGGAAAGCCTTTAGATGTTTCCTTTTACAGGTTGCAGGATTACCTGGGTGGGAGTCTTGCCTTCAGATTATCAATTTCTTTATTTCCATTTTGTATCAAGGTTTATTTTAATCTTTTTATCTCCTTGGGCTCCAACATTACATTGCCTAGTGATCCTTTTCTCTCATACTGTACATTTGTATTTCTCTTTTCCCTGACTATGCCCTGCCATTGTAGAACTGCTTAAAAGTAATCACTAATAAGCATGCAACACAGTCAATACTAGGTTGCCTTGAAATCTCCTCTGTGAAAGGCTTTAGTCCAAAACTTTTCAATTTGGCAGCAAGCATGTTTTCTTGCACAAGGGTAGAAAACAGTCACATTCTTTATCGAAACACCACAAGAATGGTCTCTACATCAGCTGCTAATATTCTTCTTTTCTGAAACCTCTTGAGTCAGGCTTCCATGATCCAAATTTCCCTTAGCACCACTGTCTTCCATACTACTACTAGGATGGCCAATTAAGGCCCAATTAAAATGATCAACTACATTCCTAGTCCAAAGTCCCAAAGTCTTCCATATTCCTACTAACAACAGCATGGTCAAACTTATCATATCAATACTTCAAGCTCTGGTACCAACCTCTCTCTTAGTTGCTATACATTTTGATCGACAGGCATCAGAGGGAGGGAGGGAGACAGAGGCAGACAGAGAGGGAGAGGGAGAGGGAGAGGGAGAGAGAGAGAGAGAGAGAGAGATTGAGCCTGTAGTGGACTTTTTGAAACCTCAAAGCCCATTTCTAGTGACATACCTCCTTCAACAAGGCTACACCTACTCCAACAAGACCATATCTCCTAATTCTGCCCAATCATTTCCACTTCCTGGTGACTTAAGTATTCAAATATATGAGCCTATGGGAGCCATTTTCATTCAAACCACCACACCATGTGTAAGAGTGACTGTGGAGGACAGGAAAGGGTATCAGATCCCCTGGAATTGGAGCTAAGCATCCATCCAACACAAGTGCTGGGAACTGAATTTGGGTCCTATGGAAAAGAAGTACTCTAAACCAATAAACCATCTCTCCAGATCTAATTGTGACATCTTTTAATCTCATGTATTATATCCAACATATGGGAAAGTTAGTAAGATAGCTAAGGGAATCTCTCCTGGAACCCTTGGAAAGCCAAACAACGCATAGGACCCCTTGCTTCAGGGCCACTCTCTAGCTCCCCACAAAACTAAGCCTGAAGTAGCTCCCTGGCAGAATTATTGCCTGCCCTGTGGAGCTCTGGGTTTCAGCCCCAGTGCTACCAAAAGCATGCAAGCAAACAACCAAAATACTAACCTTTCTGTGCTTTCTCAAACCACTCCTCCCCTCCACACTGTGGCTAGTAAGTCTTTTCATACCATCTTGGTACATGTATATGAGATGAGGGTGTCTATGCATCCAAAGCAAATTCTGAATGAGCGTCCATCCTAGCTCTACAGAGTATCCACACCAATTTTCCTGACTACTTACAAAGGGTCATTTAATGTTTAAAATACAAATGCACTTGTTTTTGTCTGTTCCTACTGCTCTGACAAAACACCTTAGATTGAATGACTTATAAACACGTTTATTTCTTCTAGTTATGGAGACTAAGGAGACTAAGATCTACATACAAGCAAAGTCTTTCTGTGTTCAGAGAAGAGGGATCTCGGTCTAAGATGGCACTTTGTTGCTGAAACCTTACATAGTGAGTAGATGGGACAAAAGCTGTGTCCTCAAATGGCAGAAGAGTTAGAAGAAAGGATTGTCAGTTCTATTCTTTTTTTTTTTTTTTTTTTTTTTTTTTTTTTTAGAAAAGGATGTTAATCCCATTCATAAGGCAGAACACTCATGATTTCCCAGAAGCCCCTACCTTTTAATACCACCAGATGGGAACTAAGCTTTGTATACAAACTTTAAAGAGATTCAGACTTTCTAGTCTTAACATTAACAGAAGAAAAAAGCACTCAAAGGGTCTAATCTTTTTGCGTCATAACATGACATTGTCATTTAAAAAGTTCATGCTTGAGAGTCATATGATCAATATACCTCCCCATCCCCAGCCAAAATCACACACACACACACACACACACACACACACACACACACACACACACACACACACACCCCTAGAAATGTGTTAATGTTTTAAGTAAGCTTACAATTTTATGTTGGACCACAATCATTGCTTTTCTTGGCCACACACGGTGTGCTGTCACAGATTGGACAGGTCTTTTATACCTGTCGCTTAAGCTAAGACATAGAATGTTACCAATAGATTTGAAATGCCTCCTAATTTCCTGACTGACCACATCTGAATTAATCTTCTACCTTAGCCCATCAGAATATTAGTCTGAGTTTATTATTGCCACCCTCCTTTATTTTCCTATTTTGATCACAGAAATAATCATTCCTTAGCCATACATTACCTTCTTTTCATATTCACAGGCATGGCGTAAGTGAAATTATACTATAAATGGCATTGTTTTTCTTCTCAACATTATCTTTGTTTTGTAGAACATACATTCATTTTTCTCTACTGTGTTTTTATTTCCAGTAAGCAAATAACATAGTTCCTCACAGTTGGATTTCTCCATCTTTTGCTCAGGCCCAGATGATCATGAACAGTGTCATATGTGAATGCCGATAAAAATGAAACATGAGGATAATTTCAGGGTCACATATTATACATAGTTAACTATTGGATGGTGACCAGTTGAATTTCAAAGGAGCTATATAAATTTACATTCTCATTTCAAATCTAAATTTGGATAAGCAGTTTCTCCTACACCATTTATTAAAGGTTCCTAACCCACTGATCTGCAATATCACATTTGTCATAAATGAAGTTTGCATGTAAATGTATGTGATCTGCTTCCGAGTTCTCTATTCTGACCTATTCATGGATCCATTTTCATCCGTTTCTGAACAATTACAATGCAGGATTATGAACATACCTTATTCAAGCTTTGAGCTGTAGAAAGAGAAGGCTCACACTTTTTCCTTGTTCGTTCAGAGTTGTCTGATTATTCTTGGTCTTTGTTCTGTAAAAATTTTAGAACAGTTTGTGAAATCACAACAAAAAAAGTTGATGTAACTTTCAATTGGGATTAAATTACCTATACATCAATTTTAGGAGATTGATATCTTTTCAATATTGATTCTACATATATCATGTTACAACTCTCTACTTAGAAATCATCTTTAATAAGTATGACAGTTTTCTATGGGAAGATTTATACATTTTGACAAGGTTTATTATTCCTCACTATCTAATTTTTATATGCTGTTGTAATATTTTTCTAGATTTAAATTTAAAAATCAGCTGTGGGTTTAATGATGTATTAAAAAAAAACTGGCATGTGTACACTTGTTATGCTTCCCAACAGAATAAGTTTGCAACACTCTCTCTTTAATTCCAACACTAAATGCTTTATTTTCTTTCATCTCAGAATAATAATAATTTTGACTCTTCCCTTTCCAGTTCTTATAAATCTTAGCACTTTTTATTTTAGTAACTGGTCAGAGTCTTCAACAAAAGTTGTGCAGCAATGTCATTTTGGTTTATAAATGTGAAGATTTAGCCTCAAATTATGTAGACTCTTGGTAGACAGTGGGTGCTCTGGCCTCCTGACAGTAAACACCTGGAACCTGCAAACGTTGCTTCTTGTAACTCAGCATAAGGAGTTAGCCCGAGCCTGATTTTGCTGAAGACCAGAATCTCTTCAAGATGCCTGAGTATGGTACATAGTTAAAATGAAACAGACATCATGCAAAGACTTTGTCATCAGTGTTCATGGCACCATTGTTCCCAGTAATCCCAAAGTAGAAACAGCCAAAAGTTGGTAAATGGTAAACAAACAAAATGCCATGTGCATGGAATGGATTTTATTTGGCATCATGAAAGAATGAAATACTGATCGATGCATGCTACAACATTGTGAGACCTTGGGTGACTGTCCAGGTGGCTTGCTGTTTCTGTCCTGGCTGCACCTTTTGGAAGTTGTCCATCCGCACACTTCCTGTCTACTCTAGTATTGTTATTTTCCTTCTCAGGTCTTGATGAGGTTGAAGATTAAACTATCACAACTATTATTCTCTCTTCCTAGTTAGATATATTAGGTACTAGACTTACGTTTTCCAGCTTAGGAAAACTCTATTGTAAACTCCATTATGCCCTCACCCTAGGACTAGATATGTAGGTCATTTTGTTCTCGATTTTCCTTTTCTTAGAGCACACTTGTTATTCACTGTTTTGTATATAGTTTTGTATTAAGCCTAAATCTTTTCTTTAGACTAAAAGGGGAATTGTAGTGAGATAGTCCTTCTGTGGCACTGACCACGCCCATTGGGGGGTGGAGCCATGGGCAGAAGTGACCTGTGGAAAAGCTCTCTTGCTGGCGTGACTCGGACAGGAGAGGATCGGGTTGAATTTCCTGGTGTTCATCTGTCTAGGTTGTAAGTTATTTCTCCCTGAATAAACATCTATTCGGCCTATTTGTTTATCCTGATCCTTATTTAACCGTGATACAACATGGATGAACTCCAAAACCATTATACTCAGTAAAAATGTCACAAATAAATATTGCATGGTTTCATTTATGTTACATTTCTGAAACAAATGAATTTCTATAGGCAGAAAGATTAATGTTATTCAGGGACTCTGAGCAGGTATAGAGGGTAAATATATTTATATTTATATAATATATATTATATGTGAGGTTTCCTTTTTAGGGTGATAGAAATATTCTAAACTCAGCTAGTAGCGAAGGCAAAATTAAGTCATCTAAAATTATGTATAATATAATTTTGTATAATTCTATAAATATTCAAAAGTTTATTGACTTATACTCTCAAAATGAATAAGTTCACAGAATAAAATTTATACCAATGAAGCTTGTTTGGTGTTTGTGGTGGTTTGAATGAGAACCCCCCCATCCCCACCTCCATATGCTCATATGTTTGGATGCTTCATTCCCAGTTGATGAACTGTTTGGAAGGACTAAGGAGGTGTGGCCTTGTTGGAGGAGGTGTGTTCCTGGGAATGGGCTTTGAGGTTTCAAAAGCCCAAGCCAGTTCCAGCTTCTCTCTCTGCTGCCTGCAGATCAGGATGTAAAGCTCTCAGCTAATGCTCTAGCATTGTGTCTGTCTGCCTGCTACCATGGTGATAATGGATTACTCTCTGAAACTAATCAAGCTCCCAATTAAATACTTTCTTTTATAAGAGTTGTCTTGGTCATGGTGTCTCTTCACAGCAATAGAGCAGTAATTAAGACAGTGTTCTTCCCAAATCTGCTGATCCCCCTTTTGTTGGTTTTAGATGTCTACCCTCCAGCTCCTGCAAATGCTGCTGCTTATTGGTCACCCTCCAAAGGTCTCAAGGGGGGCTGCCTTTGGTAGGTTGAAGCAACAGCATCTGGATGTCTGGAAGATGTGCACTCGTCCTGTCACACTCTATGAAGAATGCTTGATACCTGGTAGAAAGCTGCATACACTTTACTCACAGACTTTAAAGTGGGTAAACTGTGTGTGATGACTGCTGCAGAGCTTCTGAATCATAGTTTGTCAGCACAAACTGTCATTAGCTGATTTTCAAAACAATAAGGAGACTGGAAAATTTAGTTCTGATTACTCTCAATTTCTGTATTTCCTAGGATGTTAGTTTTATCTTTACATTTTTAAATATCCCAATTAGATATTTTATCCTAGTCAGTATGTATTTATAGCCATTCATGCTCACCACATTTATGTCACATCCTAATTACATTTCTTTTACATTTAAAAATGTTTTCAGTATCACCAACTGCTCTTTTTTTAAAGAGAGTTTATTTTCTTTGTTCTCAGTTCTGCTTTTTTTAAACAAAATTGAGAAGTGTGTGTGTGTATTTGTGTGTGTGTGTGTGTGTTGACTCCTATGTTTGCACCTGTTGTGTGGGTGTATGTATGTGTGTTGATGCCTATGTTTGCACATGGTGTGTGTGTGTTGTGTGTATGTGTGTGCATATATGTCTATGTTTGCCCATAAATGTATGTGTAGCCCAGAGGTCAACCAGGAATATGTTCCTTTATTGCAATTTATTTTATTTTTAATAAAGGTTTATTAAAAATTAAGCTTGGCGGGGTGGTGGTGGGGCACACCTTTAAACCCAGCACTCAGGAGGCAAAGGCAGGAGGATCTCTGTGAGTTTGAGGCCAGCCTGGTGGTCTACTAGAGCTAGTTACAGGACAGCTTCCAAAGACACAAAGAAACATTGTCTCAATAAACAAGCAGAAACAAAAACAAACAAAAAAGAAAAAGAGCAAAGAGATTAAGCTTATGATGTTAAGAACACATTTCTCTTTCTTTTTGAGACAGGGTCTCTCAGTGAACTTGTTATTTTGGGCAAGCCAGTTGGTCAGCAAGCCACTGGAATCTGCCTATCTCTGCCTACTCTAGCTCTGGATTGTAGGCATATACCACCACATTCAACTTTCATATGGATGCTGGGGATCTGAACCCAGGTCCTCATGCTTGCACATTGAGCACTTTATTCACTGAGCTATCTCACCAGCCCCTGGATTTATATTCAGTGTCTGGGTGTGTATGTGTGAGTGCACAAGTATGTGTAGAGTCAAAGGACAACCTCATTATCACAGTTAAATAAGGATCAGGATAAACAAATAGGCCGAATAGATGTTTATTCAGGGAGAAATAACTTACAACCTAGACAGATGAACACCAGGAAATTCAACCAGATCCTCTCCTGTCTGAGTCACGCCAGAAAGAGAGCGCCTCTCCTGGCCCCCTCCGACCTCCTTCCACAGGTCACTCCGCCCATGGCTCCATCCCCCAATGGGCGTGGTGAGTGCCACAAAACTATCTTACTACTCCTCATCCTTTAGGGATACTATCCACCTCTTTTGAGACAAGGTCTCTCTGGGCCTGAAGATGACCAACTGGGCTAGGCTGGGTGGCCAGCAAGTCTCAGAGAACCTCCTGTCTGCACCTCCCAAGCCTTGGAATCCCAAGCATGCACCCAGCATTTTCACCTGGGGGCTGTCAATTGATCTCAGGTCTTCACCATTGCCTGGCAAGCACTTTTGCCAATGAGCCATCTGTTCCCAACCCTGCTCTGGATTTTTATTTCACATGTTGGCAGGGCCATGGTCTTGAGAATACAACTATAAAACTGCCCTTGTCTTCTGGCTTGCCTACTCTTTCTACTAGGTTCTTTTCCTGTCTTCTTTCTTTGCTCTTCTGGGATGTTTCGTATTTTTTCCCATGTGAGGGTTCTTTAATTATCTAGCTTAGGTTTTGGAAAGCTCCAATCTGAGTATTCTTATTTTTCATGTATTTGAGAAGAATTCACCCTTCATCTTCACAAATATTCCCTTTGATGATTCTATCATGAAACCCTGTGCTTCAGGGTATAAGGCAGGAGATCTTACTATAACATTAGGGATTCTTCAATTATTTTGTCCTATTTATGCTTTCTTTCTTAAGCCCTTTTCTCTTTCTTTGTGTAGAAACTGCCATCATCCCTTTGACTTTGTGTTTCAAAATAGATTATATTTTCTTTTTTGTGTGTGTTTTCATAAAGTTTTTATTTTTCACTTTTTTAAAGAAATACATTCTTTGTTTTGGATAACTGACCCCACCCCAAAATTATTACTTTCGGTGTGCTATTTAAATCTATCTATCTATCTATCTATCTATCTATCTATCTATCTATATGTTGAATATATTCATACTTTTTCAAAAATATATTTGTTTCTCTGTAAAGAAACTTGTCCAGCCATTTTACAGTTTATTACTAGTATCCTTAAGATTTGTTTTGTTTGAAGTTCTGAGGATCAAACCCCAGATCTTCCATATGCCATGCAAACAATCTACCTCTTTTCTTACACCTTTAAGGAAATGGTTGGGGACTGAACAGATAGCTCAATTGGGGAAAAGAACGGGAAGTTGAGTTTGCATTCTCAAAACCCTGGTAAGAGTCTGTAACACCCTGCCAGAGGGAAGACAGGAAAACCATTTGGAATTATGGTCACCAGCACAGCTCCAGGTGCTCTGAGAGACTTTGTTTCTAAAAGACAAGTTGAGGAATAAAGTGGGACATCTGATATCCTACTCTGGCTTGCACAAGCATGCTGGAATTCATCAGTGCCCTCCACTTCTGTGTGGTTTAACCTTGGGTACAGATAACTGAAGGATAGCAAATTGGATACAATTTGGAAAGGAAGAAGTCAAAGTATCATTATTCACAGATATATG
The DNA here is from genome assembly GCF_943737965.1 of Phodopus roborovskii. Lineage (NCBI taxonomy): Eukaryota > Metazoa > Chordata > Mammalia > Rodentia > Cricetidae > Phodopus > Phodopus roborovskii. The sequence goes on along the minus strand of NW_026126515.1, from coordinate 3,173,618 downwards.
CTAATATTCATAAGTGTCCCCAAAAATTCTACAAGAGAACTCCTACAACTAATAAGTACCTTTAGTATAGTGGCTGGATATAAGGTTAACTCAAAAAAATTGGTAGCCATCTTATATACAAACAATGAAAGAGCTGAGAAAGAAATCAGGGAAAAAACACCCTCCCCAGTATCCACAAATAATATAAAATACCTTGGGGTAACTATCCAAGCAAGGAAAAGACCTATGTCAGAGGCTTTTTCAGCAACTAATGAGATGATCATTTTTTTTTTCAGTTTGTTTATATGGTGGATTACGTTCACAGATTTTTTTTTTTTTTAAATGTTGAACCATCCCTGCATCTCTGGTATGAGGCATATTTAATAAGGCTGTTTTTTTTTTTTTTTTTTGATGTGTTCTTGGATTTAGTTTGCCAGTACTGAGTACTTTTGCATCAATATTCATGAGGGGAGTTAGTTTGTAATTCTCTTTCTTTGTTGTATCTTTGTGTGATTTTTGTATCAGGGTAGCTGTCACCTCATAAAATGTTTTTTCTGTTTCTATTGTATGGAGCACTATGAGGAGTATTGGTCTTAGCTCTTCTTTGAAACTTTGGTAGACTTCTACACTGATGCCATCTGAACCATCTGGCCCTGAACTTTTATTTTTGTGGGGGCGGCGCCTTTCATTATTATTATTTTTTATTTCCCAGTTCCCTCTTCCTCCCTCCCTCTTTTTTACCCTCTCTTCCCCCTCACATGCACCCTGACCACCCTACCCTCCCATCAATGGGGGGGGGGACTTTTAATGACTGCTTCTATTTCCTTAGGGGTTATGGTCTATTTAAATTGTTTACCTGGTTTTGATTTAATTTTGTTATGTGGTACCTACCCATAAAATTGTTCATTTCTTTTAGATTTTCCAATTTTGTGAAGTATTGGGTTTTGAATTGTCTGAATTTCCACAGTGTCTATTATTTCATTTCTGATTTTGTTAACATGGATATTTTCTGTCTGCCTTTTGGTTGCCTTGGATGAGGGTTTGTCTATCTTTTTGATTTTCTCAAAGATCCAGCTCTTTGTTTCATTGATTCTTTGTATTGTTTGTTGTTGTTGTTGTTTCTATTTTATTGATTTCTGCCCTCAATTTGATTATTTCCTGTCATCTACTCCTCCTGGATGAGTTTGCTTCTTTTTGTTCTTTCAGGTGTGCTGTTAAGTTGCTAGTGTGAGATTTCTCCAAATACCTAATGTAGACACTTATCTTCCCTCTTCACACTGCTTTCATAGTGTCCTATAAGTTTGGGAATGTTGTGCATTCATTTTCATCAAATTCTAGAAGTCTTAATCTCTTCGTTTCTTCCTTGACCCAGTGGTGATTCAGTTTAGCATTACTCATTTTCCATGAGTTTGTATGCTTTCTGCAATTTTTGTTGTTATTGTATTATGACTTTAAGCCATGGTGATCTGATAAGATTCAGAGGAGTATTCCAATTTTTCTTTGTGACTGAGTATGTGATTAATTTTAGAGAAGGTTCCATGAGGTGCTGAGAAGAAGGTGTATCCTTTTGTGTTTGGGTGGAATGTTCTATAGATGTCTGTTAAGTCCATTTGAATTATAACATCTCTTTGTTCCCTATTTCTCTGCTAAATTGCTGTCTGGCAGTCCTGTCCGCTGTTGAGAGTGTGGTTTTGAAGTTTCCCACTCTTACCATGTGGGATTTGATGTTCAATTTAAGCTTTATTAACATTTCTTTTATAAATGTGGGTGCCCTTGTATTTGGGGCATAAATGTTCAGAAGTGAGACTTCATCTTGATGGATTTTTTTCCTGTGTTGAATATGAAATGTCCTTCTCCAGCTTGATGTCTATTTTGTTAGATATTAGGATAGCTACACCAGCTTGTTCCTTAGGTCCATTTGATTGGAAAATCTTCTGCCAACCCTTTACTCTGAGTTAATATCTGTCTTTGGAGTTGAAGTGTTTCTTGTATGTAGCAGAAGGATGGATCCTGTTTTCATATACATTCTGTTAGTCTATGTCTTTTAACAGGTGAATTGAGTCTATTGATATTAAGGGCTATTGATGAGCACTAATTGTTAATTCCCTTTATTTTTGGTTTTATCAGTGGTGGTGGTAGTGTTTGTGTGTTTCCCTTCTTTTGTATTTGCTGGTGTGAGATTGCTGTGTTTTCACGGGTGTAGCTAACTTCCTTGGGTTGGAGTTTTCCTTATAGTACTCTCTGTAGGGCTGAATTATAGATAGGTATTGTTTAAATATGGTTTTGTCAGTTTAGTATTTCTCTGATCAGTTCTTGTCTGGATAACAGGTCTATTGGTAGAGTGGGGTATTGATGTCACCCTCTATCAGTGTGTGGAGGTCAATATGAAATTTTAGCTATAGAAGTATTTCTTTTTCGAGCTTGGGAGCTCTAGTGTTTGCTAAATAAATGTTGATAATTGCAATGCCTTTTTGGTGGATATTTCTTCAAGGAGTATGTACTGTCCTTTAGTTTTGGTTTGAATTCCATTTTCTCAGGTAGTAAGAGGGCTACACCAATTTGCTTCTTGGGTCCATTTTCTTTTCTTCTGTTTTTTCAACCTTATTTCTTTTTAATTTTTTTCTTATTGTAAATATTGATCCCAGTTCCCTCTCCCTCCCATCCTCCCATGCTCCCCTGCCCACTCCCCTGTCCCATTCCTCATCTACTCCCCAGGGAGGGTGAGGTCTTCCAGGAGGGATCATCAAGATCTGTCAAATCATTTGGGGGTAGGGTCTAGGCCCTCCTGTCTCTAGGCTAAGGGAGTATCCCTCCATGGGGAATGTGCTCCTGAAGTCCTTTCATGCACCAGGGATACATCCTGGTTCCACTGTCAGAGGTCCATTAGACTTCCCAGGCCTTCAAACTGAGATCCATGTTCAGAGAGTCTGGGTCAGTCCTAAGCTGGTTTCCCAGCTATCAGTCTGGGGTTTAGGAGCTCCCCTTTGTTCAGGTCAGTAGTTTCTGTGGGTTTCTGCATCCTTGTCTTGACCCTTTCGCTCATCACTTCTCCCTCTCTGCAACTGGATTCCAGTTCAGCTCAGTGTTTAACTGTGGGTGTCTGCTTCTGTTTCCATCAGCTACTGGATAAAGGTTCTAGGATGGCATATAAAGTAGTTATCAATCCATTATCAGGGAAGGGCATTTAAGGTAGCCTTTCCACTGTTGTTCAGATTGTTACTTGGGGTATCCTTGTAGGTCTTTGAACATTTCCCTAGTGCCAGATTTCTCTTAAAAACCTATAATATCTCCCTGTATTGTGGTAACTCTTTTCTTGTTCTCCTATATTCCTCTCCCGACTCCATCTTCCTGCTCCCTCATGTTCTCCTTTCCCTTCCTCTTCTCCCCTTTTCTATCTCCTAGCTCCCTCTGCACTTACTTCCTCCCTCTCCCCCTCCCTACTCCCAATATGTTCAGGATATCTGGTCACTTTCCCCTTTTATGGGAGTCCTCCTTGTTTCCTAGCTTCTCTGGCTGTGTGAATTGTTGGCTGGTGATCCTTTTCTCTATTTCTAAAATCCATATATGAGTGAGTACATACCATGTTAGTCTTTTTGTGACTGGGTTACCTCACTCAGGATAATTTCTTCTAGTTCCTTCCATTTGTCTGAGAATGTCAAGATTCCATTTTTTTCCTGCTGAATAGTACTCCATTGTGTAAATTTACCACATTTTCTTTATTCGTTCTTCAGTTGTGGGACATCTAGGTTGTTTCTGGTTCGACTTATTACAAATAATGCTTTAAAATAATGCTACTATGGACATAGTTGAACAGATGTCTTTGTTGCATGATGTACATCTTTTGGGAATATTGCTATACCCCATGGTAGACTGATTTCCATTTTCCTGAGGAACTGCCATACTGATTTCCAAAATGGCTGTACAAGTTTGCATTCCCACCAGCAGTGGAAGAGTGTTACCCTTTCTCCACATCCTCCTTAATATAAACTGTCACTGCTGTTTCTGATTTTAGCCATTCTGACAGGAATAAGATGGTATCTCAGACTAGCCTTGATTTGCATTTCCCTGATAGCTAAGGATGTTGAACACTTTCTAAAAAAAAAAAACAAAAAATAAAAACAAAACAAACAAACAACAACAACAAAAAAAATGTCTTTCAGCCATTTTGGATTCCTTTTTTTGAGAATTCTCTATTCAGTTCTATACCCCACTTTTAAATAGGGTTATTTGCTATATTGAGTTCTTTATATATTTTGGAGATCAGCCCTCTGTCAGATGTGGGATTGGTGAAGATCTTTTCCCAGTCTGTGGGCTGCCATTTTGTCTTTTTGACTGTGTCCTTTGCCTTACAGAAACTTCTCAGTTTCAGGAGGTCCCATTTATTAATGTCGATCCTGTGATCTGTCTGTGCTACTGGAGTTATGTTCAGGAAGCAGTCTCCTGTACCAATTTGTTCAAGGGTACTTCCCGCTTTCTCTCCTAAGAGGTTCAGTGTGCCTGGATTTATGTTGAGGTTTTAGATCCATTTGGACTTAAGTTTTGTGCATGGTGATAGACATGAATCTACCTGCAGTCTTCTACACACCACAATCCAGTTATGCCAGCACCATTTGTTGAAGATGCTTTCCTCTTTCCATTGAATAGTTTTAGCTGTTTTGTCAAAAATCAGGTGTTCATAGGTGTGTGGGTTAATATTAGGATTTTCAATTCTGTTCCATTGGTCTACTTGACTATTTTTGTGCCAATACCAAGCTGTTTTCAGTACTATAGTGTTTGAAGTCAGAGATGGTCCATTATTGGGCAGGGTTGTTTTGGGTGTCCTGGGTCTTTTGTTTGGTCCATATAAGTTGAGTATTGTCCTTTCAGTGTCTGTGAAGATTTGTGCTGGGATTTTGATGGGGATTGCATTGAATCTACAGATTGCTTTGAGCAAGGTTGCCACTTTTACTATGTTGATTCTACCTATCCAAGAGCATGGGAGATTTTTTCTGGTATCCTTTAAAATTTCTTTCTTTAAAACCTAATGTTCTGGTTATACAGGTCTTTCGCTTGTTTGGTAGCATTACCCCAAGATATTTTATGTTTGTTTTTTTTTTTTTTGTGGCTATTGTAAAGGGTGATATTTCTCTGCTTTCTTTCTCAGCCCATTTATCATCTGCATATAGTAGGGCTATTGCTTTTTTTTGAGTTAGTCTTGTATCCTGGCACTTGGCTGAATGTGTTTATCAGCTGTAGGAGTTCCATGGTAGAGTTTTTTAGGTCGTGTATGTAAACTATCATATCATCTGTAAATAGTGAAAGTTTGACTTCTTCCTTTCCAATTTGTATTCCCTTGATCTCCTTTTTGTTGTCTTATTGCTCTAGCTAGAACTTCATGTACAATATTGAAGAGATATGGAGAGAGTGGACAGCCTTGTCTTGTTTCTGATTTTAGAGGAATCACATTGTGTTTCTCTCCATTCAGTTTGATGTTGGCTGTTGGTTTGCTGTATATTGCTTTTATTATGTTTAGGTATGTTCCTGTTACCCTTGATTTCTCCAAGACCTTTACCATGAAGCCTTTTTCAGCATCTGGTGAGATGATCATGTGGTTTTTCTTTTTCAGTTTGTTTATATGGTGGATTACATTGTCAAATTTTCATATGTTGAACCATCCTTGCATCCCTGGGATGAAACCTACTTGATCATGGTGGATGATTTTTCTGATGTGTTCTTAGATTTGATTTGCCAGTATTTTATTGAGTAATTTTGCATCAATATTCATGAAGGATATTGATCTATAATGCTCTGTCTTAGTTGTGTCTTTGTGTGGCTTGGGTACCAAGGTAATTGTAGCCATGTAAAAAGTGTTTGTTAATGACTCTTCTGCTTCTATTGTGTGGAACAGTTTGAGGAGTATTGGTATTAGCTATTCTTTGAATTTCTGGTAGAATTCTGCACTGAAACCATCTGGCCATGGGGTTTTTGGTTGGGAGACTTTTGATGACTGCTTCTATTTCATTAGTGGTTATTGGTCTATTAAAATTTGTTCTCTGTGAATGATTTAATTTTGATTAAATTAAACTTAATATAACACATTTAAATAATCTGTTCTTGAATTAATTTTGGTGATATCTGTCCAGAAAGTTGACCATTTCCTCTGAAGTTTTGAATTTTGTGAACTAGAGATTTTCAAAGTATGATCCAGATTTCCTCAGTGTTCTTTGTTTTGTCCCCTGTTAATTTCTGATTTTGTTGATTTGCATGTTTTCTCTTTGCCTTTTGGTTAGTTTTGAGGAAGTTTTGTCTATCTGGTTGATTTTCCCAAAGAACCAACTCTTTGTTTCACTGATTTTTTTGTATTGTTTTCTTGGTTTCTATTTTATTGATTTCAGCCCTCCATTTGATTATTTCCTGTAGTCAACTCTTCCAGGGTGAGTTTGCCTTTTTTGTTCTAGAGCTTTCAGTTGTGCTGTTAATTTTCCAGTGACTATTCTCCAGTTTCTTCATGTGGGCACCTAGTGCTGTGAACTTTCCTCTTAGCACTGCTTTCAAAGTGTCCCATGAGTTTGGGTATTTTGTGTCTTCATTTTCACTGAATTCTAGGATGTTTTTAATTTTTCTTTCTTTACCCAGGAATGGTACAATTGCACATTGTTCAATTTCCATAAATTTGTAGGGTTTCTGCAATTTGTATTGTTGTTGAATTCTAACTTTAAACCATGGTGGTCTGATAAGTTACAGGGGGTCATTTCCTTTTTGTATCTGTTGAGGTTTTCTATGTTGCCATGTGTGTGGTCAGTTTTAGAGACGGTTCCATGTGACACTGAGAAGAAGGTATATTCTTTTGTGTTTGGATAGAATGTTCTATAAATGCCTGTTAAACCCAATTAGGTCATAACTTTTGTTAGTTTCTTTGTTATGTTTTTGTCTGGTCATCCTGTCTAGTGGTGAGAGTGGGGTGTTGATGTCTTCCACTATAAGTGTGTGAGTTTCTATGTATGATTTGAATTTTAGTAATGTTTCTATTATGAATGTGGATGCCTTTGTATTTGGGGCATAGATGTTCAGAATTGAGACTTCATCTTGATGGGTTTTTTTTTTCCTGTGATGAACATGAAATAACCTTCATCTCTTTTGATTGATTTTAGTTTGAAGTCTAATTTGTTAGATATTAGGATTGCTACCCAGCTTGTTTCTTGGGTCCATTTGATTAGAGCATCTTTTCCCAACCCTTAACTCTGAGGTAACATCTGTCTTTTAAGTGGAGGTGTGATCTTTTTTTCAATGCAGCAAAAGGATGGATTCTGTCATTGTACCTATTCTGATAGCCTATGTTTTTTTATAGGTGTGTAGTGAAGGATATTAATGACCATTGATTGTTAATTCTCGTTTGTTTTGGATTTATTGTTGTTGGTGCTGTTGTTTATGAATCCCCCTTTTTTTCTTCTGATGTTTGGTAAAGTGGTATTATCTATTGCCTATGTTTTTGTGAGTGTATTTAACTTCCTTGGTTTGGAGTTTTCCTTATAGAACTTTCTGTGGGGCTGGATTTGTGGATATGCATTGTTTAAATCTGTTTTTGTCATGGAAAGTCTTGGTTTCTCCATGTATAATGATTGAAAGCTTTGCTGGGTATAGATGTTGACAGATTCTGGATGGCTTGGTTCACCAGGATGGGTTCTTGTTGTTATTCTTGTGGTTCTGCATTCACATATTACTTTACCCTTGGAGCTTTTAACATTCTTTGTTCATTGTGTACTTATAGTGTTTTAATTATTAGGTATCTGTCATGGGAGATTTCTTTTCTGGTTCTGTGTATTTGGTGTTTAGCATGCTTCTTGTACATTGACAAACATCCCCTTCTTTCAGTAAGGGAGGTTCTCTTCTATGATTTTGTTTAAAGTATTTCCTTCCTTTTGCCTGGGTTTCCTCTTCTTCCTTGCATTCATTCATTCATTCATTCATTCATCCATCCATCCTTCCTTCCTTCCTATTACTCACAGGGCTTTTTCTTTTTATATTGTCTCATATTACCTGGGTGTATTGTGTCTGTAATTTCTTTGAGTGAGGTATCCATGTGTTCGTTTGCCACCAATGCCCAAAAGTATCTCTTGCATGTCTTGTAATCTGTTGGTGAGGTTTACCTCTCAGCTTATTATTTGACTTCCTAGTTTTTTCCCAGTCTTATCTCAGTTTGGCTTTTCCTTAGTGATTCTATTTCTACCTTAACAGTTTGGAATATTTTCATTATTTCATCCCTTCTTTGTGTTCTCACAGACCTCATTAAAGAATTTATTCATATTCTCTTTAAGGTTCTTGACATGTTCATAACTGCTATTTTGAAGTCTTTGTCTTACACTTCAGCTGTATTGCATTTCTAAGGATCTACTCTGGTATATTATTGTCTTGAGTGTTAATATTTGTGTTTCTTTGCTTGTGTTTAGGCATCTGAATTTAGGATGATTGAGGTGATTCTAAGAGTTACTTCTGGTCTTATCTTTGTTGAGTTGGTGTTCCACTTGGTTCCTGTTGCCCTCTCTGGATTTTAGGAAAGCATGTTAGCTGTGGGTTGCCTAATAGAGAGTGCTTCTGCAGGTCAGTGGGTGGCAGAAAGGAATAGAGGTGATCTAGGAGAAAAGACTGATGGGCAAAGGGGATCCTGTTCACACAATGATGAGGATGCCCTGCAAGTAGGTTGCATTAAGATAAAGAATAATGTGGAGAGACAAGTATGAAAGGCTCAAGGCAATTATTCATTTATTGTGTATGTACCTATTATGAAAGAGAACATTTGATTTAATTTTCAGTATGTTTACCATGGGTATATAGGGAATCTCCTGATTTTTTGTGTGTTCATTTTGAATTTTCATACTCTGCTAGAAGAATTTATCAGCTCTAAGGGTTTCTTTATCTTTAGGCTTCTTGTGTATAGAATCATATCATCTACAAGGAAGAACATTTTGAATTTCCTTATTTGTATCTTTTATTTCTTCCTCTTTTCTTATTGTTCTAGCTAAGACTTCAGACTATTGAATAGGGTACACTCTAATGAAAACACAGAGTTTGCAGTGTGGAAAATGAATTTATTAGAGACTAGAGAGATATGATGAGGTGAATTGATTTTCTAAAACTCATAGTGGTAGAAAGATAGTGGATGTAGACAATGCTTTCACATTGACCCTTTGAACTCCCGAACCTTTCTGATCCTAGATATTGATCTACAGAACAAAGCACTCACCATTTCTCATGGAGCCCATGACACTAATAACTTTTAGTTTAAAATCAGTTCCCACCCATGCCCCACTATAAACACAGTAATAGCTATCAACATGCACAGGAGTCTTCTAGATGGCGGATTTAAAACTTTGTGTAATATTGTCTGAGCCTGTCCTTGGAATTGATCAAACATGATGAGACTCATTATTTTTTGTATAGTATAGAAGACCTAACATCAGAGGGATACCACACTATGCTCAATTCTCAAAGGATGGTGACTCCTCCCTTGTCCCTCATCTGTCTTACATGTTTTTCATCACTTTTAATTACCTGTATAATTATACATATACTTATTATATATTTTATTTGCATAAAATATAAATATATAGTAACAGATATTATGTTTATTTTTATAATAATTACCATTGTGTATATATTTATGCTCTGCTAAATTCACTTAGTGTTGATCATATGTACATATGTTTAGACATGATCACATGGTATAGGAAGACCAGTCCTTAGAGAAGAGTGATTTTCCCTTTCTCTGAAATTATTTATTACCTGTAGCTTTCCATCCATCCTTGTCAGATTTCCTATCCATGTTGTGACATCAACTGGTGTTGCAACTGTTCAGACCTTTTTTTAGAAAATCATGTTCTTAGAAATATCTTAATAGAGGGAGCCACTACAGGGTTAGAAAGAAACCCATGCTAGGGTAATTCCTAAGAATCTAGAGAATGACACCAGCTAAGACTCCTAGCAATAGTGGGAAGGATGCCAGAACTGGTTTCCTGTAATAAAATGAGTGAAATACCCCAACTATCATCATAGAGCCTTTGCCCAGTAATTTATGGAGCCAGATGCAGGAATCCACATCAAAGCACCAGGCCAAGTTCCAGTAATCAAGTTGAAGAGAGGGAGGAGGGATTATATGAGCAAGGGAGGTCAAGATCGTGACAGAGAAATCTACAGAGACAGCTGAACTAAGCTTGTGGAAACTCATGAACTCTGGATTGACAGGTGTGGAGCCTTCAGGGGACCAAACTAGGCCTTCTGTTCGTGGGAGACAGTTGTAAAGGTTGGGGTATCTGAGGGGCTCCTGGCAATAGGACCACAATACAAACCTGGTACATGAGTCCATTCATAGGATGCCATTCAGCTATAATGCATGGGAGAGGGTCTTGGCCTTACCCCAACCTATTGTGTCAGGCTTTGTTGACTCCTCATGGGAGCCCTTACACATGAGGAGGAGTGGACTGGGCAAGGGCTGGGGGTGATTTTGGGCTCAGGAGGAAGGGTGGGAGGGAGAACTGTGGTCAGAATGTAAAATAATTTTTTAAAAAATAAATTATTTTTTTAAAAAAGGACTGAAGCAGGTGAATACCTTTGTCTTGTTTGTGTTCATCTTTGAAACACTGAGGTTTTTATATACTTAGTGTGATATTAGTTATAGTTTTATTATATACAGCCTGTGTGCACCCTCCACATCTTGTCTTTCCAGGACTTTATCAAGAAAGGATTATAGATTTTTCAACAGCTTTTCTTCATCTAATGGGATGATCATGTGATTTCTGTTTTTTAATCTATAATGTGATGGGTTACATCTATTGATTTATATATACTGTAAAATCCTTATATCACTGTAATGGAACTATCTTTGTCATGATGAATAACCTTTTTAATGAAATATTAAATTCAGACTTCAGTTTGCCAGTATTTTATTCACAGTTTTTGAATCTATGTTCATCTAAAATAATCTCTCTTCTCTTCTTCTTCATTTGCTGTGTTTTTATTTGGTGCTCTGGTATGACGGTGATGCTGGATAATAAAAAGGATAACATGGAAATTGAATTTTGAAAGAAGCTTTAACTATTTTAAGGAGACCAATCTTTTTAAAGATTAATTAACTTTTAAAGTTAATCAATGGCTTAATTGAAATATTAATATTAGCATCATATCTTGGGGACAAATGAGAGAGAAAAAGTTCTCATTGAATAGTGAGGTATCTTTATGTCAAGCTGACGTAGGATCAATTGCGCTGGCTAGTTTCATGTCAACTTGACACAAGCTAGAGTAATTTTGGAAAAGGGAACTTCAGTTGATGAAATGCACCCATCATGTTGGCATCTATGGTGCATTTTCTTTATTAATTGATACAAGACGGCCCAGGTACTGGGTGGTACCTCCCCTGGGATAGTAGTCCTGGGTGTTATAAGAAAGAAGGTTGAACAAGTAATATTATGCAAACCAGTAAGAAGCACTCCTCCATGGCTTCTGCCTAAGTTCCTGCCTCAAATTTCTGTTCTGCTTGAGTCTGTGCCCCAACTTCCCTCCATGATAGAGTGTGACCTGAGAGTTGTAAGTGGAAGGAAATAATTTCTCCCCAAGTTGCTTTTGTTTGTGTTTTATCACAGCAATAGAAACCCTAACCAAGACAGGTCTTAACTAAGTAGAGTAAAAGAGAGAGAAATGAAGGAGTTAAGTCAGCAATTTTCTACAATGAGTTGAACATGATCCAGTGTTAAAATGATGTTTAAAAGGGGAGGAAGGTGCCTTCTGAGATGATGATAGTTTGTGAATGATGAAAGAAGTGTAATAAAAAAAGCTACACTTAAGAGACTTTGTGAGACATAGTCATTTGAAGTACACCTAGCATGCAATCATATACAGACATTAAAATGCAGCATGAGGAGTTTTGCTTGGTGGCCATCATGTGAGAGTACCTGACTGTTATTTTCTATCACTCCAGATATGTATCTCCACATGCTACCATACCACACATGAGGACATTTCTGACCAACTTATACCATCGATCAGTTAGCATTGTTTCACAGCTCTCTTAAAATGAAATCATTTACAGAGAGTAACCTTCAGTCTGCTTTCCTACCCTAGTCACATTCTCTGTGAGAGTCTCCCATCCTATTGCAGAAGTTACAGATTTGTTAGTGTTAAATGCAGAAGACCATTCAATGGAAAAGTTTAGCTGTCACTGAGTTAGAGGCGGCTCTTTGTTTTGAGTGTTTGGAATAAACTTAGAATTGATGATGCTATGAACATACACAGGTAAGGATATATTTACAGCTTTTTGAGGACTGGAATTGATCACTTAAATTTGATGAAAAAATTAGGCTTTACAGTAAAACCCAAATTTTTATTTTTATGACATATATGCAGTCTTCCATTCGATGGATCACTTCCAGTTAGTTTACTTCTTTTAGTTTTTTATTGAAAAATATTTTCATACAATGTATTTTGATCATGGTTTCCAATTCTGAAATTCCTTCCAGATCCTCCACACCCCCTAGTCCACCCAACTCCATGTCTTTTCTTTCTTGAGAAAATAGATAAACCACATTTTAAAAATATAAATGGAGGAAAAACACAAGAAACATTTGTACATGGTCACATACATACACTCACATGCACACACACACCACAAAACCACAAATTCAGAAACTAATATACAAGCAAAAGACCAGAAAGACAAAAGAAAAAATACCCAAATAAAGCTCCATCTACAAAAAGTTCTGTCCACAAAGTCCCTGATGGAGGAACATCTACTGTCTTAATAGTTTGTTTTCTGACACAATTAAATATCCAATCCTTTCCATGTACAGTACTTGGCAAAATATTTCACCTGTTCTAAAAACCAAAAGTTCTTTTCCCACTTATGTTTTTACATTCGGATACAAGATGCTTTACCATACATATTCATATACATATACATACACATACACATACATATAAATGTACGTACACATATACAAATACATATACATACATACTAATTTCTCCAAGTGCCTCCCACGTTTTGCTCTTCCCTGGGGCTTCCAGCACAGGCTCTCCAGATCACCGAGCACACAATGCTTGCATGGGCAGAGCATTGTTATGTAACAGCCTGTCTTCCTTTACTTACCAGAGGTTGTGAGCCTCTTGCCTCACTCTGCTCTCCTCATGCCATGGTGTGAACTTTGAGGTCTTGGTCTTGTCTGCCTCCTGGTGAACTAATTTGCTGTGGCCCATGGCCCCCTTCCTCCGGACTCAAGTCCTCCTGGGAGGCTCTCTCTGGCTATCTGTGCTCTGGGTATTGTTGTGCCCTGCGTGCTGTTCCCGTGGTCCACCAAAATGGCGCTTTGCTACGTCTGAAGTTGTGATTCCCAGGAAGGTTCCCCAGAGAATGGGTGGAAGCAATATGCTGGACCAGATCACCTACAGCATGCGCTTCAGGGGACAAAGGCACGTGGTCCACATGAAACTCAAGAAGAACATGATTCCTGAAAACTTTCCTGTATACACTACTAATGACCAAGGAGCCGAGCAGGAAGACTACCCATTTGTTCCCCGAGACTGTTACTTCTACAGCTACCTGGAAGGGGTCCCTGGGTCCCTAGCTACGCTAGACACCTGCAATGGAGGTCTGAATGGCATGCTGCAGGTGGATGACTTCACTTATGAAATCAAACCATTGGCATCTTCTTCCAAATTTGAGCATGTCATTTCTCTGCTTGTGATAGAAAGGTCATATAAGTTTAAAAAATGTAGAAATGAAGAGAATGTGGCAGAGGCAGAGGAATCCCTTGAAGAGGCGAAGCTTGCTGGAAGTCCCAGGGCAGCCCCAGTGTATCTGTGGCGTGTGCATGTGAAATTAATACGAGTGCAGTACGTATCGAGCGCTTCATTAACCGCACTACTCAATAACTTTACTGACACTCTTGAGTTGATATTGATTGTGAACAACATAGCAGATAGCATTTATAAACTATCTGGATTGGGTGTCATGGTGCGTGCTGTATGCCTTTGGGACGAGGACCCAGACATAGTACGTATTCGGGATAGGTTCAATGATAGTATAGGATATGCGGAAGCATTTGGCTATTATAAAATGCAATTTTTCCGAAGTATACCACACTCCGTTGCAGCTATTTTCACAGGAAACTTAGTTGGAGGACAGGATTACGCTGCCCACATGAATACAATATGCAACCCCAACTGGTCAGCAGTATATGTATATTTGGGACACCGACATGCATTTCTTACTGCAGCTTTTTTTTCTCATGTAGTAGGTCACAGTCTGGGTCTAGGGCATGATACAGTGGGCTGTGTTTGTTTCAGAAGAAGCCGTTGTGTCATGAATGAAATTCCTGCTCTTCTTGATATGATGAGCAATTGTTCTCAAGCTAAGATACATGATTGGATCCATGGATGGGACAGTTGCTTGAGTGATTCACGAATTCCGTATGCCAACTTTAAATATGTAGTTCCTCGTTGTGGAGATAAGAAGCTGGACGAGAATGAGGAGTGTGACTGTGGCTCTTTGAAAGAGTGTGCCTATAACAAGTGTTGTACAACCAATTGTCACTTTACTAAGGGAAGTACTTGCAATTTGGGAGTTTGCTGTAGTAACTGTGGATTTGCACAGGCTGGAACTATATGCAGAGACAAACTTGGTATTTGTGATCTGGCAGAATACTGTGATGGAAGCTCAGAGAATTGCCCAGAAAATGTTTACATCCAGGATGGAACTCCCTGCTCACCACTAGCAGTTTGCATGTCAGGAAACTGCAGTGATCGTGATTTGCAGTGTCAAGCTCTTTTTGGATACGACGTAAAGGATGCTTCACCAGCATGCTATAAACAATTAAATAGCAAGGGTGACCCATTTGGAAACTGTGGGATAAGGTTACTACCATCAGGAAGAAAACCCTATGCATGTGAAAAGAAAGACATTTTTTGTGGACTGCTGCATTGTGATGGTGTCATTCATATTCCTGGTGGAGGTGAGCACACTACATTTCATCACATAAAGGTTCAAGATATTAAAGAAGAACAATGCTTTGGGTATGATGTGCACCATGGGACAGAAATTCCAGAAATGGGGCTTGTAGTGGATGGTGCAACCTGTGGCCCAGGGAAATACTGTAAAGCACAAGCCTGTGTTTTTCATCAAAACTTAAATTTTAAATGCAACATCAGCTCCTGTAATTTCAGAGGGGTGTGTAACAACAGAGGCAATTGTCACTGCACGAAAGGTTGGCAACCACCAGACTGTGAACAGAGAGGAGCAGGTGGTAGTATAGACAGTGGTCCTACAGCCTTTGAGAAAACAAGTCGGACCAAAATACATATGAGTATGAACAAGGTGCTAATTGTTTTAATTACTCGTATGGCTCTTATCTTGGTTTCACTTATTATTGGTGCAATTACGAAAGCAATAATGACTAAACACCGCAGACAGGAAAAACACCACAGACAGAAACATCCTATGTAGGAGAGAACTGATTTCATTCCATACTAACTAGAGCCACACAAGAACAACATCATGTCAATTACTACAAGAAATTGTTAGTGATTTCTCCTGACAGCCGTGTAACCTTTCCAAATATGAAATTTTCATCTTGAAATAAAATCGCTGGGGAACTAAAATTGTGTGTCTGTTTAAATATTTTTATAATTGTTTCTTAAAACCTTTGTCTCATCTTCTCTCCCTCCTGCTCTCCTTTCTCCTTCCCCTTCTGTCTCTCTCCATTTGTAAATGTGAGTGCTTGTGGAGGACAAAGTCGGAGCCCCAGGAGCTGGGTTACAGGTGGTTGTGGGTCATCCATCGTGGATGCTGAGAACTAAACCCCGGGTCTTGCTCTCAGCAAGATCAGGAAACACTCTTAAGTGTCTTTTTTATTTTTTTAGAAACAATCTTATTTTCCATGTCAATCCTCCCCTTTCCTCGACCCACTTCCTTCTATGCCCTCCACTGATCCCCCCAAACATCACTCCCCAAGGATAGTGAGGCCTTCCACTCGAGATCATCAAAGTCTGTCACTTTGTTTGGGGGAGGGTCTAGGCCCTCTTTTGTGTATCTGGGCTGCAATAATATCCCTCCATAGGGAATAGGCTCCCAAAGTATGTTTGTGCACTAGGGATAAGTACTGGTTCCGTTGTTAGAGGTCCCATAGACTGGGAAGGCTTCCTACCTGGCACCCACACTGAGGGCTTAGTTCTGTACAGTTCTGGTTCCCCACCTTTATGACTGGGGTCCCTCTGCTCTCACTAGGTCAGGTGAACTGTTTCTGTGGGTTTCTCCTGCATGGCCTTGGCTCCTTAGCTCATCCCTCCTCTATCTCTACAACTGGATCCCAGGAGAACGGCTCAGTGCTCAGCTGTGGGTGCCTGCTTCTGCTTCCATCAGCCACTGAAGTCTATAGAATGGCAAGTAAGATAGTCATCAATCTCATTATAGGGTAAGGGCATCAAAGGCAGCCTCTCCACTGCTGCCTAGTTTCTTAGTTGGGGGTCATCCTTGGGGATCTATGCACATTTCCCTAGTGCTAGATTTCTCTTTAAACCAATGCTGGCTCCCTACACTCCTCCACTGCTGGTGGGAGTGCAAACTTATACAGCCATTTTGGAGATCAGTATTGTTCCTCAGGAAAATTGGAATCAGTCTACCATAGGACCAGGCAATTCCACTCTTAGGCATATACCCAAATGATCCACATTCATGCAACAAGGACATCTGTTCAACTATGTTCATAGCAGCATTGTTTTGTTTGTAACAGCAAGAACCTGGAACATTGAGGAATATTGGTATTAGCTGTTCTTTGGATTTATGGTAGAATTCTCCACTAATGCCACCTGGCCTTGGTTTTTTTTTTGGGGGGGGTTGGTAGATTTTTGATAACTGCACCTATTTCATTAGGGGTTATATATCTATTTAAATTGTTTATCAGTTCTTGATTTAATTTTTATCAGGGAGATCTATCCAGATAGTTGTCCATTTCCTTTAAATTTTCCAATTTTGTGGAGTATAGGTTTTCAAACTATGACCTGAAGATTCTCTGGATTCCCTCAGAGTTCGTTGTTATGTCCCCTTTTCATTTCTGATTTTGTTAATTTGCATGTTCTCTCTCTGCTTTTTGGTTAGTTTGGATAAAGGTTTGTCTATCTTGTTGATTTTCTGGAAGAACAAACTCTTTGTTTGATTCTTTGTATTGTTTTCTTTTTTCTACTTCATTGATTTCAGCCCTCAATTTGGTTATTTCCTGGCATCTACTTATCTGGGGTAAGTTTGTTTCTTTTTGTTCTAGAGCTTTCAGTTGTGCTGTTAATTCTCCGGTGTGACTATTCTCCAGTTTTTTTCTCCAGTTTTGGCACTTAGTGCTATCAACTTTCCTCTTAGCACTGCTTTCAAAATGTTCCATAAGTTTGGGCATGTTGTGTCTTCATTCTCATTGAATTCTAGGAAGTTTTTTATTTCTTTCTTTACTTAGGAATGGTGCAATTGTACATTGTTCAATTTCCATGAGTTTGTAGGATTTCTGCAATTTGATTTGTTGTTGAATGTTAACTTTAAACCATGGTGGTCTGATAAGTTATCTGTTTAGATTTGCTATGTTGCCGAGTATGTGGTCAATTTTAGAGAAGGTTCCATGTGGCACTGAGAAGAAGGTATATTCTTTTGTGTTTGGATGGAATGTTCTATAGATGTCTGTTAAACCCAATTAGGTAATAACTTCTGTTAGTTCCTTTGTTTCTTTGTTATGTTTCTGTCTGGTCATCCTGTCTAGTGGTGAAAGTGGAGTGTTGATGTCTCCCACTGTACGTGTGTGAGGTTTTATGTGTGATTTGAGTTTCAATAATGTTTCTTTTGTTAAGGTGATTGCCTTTGTATTTGAGCATAGATGTTCATAATTGAGACTTTATCCTGATGGCTTTTTCCTGTGATGAATATTAAATGACCTTATTTATCTCTTTTGATTGATTTTAGTGTGAAGTCTAATTTGTTGAATATTAGGATAGCTACACCTGCTTGCTTCTTGGATCCATTTGATTGGAAAATATTTTCCCAACCTTTTACTCTGAGGTAACGTCTGTCTTTGAAGTTGAGGTGTGTTTATTGTATGAATCAGAAGAAAGGATTCTGTCTTCGTATCCATTCTGTTAGCCTATGTCTTTTTATAGGCTTGTTAAAAGGATTGCTATTGAGGGAAATTAAGGATCACTGAGTGTTAATTCTTGTTTGCTTTTGATTTGTTGTTGTTGGTATATTGTGTGTGGATTTACCCACCTTTTTTTTGGCTTTTAGTAAGGTGGGATTATCTATTGCCTATGTATTCATGAGTGTAGTTACTTCCTTAGGTTGGAGTTTTCCTTCCAGTAATTTCTGTAGGGATATGTATTTTTTAAATCTGGTTTTGTCATGGAATACCTTGTTTTCTCCGTCTATAGTGATTGAAAGCTTTTCTGGGTATAGTTGTCTGGGCTGGCATACATGGTCTCTTAGTGTTTGTAGACTATCTATCCAGGACTTTCTGACTTTCAGAGTTTCCATGGAGAAGTCAGGTGTAATTCTGATAAGTCTGCCTTTATATGTTACCTGGCCTTTTTCCTTTGCTGCTCTTAATATTCTTTCTTTATTCTGTATGTTTGGTGTTTTGATTATTATGTGGTGAGTGGAATTCTTTTTGTGGTCCACTCTATTTGGTGTTCTGTAAGCTTCTTGTCCTTTCATGGGTATATCATTCTTTAGGTTGGGGGAAGTTTTCTTCTATGATGTAGTTGAATATGTTTTCTGTACCTTTGAACTGTATTTCTTCACTTTCTTCTATACCTATTATTCTTAGGTTTGGCCTTTTAACAGTGTCCCATATTTCCTGCATATTTTGTGTTAGGGATTTGTTAGACTTGAGATTTCCTTTGGTCAATGACTGTATTTCCTCTAGTGAGTCTACTACACCTGAGATTCTTTCTTCCATCTCTTTTTTTCTACTTACACCTGTAGTTCCTTATCATTTACACAGGTTTTCTACTTCCAGCATTCCCTCACTCAGTGTTTTCTTTATTGTGTCTATTTCAGCTCTCAAACCTTGAACTGTTTGAATTGTTTCCTTCACTTGTTTGATTGGTTTTTTCTTTTCTTTTCTTTCTTTCTTTCTATCTTTCTTTGCATTGTTTAAGAGATTTGTTTCTCACTTGAATTTTTTGGTTTGTTTTTTCATCCATATCTTTAAGGGATTTTCTCATTTCCTCTTTGATGGTTTCTATCATCTTCATAGTGTTGTTTTTGATGTCCTTCTCCTCTGCTTCATCTGTGTTGCGATGTTTAGGTCTTGCTGGTGTAGAGTCTAGACTCTGGTGGTGTCATATTGGTTTTTCTGTTATTGAGTGTGTCCTTATACTGTCATCTTCCCACTCCTTCAAGTCTGTGCAGGTGGGGTTTCCCCCTTTCTTCTAGTCTTCTGGTGGGCATAGGCTGGGCAAGACTTCAGTGTGGGTTCGGCCTCTCTTGGTGTTCTCTTCACTTGAGCAGAGGGTGTAGGGGGCCCAAGACTCAAGTGGAGGGTGGAGGGTGGTGGGCAGAGGCAGGGGGAGCAAGACTGAGGGACTGAGGTGTGGCCAGACTCAGGGTGGTTTGTCCTGCTCAGGCGGGTCCACTATATTTGGAGCAGACCCAGGAAGTTACAAGGAGGGGGTGGGGGGAGTCAGAGTAGAACTCATACTCACCTCAAGCAGAGGGTGGTGGGCAGACTGAGATGTGGCCAGACTCTGGGTGGTCTGTCCTGCCAGAGTTGGTCCACTACCACCTTTGGTGTCTTAATATCACATGATTTATCACATCTGAGTTTTGTTTTGGATTTCAATTTTTTTTCTTGCCCTGTGTGGTGCTAAGCAGCACAGCCAAGAACCCAGGGCATCACCCAAGCCAGGTTAATGTCCTGCCACTCTACTGTACCCCAACATTTGGTCACATTCTTTATATTCCCATGTATACACCTATCCTTCAGATCTTTTTTTCATGAAAAAAAGAGAGAACATATTTATGATGTCTGTGTTAAAGGTTACTAGATGCCTCTGTGTCAAATTTGGGCTGCATTAGTATATGCTACTGTTATCTTTGCCATAGTCCATTTGCTATTGTATTAGATTACCATCTGTTTTATTGTTAATGTAAATAGCATCAAGAGGGACATTTGTGAGTTATACAGATGCATGAATGAAAGGAACATTCATGTCAGAGATGTCAGAATTCCAGTAGTGGTATTGAACTCTGCTACCTGACAGTGAGAAAACTCCACACTTTTTCTTTCAAATATCCAGTGATTACACTCAGCGTGCCAAGATGAGATAACTATTGTGTTCCACTTGATGGCTAAAAATGGAGGTATAGAAAATAATCAGCAATCTATATAAATTTGTATTAGTCTTAGGATTTACATGAAGTGTTCTTTATTTGCTGTCTCCTCATTGAATTCTCTTCTATCTATAAGTAGCACATTGCAGGGTCCTTACCTACAGGGTTCATGATTTTCATTCATTTTAACATCTTCTATAATACCTAATGTATTTCTCTGAACCCTGAAAAAGTAAAGAGATGTGGTGGGACACCTTAGATTATAAATGAACGTTACTTAAAATGAATTCATCTTGAAGTATAATTTTAGAAGTGGAAAATTCTTGTAACTCCTGTAAGGATATTGGAAGAATGTGTTATCAGTTACCTAGAGAAAATAGCAATGTCAAGAGAAAATGTCTACAGAAGGAAAATGAGAACATATGCAATTTAAACCCCCAAGCACTGGCTGTATGTTATTTTAGGACTCCTATGGAAGAATCCCAATTTTTCCCAAAAACATATACTCTTGAAAATGGAGAGTTTCTGTGCCTGACATACAGTCTCACTGGCAACATCAATTTCTTTATTCATTGAATAGGATTTATTTATTTGGAAAATACAAAGTAGAAAATGTTGTGTTAGACAGGGGAAGCCAAAATATAGACAATCGATAATATATGTATATGATGTATAAATATATATATATTATCAATTAAGTGCAGAAACTTATAATAGGAATATGAAGAAGCTTTACGGGGTCTCTGACTGTGTGCAAGGTTTTCTACTGAATAAATTAAAGATCTCATGTTATTCTAAGAAAAAAGTTGCAAGATTTCATCATATTTTCAAGTAACTTACACAAGCAAGAATAAAAATCACCAAGCCTATGTGAAAACAAGAGAAGGAAACCAACTTTTATAATGTCCATTGAAGCAAACCAGATTGATGTGAGATTAACAAAATTCACGTGTTAGGGAGCCTCATTGCAGACCACCAGGAACACCCTAAAGAGGCTCCACAATACATTTAACACAAGTCACCAAGTATACTTCATAAACAAAAAAAAAAAAAAAGGATTTCTGAAATTGGATAATGCATTATTTACCTCATTATCAATAACATGTTCTGGAGAGGAAAGGTTTTTTTTTTTTCTAAACTATCAGGAATACAGAATAAATATTTATTGTAGTAGAATGAGGAATGATTTTTAGCTCCCCCAGTATAAAGTACAATGAAGTAATTCTAGTGAAGGAAGAAATTGGAGAATCTATAACTAAACCTATTAATAGTCACAACACTAGTAGCTGGAACCTGAGGAGGGAACATTTGTGAGTTGAAGACCAGCCCTGGTGAGACAGTGAGACCCTACCTAAAACAGGTATGTAAATAAGAGGGACTACATATTGTAAAGCTGTGCCCAGATCAATATAAATATTGAGGAGGACCAAATTCCATTATACGTATGGTGCTGTTGACTTTCCAAATTTATAAACTGTAGTAAGTAAGTGTTCTCTTTCATACTTATTTTGGTCCTTGTAATTCTGTGTCTCCTTTCTTAAACTAGGACTTTCATTTTATATATGACTCAGAGTCAAAACTTTTATTTCAGTTCTGGTCTCTATAAAAATGCCAACAATAGTTGGTATAAGACATTGTGTGTGTGTGTGTGTGTGAGAGAGAGAGAGAGTTCATATATATGTATATATATACATGCACATATGTGTATATATCTATATATTTATCATTTCTTCATATTTAACATATCAGTCTCAGTTCCCTCTCCCTCCCTCCAATCTATGCCACCCAAACACCCTCTCATCCCATTCCCCCACACACACTCCAGAGGGAGAGTGATGACTTTTAGGATCATCAAAATCTGTCAAGTCATTTGGAGTATGGTCTAGCCCCTCCTTCCTACATGTACGCTAAGGGAGTATCCCTCCATGGGGATTGTGCTCCCAAAACCCTTTTGTGCACAAGGGATACATCCTGGTTCTACTGTCAGAGGTCCCTTAGACTGCCCAGGCCTTCTTCCTGAGACCCATGTTCAGGGGGTCTGAGTGGGTCCAATGCTGGTTTCCCAGATAGCAGTCTGCTCTTCCTTGCTCAGGTCAGCTGCCTCTGTGGGTTTCTGTAGTTTGGCCTTGATCCCTTTACTTATCACTCCTCCTTCTCTGCAACTGGATTCCAGGAGTTTGGCTAAGTGGCACCACACCATCTACTCAAGAAATGCTCTTAACCAGATTTCTCCATAAAGTTAATTCTGTTCTGGACCACTCATGGTACTCTGTTCTCATCTCATCTCAGTTAGACCCTTGATGGGTTCTATCTTCTCTGCTTCTGGATCTTCATTTGCTTATAAACAGCCATCCCCCAACTCTCCCCTTATTCCAGAGTTCACAAATGTGTAGAGACATTAGCCTTTTTCTTGGCTCCTATAAACTAGCACACTCAAATCCCAGATCTTCAGGAAGTAAGCTTCTTTCTACTTCTTATCATAGGGAGGAAAAAGCTATTCTACAAGTTGATTGCAAATAGGAATAACTATCTTGCGGAAGCTGAACTATGTATTTTCTCAGCCTCCTCGTGTAGAAACAGGAATAGTAATGACAATACCAATGTCATGAATTTGAAATGAGTTTAATTGTGTAAAGCTCTTAGACAATGGCCAAAACAGAAAGCAGCTGATAACTTTTAGCTATTATTTTTCTTTGTATTTTTTAAATTTATTTTATATAACCGAGTCCATTTAAATGAAAACAAACATTTATAGACAATATTTGGGAATTTGGGCGTTGTTCTTTCCAAACTACTTCCTGCTGATAAGGGGTGCTGTCACGGGGGATTTGAAGAAGATTCAGAAATCCTGGCTATAGTCTGTCAGGCTGCTTTGTCCAGCTGTTTTGAATGTAGGATCACCTGGTACTCTGTTTCAGGTGGTCTGGCTTGATCAAACCACATTAGTCTGGGAAGAATCCACATCTTTTCATTTTCTGTGGAAACAAAAATAGAAATCCTTTTCCCCAGTAACTTGTCCTTGAACTTAAATTTTGGAGTCAAAACACTTTTTTAATTAATTATTTTACATGTCCATCCCAGTTCCCTCTCCCTCCCTCCCTCCCTTCTTCCCTCCTTCCCTCCCTTTTACCCTCTCTGCCCTCTCACATGCACTCTAACCACCCTCCCATCCCCCCACCCCAATTCCATATGTAGGGGAATGTCATCCAGTAGGGGTCATGTAGGTCTAACAGGTCATGTGAAGTAGGGACTAGGGCTTCTCTCCTGTCTCTAGATTAAGGCAGTTATCCCTCCATGGGGGATGTGTTCGCAAAGTCCTTTTGTGCTCCAGGGATACATCCTGGCTCCACTGTCTGAGGTCCCTTAGATTGCTCAGTCCTTCTGGCTGAGACCCATATTCAGGGGGGCCTGAGTCAGTCCCATGCTGGCTTCCCAGCTATCAGTCTGGGGGCCTGTTAGCTCCTCCTTGTTCAGGTAAGCTGTCTCTATGTGTTTCTGCAACCTGGTCTTGTCCTCTCCCTCTGCATCTGGGTTCTAGTTCGACTCAGTGTTTATGTATGGGTGTTTGCTCCTGTTCCCAACAGGCATTAGTTGAGGGCTCCATGGATAAGTTAGTTGTTAATCTCACTCTCCAGGAAAGGAATTTATGGTAGCCTTTCCAGGGAAGCTCACGTTGTTAATTGGCAGCAGTCTTGTAGTTCTCTAGACCTTTCTTTGTGTTCAATTTTATCTTCAAACCAATATTGGCTCCCTATTTTATGTTCTCTGTCTCTCTCTCACACACACACACACACACTCTCTCCTGTCTTCTATTCCTAACCAGGCTAAATCTTCCTGGTTGCACATGTTTTCTCCTACTTCTCTCTCCATTTGCTGCCCCCCTCCACTTCCCCTGAGCTCTGGGGGACATGTCTATTACTAGTTCTGTGAGGGACTTTATATGACTCTCTTAGAACACATCTTGTATCCTAGTTCCTCTGGTGGTGTGAATTATAGGCTGGTGATCCTTTGATCTAGGTCTAAAATCCATATATGAGTGAGTACATACTGTGTTCCTCTTTTTGTGACTGGGTTACCTCATTCAGGATGGTTTCTACAAGAGCCACCCACTTGCCTGCGAATTTCAAGATACCATTATTTTTTTCTGCAAAGTAGTATTCCATTGTGTAGATGTGCCACATCTTCATTAACCATTCTTCAATTGAGGGGCATCTACGTTGCTTCCAGGTTCTTGCTATTACAAATAGTGCTGCTATTAACATAGTTGAACAGATGTCTTTGTTGCATGGATATGAATCCTTTGGATATATACCTAAGAGGGGGATTGCTGGGTCCTGTGGTAAACTAATTCCCATTTTCCTGAGGAACCACCATACTTATCTCCAAAATGGCTGTATGAGTTTGCACTCCCACCAGTAGTGGAGGAGTGTTCCCCTTTCTCCACATCCTCTCCAGCATGAGTCATCATTGGTGTTTCTAATTTTAGCCATTCTGGCAGGAGTAAGATGGTATCTCAAAGTTGTTTTGATTTGCATTTCCCTGATAGCTAGGGATGTGGAGCATTTTCTTAAGTGTTTTTCAGCCTTTTTGATTTCCTCTATTGAGAATTCTTTCTTCAGTTCTGTACCACATTTTTTAATAGGGCTATTTGGTGGTGTGTTGACTACTTTCTTGAGTTCTTTGTATATTTTGGAGATCAGCCCTTTGTCGGATGTAGGATTGGTGAAAATCTTTTCCCAGCCTGTGGGCTGCCTTTTGGTCTTGTCTACTGTGTCATTTGCCTTACAGAAGCTTCTAAGTTTGAAGAGGTCCCATTTATTAATTGTTTCTCTCAGTGTCTGTGCCCCTGGAGTTATGTTCAGGAAGCGGTCTCCTATGCCAATTTGTTCAAGGGTATCTCCTACTTTCTCTTCTAAGAGGTTCAATGTGGCTGGATTGATGTTGAGGTCTTTGATCCATTTGGACTTGAGTTTTGTGCATGGCGACAGAGATGGGTCTATCTGCAGTCTTCTACACACCACCATCCAGTTGTGCTAGCACCATTTGTTGAAGATGCTGTCCTCGCCCCATTGTATAATTTTAGCTGTTTTGTCGAAAATCAGGTGTTCATAGGTGCAAGGGTTAATATCAGGATTTTCAATTCGATTCCATTGGTCTACCTGTCTATTTTTATGCCAATACCAGGCTGTTTTCAGAACTATAGCTCTGTAGTAGAACTTAAAGTAAGGAATGGTGATGCCTCCTGAAGTTCTTTTATTGTACAGGGTTGTTTTGGCTATCCTGGGTCTTTTGTTTTTCCATATAAAGTTGATTATTATCCTTTCAAGGTCAGTGAAGAATTGTGGTGGGATTTTAATGGGGATTGCATTGAATCTGTAGATTGCTTTTGGCAAGATTGTCATTTTTACTATATTTATCCTACCTATCCAAGAGCATGGGAGATCTTTCCATTTTTTTGGTATCTTCTTTAATTTCTTTCTTTAGAGCAACAAAGTTCTTATTATATAGGTCTTTTGCTTGTTTGGTAAGCGTTACACCCAGATACTTTATGTTGCTCATGGCTTTTGTTAAGGGTGATGTTTCTCTGATTTCTTTCTCTGTCTCTTTTTCATCTGAAAAAAGTAGGGCTACTGATTTTTTTGAGTTTATCTTGTATCCTGCTAGTTTGCTGAAGGTGTTTATCAGCTGTAGGAGTTCCCTGGTAGAATTTATTGGGTCGCTTATGTAAACTATCATATCATCTGCAGTTTGACTTCTTCCTTTCCAATTTGGATCCCCTTGATCTCCTTTTGTTGTCTTATAGCATTAGCTAGAACTTCTAGTACGATATTGAAGAGATATGGAGAGAGAGGGCAGCCTTGT
The DNA here is from genome assembly GCF_943737965.1 of Phodopus roborovskii. Lineage (NCBI taxonomy): Eukaryota > Metazoa > Chordata > Mammalia > Rodentia > Cricetidae > Phodopus > Phodopus roborovskii. Next base: position 3,147,454 of record NW_026126515.1, on the reverse strand, counting down.
CTTGTTCCTGATTTTAGAGGAATTGGCTTAAGTTTCTCTCCATTCAGTTTGATGTTGGCAGTTGGTTTGCTGTATATTGCTCTTATTATGTTTAGGTATGTTCCTGTTATCCCCGATCTCTCCAAGACCTTTATCATGAAAGGGTGTTGAATTTTGTCGAAGGCTTTTTCCACATCTAGGGAGATAATCATATGGTTTTTGTTTTTCTGTTTGTTTATATGGTGGATCACGTTGATAGATTTTTATATGTTAAACCATCCCTGCATTCCAGGGACGAAGCCTACTTGGTCATGCTGGATGATTTCTGTGATGTATTCTTGAATTCGGTTTCCCAGTATTTTATTGAGTATTTTTGCATCAGGGATATTGGTCTGTAGTTTTCATTCTTAGTTGTGTCTTTGTGAGGCTTGGGGACCAAGGTTATTGTGGCCTCATAAAAAGAGTTTGGCAATGAACCTTCTGTTTCTATCTTGTGGAACAGTTTGAGGAGTAGTGGTATTAGTTCTTCCTTGAATGTCTGATAGAATTCTGTATTGAATCCATCTAGTCCTGGACTTTTTTTGGTTGGAAGGCTTTCGATGACTGCTTCTATTTCATTGCGGGTTATAGGTCTATTTAAGTTGTTTGTCTATTCTTGATTTAATTTTGGTAAGTGATAGTTATCCAGAAATGTGTCCATTTCCTTTGAGTTTTCAATTTTTGTGGAATACAGATTTTCAAAGTATGACCTGAAAATTGTCTGGATTTCTCTGTGTCTGTTGTTATGTTCCCCTTTTCATTTCTGATTTTGTTAATTTGCATGTTCTTTCTCTGCTTGTTCGTTAATTTGGATAAAGATTTGTCTATCTTGTTGATTTTCTGAAAAACCCAACTCTTCGTTGCACTGATTTTTTGTATTGTTTTCCTGGTTTCTATTTTGTTGATTTCAGTCCTCAAGTTGATTATTTCCTGGCATCTACTCCTACGGGGTGAATTCGCTTCTCTCTGTTCTAAGGTTTTCAGTTGGGCTGTTAATTCTCTTATGTGACTATCCTCTGTTTTCTTCATATGGGCACTTAGTGCAATGAACTTCCCTCGTAGCACTGCTTTCAAGGTGTCCCATAAGTTCGGGTATGTTGTATCCTTATTCTCGTTGAATATTAGAAAGTCCTTAATTTTTTTTTCTTTATTTCTTCTTTGACCCAGGAGTGGTGCTGTAGTGAGATAGTCCTTCTGTGGCACTGACCACGCCCATTGGGGGGTGGAGCGATGGGCGGAAGTGACCTGTGGAAGGAAGTCAGAGGGAGAGCTGGAAAAAGTTCTCTTGCTGGATGACTGGGGGAGGGGCTCTCGAGCCAACTTCCTAAGCATGGGAGGTAACCATCCTCGGGTACCCTCAAGTAATGGGGACATGGAATCCAGGAGTGCACAACCACACTCATTTCTTCTTCATGGTGCAATTGCACATTGTTCAGTTTCCATGAATTTGCAGGTTTTCTGATACTTGTGTTGTTGTTGAATTCCATTTTTAAAGCATGGTGGTCCGATAAGATACAGGGGACTTTTCCTATTCTTTTGTATCTGTTGAGGTTTGTATGTCAACTAATATGTGGTCGATTTTAGAGAAGGTTCCATGTGGAGCAGAGAAGAAGGTATATTCTTTTGTGTTTGCATGGAATGTTCTATAGATGTCTGTTAACCCCAGTTGAGACGTAACTTCTGTTAATTCTTTTGTTTCTTTGTTGAGTTTCTGATTTGTGGTCCTGTCTCGTGTTGAGAGTGGTGTATTGAAGTCTTCCTCTATAAGTGTGTGAGGTTTTATATGAGCTTTGAGTTTTAGTAGCATTTCTTTTACGAATGTGGGTGCCTTTGTATTAGGGGCATAGATGTTCAGAACTGAGACTTTGTGTTGATGGATTTCTCTTGTGATGAATATGAAATGGCCGTCTTTATCTCTTTTGACTAATTTTGGTTTGAAGTCTAACTTGTTAGATATTAGGATAGCCTCGCCTGCTTGCTTTTATTTCCATTTGATTGGAAAATGTTTTCCTAAACCTTTACCCTGAGGTAATGTCTATCTTTGAAGCTTAGATGTGTTTCTTGTATGCAGCAGAAGGATGGATTCTGTCTTCGTATCCATTCTGTTAGCCTGTGTCTTTTTATAGGTGAGTTAAGACCATTAGTGTTCAGGGTGAGTAAGGACCATTGATTGTTGATGCTTGTTTGATTTAGGTTTGTTGTTGGCAGTGGTATTTTGAATATATTTGTTTTGCTTTACCCTTGGTTTCTGGTGTAGTTGTATTATCTGTTGCATACATTTTTGTGGGCGTAGTTACTTTCCTTGGGTGGGAGTTTTCCTTCCAATACTTTCTGTAGGGCTGGATTTGTAGATATGTATTGGGAAAATCTGGTTTTGTCATTAAAAATCTTGTTTTCTCCATCTATAGTGATTGAGAGTTTTGCTGGATATAGTAGCCTAGGCTGGCATCTGTGTTCTCTTAATACTTTTAGAACATCTATCCAGGACTTTCTGGCCTTGAGAGTTTCCATGGAGATGTCAGGTGTAATTTTGATAGGTCTGCCTTCATATGTTACCTGTCCTTTTTCCTTCGCTGCTCTTAATATTCTTTCTTTATTCTATATGCTAGGTGTTTTGATTATTATATGTTGAGGGGTCTTTTTCTTTGGTCCAGCCTATTTGGGGTTCGGTATGCTTCTTGTACTTTTATGGGCATGTCCTTCTTCTGATTGGGAAAGTTTTCCTCGATGATTTTGTTGAATATGTTTTCGGCACCTTTGAGCTGGGCTTCCTCACCTTCCTCTATGCCTATTATTCTTAGGTTTGGCCTTTTCATGGTGTCCCACATTTCCTGGATGTGTTAAGGATTTGTTGGATTTATGATTTTCTTTTGTCGATGAATCTATTTCTTCTAGTTTATCTTCTGCGCCTGAGATTCTCTCTTTCATCTCTTGAATTCTGTTGGTTATGCTTGTGTCTGTAGTTGCCGATTTTTTGTCCAGTTTTTCTATTTCCAGCATTCCTTCGGTTTGTGTTTCCTTTATTTTCTCTATTTCAGTTTTCAAGTCTTGAACTGTTTCCTCACCTGCTTAATTGTTTTTTCTTGTCTTTCTCTACTTTTCTTAAGGAATTCGTTCATTTCTTCCACTTTTTTGTTTGTTTTTTCCTCCATTTTTTTAACGGATTTTCTCACATCTTCTTTGAGGACCTCTATCATTTTTATGATGGTAATTTTTAAGTCATTCCCTTCTGCTTCCTCTGCTTTGTTGTTGTGTTCCATTCTATTTGGTGTAGATTCCCTAGATTCTGGTGGTGTCATGCTTGTCTTTCTGTTGTTAGGTGTTTTCTTGTATTGCCTTCTTCCCATAGCTTCTTCCAGTAGGTGTTGGTGGGGTCTCCCCCTCTCTCTATGGTACTTCCCTGGTGGGCTTATGTGGGTCTGAGATTCAAGATCTGTAGCTCTGTGTGGTCCAAGCTCTCTAGGATGTCTCTCCGCAGACAGGGACCCAGGGGTCAAGGATGAGGATCCAGTAGAAGATGCCAGCAGGAACTCACAGTGGTCCTGTAGAGATAGGTGGATCTCTGGGAGGGGCCCGGACTCCAGCAGACGACTGGAGGTGGGGTCAGAGACCATGTGGTCCCGCGTGGATAGGCAGGTCTCCTTTGTTCAGTGTTGCTCCGAGAAGTCTCTGAAGTAGGGTGGACTGTTGGCTCCACCCTCTGTCCCAGTGCTCAACCAGAGCATTGGGACAGTGGGCAGGTAGGGCACAGGGTGGGGGGGCAGGCTCGCGGTGGGGATGGGTGGGGGTGTATCAGAGCTCCAAGGGTGCTCTCTATGGGGACAGGAGACAGGAGCAGCAGGATCAGGCCAACCCAGGGAGTTCGGAGGGGGGGGGGAGGGAGCAGTTTTAGCTATTATTAATACAAGACAGGGAAAGCTTATTAGTAACAATAGTTCTTATGAAAATATGTGGTCAGCTAGTATTTTAATAACACTGTTTACTAGTCTCCACAAGTAACAGTTCTACGTGGGATTTGTGAAGGTCAAGCAAACTAGTGACTTTAACTGGTCTCTGGGATCTGTCATTTATAATCTTCAACCTCACACAGATTGCATAACCCTTTTAAATCTGGGTTACTTCATTTAGGAGCTGGAATTGCATAGTTGGTAAATGCTTGTTAACCTCGGAGTGAGATGTGTGAGATGCAGTGCAGAAGCCAAAAGTAAAAAATAAATAACAAAGAAGTGGTTGTTTTTATGGATCGGTACAAGAAAGATGATCTGCTCACAGGCGTTTAATAGGCATCACTTAAAGTAACAAAGTGTTTTTTCTTCTAACTCTTAGAGTTTGCTTTCTGCCTTTTAAATCTAAAATAAAGATTATACTGTGGGAAGTCAAATTAGAATGTAGAAATTGAGTAGACAGAATGTTTTGGAAATTAACTGGATGATGTTCGTGTGCTACCCTTTAGATTGGGAGGATGGACCAAATTTTGAGATGGCACTTTAAAAAAATTGTAAATGCTAATCCAATAGCTGAGGGTTATTACTAACTAGCTCTTACATTTTACGTTAACTCATATACCTTATTATACTCTGCCATGTGGCAGCACCTTTATTAGCATGGGATGTTCATCTCTTGCTCCCTCTGCATCTGGCTGGCATCATCTCTGACTCTGCCCTTTTTACTCCCAGAGTCCTCTGTGTTTGGCTGTTCAGCTTATACTTCCTAATTAGCTACCAGCCTGTTGGCTTTTTATTAACCAATGTGAGCAATACATATATATTCACAGTGCACAGAAGGGTTATTCCACAGCACAAGGTTAGAAAAGGTGAGGAGATTCAAAGAGTAAGTTAAATTGAAAGAGTGCCTCTGATTTTTATAACAAAACACGTTTATCTTAAGCATCATTATTATATTTCCCTGTGCTTAAGGCAATATTTTATATGAATTTCAAAGGTGTATCATGACATAAATTTTACTTTAGGGATTGATTCAGCCAATGATCAGTCTCAACATGTGTCTGTGTGTGTGTGTGTGTGTGTGTGTTTTGCTGGAGAGTAAACCCAAGTCCTAGCACACAAGCACTCTGCCACTGAGCTGCTTGCCAGCCTCTCCCTTGGTTTTAATGTAATGGCTACTTACCACATTTGGAACTACATCTGTGGTTTTAGTTTGTGGAACTTCCAATGGAAATCATGATCTGGTGAGTTTTGAAGAGTTATCACTTTTAACACCAGAGGGAGCTCTAAGACCATGCAACACTATCGAATTCTGAGAGTAAAATTATTTGGTAAAGTCCAGCTTTTTAACATGGTGCAGGTTTGCAGAGAGGATCTCAAATCAAAGATCTTAACTTTGTCCCTCTGCACTGTTCCTTGAGACACACTAAGTACAGAAGCTCATGACTGTGAATTGCCTTGGCTTCTTCAGCCATCATATCCTGTTTAGGCAGTGATGCCTCAATAGAGTATGCTTAATGCCACCAGCCCAGCAGAACCACATAATACCTGAATAATAAAAAAAAGAGGTTCAGATTTCACAGGTGAGAAGGCCTGTGGTAGTTAGAATGTAATTGGTCGGCCCCCATACACTCATAGGAGTGTCACTATTAGGAGGTGTGGCTTGTTGGAGGAAGTGTGTCACTGTGGGGGGTGGACTTTGAGGTCTCTTAAACTCAAGCCACACACAGTGACACAGTTCACTTCTTGTTGCCCACAGATCAAAATGTAGAACTCAACTCCTTCTCCAGCACCATGTCTGCCTGCATGCTGCCCTATCCCACAGTGATGATAATAGACTAAAGCTCTGAAACTGTGAGCCACATCATTTAAATATTTTTGTTGTAAGAGTTGCTGTGGTCATGCTGTCTCTTCACTGTAATAAAAACCCTAAGACAGAAGTTGGTACCAGGATCTGGGATATTGATATGATTGGTCTGAATTTGGACTTTGAAACTTTGGGTTAGCAAAGCAGTGGAATGCTTTAAGCAATGATTAATGGGCCATGTTAGTATGAACATGGATTATTTGACCTATGGGGGCCTGGCTCAAGAGTTTCAGAGGGGAATAATTTTATTATGTTGACAAGAGATTGTCCTTGTGACATTTTGGTGAAGAATGTGGCTGTTTTCTGCCCCTGTCCTAAGAGTCTGCCTGAAGCTAAAGTGAAGGGTTTGGATTAATTCTATTGGCAGAGGAAATCTCAAAACAGCCTAGTATAGACTCTGTCATGTAATCACTAGTGTTAACGCTAATATATAAGATATAAAATCCCATATAAAATGGTCTACAGAGCTGGTTCCAGGACAGGCTCCAAATCAATACAGAGAATCCCTGTCTCACAAAATGAAACAAAACATAAACAAAAACTATATATATATATATATATATATATATATATATATATATAATGAAAAGGAGCAAGCTCATCGATGAAAAACACAAAATGTATAATTTGAGAAGAAAAAGAGCACCAAGAAGTGGAATGTAGCTAAATATTATGCTTAAGGACATAAACAGGTTAAGAAATAGAATAAAGGGAGTTGTGAACTCAGGCCGGATCCCATCCCAGCTAAGGTTCCAGCCTGTGAAAAGGAAGTTTTAAAAAGCTTAGAGTATGGTGGTGCACACCTTGAATTCCATCACTCCAGAGGCAGAGGCTGGCAGATCTCTGAGTTTTGAGGCCAGCCTGGTACAGAGCCAATTCCAGGACCGCAAAGGTTAGGCAGTGAAGGAAACCATTGAAAACAAAAAGCTGGTGAAGATGTGATTGAATGAGGGGGTTTGTTCTAGCCCCAATAAACAGAAGAAATTGGCAGCATTGGCCACATGGTTCTGGCTTCATAGTCAAGGAGAGAAGAAAGAGGTTATTGAACCTTCCTTTGCCCCAAGGAAAGCTGCTGAGGCTAAGAATGTGTCAGGGGTGTCCCTGAATGGAGGCCTGCAGAGGCCATTGTGTGAAGTGAAGCCTGGATTGCCTTAAAGAACTCAAGATGTTGATGATGCCAGAGTCATGGGACACCTGTCGATGAAAGCTGGCAACAGGGAATGGAATCAGCCCAAGAGGGAGAAGTGAGGTGCAGTCAACAGAGATGAAAGGAGTTGGAGATCTGAAGAGCACTTTGGCATCAGATATGGAGATGCAGAGTTGGGAGTTTACCCAGCTAGTTTTCAGTCTTGCTTTGGTCCAGTATTTCCTCACTGTGCTCCCTTCCATACATTTGGAATGGAAATGTATATCTTGTGCCATTAATGTTAGAAGTATGTGTTCTGCTTTTTGATTTTGATTTTATGGGGGATTACAGTTAAGAAATTGCATAAATCTCAGAAGACACTGAACTTTGGACTTTAAAACATTGTGGAAAATGTGATAGACTATGGGGTCTTTCAAAGTTGGATTAAATGTATTATTGCATTATGATATTGCTATAAGCTTATGGGGGCCAGGAAGTGGAGTGTGGTAATTTGAATGTAATCGGCCCCCATAATCTCATAGAGAGTGTCACTATTTGGAGATGTGGCTTTATTGGAATAGGCATAACCTTGTTGGAGGAAGTGTCACTGTGGGGGTGGGCACTGAGGCCTCCTATGCTCAAGCTATGCTAAGCTAAGTGGCACAGTTCACTTCTTGTTGCCTGTGGATCAAGATGTAGATCTCTCAGCTCCTTCTCTGGCACCATGTCTGCCTGCATGCCACCATGGGCCACCATGATGATGATAATGGACTAAAACTGTAACTCATCCCATTAAGTGTTTTCTTTATAAGAGTTGCTGTGGGCATGGTGTCTTTTCACAGCAATTAAAACCCTTTCTAAGATAAGCCCATTCCCATCTGTTGTGTGGAGCAACTTCTTACCATCCATGTCTTAGCTGCACACTATTATTCTTTGAGCTATTTCTTTCTTCGTGCTTGCACAGTTTCTTTTTCCTGTTCCATAACAGACAGCAGGAAGGAATGAGGAGACAGCAGGATATGGGTCTTCCCTTTGGAGTATTACATTTTTGGCACCTAAAACTATCTCCTGTTGCAGAATGAACTCTACTTCCCGGAAGCAGGATTGACCTAGGTTTATAATATCTGTAACATGAATGAATCATTATGGTAGAGAGCATTTTTTCCCATGCAACCACATTATGGTATTTTTCTCAAGAAATAAGAATTAACCTGCAAAACAAAAGTCCAGTGAACTAAAAAATAAGACACTCCAATGCACTGTGATATGCACAATTTTGTGTGGGGAGTAGACTTCAGTTATCTTCAGTGTTATCAATATTAAATTCAAGTTCAGTGTTTTTGCTTATATCTGTTGTTTTAATACACTGATGCAATACCCTTGATCACACCTGCATGTTAGCTACTAGGTTTTCGATATGCATAACTGTTATAGTGAGAAATGAGTTCTTTGAAAAAATATTAGGAATGAAAATAACTAATCTCAAGCTAGTTAGAATGAGGATGACTCAAAGAGTGCTCTGCAGTTGTGGGAATTCAGCCAAGTAACTGTGACCCCTGACTCCTCCCCCTTTTTTGGTTGTGGGCCTACAGAAAGGCACGAAATTCTTAATTGGCATTAAAAGAACATAGACCCTTGGTTGAATAAAATGTTAGGGGGTCACTAGATGGGCAGATCTGGGTTCCTGTCATGATCAATTCCCAACAAAGAATGAATTTATTTGGGCCGACAGTTCCAGAGGGATAAGAGGCCATGCCATCATGGTGGAGAGGCTGGCCTCAGCTGAGAACTCACAGTTTGGCCTTCAAGCATGAAGCAATGAGAGAAAACTAGAAATGATATGACACATGTAATCTCAATGCCCATCCCCAGAGACATATTTTGTCTAGCAAGGCTGAACTTCCCAAACTTCCCCCAAACAGTGCCACCAACTGGGGACCACCTGTTCAAGTGTCCAAGACTATGGAGGCCATTTCTCATTCAAACCACAGATGGAAAGGCTAAATTACTGAAATAACAATGTACCAAGTGACTACTAAGAGCCAAGCAACTTCACATTTGAAAGAAACGTTAGAAACGGGTCCCTGCCCATGGAGGTATTATATTCTCACATTACACATCAATAAGTTATGATATTTGTTAAAGAATGATGAGTGTTGTAGGTGAGAAACATAAAGGGGCAGCGGGTTACACTTTTAAAAAGGGTGCCAAAGGCCAGCCTCATTGAAAGGATATTTGAGCAAATACTTGAAAGTATAGCAGTTAAGAAATTAAGGTCTGATATCAGAGGCCAACAGGTTCAAAAAGGGAGAGCAATTGGCATAAAGGCCCCAATGCAGGGATGCAACAGGAGTAAGAAAGGAGAGTAAGGTCAGAGACTAGTTCTGGGAGGAAGGAGAGATGAATTCAGAAGGGGAGGAAAGAAAGGAGAGACAAAAGCTTCCCTGCGAACTTAGAGGTCTCAAGTTTGCTTCTGGAAGAATGAAGAAATGTCTGGGATTTTGAGTAAAAGCATGGTATGATCTATCACACATCCTATGTGTCTCTCTGGATGTTGGATTTAGAAATACATTTGACTTGAACCAAGGCTTCATTCAGATTATCTTGCACATCACATCTACAGCAGATGAGATAAAGTGATATGGCTAGGGTCACATGTTGGGTCAGCTGGAGGGACAGGCTCTTAATAATCTTGTGATGGAATAGCAGAAACCTTGCCCAAGCCCCTCCAATGATTGCCCATGTCATGCTTCAGAAGTGTGCTCATTACAAGTTTGCCACTCCAAGGATTTAACCCCTATGTGGTGTCACTCGGTTCTTTTAGTGGAGACTGGTGGAGAAGCCATAATAACATTCATTGTCTTTGTCTCATTCCAGCTGCATTATTTTCCCCAAAATCAGGAAAGAAATTGCTTTCAAACATGGGTATCCAGATTGTTTTCCATCATAGAATTCATTGAAGTCAGTCAGTGAATGTTTATTAAGCACTGTCTTTAATTAGAGGCTTTTCTAGAAGCTAGGGATTCAGCAGAATGCTCTCCTGTTTTCCTTTTGCTTGTGTAAGTGCTTTGGTATGGTATGTATGAATTGAAGGCTCCCGGGAGGGAGTGGTTTACATGCCTGAAGAGATGGGAGGTCTTACACGTCTGATTTCTCTGGAAATGTATTATTAAGTTGTAAAAAAAATTCATTAAATATTGAAGGAATGTTGTCTACTCCAGCATGGAGTGTGCAGTGATTGGGAGACAATGGCAGAAGGATCAAAGTCATCTTCCATCACCTACTAAGGAAATCAGAAGGAACATCAGGCAAGAGAAAGATAATTCCAGAAGTGTGTTTAACTATTAGGTAACTTTCAGCAGAGTGAAGAATAGACTTGAGAATTCAAGCTCTCTTTCATGAGAAGTGCTCTATGACTGTGCCACCTTAACTAGAACTTGATACTCACACAACAGAAAAAGGGCACGTGTATTGGCTGTTTCTTAACCTGACATTGTACTTTGTGTGCCAGATTCTTTAAGATAGGGACATCTTTTCTTGTCAACAATCCTAGGGCTTTACAATAACATGCAAAATAGCAGATTAAACAGTAGATTAGATGATAGGTAGTAAACATTTTTAAATGACTGGAGGTAGTAGCTTACCTCCCAGCGTAAATATTTACATTAATGAGTCCAAGATAGCAAGACATTCATAGCATAAATAGAATTTTTCATAGCTTTAAAGCATTTTAAAAATATGCTTCTTTATCCCTCAAGTAGACTTATAGAGTACTAGACTTATAGAGTACTTGCTTCAGAATACTTTTTTTTTCCTTAGCTGATTTTATCAGCTAGTTGATATATGCCAGAGAGTGTTCTGAGAAGACAGTGGTCAAAACCCATGATGTGGGAGGCACTGACAGTCATATTAGTCTAATGGTTATCAGAATCCTGATTCAACTTTCTTAGATCCTAATTTCATGACAGCATCCCAGAACCGAAGTGCTGGAAGCCTTTGTTTCTGGTCTGATGTGGAAGTATGTTAGGATAAATCAATTGCTTTTGCCTGGTGGAGTCTTTATTATTATTATTATTATTATTATTATTATTATTATTATTATTATTTTACATGTTGATCCCAGTTCCCTCTCCCTCCCTCCCTTTTTGCCTCTCTGCTCCCTCACATGCACCCTGACCACCCTCCCCTCCCATACCCCTGCCCCAATTCCACCTGTAGAGCAATGCCATCCAGGCGGGGTCATGTAGATCTGTCAAATCATTTGAAGTAGGGACTAGGACTTCTCTCCTGTCTCTAGGTTAAGGCAGTTATCCCTTCATGGGGGATGTGTCTGCAAGGTCCTTTTGTGCACCAGGAATACATCCTGGTTCCACTGTCTGAGGTCCTTTAGACTGCTCAGTCCTTCTGGCTGAGACCCATATTCAGGGGGTCTGAGTTAGTCCCATGCTGGATTCCCAGCTATCAGTCTGGGGCCGTTATCTCCTCCTTGTTCAGGTCAGCTGTCTCTATGTGTTTCTGCAACCTGGTCTTGTCCTCTCCATCTGCATCTGGGTTCTAGTTCGACTCAGTGTTTAGGTTTGCTTCTGTTTCCAACAGGAACTAGATGAGGGCTCCATGATGGTGGATAAGTTAGTTGTTGATCTCACTATCGGGGAAGGGCATTTATGGTAGCCTTTCCACGGTTGCTCAAATTTTTAGTTGGCAGCAGTCTTGTAGGTCTCTAGACCTTCAGTTTTCTCTTCAAACCAATAATGGCTCCCTCTTTTATGTTTGTTCTCTCTCTCTCTCTTCCTGTCTCTCTCACTCTCTCTCTTCTGTCTTCTATTCCTACCTTGACTCAATCTTCCTAGTCACACGTGCTTTCCTCTCTCCTCCCATTCTCTTTCTCCTATTTCTCTCTCCATTCACTGCCCCCCCCCCACTTCCCATGTCCTCTGGGAGACTTGTCCTTCCCTCTTCTGTGAGGGGCTTTATATGAATCTCTTAGAATACATCTTGTATCCCAATTCCTCTGGTGGTGTGAATTATAGGCTGGTGATCTTTGCTCTAGGTCTAAAATCCATATATGAGCGAGTACATACCACATTCCTCTTTTTGTGACCAGGTTACCTCATTCAGGATGGTTTCTTCAAGTGCCATCCACTTGTCTGTGAATTTCAAGATTCCATTATTTTTTTCTGCAGAGTAGTATTCCATTGTGCAGATGTGCCACATCTTCTTTATCCATTCTTCAGTTAAGGGACATCTAGGTTGCTTCCAGGTTCTTGATATTACAGACAATGCTGCTATGAACATAGTTGAGCAGATGTCTTTGTTGCATGAATGTGGATCATTTGGGTATATGCCTAAGAGGGTGATTGCTGGGTCCTGTGGTAAACTAATTCCCATTTTCCTGAGGAACCACCATACTTATCTCCAAAATGGCTGTACAAGTTTTCACTCCTATCAGCAGTGGAGGAGTGTTCCCCTTTCTCCACATCCTCTCCCGCATAAGTTGTCATTGGTGTTCCTAATTTTAGCCATTCTGGCAGGAGTAAGATGGTATCTCAGAGTTGTTTTGATTTGCATTTCCCTGATAGCTAAGGATGTTGAGCACTTTCTTAAGTGTCTTTCAGCCTTTTTGATTTCCTCTATTGAGAATTCTTTCTTCAGTTCTGTACCACATTTTTTAATAGGGTTATTTGGTGTTTTGTTGACTAGTTTCTTGAGTTCTTTGTATATTTTGGAGATCAGTCTTTTGTTGGATGTAGGATTGGTGAAAATCTTTTCCCAGTCTGTAGGCTGCCATTTGGTCTTGTCCACTGTGTCCTTTGCCTTACAGAAGCTTCTAAGTTTGAAGAGGTCCCATTTATTAATTGTTGATCTCAGTGTCTGTGCTCCTGGATTTATGTTCAGGAAGCAGTCTTCTATACCAATTTATTTAAGGGAACCTCCTACTTTCTCTTCTAAGAGGTTCAATATGGCTGGATTGATGTTGAGGTCTTTGATCCATTTGGACTTGAGTTTTGTGCATGGCGACAGACATGGGTCTATTTGCAGTCTTCTACACACCATCATCCAATTGTGCCAGCACCATTCGTTGAAGATGCTGTCCTTGTCCCATTGTATAATTTTAGCTGTTTTGTCGAAAATCAGGTGTTCATAGGTGCAAGGGTTAATATCAGGAGTTTCAATTCAATTCCATTGGTCTACCTGTCTATTTTTGTGCCAACACCAGGCTGTTTACAGAACTATAACTCTGCAGTAGAGCTTAAAGTCAGGAATGGTGTTGCCTCCTGAAGTTCCTTTATTGTACAGGGTTATTTTGGCTATCCTGGGTCTTTTGTTTTTCCATATAAAGTTGATTATTATCCTTTCAAGGTCAGTGAAGAATTGTGGTGGGATTTTAATGGGGACTGCATTGAATCTGTAGATTGCTTTTGGCAAGATTGCCATTTTTACTATATTTATCCTACCTATCCAAGAGCATGGGAGATCTTTCCATTTTCTGGTATCTTCTTTAATTTCTTTCTTTAGAGCCACAAAGTTCTTATTATATAGGTCTTTCATTTGTTTTGGCTGAGAAAGAAATCAGAGAAACATCACCCTTTACAATAGCCACAAACAACATAAAGTATCTTGGAGTAAGGCTTACCTGGTGGAGTCTTATATCAGGGGCAACCTGCACTAATTGGCTCAGGAAGGCTCGGTGAGTCTCTGATGGTCTTGTGGCCTGACTTGAGGTCTCACTGGGTCTATTTGGCAGGTGTCCAGCCTGCAGAAGATTTAGTGAGGTTTGTACCACCTGTCATATTACCAGTGCAGAATGTGAACTTGACCAACACCATAGTAGACAGGGGTCTTAGAAAGGCGATGTAGTTAGAACAGTGAATCAGGGGGCTGGTGGAAAGAGGGGCAGGATCGAAATTGCAAGAGTGTGCGCTGGTGCGGCAAAAGAAACTGACCTGCAGGGATCTGGACTCTTAAGATACCTCTCTTTCACTTCTTGAATGAAAGTCCCTAAAGTCAACAAAGGATGTCAGAACCCAACTTTGACACATTTGTCAGATTACAAAGCCTACATTTTTTTTTCATTCCTAACATGGCATTTCTTTGATTAGTGATCAAAATGTAATTTCCTAACCATTCCGTACCAGTGTTGGTTTCTTAATTTGTGAAACGGTCTTAATTCATGTTTCTTAGAGTTGCACGGTTTTTAAGAATCCTATTGTGTCTGTTAAATTATGGGGGCTCACAGAGCAATATAGCTGTGCCTTAGTATTTGTGTGTACCTCCCTTTGTATATACTCATGGTATATTACAGTTCTCGAGATCAGTAAACCAGCTTAGATTCTCCTGAAATATCATGTGACTCAGCCAGCACTTCAACACCACATCTTCATGTTGTTCCACCCTAGGGTCCCATGGTCTGTACAGTTAATGTCACTTGCTGCATTTAGAAATCCTTGACTTTCTTTGACAACCTTACGTTTGCTTTGTTGGCCCACAGGTCTTTCTTGTTTTCATTTATGCTTTTTTTCCTTGTATGTTAGTGTCCCGTTATCTACTGAGGCCCCTGAGGACCAAAATGCCACCCTTTGAAATGACAATGGAAAGCTTAAGCCTTGAAATAAGTCAGACCTGAGTTGGATAGGGGTTAATCTAGATTGCTGTGTGACCTTAGGCAACTTGTTTGCTCTTACAAGTCTCGTCCATTTTGGCTGAGTTTTGAAACCTGAACTAGGCTTTCCAGTTGAGGTGAAGGCTGATTACATTAAATGAATCTAAAGATGGAGATGACTTTATTCTAAACAAAATATTCTATTACTTTCAGAGGGATTATAAATTCATCTGCAGTGTCCTCCCAAATACCCCAGTTAATTTGACACAACAGGAGTCAGGTAAAGAGAAAAATGTCAAACGGAATGCTCTTAGCTTCTCAATACTAGCTGGTAGAAAAAACACAAGTGGGCAAGTCTTGCCCAAGTACTACAAATTGTATATGAAGACCAGTATATTGTCATATATGCCCCGATTAACCATAACATCTTCATCCTGAGTTGTTTCCTCTGGAAAATATTGGTAATATTGTGCAAATAAGTACAGAGGCTTTCAAGTATTAAGAATATGCTATTATTTTTTTCTTGCTTGTTAAACTTCTTGAAAAAAAATCTGTTTTCTGACTCAGCTTCTTCCTTACCCATTGATTCAGATTCTACTCCTAATATCACCACTGCCCACTACTTCATCTTTATTGACTTGACTGTTCAATGGTGTGTGTTACTAATTTCATGCCCTGGTTATTGAAAACCCATAACTTACATAAAAGTATTGTGCTACATTGTTGTGATAGTTGAAGATGTTTCCCATTTTCATTTATGGTTTTCTTTGGTCTGTCTATTGACTGTTTTTGTTTTTCAGCACTCTATTTTAAAGCCACTTCATTCCAAACACAAAATAATCTACTTTTAGAAAGGTTGTATGATGGTAAATTGTAATGTCCCCTTGGACGTACATATATAAGATCACTTGAGTGTGAAGCCTCATCTGAAGAATCATCCGGGTTGCTTTAATTGATGTGGGAAAACTCCCTCCAGCTCTGGGTAGCACCTTTCAGGAGCAGTCCTGATAAAAGGGGGCATGGCAGAAAGATAATTTGCTTTCTTGCACACTTGACCTTCCTTCTTGCCCACAGGGTTGGATTACCTTGTTGTTGCTGCTCTCAAAGTCCACTTGTACACTAGGAATAAGTACTGATCCACTGCCAGAGGCCCCATAGACTGCTCAGGCCTCCTAACTGACACTTACATTCAGGGGTCCTGGTTCAGTCCTATACTGGTTTTGCAGCTAACAGCTGGGGGTCAGCTGTTTCTGTGGCTTTCCCCAGCCTGGTTTTGACCCCTTTGCTCATCACTCCTCCCTCTCTGCAACTGGATTCCAAGAGTTTGGCTCAGTATGTAGCTGTGGGTGTCTGCTTCTGCTTCCATCAGCTACTACATGAAGGCTCTAGGATGGCATACAAGTTAGTCATCAATTGCATTATCAGGGAAGGTCATTTAAGATAGCCTCTCCACTATTGCTTAGATTGTTAGTTGGGGTCATCCTTGTAGACCTCTGGATATTTCCCCAGTGCCAGATTTCTCTTAAAACCTGTAATGGCTCCCTCTATTATGGTGTTTCTTTTCTTGCTCTCTTGTATTTTCCCCTGACTCAGTCTTCCGGTTCCTTCATGTCCTACTCTCTCGCCTTCCTCTTTCTCCTAACTGCCTCTCCCCTGCCCCCCATGCTTCCAATTTGCTCAGGAGATCTTGTCCATTTCTTCTTCTGTGGGGGACCATGTCCTTCTTATTTCCTTGCTTCTCTGGTGGTGTGGATTGTAGGCTGGCGATCCTTTGCTCTGTGTCTAAAATCCATAGTTGAGTGAGTACATACCATGTTTGTCTTTTTATGACTGGGTTACCTCACTCAGAATGGTTTCTTTTAGTTGCCTGTGAATTTCAAGAGTCCATTGTTTTTGTTTTTGTTTGTTTGTTTCTTTGTTTCCTGCTGAGTAGTACTGTTTTTTTTTTTCCATTCTTCTGTTGAGGGGCATCTATGTTGTTTCCAGGTCCTGGCTATTACAAATAATGCTGCTGTCAACATACTTAAGCAGATTTCCTTGTTGCATTAGTATGCATCTTTTGGGTATATGCCTAAGAGTAGAATTGCTGGATCTTGTTGTAGACTGACTCCCATTTTCTTGAAGAAAACATAGTAAAAATGGCAGTCTTGCCAAAAGCAATCTACAGATTCAATGCAATTCCCATAAAACCCCAGCACAATTCTTCACAGGCCTTGAAAGAATAATACTTGACTTTATTTGGAAAACAGAAGACCCTGTACAATAAAGGAACTTCTGGAGGCATTACCATCTCTGACTTCAAGCTCTATTATAGAGCTATGGTCCTAAAAACATCTTGGTATTGGTGCAAAAATAGAGAGGAAGACCAATGGAATCAAATCGAAAGCCCTGATATTCACCCACACATCTACCAACATTTTTTTTTTTTTGACAAAGAAGTTAAAATTATACAATGAAAAAAAGAAAGTATCTTCAACAAATGGTGCTGGCAGATAGATCCTTATCTATCACCATGCACAAAACTGAAGTCCAAATGGATCAAAGACCTCAACCACACAGATTCCAGCCACACTGAACCTCTTAGAAGAGAAAGTGGGAGGTACCCTTGAACAAATTGTTACAAGAGATTGCTTCCTGAACATATAACACCAGTAGTGCAGACACTGAGATCGACAATAAATGGAACCTCCAGAAATTGAGAAGCTTCTATAAGGGAAAAGACAGTTAATAAGTCAAAACTGCAGCCCACAGAATGGGAAAAGATATTCACCAACCCCACATCTGACAGAGGGCTGATCTCCAAAATATACAAAGAACTCAAGAAACTAGTCACCAAAACAATCCAATTAAAAAGCAGGGTATGGAATTAAATAGAGACTTCTCAACAGAGGAATCCAAAATGGCTGAAAGACACTTAAGAAAGTGCTGAACATCCTAAGCCATCAGGGAAATGCAAATAAAAACAACTCTGAAATTCCATCTTGCACCTATCAGAATGGCTAAAATTAAAAACACCAGTGACAGTATATGCTGGAGAGGATGTGGAGAAAGGAGAACACTCCTCCACTGCTGGTGGGAGTGCAAACTTGTACAGCCACTCTGGATATCAGTATGGTGGTTCCTCAGGAATATGGGACTCAGTCTACCTCAAGATCAGTCTTAGGCATATACCCAAAAGATGCACATTCTTACAACAAAGACACCTGTTTAACTATGTTCATAGCAACATTATTTGTAATAGCCAGAACCTGTAAGCAACCTAAATGCCCCTCAACTGAAGAATGGATGGAGAAAATGTGGTACATTTACTCAATGGAGTACTACTCAGCAGAATAAAAACAATGGCATCTTGAAATTCACAGGCAAATGGATTGAACTAGAAGAAACCATCCTGAGTGAGGTAACCTAGATACAAAAAAAGACTGACATGGTATGTACTTACTCATTTATAGATATTAGACAAAGTGAAAAGGATCACCAGCCTGCAATCCACAGCCCCAGAAAAGCTAGGAAACAAGGAGGATGCTTAGAAAGACATGCATGGTTCCCCAGAGAAGGGAAAGGGACAAGATCTCCTGAGCAAATTTGGGGCATGGGGGAGGGGAGAGGGAGTTAGGAGAAAGAGAAGGAGAGAAGAGGAGGGGGTAAGAAAACATGAGGGATCAGAAAGATCTAGTTGAGGGAAGAATAGAGGAGAGCAAGGAAAAAGATACAATAGAGGAAGCCATTATAGATTTAAAGACAAATCAGGCACTATGGAAATGTCCAGGGATCCACAAGGATGACCCCAGCTAAGAATCTAAGCAAGAGTGGAGAGGCTACCTTAAATGTTCTTCCCCTATAAAGAGATTGGTGACTACCTTAAATGCCATTCTAGAGCCTTCATCCAGTAGCCAATGGAAGAAGAAGCAGAGATTCACAGCTAAGCACTAATTAGCCAAACTCCTGGAATCCAGTTGTAGTCTGGAAGGAGTGATGAGCAAAGGGGTCAAGATAATACTGGGGAAACTCACAGTAACAGCTGACCTGAGCAAGTGGGAGCTCAAGGATCCCAGTCTGACAGCTGGGGAATCAGGGACTGAACCAGGGTCCCCCCCAATGTGGATGTCAGTTAGCCAAGGCAGTCTATGGGGCCTCTAGCAGTGGAACCAATATTTATCCCTAGTGCAAGAATGGACTATGGGAGCCAATTCCCCCCCCCCCCATAGAGGGATACTCTATCAGCCTAGATGCATGATGAAAGGCCTAAGCCCCACATCAAGTGATGTTGCAGACTTCCATGATCTCCCATGAGAGATCTCATCCTCTCTGGGGCGTGTATGGGGGATGGGGCATGGGCCGTAGGAGCACTGAAGGGAAAGGGAACTAGGGTTGATATGTACAATGAGATTGTTTATAATTTTAAAAATTTTTTGAAAAATAAATGATGATAAAAGGAAATTTAAACACAGAGGCACAATTGTAATTCCTCAGTGATTTTACTTTAAGATGAAAATCTCAGATTTGTGAATGATTACATGACTGTCAGGGGAAATCACTAACAACTTCTTGTAGTAATTGACATGATGTCATTCTTGTGTGGCTCCAGTTAATATGGAATGAAATAACTTATTTCTCACAGGATGATGTATCTTTCTGGTATTTATCATTATAACTGCTTTTGAAATTGCACCAAAATAAATGAAACTAAGATAAGAATCATATGGGTAAGTAAAAGAAGTTGTATCCTGTTTACACTCACATGTATTTTGGCTTTAAACGTATCATTAGAGGTAACTATAGGGCCACTGTCTATACTACCACCTGCTCCTCTCTGTTCACAGTCTGGTGGTTGCCAACCTTTCGTGCAGTGACAATTGCCTCTGTTGTTACACACCCCTCTGAAATTACAGGAGCTGATGTTGCATTTAAAATTTAAGTTTTGATGAAAAACACAGGCTTGTGCTTTACAGTATTTCCCTGGGCCACAGGTTGCACCATCCACTACAAGCCCCATTTCTGGAATTTCTGTCCCATGGTGCACATCATACCCAAAGCATTGTTCTTCTTTAATATCTTGAACCTTTATGTGATGAAATGTAGTGTGCTCACCTCCACCAGGAATATGAATGACACCATCACAATGCAGCAGTCCACAAAAAATGTCTTTCTTTTCACATGCATAGGGTTTTCTTCCTGATGGTAGTAACCTCATCCCACAGTTTCCAAATGGGTCACCCTTGCTATTTGTTTATAGCACGCTGGCGAAGCATCCCTTACTTCGTATCCAAAAAGAGCTTGACACTGCAAATCACGATCACTGCAGTTTCCTGACATGCAAACTGCTAGTGGTGAGCAGGGAGTTCCATCCTGGATGTAAACATTTTTCTGGGCAATTCTCTGAGTTTCCATCACAGTATTCTGCCAGATCACAAATACCAAGTTTGTCTCTGCACATAGTTCCAGCCTGTGCAAATCCACAGTTACTACAGCAAACTCCCAAATTGCAAGTACTTCCCTTAGTAAAGTGACAATTGGTTGTACAACACTTGTTATAGGCGCACTCTTTCAAAGAGCCACAGTCACACTCCTCATTCTCGTCCAGCTTCTTATCTCCACAACGAGGAACTACATATTTAAAGTTGGCATACGGAATTCGTGAATCACTCAAGCAACTGTCCCATCCATGGATCCAATCATGTATCTTAGCATGAGAACAATTGCTCATCATCTCAAGAGCAGGAAATTCATTCATGACACAACGGCTTCTTCTGAAACAAACACAGCCCACTGTATCATGCCCTAGACCCAGACTGTGACCTACTACATGAGAAAAAAAAAGCTGCAGTAAGAAATGCATGTCGGTGTCCCAAATATACATATACTGCTGACCAGTTTGGATTGCACATTGTACTCATGTTGGCAATGTGATCTCCTGGAAGTAAATGTCCTGTGAAAATAGCTGAAATGGAGTGCTCTACTCTACTATGAAAACTCAATTTAGCTTGGCCAAACGCATTGATAAAAGAGTAAGCATCAAATAATCACAACCTTACAATCGCTGGGTCTTTTCCCCAAAGCATACAACACACACCATGTCAGCCAGTCCGGATAGTTTATAAACGCTATCCGCTATGCTGTTCATAACCAATATCAACTCAAGAGTGTCAGTAAAGTTATTGAGTAATGTGGTTAATGAAGCGCTCGATAAGTACTGCACTCGTATTAATTTCACATGCACACGCCACAGATATACTGGGGCTGCCCTGGGACTTCCAGCAAGCTTCGCCTCTTCAAGGGATTCCTCTGCCTCTGCCACATTCTCTTCATTTCTACATTTTTAAAATTTCTATCACAAGCAGAGAAATGACATGCTCAAATTTGGAAGAAGATGCCAATGGTTTGATTTCATAAGTGAAGTCATCCACTTGCAGCATGCCTTTCAGACCTCCATTGCAGGTGTCTAGCGTAGCTAGGGACCCAGGGACCCCTTCCAGGTAGCTGTAGAAGTAACAGTCTTGGGGAACAAATGGGTAGTCTTCCTGCTTGGCTCCTTGGTCATTAGTAGTGTACACAGGAAAGTTTTCAGGAATCATGTTCTTCTTTAGTATCATGACGTGCCTTTGTCCCCTGAAGCACATGCTGTAGGTGATCTGGTGCAGCATATTGCTTCCACCCATTCGCTGGGGAACCTTCCTGAGAATCACAATTTCAGACGTAGCAAAGCGCCATTTTTGGTGGACCACAGATAGCCAGAGAGAGCCTCCCAGGAGGACTCAAGATCATGTAGATGCCCAGAGGAAGGGAGTCAAAGATCAAGTAGTCCTATGTGGATAAACAGGTCTCCAGCAGGGGCCTGGAGCTCCAGCAGAGGCCCAGCAATGAGGGGGTCAAAGATCCAGCATGCAGGGACTCAGGATGGTCCTTTGAGGATAGGCAGATCTCTGGCAGGAGCCCGGAGCTCCGGCAGAGGACCAGTGAAGCATCTTGCATCCGAATAGAAAAACATAAGTGGGAAAAGAACTTTTGGTTTTCAGAACAGATGAGTTATTTTGCCAAATACTGTACATGGAAAGGATTGCATATTTAATTGTGTCAGAAAACAGACAATATTAAGACAGTAGATATTCCTCCATCAGGGATCTTGTGGAGAGAATTATTTGTAGATGGAGCTTTACTTGGGTATTTTTCTTTAATTTATTTTTTATTTTGTCTTTCTCGTCTTTTGCTTGTATGTTAGTTTCCGAATTTGTGGTTTTAAGGTGTGCATGCCCATGTGAGTGTGTGTATGTGGCCATGTACATGTTTTTTGTAGTTTTCCTCCATTTATAGTTTTAAAACGTGTTTATCTATTTTCTCAAGACAGAAAAGTCATGGAGTTGGGTGGACTGGGGGTTGTGGTGGATCTGGAAGTAATTTCAGAATGGGAAACCATGATCAAAATATATTGCATGAAAATATTTTTCAATAAAAACTAAAAGAAGTAAACCAACAGGAAGTGATCCATGCATATATGTCATGAAAAGAAAAATTTGAGTTTTATTGTAAAGCCTAATTTTTCATCAAGTTTAAGTGATTCCATTCCTGAAAAAGCTTTAAAAAATATCCTTACCTGTGAATGCTGATAGCATCATTATTTCAAAGTTTATTCCAAACACTCAAACAAAAAGCCACCCTTAAATCAGTGACAACTAAACTTTTCCATTGAATGGTCCTCTCTCTCTCTCTCTCTCTCTCTCTCTCTCTCTGTATATATATATATATATATATATATATAATATATACACACACATATATATATAATATATATAATATTATATATATTATATATTTTGGGGGGGTTGTTTTCTCTCTGAACTGCTTATAATACCTTACTGGTTTCCTCACTAATAATTCATTAAATTTGGGGGGGTTCTTTTTTTGATAATTTTTTAATTCAAATTTGAAACAAGCTTGTTTTACATGTCAATCCTAGTTCCCTCACCCTTCCCTCCTCCCGTTTCCCTCACCAACACCCATTCCAACCCCTTTCTGCTCCCCAGGGAGGTTGAGGCAGTACTATGCTGGTTTCCCAGCTATCAGACTGGAGTCCATGAGCTCCCCCTTCTTCAGATCAGCATTTTGGTGAGTTTCTCTAACCTGGTCTTGACCCCTTTGCTCATCACTCCTCCCTATGTGCAACTGGATTCCAGAAGTTTGGCTCAGTGTTTGGCTGTGGGTGTCTGCTTCTGCTTCCATCAGCTATTAGATGAAGGTTCTACGATGGCAAATAAGATAGATAGTCATCAGTCTCATTATTGGGGAAGAGCATTTAAGGTAAGTATTCTCCACATTGCTTAGATTCTTAGTTGGGGTCATCCTTGTAGATCTCTGGACTTTTCCCTAGCACCAGATTTCTCTTAAAACCTATAATGGCTCCCTCTATTATAATATCTCTTTTCTTGCTCTCCTCTGCTCTTTCCCTGACTCAATATTCCTGCTCTCTCATGCCCACCTCTCCCCTGCTCTTCCTCCTAACTCCCTCTCACCTCCCTTCATGCTCCCAATTTACTTGGGAGATCTTGTCCCTTTCCCCTTCTCCAGGGGATCATGTATGTCTCTCTTAGGGTTCTCCTTGTTTCCTAGCTTTTCTGGAAGTGTGGATTGTAGGCTGGAAATCCTTTGCTCTATGTATAAAATCCATATATGAGTGAGTACATACCATTTTTGTCTTTTTGTGACTGGGTTACTTCACTCAGGATGATTTCTTCAAGTTCCATCCATTTGCCTGTGAATTTCAAGATCCATTTTTTTTCTGCTGAGTAGTACTCCATTGTGTGAATGTATTACATTTTTTTTCCATCCATAACTTGAGGGACATTTAGGTTGCCTCCATGTTCTGGCTATTACAAATAATGCTGCTATGAACATAGTTGCACAGATGTCCTTTTGCACGAATGTGCATCTGTTGGGTATATGCCTAAGAGTGGAATTACTGGATCTTGAGGTAGACTGATTCCCATTTTCCTGAGGAACCACCATACTGATTTTCAAAGTGGCTGTAGGAGTTTGCACTCCCACCAGCAGAGGAGTGTTCCCCTCTCTCCACATTCTATCCAGCATAAACTGTCTTTGGTGTTTTTTATTTTAGCTATTCTGACAGGAGTAAGATGGTATCTCAGAGTTGTTTTGATTTGTATTACCCTGATGGCTTAGGATGTTCAACACTTTCATAAGTATCTTTCAGCCAGTTTAGATGCCTCTACTGAAAATTCTCTATTTAGTTCCATACCACACTTTTTAATTGTACTATTTGGTGTTTTGGTAACTAACTTCTTGAGTTCTTCGTATATATTGGAAATCAACCCTCTGTTAGATGCGTGATTGGTGAAGATCTTTTCCCATTCTGTGGGGTGATGTTTTCTCTTGTTGACTGTTTTCAGTTTCAGGAGATCCCATTTATTAATTGTTAACCTCAGTGTCTGTACTACTTGTATTAGGTTCATGAAGTGATCTCCTGTACCAATTTTTCAAGAGTACTTCCCACTTTCTCTTCTAAGAGGTTCAGTGTGGCTGGATTTATGTTGAGGTCTTTGATCCACTTGAACTTAAGTTTTGTGCATGGTGATAGATATTGATCAATCTGCAGTCTTTTACACACTATCATCCAGTTGTGCCAGCACCATTTGTTGAAGATGCTTTCTTCCTCCTATTGTATACTTCTAGCTGTTTTGTCAAAAATCAGGTTTTCGTAGGTTTGTGGGTTAATGTCAGGGTTTTCAATTCGATTCTACTCGTCTTCCTGTCTATATTTTGCACCAATACCAAACTGTTTTAAGGGCTACAGCTCTATAGTAGAGCTTGAAGTTAGGGATGGTGATGCCTCTGGAAATTCCTTTATTGTACAGGGCTGTTTTGGTTATCCTGGGTCTTTTGTTTTTTCCATATAAAATTGAGTATTGTTCTTTCAAGGTCCGTGAAGAATTGTGCTGGGAGTTTGATGGGGATGGCATTGAATCTGTTGATTGCTTTTGGCAAGATTACCATTTTTACTATGTTTATCCTACCTATTCAAAAGCATGGGGGATCTTTCCATTTTCTGGTATCTTCTTTAATTTCTTTCTTGAAAGACTCAAAGTTTTTATTATATAGTTCTTTCACTTGTTTGGTTAACCTTACCCCAAGATATTTCATGTTGTTTGTGGTTATTGTGAAGGGTGATGTTTCTCTGATTTCTTTCTCAGCCCCTTTATCATCTGTATATAGTAGGGCTACTGTTTTTATTTTTTTTTAGTTAATTTTGTATCTTGCCACTTTGCTGAAGGTATTTATCGGCTATAGGGGTTCCCAGGTAGAATGTTTTGGGTCTCTTATATAAACTAACATATCATCTTGCAAATAGTGAAAGTTTGACTTCTTCCTTTCCAATTTGTATCCTCTTGATCTCCTTTTGTTTTCTTATTGATCTAGCTAGAACTTCAAGTACAATATTGAAGAGATATTGAGAGAGTGGGCCCCTTTGTCTTGTTCTTGATTTTAGAGGAATCACATTGAGTTTCTCTCCATTTCATTTGGTGTTGGCTCTTGGTTTGCTATATATTGCTTTTATTATGTTTAGGTATGTTCCTGTTATCCCCGATCTTTCCAAGACCTTTATCATGAAGGGGTGTTGGAATTTGTCAAAAGCTTTTACAGCATTTGTGAATTATACAGATGCATGAATGAAAGGAACATTCATGTCAGAGATGTCAGAATTCCAGTAGTGGTGTTGAACTCTGCTACCTGACAGTGAGAAAACTCCATGCTTTTTCTTTCAAATATCCAGTGATTACACTCAGCGTGCCAAGATGAGATATACTTCTCCAAGAATATCAAAATTGATGCCTGTGCCTGCAATAATGCTGGAGTGTTTTAGGTGCTGAATACACACACTAGCTTCTACCATTATCTTTGGTTGTATGTGCAATGTCAAGAAGTGTAGTTTCGGGGGAGTGTGTAACAAAACATGCACTGTCGTTGTATGTGTGGGTGGAAACCACCAACATGTGGCAGAGAGGAGGGAGTAGTAGTGAAGATGGAGGCCCTCCCCCTTGTAGACAAAAGGGGTGTGAGCCAGGCTATCCATGCATGTTCTGATACTTACTCACTTTGTCATTTTGTGGTTACAGTGCTGGCCTGGTGACCTTTCTAAAGGAAAGGGGGCTTTGCACAGGAGGGGAAACATCCAAAGGAGAACTTGAAGGTAGTAATTCTTTTTACATGATGGAAATCACTGTCAACTACAGGAAGGAGTCATATGTGATCACTCTGACATTTTCATATTCTCCAAGAAGCCTTGGGCTTTCATCATGAAGTAAATTCATGGCAGAATTAAGAAAACGGGCTTCTCTGTTTAAACTAATCTAAAACATAATAATTTCTGAAGTTTATTCCGTTTTCTTTTTCTGGTTGCTTGTCTTCTATCATACTGTCCTGGCCTGTATTCCAATGCCTGGCTGTGCTCTGTATGTGCCTATATATGAGACAGAGCTTCCAAAGTCACAAAAGGAACTGAAAACTTTCTAAGAGGCTAACCCTCTCAGTTTCCAGATGTTCCTGCACTTAATTTCCAAAGCATTCATCTACACAATATTAACATTGTCATGGTGTTTAAATTGACTCTATTAGAATTTCATACCTGTCCATTTTACTATTGGTATAGAACTGCCTAGCACAAAAAAGGACATACGCTGGTGAAGTAGGTAGAAGCCTAAGTGCTTTTGTGTTCTAGGCATCTGGAATTTCATTAGTAATTCTGAACCTTGCTATGTAACTATCTATAGTCATATTTTCAGGCCTTTAAGGACTATAGTCAATATTCCTAGATAAAATATACTTTGGCTACATGGTCCAAAATTGAGGACAGTGCATGGACAATAGCCTGGAATTGTGAGCCAAGTCAATCCATAGTTTGCTCTCTCCTGGATATTTTATCATAGCAATAGGAAAAAGAAACTAAGACATCACTATATTTTGTGTGTTTTCTATAGAATTCTGTGGGAGCAGCATTTCTTGCCCAAGTGGCTTATATGGAAGAGTCATCTGTGTCTTCGTTGAGGATAGGTTTCATTCTCTATTTCCTAAACCCACATCAAACATTAGTAACTGGGTTTGTGCCTGACATTGCTAGCTACTATTATCAAGTCTGGATGACCATTTACCAAAAAAGACTTTCTGCTTGATCCAATGTTAGCTATTAAAACCACAGTGTAGCTACCTCAGAAATGGTTATTTTGTCAGTGTTGGAGCAGTCTTTTGGCCAAGTGTCATCACCATGATCCCTGAAAGCAGCCATATATCTGTTTTCCTCTTTTATAACTGGTACTTACACTGTTACTGATCTGTCTTGTATTTGTGAAGGACTTTTGGTTCCTTAAAACCATTTGTTTTCCTAAAGTTCTGGTAGAACTGTAAGTTTAAGTGTGTGTGTGTGTTTCTGGTCTATTCAATATTATTATCCTAGAAATAGTGAAGTAATTGTAACTTCCTGCAGGATGTAATGTATTGAATGGTATTTGAGCCCACCAACTGTAGTTTTTACTCATCCACACATTTCTGCTGCTTCTGGAATATTAACCATACCAGAATTTTGATGCCTTCAGGGAGCTATCCCACTTGGTATATAATTTACACTTTTTATTTTTATTTTTTTCCTGTCTGGTAGACCTGAGAATTGGACTCATTACATCATATACAGTCATGTCCTGACACTAAGCCATATCCTCAACCCACCTTACCATTCCTCTCAGTACAGACCCACAACACATTCCAGGACCACAGGGAGTGCTGGTTCTTCAAGGCCAAGGACACAGAAGGATGATATCAAATACCCTCTAGGTAAACAGCAAGTATGAAATTTGGTTTAGGCCCAGGAATTTGCTGGCTGTCCTTTAACATCCCCAAATAGAACAAAACAAGCAGCTACCTTCTATTATAGAGCATTCTATAAATTTCATATCATGGATTTTCATAGTCCATATTACATTGAAGCTCAAGGAACCATTCACCACCAGTGTTTAGGATGTGAAATAATAGCACAGCTCCTGAAGTCCTGAAAGGATTCCTCACCATGACTGTTACTAGATGAAGGCAACATACCTATTGCGGAGATAAGATAGTAGATGGACAACTACAAGTGATCTGTGACACACAAACAGCTCTGAAACAGTCTATCCTTGGGGCATCAGAGAGATGACACAGTGGTTAAGAGCTCTGGCTGTTTTTCCAGAGGACCTGGGTTTAATGACCAGCACCAACACGGTGGTTTACCTGTAACATCAGGTAACACATGATGCCCTCTTCCAGACTCTGTGGGGTGTTGTATACATGTGGTGCACATTCATACTTGCAGGCCAAATGTGTATACACACACACACATACACATACACACACACACACACACACACACACACGCACACAAGCACACACACTTGTGCATTTTCTTGATTAATGATTAATATGAGAGGGAATAGTTGATGAGGTGGGGTGTAAGATCTGGGTCATAAGAGCAGGCTAAACAAGCCAGAAGAAAGAACCAGTAAGCCTGGCCTCTACTTCAGTTCTTGCGTAGACTTCCCTCAATGATGTCCTGTGACCTGAAAGTTGTCAAGTAAAGTTTTTCCTCCCCAAGTTGCTTTGGGTCATGGTGTTTTTTTTTGTTTGTTTGTTTGTTTTTTAATCACAATAGAAACTCCAACTAAAGCAGAAATTGCTACAAGGTCATAGAGTATTGGTTTGACATACTTGACCATGTGTGTTTTGGGGGGTGTGGTGGGGGGGATATGATGGCATTCCAACTTTGGTCTGGTGAAGTTTTTGCATTCTAAGAGCTCAGTGAGCTGATCTGTGGGAGCTTGGAAGATATGAATGCTGAGGTCTGGCTTGCGAAGATGAAACTTGAGAGTGCCTCAGGGACTATCAGAACTGTCCACGTGATATTTTGAATTAAGAATCTGTGATTCTATTGGAAACCCAAACTTTATGTACTGAAGAATTGTA
This sequence comes from Phodopus roborovskii, assembly GCF_943737965.1. NCBI lineage: Eukaryota > Metazoa > Chordata > Mammalia > Rodentia > Cricetidae > Phodopus > Phodopus roborovskii. The sequence goes on along the minus strand of NW_026126515.1, from coordinate 3,118,904 downwards.
ACAAAAAGATGTTTTAAATAGCTCCAATGGACTTCTGTGACTCCTCAGCACAGATACTAACTTAGCTGTACAGTTTGCTAAGATGTGCTATTGTTGAAATTCATAGCCATATTGGTATTGGGGCTCAAATTATAGAACAACATGACCCTAGTAAATTTGAATCCTATATTCCTGTGATCTGAGGGTAATTAGCTGTAACTAAAGAAAATGAATATGCCTTAATTTAACCATAGCCTTGTCTATAATATCACATCATAGACCATTTGCTGTAAAAAAAATTATGTTCAGTACAAATACACTGACGCAATAATTAGATTAAAATGAAGGGTTCTTTTAACACTTACACAGTGGCTTGATGAAATGGGGCCCTATGAACCCCCAGTGAAAGTACTTAAAATTGTCTTATATAAATTCAAATGGGACCTTTAGGGATGAAAACCCATTATACAAAACCTAATCGATAAAGGTGATTATCACCACTGCCTCTCCATTTGACAGCCCATTTTGACTACTATTGTTTCTGAGAAAAATAAACATTGTGTCACCATAGATTAGTACAATCCCCACTCTATATCCATCCATTGATATTCCTGTGCTAAATGCTATTTAAAGTATTGATTCTAAGCTAAGCCTCATGATGCAAACCTGTAATCTTGGCTAATGTGGAGGCTTGGGAGAATCACACAGAATCACAAGTTTGAAGCCAGGTTGGGAAACTTAGTGACACCCTGTCTCAAAATAAATTAAAAAAAAAACAGAGGTAGTTTGATGGCAGAGCACTTGCTAGGTGTGTGCAAGGCATATGTTAAATCCTCAATACTGGGGCAGAGAAAAATTCTGTCAATCAACTTGTCCACAGTTTTTCCTTACAGATTTGGCTAAAATATTCTGTTAAAAACCTATCTCAGCAGCTTCTGCATTACATCTGTCTCTGAAGAGGCATGGTAACTACCTGTCAGTACCCCAAAAAGTAAGATAACAGTCTTTTTAATGTGATGAAGGCTTTGACAACCTTTTCCTATGCTTCCTGGAGTCTCTTGACCACTCATGACAGTCACTAACAGCCCCCAGGACTACAGGGCAAGAAAAGTTGTGCACTTAGCCTCTTGCTCTTCACCATCAAAACAACAGATAGTGAGTAGGCCACTTCCTGGTCTTCACAGAAAGAGGATATGCCAAAATCTCTGAGCTAGTGAACCTCTATACCTGGATGCCCATTGTGCTTGGTTCATGGAAATTGCATTGAGTCACTCTCAAATCTCACTGCTTCTGGAAGCACTGCCTCAAATGGTACCAACTCAACCTGTGATCTCACCACTGGAGATGAGTTTGCCTCCTGTGCTGGAAGCAACCCCACCACACATGTCTCTGTATGCCCCTATCCAGTGATGTCCAGAGCTCTTCCAGCTACTACAGTATCAGGAGATAGGACTTAGCCAAACAAGGTGGCGTCTCTTGAAAAGTGCTATGGTGCAGTGCAGATTACCTTCTTGTGGGCCCTTGACTATTTGAAAAGCACTTTGGGAGTCACTGGGTGTACACAAATGGACATTCATGACTATAGGACACTCCGGCTAACTAAACCAAGCAAAGGAGCTTAATGAACTATTGTTAATTTTAATCATTTAGCCAGAATGTCTCTGATAAAGGTCAAAGACAAAAAATAACACATGTGCCTTATTTTAGGCAACCACCTTAGCACTATAAGCCTTGATCATCAATGGCCTCCTTTTCATATTATTATAAATGTCTAAGCCAATCCTTGAAACACTGGGATGTTCCTGCTTCAGGGATACCCAAGATAGAAGTAAAACTCAGGTATGTCTCTACATATATGCTAAGGCATAAATGCATGGTCTTACTAGGATGTGCCTTATTGCATTCAGATATCACTGGTAATAATCAGACACACATTTTACTTCTTAAAATACACAATGTTAGGCTCTCAGAAAAAGACATTTAATGAAAAATTCATTTCAAAAGGCCCAAGACATTTGGTTTAATTAAAAGACATAAATCTCTCCTCAAGTAACTTCTCTACAATTTCCAACAAATAAACCCCTAAATAAGTTTCTATTTTGTCTCATATCTTATATTTAAGCCTTTTGAAGCTTATATCCATAGGGATGGAGGCTAACTTTCGGGTGCGTGCTCTCTGGGACTCAGTGTGCAAGGATTGTCCCATGGCTCAGAAGTGTTCATCAGAAAGTAAGACTTATTTCAAGCAGCTTCCACCAGAGGAGGAAGTCCATGCCCAGGCCCTGTCAGACAGTTCTAAAGGGTGTTCTAACTGCTGATTTGGTTATTTGTCCCATATGCTCCACAGAGAGGGTAAGTAAGGCCTCTCCTACGAAGTCTAAGTCTGTCCCATCATCTAGCTGAGGCAGCACCAAGCCTCTCCACCCCCACACCCCTGGTTTGGCTGGGCAAGGAATCTCTTCATATAGAATGGGCTCCACTAAGTCAGTTTGTGCATTAGTGTTGGGTCTTGGAGCCACTGCCAGTAATCTCATACATTGTCCCAGTCACAGCATTGTCACCTATATTAAGGGAGTCAAGTTCAGTCTTATGCAGGTTCCCCATTTGTCAGACCTCAGTCAGTGATCTCTCACTAGCTCAGGTCAGCTGATTCTCTGGGTTTCCCCATCATGTTATTGACTCCTGTGCTCATATTATCACTTATCCCTCACTTCAACTGTACTCCAGGAGCTTGGCCCATTGGTTAGTTGTGGATTTCTGCATCTGCTTCTGTTTCTGGAAGAGGGTTCAAGCTTCTCTGGGGTTATGGATTGTAGGCTGAATATCTTTTGCTTTATGTCTGGTATCCACTTATGAGAGAGAACATACTATATTTGCCTTTCTGGTTTTGGGTTACCTCACTTAGGATTTTTTTTTTCTAGTTCTGTTCATTTGCCTGTGAATTTTAGGATGCCATTGTTTTTTAGTGCTGAGTAATACTGTATTGTATAAATGTACCACATTTTTTTCAACCATTATTCAGTTGAGGGGCATCTAGACAGTTCCCAAGATCTGGCTATTACAAATAATGCTGCTATGAACATAGTTGAACAAATGTTCTTGTGGTGTGAGTGTGCCTCCTTTGGGTATATGATTAACAGTGGTATTGCAGGGTCTTGAGGTAGGAAAATATGGAATGCTTCATGAATTTGCTTGTCATCCTTGCACAGGACCCATGCTAATCTTCTCTGTATCATTCCAATTTTAGTATATGTGCTGTTGAAGCGAGCACTTTCTCACACTCTTTATTAGATGCTTTGACTCCTGTAGTTTTTAGACTTCTCCCTCAGCCCCAGTGGGCACTTATTTCTTGCTTGGGTCTGTGAGCAATAGTTGGCTTCTATTACTACCAACATTCTCCTTTCATACCTGACTGGATACTCAAAGTCTAATTCTCCTGTATCCTGGACTCTTCTAGAAAATGATTATCTCTGCACTTGTCCATTTTTAGAGAGAGACAATAAGATTCATAAAAAATCGCATTTCTATTAAAACCAGAAATTCAAAAATACATCCATTTTCTATTATTCAACATTGCTATATAAGTTTTAGTCAATACAATAAAAAGAGACAACCATTATAAATATGTGTAAACAGCAAATTGAAAGTTTTTAGTTTAAAGAGTTAATTTCCTAGACAATTGAGGAATTTGGGTATAGACCTGAGTTTCCTCATCCACAGAACTGGCCTTATGACATCAACTACATGGAACTGTCATGAGACTTAAATGTGTGGACAACTTTTATACCACTATTAGTTGTCCATCAACATCAAAGTTTATTGTTGAAGGAATCATAAGACGTGACTGGATATAGAATAAAATATGTAAATTCAGTTTTAGTTAAGAGATACTTAAATGTCAGGAGGAATAAATTTTATTTTTAATAAAGATCAGAATTGAAAAATAACATACTCTCACAAGAAAGGAAAAAGACGAAGGCAGGGATGGTGGTACATGCCTCTAATGCTAGCATTCATCAAGCTGAGACTGAGGATCAACATGAGTTCAAGATCTACCTGGTTTATATAATGAGTGCCAAGTCAGACAAGGCTACATAGCAAGATCCCTTCTTCACTGACTCATTCCCTGACAGAGAAAGGTAAAGGTCTAAGGACAAAAACTCTAAGGTCTTTTGGGAAGATAAGAGAAACTGATATTTGCTAACTGGTGGGTAAGGAGGAAGAGATCTCTAAATAGAGAGACAAATTTCCAAGGTATAATGTTACAATATCATTAAAATGTCATTCTTTCCAAAGTTTATTTATTTAAATAAAATTGCAACCAGAATCCTGCTTAGATTTTTTGTTGTTGTTGTTATGATTTGCAGTTCTCTGATGTTGAGCACTTTTTTTCTTTTTTCTTTTATTTTTATATAACCAAGTCCATTTAAATGAAAACAAACATTTATAGACAATATTTGGGAATTTGGGCATTGTTCTTTCCAAACTACTTCCTGCTGATAAGGGGTGCTGTCATGGGGGATTTGAAGAAGATTCAGAAATCCTGGCTGTAGTCTGTCAGGCTGCTTTGTCCAGCTGTTTTGAATGTAGGATCACCTGGTACTCTGTTTCAGGTGGTCTGGCTTGATCAAACCACATTAGTCTGGAAGGAATCCACATCTTTTCATTTTCTGAGGAAACAAAAATAGAAATCCTTTTCCCCAGTAACTTGTCCTTGAACTTAAATTTTGGAGTCAAAACACTTTTTTAATTAATTATTTTACATGTCCATCCCAGTTCCCTCTCCCTCCCTCCCTCCCTTTTTGCCTCCCTCCCTCCTTCCCTCCCTTTTACCCTCTCTGCCCTCCTACATGTACCCTAACCACTCTCCCCTCCCATTCCCCCACCCTAATTCCATGTGTAGGGGAATGTCATCCAGTTGGGGTCATGTAGATCTGACAGGTCATGTGAAGTAGAAACTAGGGCTTCTCTCCTGTCTCTAGATTAAGGCAGTTATCCCTCCATGGGGGATGTGTTAGCAAGGTCCTTCTGTGCACCAGGAATACATCCTGGCTCCACTGTCTGAGGTCCCTTAGATTGCTCAGTCCTTCTGGCTGAGACCCGTATTCAGGGGGGCCTGAGTCAGTCCCATACTGGCTTCCCAGCTATCATTCTGGGGCCGTTATCTCCTCCTTGTTCAGGTAAGCTGTCTCTATGTGTTTCTGCAGCCTGGTCTTTTCCTATCCATCTGCATCTGGTTTCTAATTTGACTCAGTGTTTGTGTATGGGTGTTTGCTCCTGTTTCCAACAGGTATTAGATGAGGGCTCCATGGAAAAGTTAGTTGTTGATCTCACTATCCGGGAAGGGCATTTATGGTACCCTTTCCACGGATGCTCAAGTTGTTAATTGGCAGCAGTCTTGTAGTTCTCTAGACCTTTCTTTGTGTTCAGTTTTATCTTCAAACCAATATTGGCTCCCTCTTTTATGTTCTCTCTCTCTCTCTCTCTCTCTCTCTCTCTCTCTCTCTCTCTCTCTCTCTCTCTCTCTCTCTCTACTGTTTTCTATTCCTAACCGGGCTCAATCTTCCTAGTCGCACATGTTTTCCTTTCCTACCCCTCGTTTTCTCCTACTTCTCTCTCCATTCGCTAACCCCCACACTTCCCCTGTGCTCTGGGGGACTTGTCCCTTCCTCCTTCTGTGAAGAACTTTATATGAATCTCTTAGAATACACTAAGTATCCTAGTTCCTCTGGTGGTGTGAATTATAGGCTGGTGATCTTTGCTCTAGGTCTAAAATCCATATATGAGCACATACCACATACCACATTCCTCTTTTTGTGACTGGGTTACCTCATTCAGGATGGTTTCTTCAAGAGCCATCCACTTCCTGCAAATTTCAAGATACCATTATTTTTTTCTGCAGAGTAGTATTCCATTGTGCAGATGTGCCACATCTTCATTATCCATTCTTCAATTGAGGGGCATCTACGTTGCTTCCAGGTTCTTGCTATTACAAATAATGGTGCTATGAACATAGTTGAACAGATGTCTTTGTTGCTCGGATGTGGATCATTTGGGTATATGCCTAAGAGGGGGATTGCTGGGTCCTGTGGTAAACTAATTCCCATTTTCCTGAGGAACTGCCATACTGATCTGCAAAATGGCTGTATAAGTTTGCAGTGGAGGAGTGTTCCCCTTTCTCCACATCCTCTCCAGCATGAGTCGTCATTGGTGTTTCTAATTTTAGTCATTCTGGCAGGAGTAAGATGGTATCTCAAAGTTGTTTTGATTTGCATTTCCCTGATAGCTAAGGATGTTGAGTACTTTCTTAAGTGTCTTTCAGCCTTTTTGATTTCCTCTATTGAGAATTCTTTCTTCAGTTCTGTACCACATTTTTAAATAGGGTTATTTGGTGGTGTGTTGACTAGTTTCTTGAGTTCTTTGTATATTTTGGAGATCAGCTCTTTGTCGGATGTAGGATTGGTAAAAGTCTGTAGGCTGCCGTTTGGTCTTTTCCACTTTGTCCTTTGCCTTACAGAAGCTTTTAAGTTTGAAGAGGTCCCATTTATTAATTATTGCTCTCAGTGTCTGTGCCCCTGGAGTTATGTTCAGGAAGTGGTCTCCTATACCAATTTGTTCAAGGGTACCTCCTACTTTCTCTTCTAAGAGGTTCAATGTGGCTAGATTGATGTTGAGGTCTTTGATCCATTTGAACTTGAGATTTGTGTATGGCGACAGACATGGGTCTATCTGCAGTCTTCTACACACCATCATCCAATTGTGCCAGCACCATTTGTTGAAGATGCTGTCCTTGCCCCATTGTATAATTTTAGCTGTTTTGTCGAAAATCAGGTGTTCATAGGTGCAAGGGTTAATATCAGGATTTTCAATTCGATTCCATTGGTCTACCTGTCTATTTTATGCCAATACCAGGCTGTTTTCAGAACTATAGCTCTGTAGTAGAGCTTAAAGTCAGGAATGGTGTTGCCTCCTGAAGTTCTTTTATTGTATAGGATTGTTTTGGCTATCCTGGGTCTTTTGTTTTTCCATATAAAGTTGATTATTATCCTTTCAAGGTCAGTGAAGAATTGTGGTGGGATTTTAATGGGGACTGCATTGAATCTGTAGATTGCTTTTGGCAAGATAGCCATTTTTACTATGTTTATCCTACCTATCCAAGAGCATGGGAGATCTTTCCATTTTTTGTTATCTTCTTTAATTTCTCTCTTTAGAGCCACAAAGTTCTTATTATATAGGTCTTTTACTTGTTTGGTAAGCGTTACACCAAGATACTTTATGTTGCTTGTGGCTTTTGTTAAGGGTGATGTTTCTCTGATTTCTTTCTCTGTCTCTTTTTCATCTGAAAAAAGTAGGGCTGTTGATTTTTTTTTTTTAATTTATCTGATATCCTGGTAGTTTGCTGAAGGTGTTTATCAGCTGTAGGAGTTCCCTGGTAGAGTTTATTGGGTCGCTTATGTAAACTATCATATCATCTGCAAATAGAGACAGTTTGACTTCTTCCTTTCCAATTTGGATCCCCTTGATCTTCTAGTGTTGTCTTATAGCTTTAGCTAGAACTTCTAGTACGATATTGAAGAGATATGGAGAGGACAGCCTTGTCTTGTTCCTGATTTTAGAGGAATTGGCTTAAGTTTCTCTCCATTCAGTTTGATGTTGGCAGTTGGTTTGCTGTATATTGCTCTTGTTATGTTTAGGTATGTTCCTGTTATCCCTGATCTCTCCAAGACCTTTATCATGAAAGGGTGTTGAATTTTGTCAAAGGCTTTTTCAGCATCTAGGGAGATAATCATATGGTTTTTCTTTTTCAGTTTGTTTATATGGTGGATCATGTTGATAGATTTTTGTATGTTAAACCATCCCTGCATTCCAGGGACGAAGCCTACTTGGTCATGGTGGATGATTTCTGTGATGTATTCTTGAATTCGGTTTCCCAGTATTTTATTGAGTATTTTTGCATCGATGTTCATCAGGGATATTGGTCTGTAGTTTTCATTCTTAGTTGTGTCTTTGTGAGGCTTGGGTACCAAGGTTATTGTGGCCTCATAAAAAGAGTTTGGCAATGAACCTTCTGTTTCTATCTTGTGGAACAGTTTGAGGAGTAGTGGTATTAGTTCTTCCTTGAATGTCTGGTAGAATTCTGCATTGAATCCATCTGGCCCTGGACTTTTTTTGGTTGGAAGGCTTTCGATGACTGCTTCTATTTCATTGCGGGTTATAGGTCTATTTAAGTTGTTTGTCTGTTCTTGATTTAATTTTGGTAAGTGATAGTTATCCAGAAATGTGTCCATTTCCTTTGAGTTTTCAATTTTTGTGGAATACAGATTTTCAAAGTATGACCTGAAAATTGTCTGGATTTCCTCTGTGTCTGTTGTTATGTTCCCCTTTTCATTTCTGATTTTGTTAATTTGCATGTTCTCTCTCTGCTTGTTCGTTAATTTGGATAAAGATTTGTCTATCTTGTTGATTTTCTGAAAAACCCAACTCTTCGTTGCACTGATTTTTTGTATTGTTTTCCTGGTTTCTATTTTGTTGATTTCAGCCCTCAAGTTGATTATTTCCTGGCATCTACTCCTACGGGGTGAATTAGCTTCTCTCTGTTCTAAGGTTTTCAGTTGGGCTGTTAATTCTCTTATGTGACTATCCTCTGTTTTCTTCATATGGGCACTTAGTGCAATGAACTTCCCTCGTAGCACTGCTTTCAAGGTGTCCCATAAGTTCGGGTATGTTGTGTCCTCATTCTCGTTGAATATTAGAAAGTCCTTAATTTCTTTTTTTATTTCTTCTTTGACCCAGGAGTGGTGCAATTGCACATTGTTCAGTTTTCATGAGTTTGCAGCTTTTCTGCTATTTGTGTTGTTGAATTCCAATTTTAAAGCATGGTGGTCTGATAAGATACAGGGGACTATTCCTATTCTCTTGTATCTGTTGAGGTTTGTTATGCCACCTAGTATGTGGTCGATTTTAGAGAAGGTTCCATGTGGAGCAGAGAAGAAGGTATATTCTTTTGTCTTTGGATGGAATGTTCTATAGATGTCTGTTAACCCCAGTTGAGACATAACTTCTGTTAATTCTTTTGTTTCTTTGTTGAGTTTCTGATTTGTGGTCCTGTCTAGTGTTGAGAGCAGTGTATTGAAGTATCCCACTATAAGTGTGTGAGGTTTTATATGAGCTTTGAGTGTTAGTATCATTTCTTTTACGAATGTGGGTGCCTTTGTATTAGGGGCATAGACGTTCAGAACTGAGACTTTGTGTTGATGGATTTCTCCTGCGATGAATACGAAATGACCATCTTCATCTCTTTTGATTTATTTTGGTTTGAAGTCTAACTTATTAGATATTAGGATAGCCACGCCTGCTTGCTTCTTGGTTCCATTTGATTGGAAAATGTTTTCCTAAACCTTTACCCTGAGGTAATGTCTATCTTTGAAGCTTAGATGTGTTTCTTGTATGCAGAAGAAGGATGGATTCTGTCTTTGTATCCATTCTGTTAGCCTGTGTCTTTTTATAGGTGAGTTAAGACCATTAGTGTTCAGGGTGAGTAAGGACCATTGATTGTTGATGCTAGTTTGTTTTAGGTTTGTTGTTGGCCATGGTATTGTGAATATATTTGTTCTGCTTTACCCTTGGTTTCTGGTGTAGTTAGATTATTTGTTGCCTACATTTTTGTAGTTACCTTCCTTGGGTGGGAGTTTTCCTTCCAATACTTTCTGTAGGGCTGGATTTTTATATACATATTGGGAAAATCTGGTTTTGTCATTAAATATCTTGTTTTCTCCATCTATAGTGATTGAGAGTTTTGCTGGATATATTAGCCTAGGCTGGCATCCGTGTTCTCTTAATACTTGTTGAACATCTATCCAGGACCTTCTGGCCTTGAGGGTTTCTACGGAGAAGTCAGGTGTAATTTTGATAGGTCTGCCTTTATATGTTACCTGTCCTTTTTCCTTCACTGCTCTTAATATTCTTTCTTCATTCTGTATTTGGTGTTTTGATTATTATATGTCAAGGGGTCTTTTTTCTTTGGTCCAGCCTATTTGGGGTTCAGTATACTTCTTGTACTTTCATGGGCATGCCCTTCTTCAGATTGGGAAAGTTTTCTTCAATGATTTTGTTGAATATATTTTCGGCACCTTTGAACTGGGCTTCCTCACCTTCCTCTATGCCTATTATTCTTAGGTTTGGCTTTTTCATGGTGTCCCACATTTCCTGGATGTTTTGTGGTAAGGATTTGTTGGATTTATGATTTTCTTTTGTCGATGAATCTATTTCTTCTATTTTATCTTCTGCGCCTGAGATTCTCTCTTCCATCTCTTGAATTCTGTTGGTTAGGCTTGCATCGTAGTTCCCAATTTTTTGCCCAGTTTTTCTATTTCTAGCATTCCTTTGGTTTGTGTTGCCTTTATTTTCTCTTTTTCAATTTTCAAGTCTTGAACTGTTTCCTTCACCTGGTTAATTGTTTTTTTCTTGGCTTTCTGTACTTCCTTTACTTTCCTTAAGGAATTCGTTCATTTCTTCCACTTTTTTGTTTGTTTTTTCCTCCATTTCTTTAAGGGACTTTCTCACATCTTCTTTGAGGGCTTCTATCATTTTTATGACAGTAATTTTTAAGTCATCCCCTTCTGCTTACTCTGCTTTGTTGTTGTGTTCCGTTGTAGTTGGTGCAGATTCCTAGATTCTGGTGGTGTCATGCTTGTCTTTCTGTTGTTAGGTGTTTTCTTGTATTGCCTTCTTCCCATAGCTTCTACCAGTAGGTGTTGGTGGGGTCTCCCCCTCTCTCTGTGGTGCTTATGTGGGCTTATGTGGGTCAGAGGTTCAATATCTGTAGCTCTGGGTGCTCCAAGCTCTATAGGAGGTCTCTCTGAGGACAGGGACCCAGGGATGGGATCAGGAATGAGGATCCAGTAGAAGATGCCTCTAGCCAATGGCTGGTGGAGGAGGACAAAGGCTGAGCTGATACTTGGGAAGTTTCTGCAAGATAGTAGGATCTCACTGGAAACTGGCACTCTCCTGGCACTCTCCAGCTGAGGCCCTGCTTTGGGGGTTAAGGATCTTGCTGGCTGGAACTCAGAGTGGACCTGCAGAGATAGGAGGATCTCTGGGAGGGGCCCGGGACTCCAGGTGTGGTCAGAGACCAAGCAGGTGGTCCCGTGTGGATAGGCAGGTCTCCTTTGTTCCGAGTTGCTCCAAGAAGTCTCCGAAGTAGGGTGGACTGTTGGCTCCACCCTCTGTCCCAGTGCTCAACCAGAGCATTGGGACAGTGGGCAGGGTAGGGCACAGGGTGGGGGGGCAGGCTCGCCGTGGGGATGGGTGGGGGTGTATCAGAGCTCCAAGGGTGCTCTCGATGGGGACAGGACACAGGAGCAGTGGGATCAGGGGCCAACCCAGGGAGTTCAGTTGGGGGAGGTTGTACGAGCCAGGCTGCCCCAATTGGGCCCAGACTTACCTGTAGCCAATGGCTGGCAGAAGAGGACAAAGGCTGAGCTGGTACTTGGGAAGTTTCTGCAGGATAGTCGGATCTCACTGGAAACTGGCACTCTCCAGCTGAGGCCTCTTTCTTTAGCAGAGGCCCTGCTTTGGGGGTTAAGGATCTTGCTGGTTGGAGCTCAGAGTGCCCTGGTTAGATATTTTTTATATTGGCTATGACCATTTCACATTATTACACAAAATCAATAGAGCTTAAATTTATTTAAAGTATTTTTAATGACAAAAACATAACAATGTGGTTTTAATAATCTATATTAAATTCTAAATAAATGGTAGGGATATACCTCAATTGGTAAATAGAATACTTGTCTATCATGCATTAATTTTTTCGTTCAATCTCCAGCCTCTCTTTCTCTCTCTCTCTCTCTCTCTCTCTCTCTCTCTCTCTCTCATACACACACTCTCTTTCTCTCTCTCACACACACACATACATACACTCTCTCTCTCTCTCTCTCTCTCACACACACACACACACACACACACCACAGAGAAAGAGTAAGAATGTGAGCAGTGAGATCAAGATAGTGAGGGGCTGAGAGAGAAAGAGACAGACAGAGACTGGAAGATATATTCAAAGCAAGAGATGAATGAATCACAGAATTGCAAGAAGCATGAAAAAGCAAGGTCACATGATTACGCCAAAAGATTGTAACTCTTCAACATTGAATTTAGAGATATCAAAACAAATAAAATGCCAGGTGAATTTTCTAGTAAAAATGATCAGTCATATGAAAAATGGTATAATAAAGAAGATAAATGTTATTGGCATAAAGGAAAAACTCAGCAAAGTTGAAGAGAAAAATCACCAATATGGATAAAATAGCAATGGGAGAGAAAAATTCAGCAAGGAAATTGAGATTTTGAGAAAAAAATAATAGAAATGTGGAAATGAAAGACACAACAGATCAAATATGAAACACAGGGGAAGGAGCATCAAACATAGATAACAAAAATGACAAAATACTTCATTCACATATAAATTAGGAAACAAATACAGTTGACTATAACAACAAAAGCCAAGATCCTGGTATATGATCAAGAGAAAAAACTGTAGCATGGGCTAAGAGAAGAAGCTAGGCTTAAAACTAACAGCACAATGAATTCATTCTATGAACTTACAGCTCTCCCCAAATCTAGAGAAAGAATTAGACATTCAGGCATAATAACCAAATAATGAAATTAGAGGTATGTAAAAAGGGAGGTTAGTATAGCTTCCAATGTAATATTGAGAAGTATTACAATATACTTTGAAATCTTATATTTAAAAAACCTGGAAAGTATCAAAGAAATGGATGAATTCCTAGGCAAATATGAACTACCAACCCACAAAACAAAAGGATTTACACAGATATATAACAGTAAATAAGACTGAAGCAGTAACAAAATGTCTCTCAACAAAGAAAAAGAAAAGCCAAGAACGCAATGAGCTCACTGTCAAATTCTTCCCAACTTGAAAAGAAAAGCCAGCACCAATGCTCTTTAAACTACTAATGTAATAGAAAGGAACGAAATGTAACCAAATTCATACCACACAGTCAACGTTGTCTCAATGCCAAGACAGGCTAAAGACATACTGAGAAAGGGAACTATAAAATATTTTCCAAATTGCCACTCAATTCTTGAAAATAAAATTCAATAATATATTAACTGGGCAGCGCGTATAGTTCATTTGATGGAATTTGTGGCTAGCTAGCACTTATGAAGCCCTAGATCCAATCCTAGCATCATAAACTGGGTGTGGTAACACATAAATCTCAGCAAAGGCAGAAGAATCATGAATACAAGACCATCTTTGGCTATGCAGTGAGTTCTAGGCCAGCCTGAGATATATAAGATCATGTCTTTTTTAAAATCTTATTTTATATAGTGATCCCAATTCCCTCTCCCTCCCTCCCTCTCTCCCTCCCATGTCCCCTGATTCCCCTCCCATCCCATCCACACCCACTCCACAGGGAGGGTGATGCCTCCCAGGAGGGATCATCAAAATCTGTCAAGTCATTTGGAGTAGGGTCTAGGCCCTCCCCACTGCCTCTAGGCTGAGTATCCCTCCATGGGGAATGTGCTCCCAAAGTCCTTTTGTGCACCAGGGATACATCCTGGTTTCATTGTCAGAGGTCCCTTAGACTGCCCAGGCCTTCTAACTGAGACACACTTTCAGGTATAATGCTGGTTTCCCAGCAATTAGTCTGGGGATCAGACTAATTAACTCCCCCTTGTTCAGGTCAGCTGTCTCTGTGTGTTTCTGTAGCCTGACCTTGACCCCATTTTCTTATCACTCCTCCCTCTATGCATCTGGATTCCAGGAGTTTGGCTCAGATTTAGCTGTGGGTGTCAGTTTCTGTTTCCTTCCACTACTAGATGAGGGTTCTATGATGGTATATAGGTTAGTTATCAATCTCATTATCAGAGAAGTGCATTTAAGGTAGCCTTTCCACTGTTGCTCAGATTGTTAGTTGGAGTCAGTCTTATAAGTCTCTGGACATTTCTCTAGAGTCAATTTTCTCTTCAAACCTATAATGGCTCCCTCTACTATGGTATCTTTTTTTTTTTTTTCCGCTCTCGTCTATTTGCCCCTCGACTCATTCTTCCTAGTCCCACATGTTCTCCTCCCCCCTTTCTCCTAACTTGCTCTCGACTCACTGCCCACCCCCATCCACTCCCAATTAGCTCAGGATAACTTGTTCCTTTCCCCTTCTGTGAGAGACCTTGTATGAATCTCTTAGGTTCCTCCATGTATCCTAGTTTCTATGGCGGTATGAATTATAGATTGATGATCCTTTGCTCTATGTCTAAAATCCATATATGAGTGAGTACATACCATGTTCCTCTTTTTTGTGACTGGGTTACCTCATTCAGGATGGTTTCTTCAAGTTCCACCTACTTGCCTGCGAATTTCAAGATTCCATTTTTTTTCTTGCTGAGTAGTATTCCATTGTGTAAATGTGCCACATCATCTTTATCCATTCTTCAGCTGAGTGGAATCTAGGTTGCTTCCAGTTTCTTGCTATTACAAATAATGCTGCTATGAACATAATTGAACAGATGTCCTTGTTGCATGGGTGTGGATCATTTGGGTATATGCCCAAGAGTAGGATTGTCTGGTCCTGTGGTAGACTGATTCCCATTTGTCTGAAGAACCGCCATACTGATCTCCAAAATGGCTATATAAGTTTGCACTCCCACCAGCAGTGGAGGAGTGTTCCCCTTTCTCCACATCCTCTCCAGCATAAACTGTCATTGGTGTTTCTAATTTTAGCCATTCTGACAGGAGTAAGATGGTATCTCAGAATTGTTTTGATTTGCAATTCACTAATAGCTAAGGATGTTGAGCACTTTCTTAAGTGCCTTTCAGCCATTTTGGATTCCTTTATTGAGACTTATCTATTCAGTTCTGTACCCTACTTTTTAATAGGGTTATTTGGTGATTTGGTGACTATTTTCTTGATATCTTTGTATATTATGGAGATTAGCCCTCTGTCAGATGTGGGGTTGGTGAAGATATTTTCTAGTCTGTGGGCTGCCATTTTGCCTTACAGAAACTTCTCAGTTTGAGGAGGTCCCATTTATTAATTCTCAATCTCAGTCTGTGCTACTGGTGTTATGTTCAGGAAGCAGTCTCCTGTACCAATTTGTTCAAGGGTTACCTCCCACTTTCTCTTCTAAGAGATTCAGTGTGGCTGGATTTATGTTGAGGTCTTTGATCCATTTGGACTTAAGTTTTGTGCATGGTGATAGACAAGGGTCTATCTTCAGTCTTCTACACACCATCATCCAGTTGGGCCAGCACCATTTGTTGAAGGTGCTTTCCTCCTTCCATTGTATAATTTTAGCTGTTTTGTCAAAAATCGGGTGTTTGTAGGTGTGGGGGTTAATATTAAAAATTTTTATTCCATTCCATTGGTCTACCTGTCTATTTTTGTGCCAATACTAAGCTGTTTTCAGGACTATAGCTTTATCCTAGAGCTTGAAGTCGGGCATGGTGATGCCTCCTGAAGTTCCTTTTTGTACACTGTTTTTGGCTATCCTGAGTCTTTTGTTTTTCCATATAAAGTTGATTATTAACCTTTCAAGGTCAGTGAAGATTTTTACTGCATCCCTGGAATGAAGTTTCTTGATCCTGGTGGATGATTTCTCTGATGTGTTCTTGGATTCGATATTCCAGTATTTTATTGAGTATTTTTCATCAATGTTCATGAGGGATATTGGTCTGTAGTTCTCTTTCTTAGTTATGTCTTTGTGTGACTTGGGTACCAAGGTAATTTGTAGCCTCATACAAAGAGTTTGGTAATGAACCTTCTGCTTCTATTATGTGGAACAATTTCAGGAGTATTGGTATTAGCTTTTCTTTGAATTTCTGGTAGAATTCTGCACTGAAGCCATCTGGCCCTGGACTTTTTTGGTTGGAAGGCTTTTGATGACTGCTTCTGTTTCACTAGGGGTATAAGTCTATTTAAGTTGTTTATCTGTTCTTGATTTAATTTTGGTGTTTCCATTTCCTTTGAACTTTCAAATTTTGTGGAGTACAGATTTTCAAAATATGACCTGAAAATTCTCTGGATTTCCTCAGTTTCCATTGTTATGTCCCCATTTATTGATTTTAGCCCTCAAATAGATTATTTCCTGGCGTCTACTCCTTAGAGGTGAGTTTGCTTCTTTTAGTTCTAAGGCTTTCAGTTGTGATGTTAATTCTCTAATTTGACTATCCTCTGTTTTCTTCATGTGGGCACTTAGTGCAATGAACTTTCCTTGTAGCACTGCTTTCAATGTGTTCCATAAATTCGGGTATGTTCCATAAATTCTGGTTGAATTCTAGGATATCTTTAATTTCTTTATTTCTTCCTTGACCCACAAATGGTGCAATTGCACATTGTTCAATTTCGATGAGTTTGTAGGGTTTCTGCAATTTGTGTAGTTGTTGAATTCCAACTTTAAAGCATGGTTGTCTGATAAGATACAGGGGGCTATTCCAATTTTTTTGTATCTGTTGAGGTTTGTTATGTTGCCTAGTATGTGGTCATTTTAGAGACGTTTCCATGTGTAGCTGAGAAGAATGTGTGTTCTTTTGTGTATGGATGGAATGTTCTATAGATGTCTGTTAAACTCACTTGTAACATAATTTCAGTTAAATCTTTTGGTTTGTTTGGTAAGTTTCTGTCTGGTGGTCCTGTCTGGTGAGAGTGGGGTGTTGAAGTCTCCCACTATGAGTGTGTGAGGTTTTATGTGACCTTTGAGTTTTAGTAGCATTTCTTTTACGAATGTGGGTGTCTTTTATTTGGGGTATAGATGTTCAGAATTAAGACTTTGTACTGATTGATTTCTCCTGTGATGAATATGAAATGACCGTCTTCATCCCTTTTGATTGATTTTGGTCCGAAGTCTAATTTGTTAGATATTAGGATAGCTATTCCTGCTTGCTCCTTGGGTCCATTTGATTGGAAGATCTTTTCCCAATCATTTACCCTGAGGTAATGTCTGTCTTTGAAGCTTAGATGTATTTCTTGTATGCAGCAGAAGGATGGATTCTGTCTTCATATCCATTCTGTTAGCCTGTGTCTTTTTATAGGTGAGTTAAGACCGTTAATATTGAGGGAAAGTAAAGACCATTGGTTGTTAATTCTTTTGTGTTTTAGATTTGTTGTTGGCAGTGGTATTGTGAGTATATTTGCCCTACTTTTTCTTTTGGGTTCTGGTGAAGTGGGATTATCTATTGTCTATGTCTTTGTGAGTATAGTTAATTTCTTTGGGTGGGAGTTTCCTTTCCAGAACTTTATATAGGGCTGGATTTGTGGATATTTATTGTGAAAATCTGGCTTTGTCATTGAATATCTTGTTTTCTATGTCTATAGTGATTGAGAGTTTTGCTGGGTATAGTAGCCTGGGCTGGCATCCGTGGGCTCTTCGTATTTGTAGGACATCTATCCAGGACCTTCTGGCCTTGAGTGTTTCCATGGAGAAGTCAGGTGTAATCAGGTGTAATTTTGATAGGTCTGTCTTTATACGTTTCATTTCCTTTTTTTCTTTGTTGTCTTAGAGATCATGTCTTAAAAGAAAAAAAAAGAAAAAGAAATCAGAAAGAAAAGAACACATTTT
The DNA here is from genome assembly GCF_943737965.1 of Phodopus roborovskii. NCBI lineage: Eukaryota > Metazoa > Chordata > Mammalia > Rodentia > Cricetidae > Phodopus > Phodopus roborovskii. The sequence continues at coordinate 3,101,351 of NW_026126515.1, read as the reverse complement.
AAAAAATGTATACCATGACTGAGTTATTTTCAGGAACGATGCAAGGTTGGTTCAGCATATACAAATCAATAAGCAAAGTTCAGCAGATAAATAGATGCAAGAACAAAAGCCACATGCCCATCCCAATCAATGCAGGAAAGGTCTTCACCAAGTTAAAACATTGTTTCCCTATAGAAACTCTGAAAGCAATAGAAATAGAGGGGATATACCTCAACATAATAATGGCTGTGTATGACAGACCTATAGCCTACATTATACTAACAGGAGAACAATTGGGAGTATGTATTCTAAAATCTGGAATGAGACAAGCATGCACCCTCTACAATCTTACTCAGTAAAGCACTTAAAGTCTTACATTAATAAAACAGGAGCAGCAAATAAAAGGGATACAGAGAGAAAAAAAGTCACTATGTCTATTTTAGGTGACATGACCCTGCAGTGACACATGACCCTAAAGACATGAGCAGAGAACTCCTAGGCCCAAAGAACACTTTCAGTAGGGTAGGGGGTTACAAACTCAACATATGAAAATCAATAGCATTTATATCAATAGCAAGCCAGCTGATAAGGAAATTGAGGAGAAAGTGTAATCCACAATAGTTTAAAAAGAAATAGAAATAAACAAGGAATGGAAGACCTCTCCCTACATTGAAAACTTTAGATATTCAAGACATTCAAGATTCTAAAAGAAAGACCCCCATGATCATCGATGGATGGGATTAATATTAAGAAAACAGTTGAACTACTGCTACTGAAAGTAATCTATATATTCAATCCAGTTCTTCCAATGTCCACAGGAGTGGGAAAAAAGTCCCAAAAGATTCCCATTCTGTAGGGAGCCATTTTCTCTTGTTGACTGTGTTCTTTGATCTACAGAAACTTCTCAGTTTCAAGAGGTCCCATTTATTAATTTTTGCTCTCAGTGTCTGTGTTACCTGCTAACAGAATGTATACGAAGACAGAATCCATCCTTCTGCTATGTACAAGAAACACATTTAGCTTCAAAGACAGATACTACCTCAGGGTAAAGGGTTGGGAAAAGATCTTCCAATTAAGTGGACCCAAGGAGCAAGCAGGTGTATCTATCCTAATATCTAACAAATTAGACTTCAAACAAAAATCAATCAAAAGAGATGAAGACGGTCATTTCATATTCATCACAGGAGAAGTCCATCAGCACAGAGTCTCAATTCTGAATATCTATGCCCCAAATACAAAGGCACCCACATTCGTAAAAAAGAAACACTACTAAAACTCAAAGGTCACCTAAAACCTCACACTCTCATAGTGGGAGACTTCAACACCCCACTCTCACTACTAGACAGGATTTTGAAAGAGCTTCCACTGAGATCAGGGAAGAAACAGACTCCTGCAGTGTCCAATCCTAGTTAGCATATTTTAAATCCTACCCCCCCCCAAAAAAAATCCAAAAAGGAAACTTGTAAGCTCAGTTACATGCAAAGGAAAAAAATAAAAACATAAAACATGTTTAAACATTTATATCATTAAAAGTGATCTTAATATTATCATAAACAAGATCAGTAACAAAGATGAATTTATTTGCAGTGTGCAAAAACAGTTTAACATAAAATTTTGCTTAAGTGGTAATGGAAGAAAAAATAGCATTTATTTAGCACACACACATACACACATCCATTTGTCAACTAAAAACTTAAAAACCTGAAGTATGTTTTCCTTGGACATGGAGACTGTTGAGCAATGGAGATAATTCCTTCTGATGAACTTCACAAAAGTGGTACTGAGCTTGATTGCCCATTTTATATGTGCCGGTTTATGTAAAGGTCAAAAAGGGCTTAAGAGAGAAGACTGAATGGTGCTCCAACAGAGGATGGGGTCGAGTTCTCAGCACCCACTGGCAGCTTAAAACCATCTGTAACCCCAGTTCTAGAGGATCTGATGCCCTCTTCAGGCACTGCATGCATGCAAAACAATCTTTTAAAAAGGATGGTATTTCAGCCATGCACATCTTTAATCCCAGTACTCTAGAAGCAGAAGCAGGCAGATCTCTGTGAGTTGGAGACCAAATTGGTCTACAGAAGAAGTTGCACAACAGCTAGGGCTACATGGAGAAATCTTGTTTGTGTTTGTTTTTGCTTGTTTGTTTTGTTTTGTTTGTTTAAAAAGTTAGTGCAGAGGAGAAGAGGAGAGAGTAGGGTAGGGAAGGGCAAGAAAGAAGTCTATATGGGCAATATTTGTTGTTTTGATTGTTGCTTGGACATTGCACTTATTTTGTGAAAATTCTCTGAATGCCTTTCAAAACTGAAAATCATCCTGTTAAAGGGCATAAGGGAAAAAAAGTCAAGAAACTTACCTTACAATTCAAATTATAATAAGATTAAAATTAATGTAACCAATAGGGAAGAACTATGTTGCACTAAATTACATATTAAATTGTTTCTTCCCTACAGGGCTTCCATGGAACCTACCTTAAATTTCAACTTACTTGCTTTATTCTCTAACATTTTACCTATTTACTGTGTGTGTGTAAGTATTCATACTTATATGTATATGTGTAGGTGTGCTTGCTACAGCAATTTAGAACTTGCAGGGATCTATTTTCTCCTTTCCATGTGGGTCCTGGGAGTTGAGTTCAGGTTGTCAAGCTTGGGGGCAGTGTCTTTACTAGAGAACTGGACCAGATTACCTGCTTCTGTGGCCCCTAACTGATGTCATATTGTAAAATCCAAAACCCATGGAATGCTGGCACCTCAGTTACCTATTAGCAACAACACTGCAGCCTACATTGAATTCAGAACCTAGTATAGGGAAGCAAGCATGCTTGATACTTGTGAAGTATGAGAGGCCTCAGTGAGCCATTACTGTAAAGTCTCATGGCCCTCTCCTTTAGTCACTCACTTTTCTCTTTGCATACTACTCAGCCTAGGAGAAAGAAGGACATTCTATGATGGACGCTCAAAAATCCAGTCAAAATGCTTGCATTCTTTGCTTGGATTGTGCTGTGGTTTAGGTAGGTGTCCTTCAAATTCCCGTGTGTTGAAGCTTTGTCGCCATCCTGTGGAGCTATTGGGAAGTGTCGGAATGTTTAGGAGGTTAGATCTCACTGAGGGAAATGAGATCACTGGAGGCCTCTCCTTGAAGGAGATACTGGGCCCTGTCTTAGTTAGGGTTTCTATTGCTGTGAAGAGACACCATGGCCACGGCAACTCTTATAAGGGAAACATCTAATGGGGTGGCTTACAGTTCCAGAGGTTTAGCCCATTTTCATCATGGTGAGACATGGTGGTATACAGGCAGACATGATGCTGGAGAGGAAGCTGAGAGTCCTGTAACTTGACCCCTTCAACAGGAACTGAATTTAAACTCTGAGCATCCATAGTGACACACTTCTTCCAGCAAAGCTATAACTATTGCAACAAAGCCACCCCTCCTAATAGTGCCACTCCCTATGAGCCCATGGGTGCCAATTCCATTCAGACTAGGGTCTCCCTCTTTCCCTCTACTTCCCAGCTGCCATTTACCATGTACAGGAGTGAAAAGTCTCCCAACCATGTGGATCACTGTATGTATTATGCACCACAGTCCCAGATAAACAACCACGGGATTAGAAATCTCTGAAACCATGAGCCAAAATAAATAATTTCTTTATTAAATGTATTGTCTCAGATACTTTATTACAGCAACTAGTACATGATGATAATTTTTTTCCTCACACTTTCTGGGGGCTAGACATTCAAGATCAAGTCATTAGCACATTTGGTATCTTTCTCCCTAGACTGCAGATAGCAGTTCTTATGAGATCACCCACCTGCCTGTATCTTAATCTTTTCCTATAGACATTTTTCATATTGCGCTGAAGCTTACCTAACCACCCTGTTTCAGCTTTATCACTTTATTTTATCACATTCTCCCTCTCTCTCTCTCTTTCTCTCTCTCTCTCTCTCTCTCTCTCTCTCTCTCTCTCTCTCTCTCTCTCTGTGTGTGTGTGTGTGTGATGTACATTCATATGGGTATGCAAGCATGTGTTCTTGGAGACCAGAGGTAGATGTCATGTATCTACCTCAATTTTCTCTTTGTCTTATTTGAGACAAGGTCTCTCACTGGACCTGCAGCTGGAGACTGACTGGTCATTTTCCTGTCTCTGCCTACCCAGGGCTGAGATTACAACTATCGACTGCTGCATCCAGGTCTTACATAGCTGCTGTCAATCAAACTAATTCTTACATAGCAAGCAATTCACAGACTAAGCCATCTCAACAGCCCCCTAAATGATCACACTCAAAGTAAGGCACTGGTGGTCAAGGCTTCGATGGGAATTTTGAGAAACAACTCTATGACTGGGTTGCATATTTTCACTTTTCTGTTGAACAGGAGGTTCATGAGGCTTCCAATACCAACACTGAAGAGCTTGTGTGCTCAACATCCTATGATAATCCCCTTCAGTCCTGGCACGGCCAGGGATAAATGTTCATACCATGACAGAAGTGGAAACTGACTCTCATAAGATTTGACATTTTCCCTGAAACGGGATCATCCAGAGTACAGAGAACCCCAAGACTTTATTGGCCACATGAAAGGGGCCGCTGAATGCAAGAGGGAAAGACAAGCTTAAGAGAGAATGATACGGAGAATGAAAAAAAATTCACTTGTATTTAGGAATTACTTAGAAACAGAGTCTCTCTGAATCCTCACAGGCTCTGCTCAGTGGGTATTCTCATGATTATTATTAATATTTCCATTTTACTGATGAGGATGTTAAGGCTCAGAATGTGAAGCTTACCTTTGTTATCTTACCCTCTTGAGAACTCTGAGAACCCACACAAGGTAACTGTAGCAGCAGTTTTGAGATACGTTGGTCTCTCCCTTGTCTCCCACCCTTCTGCTCAGCAATGCCCAGTCGGGGGGGGGGGTTAGAGGACACTGTGCTTCTTTTCCTGTTGTGAAATATTAGATTATACTGTGTGAAGATGTGACAATGTGATTGTTTAACAAAAAGTTAAATGGCCCGTAATAGCTAGGCAGGAGATATAGACGGGACTTCTGGACAGAGCGTGCTCTGGAAGGAGAAACGCAGAGTAGCCAGCCTGACTTGGAATGACAAGGATGGACATAATGGAGATGAGGTTATGACTATGTGAAAGAATATAGATTTTAAAAATATTGACAATTCTAAGTTATAAGAGCTAGTTAGAAATGAGCTGAGGCTAAAGCCTAACTTTCATAAGTCTCTGTGTCATTTACTGAGATGATGGCCCAAACAAAAATCCACCTACACCACCTGGTTTTTATTTGTTGTTGTTGTTGTTGTTAGTTTGCTTTTTAAAAGCCAAGACTAGTATTATTCTTAATGTTGCTGGCGGTGTGTGGTTTTAGAAAACAGTTAATATTCACTGAAGACACATTTCATGGGTGTCATCTTCTTGTAATGGCTGCTGTTGATTGACAGGATCTTGATGTGGGATAATGCTCTTCTATACTGTAAAGATTTGTTACTCACATTGGTTTAATAAAAGGCTGATTGGCCAGTAGCCAGGCAGGAAATATAGGTGCGGCTACCTGACAAGAATTCTGAGAAGAGGAGAGGCAGAGACATAGTCGCCAGCCAAACACAGAGGATGCAAGATGAGAACGCCTTGCTGAGAAAAGGCACCAAGCCATGTGGCTAAACACAGATAAGAATTATGGGTTAATTTAAGCTGTAAGAGCTAGTCAATAATAAGACTGAGCAATAGGCCAAACAGTTTATAATTAATATAAGCCTCTGTGTGTTTATTTGGGACTAAAGGGCTATGGGACCAGACAGATAAAAACTTCCTTCTACAGATATAGAATCACCTAGGGAACCAGTGTAGGCATACCTGTGATGGTCGGCTATATTAGGCTAGGCTCTTGGCTTGCCAGTAAGGGATTATCTTGTGTTCATTCACTGGGAAGATCCACCCTAAAACAGGGTGGAACCATTCCCTAGGCCTGGGTCCTGAACTGCATATGAAAGAGGAAGCTAGTTGACTGTGAACACTCATCACTCTCTGCTTCCCAATTTCAGGTGCAATGTGACCAGCTCCCAAGCTCCTGCCACCATGATGAACAGGCAGTAGAACCCTGATCCCAAATTATAAACCCTTCTTTCCTGAATTTGTCTTTGTCAGAGTATTTTATCGCAGCAACAGGAAAAGGAACTAAGACAAATACCAACAGATAAACATAACAAGGAAGAATCTGAAACAAACAAAACTATCTAGGGAAGAATATCAGCAACCAGTAGAATGGAGAAGGGATACACACAAGGGTCTGGGAAAAGCTTTGGATGTGGGAGATGAACTATATCCTGATTTTGTTGTTGCTTTATTTGCAAGCATTTTAACCAGATTTGTGTACTGGTTAGTGTGGCCTTGCTATAGTAAGTGTCTAAGATAAGTAACTTCTAAAGAGAAAAGGTTGGTTCTGTAAGTTCTAACCCATGACTGTGGAGCTGCAGACTTAGGGTCTGCTAAGGCAAAAGCATATCATGGCCAGATCACATGGCAGAACAAAAATGTTTACCTCATGTCCTGTAATTACAAGAGAGAAAAGGAGAGGTATAACCTCACAGTCATGTATGTGCGTGCATGTGTGTGTGTGTGTGTGTGTGTGTGTGTTCTCTAACTTATTTTCTGAGACAGGGTCTCTCATTGAACCTGGAAATGCCTATTTGACTGGTCTGGCTGGCCAAAGCACTCAAAGTATTCTCCTGTCTCTGCACCCTACCTACACTGGGATTACAAGCACATGCCACCATACCTGGCTTTTACATGGGTTCTGGGGGACCCAAAGTCAAGTCTTCATGATTGTATGACACATACTTTGCCATCTGAGTCACCTTCCCATCTTTACCTCCCAATCATTTCTGAGTTTATGTCTCTAATGACCTAGAGATTTCCCACTAAGCAGCAACACTTAACCACCTTTCAATAGCAAGCAAGCCTTTATTTGGAAGGGGCACTGAATATCCCAACTGTTACAACCATCAACCTATGCACTTAAAGCAGTTTATACAGAAGTTATTCCTCAATAAAGTATGCGTGTGTGTGTTTGTGTGTGTGTGTGTGTGTGTGTGTGTGTGTGTGTGTGTGGTGTAAATCACTGAAAACCCCATCACCAAGAACAGCCATTTAAAAGTTTTTATGTTGTCAGGACACAGCCATGCATTCATATTTCTCTCTCTATCTCACTCTCTGTCTGCCTCCTCTTTTTTCTCGTTTTCATAATCAACACACAGAATGTGCATTAGCACATTCTTGAAAAAGTTCAGTTGCTTTCTACATCTTATACTCACTTAACCTCTTTGGGCCAAACTTTGTTGGAGAGGCTCATCTCCCCAGCGGCTGGTCTCTAGAAGTTGTACGTGTTGTTTGTGGCATCACACCTGCTGCTGTCAGTGTGACTCCAGGTGGTTCCCCCTTATCCCCAGCCTCAGGGTAGCCGTTTAACATCTTCAGGACAATGTCAACAACAACAGAAGTGCAAGTAGTAATCACATTTATTTCATGCCCTCCTGTGAGGATGGCACCAAATGATGGAATCAAATTTACTGGCTCTAACCCTGGCCCTGCTCAGGAGATGCTGATGCCCGGTGTTATGGGGCTGTGTGATTCCCACTTACACTTGGCCTCAGGCAGCAGAGGCATCCAGAACAGTTTCTGTCCCATCTACACTGGTATCTATGCAAAGGGGCAGCCACTACTCTCATTTCACAACTGCCTAATGACACCGATAAACTGAGGACATGCAATCCCACCCTAGTCGTGGTCTGTCCATTCCCTCAGCCCCAAGGACCACGCCTGACAAATAGAGCAGAAATTATAGACATCTGATTTAAGGCTATGTGTGTACATTACTCTTGAGCCAAGCCCCAAACCCTAGTCCTGTTGCTACATCAAAGGGCCATCTCTGCTCCAGCCACCAGGCCCAGAATAAGCAGTAATTTGAGAGGCAGCCCCTTTTATTTTTAGCCTCAAAAAAAAAAAAAAAAAAAAAAAAAAAAAAAAAGCCAAAGCCTACATAGCGCTCACTAAAACGTCTCTCCTAAAGCTGTTGTTTGACTTCGGTTGAGAAAATGACAGGCTGAGTTCTGCACCAAGAAGAGAAGGGGGGCTAAACGGCAAACGGGGGGGGGCACCACGTCCAACCTCCATCCCCCTTGAGTCCTCCCCTAGGCCAGGGTGGACCCTGACTGGGTAATCGTCCCCTGCTATATTTAAAAACCACAGATGTGTTTTAAGGGACTTAATTTCGGAATTTCGGGCGGCGTCTCCTGGGGACAAGGGGAAAGCCAGTGCTCTGCTCGCGCCCGCCTGCTAGCTTCCAACTCTGGGGAATCCAGGTCAGGATACGTCGTCGTCGCCTTCTTGCAGCTGCTGCCAGCCGCGAAGCTCCAAGCTCCACGGTTCAGCGACTGGGTGGGTGGCCTCCGGGTAGGGCTTGTGTCTGCATTCGATCTTCCAGGGGCTCTCTGCGCGCAGGGATCGGGCCGGATGTCCATGGCCCGCTGCGAAGCGCTATGCAAGTCTCCCCTCCGTTCGCCAGGCTAAATATGCGTGGCTTGTCATTTGGTGTGGCTGCCTCCCAGCTGATAGGGTGACGTCGGGTTTGGAGGCTTGGAGATTGGCTTTTTGATTTGGCTTCTTGCGGAGGCTTAATGGGCAAAGCTCTAGGCTCGCCCAGAAACCGGCCCCTATTCTCGTCCCCCCTCTGCACGCTGCGAGGCCGAGACGTCTCCCGCGGTAACGGCGGGGAGGTTGAGTTGCGCGCTCCCAGGCCCGGGAAAGCCCGGGCGACGCGGCAGCCAGCCCCCGCCGGGGTCCCTCCGAGCCGCCAGGGCGCGCCGCGCTGCTCTCCGTCCCGCCCCTCTCGCAGGGATCCCCAGGCGAAGGCGGCCGGAACTCCGGGCCTTGCCCGGGCCACTCGGGCCATCCCTGTCCCTTGGCTCAGCGCCGAGGGTCCGCACTCCGCGCCCTGCGCCCTGGCCCCCAGCGCTCGAGCTCCAAATGCGCTGCCCGGTGGCCCCCTGACAGCTGCCTGCACACGAGCTCCGGCGGGCGGCGCGGCGGACTGTCATGCCCGGGACGCCGCTGCAGCCGGCCCGCAGCCCGCGGGGGCGATGAGCCGCTGCGGCCGGTGAGGAGCCGGGCGGCTCGGGCATCGCGCACCTTCCTAGCCCGCCTCACTTGCTCATTGGGCTCTGGAGGCTGAGGGGAATTGGTGAGTAATGGGATGAGCCCACAACCCACCCACCGCGAAGCAGGGGATGCCAAGATCCCGGGCTTAAGATGCCCCCAAGAGGGTCCCTGGTGGAGAAGAATCATGACAAGTTATTTCTCAAGATCATTCGCATGCACTGCCTTCCTGTGGGTTTAGTGCCAGAAGAAGTGGGGGAGGGTGCCCGGGAAAGTGTAGGTTGTGTATGCGGTGTTGGGGGGGGTGACAGAGTGTCTAGGCGAGGGTGCTGGGGGGCATCGAGAGATGCCTATGAACCATGGCACCGGAAACAATGTGTGCAGAGTCCTGTCCTGTGTTTGCTGACTTAGTGGAGGGTGCATCTCGATGGGGAATCTGCATGCCAGGTGTGTGTGTGTTTGTGTGTGTGTGTGTGTGTGCGCGCGCGTGCGTGTGTATCGGTGTCTCGCTGGTGCCAGGGCGTGTTGAGTTCCTGGGGTTGAGTGTTCACCGGTCATGGGATTAGGAGGGGGAAACCGTGTTATTCGCTACACACACACACACACACACACACACACACACACACACACACACACACACACCGCCAACCTTGGGACTCCCTTGCCTCCAGCCTGCACCTGCAGCCCCAGCGCAACGTGCCCTTTCCCTCCTTCCCCTGTTTGGGCTAAGCCTGAGATTTCATCTCCCACCCTGGCTGTGGTCTGGGTGATTCCAGTCTGTGGAGAGAAGTCAAAGTATATTAGCAACCCCCCTCTCCCCTCAACTCTCTCTCTCTCTCTCTCTCTCTCTCTCTCTCTCTCTCTCTCTCTCTCTCTCTCACACACACACACACACACACACACACCACCACCACACACACACTCACACAGATGCCCTCATTTAAAGGCCAGCCCTGCTTCTGCAGGCCCTGACTGACCTGCCCTGAGGACCTGAGCCACTGGGACAGAGGATGAAACACGGTTTGCTAGAGGGGGTATCGGGGGAAGAGGCAAATTTTCCTTTTTATCCGTTGCGTTTTATTTTTAACCATGGAGTTGGGGGGGGGGACTAAATAGAGCAAGTGCCTTTAATGCAGTGCTGTAAATTTCCTCACTCGCTGCCTGCCTCTTATCCTTGTCTCCCTCTCTATTTCTCTTCCTCTTTTGGCAATTAAAAAGCAAACCTCTGAACCTTTGGTGCTAAGGTTTCCCAGGCAGAAAGAGTGAAATTGGGTACAATTTATCAGAAATACAGGCTGCAGCTGGGTGCCAGGTGCCCAGCTCCTGGGTGGTCAAGAAACCCCCAAAGGGGGAGGCTTGTGGGTACATGATAGAAACACATCCGGTCTTCTGGTGAGGTACCAAAAGGGAAGCCTGCCGGCCTCCAGCGACCTGGTGACTTGCAACCGTGCTCCTGGGATTAATCTTCCACAGCTGTTGTGACTGTCCAATTGAGCTGAGCTCTTGTTTACCTCAGTTTTCAAATATAGCTGCTGCGCCATGCTCTTCCTGAAATAGGGGGATCAGTTCACTGTGTATGGGCCAGAGACCTTCCTCGGGTCCTTCTCCCCCACCTTCCCACTGCCCTTGCTGCCTCTGACTGGCTCGCCCAGCTTTGAGAGGAAGCTGCTCCTAAATTCAGGCCTGGCAGTCTTGGGAAAAAAGGATGATTGATGGCCAGAGCTTTCGGTGACTGGATGAGGACTGGTCAGCCCGGGGCCAGCACTGCAATCTACGTTCTCATTAGCGGTCCTTCACACGTATCTTTAAATAAATGAACCATAAAAGAGTGTGTGCTTGTGTGTGTGTGTGTGGGGGGTGTTTAAGGAACCTCCACAGAACCTGCATGACTGGGAATTGATTGTAAAGTTCCTTCTTAACTTGATAAAGACCAGAAGGCCATGGTGCAGGTCCCTTTACATGGAATGCTTATTCCGCACTCCAGTTCTCAATACTGCTCACCCAAGAAAGCTTTGCATTCCTTCTGACTACGCTATGGGTTACTCTGTAAACCCATAATCTGAACCTTTGAAGCCATCTACGATGTAGCTCAATTTTACTGCTGTGACTGAGTGAAAGCTCTGGACAATGAGCTCTGCAAAGAGAGGGAGGGTGGCTGGCAGTTTGTCCCCACTGTATCCCCAGGGCCTGTCATAGAGCAGGCGCATGGTAACTGGTTAAACTAATGGAGGCGGAGGCACGTGTTACCTTTTCGCCCCCGTTGGTGTCTCTACACAGAGAAGGGAGAGACTCCAAGACAAACTCTGTTTTGTTGTTGTTTGCTTTGTTTCGTTTGTAACAAAATCAAGCTAGGCCTGACAGCAGAGGTCTGTACCCTCAGCAGGAGGATTACAAATTCAAGGCCTGCCTGGGCAATTTAGTGAGATCCCATCATCAACACCAAAACTATTGGTGTGTGGGGGAGGGGCAGCAAGACCCTTTTGTAGCTCAGCGGTAAAGTACTTGACTGGGGTGTTCATCTATTTACTCTGTAGTACTCTGAGAATAAAATCCCTTACTCTGGACCCGTCCCTGGGCTTGCACACTGATTCCCTTGCCCCCCAGCCTTCTTCTTTCTATTTCTGTGCTAAACAGTTCAGTATAATCTCAGGTCACAGTGATGGGTATCACCTCAGGCAATGGTGTGTGAGGCATTCATTGTTTCCCAACCTGCATGGTCCAGCCATTGCCCACAATCAGCATTTGTGAGATGTCACCATCTTGATTTCTCTTCACATGCTAAGTTTGATGAGTGGAGTAATTCCCTTCATCCAAGCCTGCTTGCTTTGCCTAGAGGTTCAAATATTTTCTCCAAAAGAGAAAGCCTTCGCTTGTTATTACGGGGAGACATTTATTGAACAGGCATTCAGCAAGCACCTACTCTGCCAGACATGAGCTAGGTAACAGGCATGAAGGACTGAATGGTTCCTTTCCTCATAAATACATATGCTAGCAGGGACAACCAGCCCAGTGAAGAGGCTATTACTGTTATTTCTGCCACATGAAGGGCAACGGAAGACCATAGAAGTAAATACAAACAGTCACCTTTTCTCAGGGCCTGGAGGCTAACTCTTAGGATAACTGAGCCCAGAAAGGAAGTATGGGTTCAGGTTAGCTTTGGTGAATGCAGTGAGGAGACAGAGGGGAAGGGAAGACATTGCTGAGTGAAGAGATCAGTGTTTAAAACACCTAAAGTGGAGAAGGTTTTTCCAAATGCCTGGACACAGAGATGCAGGGCGGTTGTGGTTGGAGAAGCTGTAGGGCCAAACTGTGAAGGGCTTACACTATACGCTAAGGAATTGTAGGGAGTTCCAGTGAGGCATTAGGAAGGCTTTAACTCCAGAAGTGAAGGAGCAGATTGGCGTTTTATACAATATGCAGAAAGGGGCCGAAACTGGGTGTAGAGCCAGTGGGACGTTTCTGTAGATCTCCAAGTGTACTGATGGAGAGAGGAGTTCCTCTGTTTTTGTTCATAGATCTCCAAGTGTACTGATGGAGAGAGGAGTTCCTCTGTTTTTGTTCATAGATCTCCAAGTGTACTGATGGAGAGAGGAGTTCCTCTGTTTTTGTTCATTGATCTCCAAGTGTACCGATGGAGAGAGGAGTTCCTCTGTTTTTGTTCACAAACTAGAATGTTCTTATATGTTTTATTGTGAGCCTAGCCTTTAAAGGTCGAGCCATTTCCCCAGCCCTGGAATGTTCTTTCAAGGGAGAAATGGTCCATTAATTTTCTTTAATGAGGCTGCCTTATATTTGATTGTTCATATGCCTTGAATAGACTTTCTAAACCCAGCCTTGGGGAGAGATGCCTTAGAAGGAAGGAGAAGTGGCCTCAGGATGTATAAGTAAGAGAAACCCTGAAAGATGAGGGATGGAAAGGTCTTTGAGGATATGAACCTCTCCCCCCACCCCCACCCCGCCCCATTCCCCACCCCACCCCACCCCATTCCCCACCCCGAAGGAGCATAGGAAGATGAGAAGGATTTACATGGAGCAAGACTTCTAGATTGCAAACTCGTATGTGTATGAAGATACACTTCTTTAAAGAACTGTATGGAGAGTTGATGAATCTAATTGCAGCGTCCTGGGTACTTGGATGTTGTATACAGAGTCATGCCTACTAAGAAAACTGCTTTGCTATATCCTAGCTATAACATGGAACAGGCCAAGGAGCATGAACTGCCCTGATACTGTCCTGGCTGTGCAAGAGTACTGGGTCATGTGGGGACTGGATCCGGAAGCAGGACTGGACGCTGAGACTACCCCAGCTTCCAGGTGGTACTTTCTAAATCCTTTGAGAGGAGAAGGCTGCCAGTGTCCAGTAGGACAGAGAAGACTGTGGTGCAGTCAGCCGTTCCTCCCCTGGGTCATATCTGCTCCACTCGGCTCCTCCTACTCACTACTCCCAGGACCACTCTCTTCCTAAAGGGGACTCCTCTAATCTGGAGTCTATTTCTCCTGTCTCCTGTCTCCCCACAAACCCTACTCTAGAAAGAGCGGCTTGCCCACTTCCCCTCCCTACCACCTCTCCTCATCCTAAGATCATTTCTTCATCACTCCACTGCTCATCATTTCCCACCTTCCTCCACCACTGACTCCAGGACCTCTCACTCTCCAGATCATAGTGAGCACTCACTCTCTCCCTCCATACTCTCCTGCTTCAGATGATGTTGACCGTTGCTAGCTCCTTACAACTTCCTTGCTGGGCTTCTAGTGGGCTGAGCTCTCCTATGGTCCCTCATCCACTTCTGAAAACAAACAAACAAACCTGCCCCCTTCCCTGTTTTCCCTTCCTCCGCCATTCCTTGGCAGTCTTCCCTGGTGGCTTGAGCTACCATTCCAGGATGCCCCTGAAGCTTGTGTTTCTAGCTCCCCATGCTCGTGCCTTATGTCCAGCCACTTGTGCATTGTCTGCAATGGGATGTCCACCAGTTTCAGGAACTGAATATACTCAGTGATCCTTAGCTGACCTTCCCCAGTGTACAGTCCATAGTAGCCTTCTGCTGCTATACTCAAGGACTTTCTCTGAATGACTGCCAGTGCTCTAGGTCCCCAAATGCTCCAACTACCCTGTTGCAACCACAGCAATTCTTTGCCCTAGGAAAAACATGTTAAAAATGAAACGAGTAAGAATCCAGTACAAACACTGTGCCCAGAGACCCTCCAAATGCTCCACCCACACCACCCACACCATCATACTCCTTCCCTAGCCAGGCAGGAATAACCACCTGTGTCTGTACCTCTTTGCTCCTGGGAAGGAACTGATGGGGGAGTCAACTTGAAGAGAGTCCTGGAGGGAGTTGAGAGGGAGTCCAGCTTCAAAGATAGCAGTTTGAGAAAGGGAGACCCACACACCATTGGAGTTGATTGTATGGAAGGAGCCCCCAGATACATATCAGAGAGATGACCCTGACTGCTTGCCAGACTCATTTGTTTTCATGTAGGCAATGATATGATTGAATTTTATATTTCAACATTCTAAAACTTAAGATAAATGAAGTGACATTAAAACGATTCAAACAGTAGGAGAATGGGCCAAGGAAACCCTGTGTAAAAGATAGTGAGTCTCAGCTTCCCTCAGCCTCAGGTCAGAAGGGTGTCAGCCATTAGTAATGTCAACAGTAGAGTCTGGAGGTGGTCTCTGAGGAACAGACAGGGGCAGGAGGAAGAGCAACACCTGTTCCAGGCTGTGCTATGTTTCTCACACCACAGCCCATTGTCCCATGTCCTTTCAGTTCAGGAATTGCTTTTTCTTGGCCCTTCCTCATCTGACATACTACTTCAGACTGGGCAGAAAGACATCTGTGATCAGCATGGGAAGGTTTGCTGTTGGCTCCACACGTATTGGTGTAGAAATCTTGACAGTTGACTGAACAGAACACAGGATTCTTTATCTGTGTGATCACCCCCATCAGAAAATTAAAGGAGATCATGCAGGTGGGAAGGGAAGGCCTTTGTAAACTCTTGGCACAGCAACTGGCTAAATCTTTGTTGAATGAGTGATAAATATTGGGTAAATGCTGGTTGTCACTCTCCCATCCTCTGGAACAAGAGGTGATGCAGTAGAATGCCAGAGTTGAGTGAAGGAACTGGTTCACTTGGACTGTAGACAAGGCCCTAACACCACGCGGTTCTTTTGGTTCTTCTGCAGGGGCAAAGCCTGCTGTTTCCTGAGGACTTTATTTATAATCATTTACTTCTTTTCCTAAGGGTCATCCAGAAGCTTGAAGTCTCCTCTCAACTTACATGGTTTCCAAGCCACTTAATCCTACAGTCATTATTCACTCATTCAATAAATACTCACAGAGTCCTCCTTATGTAGACTCTAGTTTTGAAGCACAGCTGTGAACAAACAGGGCACATTTCTTGCCAAGATAGAATATTCCTTCCTTCCTTCCTTTCCTTCTTTCTTTTTCTGCTATTTTTTATTGAGCTATTTGCATTTCCCCCACTCCCCTCCTTCCCTCCTCCCCTCTCCTCTTCCACCCTCCCTCCTGCCCTCCACATCCCCAACTTACTCAGGAGGTTTTGTCTTTTCCCCCTTCCTAGGCAGATCCATCTATGTCTCTTAGGGTCCTCTTTGTTACCTAGGTTCTCTGGGGTTGCAGCCTGTAGTCTGGTTGTCCTTTGCTTTCGGTCTAATATCCACTTATGAGTGAGTACATATTATATTTGTCTTTCTGGGTCTGGGTTACCTCGCTCAGGATGGCTTTTTCTATTCTGACCATTTGCCTGCATCTAGGTTGATTTTAACAATATCCACATCCATATAGTCCCAGCTCCCTCCCTCCCCCCCCCTCTCTCTCTCTCCTAGGACAGGGTCTTGTATAGCTCATGCTAGTCTTGACATTGCAGACATTTTGCCCTTGCCTCTTGAGAGGTGGGATTATAGGTGTGGCTCATCATAACCAGCAGCCCTTCTTATTCTTTAAGATTTTATTTATTTATTATGGATAGTGTTCTGCCTGCATGTATGCCTGCAGACCAGAAGAGGGCACCAGATCTCATTAATAGATGGTTGTAAGCCACCATGTGGTTGTTGGGAATTGAACTCAGGTCCTCTGGAAGAGCAGCCAGTGCTTTTAACCTCTGAGTCATCTCTCCAGCCCAGAATTTTTATTTCTTGATAAGTCAACAAATAGACAAAAGCAACAATGTGTTTAGCAAGTGATATGTGTTATGTAGGATATGAAAAAACAATATGGCAGAGTCCTGGAGAAAGGCCATCTTCAGATAAGACTCAGAGGAAGAGCCTGTCAAGGAAGGTGCCATTTGAGACCAAAATGGAATGAAAAGGGGGCATATGTGGAAATCTTTAGCGAAGACCATTAAATGAAAGAATATGAGATAATCCCATAGTTAGAAATATTAGCTAACTATCATAGTGAACTGTAAAGCATATAAACAGGAGTAAAGTCAGTAGTTAGAGGAGGAAAGAAGCATGCAGAAAAGCTGAGATGCAAGGAGTAGCATGATCTCTATGGTAGGTGTTTTTTGTATGTTTTGTTTTTAACCTAGGTGGTTTTGGTAACACTAGCCTATAATCCCAGCACCCAGGAGACTGAAGCAGGATCATAAGTCCAAGGCAAGCATGGTTTATACAGTGAGCCCCTGTCTCAGAAAACAAAACAAAACAAAAAAGATGTTTTATGGGGAGCAGACTATAAGAGTTGGGGAAGGATTGACAGATGTAATCGTAGTCAAGGCAAGATGTGTAATTCTGACTAGATAGAGATTAGACCAGAGTGTAACAAATATTTGCATTCACTAAATCTGAGAACATATGCAGGTGGCATGATCTTCAAAGAATCCACAAGTTTTATGGGCACACAATAACCATCACCATACCATCATCACACCACCACCATCACCACAACCATCACTACCACCACAGGATTAATGAAGAGAATATAAAGCTTTCTTGTACTCAAACTTGGGTTTGAGTTCATCTTAACACTTTGCATCTTTAAAAAGAGAAAGAAAGAAAGAAAAGAAAAGAAAAGAAAAAAAAGAAAAGAAATCCTCCTAACACCATTTCCTAGGAGTAATGCATTCAATGGATTCAGTATCTTCTATGTGAACTACATTCTTATTTTTGGCAGACAGATGTCTAACTCCACTCCTTCTCTAATGTTCTCGGTGTTTTTAAGTTCCTGGCCCTTTTGCTTGAATTTAGATACTGATCTTATGTATACTTCTGTGTGCTCACCGGGGGTGGGCACAGGCACATTCCATCAGTGTGTCTCCTCAGTCTATCACGTCTGGGCTATTGAACCAACAAAAGCCTTCACCGTCACTAAACTGAGGAACACACCAGCGCCTTGGATGAATTCCAAGGACCTCATGCTCTCTTCCTGAAGGGTGTAGAACTCTTGCTGGTCTTATTTGCCCAGTGCTCCATAAAGTCCTAAGCTAAGTAGGCATGTGACTTAGATGTCTTTGTGTTAATTCCTCCAGCTTCCATTTCTTTGAGCTTAGCTCTCTGAAGCAGAAGGAGCATTTGTTGGAGGACCAGTGTGATGGAGAAGATGCTGATGTGATTGCTTGCTATGACTCTTCATTCCTTTTGTCATCTGCCACCTCATTGTCACTCTTCTCCAACTTAGACTGATTCTGCCTTAGGTAGCTCTAATAGCCATGGCTTCCTCGGCTTTAGTTTCTCCTCCCCCTTCCCCCTAGCATTGAATGGGTTTGAACTGGCCTCAGCTTCCAATAGGTCCTGCTTTTGTTGGTCCATGGAGTTTCCATGCTGCTATCTCTGCAGACTGTGTGTCCAAAAAAAAAAAACCTTAATCCTGTCTCTCCCCGGCTTAAAAAACTTTCAGCTTATATTGTTCCTCATATTTTCCAAAGTGATGCCCAAATTCTTTGTCTAGGCATTCAAGGCCTTGTAGAGATTCCTCACCTAATCCCAATGCTATTCTCAGATGCTCTCTTCCACTGCACATTATCTACCTCTCTGAATGCACTGCTTGCTCGTTCAAACTTGCACACCTTCCTTCTACAATGGCTTCCTGCTGACCTTGTTGTTGACAGTACACTAGCTTTCACCTAGTTATCTCCCGTTCGGTTTTTCAAGTCAGAGACACAATGTTAGCTGGGCTCCAGAACTGGCCCCAGTGATCCCATGATATCATAACACTGTCTTCTTCAGACTTTTTTGGCACATCATTGTGTGTGCCTCCAAATATAATACTGGTTTGTCCTAATTACTCATTTTTCTGTCACTTTCCCCTGATGCAATGTGTGCTTCTCAAGAAGGATTATATTTTTGTTCATATTACTGAAATTTGAAAATCTTTGCTCATAGCATCCCCGACAGATGGTTTCCCCAGCCTCCAGTTGAACATTGCCAAGGGTTGGAGAAATCAGTGGATATGAATATTACTAGGTTTTTTTGTACACCCATTCAATAAATCTATACTATATTAGTGTCTAGCATATCTACTATATGCTAGACACTAATTTAGGCACCGGGGATACAAAAATATAATAAAAATCCCTAACCCCTCTCAGAACTTGATTTTTTTTTTCTTTTAGTTTGAGGGGAAAATAAATTTAGAATTTCGATTTAGAGTAACCTCTTGGAACGGGTCAACCCAACTCACTCACATACTGAGCTTCACATAAGCAAGAGTTTGAGAAAGAAAGGAAGGAAGGAAAGAAGAAAGAAAGAAAGAAAGAAAGGAAGGAAGAAAGAAAGAAAGAAGACCACAGAAACTAGAGGTGACCTGTGCTGTCATCATCTAAAGGAAAAGTAACTGTGAGGTGTTAAACAGAAGACATGATAGTGCCTGGTACACTGTCAGCTATTGAGTGGGTTCTAAATGGAGGCACGTGATCATTTTTATTGTCATTTTCAAGCCCATGGTTCATATATATGGTATGAGGAGGCAGAAGCTCTGCCCTGTCTCTGGACTTTCTTTCCTTGTGTGTGTGTGATTTCCTGGAAGAATATTGGCAGGGCTCCATGACATCGTCATATGGTTCAGGTGCCATTGGATCATGAGAGGGTTAAGAGAAGGCAAAAGATGACATTTGTATGAGATTAGAGAGGGAAGGACTGTGCAATATGGATCATGTATTGTTGTGAGACTGTTCACATTATTTTAAAGCCCTACTGCACTTTAGCCACTCCCCCATGTCACCACCTTAGAGCCACCTACCTGAGGGCTCAGAGCGGAGCAAGAAAAAGATAGTAATGATGTTCCAGGATGTGGTATATTCAATTAGCTTATCTTTACTTGCTTGTCTCTATCTCCCATTGGAAGATTAAATTCTATACAGTTGGATATGACTTACAACTCGTTTGTGGCTGTACCCCACTCAGCAGTGCAATGTCTGGCCCTAAGCAGCCAAACAATAGTTGCTTACAAAATGGACTCAATCCAAGAGGCTTTTGGTAAATCCAGAATGAAAACTCTCCTTGACCTTGTCTCAGATTTTCTTCCTACCCTCTCTTGGCTTCTTCTTTATCCTCTGAGTTCTCCTTGGGAGTCTATACTGTAAGCCTGGCTGTCCCACTGGGCTGATCTGACTTAAACATGTCCCTTCCCAAAGATCAAAGCATCTTTGACTTGATTGACTGTAAACACTGTCAACCTGAGCTTTATGGATGAGGCAGGGATTGCCGCCCCACCCCCACCCCCAGGAGCATCATGAACTTTCCAGGGTCTCCCACTCACTGAGACACACCTGAGAATCAATCTTGCTTTCTGCTTTCAAATGTAAGGTTCACTATTGCTCTAAGCTACCTTGGAGCATGTAGAACCTCCAGGGCTTGTGTGTGTGTGTGTGTGTGTGTGTGTGTGTGTGTGCGTGCATGCGTGCGTGCACGGGGATGGGGGGGCTCTGCATCCAGAATGACTCACTTTGTTTTCACTGGGCTCTTGCTCCAAAAAGGGTCCCCAAACCTGGGAGCCAACATCATGTGTTCCTGACACAGACTTTCCCAAAGTTCAGATGCCTGTCCTTAGTAACTGTGATGTTGGCCAAATGACTTAGCCTTTCTGAGCTCTGATGTGGCATCTGTAGAGCAGACCTGATCATGTCTCCTTCCCTGGAAAGATGAGAAATAATACAGAGAAAGCATTGAGTATCATCATGTTTTCCTCCATGGATCCAGGTTCCGGAGCATTGGAAGACACATCTATCTGCCATAACCTATAGACAGAGTAGGGAGTTGGGTGCCTTCAAGGACTCTATACAGACATCCCCTGAGGTAGGCAGAAGGGACACAGGAAGCTCTGCATGTGCTGGCATCCAGATGACATGTCAGAGCGGGTGCAGCCGGGCTGCATCTACAGCTTTAATATAAATTGGCTGTGACGCCTGTGTGGGGGCCCAGATTTAGAAGCAGAGCAGAATGACTCTACTGAGGCTGGTGACAGGACCTACGCTCTGTTCCCATTGGAGAAAGTGGAGGGCGTAGCAGGAGGAAGAACTGCTCGGTCTGGCCTGGTGGCATTGTTTTATTAATGAACTGGATGAGCAGAGGAACAGTGATTTTAATTAAATTTGCCAGCGATATTAAAAGATGTCAGGAGCTACTGCTGAGGACACAGACACCTTGCAGAAGGCTCTGGGGTGGGGGGCATTAGGAAAATAAGCCAGGAAAGAGGCAGGAGGTCCTGGGCTGAGCCAGGATGTGTGTTTTGCTGAAGGAGCAGAATGGGAACAGAGGGTCCCTCTCTGTGGAATAGATCATGGCTCCTTTTTATCTGCATCTCCTCTGTTCACAAATGTATTTTGAACTAATGCTCCTTCCTATTCCAGTCTTTTCTTCCTTAGAGCCATCCTAAGCTTTTGGTGAAATGGATTTTTCTGAAATACAAACCAAACCGTGTTACTCTCCTGTTTCGAATCCCATCATTGGTTTTCTTTGTCCTAGGATAAAATCCCATCTTCTCAGCCTGCCCTAGAAGAACTGTGGTGAATGAATGCTCCCCTGCCATCCGGCTCCTTCTTCTGGCTTCCCTTCCCCTCACTGCATTTCCTGTAATCCAAGGCACACAGCAGCCTGGCTCAAGTCTCCATGTCTTTGCTGGGCTGTTCTCTTTAACTGGTGTGCCCTTCCTACTTTCTTTCTTTTTCTTCTTCTTCTTCTTCTTCTTCTTCTTTTTTAAGCTCACTCATGCTTGAAGGCCTATTTCAGGAATCATCTCCTTCAGAACCGCCTCCCCAAATCCCAAGCTGGCTCAGTGCCCCCTCCCCCGAGTATTTGCAGCTCTCTGCCCTTGCCCCCACACTTTGTAGGAAACTGTCTATTTTTGTATCTCCTTCTACTCCTACTCAAGTGTACCTTTGTGGGCAAACACTGTGTCTCATTTTTCATTTTACCCACTGGTATGTAATGGCATATCACAGGCATTTGTCAATATTTGTCAAGCTGAATGATGAAAAGAATATTCAGGTGGGTGACAGAAGCAGGCAGTCAGCATAGTCCTGAGCCTGGGGACTCTGAAGCTCTGTCAAATAGCTAGTGTCTCCTATGTGGGGGGGCAATGACACAGTCACATTTCTCCCGAGTCCAAAGCTGACTGGAGCCATTTGTGTTCTACAACAAAATGGGACATTTTAGTAAAACTGAGTGGCTAAAACCGTACATTTTATGCCATTTCCCTGTGTATTTTGGCTGTGTTAATGATTTTTTTTTTGCCTTATGCTTTGAGTAAATGTTTTCTCCAAAATGCAAAAATGGAAATAAAAATTTTATTAACTACATAGGGCTATAAAAATTACAAGTAGCATAACATGTGTAGTAAGTGCTTATACACAGCAATTAATGTTAATTGTTAATGCCTCTTTTTTGAGTTGAGTCCCGTTCCCAAGTCTGTGCCTTTAAAGGGGTAAGGAGACACCCTAAAAGATTAGAATCTGCCTTAGTTTGTGTTTGGGCCTGAATCAATGGCATTAAGAAAACAAAACAAGGTAGTCGGCTTGGTCAGTGGAGCTGGCCCCAAGTGGAAAGAGAAAGCAAGGAGTTTCTCCCTTCACCCCCGCAGACTGGTGCAAGTATTTACTAGCCAGTCACTTTCCTGCAGTTTCCTTTCGTTCTTGCCTTCAGCTTGCTAGCTTTCTCAGGAAATCAGCCTCCGATTCTGGCCCCAAGACAGGGCATTCCCCCATGACAACCTGGCACCACAATATGACTGCAGGGCTGAGGGATAACCAAGATCATGGCTGTCTTAAGTCTCCACTGTGTAGAATAAGTAAGAGTCCTTGCCCTGCAGATCAGGACAACTACCTCCATGATGCCCCAAGTCCTTTCTTACCTGTGGGTACCCATTCACTCAAGGATGCTACCTTCTGTCATGCTGTGGGCTCTTGATTAAAAAGTTGCTTCAGCTGTGCCCACATCCATCTCCTCCTGCATGGGGCTTATGAGAATCCACCAAGCTAGGAGTTTTGAAAGTAGAGGCAAGAAGTCAAGATCCTCCTTTGTCCACATTTCTCAAGGGTGAGTGCCAGACTTGTGAATGAGGATTTCTGTACACATCGCAGCCCCAAGACCATCTTCAAACTTTGGATGTGACACTGAACATCTTCAAGTTTTGGATGTGATGCTCAACATCTTCAAGCACTCTGCTCCTCCCTAGTCATCTCATGACCCCTGATCCTTCGGGTGAGGTCAAGGACAGAGGTCCCAAGCCATTGTTACGATGATGTTTAGTTCCTGGACAAGTGTGGGCCCCGGTAATATGAGGGGCAGTTAATCTTTAGCTCTTTGGAAGGAAGACCTTTCTAGTTAGAAAGTATATATACTGGATATACTTTGTCCTGGAGGGAGTTTCTGTCTGTGAGTTTTAGGATTTTAAAGAGAGCCTACACAACCTCTAAAACTGAAACATGGTTTGTCTATGAGGTCTTTATATACTTCCAAAGCAATTAGCTGTAATTTAGGTCATAAAAATAGTTTTTGAAGAAGGCTGATTGATCTCTTGTGAAGCTTTTTGGGTAGCAACATTTATCTGTTTCAAAAGCACACGTTTACTGAACACTGATAACACCTAAACAGGGTTCCACAGCAAGTAGAGGAGACCCAGCCCTCCCTCTCTCTTATGTCATCACAGCTTAATAGATAAGACATGAATCATCTCGTACTAGAAAGTAAACATACAATTTCAAAGTATTTAAAATGTCATAGAAGGAAAGAGCTCAGTGAAGGGACATAACAGAAAAGAGTGACCATTTTCAGCAGTCAGAGGAATTTTTGTGCCCTTGAGAAAGTGACACTTAGTTGATACAAAGATTTGCTATCATTGGGAGGTACAAAGAAGAAACTCTCATTTCATGCCTGAAGAATGGCATGAGCCAAGGTCCTGAGGCAGACACTAGGCTGTATAATCAGGGTGAAATAGAAGGAAAAGCCTTGTTGAAATGTAGTCAGAGAGTGACAGAGGGTGAGGCAGGAAGATAATGAAGGAGGTGGCTCCTACAAGGCTTTCTTTGCTGGCCACGGTAGGGAATCAAGGACTTATACTAAGAGCAAGGAAAAACAAACAAAACAAAACAAACAAACAAAAACTATGAAAGAGCTTCAACTAGGGGAGTGATATGCCTAAGTCTGTCTGTGTCTCTGTGTGTGTGTGGGGGGGGGGTGGCTGTTTGTTTGATTACTGTGATTGATTGGAAATACTGTTCAATGGTAGGACACTTCTCTAGCAAATGCAGGGTCCTTGGTTCTCTTCCCAGAACCCCAATATTACTGTGACTGACTGCAGGAAGCAGACTGAGATTTATTCTATGGCAAGAGTTGAAGTGGGGCTTTTTAGTTAGAAGGTCACTGTAGCAGGTCCATCGGATAAGGGACAATGGTAGCTTGGACCTTGATGGTCATGGTTAAGATCAAAAAAGGAGTTAGTAGGATTTAGTGTGGGACCAGACACAGAGCCAGTGGGAGAGGAATGCTTTCAGACTAACACCTGTTTAGCCCAAAGAGCTGGGTAGGTGGGGGTGGGGCTTTCAGAAATGAGAATGGCAGGGAAAGAACAGCCAGCCTGGAAGATGAGGACCTTGATGTCTTTAAGGTGCTGTGCAGACAGAAGACCACACCCCCACGTTACTAGCCACACTCCACAGGAATTTAGCGGCAAGAGGGAAGTGGATGGCTTGCCTCTAAAAAACTAGTACTTGGTTGTTTCCATTCCAATTCTGTCTGAGTGAGCCAGGGGGTGAAAGGACTTACAGCTCCAGATGAACAGATGCTCCTAGCCTCAACCCAAAATACTGAGTGTCCTTCTATTCTCTTCAACACTCAGTCACCATTCAGGGCTTTGAGTTCAACAATAAGGCTGTATGCCACCACCAAATACACTTCAGGTCTTTACAAATGTGTTTATGAGAGCTGCTCATATATTTAATAGTAGCGATTTCTTCTTCTTGGCCCCTTCCATGTTTCCACCTGGAATTCAGTGGCTGACTGATCTGTAGCCTGTTCTAAGCATGGTTTACTGGGGGTGGGGGTGAGAGGCACAGTGGACAGGGTCTGAGGCACACTTTGCAGAGTTTTAGTTTAGCTACAGCGCAGATAGCAGTCACTATGAAATGAATTTTATTATTTTTACAAGAAGCTTCAGAATTCCTGGCTGCCTCCAGGAGTGTTGTATTTGAGGAAGGAGCTTTTTACCCATGAGAGCACAATTACACACGAACCAGGTGTTCTGTATCAGGGACCAGCCCATCAAAAACACAGCTCAATTCAGCATATATGCTTGCAAACCCATGTTTTGCGCAGGACTCTTGAGTATGAAAGCTGGGCGAGGAAGACTGAGATTTCTAGCAACAGTGCAAATGGGAAAAAAAGACTCAGGGCATAAGGACTTATTTTAAGTTGATTCTAGGAACAATTGGAGTTACAGCTCAGGACTAGGAGGTATCACTTGGGTTTCCATTCCTAGCCTTGCCAGCTATTTCAAACCATTCTTCAACCAAGTCTCTGCCAGATGGTTTTTGAGGACAGAGAAGCTATTTGTGTCTCCCATTGACATCTATTTTTCCAAGTGAGAGACGGCCCCATATGTCAGTGCCATATGTCAATCGAGGTGAACCATCCATTTGTGTTGGTGGGAACCTGCCATTTGTTGCACCCATTTTTTCTCATGTCTTTTCCTGCCTCTCTGATTTTTCCTAGGTCTCAGGCCTGTCAAGAGGACCATTGGTGCTGTGGTAGAGCCAGAATCTAAGTCTCGTGTATGGCGTGGTTACGGTTGCAGCCTCTCACCTCTGCCTTCCTCCATTTTGGGCTGGTTACTTTTGTGCTCTTCCTGAATGGTCTTCGAGCAGAGGCTGGTGACTTGGGGGATGTGCCCAGTGCAGGGCAGAACAATGAGTCCTGTTCAGGGTCATCAGACTGCAAGGAGGGTGTCATCCTGCCAATCTGGTATCCAGAGAACCCTTCCCTGGGGGACAAGATTGCCAGGGTCATTGTCTATTTTGTGGCCCTGATATACATGTTTCTTGGGGTGTCTATCATCGCTGACCGGTTCATGGCATCTATTGAAGTTATCACCTCCCAAGAGAGGGAAGTGACTATCAAAAAGCCCAATGGGGAGACCAGCACAACTACAATTCGGGTCTGGAATGAAACTGTCTCCAATCTGACCTTGATGGCCCTGGGCTCTTCTGCTCCAGAGATCCTCCTGTCTTTAATTGAAGTGTGTGGTCATGGGTTTGTTGCTGGTGACTTGGGACCATCTACCATTGTGGGCAGTGCAGCTTTCAACATGTTTATCATCATTGGCATCTGTGTCTATGTGATCCCAGATGGGGAGACTCGGAAGATCAAGCACCTGCGAGTCTTCTTTGTCACTGCTGCATGGAGCATCTTTGCCTATATCTGGCTCTATATGATCCTGGCAGTCTTCTCTCCTGGTGTGGTCCAGGTGTGGGAAGGCCTCCTTACTCTCTTCTTCTTTCCAGTGTGTGTCCTACTGGCTTGGCTGGCAGATAAGCGACTGCTCTTCTACAAATACATGCACAAAAAATACCGCACAGATAAACACCGGGGAATTATCATTGAGACAGAGGGTGACCACCCTAAAGGCATTGAGATGGATGGGAAAATGATGAACTCCCACTTCCTAGATGGAAACCTGGTACCCTTGGAAGGGAAGGAGGTAGATGAATCTCGCAGGGAGATGATCCGGATTCTTAAGGATCTGAAACAAAAACATCCAGAGAAGGACTTAGATCAGCTGGTGGAGATGGCCAATTACTATGCTCTTTCCCACCAACAGAAGAGCCGCGCTTTCTATCGCATCCAAGCCACCCGTATGATGACTGGTGCAGGCAATATACTTAAGAAACATGCAGCAGAGCAAGCCAAGAAGACCTCCAGCATGAGTGAAGTGCACACTGACGAGCCTGAGGACTTTGCTTCCAAGGTCTTCTTTGACCCATGTTCTTACCAGTGCCTGGAGAACTGTGGAGCTGTCCTCCTGACAGTAGTGAGGAAAGGGGGAGATGTGTCCAAGACCATGTATGTGGATTACAAAACAGAGGATGGCTCTGCCAATGCAGGGGCCGACTATGAGTTCACAGAGGGCACGGTGGTTCTGAAGCCAGGAGAGACTCAGAAGGAGTTCTCAGTGGGCATCATTGATGATGATATCTTTGAGGAGGATGAACACTTCTTTGTGAGGCTGAGTAATGTCCGTGTAGAAGAGGAGCAGCTGGAGGAGGGGATGCCTCCATCGATGCTTGGTAGTTTTCCTTTGCCTCGGGCTGTCCTGGCTTCCCCTTGTGTAGCCACAGTTACCATCCTGGATGATGATCATGCAGGAATTTTCACTTTTGAATGTGATACCATTCATGTCAGTGAAAGTATTGGAGTTATGGAAGTCAAGGTTCTGAGGACATCAGGCGCCCGGGGCACAGTCATCGTCCCTTTTAGGACAGTAGAAGGGACAGCCAAGGGTGGCGGTGAGGACTTTGAAGACACATATGGGGAGCTGGAGTTCAAGAATGATGAAACAGTGTAAGTACCCTTTCCGTTTTTCATCCCTCCACAGCCAATCCTGTGCTTTCTCTCCTTTTTTTTTCAGTTGTGTTTGTGCTAATCCCAGACTTTGCTTTCGTCACAGGTATGCAGGAGCAGCAGACACCACTGGACAGGTCCTGCTCCCAAGGCCTTCTTAAGCTTTCTTTTTCTATGTTGTTTCTGGACAAAGAGTCCTGTGACAAGATCTAAGGTCACAGAACGTTTTGTCCACCGAAACTCAAAATGATGGGCGGTAGAGGTGTGAGGTGACAGACATTTCTATAAGATCTTGGAGTATGCTTGTGACCAAGCATGAGCTGGGAAAGCACATGGGGTTCTTCTCAAAGGCTATGAGTTTGGAATCTTACTATCGTAGGACAATAATAGTCCGGTCATAATATCCTCAAGAAAATAACTGGCATTGGTGTCTCTTTATTCGCCAGTACCACATTGCAGTTGTGTTGCATAACCAACTTCCAGACACTACACTTCCCATTTGGAAATTGGAAAATTGATTGAAAGTTAGCAATATCTATATGCTATTTTGTGGAACAAGGCTTGTTTAACCTGAATGAGGCAAGTGAATACATAAAGAAGTGAGGACAGAAAGAAGGAAAAGTCTTAGGACCACTGTTTTCTGCTTCTAGGGTCAGTTATAAGCTTCAAATTCTGGCTATGCATGGAAGGAGATTTCTGGAAGAAAATGTACCTTCTGTGTGGTCCTCTGTTTCACAGTCCAGGATTCCCTGAAAGATTTCACCACTTGCTGCCCAATTCAGCCCCTCAGAACCTGAAAAATGTTCTTTTGTCACCTCTTCATTGACACTCCTTGCAAATGGGACATTCTGCATCTCTGGTTGCATAGATAGCATTGAAAAAAAATCAATGACTGGCTTTCTTAGTGATAGCAGGGTCAGCTTTTCAAGGACACTGAGGAGGGTGCCAATGAGAGTAGGTACTGCTCATTGAGTACCTACTCTTCCACAGCAGGGGACAGTGGGAAGAAGAACCTCTTGATTCTCCTTGTGGGAAATGGAACCATTCAGAAACCAGAAGGGAAGGGAGGGAAGGACCCCATGGAAAGGGGGATCCAGAGGCTCCAGGAAAGGCATTCTTGGAGAATTTCTTCTCTTCTCAGGTCTATCCATTGGACAGCCATGGGACAATCTAAAAGGCTTAGATTTTGCTGGCAACAGCTGGGTGGCCCAAGGGATTCTGCTGCTGATTCTCCCAGTCTCTTCTGACTTTGGACACGTCCCTTAGTAACTGAAGGAAATCCTCATATAAAGAATGACAATAAAACTACTTTCCTTGCCTGGAGGCAGGGCCACATTATCATACACGTCCTTCCAGCTCTAAGATCTCCTGAACCCAAATGTAGGCATTGAGGGTCGGTCATACTATTTATCACTTGTTAAAAGAACAGGGCAGGGGATACTGACTCCTGAAGAGAAATAGCCATTGGCAAATTGATTTGTCAGAACACTGTTCAGTCATTTTTGCTGAGAAGGATGATCATTTATTAGCATACTTGTCATTTCTATATGCTCTAGGGGTAGTTTTCATACATACAAGTAAAGCCAGGCTCTCACTGGGAAGATGACTTTGTGACATTTAACACATGTACATGGTAATGTCAGCATGTGAATGTTCGTTCTCAGGCATTAGATGACCTCACAGCCACACAATTTCCTGTGATTGGCTAGATTTTGGGGAATTCCCATTCAATATTTATCTTCCATTGTCATAGAAAATTAGTTTGGGGGAAGATTAGAAATTGATCCCCAATTTCTTCATTCTCTTAACAATCAGTTATCCATCTAGAATATCTGAGTATAACTACATCTTCTCAAAACTTGTGTGTGTGTGGGGGTATGGTGTGCATATGAGTATATGTGCCTTGACTTTGGCTAATAAGTTTATATTTCCTTCTATCCATTTGCATGGCTGTTTGACCTCAGTATGATTTTATCCTTCAGTCTGCCTTGACTGCATAATAGCAAGCCCAAAGCATCTTAGTCTATTGCTGTACAGCCATCTGATTCAGGTGCTTTCAACTATAATTTTATACCCAGAGGCAGCAGTGCTTTGGAATAGAGGAACCACGGACTCTGAACACTTTTGATCAGAGGTCTAACTTCTCTGCTGACTTAACCACATGAGTAAGGACGTTTTTATTACCTACGATGTAATTCTCCCACTGGTGAAAATGGATATCTTTCTTGCAGGGTTTGTTGTTTCGTAGTGTGTGTTCAGTAAACAAGACTGGGAGCAGTGGCCGTGTGGTGAATGAGCAGTGTTTTCAGGAGATATCATTGAGGGGATCAGGTTACTCGGATCTCTGTATGACTGTAACTAATGAACATGCTCGTTTCTGGCCCTGTGAAGAGTCCTCATCTGAACTTACAAAATGTGAGAGCTAGACAGAGCCTTTCACCTTCTAGAGCACTCATCCCTAGACATTGTTATCTGAAGTGCACATCCATGGTACAAAGGTCTAGGGTAGAACATTTCCCAGGAACTCCTGATGGTGCTGGTCCCAACTTGTAAGTAAAGAATACGAAGGTCCTGACCAAACCATGAGACCTAGAAATGAAAGCAGCTTTTCAAATGACTTGCTTACCTGAGTCAAGAATGAACACTTTCCAAGTCTGCTTTCAAACCCAACACAACAACAACCCAACTCTTATCAAGGCCCTGCTAACTGCAAAGCCATTCTGGGAACTGAGTTTGACACCGTTGGGTACTTGGATAGAAGCTGGGTGATCTTTGGAAGAATCCATCTTTTGACTCCTTGTCTTTTGAAGCTTTATTTGCCCAACAATTATCAAGCCAGGCGATACTGGAACTTTTGCCTTGACTATGATCATCTAGGAACTACCATGCTTTATCAGGGATACCAAACCCAAGGAGATGGCTCAGTAGGCATGCCTTCTGTGCCACTATGAGGATCTGAGTTCGAAGCACAAAAGATGAAAGCATAGTGTGAGCACCTGTGATCCCAGGGCTCCTGGAATTCCACTGGGGCATGGAAGATGAAGACAGGAAAATCCTGGGAGTTGGCAGGCCTGCTAACCTGGTAGACACAGTAGAAAAACAATAAAGAGATCCTATCTCAGACAAGGTAGATGATGACTGACAGCCAAGATCTTCTAGGTTCCACATTAGTGTTGTAGCTAATCCACAAACGTGAATGCATATATGCATACACTAAACCCACGAATGTTTCTCATTTATTCCTTTAAGGGAGCATCATGGTATGACCCCCCACACACACACACTGGCAGGGTAACTGCATAGTGATGTCAACTGCATGGCTTCTAGAGATTTTGTTGTTGTTGAAACAATAGAAACAATATGATAACTTCAAAATACAAACAGTGCACCTTAGCACACTGCCTTCTCCTACAGGTGCTCAGTCATTCAACAACTGTTTACATTTACTAGGTGTTTCTTATGTGTTAGTTCATTACTCAGCGCCAAGGAGAGAGAAATAAAACAAGTTAGCATTTCCTCTCTCAAGAATCTTCCTCTCAGAAAGAATCACTGAATACACACAAATACAAACACACGGGAGAACAGTATGTTTGAGAAGGAGTCAAAAAAAAAAAAAAAAAAAAAAAAAAAACGGGGAGGGGGTAGGAGCTCCCTATTGTGTGTCTGAGACACCTCTCAAGTGTTAAGAAATCTTATGGAAGAGGGGTAGAAGATGCTGTGTGACTGACTTACTCCTCTATGAAATGAACCCTTGACATTTTGTAACGGATATTACTGACATCTTCATAATCCAGGAGAATCCCCAGTTTTATGGTTATCACTAAGAATTATGGCTTCCAAGTTTACAGCAAACAGTAACAAAACCTCTTGGAGATATGAGTTTTGCCTGCATGCTAATTTCACTCATTAAGCAAGTGGCTGGCTCCTATACATCTCCAGCTCACAGCACGCGTCTGCAAAATAATAGGTTATTGCAGCTCGCAGATCTTTGGGGGGTCTCTGGGACTAGTCAAAGCCACAGATGTCAAATATGCAAATAGCAGTATCTACTATAATTAAATAGCAGAGGCCTCCTTCAAGGAAGAACACAGTATTGGCTGTGTTGCACATGTTCCAAACAAATTATATGTTAAAGCTGAAGATATTTGACCTCTCATTTTACAAATTATGAAGTTGAATTCAAAGAGTGAAAGTGATTTTCTCAATATCACATTAGATATGATGGAAAGCCGAGGATGGGGAGGACATTAGACTCTGTCAAAGTTACTGTCCCCTTATGCTTCAGACATCTCTGTTTTATTTTTATTCACCAGTACAATGTTAAGTTTGGAAAGGATATGACAATTTGGATGTGAAAGCTACTTTGGGAGTGCAAATCTTGGAATATAATGTGACTGATGTCTTAACTAAGAAGAATAATACAGCACAGACTATTTTTAATCCCTTGGTTCACCTTGAGACTGTTCAGGAAGTAAGATCCTGAGCACACGGAGTTATTATTCTTAATAAAGGTTTGTCTTCACTGGTCTCTTCTGCTCCTAAGGTCAGTTTCTGCTTTTGCTCCTAAGAAAAAAAAGGCAAAGCATGCTTGCACAGTCTGATCTCCCTGGTCTGATCTTTCCATCAAATTCCTACATGGCTTTGTATGGGATATATGTGCGCATCATGCCTTTCTACTTTTGATTAAGTTTCCCCTGGCCCCATGAAGGAGGCAGCAGATTGATGATTCAAGTGTTGTTTTCTTATTCTTTTTTATGGGAAATGAAGCTGTGCTTCCCAATCCAATCTAAAGTTCTGACACAAAGCCAGGAGTGTGTGGTTGTTATCTGAAGATAGATTATTCGATCCTCAAATGCAGCAAACCCCTCAAATGTAGATTCTATGCCATTGAAGAACTTCTCATAAGAATGAAATGATTTGGGGGGTTTTCTAACCAACAGCACATAAATATTCTCAGGTAGCATGATAATCGTCATTTGTAGATGTTACGTTCTTTCCTCTACTAAGCATACAACAAAGAATGGGGAGAGAAAGGAACCAGCAGAAGTTTGGAAGGAAAGTGAGGGATGGGGATTAGATGACAAATGTGGCCAAAATACAATGACCTATATTATGAGAATGTCACAATGAAACCCATTATTTTATTTGCTAATGTAAAAGAATTTACCTAAAATTAAGGAAGAATTTAAAGCTAAAAACAAAACTTATTTACTCTGTAAATTTTTGTTTTTCTAAAAATGTTCTGATCAGTGCATACTGGTATATGTCCAAGGTCAGCCACTGACCACCTTCCTTTGCTAAGTGTCAGCATGTGTGTGCACGTTATGGATAATCTGTCCTTGCATGGGCCCAGTCTAGTTGCCATTTAGTGTCATATTAAATCCCTGAAGAAGCACTTATTCATGATCCAGATGACACTGCAGTGAGTCCTTGAGTTGGTTCTCTCAAAATAAGTGGCATCTCAACAGCAACTTGATACAGCAAGTATGGGAAATATGACTGTAGAACGGACAACAAGTGCTATCTACTGCCACCTCTCTCTAGCAGTCCAGTTATCCCAGGGTCTTGATTTATCAGCTTTTTAAATTTGTCCTCCTGTATCCCTTGTGACATTCATTGGCCCCACGACTGTCTCTAACCTTTTCTTTCTGAGTTGTGGTGACTCGGAAGACATGCTGTTACCAGCATGACAGCTACCTATCGCCTTGGCTGTAAACCTTCACACCCATTTATTTTGCTGGTACATTAATCTGTACGTGTAGGGTATGTTCTTATGCTTGTTCTTTCCTATACACATGCCCTGCTACAGCCTTCCTTTCTTGACTGAATACGCTCCAGGGTTAGCAGAGCCTCTGCTGCGGTGTCCCATACTCAACACCTTCTTCCTGAGTACCTGTTGTCACTCTGCCCTTCTCATCTCATACCACTCAGCATCCTTTCATTCTCACTGCTGGCATCCCCACTAGGTTGCCCTCTGTCCCCCTCTGATCTGTGACTTTGAGTAAGCAAGACGGAGCTGGGAAAGTACCCCTTTAAAAAGCCTGTCCTTTGGACAGCAGCACTGACTGCATGATAGCACCAAGAAGATGATGTCTCCCAGGAAACAAAGTCCCCCCTCTCCCCTCCCCCCGTGATGGAACTCTTTTTCTCCATCTCCATCTCCTAAAGCATTTGCTTGCCTCTATGTGAGGCATAGATATTTCATCATAAACATGCAGCAGAGATGAGAGCTGGTATCAGAGAGCCACCCGGGACTGAAGCAACATGGAGGGCTCTGCCATTTTGTTCTCCTATATTTCCCGCCGAGTCTGTGGCCTTGGTCTCTCGACATCTCTGTCTCTTGCCACCATGGAAATTACATTTGTTCCTTCTGGCACACTATAGAACCTGACAGGCCAACAGTTTTCTCTCCAAGCATACTTGCAGCCCTCTCCCCCAACCTGGAAAACTCTCTCCAGTCTTAAAGGTCAAGTTCTGTAGAGGGAATTGATCTTTTGAAAAATCTGACCTTGTAGAAGGCCACTGGCCACCATGTGTTTGTAGTCGAGTCCCTCTTCCTCCTCCCACCTACACATACCAGTTAACCCTTGTTACTGGACATGGGAGTGGAAGCATGGCGTTGCTATGAGGATTCCATGATGAGTGGTCCAAACAGTTATATTGGTAGGCAGTGATAGGCCACTTAGAAAGGAGTCTCTGGCAAGACAGGCCCCTGTCCCCCTACACTAGCACAGTGTCTAGAGTTTGTAGTAGAGCATTGATGTTACAGTGGTCTATGCTGTGGCGGTTAGCTAGAAGAAGGGGAGTGTCCCAGACCTAAACAGTGCATCCCACTGACAGTAGACAGGACGGAATAGGCTGGAACAACAGAGACCAGTGGGCGATGCTGAGTAGCACAAATCTCAAGACTACCAGGGTTACTTCTCTATTTATTTCTCTGCCCTCTCCAGGAGAGTAGTACCAGCACATAACCCTCTCTCATTTTCAGTTGCATGATTTTGGACTAGTCACTTTCAAAGGCTCTTCTTAGGTTTGAGTTTCCAGAGTTGCCTGTGTTCCAGAGCAAGACAGAAAGCTGCCATGCTTCTCGTAGCAGTCAATGACACTTCTTCAACCTCTTCCTCTCTACCTGATCCCTGCTGAACCAACTGGACAGCTGGACTCAGCAGGAGCCAGAAGGAAAACCTCCTTTATCTTAGGAGCTGTAACTTGAGGCCTTTCCAGGAACTCCGGGGAGCTATTCTTTGTAAGTGGGACAGTGTGTGATTCTACCAGGTGTCCAGGGCTATGAAGGAGAATAGCACTCTCCTTTAGAGTCAGCCCTGGGCAATTAATAGTGCCTGTCCCAGTGGGATGTGTTGAGAAAGATCTTTGAGATGATACCTGGGTTCAGCTGTAGGTATGATACGAACAGGCCACATATCTGTCAATCCTGTTGCAGGGAGTAGAGGAAGAGAGATATTCACGGGATAGATGAAGTAGGAGCTTACAT
The DNA here is from genome assembly GCF_943737965.1 of Phodopus roborovskii. Classification (NCBI taxonomy): domain Eukaryota; kingdom Metazoa; phylum Chordata; class Mammalia; order Rodentia; family Cricetidae; genus Phodopus; species Phodopus roborovskii. The sequence goes on along the minus strand of NW_026126515.1, from coordinate 3,066,709 downwards.
CTCCTTGAGATGTGCTGATGGAAAGTGACTATTCTTTCTTTATGCTGGGCCAACCTCTCTCTTCTTTTTACTTCATAACATGGAATACTATGTGAATTCATGGAAGCATGAATTCCCACTGGACACATGAAGCATATAGGCTTTAAAAATAAGACTAGAATCTTCAGATGCCCTCCTAATGCACCAGGTTTCATATGCTAGACCAGTGTTTGCCAAATTTCTTCCATCACAGGTTATTTTTAGCATCTACCATTTATCTTAGGCACCTGTATTCTAGGGCATTCTGAGCTGGTAATTAATGATCACATTTTTTAATACAAGATAGCAAAAATATAACTAGTGTTACTGTGATGAGTTAAAAGCAGAAAGAAATGACATCTTAATTAACCTTTTGTGGACTGTTGAATCTATGGTGTCTACTTTGGGGTCTGAGGAGAGAATGGAATGAACTCAGTCAAGTGCTGACTGCCAAATGGATTAATGGATGGCAATGTTCTGAAAATAGTAGGCACTGATGCTGTACAGTTGCTCTGATATGGTAACTCTGTAGAGATATCAGAATGTTCTAGAAGAATGGGAATATTGGTTCTTGGGCCTTACCGTTGATGTTCAGAATTCTGGGAAAGCTTATTATTGCTCCTGCTATTATTCTCATTTAATAAAAGTTCTATTATTTGTGCAACAACACAAAATTCCACTTTAAGCATATAAGGATTTTGTGATATCATTAGGATGACTATTTGCTTTGTTTAGATTAGGTAATTTGCCCCAGAACATGGTTTGTTTTTTGTTTGGTTGGTTTTATTGTTGTTGTTTTTTCAGGGTTAGGTATCAAAACATGCACCTTCAGATTCTAAACACATATTCTTTCTGCTTTATTACATATTTTAGTGCTGGTATAAGGTCATCAAGCTAGAAGCAGCCCTTTTCTTTTATGTCACACAGAGGAAACTAAGAGTACACCCCACATTTCATCTCTTTCTCTCTCTCCCTTTGTGTGTTTAAGAGTACACCCCACATTTCATCTCTCTCTCTCTCCCTTTGTGTGTATGTAGTATGTGTGTGTTGTTGTTGTTTGATGCATGTGTGTGAGCATACATATGTGGGTGCTGAAGCCAGAGCAGGCCTTGTCTCTATTGCTCTCCACTGTGTTGCTTTGAGACAGGGTCTCTCACTGAACTGGTAGCTCACTGTTTTGGCTACACATCAGCAAACACTCAGGAGCTGTCTATCTCTGTAGCCTCCACCTTTGCTGGGGTTATAGACATGTTCAGTCATGCCAAGGTTTTCTTATGGGTGCTGAGGATTTAAGATCAATCCCCATGCTTGTGGAGCAAGCCCTCTGTCCTACCAAACCATCTCCCTTTTTTCCTTCTTGATAGCAAGAGCTGCTGGACACCCAAAGCAGCCTCAGGGTGGCAGGATTGCTGACAGTGCTGGACAGATTCCAAGCTTTATTACTGAGCTTCAGTAATAAAAATAAATCGCGTGGTTTGGCATCAAAACAGACATGTGCACTAATGGCTTTAATGGCTTCCTTCCTTTTAATTCTGGGACAACTGGGCCTAGGGAATTAGGCAGGGCCCAAACAAACTCTGAAACACCTAACCTAGAAGTCTGGTTTCATAACCTTGACTCAATTCCATACTCTCCCAAGTGAACACACAGATAGATACTTTTTAATTTCATGCTTTTATCAACCAAACCTACCAACTGATGTGGCATCAGCCTTTTCTGGGTAAAACCTATGAAAATCCTCCATATTATGAGGTCAGGAGAGGTCAGAGGAGGGTGTCAGTTACTTAGTGTGTAATCGGCAGGCATTTGGAGACATCATACTGAAGGCTGAGCAGGAAGAACAGATGGTCCCTATCCTCAGGGAGGCCATGGTCTGGTGAGAATATGGTTATGTGTGATAGTTGCCTCTTCCGTAAAAGTGAACCTCCAGTGGCTGAGATCGAACAGAGGCGAACCTCCCTGTCAGGGGTTCAGTTTTGTGTCATTCCTGGTGACTTGAAGGCTCCAAGTTGATTCAGGACTTATTAGAAGGAATAACTAATTGCCCCAGGCTCAGGGTGGCATAGCCAGACACCAGAAGGCGCTGGCTTCAGGAGTGAATGGTTCTCCTGTGGTCCACATCCTTGACAACACTAGCACCTGGTTCAAACCCCGTGTCTAGCAGGGTCCCCTACATAGCACAAAGATGAACTCAATGTCTGCGGAATGTGTGAATTAAGAAGTGAGTGAAGGGATGGGTGAGTGCATGAGTAAGTCCCTGGCTCATCCCTGTCTGTGTGCTACTTGGAGGCTGCTGAAAACTCAGGGGCAGGAGCTCCGATTGGGTCATGCCTCTTGGGCATGGGGACAAAGAAGTGTCCTACAAATCTCTGCTTCCTATCTCTTATCACTCCTTCTCCAAAGTTCAGCAGAGCCCCCAGAACACTCTGGACACTGGCATGCCTGAACACCCGCACAGCCCGACATCTGTCCGGCACCAGCCCTTCAGAAGGGCTGCTCGGCTAACCCTGTGCCTGGCAGCCTTTTAATCTCAGGAGACACCCTGAAAATCAATTAAGCGTTTCCTCCAGGGAGCGTGTAATTATGTCCTATCTGGGCCTTGTAATGACAGCCCCCCGCCACTGCACAGGGAGCTGTCTTGCTCAGCTGCCTAGAACCTGTCCCTGGGAGGGAACTAATCTGCTTAGACCAGATTGGACTCATTTCCATGCAGCACTTTCCGACTATCTCTAAAGCCAATCCTACCATCAGGATGGGCCTGTCCCTAGGAGGAACACAGGTTTGCCTAGTCTTGTCTTGTTCCTGGTCATAAACTACACTGCTCAGAGTTGTTCTTTCTGGCAGTGAAGAGAGTAGAACTATGTTCTTTTCCCATTACCTGCTCCCTTGGTCTTCTCCAGTCCTGCTAGGCTTTGGGAGAAGGAAAAAAAAAAAAACCTAGAAGGTTTTTTGTTTTGTTTTTTTGTTTTTGTTGGACTTTTTTTGTTTTTGTTTTTGCCTATTTTCTGTTAGCTTGAGGGGAAACCGTGTAATACTGGTAGAGTCCCTAGCAACCTTCCCCCTAATAATTCAAAGCAGAAGGATGTCTTGCTTGTATTAAGTCGAAGGGGAAGTTGCCTTAGGTTTCTCTCTCTTTCTCTCTCTCTCTCTCTCTCTCTCTCTCTCTCTCTCTCTCTCTCTGTGTGTGTGTGTGTGTGTGTGTGTGCAGTCTTCTTGGCTGTTTGGCTTCATTTATCCACAGCCCTTTAGGTGGATGGGTGGTTTCTCCATCTGTCCTGGACAGTGTCCAGAGGGTTCTAGCATCCCTCACGTTGAGAAGGTAGCTTAGGTCTACTGGTCTCCCATCTTCAGAAATTCAAATTCTTTTCTCCCCATTATAGGGTGTGGTCTGCCCAAAGTACCAATGGTAAGCTGTGCTGGGTTCCCAGGGCATTCCCACCTCAGATTTGTGTTGGTGCAGAAGCTCAGAAGGGAGTCTTATTTGGAAGTTGGGTCTTTGTAGTGCAGTTAGCTATGAGGCTGATGAAAATGTGCCATGTGAGAACACACAAAGAAGCAGGGCCACAGGACAGCTTCTTAAAAACAATGCTTAAAAGTGATGACAATAAGGGACCCTGGACACTTGGCAGTAAGCACAAGGAACTAGGAAAGTAGCGTGGGTCAGGTTCTCCTTACAGTCCCCTAGAGAAATCCTCTGCATGTGTTAGTCGGCTAGAGTCTGCTGTGACAAAAAGTCCGAGAAAATCAGCCTCTGGTGGTGGTGGTGGGGGGAGGGCTTTTTATTTCAGCTCACAGGGTTATAGGATTCAATGCACAGTTGGCTGGCACCATTGTTTCCGAGTGACGATGACAAAGGACATGGTGGCGGAAGGACATGACAGAGAAAAGATGCTCACCTTATGGTTGCCAGGAAGCAGAGAGAAATAGACAGGAAGGGACCAAGGCAAGATTTCCTCTCCAAAACCCACCATGGACCTCCCTTTCCCAAGCAGGCTCCACATGATGGATTAACACATCAACAAGGTTATGCATCCATGACCCAGTCTCCTCCTAATGACTGGATCAACCCACTGGCAACAGTCTACAGCACGGGAGTCATTGGGACAACAGTATCTGAATGATATCACCCTGCTGTTTCCCTGATCTTGGATGTCTAGCTTTCAGATCTGAACAAAAAAGTTCCAATTGCTTGAAGCTACCTATTGTACAATCAGCTACAGAGTCGAAGAATATATTCCCTGTACAATGCTTCTCCAGGCTTCACTATGCACGTGACCAACATTACAGCTCTGGACTGAAGGGAAGATAGGCTGCTGGGTAAGTTTGCTGTCTCTCAAACACTGATCCCTGGGACCCATGACAGGATGAATCCAGAACTCTTTTCTCCAGCTTTGTTTAGAGACAGCCTGTAATTGCAAACCTCTTCAGTTCCTGTTTGTGAATAGACTGGTATCACCAAAAATAAAAGGATCACTTTGTCTAAATCTCAAACCCAGGTCTGTTTAGTTACTTAGTAACAGCAGCTATAATGGCCTTCTCTTCTACCATCTGATTCACTTATCCCAGATCCCTTCATAGTCCTTAAACTGTGCCGCCATCCTTAAGCAACTGTCAACAGCTTCAGACTGTGATCCAAAACAGCATGCTCATTTCTGCTCATTTCCTCTTCCAGACAGCTGAAGTCTGGACCACTGGATGGATATACAGCATCCTTCAGTGGAGTGGAGTCTTTCATCTTGTAGCAGAGTGTGGTGGCACACACTTGTAATCTCAGCCTTGAGAGGGTTGATGCTGTGGTAAGAGGATTATGAGTTTGAAGCCAGCCTGGGCTAGGTAATGAGAACCTATCTCAGGACAAAGAAGTATTTTATCTGTGACAGTAGAGGCAAAGCAGGGTTTGCTCTCCAGTCTTTCCCTCTTTGGAGTTACGGAGTGCTGCCCTGAACTACAGGTATGCTACCTGTTTTCTCAAGGAAATGAAGGTGTTCCTGACTCCTCTGCAAAGAGATGAGCTTGGCTTGGGTAAAGCTGAAAATACCATGAGCAACCTGGGGGCAACCATGACTGTCTATGACGAGAAGACATTACTGATGGGTGTGTAGGAGGACTCTGATATTTCATCTTCATTATCAGCTTGGCTGAATTTAGAATCACACAGGAGAGCCAGCTCTAGGTATATATATCTAGGAAGTGTTTCCAGAGAGTTTAAACTTAGGAGGGGAAGACCCACCCTAACATGGACAGCACCATCCTAATGGCATGGGATCCTTGGACCTTGTAAAAAACAAAACAAAACAAAACAACAACAGCAAAACAACAACATAAAACCAACCAAACAAAAAAGGACAAAAGAGAAAGTGAGCCGAGTGGCAGCATTCATCTCTGTCTTGACTATAGATGCCATGTGACCAGTTGCTTCACACTTAAGCATCACACCTCAGCCATGATGAAATGTACCTCCTCAAATCATGACTCAAGCTGAATCCTACTTCTTTCAAGTTGCTTTTGTACAATTAGAAAAGGAATGTAAGTAACAGATGTGCATCTGGGAGTAGGGAGACAGACTCCGCTTGATATCTGTAACAGATATTTCCAGAAACAGAACTGTAAATGCAACTGAGTGCATGGAAGCATGCGTGCACACAGAGGTAACAGGGTAGCACAAACGTGTGGGGCCGTTGTCAAACCAGAGGATGTGGAGTCTTCAGTTGGCTAGTTTGTGGTGACAATCCAGACGAGTTGCCTAACTTCTCACTTACTAATGCAATGTGGATATCTCAGGGTTGTTGCAAGCTTGCATGTAGTCACCAACAGAAAACACCTTCACGTCTAGTCTAGTTTGCATGCAGTCACCAACACAAACTGCTTACCTTGGTGTGTAGTCTCAGTTAATTGCCAGGATGTGGCTCACTTAGTGTTCATTAGGAAACTAGTGGAATCTTGGCCATGTTCCAGGCTTTCTGACCTATCTGGGCCAACATTTTGCCCCGGTTTGCCTCTGTAATTGGATTCCCTATCTATGCCCACAGTTAGCTTTAAGGAAGAGGTGGTTGATCTAAAGATAGAAAGAAAGTCAAAGAGTATTGTCTGGAGGAAGGTGGAGAGAAATGTCATTTTCTGAGCTTTCTTTGACAATGTCGGGGATCATGACAGGCTGCTCCCCAAGGTGAGGGCTGCCCCAGGCCAGGGCTGAAGGTGACCCTGAGGTTGACTTGTCTGCATCCTGATGTGGAGCTTAAGGTATAAAGTGCAGGAGTAGAAAAGGAGATGGAAGAAGGCAGGAGGGGACTGGGCCAAGTCTTTCTTGTCTGAACGGTAATTAGATATAAAACCATTCACTAGTGGGACTCTAAACTGGAACAGCTACATTAATTATAGGCCAGGGTTCAGAGGGCCCTATGTATGTCTCTGAGCACTTGAGCAGTATAGAGGTCTATTCCTAGACCCACTGCCCTATCCCCTGGTGTGCACCCTCCACCCAAGCCTGGAGATGATCAAGAGGCTTCATGAGAGCCTTATGGCTGCACAGTCACATTGTTGGTCTTGTGTTATGGAACCCTGTAGATTGATGGCTAAGTGATCTATAGTAAGACCCTCTGCTTTCCTTTGGCCTGGTTGATGGTGTACAAAGTGTCAAATAATAATAATGCCATCCATTTAGTTCTAATCACTTGCCAGCCTATCAAGTACTATGTATGGCAAGTGTGTGGCATAGTACTTAGGAACTTTACACTTAATCTCCAGTGATACAGCCTGGACCCCATCCAGACCACTTCACCCACGCTTGCACTTCAGAGCACATCTTGTCACATAATCAAAGTCAGAAATGTGAAGGTTAGCCTTGAGGTTTTGAAGGTGCCCCTTCTACAGTTTTAAAGGACCCTCATCTGAAATTTCCTATGACTACTGATGCTGTATCAGTTACTTCTTGTAATGGGAAACAACTTAAGGAATGAAGACTATATTTTGACTCACAGTTGGTGAATATAATCTATCATGGTAGGGGACTTCATAGCAGCAGGATTGTGAAGATGCTGGGCCCATTGGGTCCACAGTCATGAATCACAGAGAGGGGGGGCAGGTAAACAGTGATATTCTACATGCTTTTATCCAACCTGGGATTTTTATTCAAGTCCATGGGATAGTGTCACTACATTCAGGGAAAGAGCCTCACTTACAGAGGCAGGTGGACGTGTGTGTGTCCTAACTCTGCCACCTCTCGACAACATACATTAGTTTTCTATTGCTGCACCACCATTTATCACCATGAACATCACTTATCATTTATCAGTTTCGCTGAATCAGTTTCTGGGTACAAATCAAGATGCCACCCAGGGCTGTTCTTTCATCCTAGTCTTGGGGACCTTTTTCTAATCTCAGGATTGTTGGCAGAAGGACTGTCCTCCAAGCTGTAGACCTCATGGCTTGCTTTCTATGTTCATCAGTAGGCAGAACTTCTTACTACCTTTAAAGGGATCATCTAATTAGTTAGGCCCATGTATGATATTTTCCCTTAAAATCAAGACTGAAGTGTCAGATAATTAAGGACCCTATTATCTGCAAAATCCCTTCACCTTTTCTGTATAACAGAGCCATGGCATACAATTATTACCAGATTCACAGTTCTCACACTTGAAGGAGAAGATCGATTTTTAAAGGCATGCGCATGGGAGGAGGCAAAGACACCCCGGGGCCCTGTTAGAATTCTGTCTCCTGTATGTAGAACACCAAATAAGTCGACTAATCTCTCTAAAGCTAACTTTATTACTTGGAGAAAAGGACAATGCCAGTCATAGAGGATTATTATAAAGTGTACCTAAGATGCATTAGTCTAATTTCTGTTTCTTTAACAAAACGTCCATGGTAGGTTAACCTTACAAAGAAAATACATTTATTTAGCTCATAATTTGGAGGCTAAGTCTAAGTCAGGCATCCTCTGGTCATGGTCTAGCAATGGATGGCTTCCTGGTAGGAATGTGAGAGGGGAAGTTTGTACTGTAATTCAGGAATCCAGCAAATGATTCAGGAACCAAGTTCTTATAAAAACTTGCTGTCAAGAAATCTCAGGGAGTATTAGGAAAGCTACTTTAGTTCCTTCTGAGAGTGACTCCTCAATGACCCAAGAAGCCTCCTCAGACTCACCTCTAAAAGATGTCACCACTACTTACATTGCTGTATAGAGGACCAAGCCTGCAACACACACACCATTGGAGGACACAGCCATACCCGAACCGTGATGTGTGATTTCCCAGTTTCCTCCCATTGTTGTTCATCTATCCTGTAGATTCTGATTAGAAATAGAAAACCGTTCCAAGGAGCTGATGTTATGCAAAAAAGAAAAATAAATAGTTGGATCCTACTCATTACTGAAGTTATATTTTATGTATAGAATTGCTTCAAAGTTTGATTAATGAATAGTAGAACAATGTTACTTCTGGAAGGAGTAGTGGGTTAGGATCCTGTGAGACTCTGGTCACAACATCTGTAACAGTCACATAACCTGTCCTATGTGTTTCTGCTTAAAGACCCCTTATTTCACAGGCACTGTTGGTTCATTAAGATTCAACTTATGGGTAACGACTCCAACTCATACCTGAATGAAGCTTATCTAACACAGGTACTTTCTCCTATGATAGCCTTTTGCAATTAATAATGCTTTTAGAAATTCAGCCATCGTGGTGGCTTGGCCGTTAAAAGCACTAGTTGCTCTTCCAGAGAACCCAGGTTCACTTCCCAGCATGCACATGGTGGCTCAAACCATCCGTAACTCCAGTTCCAGGGCATCTGATACCTTCCTCTGGCTTTTGTGGGCACCGGGCATAGACATACATGGAGGCAACATGCTAACACATATAAAATAAGGAATAGAAGAGATTCGGCTATATGTTTGGCTAGTGGAAAGAAGCCTACACCCATACACATGAAGAAGTGTGAAAGCATGGCACAGCACAGGCTGCAGAAGTGGAAGGAGCTGAAACAGGAAGGAGATGCCACCTAGACTGGCCTCAGTGGAAAGATTCGGCCAGTCAGATTTTTACAAATATGTGAAAACATGTGTAAAAGAAATAGGCAGGTTTGTTTTTTCTTTTCTTTTTTCCTGAAGTATTTTTCTAGCATTATTTGTTTGTTTGAGATGGGGTCTTGTGTAGCCCAGGCTAGCCTCACACTCGCTCTGTAGCTGAGGATTGTGCTGACCTCCTGATCCTCCTGCCTCCACCTCCCGAGAGCTTACAGCTGTGTGCCACAGCACTCAGATAAATGCTTTTGTTCCCCTCCCCCAACCCCCAGTGAACACATAAAAGAGCTAAAGCCAGAGTCAGAAGCAAGGGCGCTTTCTGCTTCCTCCCCGTTGAACCTCTATGGGGAACAGTTGTTTCCCCTCAGTATGTTTTACAGTTCTTGAAGCACCCACTTAAAAGGGGAAACTAAGTCAGCATGAATAAGAAATAAAATAAAATAAAACCCATCTGTGCTGGACACTGGAGCCCAAGATGAAATGCGCTGCCTTGCTGCAGACTCAGATTCCTGCCAAAGATAACTTAGCTTGAACTACCCAGCCATGACCTTGTCAGTATTACAGACCTTCCTCTGCCCAGAATCAGAGGGCAAGCTCAGCATGCCTTTAGCAGAATACAGAAGGGGCTGTGAGCCGGGGCCTAGAGCTGACTCTGAGTGTGCCAAGCAGGATGCCCTTGCTTTGCCTGCTGCCTGTGTTGAAAATGCAGGCCCCTGGTCGGGGCTTTGGAACTACTCACATTGTTTCACCGTTTGCATACCCTCTCATTCTGACACTTCCATCTTCCGGGTCTCCCTTCTCCCCCTTTTCTCTTTTCCCCGTTGCTTTACAGCTTTACACCTCCTCATAACTGACATTGGAACCTACCCCCCCCCACACACACACCTTTAGGGCACAGCTGTATGCTCCTGGGATGCAGCAGCTGGAGAGCCAACAAAGGGGGCCTGGGATTGGCTGTTGGGGACAGGGTGCGGCAGTGGCTGTCTGAGGAAGGTGAGTTCATTTGCTTCTTTTGTGTGCTCCCCCCTTCCCACATACACTTTTACTATACCAAGGGAAAGCAGAAAACAATAATCTGTTTGACAGTGGGGCTATCTTTGGGTACTAAGCCTGCCATCTGTGGCGAACCCTCCTATATAATCAGTTGGCAAAACAGAGCAGAAGCCTGTGTTTTGTAGCTGATACAGCAGAGCAGCATCTCCTGTGAGGGGGTTGGGATGTCTGTTCCCTCCACTAAAAAATTAAATAGCAAAGCTGATCCCATATTTAGGAGCTACGCTTTAGTGCAGGTGTGGGTGTGTGGGCACCGACCAAATCCAGCTGGTATCACTGTCTGTTCTCTGTGTGATGTATTGAATTTAATAATGGAGGTATATGAAATTCAGAGTGATTTAGAGGCTCTGCATAAAACTGATATGTGAAGACTTGCTGAGGGATGTCTCCCAATACTTCTCCTTCGATTTTGAGGCCAAAAGAAGCAAGCATTTATAAAAAGCAAACCGAAAAACTGAAAGAGTGATTAATCTAAGGCTTCCTGTGTTTCATCTGGAGCACGTTTGAGGATCAGAGTCTGTAAATTTTTATTTCCCTAGTCAGCAAATAAGATCTGTGAGTACTGAGAAAGTTCAGGGCATGGGGCTAAAAGGGGTCACCAAATGTCCTCATTTAGCAAAGCCAGTTGAGCACCCATTGGTGCCAGCACTATATCTGAGCTGTCCTATGAAGATTGATGCAAGAGAGTATCAGGCCTGAAAGGGCTCAGCTTGTCAGGGGCTGTCATACAAATAAGACAACAAAATTATGCTGCCAACTTAGAAATAGTCACGACATCCATGGGTTTTGCAGATACATTAGGACAGTAAAACATGGACCTCAAGCACAAGAAAGTGACTGCTGAAGACAGACACAGAGCGATGCAATTGACAACTGGAAATATACAGAGTGTAATGGCTGTAAAAATGTATTTAAAGAGATTATTATGAGCTGGGAGCAATCCAAGAGGCTTCCTTTTGGAAGTGGGTTGGGAGCCAAATCCTGAAGGGTGAATTACTTTTGTTTCTTACTTCCGATAAAAACGCCTTTGTGTTAAGTGGGGGTGAATGGATTAGGGTTGTGGGAGCATGGACACAGAGTTGTCTGATACCAAAATCCACTGTTTAGGCCAAATGTATCTTTCTGGCCCACATTGTTTGGAGCCCCACTGAGTTCTCTGACACACAGTAGGCATACAAAAAAGAGTCAGACACCTCAGTCCCCAAGTCAGAAGACAGGCAGAGCCAACACAATAAAATGAGTTCTTTAGGAAGGGAATGGTCATAGTTTGGAGGGGGGGGACAATAAGAGGGGATTTCTCTTTTTCCTTAAGGTTTATTTATAATGTATAGTGTTCTGCCTGCATGTGTGCCTGCAGACCAGAAGAGGGCACCAGATCTCCTTACAGATGGTTCTGAACCACCATGTGGTTGCTGGGAATTGAACTCAGAACCTTTGGAAGAGCAGTCAGTTCTCTTAACCTCTGAGCCATCTCCTCAGCCCGAGAGGAAATCTCTAACCTTGAGGGTGAGGAAGTGAGAGGAGACCTAAGTAAAGGGAGGGAATGTATAAGTAGAAGCAATTGCTAAGGCTACCGGCACTGTAGAGAGAGTGGGAGGCCGTTAGGATGGATCTGCAACCCCAGGACAGCAGCCAGACAGGCTTCATTTTCAGCCTTGGAGAATAACACAGAGAGCTCATGTCAGAAAGGTAGCAGGGCTCTGGGGATCTGAGGGAATATTCAGGAAGGCTTCGGGCAGAGGAGGTGAAACTACTAACTTCTCATGTAACTTCTCATGGTATATATTCACCAATTTGTGGTATTCTCTAAAAATAAGGTTTCTTTCATCGGAGTATCACCCAAAGCTTCCTGTTCGTCTATGTCCAGGGACAGCTTGTTCTGCTGAGAAGTTTAGAAGGTTAGGAGGGGGCCATGGATTCTTTGGTCCTATTGAAGAGGTCCACAGACCAAATCAAAGCTCATAGTCCACTGATGAACAGCTGCTTTGCTGTCTGTTGCCAAGCTCTAAGGCTAGGGTGTTTCCGTCTCCATACTCCATACTGTCAATGATCAGCTACACAACATCCCGGCAAAGTCACCTACCCCATGATCACTAGAGCACAGGGTGAAGATGGCGCTTGGGAGGCACATTTCAATGACCCGAATGTTGGCACTTCCTGATGCTGGCTGTGTCATTTTGAGCAACGTTTTCATGTGGCTATGGCTCCTCTTATACCCATGTAAGAGGTATCCTTGCATCTGGATTCAACCATGCAATATCTTAGTGGCACCCACGTAATACCGGGGGTGGAGTGGGGGACTGATCTCAGAGGTTTCGGCTCATGCTCACTTGACTCCATCGTTTTTACTCCGAAATGAAACAAAATGCATGTTGGGAGCATATGCTGGTTTAAACTGTTCACTCACCATGGGCAGGAAGCAGAGAAAGTAAAGCCAGAGGAAGAGGTTAGGAATAAGGCACAGCCTTTGAGGGCTCCCCCTAGGGACCACCCCACTCCCTGCACCTTGCACAGTTTCCTTCATTCCCCAAAACCCAGCTTTAATACATGAGTCTCTGGGGAGATTTTCTTTCTTTTTTTGGTGTGTTTTGCTGTGATGTGTTGTGTATGTATTTGTTAGTGTATATTTGCTTATGTGTGTGTGCAGGTGCATATGCATGTGTGATGTCAAAGAAAGACAATGGGTGGCTATCTTTCCCCTTGGTTTCATCGTGCTGGCTGGTCTGTCTCTGTGCCCCTGCCCTCCACGGATACCAGCACGGAAGCTGCAGACATGTACTACTCTGTCAGGCTAATTCAGGCCCTCATACTTGCACAGCAGGCATTTTCCCAATGGAAATGTCTCCCCAGTCTTGGGTAAACTCTTTATATCCAAGCCACAATGATTTCTACTGGTGTGTGCAGTGGTAAACTCTTGATAGCCAACACCAGCATATTAACCTTCAGGACTCATGAAGGAGACCATGGGGGCTATGCTGAAAATGGCACCCATAGGCTCGTGCGTTTGAATACTTGGTTTCCAGCTCTTGGAACTGTTTAGGAAGGGTTAGGAGGCGTGGCCTTGTTGGAGGAGCTCTGTAAATGAGGGTGGGCACTGAGGTTTCCTGAGACTGGCGCCACTCTTGATGAGAGGCTCCACCTCCTAGGAGGATGCTCTCAGCTGTTCCTACAGCCACACCTTTGCTGTGACATCACACGCTCTAACCCCGTCAAGCCATAATCCCAACTAAATCTTTCTTTTATAAGTTGCCTTGGTCATGGTGTTTTATCACAGCAATAAAAAAGCAACTAATACAGAAGCTGATAGCGGGGGAGTAGCCTATTGTTATGACAGGCCTGACCATGCTGGTTGCTGCTATTGTTATTGCTATTGCTGTTGGTTTTTTGGTTTGGGGTTTTTTGTTTGTTTGTTTGTTTGTTTGTTTTCTGAGAAATGTGGAAGATCCTTGGAGTGGAAAAGCAGTTGAATGCTGTAAGTAGAGATTAACAGGCCATCCTAGGAGGAGCTTGGAAGACAGTAGTGCTCAGAGCTATGTGAACTGTAGAGGCCCGGCTCAAAAGGCTTCAGGGCAAGCAAGGGCCTTAACAGCAACTGGGCTAAAGGTGTTTCTGAGGTATTTTGGCAAAGAATCTGGCTACCTTCTGCCTCTGTCCTACGAATCTTCCTGAGGCTAAATTAAAAAGGGATGGACTAATTTCTTTGGACTCCATGAAAAAAAAAAAATGCATTTAAAGGAGCTGGCACTATGCCTAGCATGGAGTGGGTGTTCAATAAATGTGTTCTGTTCAGCATTTTCATCCCCATTCCCTTCTCCCCAGCCTTTGAGTTTCCCTGGCTGTTTAACAGTGATAATTCAGCAGAAGCAGAGTTAGCTGAACCCCTGCAGCGCGTGCATCGTTACCATAGAGATCCAGTGAGGTGTGTGTTTCTCCCTCTGCCCTTCCACAGTGGATAATATAATTAAAGGGATGTCAAATGGATAATATAATTAAAGGGATGTCAATTATAATGGGAGCACCCAAATACAGCTAGAGGTTCCCTCCGGAAGGAGTGTGTAGGGACCAAAGAGAAGGGTGCACCTTGAGCATTTAGAAAAAGGAGCGAAGGATTCGTGATGAACATACCCACATTACCTTCTAGATAACATGCAAAATTATTCTTACCAAACTTTTTATGGTATGGTGCTAGTAGCCACCACCCTCATGGCATAAAGGAAGAAAGCAAAGCTGAGACAAAGTCATTTATCAAGAACCCCAAGGTTTGAGGAACGAGGACCCATGTCTATGGCTGCCTCATCCATAATCCATGTTCCCAGTCCCCCATGATATCTACTTGTGAACATGGGTGAAATTGGTGTATGGGCTGAAGTGAGAGACTATTCTGACTGAGCAGAGGTCAGTTGTACCCAGAAACTATGTCCCTTCTGTATTCCACGTTTCCCTGTGTGTATAGACATCTTACTGTGAAATTATATAATGTGTGTATAACCAGTTCATAATGCAGTCAGGGCCCTGCATAATAACGAGGTGCTTTTATTTTTCTCTATTGTCTCCAAAAATTTTACACTGAATCATTCTCCCTCCCAGGGTACTCTCTTAATAATACCTTGAGTTTGTGGTTGCCTGACAACTTTTGTTGTTTTAAAACCATTCCATCTATCCAGTTTAAAGCACTAATCTCAAAGTTAATTTGAAGCCTCCTTCTTGGATATTAACTAGGTCCAGGACCCCAAGGACATAAAGGAAGTTTTGCGACATCAAGTATTGTTAACTGCTGGCTTTCTCTTCCTCCCCAGTCCCTGCCATTTTTGAAGCACCAAGAATGCATGGTCAGCATGATGCCTTCCCCCCCACCCCACTCTGTCTCCCTCCAAAGATGAATCTCCTTTGGTATTTTGGGTGATGGAGAAGATAAGAAGAAATGTCTAGGGACTGTCATTCACCATGGCTTCACCCTCTGATTGTCATGTTGATTTTTTTTTTTTTTTTTTTTGATATGGTATGGAGTGTCACAGCCCTCAGTCATTTTGGACCCTCTCAGAAAGTGACCACTTCACTTTCCTTGGGTTGAGCCCATTCCGTCAGCCTTTCTATCAAGGAGCTTCATCTTCCTTGTTCCTGCAGATGCCTTAGCAGCTCATGGCTCCCCCTAGCATCTAGCCTTCATGTCCTGTAAGATGCAGAGGTGTCTGGGGCCACAAAGACTCACCATCCCTTCTTTTTAGGAAGTTGCACAACTGACCCTCTTCCAGCTGGCTTTCCAAGCCCTCCAGCAGGCCTCCTAGCTGGTAGGAAGCCACAGACATGACCCCCATGTCCTTATGTGTCCCAGGCTCTTTGAACCACACCAGTCTTTAAGGATTATCCACTCTATTCTGATTGTTTGATGATGCTAGGACAGAAACCATGCAAATTCCAGCTCTAAGAGGATCTCACTGTTACCTCCTTAGAGGAACTAACTGATGCTCCCTTCCTCAGGCTGGCAGGGATGAGAAGCATGCTTATCTCCTCTCTCTCATGAAGGAGAAGAAAGGAACTGGGAAACAGAACTTAGTTTGCATTGTAAGCATTGTAAGCATAAGAACCTGGACCTTACATTGGAAAAACCAGACACAGTGGCACACATTGGTACCCTGGGAGTTGGAAATAGGTAGATCCCTGGGGCTTACATTTCCTGGCCAGTCAGCATAGGCCAGCAAGAGAATGCGTCTCAATAACAACAACAACAACAACAACAACAGGTAGACATTGGCTAGGAAACAACAAAAATTATCATTTGCCCGCCACACGCATGAACATGCTTGTGCATACACACTCATAGGAAGAGGAAGGCAAAGTTAATTAATTATTAATTAATTCTCTCTACTGGCAAGAAGGCAAACAATCCTCCCTCCTCTTCTCTCTGTTTTACAGGCTAGAAAGGAAGGCACCCAAGCAATGAATGGTGGAGGGTGGCAGAGGTGGTTGAGACTTCTTTTGCTATGTTCTGAGAGAGGTGTGTGTCCTCAACTATTGGCCACTGTCTTTAAGTCTGGAAGAGCTTAAGGAGCCTTTGATTCAGCTTTGAATGCCAACTGTTAGTGTTGGACAGCAAAAATGTCCCATCCGGTACCCTGTTAAATATGCAGTGCATACAAGCAGAATGGCTGGTACTGGCCTTTTTAAAGCAACAGCTAATAGGAGGTCTGTTTGCTCCAAGGTGGTTCATTTGCTTTTCCCCACATAGTAAGATAAATAGAGTGCTAAGACTGGTCCTCTCTGCCCTGTCCTTGTCCTACCTAGGAGTCTGGAGAACAGTATTTACACACATTTCATTCCACAGATGTTTGCTGAAGGCTCTTCCATGCCAAATACAACACAGCCAGCACATCTCTTCTGAGCTCTGCATCAAGCCCCATGTCAATTGGCTTTAAATATGAGACAAAGAAGGAGATGGTTGTTGTGAACACAGCTACAAGTTGCCACACTCCCCAGGGGCTCATTGCTGGTGCCCTAGAGGCAGAGGTGTGAACCAGGATTTAGTGTGCTTAACTTGGATGTGCGGTGCAGTGGGCTGAGCTCTGAGCTGAGGACCAGAAAAGTCACCAGCTCAAAGACAGCTCTGTCATCCTATCTAAGCTGCTTCATGCCTGGTGGGAAGTACGAGGAACCGTTTGCTCATTCTTCCTTTCCCTCGATGAAGATACCATGAGCCTCTGTTTCATGCAAGTTGTTTATTGTTCTAGGTCCTGAAAGTGCACCAGTGAACCCAACAGGCAAAACCTGCCCCCATGGAGTTCACATTCTAGTGACTGGAGGCCCCTTCCTCAGTAGCCACTCTCTGAGAGACACCTCAGTGGAACAGGATGTAACCCTGGAGAACAATGTCTTCAGTGACCATTCCCCTAGCTAATCTCACAGCTCTTTACTCTGCCTCATGATTTCTACTTTAACATCACACAGCACAGCTTCTGTTTCTCAGACCATAACCCTGCCATGCCTCCTCTCTCTATGTACTGTTCCTCTTTCTTAAATATCTTGAATACCTCCACCCTTCCCATGCCCAGAAACTCCTACATACCCTATAAAATTCACTGGCCGGTCACGTTCTCTGGAAAGCACACACACACACACACACACACACACACACACACACACACACACACACACGCTGTATTGTATTTTGATCTTCCCTAACACAATCAACTCTACTGTTGTCCTCTCAAACATTATTTCACAACGCTGTCATATGTCTGTCACCCTTATCAGAGTGGGATAACCGTGACTCCCACTCAGCCTCCATCCTTGACTCAATACTGGAACACCGAAGTCACTAAATCAATGTTAAAAGGACAGACAAGCAACTGCACCTGTCCATAGTTGGCTTCCTTTTCCTCTCTCCTCTCCTAAACCTATGTTTATCTCTACAATTAGCCAAAAGCACTTGAGACTGTACAGGCCTTGAGAGCCAGGCCAGAGAAGAGGACTGGAAAGCACCTCTGAGCATAGGATCATGTGTCACCTGCTCTCCAGTCTGTGTAAGTGGCATGTCTGAGTCTTAGGGTCCCTCAAGTTCTATCAATAGCATCAACAAATGAGATCCTATCCATAGGCTACCATTCCAAGACAAGACCAGGCAAGGGCAGGGACTAATAATAGCACTAACAGAGAACCTTTCATGTGGCTGCTACTGTGTGCCCAGCAAGTGTTTACACTTCAAAATAATCAATGGCTGAGGCTTCTTTCCTCCCAGCTATGGTGAGAAAGGTAGGGTATGGATGTTGTGTAGTTTGCCTGAGAAATATGACTGGCAAGTATCGCTGGCAATATTCAAATGTTTAGATAACACCGATAGCTGAGAAGACCTATTCTTAGGCCAATTAGCCTTCCTTCATGTAGGACCATATCACAACTTGAGAGAGATGGCAGGAATGAGAAGGAAAGAATTGACTGTTCTGAGCATGTGCTGTGGGTTTGCGAACTGCCATAAGGCTTTTACAAATGTTGCCTAATTTGTCATGCTAGCATGGCAAGGTAGATCCTCTTGTTTGACTTATGAGGAGATGCAGCTCAGCTAGGCTAGATGAAGTCTCTGAGATTACCTAGAGTGGCAGAGCCGGTACTGGGATGCAAGCCTGGCTGAATGCATTGACACCACTCCACAATCAGGCCTGCTGGCAACCAGGGCTGATGCATAGGAAGGAGAGCAAGTCAGGGAAAATCTTACCCAGCTCTGGGAAACCCTGTTCCAAATATAAGCCCCATAGATGGTGGTTCCAGGCAGGCTTGTGCATTCCGTAGCTAACAAACAAACAAAAATCTCACCAGCATAATATAATGACGTTTGGTTTCTTATTTACACAAACACAAGGTGCAGTCTAGTACGTGTTGCCTGCCTTCATCTCATGACTGCTCTCAACTACACCAACATCACCAGAGAACACAGGGGAGAGGAAAGAAATACTTGTTTAATTGCTTCAACCTTGAAATGACACATTGTACTTTTACTGATGGTCTGATGGCCAATGTGGATTACATGGCCAGCCCAATTGCAAGCAGCTTCCAAATGCAACGCAGAGCATGGATGCTGAGGGGGGCACTGTCTCTGCTATCATGGTACCTGCCTCCAATCCTCAAGAACCACCTACAGGCAAAAAGATGTCGATAGTGTGACTCTTTGGGTCTCCTGTTATGCTTCTAGATCTTCCTCAGGCTCCTCGGGCTCCTCAGGCTCCTCAGAGCTCCCTTTCTCTTTATGAAAGTCTATGTGGAGAAAAGACTCAGGGAGCTCTCAAAGGGACAGACAGACAGATGCCTGTTGAGCCCTATGCCTTTGGGCTCAGAGTACTGTGAATCTCAACAGCATCTCTTTGCCTTCCCATGAGTGAAAATATGCTGTGATAAAAACCCAGCTAGCCCTGTCCTCATTTTCCAGGTGTGGGGGGCCTGGAGATGGGAGAAGGAGCACTGGATAGGTTGAGATGGGTATGGGCGACTTGAGGGGCTCTCATTCTATACCTAGTTCAGACTGCAGCAGAAAGCACTCCTCTTTTTATTAAGGTATAGTGCCTCTTTCCAAATAATTTACAGCACACTACCCAGCCTGCTGTGCGGCATTACAATGTGTCATTCAAACTCCATTCCTCTTGCCAGAGTAAATGAGCCATTTACAGCCAGGGTGCCAAGATGGACTGTTGTTATTTTTTTCTGCCCTGGTATTATGAGTGCTCATGGCTCTACTCAGACATGCCCCTGGGGATTCCTAGAGGACTTCTCCTGTCATTCTGGTCAATTATCCAGGCTTGACAGCTGTTTCCTGGATACAGGTATTCTTCCAAGGAGAGGCCTGCAGAAAAGCTGAGCAGGGTTCCCACAATGGGAAAGGTACTCTTGAGAATCATTGCTTGTACTTGAACCCCCTCACCTCTCTCCCTCCCTTCTTCTCTCTCTTTCTCTCTCAGCCTGAGCTCACACATGCACAGGCACTCCTGTGAACAAGACAAAAGCCATATGCACCTCTGCCTTCCCAGCCTGAAACATCATTGCACCTCTGGCAAGTGTGGCAACGCGACCGAGCAGGTGGATTTTGGATGTGTTGAGAGTCATTAAAGAGAGCATTAAATGGCCTCTAGGGTGTGGTCTCAACAAGTATCAAAAAAATACTTGAGTTTGAAGCTCTTTCCAGAAATTTTCAGATCTCAGAGTTTGAGATTGGTTTGGGGTGTTTGGCCCAAAGGGGAAGCAGAGGATAAACAGAGTAAATAGAGAAAAATGAACAAGTCACCAAGTGTTTAAGAGGAAGAGTGTGACATGATTCCTTGGACAACTGACAGGTGTTGGTGATAAGAGGTCTGAGGGTGAGAACTCATATTTTATCCCACCTTCCTCTATCCTACCACCCTGGCAGGTTACGTGGAATGTCTTCTTTATCTTTGTAGCCCATCTCTATGCATATTAGCCAGGGAGGAAGAAGTTTGGCAGCTCTCTTGTATTGGTCTTTGTGTAAAAGATTGGATTTCACCAACAAAGAGTTTATAGTTGTGTTTCACAAAAACTATGTGCCTTTGTCTCTTTTCCTTTTCAAGGCTGACTTATACTTAAGGACACTAGCCCAAATTCTTTTTTCTAAGTAAGTCTTCTGAATCTGTTGCAACCTCTGGTCTCCTAACAATATTTGGTTTCCTTGAGTATATAGCCATCTCCCCCACTGTCCTATAAACTCTTATGTTAGAAGCATATCTGACTTACTTTTGTGTCTTTTACAGTGTCTGACTTGAAATGCATTTATAAATACTCTATTTAGTGGGTCACAAAATATAAAGAGTCTTAGACTGTGTGATAAAGGTGGTCACACCTACACAGGATTCCTGAAATGAAGTGGGAAAATAGATACATACCTCTTAGCACAGTCATCGAATTTTAGGAGCAGTAGTCACTCCTGCCATGGCCCTCTCTGATGCAGGTTTCCACAGCCCTGCTTATGTGTGCTTTGTGTCCAGGAGTCCAGACTGGCATGGTCAGGCTCCAGGCCACCATGCTTTTTGTGAGAGCTTCCTGAGGAGAGTATATACAAGTCACCTTGGTTCACCTCATGTTCTGTTGCATTTTTTCTCCACTCAGGCATTGAGTGAGGCTTAAGAGGGGTGTGATCTGAGATGGACTGAGGATGTAGGAAAATATGTCTTCCCAAGATCTGGCTTAGGGTACAAAAATTATGCATTGCTATTCAGGCCCTAAGCCCAACCAATGATGCAACTTACTTGATACATATAGCAATATCATGTTTTCACCCCATAACTACTAAGTCTATAAGCATAATGGAGTCTAATGAACTTAGTGATGACCTTGACAAATGTCAAGGCAACCTAGCTTCAGATGCCCTTTGTATCCTTTGGTTCTTTTGAAGTGGTTAGGGAGGGGAAACTTTTATAAACCATGAACACTCAATGGTAAGACTTCAAAGCATAGGGCACAAGATTGAGAGGGAAATCCTAACTGTCTAAAGCTGATTAGTGGAGAGTAAATACTTTAGATCCTCTATGCCATCTTCTCCATGTTTTTTTATAGTTTTGTTGCTTCTAACATTAAACCATTAACATGACATCAAATTAACATTAAAACATTTCAGATGTAGCTATCCTTGGAGAATGTATGGGGTGGAAGATGCCTTCACTAAAGAAATGGGGTTTTGAAAAGATAATATGGGAGGGGTCCTTCTAGACATGAGAGGGAAGTATGTGAACTTTAAAAAAGGCCTGAATAATAAAAAGGTGGCAGGAACAGGGTATAGATGAAAGAACATTCGAGATTGAGCAAATAGTAGAGAGCCTGTATTGACAGGCTGAAAGTACACTATTTTGCAGGCAGTAAAACAAACACAGAAGTGTTTGAGTAAGAGAATAGCATGACAGATCTGTGTTTTGGAAGTTAGTCTAGCAGCAATGTGGAGGATGGAGAAACAGCAGATGGGAGACTCCTAGAAGAAAGCCACTGATTAAGGAGCTGTCACTGTGATGTATGTGAGGGGTGGCGGGGGCCTGGATCGTGTCCATTGAAGGGAAGGGGAAGTGGGCAAGAAGATGTCTGTGGTAAGAAGTAGACCTGGAGGATGACACTCTAGAGGGAAAGTCGGAAGGAAAGGTTAAATATGGCTGTCTGATTTCCATTCAGTGCTGCTGGATAAGAGCATGGGAAGGAAAGGGAGACTCCAAACGCAGTAAACCAATGAGTAAGGTATTTGGGGGATGCGTGGTGAATTCCATTTTGGGCATTTTGCATTTGAGATAATAATGACAACTGAAACTTGGCATACAACATGAGATCAGAGCAAGGAACACATATTAAATGGTCACTAGCATAGAGGTGCTATAGAAGACAGAGGAGTAGGCAAGACTGTCAAAGGGATGAGATTAGAATGAAAGGGAAGGTAAAGACCAAGTCTGGGCTCTTGTGTCTCCACGTAGTACCTGTAGACCTGAGCAGAAGCCCTCAGAGTATCTGAACAGTAACACCACCAAGTGCGTAACTGTGGGCAAGCCCCTTCTCTGCAAGGGACCGGTTCCCTCATCTATCCACAATGTGTACAGAATGGTCCACATTTATGAAGCTGTATTTTGGATAGCATGTAACAAGTTGGCAGGTATCAGATGAAAGGGGCAATGTGATATGAACTAAGCAAAGGAAATCAGCACAGGAGGACGCTTCTGATATTGGTCCCAAACAGGCAGGATTCAGCTACTTGAATAGCCAGCCCATCGCCATCATACTAGTATCCTCCTGCTACTGCTCATATTGAACAGTAAGAAAAATAATTGGGATTGAGAGCCAAAGGACACCAGTGCTATAGTCTAGATTATAAGTGGCCACTCCCACCAAAGGACCTTGTATCAGTCATGTTGCCCACTTGACACTACTTAGAGTTGATGCAAATTTGAAGAGGCAGAACCCAGTAAGGGCACATCTTCAAAGGGACCAGTGGCGTCCCATTTTCATTTTCCGTTTTTTTCCCCCACTTTGTGGCCACATGATGAATGTTTTGCTCTGCAGTGTGTTCCCGCCATGACTTGCTACCACAGGCCCAAAGCAATGACACCTCCATAACTGTGTACTCTGATAAGCCCTTTCTCCTGATAAGTTGCTTGCCTCAGCCATTTGTTACGGTACTGGAAAGATGATTAACACAGTCTACAGACTGTCAATTAACTACTAAGAAGGCATCGGGTAGTTTAAAAATGTCTTTGTGCTCACCCCAGATGTTTGGCCTTTGCCAACTCCACACTCACCCCGACTTGTATTGGTCTTGTGTTAGTAACACCAGACTCTGTTTTTAGCTAAATGTCTGCCATGCTACTTCCAACCCCCTTCCTCCCAATTTCTGCCTCCTTCTAGTCTAACTATGTAACTTTCAGGGATGAATTTGAGAACCGTTGCTAACAGAATGGAAAGTTGTCATGATAGAAAGGGTGGAAGGTATTTGTTCTCACTTGTATTAGGAGAACTTCTGGGGAGATCCTCCTACTGGCCCAGACTTGGCTATGGAAGGAATAAACTGGACATGGGATATCATGACTATTACAAAACTGGAGACCCAGTTGGTGGTAGTGGGAAGAATATACAATTTTTCCTTCTCTGGGTCATCTTTAGGTCTAAACTCTGTGTGAGTGTCTCTCTCTCTCTCTCTCTCTCTCTCTCTCTCTCTCTCTCTATCTCTCTCTGTATGTATGTGTGTGTGCGCGTGTGTGCGTGCATGTGTGTGTGTGTGTACATCTAGATGAATGCATTATATTTTTTGTCAGCTAAGCCCCTACAACAAAATTTAAGCTTCCTCCCCCATGGCCCCTTGTATACTCCAAAATAGTATAAGGTATTCAGTAAGTCTTTGATTTGACAAAGTTCCTCGTTTTCAAGGTCAGAGGAACTTTAAGAGAAAGAATTTGGTTGCACATGCTTAATGGCTTTTCTTAAAACACATTCCATAGTGTAAGGAAATAGCAATTGCATAGCTAAGAATGAAATAAAAACCCACTACCACATTATCCCTTGTTATCATCAGTTGATTGATTGACTGATTGACCTAAGTAGCAGTATATCTTTCTAGTGGCTAGAGCAGGCTGGGGATAAAGGACAAAAACTAAAGAGCATACATTAGATTTTTCATTCCTTCTAGTTCTTGGAACATCAAATAAAGGTCTTTAGACCCTCCAAGCTAAGTGGTGGACTCTGGTGGGAACACTCCGGGGAAAGGAAGAGAGTATTTTCAGAACCTGAACGCACCATAGGAACAATGCGTGGCACCACCCTGCTTTCTATAAAGTAAAACGGAGGGACGGTGAAGTTGAGTGAATTTTCATAACCACACAGCTATTCAGTAAGATCAGGGCTTCTCACATTCATTTCCCTGCCCTTAACCCAGCAGTTCTAAGCCTTGGAGATATTTTAAAAAGACTAAAACCAGATCTGCACAAGAGGAGTTAAAGCAGGACCAGTAAGGGTAAGGCTTAGACATCAGTGTTAATTTTTCAAAACTCCCTAGGGTTAAAAACCACCACTCTATCCTGTAATGTCTCTAATTCATTGTCGCTCAAAATAAGCTTTTTTTAATGGAGCAATTTAAAAACTATTTACTGGGTATCTACTGTGTGCACAACTCAGGGCTAAGAGGCTATAGAGAGCTAGCCTTGGGAAGGAGGGGGAAGTTAGGTTTCAAACGAGTAGAAAAGGCACAGGACCACAGCAAAGAAAGCTGCCTCTTCTCACTGCCGCCCCATCCTTTTGATAATTGAAAATAATGCCAGTTGATCTTTTGCTCTTTTTCTTTGATCCCAGTGGTTCTATAAACATTTTCAATCCTGGACTCTAGGGAGATGTTACCTTTGGTTTCTTGGCTCCCAAGAAGAAACTCATTTTTAGTCTAATTAGTGAGACTAGTTGCCTGATTGAACCATCAGGAAGTGAGAGGGGAAGGGTGTGATGGGAAGGTTTACAATGTGGAAAACGGGCAGTCTGAGAGACAGAGAAGTGACAGGATTTCAAGATGGACTGAATAAAGTAGTTGGAAAGAAAGAAAGGGAAGGGAAGGAGGAGAGAGGGAGGGTGACCAAATGACTGGAGTGTGTGTGTGTGTGTGTGTGTGTGTGTGTGTGTGTGTGTGTGTGTGTGTGTGTGTGTTGAAAAGAGAGAAGCAAGTGGAATTACTACCCTAAATAAATTTGGTGTCTAAACATTCTACCACTGGGGAAACCTGTTCCAAAGTGGTACCAGGGTACTTGGTACCTTTTCTCCACTAATTATCTAATGACAAAAAAAAAAAAAAAAAAAATGGAAAGAGAGTCAGCGAGCCTTTGAACTTGTGTATTTCCTAGAATGGAGCCTGTGGCATTGCTAGTCGTGTGGGTGATTAAATTGCTCAAGATGGCAGGGCTGGGTGAGCAGTAGCCTGCCGTGTGCAGCTGGTTGATCATAGATGCTTCTGGCTCATCCTCACAGACGAATGCTGCCTCTGGGGACCAGAGCCTGGGAATGAAGCCAGGCCTGGAGAGGACAACTCAGAAATATTTTCTGTGGAAAAGATAATTAAGGTTTGGAAATTGTTAATCCCTCTTAAATAGATGGCAAAAGAGAAGGCCATCACGTAATCAGAATGTTGGATAATGCAACTTTTAAAAGATTTTATTTCTATAGTGAAAGAAAAATAAAACATTTCACATACTTTCCTGCTATCAAGCCCATTTTCTTGGCTATCAAGCCAAGTTTCATTGCATTTCTCTCTTTCCTGATAGTTGTTTTTAGTACAAACTAATTTTAAGGAAGAAGGAATGAAGCAGATGATAAATGAGAGTTGTGTTTTGTTTTAATTAGAAGACTGTGAACCCATGGAGGGTGAACAAGATGCATTTTTAGGAAGTAGGATTAAAATCATAGTCTTCTGCTAGTCGGACTCTGAGGGTCATCAAGCCCAAGCCTTGTAAACATCTTTTGCTAAGTCTACATTTATTAAAGAACCATCATATCCCAGCCCTTGGCTAAGTATTTCCTAACAATCCTGGGAGGAAGATACTATTATTACCCATTTTACAGGATATAGAAACAGGGACCCGGAGGTTTATGATCTAGTCACAGAACTAGGAATTGACAATGTCAGGAAAGGTTGAGTCTGTTGACACCAGGGTACACACTTTTAATGACGGTGCCATCTGATCCCTCCCCAATGTCTTTGACCTGGAGCTCTTCAAACAAGATGGTTAAGGACCAGGTCCCCAGTGGAGTATATGAGTCAGAAACAGCTGGGAATGGACTGGGAAATGAGTTACCTGTGAAACCATAGAAGATAAACACAGATCAGAAGTCAAAAATCATTACTAATCTGTTTGAATGCATGGTGTGAGATGGGTGGGGCATTGAAGACTCCGGTAACATACAAGAGACTTGTGGCAATCTCTCCAGTCACTTACCTCAAATCTCTGATATAGCAAATCCCTTTCTGGTTACATCACTGGCTTCTTCAAGAAATGGGTACCATGACCCCTTCCTGGTGGGGCAGGGACAGAATTGCCACTGTGGGGATGAGGAAGCACTCCTCTTCTGTGAGAGAACCCCAAACAGTGAGCCCTACTTCACAGTGTGTGCAATAAGCCTTAGGCCATGGCTTCTTTCCTTGCTACCTGGGTAGCTGTTCCATGATGGGGGACAGGAATCAGAATTACTGACAAGATTGTTTGTTCACAGCCCCCTGCCTTATTGGATAGAAAGCCCTCTCCCCAGCTCCATTCCCCAGCAGCCTCCTACAGAGCATCTTCAGCACAGCTCAGGCTGTTCCCATGGCAACAGAGTGAGGGGCTTTTTGTTTCCCCTGGAAGGTTGAATCTTTGCAACCAGAGGGTAACTGCTGGCTTTCCCCCACAATCAACACTCCATCACTACCCTTGTTTGGCTGCATGGTTAATTTTGCTACTACATAGGTCTAAACAAAACTAGGCATGGTGCAATAAATAGAAACTGAAGCTGAAAAACTTACAAAGAAACTGCTCCAGAGGTTCCTTGGCAATCACAGGTCAGATCTGGGGATGCTAGACTTGATCAGAGCAAAGTTATCTAGTCTGTAGGGGAAGCATTGAGAATCCCCTCCATTTCAGTAACATCTGCTGTAAAGACAGAGTGGTTTCCAAAGCCAGAGACCTAGATGGCCCTGCCACCCAAAATGCCCATCAGGCCCTTCAAAAGGGCGAGTGTGACACTTTTCCAAATGCCCGTTCCTTTCCAAAGCCATGACTGCAGACGACAGACTACAGGTCTGGGTTGCTGAACTTGACCCACTCTACAGGTAAAGGGCTTTCACTGAGCTTTTTCATCTCCCCGAGCCTGGGATTCACTTGGAAAATGAGAGAGTAAGCTATAAGAGTCAACACTTTTAGGGTCAGAAGTGCAGCATTTTTAAGTTTCAAAGAGAAAAAAGGAGAGACTTTTTCTGAATTGTTCTCAGATTGCAGATTTCAGGCTCTTCCAAAATGAACACCTTTCTTAAAATACTCGGCTTTGTGAAGTGGTCCTTAGCCACGTCCTCCCCCTTGTTTTATGTCAAGGTAAATGAAGCCTTCAAGGTCACGAAGACCACCTCTGTGACTGACTCTAGGCCTCTGAGCACCTTGATTTCAGAGAGTGTCTCTGAAAGATCATCCTACTCGCTGGAACCCTGCACGGTGATCACTGTGCTAAGTGGATGAACTTGCAAAACGCCCAGATTATTAGTGCTGAGGACACTTTGAGATTCTTCAGGCCCTCATTAGATGAAGAAACTAGAGCTGGAGCATCTTTTATGGCTTGGCCAAAGACACACAGCTACAGGGACAGGAAAGACTGGGACCTGACTGTCACCCTTCCTGGAATACCTCTAATTTTTGCACTGTTCTTGCAAGAAAGCCAAAGTCTTATGTAGCCCAGGCTTGCCTCTTTAAACTTCTGAGCCTATACCTCTACCTGAAATCACAGGTGTATATCACCATATCCAATTTTGCAATACTAGAGGTGGAACCCCAGGCTTCAGGCACGCCAGGCAGGCATTCTACTAAACTGAGCTCTGACCCTAGCTTTCCTATTTTACAAATAACCACAGCAGTACACTAGTCAGAGTATTTCTTTCAGCTGCCGCCATAGCCCTCAAGTCTCATGACAATCACAGTGAAAGTTTATTTCTTGATCATCTGCCGTATGCCCTGATTAGTCAGCTCTCTGGGTTGTAAGTCAGGGAAACAGGCTGTTTTCATCAGTGAATCTGTTTGGGGATGCTGAGCTACTCTGGCACCATCCAATCACTAGAGTAAGGAGGTCTTTGTGCCTGTGACCAGCCACATGGATTTCCAGTATCATTTAGACATGCACCTTATACTTGTACCTCTTTGGTCACCTTTCATTCAAAGTCCTACCTAGATGCAAAGAATGATGGGAATTGCAGTTATTCACTGGAAGAAGAGAAGCCTGCACTTTTGCTGGTTTGTAACACATGTGGCTGGCATTTATACAACAAATATTTGCCAGGCATTGTCATAAGTATTGTTTTATTTAATTTTCATAATTACCCTATGAGGTCATTCTCCTTCCTAAAGTACAGACGACAAGATTAACGACAGAGATATAATTTAACAAATGCAAGGTTATACAAGTAGTTGGTGACAAATTCAAAATCGAGGCTAAAATTCTAGAGCCCATAACTTTTACATTCTGCCCCAAACCTTCCCTAGCCAATAAGCACTCTGTGCTGCCTTCAATTTCCCATCTGGCCCTTGTTTGATCCTCTGCCAAGTGAGGAAGCTAAAGAGGATGATCCATAAAGTGGAATGGGTAAGGTAGGGAGGATTCCCAGTGATGTGTAGATATAAAACAGTCTTTCAATGGTTTCCCAGTGCACCCCAAGAATGTGAAACCTTACCATGTCCACATAGGGAAAACAGGTCCAGTTATTCCCATTTATCCAATAAGTTAATATGTAAGGGAAAGAAAAAAGAGTGCCCCTCAAGCAATCAGAGTTACTTAGAATAGCTTTGGTCAAGAACGTTTTATCTAAACTGGCTTTGAACTCAAAATGGAGTCAAGGATGACCTTGATTGCATGCTTTCCTGCCTTTGCCTCCTGAGTTCTCAGATTACAGAAGTGTACCACTCTGTTTTTATGGTTGTGGGGATCAAACCTAGGGCCCTGTGCATGCTAGTCCAGAACTCAAGCAACTGAACTGAATCTCACCCACTTACCTGCTACTCTTGATGGTATAATGTAACTTACATCCTCGAGCCCTGGGTTCTGGAAACCAAGATACATCGTAAGGAAACAAGCATTCCAAACAAAAACACTTGCATGACCTGGGAGAGTGTAGCAGTGAGAACTTAATGAGCAGTATCTCAGAGGATCCTTTGGCATTGACATGTATTTGAAGAGCTTGAGACACATGAATTGCCCATGTCACACTCTCCAGAGGCTTCAGATGCTGGAAGAACAGATTGCTCCTAACTCATGCTAAGCCAAAATGTTTAACTGAAGGACCATCCTTGATGGTCTTATAGAGAAAAACTTTATTCCAACGAGAACAGTCTCTCTCTCTTTCTCTCTCTCTCTCTCTTTCTTTGTGTGTGTGTGTGTGTGAGAGAGAGAGAGAGAGAGAGAGAGAGAGAGAGAGAGAGAAAGGGAGAAAGAGAGAGAGAGTTCTTTTTAGTTATATCCTTCATCAGACATCTCTATCCACAGCATTCTAAGCACCAAACCAGGTCCTTCTTGAAATTTCCAAACTTGGGTTCAGGGGATTCCTCCAAAGAATTTACAGTGCCTTTTGGAGGTTTTATATACATCGAGAAGTTAAAAGGCAGAACTAAAACACCCAAAAGTATTTCCTCATTTATGTGGGGATAAATATGCCATTAATATAACCATCTCGTCTCAGGAATCATTTTTCTCTCTAGAAACAGGTTGAACCCACAAGAAGCCAGGGAGGAGAAGCAAAGACTCAGGCTTAGGCATTACCATGTGACCAGAGCCAAGAAAACCAAGTTTTAGGCAAGCAGAAAAAGACTCAAGAATAAATTTAGAAGACCCAGGAGCTTATTTAGGTAGGAAACTCTTTGCTCTTGCTTGTACCTGTTCCAAAACAAAGAGTCAGAGGGTGGATGGAAACAGGGTAAGAATAATGGAAAATTTGGATCCTGTCTAATATAACCTGGTCTAGGAGCACCAGGCAGCCTACTGGGAAGTGACTAACTCGGACAGCTTCCCTGTGGCTCCTCTGACTTAAAGGGCAGGATTCTTGCAAGGACTCAGATGTTCTGGAGACTGGAAGGAAGAGGTTTCTTAATATCACATTTGAAAATGCACCCGGATTGTATTTTCACCAGATATGGTGAGACATACAGATGCAGGAGTGACCATCATGAAGTAAAAATACTTACACTCACAGCTGCCTGGAAAGAGGAGGCATAGAAGCCCTGGGGTGGGTCAGAAGGTGGGAGAGATGTGTGGACAAAGCCTCTACTGGGGTTTCTCCAGGGGAGTGGTGGGACAGGCAGCATGAGAAGGTTTAAGATCCTCTAGCTGGAATGACCACGTGGGACTGTGAGGCTCAGTGACCCTAGGAAGTCGGCACAAGTGAAGGGCAATGTGAGTTTAAGAGTCCCTCAAAGGAGAGAGTGGAGGGTTAGGCAATGGGTTATATATGAAAGGGTCCTTCCAGGGGAGTCCTTACCTTGAGAAATTCAGTCTCTTCAGGAACAGCAAAGGCCTACATGTCAAAATGTTAGGAAATACAGAAAGTATACTTTATTTTGAAAGATTAAGTCATACCTATGAGAGGTCTAGTTTGTGGTTAATTAATGGTGGTGGTCAGGTTCCCTAGAAATCAAATTCTGAATAGGATGTGTGCACAAGGGGAAAGGAATCCACCAACAGAGGCCTGAGGCTGAATAACTGGAAAGGAAGCACAAGCTAGTGCAGGCAAAGATGGAGTGTGATGTCGGCCACACAAAGGTCACAGCACATCTTCATCTCCACAGTCCAGAGGGCTCTTCAGATATGCCCCAGATAGGATCAAGGAATCAGGCTGCTCCCGAGATGTGGGCTCTGGGCCTCACCCCGATGGAGGTGGGCACATCATCTTCAGTGAGCCATCTGTATGCAGTGCCCCAGAAGACAGGGCCACAGATGGCCATCGGCACACGGGGTAGCTACAGAAAGGGTTGTTTCAGTCCAGGAGGGTGTCTGGAAGGCTCTCTTCAGTACTCACTAGAGTTGGGACAGAGAAGCAATCTCAGAAATAGGCAAGGAATCTTGAGAGGACAAAGATATACATATATGCATATGCAAAGCAATTATGTATAAGAAGCTACATGATAAGGTAAATTGCTTCTAAAAAAGTCAGCAAATGCCCTAGCTAGGGTTACTATTGCTGTGAAGAAAAACCATGACCAAAACAACTTGGGGAGGAAAGGGTTTATTTGGCTTACACTTCCATAGGACTGTTTATCTTGAAGTCAGGACAGGAATTTGAACAGGGAAGGAACCAGGAGGCAGAAGCTTTCTCCCCACGGCTTGTTCTACCTGCTTTCTTATGGGACCCAGAGCCACCATCTCAGGGATAGCCCTACTCACAATGGGCTGGGCCCTCCTGCATCAATCACTAATTAGGAAAATGCAATGCAGATTTACCTACAGTCCAGTCTATGGAGGCATTTTCTTACTTAAGGTTTCCTCTCTGGTGACTCTAGATTGTGTCAAGCTGACATTAAATTAGCCAGCCAAGCCAAGCTGTGGGAGAAAATGATCTAAGAATAATACAAAATGAAAGTCACAAAAAATAAATGTTGTTAAATCCCCCAAATTAAATAATAAATACAGTATTTTGGGGGACAGGAAGGTCATCAAGACAGATTGGCTTAAATATTACATTGGAATGTCTGATGATTCTGCTCAAATAAAATGAATTACATTGGTGTGCCTGTGGGACATTGTGCCATTGCTAAAAACTCTGTGAAAACTATTTAGCCAGGGGCATTTTCTTTGTTCTCAATTTGTTCCTAAGGGTAGATATTCATCTAGTCCCTCCCTTGGCTCTCAAGTGGCAGAGTCAACTTCCTCCCTGAGTTCAGAGACAACAGCCCTGCCCTGCCAGGATGAGAGGCTACGATCTCCCTTTGCCAAAGAGGAAGTGTGGGTAAAAATTATTTGAGATCCATTATTTGGAATAAAGTCACACGCTCTTCTACTTTCCAGTCCCTGTAACTCACACACTTATAGGTGTACCCGAGGATCAGTGAAGAGTGGAAAACCCATCTCTCTACCTGAGAAAGCCCAAGTGGCTGATCATCACATCAAGATGGCCCACCACAGGGCTCTCTCTGGTCATGTCCCATGGCATCTGGGAAGCACTACTCATCTTAGAGTCAATTCTCAGCACGTCCTTCCTGCTGGTCTCCACAGATCCTTTCCATGACTGTACACACACACACACACACACACACACACACACACACACCATATACATAATTAAAAATAAATAAATGCATCTTCAAGAGAGAAGAACTCTACAGTGTGAGGACCAGGCTGTCCCTCAGAACTAGCACGGCATATCTGAAGCCTAAAAAAAGGTTGGTGATCTGCCCGGGTTCTCAGTTCAGAGTCTGTACGTAAACAAATCAGGGAAAACACATGAAGCCATCTGCCCACAGGCTGTGTGTGCAGCACACCTGTCTTCATTTGTGCTGACTATCACTCTCATGTCCCTGCTACCAGCCTTGCCTTCTGCTGTGGCTCCCAGCTGACACGTGACCAATCTCCCTTCTCGTGTGTGCAGGCTTACTAGCAACAGCAGCTGTGTGCATTAGCAGTTCCTGTGTGCCCGGACTTGTATCACATGCTTCCTAGAATTAACCCACTAATTCCTTACCATACCCATGTAAAGGAAGAGTGACTGTTGCACCTGTTTATAGGGAAAACAAACAAACAAACAAACCTAGGCACTAAGATTCAAACCAGCAGTTCCTGCTTTTAACCAGCATGCCACCTGAGTCAATGAAACTTGGTATATGGATTGATTTTGCAAAATTAATGTTTGTGTACATGCACATGCTTCTATGTGCATGTGTGCGTGTGTGTGTGTGTGTGTGTGTGTGTGTGTGTGTGTGTGTGTGTGTTTTATTCTGGGACAGGATCTCACTATTAGGCTATGTAGACCACTCTGACCTCAAACTGACAGAGATATTCCTGCCTCTGCTTCCAGAGTACTGAGATGAAAGGTATGTACTACCACACCCTTAAAAGGTTATTTTTCACATTACCAGAGAAAGGAGCCTTTTCTCAAATGTTGGAGAGGGTATGGTAAGGAGAGACAGGCAGCCAGAAGTGGGCACGAGAGAAGTCCATTGAATGTGGTGTTAAAGGCTCTGCTGTCTGGTCTGGATTGTCACTGTCTTTCTGGGTATTTCCTGCATGCCACTTGTCTTCTGTTGCCCAATGTCCTTCACTGAAAAAAAAAAAAAAAGGAAACAGAGACAAACAGACCAGAGGATCACAGGTGCTTACAGAGCACCTGTGATTCTGTGTCCTTCAGGGCGTCTGTGGAGAGAACTTGTTCTTATATTTCTGGATCAGGAAGTCTGATAGTCATCATCATCCCAGTGTGGGTCTGCGGCTCTGCAAAGTTCACACCATGTTGCCTCTGCTAGTCCTGCTGCAGACAGAGAGGCTGTCAGCTCTCACACTCTTGGGAGCAACCCTAGCACATGAGTGAACACACTGGTGTATACAGGTGTGCATGCACACACACAAACACATCATGCAGGTGTGCACATCACACACACACACACACCTGCCACTCTGCAGTTCCCTACAAGGATTTTATTTTCCTGTCGGCCAGTAAAACCCCCACCGTAAACTCATTTGTGTTTTGTTTGGTATGATAATATGTTCAGTTGAGGAGTTATATAATTGCAGATCCGATGATGATCTCTAGGCCAATTTCAAGTCAAAGCTATTTTTAATGGAATTGCCAGAGGATAGCAGGGAGGGGGGAAAGGAGGAGAAATATTTAGAGTGTACTTTTTAAAGAGCCAATAAGGCTCCAAAAAAAATTTAGCTTCTGCATTTCTGAACCCAAATTTCCAGGGAGGAAGTTGGAGAATGCCAATTAAGTTGTAGCAGGTGTATTTAGGAGCCGAGTCCACTTCCTACACAAACATTTTTGTTTGGCTACTCTTCAGATAGTGAGAGGATGACTAGGCTAAGTATCAAGAGACCTGGGTGTTCTCTTGGCTCAGGCAGAGCCCTCAGTGTGTCCTTGAGGAAGTCACTTCACATATCAGTTGTCTCATCTGTAAATGTGCCTAAGATCCAACTCTAAAATCAGATGATCCTCAGAAGTCAGCGGTGCTAAACTGTGGGATGGCATGTGATCCCCAAAGGTGAGACACCATCTGTTTGAATTCTTTCCCCCACCCATTACATCTCAGTTAGTTGTTCTAGTACAACCTCGTCTAAGTATACAAGAACCAACAGTGTTATTGCATTTAGGATTTCTCAAAGGAAAATGTAAAAAGCACCTACTGTGGGGGGTAACGGATGCCATCTAAGAAGAACATGATTTGTGCTGTCCCCAGTGCAGAAAGTTTATGAAGATTCTTCTTGTCTTCATAGAAGACAATTCTATTGATAGCTGGGGACACTGGGCATGATCAGGTTGGACTGCTGAGGTCTGGTCTGACTGAGTTTTCTTTGCTGAACAGGAAAGCGAGTGATCATGAAACGCTTGGAAGCCTGATGCTTGCTTTAGCACAGATGTGGATCTCAGATCCAATTGCCAGCAATCCTGGTTCTATTGGTGCATGCTGACTTAGCCTGTGGGTGTAGTGTGGGCAATTTAGTGATTTGCCCCATTTTTAATCTTGCCTTCCCCTTTGCAGGGTCATTTTCTCTGTGGCAAAGAATCAACTTGGAGCTAGGAATGGCTAAGGAACAGCCTTTTCTGGAATACAAATGACTTCATGAATAAATGAAGACTAAAAAAAAAAAATGAAAAGAGGAGTTCTTGGCTTAACTGCAGTTGGTAGCTGCCATATACTTCTGATGTACACTCAGAATATGACGTGAAGGGTCCAGCTCTAGACCATGTTTCATAACCATCCGCTAAGCCTGAGCCTCCCTGGGCACAAAGAGCAGTGTCCCCCAAAAGTGCAAACCACCCAGTGTTTCAGAACATAATCTTATTTGCAAACAGGTCTTACCTTTGTACATAATTAAAATTAGGTCATGTGCGAGTCTGGAGGACCCTAATTCCAGTATGAATAGTGTCCCTATGAAAAAGGAACACAGACATACAGATAGGGGAGGTGTCCATGTGAGGACAAAGATTAGTGTGACATATTTGAAAGCTGGGGAACACTGACTGTGACCTTGAGATGACCGGAAGTTAGGAAGCTAGCTGTTGTCACCAACACCAGTCCTTTCCTCTGGTCCCATCCAGTCTGTCAAGGCTTTGTCAGGATCCTACCTCTCTTCATCCGTGAGTGCCCCATCCCATCCTCTCAGTGACTATTCAAATCCATCCCACCCACCCTACCCTCAAAAATGATGACGTCACACATCTAACTTCAGTCCTCCGAGTGTCCATGCAAAGTGTCTGCTTGCTTCCCTTCCTTCGTGTCAATTCCCGACCCTCTCCAGAAACGTCACAGGGTTGTTCTACCAGCTCTTCTTGACCAGTGACTAGCCGCAGTTCCTCTCCTCTGCCCTTCCCACTTCTATTTTTAATATCATTCTACAAACAAATACTGTTTTTTCCCCCTTCTCTTCAGATTTCTTTACAGAGCTGTTCATCATCACCCCTGCCTTAGCAGCTTCTTATAGACAGGCTTTCATTTTTGCCCAATACTGTTCTAGTCTCTCAAAAGCTACCAGGGGCTTTGCAGAAAAATCAAACCAATAGATTTCGCCCCAGTAATATTAAACACATTGAAGACATTACATTAGTTTTTCAGAGACTTTGATAATTATAAATATTGCATTTAGTCTTGCACCTTAACATAAAACTTCTGAATCATGCAGTTTTGTCATTAACACATGCATTATCTGTATATGGGTTAACATGGTTCACGTGTTCTTTTTCTAATATTTCTTTTTAATTATGGGCAGGTTGTACATCTGCATGTGGGTCTGTACCAGTTCTCACGAAGGTCCGTGTCATAGGATCCCCTGGAGTTGGAGTGACAGATGGTTGTGAATCACCTGATGTAGGAACTGAGACCCAAATTCTGGTTCTTTGGAAGAGTAGCTGATGCTCTTAACCACTGAGCCATCTCTCCATCCTCTATCCACAATTCTTTGCAGCCTTCTTTGGTTGACCACTCTCAGAACTCTCCTCCCTACTTGGTTTCTGATTCTCCTCCTAACCCTCTGTTCATTCTTCATCTTTCCCTGTCTCCTCTTCCTCTATCCACATTCTTTTCTAATTTGACTAGCCATCCACCAGTCACCCCGTCACTCCTATAGTTTCAGTTAGTGGCTCTCAGCTTCCCAGCTGTGGTGCAGGCTGCCCTGATGAACTCCAGATTCTTTACTACTTGCCTACCAGACAGTTCTGCCTTGATGTCCAACAGACACCTCACTCTTGGTGCACCTAAGATTGAACTTATTCTCTCCTCTGGTGCTTTTCTGTGTGTTCTTTCTGCAACTACTTCCCCATACTCCCTGACACCCTCTCTGGTAAGCTTGGGGCCACCAAGGGCCCTGTCTCCATAGTCCATATCCCAGTTCCAGCCTCTCCTACTTCTAGCCACAGTAATCTCATTTTTATTTTCATCTCCAATGTTAGCTCTACTAAGTGATCCAATTCTCAAGAATATGGCCCCATACTGTCCCTCGAACATAGTTTTTTTGGGGAGATGGTAAAATTCCCTAGTACCACCAAAGAGTCTCTAATTACATTTCAGCTAAATCATGCTGTGAATCACTGAGCTTCTCTATGAGCCAATGGCAGTTTAAATGCACAGAGGGAAAATCTCCAAGTACTACTTGAGCTCTGAGTTAGAGGAAACACTATTCTATCCTACTGAATGATGAAAGCAGTAATCTGTAGCAGGACTCAAACTGGTCTGAGGGTGGCCTCCTGAAGATGGAGGTCCTCCAGATTCCCGCCCACGATGCAGGTTATCTCCCTCTCCTGAAATGTGCCCTTGCTTAGCTTCTCCAGTACCAAAGAGGCTTTCTGCCTCTGCCTTGACCCCTGACCCGTCACCAGCTATGTTTGTCTGTCAATCTAAGACACACATATAAATGTATCCCAGACCATCAGTGTAATCCTCACCATTGCCACCTAATCTTATGCTTGAATGGTTTCACATTTTCTTTCTTTTAAAAAGATGTTTATTTGTATAATGCGTGTGTGTGCACACACATGGGCACACTTGCTCATATGTCTATGCAGCATCTTTATGTGAGAAGGAGGCATCAGATCCCTCTGGGACTGGAATTGTAGCTGATTGCAAGCTGCAATATGGGTTGCAGGAATTGATCCTGGACCCTCTGAAAGAGCAGTAAGCACCCTTAGTCATGGACCCATCTTTCACCCCTGTTTCACATTTTAAAGATGCTTTCATCTGTTCTTTCCCGACAAAGCCTCACTGAAGCTCTGTGGCCGGGGAAGGACCGTGTTGGTCTTTTGACAAGGTAGGTGACCAGCCGGTATGCCACTGTCTTTGGACACCTCTGTAGTTCTCCTGTCCCTCAGCACAGTGGCTTCCTGTGCTGATCCTTTTTACACTGGTCACCCTCCTTCCTTGTGTTTGGAGACTTACTTGTGGAAATAATTGAGAAGAACGCTTGCCTCTGTACAGTGCTTGATGGTTTACAAAGTGTTTTCAAAGTAAGCATGGCCCTTAATCCTCGTGTTCATCACTGTGCAAGGATAGTACTGTTTTAACATATAGACACTTTTCTTGAGTTAAATGCACTTATTATAGTCGGCACAGGGCCTCATCTGTAGAATGAAGGCAGCATTTATAAATTGTCAGAGAAGCTTGAAAATCGAGTGCTTGAATATCCAACCCGTATTCACCCGTGTGCAAATTAAGCATGGTCTTTGTATGTGTGTCCATATTACAAAACTAAAGTCAGTCAGTTAGAAGAAGGGGACTGTGGATTTGACATAAAAACCTAGAGCAACCTAACACTACACCTCTCTTCAGACTTAATTAGATCTTGGTTTCTACATTAACAATGATATCTACATTAACAAGAAGGAAGGGGTGGCTTCATAGACTATAGTCTTTAATTATCCCTCAATTTTAAAGTAGATATTGGGAAACTTCTCTGTGTCAGGACTTGTGCTTAAGAGATCAGGATGCAACAGATGCGACAAGTTTTAGCCCTCTGGGGAAAACTGGATTACACAGCAAAACGTGTGTGTGTGTGTGTGTGTGTGTGTGTGTGTGTGTGTGTGTGTGTGTGTGACTTTATATGACAAGTGCTATGCACAGCATGAAAGAGTGGTGAATTTGAGAACAGCGGGTGACCTTTACTTTGAAAGACCTCTTGACAGATTAGCATTAAGGTGGACCCTGAAAGAATAACAGGGATGAAATAGGCAGTTGTTGAGGAAAGAACCAACTTGAAAGAGAGAAGAGAAGAGCTTAGAAAGAAATGACAATAAAGTCATTGTCATCTGGGCATTGGTAGTACTCGCCTTTAGTCCCAGCACTCGGGAGGCAGAGGCAGGCAGATCTCTGTGAGTTCGAGGCCATTCTGGTCTACAGAGCGAGTTCCAGAACAGGATCCAAAGTAATACAGAGAAAACCTGTCTTGAAAAACCAAAAAGAAAAAAAGAAAAAGAAAGAAAGAAAGAAAGAAAGAGAAAGGAAGGAAGGAAGGGAGGGAGGGAAGGAGGAAGGGAGGGAAGGAGGAAGGGAGGGAGGGAAGGAGGAAGGGAGGAAAGAAGGAAGGAAGGAATGTAGGCAGGCAGGATGGAAGGATGGAAGGAAGGGAGGGAGGGAGTGAGGGAGGGGGAAGAAAGGAAGTCATTGGGGCAGGAAAAACAGGAGATGGAGAAAAGGCCCGACAAGACCTAAGGCCTGAGGAGTTGGGACCATCTCCTCCATGCAATCGCAAGCATGAGAAATTGGTGAGTTGTGCATTGTAGAATATGACTCCTGTCTTAAAGCTGGTTTGTCTAAAGAGGGCAGAGTCTTAAAGAGAGCTCTGTACACTTTGACCACACTACCGTGAGCAACAGCTCCCCCCCCCCTAAGAACACTGTGTAACAACGCTCTGGTTCATAGCAGACGTAGTTGCTTGTTCTCTAGAAGGAGCACAGCAATAACCCGTCTGGAGAGGTACATGAGATGAGCAGGGGCAAAGCCACAACAGAACTCAGCTTGTTGGGCTAGGGATACGGAAAGGTGGAAAGATGGGGGGGGGGTGTTGTACCCATGCCCCAGTCTTCCGTTCACACTGACTTGAGTCATACAGAGGGAACTGTGCTCTCTGTTTCCATTCAGTGGCTGGAAGGGATTGGGAAGAGAATCTCAGAAATACCCCTGGTGATTTCTGCAGTAATTTAGTGAACTCTGATGAAGCCTCTACTGTGGTATGGCTGTATAGAACACGTGTGGCAGAAACTAACGTAGGCACAACCCGGGCCATCGTCACACTGGACCTGGGGGACTGAAAGCCACTCGTATTGGAAGTCGTCATGAATCTGTCCAGGGGTGGAAAGACAAAGGACAAACGTATCCATTGATGCCAAAAAGTCTATCATAGGCAAGAAGATGGCCTTGTAGGAGCTGTCCTAAATAAGGGAGGGTGTGGGGGAAGGGACACAGGCAGGGATTATCTAGGTGGCAAACTTTTCTGCCCTGGTACCTCGCCCTCCAACCCTTTTCTGTGAAGCCCCAGTTTCAAAGGTTCTGAAGTCATATTTCTGGAATAGCATACAAAATGAAAGGCTTCTCTTCGGCTTGTGGACTTCCCAAGGCTCGCCCCTGGTGTGGAAAGCTGCTTAAAATAAAAAGGTGTGCTTCGGTCCCCTGGGGCTGCTGAGATTGTGTGAGGAAGCCCCTCCCCCTGCACAGTATTGGCATGAGTTAATCTACTGCAGCATCACTGCACGTCCAGAGGCCAAGGCTGTGTGCACAGGGCAAGCCAACTGTCTCCCTGCAGAGAGACTGAAACGCTTTGGATGTCCTTGTCAGTACGATCTGATGTATAGATCCGAGACTACAAGTGTGTCGTGGCTGCTGGCAACATTTATTACAACCCAAATGTGAAATGTGCTTTTCTATTCAAGGGTTCTGATAAAAAAGAAAAAAAAAAAAAAAAGAAAAAGAAATTATCAGCCACAGTGGATGGAGAAGGAACCTAGCTCCACTGTGGCTGACTGGAGTTTCCTTGTTTTGCTATTTCTATGTTACCAAATGCTGTCCTCTCTCAGTCCTCGGGTGCTGATTATTTGGTTTTCTAGAGACCAGCAGATCAGTTGCAGTCCTGTTCGGTCCTCAATCTGACCTAATCTACCCTTGCTGGCTCCACCCTCTCTGTTCTACCTTGCCTGGCTCCTCGGTGCTCCCTGTGGGGATCTTAGACTCACTCCTCTCCATCACACAGGCCTTTTTGCTCCCCACAGGGTTTCTTCCCTCATCTTTTATGACCCCACTGACATTTCAACAGTTCTCAAATTCCTCCCCTCCCCCCCACTAAAGGGTTTCTTTCTCTGCCCATCCTGAAGATCAAAGCCTGTCCCTGGCATTGGGGCTAAAGTGTCCTCAAATGCCTATGGTAGGAAAGCAGACACATGTGCAGCTTCCTTCAAAAGAGGTCTAAAATACGATATGGAAGAAAGTATATGACGCCAAAGTACATCCCACTGACCGTGGGAGGGCAGCCCACCAAGATGGGGATCCTGCCGTGCTCTAGTGACACCATCCTGCCTGCCTTCCTTCCAAACACAATGTCTCCATCCTATTCCAAAATGAATGTCATTGCCATTCTCCTCACCAGAGCAGCAACCAGGCTCCCACAGTTATCACACCATTAAACCTGAGTGACTCACCTCTAAGTTTTCCAGAGCTGCACTGTATGTGACAATAGTATGTATGGAGAAGTCTTCAGTTTGTAAAGGCAACGCTACATAGGAAGACTTCTGCCACCTCTTAAAAATAGTTTCCATAAGATAAAAACACATGAGAGGATAGCAACATAAGTGATTTGCAAAATAAATTGCACTTAATTGGATGTTAGGTAAGACCCATGTGGCATAAGAATGAGAAAGTGCCAGTGTCATATCTTTAATATTTCCAGAGTTTTAATGTTCCTGTTCTTTCTAGCTTTCAAGGTCCCAATTTTTTCAGAGTGCACCAACTGTTCTCGGGCTCTGGATCGGAAAGTTACAGCTTGTATTCCCAGTAATCTGATTTTCTTAGACAATTTATGCAATCCTCTGTCTGGCCATTTTACTCCTCCTGGTTTCTAGAAACTCACGTCTATGGAGAGATCAATACCATACTGGCTTTATCACTATGGCATTTCAGTAAGTGGTGTGAGCTCTTCTTTTACAAAGAATGTTCTTGGTCTTTTATATGTCTACAAACATTTCAGAATTAGTTTGTCCAGTTGGGGACTGACTTGGTTACTTTCCTATTATTGTAACAAAACCATAGCCAAGGCAACTTATAACAGAAAGCATTTAATTTGGGGCTCATGGTTCCAGAGGGTTAGAGTCCATGGCCATCAGGGTGGGGAGCCCGGCAGCAGGCAGGCAGGGATGCACTGGAGCAGTAGCTGAGAGTTCACATCTGACCCACAAGTAAGAGGCAGAGAGAGTGAGACAGAGACAGGGACAAATTACATGCTTCCAACAAACAATGGCATAATGCATATATCCAAGAGGAAGGGGTTGGAGCATAGTAAGAAAATGCTGAAACCCAGCAGGGCAAACTCCAAATCCTGTAACTCCTGTAAGGGCTTGAGATGGCTTGGCCCTTACAGCTTTACTGACTGCTGTAACTTTACTGAACTTTTCACTTCATTTCTTTGTGTGATGCTCTTATTTTCAATGGTTTGTTCCACTGGCCTGAAACTCTCAATGCAACTCAGGCTGGCATAAAAGTTACAACCTTGCTTCAGCCTCCTAAGTGCTGCTATTGTAGGTATGTACTATCATGCTTGGGTTCAAATTTTTTTATTTTTATTTTTAAAATCTGGCTGTGATTATTATTAGGAATATGTTTTTGACAAATATGCCAATTTGGTTAGAAGTAAGTCTGTATCTATACAGAAGCTTTAATCCTATGAACATAGGTCTTTCTGCTTGCTTAGATATTTAATTTCTCTCTTGGGTGTTTTGTTTTGACTATTAGGTGTGTGTACACATGTATGTAGAAAGAAGGGATAAACTTTGGGTGTCTTTCTTTCAGGGTCATCCTCATTTAGTTTCATAGACCTGGTACTCTCCAGGTAGGCTAGGATATTTGGGCAATGAGCCCCAGGTCTCTGCCTTCCCAGTACTGGAATTACAAATGTGTGCTATCATGTCTAGCTACTTTTAACTTGGCTGATGGTAATCTAATGCATATGCCTGTACCCACAAAACAAGCCCTTTAGCAACTGAGCTATCTCCCTGTCTTGTGATTTGGGGTATAGATTATATATATATATATATATATATATATATATATATATATATATGCTTTGTTAATTTTATTTCAAAGAATTTTAGTTTTTATTTTCATTTCAAATACTTGTATGTGATGTTTTATATATTTGTTTATTTATTCATTTATTATTTTGAGATGAGGTTTCATGTAGTCCAG
Organism: Phodopus roborovskii; assembly: GCF_943737965.1. Lineage (NCBI taxonomy): Eukaryota > Metazoa > Chordata > Mammalia > Rodentia > Cricetidae > Phodopus > Phodopus roborovskii. The sequence goes on along the minus strand of NW_026126515.1, from coordinate 3,024,322 downwards.
GCTATCCCAGAACTCACTATGTAGCTGAGACTGACCTTCAGCCCCTGACCTTCCTACCTCCACCCCAAGAGCACTGAGATTGCAGGCATACCTAGATGGATTTCCTGATTGCCATGCCTGCTAGAATAAAAATACCTTGAAATGTTGTTCTCTAGCTATCGTGTGCCTTCAATCTAGGTCCATCTAGCAACCAGCAGTTGTTTTTATTTTCTCTGGGACTATAAAAACTGGCAGTCATGGGGCAGGTAGCTGATTTGGTAGGATGCTTTCTTAGCAGATGTAGAGGCCTTGGAAAGTGGAGGCAAGAGGACCACAGTTCAAGGAAATCCTCAGCTACCTAACAAGTTCCAGACCAGGTCAACCTGTGCTGCACGAGGACTGTATCAAAAGGAAATACTGGTGCAAATAAATTTAGTTAACCCTGTCTTGATGGCATTCCTTTCTTTCTTCTCTTTTATTTGCATTGGTTGGGATGAGATATTTTACTGTGGTCCCTGCTTCCTTATTTACCATGACTCGGAATTGAATTTTGTCAGCTTTTCTCCTGTATCATGTCACAGGCTCAAACTGTTTTGCTTCTTTAAGTCATTAACATGGTTTAACTACTTTTGTGGACTCATGAACTTCCATTGTTGATGTAAATCCTGCTTGGTAATTGTATGCTGCTGTGTTTGGCCTGACATTGTTTTGTTAAAGGCCTTTTGTATCTATTTTCATGAGAAGGACTGGGGATGTAGCTTGTTGGCAGAGTGCTTGCCTGATGTCCACAAAGCCTGGGTTGGATCCTCAGCATTACCACGCCAGTAGTGGCATTCATGAGATTCTACTGAAAAACTAAAACTAAAATGCCCATCTCTGTTTTTCTCTGTTTTCATGAGAGGCACCCACCTGTGGCTCCCTTCTCCTGTAAGGTTTGCTCATACACACCTTTCTCTAAGGAATGGAGAACAAGGTTGCACAGGCTTCACAGAACAAGTCAAGAAGTTCTCTCTCCTTTGTTTTCTGAGAATTTGTGTCACTTTGGAGTTTATTCTTTTCTTTAGACAGTCAACTGAATGTACTCATGAAACCATTTGGACTTTCCTTGTAGGAAGTTTTTTGACAGCCAGAATAAAAGTTCTGGTTGTCCTATACCAAGTGAAGCCTCGAAATCATGTACATACAATCAACGCTATCAAACGCTGCAGGTTGTACTTATGCATTTATATATAAATGAACAAGAACAATAGAGAAGAGGCCAGATATTTGAGGGGGAGCATGGGGATTGCTGGGAGAAGGAAAGGGAGTGAGGAGAAATGAGGCAATTATATTTAATAATAATTTTTAAAGAACAGAATTTTTTACTACATGTTATCTATATTTTCTATATTACCTTGTGCCAGTTTTAGTGCATTGTGTTTTATTATTAAGTTTTTGTATAATGTGTGCATGCACACTGGTGAATCTTTGTGTAAGAATGTTTTGTGTGTATGAGTGCAGGTACCCAAGTGCCACAGTGACATGTGGAGGTAGAGAGCTTGGAATGTCAGTCTTAACCCTCTTTAACTTGGGGTCTACTTGTTGGCTGCTATTACATAATTTTCTGGGAATACACAGTCCAGTGTGTGTGTGTGTGTGTGTGTGTGTGTGTGTGTGTGTGTATGCACGCACATGTGCACACACACACACACCTTGCTCAGGTTAAAGTTAATAACATATATATATATATGATTTCAGGGCTGACCATTTAGGGTTGGATAACCAGTTGGTGTGCTCTTCTCTGGTGAAGACTTTTTTCCCAGTCTCAGCATTTCTTAGTTACCTGTAGTTCTTTGTCTATTTGTGGGACCCCATGAGATTTATCCCTATCATGTTAACATTTCTATTGCTGTTGTACTTATTCAGGTCTTGTTGAGGCATCATGGATGACATCTCCATGTCATTCCTAGGAGACCCACTCTCACAGCAGATTACCTGGTCCTCTGGCTCTTAGGATCTTTCTGCCTTCTCTTCTATGATGTTCCCCTAGCTTTATGTGCAGGAACTGTTTGGTAGCTGTATCAGCTGAGTCTAGGCACCTCATGACTATTTTGTTCCCTGCCTTTTAACTGGTTGTGGTTTTCTGAAATTGTCTCCATCTGTTGCAAAGAGAAAGTGCTTTGATAAGGAGCGAGAGTTACACTTATTTGTGGGTATGAGGATAAATTTTAGAATGCAGTTAGGAATTAGTGCTGTTTTGGGTAAAGTAGATTTTGTAGTTATTCCTTTAAAATCTATGACCTCACTAGTCCCAGGAAATTGGCCATGTTCCCATACCAGTCATGATTTCCTTCCTGTTGAATGGGCCTTCCATCCAATCAGACAGCTGTTGGTTGCTGCAAAAATATGAGTGCCACTACTGCCCCTTAGTGTTATTGTGCCATGGTGGTCATTTTTGTGGATCACAGCTGTGTCACCTCCCTTAACAGCACGCATTGTACTTCCTGATACTATGAAAGCCAGCCTTCAGGAGAGAGGCTTCCAAACCAGAACCACCTCAGACCCTCCAGGGCTTCCTTCTAAAGTATGGTCTCTTCTTTCCACAATAGGAATTTACCTCCAACCTCTGGAAGGCAACGACTTGTGTTTTCTAATTAATTTTAATATTAACTGTTACTAAATTTATTGGCATAAAATCTGTCATATTATTCCTGTATTATCCTTAATTGTCTGTAGGATCTATGGAGATTTTTTGTAGGGGAATTGAATAGGAGCAATTGATTGTCAGCATACATAGTTCCCTTTATGCTTAATGACATTCTCTAAGGGTCCAAAAAGCCAATTTTATGTGTGCAGTGTATGAAACATCTGTTTCAAAAAGAGGGTTCCTTCCACCTTACACGCATTTTGCTCTCTGGAAAACAGCCAGGAGGATGGAGGAACCTCACAACCCTCTGAAATGAACTTTTATCAGCATCAAGAGACTGCACCAGCCATGCTTCTGCCTCTGCTATGCACTTTGGCGAGTCACGTGGCTCTTCTGTGTCTGACGGTTGTTATGATATTCTCAGTCTTTTGTGCAGAGTTTTGTGATGCATGTGGTGCATGCAAGATATCCCATTATTGAAAAGTAAGAGAAAAAGGGAGTATCTATTAACATAAGGTTTTAAGCTTCTTACCAATGATAAAGTTAATAAAAGATCTAAAAGACCGTGATCCATCATCTATTCAACAAACACATACTAACTAATAGGCAAAGCCCGAACCCTTGTTCTAGATCGACAGTGTATTCTACAGGAATAGACAGACCTCAAATGAAAAACCACATAGTTACAATTTAAATAAATGCTTTGAAAACTTAGATGGTGAAATAAGGGGCTGGTGAGATGGCTCAGTGAATAATGGTGCTTACAGCAAGTCTGACTACCTGAGTTTGATCCCTGGTATCCTCTTGGTGGAAGGAGTAAACTAACTCCTTTAAATTGTCCCCTGACCTCTATATGCATGTCATGGTATGCAAAACTAATTAATTGATTGATTAATTAATTAATTAGTTAACATAAAAAAGAACCAGGTTGAACTTGTGCCTGTGGTCACTATAAATCTATATGGTTGAAAACAACTGTAAAAATGGGGGGAGGGGATCAGCAGGACCAGGTGGTGCACACCTGTACTCCCAGCACTTGGTAAACTGAGGCAGAAGGCTACATAATTGGACCTTGTCTCTGAAAACTCTGAAGATAACTAGACGAACCATTTTCAGGCATTGAGTGTAAACTATGATCCTTGTGAAAAAATGAAGCACATAAAGCAAACAGTATAGTATGGTTTCTTCCAGCTTGTCCAGCCTTCCTTCCTGGAGATGATTTCATCTTTTGGAACAGGGATCAAAAGTTCTGGGTTGTGGAGGTAGTTGGAATTTGTAGAGTGGGGGTCCTGAGAAGAGGAGCCATACAGGAGGCAAGGGGAGGCTGTTGGAAAGTTCAGAGGTTTTCACGGGGATTCCCAGGAGTCCCTTGGCTGAAAACTGAGATACACACAAACACTGGCAAGAATCGACAAGGTCCAGCGGCCATCTCTTCCTGTGGGCTTGAGAATGAATGACAATCATGTTGACAGCAGGGACAGGCAGCCATTTTGGAAAGTACTACACTTTCAGTTCAATCCATGAGAGCTCACTGACCAGTGCAGACAATAGCAATGTTTGTAGGAGGACCGCAGAGTTGCAGCAAGAGTCACACACTAAGACTAGAATTAAACTAAAGCCATTCTAACCGGAAATATCCTGTTCACATGACAGTGGCTTTTTCCCAGAATGAGAGCCAATACCCTTTAAAGGGTGATAATATCATTGATATTCCTTATAATGTATTATTTCCATGTTTAGCAAATGACAATTACCGAACATGTGGAAAACAGGTAAATATGAACAATATACAATACAAAATTTTCTCAGTAAAGGTGATCCCTGCATTTAGTTCTTCCACACCCCATAATATTTAGCCTTCCCTGCTCCCTTTACTGCATATATGCACATACACACTACTGACTAGATTCTCCACAAGGGGAACATGAAGATATTTATTCCTTGAGATTGTGACCTCAGTAAACATTATACATTCTAATTCCATTCATTCTCATGCAAAATTTGTGAGTTTTATTTAGAGTTAAATTTTTCTTTAGAGCTAAATAATATTCAATTTTAGATATACCAAACATTATTCTTCATCTACTGATAGACAATTAGGTTGATTTCAACTCTTTCAGGTAATGAACATGAGTTATAAACATGGATATAAAAAAGAATTAGAAGGGTAAATTCTTTTGTCTAGTTCTAACTCTGTCATGGATTTTTGTTGTTTTGATGGCAGATAGGTGCATAATAATACACTTGATAGTAAAACTATAAAATCCAATGAGAAGCTCCAAAGCTTTCACTCTGAATGGCCACTTTGGCTCTATAGAGGTTCATAGATTTAATCTAATGGATTGCTTAACTTTGGTGTGTGATTATTTTTATTTGCAACTTTTTAATGATAAAGGTTAAACTTTTAAGGAGATAAATGGGCACAATGGTCTGGATGCTGACATTAGCCAAGAGAACTAAAGGCAGCTCCTATAGACATGTTTAAGTACATAAGGAAAGGCCTGGGCAGATGGCTCAGAACTAAACACACTCACTGCTTTTGCAGAGGACCTGGGTTCAGTTTCCAGCACCCATGTCAGGAGGCTCACACCACCTGTAACTTCATTTCCAAGGGAGCTGACTTTTCTGATCTCCATGGGCACCTACACACATGTGCACATACCCACAGGCATACACACATAATTAAACGTAATTTTGTTAAACCTTTTTAAAAACTAAGTTAAACTGTAGTCATTGTGAGTGAATGATGAAGGATCTAAGATAAGGAATGAAAATTATGAAGAAAAACCTGGAAGCCGGAGATGTGGTTTAGTGGGGATTTCATGTGTCTGGCATGTCCAAGGTCTTGAATTCAATCCCCACTGTTCAAATAAAACACACTGAAGGAAAGAACCATAGAAATTCTAGGTCTGGGTAGATACCAGATTGGAAATGGTATACTAAAGGACAAGTGAGTGTCAGTAGAGAGAGTATGCCAATCCATTCTGAAGAGCAGACAAAAATAGTATGTGGTATATCAGACAGTCTACCCTGAGTGTAAGTACAGTTTCAGGAAGAGAATACAGAAAATATAAGACAGCAAGTACAAGGTTTTAGAGACTCTTGGACCATGAAGTAGGAAGGCTACAAAGCAATCATATTCTGCCATCATCCTGAACCTAACCTGTTGACAACCACAGGAAAAGAGAAGAGCAGAAAAGAAAATAACATTGTATTTGGAGAAAGAACAGTGAGTGGTACTTCTTCATAAAAAGCAGGGAAAGATGACAATGGAAACTAAGATAATGGGCAAACTGTCTAGCCTAGATTTCTGTGTCCAATGATTCTATGTTTTAGTAAAGACATGATAAAAAAAAAATGTTGCAGTGGTTTGAATGAGAATAGGCTCATATATTTGAACCTTTAGTTCCCAGTTGGTGGACTGTTTAGGAAGGACTAGGGGGTGAGGCTTGTTAGAGGAGGTGCACCACTGGGAGTGGGTTTTAAGGTTTCAAAAGTCCATGCCAGGTTCAGCCTCACTCTCTCTTTGCCTCGTGCATGTAGATCAGGAATAAGCTCTCAGACACTGCTCCAGGACCATGCCTGCCTGCTCTCACACTCCCTACCTTGTCCATCTTACCCTCTGAAACCATGAGCAAGTTCCCAAATAAAGCCTCCCTTTGATAAGTTGTTTGGGTAATAGTATTTCATTGCAGCAATAAAACATTAACTAAGACATATGTTGATAGTCGTATACTATAAACTAGAATAGAAATGTTATCAAATGGAAACAGGTCTACAGAGAGACCCTGAAGTCAACAGAAAAGAATGAAAGAAAGCAGAAATGGTAAATTTGTGTTTTCTATTCGTATCACTCAGATGAGGGTTTGAAGCAAAAAGTGTAATGCTTTGTTATGACACATGAGAGGAGACTCAGGAGCACATGGATTGCTGCATGGTTCTTGTATTTTATATGAAGCTGTGCGGCATCATCTTTTAGATAATGTTGATAAGTTCAAGTTGTCTATTGTCATCCCAACATCAGCCAACAAAAAATAATTTAAAAAGGCACAGGTAATAAGCAGGCAGATGAATTAAAATAGAATACTAAAATTAATTTTAGAGGAGCAGTAAATGTAGAATTGAGAAATAATAGCAATACAATGTGAAAATATGACAGATAATAAAATGGTGAAGTTAAACCCAACTATTGTAGTGAGCATATTAAATGAAAAGGCAGAAATAGGAGTAATAAACATAATAATGACAGAAAACTATGCATTATTCACAAAACATGCACTTAAGTACAAGAATATAATAGATCTACAGTAAAGCGATGAAAATACAAGCTATGCAAATGTTAAACATAAAAAGATAAAGTCAATAGACTAGGATCAGCCAAAGAATTCAAGATGAGAAAATTTCCTCAGATAAAGAGGGACATTTCCATCAACAACAAGGAAAAACTCCTGGTTTCATCAGGAAGAATGATCATAAGTGCATGTGTCTAATACCAGAATTTCAGCTAACATGGAACAACAATTGTCCAAACTTAAAGAGAAACGGCCAGGTCCATAATCACAGAGTAGACTCTAATTAGCCTTTGTCTTTGTAAGTCATGAGCTACTTCAACAAAATCTAGTGAAAAATACAGGACACGAATCACATTCACAGTCACCTCATACATGTAAACCATTCTGTACTAGTTGCTATAAAGACCAGTTCCTTTAAGGAGTATGGTTTTTCCGCCTGCCGCCGCTGGTCTTGTCCCGCCGCCGCGCCAGCCACAAATAATGCACAGAGACTCTGTATTTCATACAATGCTTTTGGCCAGGTGCTAGTTTCTTATCGGCTAGCTCTGTCTTAATTATTAACCCATTTCTATGTATTTCCACGTGGTCTTACCGAGAGCGGAGGAATGGCAGTTCTGTTCTCTCCAGGCTCTCCATCCTGACTTCTCCTTACTACTTCCTCTTTCCTCCTTGTCTCCTAGTCCCTCCTATCTTCCTTTCCTATTGGCCAACAGTGCTTTATTCATTAATCAGTATGAGAAACATATACAGAATAACATCTCCCATCATTTCCTCTTTTCTGTCTAAATAAAAAGAAGGGTTTTAACCTTAACATAGCAAAATATATCGCATAACAGTTATCAAATTTAGTCCATTAACATTTAGCAAGATTTGAAGAAAATATTCCATCATCTATTTTATCTTTGTGTGTCTAAAGTCTAAGTAACTTATCTTTAAGCTTAACTAAGGAAAACTATAACCATAACTATTTGTCTTCAACTCCTTCAAAGACCACAGAAGGATAATATATAAACTCTAGAAATGACAGAGACATCTTGCATTGTCAGTCACCTGAAGTTCTTTTGTAATCTTCCATCTTCAGCCCATAGGCCATAGTGTGTCTGGCAGACTCTTCAGCAAAGCAGGAAACTTTAAACTGTCTTCTTGTATTGGCAGTTTGTCAGTCACTTTCCTCTGTGTCCTGCAGACTGTCTGGCAGACTCTTCCATGAAGCAGGAACTCTATAGCAATGTCCATCTTGAATCAGCAGTCACTTTTCTGTGGGTCCTGCATGTCCAGTTTATATAGCACTAAGTCAAACAGTCCAGACAAGAGCAGTACCTTGTCCAAGTGGCTAGTCTTGCCATATTGGAAGCAAACTCCATAACGCGTTTCTTCAAGGTCCATCTTCCTTTCTGACGCAAGTGGCGTTGCCAGGAGCAGTTATGTCTCATTGTCAAGAAAAACCCTAAACCATTTTAAATGCCATATTCTGTAGGTCTTTGAAAAGTTCAAAGAATGCCTATCTATCTCAAATACATTTCTGTGTATCTTGAAAAACCTAACTAAACTCTAAGCTTTGACTATCATAGGTAATTATCTATAATCTGTACTACATTATACATTACATTTCTAACTGAGCTCAATAAACACAATACCTAAACAAGAGGAGTAATATACATATCACCTTATTGACCTTAAATTGTATCAATAAATGAAAATCCATCCAAAACAAAGTATTCATATCTATATCATAATTCCCTTTTTACCTTTAAAAGGAATTGGCTGTGATCATTAACCATTTATAGCCAAGTCCATTTAAATGAAAACAAACATTTATAAACAATATTTGGGAATTTGGGCGTCGTTCTTTCCAAACTACTTCCTGCTGGTAAAGGGCGCTGTCATGGGAGAATCCTAAGAAAACGCAGAAATCCTGGTTGTAGTCTGAGAGGCTGCTTTGTCCAAGCTGTTTTGAATGTTGGATCACCAGAGACTCTGTTTCAGGGGGCCTGGCTTGATCAAACCACATTAGTCTGGAAGGAATCCACAGCTTTCTATTTTCTGTGGAAACAAAAATAGAAATCCTTTTCCCAAGTAACTTATCCTTAGACTTAAATTTTTGAGTCAAAGCATTTTTAAAATATATAAATTGAATTAATCCAGCAGCATTTGTTTTAACAGTTGTTGTTTCCTCAGCAGTCAAACAATACAAAGACAATATAATACCATACAGTATATAAATTCTCTCCATCTGGGGCTTTTTATTATTCTGTTTCTTTTCTATTTTTTGAGAGAGGGTTTCTCTGTGTAACTCTTATCTGTCCTGGAATTCACTCTGCCTACCAGGTTTACTTAGAATCACAGAGATCTGCTTACCTCTGTCTCCTGAGTGCTGGAATTAAAGGCGTGTGCTGCCACACCCAGCTGTTCTCTGTCTTTTTAAAACCATTTTTTTCCCCAAGCCTACGTATTTTTTAAAACACATTGTAAACCTTTAGGTTTTTTTTTTTTTTTTTTTCATATGAATCTGTCTTTACTGTAAATCTTTATCTTTTTTCTGGCCATGAGTCTTTATCTGTTAAACAACAACATTGCTAAAATGAAAGTCATTGTTGTTTCTGCTGCGATTTATGAAAAGTGCATATCGTATACACGAGTCAAGATCAAAAATTTTATTTCACCTCTGGTTTTGATAAACATACTAACATAAGTTCCTTCTTTTTGTTTTGTTTTGGTTTGGTTTGGTTTGTTGTTGTTGTTTGTTTTAGACAAGTTTCTCTATGTAGCCCTGGCTATCTTAGAACTGGCTTTGTAGACCACGTTGGCTTCGAATGCAGAGATCTGCCTGCCTCTGCCTTCTCCTGAGTTCTGGGACCAAAGGGGTGTGCCACCAAACCTGGCTCAGAGTTCCTTATAAGGATATAAATTCTCCCTTCCTTTCCCTACTTTTCCTCTCCCCGTCCCCATCTTTCTGTCTCTCTTGCAGGTACTTGGGCATGTGTGGACACACATACAGAGACCATGGGTCAACATTGGGCATTAGTACTTGGGAGCTACCCATCTCATTTTTTAACATAAGGTGTCTCAATGGGTCCTGGGACTTTCGGATTAGGCTAGGCTGGCCAGCCAGTGAGTCTCAAAGATCTACCTGAATTTGCATTGCCAGGCCTGGGATGACAGGCACATACTGCTAAACTTGGCTTTTTTACATGGGTGTTAGAGACCAAACGAGTCCTCATGTTTATACTAAGCTATTTCTCCAACATATGCCCCACCCCTACTTTTTTTAGACAAAGACTGCCAAAACTCAGCCTTTAGTATTAAAACCCTACAGTTATTTAAGCACTGTTGTTCTGGTGTAGAAGTGATGTTCTGAGCTGACATCCTCTAGCCCACTCCTCAGAACAACTGGGTAAGGCTAAGAACACCACATGGCTGATCCAGGTTTAATCTTGACCTGATAAGCACTACCTTCTCAGTACTGTTTTAGCTCAGCAGCACTGTTATTCATTTCACAAGCTAGTAAATGTAGTGTTGGTGTGTGTCTCTTGAAAGCAGTTGAGCTTGGCGATTTATGTATTCATCTATAAACTGCGAAGAAGAAGAAGACAATAGACCACATGAGGTTTTGTTTTGTTATGAGAAAGGGTCTCTCTATGTAGCCCTGGCTGTCCTGGAACTTGCTATGTAGACCAGGCTGACCTCCATTTCACAGAGATCCATCTATCTCTGCCTCCTGAGTGCTGGACATAAGAGTAAGTGCTGCCATGCCCAGACCCCATGGGGTCTAAGTGTGTTCTAGAGATGACAGATAGATCAGCACAGGGTTCTAATGTACTAGCATTGCTTTTAGAGCAATGGTCCTCAAACTTCCTAGTGCGTGTCCCCACAATACAGTTCCTCATACAGTTGTGTTGACCCCAACCATAAAATTATTTCACACTGTAATTTTGCTACTGTCATGAATTGTAATGTAAATATCTGATATGTAAGTCCCCAAGGGGTCACAACCCACAGGTTGAGAACCCCTGGTTTATAGGGTCCTATGCATAAGGACTCTAGCACTGGCCATGATTTGTATGAGCAGCATTGACAGCGCCCTTTCGGCCCAGTGTCTTAGTTACTGTTTTATTGCTGTGAAGACGTCATAACCAAGGTAGCTTACAAGTTCAGAGGGTGAGTCCATGACCATCATGGTGGGGGGCATGGCACTGGAATGGAGCTGTCGCTAAAAGTGTACATCTATCTGATCATTAGCTGGAGACAGAGAGAGAGAGAGAGAGAGAGAGAGAGAGAGAGGGAGAGAGAGGAAGGGAGGGAGGGGGGAGAGAGAGAGCAAGAGAGAGACTTTGAGCTTTAAAGAAAATTTAGCTATGTGACGTAAAGCCATTGATCTAATCCATGGAAGAACTAGAAATCTAGAAATTAAAATCAGTCTGGCAGGGCCATTCAGGGACCATCAGACTATCCCTGTCCATAAAGAAGGTCTTTGTGGTCTCTGTTGTGTCTCCCCCTCCCCTTTCTCCTTCCCCTCCCTCTCCTCTTTCCCTTCTCCCTCTTTTTTTTTTTTTCCTCCTCTTCCTTCTTCTTCCTTTTCTGGTCCTTAAAAGTGTAAAACCCACTTTGGATGAACAAATCTAGGCAAAACAGCTCCTCTACAAATTGGTGCATAGTTTTGTGGTGCCTGCTTTTTATCCAGTATGAACACTGGTCCTTAGCATGTAAAGAGTAGCATGTGGGCAGTGGGAAATCACAAGAAACTGCTAAGGCCCTGGGAGATGAAGCAGGGTTACAGTAGGCACGTTCCCTGCCAGGTAACACGAGATGCGGCACCAGATAGGCACGTGGCTGCTGTGCCAACAAAGGTTTCAGCTTTCTCTCTGAGAATTGTTGAGGAACATCACGACTCCAGCAGCCAGAGCTGGAGGGAAATGACTCCTCAGGGGAGCAGAGAACCTGCAGGGAAGAAAAATATCTTTGCATCTAGCTGATCTTTCTCCTCTGCACTTTCTTGATCTTCATCAACAAACCCTGAAGCCAGCAGCTTTTAATTTTTATGCTTTAATATTTTTTCCAGCTTCTGAGTGTCTGCTTGAGAGATTCCGGTGGTAAATATTTATTTCAAGCCTAAAATAAACTGTGGTTCCCTTGCCACATCCACGTAGGGTGGCTCTCAGAATGCTGCTGACCAGAGCAGCTGACTGTCGCCAGCCAGCGAAGTATCTGGCTTCAGGCTGAAACCCTTCCCGAAAAAAAGTTGCTGGGTCAAGGGGATTCTTGGGACTCCCCACTGTCCCCATGTAACCAATATCTGCATCTCCTCTCTACATGGCCCCTACTCTCTTCCTTTCCCTGGCACAGACATATCCTTTTGCCTGGCAGAAGAATTCTTGTTTCCATGGAAGCCTCATTAAATCTACATCTTGCTCAGTTTGGGTCTGATCACAGCTGCCAGAAGTATTTTTAGTCCATGTGGTTGTGTAATGAGATGGGAATTTGAGAGGGGGGAGGGGACTGTATGGACAGAGAGAGGATACATATTTTTTTAAGGTAGGAAAAGAAGGCAATCTCGGGGAAAGAGGGTTTGAAGGAAGGGGGAAGGGTGGGGCACTTATCTTGGGAAGCAGAGGCTGGTGTACCCTGGCTTGATGCTTCCCATTGGAAGCCAGCCCAGGGACACTTTGCCACGACAACTGTTGTGGTCATATGTCCAGGGAACCTCTGGTCTTCCTTTCCATGAGCTCAGTTGGCTGCAGCTAGGGTGACACTTAAGCTGGAGTGTTGAGTGCCATCATTGGGAGCTAAGGACAAGCAAGAGTAGTGACAGCTGAGGGCTGGCAATCGGTGTCTGCAGTGTAGGACAGATGCAGATCAGAGCCACAGAGAGAAAAGGGGCTGTGTGCAGACAGGACTGACACCTGAAGCCGGTACGAAGTGCATCTCTTGGCTGGGGTCCTGTAAATTCTCACATTCTCTGTAGTTGGGCTCTGCCCTGGCCCTGAGCCCACACTTCAGAGAGCTCTTGAGGCTGAGCTAGCTGACAGGACTGGAGTTGTTTGGAGACTCTCTGTCTCTCTCTCCTTCTCTCCTTCTCTCCTTCTCTCCCTCCCTCCCTCCCTCCCTCTCTCTCTCTCTCTCTCTCTCTCTCTCTCTCTCTCTCTCTCTCTCTCTGTGTGTGTGTGTATGTGTGTGTACAACCTGTAAAGAGCTAAAAGCCACAGGCATAAAAAAATAGGTGACATTTACAGAGACTTTGCTGGCCCTCTGGAGTTTTAGGCCTTCCAGACATGCTAGTTCATTTTTCCTTCCCTGATCTGGGGGCTTGGACAATGACTATGTCCTCTCCATTGACAAGAAACAAGAGACATAAGCAGTTAAGAAGTATATTCACAGTCACCAAGTTAGCTGGTGATGGAGCCAAGCTTGGTACTCATGTGACAGAACTGGAGAGTTGGAAGACAGATCAGCACAGTCCACTGGGCAGCCACACACTTTAAACTTCTTTTGGTATGCAGAACCATTTAGAGTAGCTTTGCATTGATGAGCTGAAAGGTATGCAGATGTGCTGCTGGAATTCCATTCACCCTCAAAGAGGTGGATTTAAAAAAAAAAAAAAAAAAGATTATGGGAGGGTGGTATCTAAATTTATCAAGTCTTTACGATCAAAATTCTCCCGAGTTTCTATTCGCTCACAATTCCCATCAACTTTTGGAGCCTCTCCTAAGCTTTGTGGTCTTCCCCACATTTCTTCAGTGCTGTGGCCGGCCTTCCCTTTACTGTCACGGGAGTTTCTGTTCTAGTCGGAGACCACATCCCTGCCACCTAGCTCTCAGAACAGTATTTGATTTTCTATACTTTTCCAAACTACATCCCCAAAGGGCACTTTGGCAGCCAGTGAGCCTCCTTTACCTGTCAACTCTGATTATCTCTCTTTTGACCTGGTCTTTTCAAGGGCTTAGTTTTCTCTGAACTTGCCAACTGCCCTCTTCACTCCTCAAAACAGGAGAAAACAGAAGAATCAAAACTGAACTCACCGCCCTTCCTGCTATGGTCTTCTGTCGTGAGATCCTCATGGCGTGAACTAATGGGAGGTGGGTATGGATGGTTTACTCCAGTCTCCACTGAAATCCTATGATCTAAACATCCCCATTTGACAGATGAAGAAACCAAGGCCCAGAGATGGGGTAACTTGCTCAGTTGTCACACTGTTAGAAAGTAGTTGGAAATACAATGGAGAGCTAGACAGTTTGACCCCAAGATCATGATGTTTCATTGCCCCTACTGGAAGACCCTGGAGGAAAATTTTGTGGCATGGCTGAAATGATCTCTTTGCATGACAAAGCAGACATCCCAATGCAGGAGTGATACAGAGCTTTGTCACTCATCGCCAGTGATGTGTTTAATTTGCCTGAGTGCCATGACAATTGAATGCAGCTAGGAACGCTAGTGGCTATTAGTTTTTCCATAATTAAACCCATCCAATGGCAAGATAAGAAGAGCATACACATATTGTCCTGGTCACTGTCTTGGTCACAAAAAGAATCGATAACTTAAGAAAAAGCAAAAGTTGAGTGCCTATGGTTGAAAAGGTTTCGTGCGGAATTCAGAAAGGCAAGCAAGCCTCATGAGATGCTGAAGACAGGTTGGGGCATTGGCAGCTCCTTCCTTTGTCGCTTTCCTTAAAACTAAAGTGGTTTCTTACTTCTTGCTTCTCTGCCCCCCTCTTCCTCTCTCTCCCTCCCTCCCTCCCTTCCCCCACCTTCTTCAACCCCCTCCTCACACCATCTTTCATTGTTTCACAAGTACACGAAAAACGTGCACCAGCACCCCCAAGTTTGCACAGCCTCGCTCTAGAGTAGCCATTAAACTCCACAAATGGAGTAAAGATGAAGCTGCTGAGCCTGCAGGTAGCAAGTAGGGAGAGGAGAGAGCTGTTGCCATGGTCATGTGGCAGATCACTGCAGAAGTATCATCTTTTTCTCAAATGGAGAAACTGAGGCAGAGACAGAAACCAGCAAGGAGGCAAATGTCTGAGCTTACCGTCAGTACTCCGTCCACTTGACAGGGTCTCTGATCTTTACAGGGATTGTGGTTTTTCAGCCTAGCCACCAGACTGTATCCGGAGACCCTTCAGGGGGCCCAGGGACCATAGAATAGTCTCTAATAAAGGTCTGGAGGACAAGGATACCCAAAGTGAACTTCTGCAGGTTCTGAATTCTGGAGTAAGGATGCTGGGTTCTAAGAGCAGTTGTGACATGACCGCTTTACCAATCCCACACAGTGCTACCCAAGGGGCAATGGAATTTAAAATTAGATCTCTAAAGCCTGTATTCTTTGCATCCTGTGACAAAGGATGGGTGCTTTGACACAAGATTACAAATGAGCAAACTGAGACCTACAGGATAAGCAGCCAGTTCAAGGTCACCCTGCTGAACTAAGAGAGGAATGCCACTTTGTGTCTGAATCCTGAGAGCCCATCATGCCATTTGCAATACGCTTGCACTGGCTTCATTTCCTGTCTGTCAGATTGGAACGATAACACCCATCTCACATGGACATTGTAAGGGGGACAAAGATAAAGGAAGAGAAAGTGCTTTGAAAATGTAAGCAAGCTTCTGCAGATGGCAATTACTTTGGTCACTATCATAGGCTGCCAGCCCCTGGGGCTTTGCTGAGCAGTCCCCAGCTCAGAGCAATGGAGGACACTCCCCCAACCAGCACCAAGAGGCACAGTCTGTCTTCCACTGAGCCCTACTCTCTTCATGTGTCTCCCTGCTGGGAAGCCATTTAGGTCATATTGTACCCACCCTTGCCACTGAGGGAACGCAGAACCCAAAATTTGGGTACCAGCGTGTTGTAAATAAAGGGGAACACATTGTTTCCCACCATTTCCTTTGGAAACATTTCTGGAGTCAGATTGTACATGTGATTTCCTTCCTAACATGTAAGATATCCATTAATGGGGATGTGTTCTGTCTTATGATTGTGAGATAGGAAAGGAAACCAACATTTACCTGGCACCTACTGTATATGGATGTTAGCTGGCTATTGAGGCCATGTCTGCAGTGCAATATGAGTCTTATTATTCCCATTTCACAGACTGTTCCCAAATGTTAGTTTCCACAGACAGATGACAGCGGGTCAAAGATTTGAACCTAAGTCTCCAAAGCCTTTCTACCGTGGCCTTCTACTGGAGGGGAGTCCCTAGAATGGCTTGGAGATCTCTTTTAAGTATAACAGACTAAGAGGCTTCTGGACAAACTTGCTTCTTGGGCAAGGAAGGAAGCAAAGCCAGAACTAGATGGGACCCCTCAAACAAGGAGCCCACAGTATGCCACACCATCACTTGTCCTAACTGGGTTTCAGGCAGAATGGCTGTGCTCTCCAGAGGCATACTGGGTATTGTGAAAGCTGGCAGGGGCCTAGGAAGGAATAATCTGTCATGTTTGAGAATCAACTCAGTGCATGAGTTAGGGAACATACCAGAGTGTGTGTCATGAGGACAGAGCAAGGAGGCAAAAGACTCAAGACCCACTCTCATCACTAAATACTGAGCTGAGAGGCCTTTTCAGAGCTGTGACAGTGAGGATAGCATCAAGAAGCTGTGGCTGGCAAGCAAGCCAAGAGGATAGAAAGAAAAATGCATATCAGACTTAGGGAGGCTCACTTAGCTCCTTCATAACGCACATCAGGAAAGCTCTTGCAGAAGTGACCCTGCCTGAGGCCATGTATTTATCAAGAGAACCTGTCAGCTCTACAGGGTTCTGTTTGTTTAAGGAAGAGTCTAACATGATGCTTCCCAGAAAACATAGCTAAGGACAAAGTGCTGCTGGGTGCCCCCTCCCCATCCTAACATCTCAGTAGTATTGGAAAGTATGAAAGATGTGCTTCCTCCAGCTGGCAAATGGAAAGCAGAGCCCAAAGGAGTAGTATTGTTTTCTCAAGGCAATCTAGTTGGTTGTCAGTATCCACATAAGTTACTTCATCTCTTATAGCCAGTGTTCTATGTGCCATGCAAATAGGAAACCAACCAGGTGACCAAGGAGACCATTGTTGTTGATAAGCATGTTACAGCCTCTCCCATTTGGTCTTCCAAGATTATGCCCAAGGAGAGATAATTACTCACAATTGTTAGAAATAGCTAAATGCTTCTGCAGGAGAGTTGACCTAACACCAACAGAATAAACTCAGACTCAAGTAGATGGTCAGAATGCCTATATAGCCACCATGTCACAATACAGTGCTAACCAACGTGGGACTTTCATACAACTGTGATGGCTAGCACATGCTCAATCACCTCACCCCTGAGTCCCATGATGACAAATATTGTTTCAGGTTTTAAACTGAAGATAGTAATGTTTATGGAGCCCATGTTGGATGCCAACTCCAGAATCCACCACTAGCTGTAGAGACATAAGATGGTAGGTGCTATTCGAAAAGATCCATTTGTTGAGAATGGCAAAACCTCAACTTTGACTTCACTTCAAAGACAGACTTTGCATCTAAAGCCCGAGAAGAAATCTGCAAGCAATGACCACAGCCAGCCAGGACCCCACCCCTTTCCAGGAGCCTTACTGCTCCTTCCATGCCAGCTTTTGTCTCCCAGGCTTGCTTCCTCTATCAAGAAGGAGACAGGGCTCCAAGCAGCCACCAGATCCACATCTTCAGCTTAAACACTGGACTGCTCCTATTTGAACCATGAAGTTGAGAATTCGAGGAACGACTATGCCCTACGTTAGAAATCCTGGAGAGAGGAGTTTGTGTCTCAAAACAATAAACAGTAATATCCAGGGAGGTTTTCCTCAGGGAGGTTTCAGACTGGCTCCCACAACACAGACAGAAACAAAGGGAAAAACAGTATTTGGGCTCTCAGTTTCAAGTCTTTGAGTCCATTGGGTCGGAGAAGGTGTGGAGGGAAGCTGGTATCGAGGCTGTAGGAAGACGTAGTAGAGACTGTTCACAGTGGACCAAGAATGAAAGAGCAAGACATGGATCAGGGACTAATTAGAACCTTCAAAGACCTAGCTCCAGCGGCACAGACCCACCAGCTAGGCTCTACCTCCTAATGGTCCATGGTGTCCTAAAATAGCCCCATCAGCTGAAGAATAAGCATCGGGGCCACTGCAGAGTCACGGTTGTATGATCAAAAGCAAGTCAACCGACTGCTGCACTAAAAAGCCAGCAGCTTATGACGTAAGAGCCCTGCTGTCTGGAGGAGGGGTGTACGTGTACTGTACACCTGATATAGCATGGGAAGGAGTATCAGGAGAGCATTATGGGAGAGCTAGGAGCCACTAGAACAGTCAAAGAACAACCTGAACCAAGTGTATGAATAGGGAAGGTAGAAAGTGACAAGGTGACAGCTCCGGCTTGAAAATGTGTACTTATGACATGATGGTGTCTTGGAGCATTTCCCTTTGAGAGGGGAGAAGAAAAATCTCAAATTGCTTTATAATGAGCAAGCTTCTCTATGCACAAAATGTTAATAAGTACTGCAAAGAGGCTCATTGTAAGATGAGCAAAATGGATCACGGTACAGTTTGTGATTAGCGGTTACTAAGTTGTTCTAGTCTTCCTTTAAACATGACTTTGAAAAATCAGTTGGCTTCGGAAAAAAAAAAAAAAAAACCTATTGAAAGAGGGAGATTATGGTGCCTCGAGTTTCAAAAGAGCAGAGGCAATGGTGATTCAGACAATCAAACATGCTCGGCTGCCGGTCAGGATTCGGGCGAAAAGTCTTGGGCTCACAGATCAGATATGTGCGAGAGGTATGGAGTGAGAAGATAAATCCTAGACACTTGAAAGATTGGAGCTGATAGAAGAGTTTTAGATGCCAGCTTTGAGAAAATGAGATGAGACCTAATAAAAGACAGTAGGTGTCTGGGGATTCTGAGATATTAGAGCAAGCAAAGAGCTAGGGATTGTGGGAAAGAAAGTGCGACCAAAAGGGATCCCTTTTAACACAGGAGCTCCCTCTCCACTTCTCTCTGCTTTAAAAAAAAAAAAAAAAAAAAAACTGGTTTATTTTAACTAAAATGAGTGTAAGGCAAGTTGTCTTTTTATTTAAAGGACCTGTTTCCTGCAGACTTCAATCATAAAAATCAGAGTTCTGATGCTATAAAATAAAAATCTCATAACGGAAGTGAGTAGGAAATTTGAGGCCCTGCAGAAGGAGAGATGCAAGTGCACTCAGCCATGCTGGGCCTGGTTGTATACAGGATAGGTGGCTACTGCTGGGAGCTGTAGCTACTGCCCAGCGGTGCACACTTTCCTTGCAGCTGTCTTCTGCACACCGTGAGGTTTGTGAAATCCCTCACCCACCAATAACTGATCAGTAATTGATGTGCAGTGTTTATTCACCTGGAGTCCATGGACCATTAGGGGTTCCATGACTGGAGTTTTATGGTGTCTGTGAACCACCTGAAATCGTATGTAAAGTATTGTTCATGCTTGGATACACTTGAATTCTCTGAGAAGTTCATAACTTCCCAGAAGACTAATAATCATTTCTAGAGCACAGAGGCAACCAATGCAGGTGTCTCACCTGGGGTTCAGTTAGATACTTCAATAGTAGGGCTACTTGTCCTGAACAAATTCACAAGGCTGTCTTAGAGTGTTTCCATGAGAGTCACAGAATCATGGGAGCCAGAAATGCTAAATATGGGGCTTGTCTAGAATAGGTATACTGTAAATAAGTACTTTCAAAGACAAAGGGTCTGTCACTGCTGGGAAAGAACATCATCCGATCCATGAGGGAACATGACATTTCACCCCTGAAAATGAAAAATAGTGTGGCTTCTCTAAATCAAACCTTTGTGCCTCTATTTAGGAATATACAGTCAGATCTGGGCCCTTATGAAATGCCAGTATAGTCTCCTTTTATCTATCCACAGACATGAAGCTTTTGAAATTGACAAGTGAGCTGCAGGATGTGCATATTTATACAAAATGTTGAAGGCCTTACAGATATTCAGTTGTAATAGAGAAAAATAGAATTCAGAGCATAGAGTTTTCTTAAATGTCAGATCAACTTGGAGGAGTCACAAGGAAGGCAGTGAGCAAGAATCCTTCTGGTAAAATGTAGCTGAATCTACAGGCATCCAGTGTGCTGATCAAAGAAATTGTCTTTTTTGGGGGGAAACAATAGAAGCCTGTTGAAAAACAAGCATCTCCTTGCACAAAAACATTGAGCAGGGGTCAAAATGGCATGGTTGTGCGATGAGGTAATTAACAGCTGGAGTTACAAAAACATGCTCAAAAAAGAGAAAGAGTAGTTGGGAGAAAAATGATCTTAGCAGGTCTTTAATATGAAAAGATTATGCAGACTGTAATTAACAATGATTAAAAGCATATCTCAGGACAGATAGAAAAAGCAGTGTTTGCCAACACCAAGACATGGCAAATATTTGAAGTAATGAATTCCTTAATTTGATTGTTGCATATTGCATATGTGTGTCAAAATATCATACTGTACCCCATACCCTCATACAATTCTTATTTATGAAATATCACAAAGATGGAGGCAAGAAGCTAAGGAGGAATGTTCATTTAGCCTGAATATGCCGACTATCATATGTATATTACTTCTCTCTGTGTAAATTCTATTTAAGATGTCATATATGTAGATATATTTCACACTGCCTTCTTTATATATAAGTCCTGAGTCTGTGTCTCTACAGGGCTCTGTTTCCTTGTGTCTACACATTTCCCAAATCAATATGTCCAACCCAAATGCTCATTTTCAAAATTAGTCCCCTCTGTCTGCCTATGATACCGCTATTATTTCCTTCAGTATGAAAGTCTTGTCCACATTTCTTGATTTAAAATGCTTCTACCTTTCTTTTGTTTCTTCATTCATTCATTTCATACACAAAAACAGCAAGTATATGCCCTACACTTACCTTGAAATTAGTCATGGCTCTAGAAATGGTCACATTAGTGAGCAATTACAATTGAGCATGGCAAGTATCTCTCAAAACAATACAACATGCTGACAGAGGGCACAGGGTAGTTATCATACCAGTCTAAGGAGATTGGAAGATATCTGAAATCTAGAGGATAGATAGTGTGGTAGTTTGAATACAATTGGCAATATTAGGAGGTGTGACTTTGTTGGAGTGGGTACGGCCTTGTTGGAAGTGTGTCACTGTAGGGGCAGGCTTTGAGTTTTCCTATGCTCATGATACTGCCCAGTATCTCAGTTGACATTTTGTTGCCTAGAAGACATAACTCTCAGCTACTGTCTGCCTGCATGTCACCATGCTTCCACCATGATGAGAGTGGACTGAATCTCTGAAACTGTAAGTGAGCCATCCTAATTAGTGTTTTCTTTATACGAGTTGTCATGGTCATGGTAATAGAAACCCAAACTAAGACAGATTGGTTCCAGAAGTAGGGTGTTGCTATGATGGGGCTGACCGTGCTTTTGTTTGGAGGAATTTGGACTTTGGAACTTCGGGTTATGAAAGCAGTGGAATGCTTTAAGCACTGCTTAACGGGCCATACTGGTAGAAGCATGGAAGACAGCGGTGCTAGGAGTTATTTGAAACATGGGGGATTCACTCAAGAGGTTTCAAAGAAGCAGAATTTTAGTATGTTGTTTAGAGGTTATTCTTGTGACATTTTGGTGAAGAAGAGTAGCTGTTTTTTGCCCTTGTCCAAAGAGTCTGCCTGAGGCTAAAGTGAAGCGTTTGGGATTGATTCTGTTGACAGAAGAAATCTCAAAACAGCCTAGTATAGACTCTGTCCTGGTTACTAGTGTTCATGCATTTAGAGATGTATAATGAAAGGGAGCAAGCTGAGTAGGGTAAATTAACAAATGGAAATTTTGAGGAGAAAAAGAGCACCAGAAAGTGGAATGGAGCTAAGTCCTGTGCTCAAGGAGATGAACAGATTAAGAAATGGAATAAAGGGAGTGGTGACCTTGGGACACGATCCCACCCAGCTAAGTTTCCAACTTGTGGAAAGGAACTAAAGAAAAGCCTAGAGCTGGGTGTGGTGGCGCATGGCAGTAGGGTTTGCTGAATGAGGCAGAGGCTGGTGAATCTCTGAGTTGGAAGCCAGCTTGGTCTATAGAGCAAATTTCAGGACAGCCATGCAGCAGAACTTGGCAGCTTCAGTCAAATTGTTCTGCAGTTAAGGATAGAAGAAAGGGGTTGTGGAATTTCTCCCCAAGATTAAGGAAGGCTGACGAGGCCAGGCATGTGTTAGGGGTGTCCCTGAGTGGAGGCCTGGTAGAGAGACCATTGTTTGAAGCTGTTAAGTTGAAGCCTGTATTGCCTTAGAGAACTGAAAGATGTTAGAGATGCCTGAGTCATGGGATACCTGCTGAGGAGAGCTGCTAATAGGGAGCGTAACCAGCCCAAGAGATAGAAATGTGTTGCAGCCAACAAAGCTGAAAGGAGTTGGAAATCTGAAGAGTGTTTTGACGTCAGACATGAAGATGCAGAATTGGGAGTTTGCCCAGCTGTTTTTCTGGTCTTGCTTTGGTCCAGTGTTTCCTGACTGTACTCCCTTCCCTATGTTTTAGAATGGTAATGTATATTCTGTTCCAGTCTATGTTGAAAGTATGTAATCTACTTTTTTATTTTGATTTTTATAGGGGATTACAGTTAAGAGAGTGCATGAATCTCAGAAGACACTTGGAACTTTAAACTTTTAAACATTGTTGAGACTGTTATAAATTATGGGAGCTTTTAAAGTTGGAATAAACACATTTTGTATTATGATATCATTGAACACTTATGGGGCCAGGGAGTAGAATGTGATAATTTGAAGGTAATTGGCCACTGACCTCATAGCGAGGGGAGTGGCACTATTGAGTGTGGCCTTGTTAGAGTGGGTATAGCTTTGTTGGAGTGGGTTTGGCTTTGTTGGAGGTAGTGTGTCACTGTGGGTGTGGGCTTTGAGGTTTCCTATACTCAGGATACCGCCCATCTCAGTCGACTTCCTGTTGCCTGCAAGAAAACGGCAATGGTGGTGCATGCCTTTAATTCCAGCACTCAGGAAGCAGAGGCAGGCAGATCTCTGTGAGTTTGAGGCTAGCCTGGAATACAGAGAGTTCCAGGACAGCCAAGGCAGTTACACAGAGAAACCCTGTCTGGAAATAATAAGCAGAGAGAGAGAGAGAGAGAGAGAGAGAGAGAGAGAGAGAGAGAGAGAGAGAGAAGCTACTGTCTGTCTGCATGTTGTCATGTCCCCACTGTGATGATAATGGACGGAACCTCTGAAACTGTGAGCCACCACAGTTAAATGCTTCCTTTTGAGCATTGCCACAGTCATGGTGTCTCTTCAGATAAGACAGATGGTGTCTTAGTTTCTTTCTCATTTTCTTTTTTTAAAAACAAATCTATTTATTTACTTATTTGCTTATTTATTCATTTATTTTACATCCCAACCAACTTCCCCTCCCTTCTCTCCTCCCAGTCCCTCCCCAACCCCCACCCCCTCTGCTTCCACCTCCCCCCACCAATCCACTCCTCCTTTGTTTCTGTTTAGTAAAGGTAAGGTCTCCCATGAGTATCAATAAAACATGGTATATCAAGTTACAGTAAGACTAAGCACTTCCCCATGTATTAAGACTGGGCAAGATGACCCAGTATGAGGCGTAGGGTCCCAAAATCCAGTAAAAGCATCAAAGACAGTCCCTGTTCCCACTGTTAGGAGTCCCACAAGAGTCCCACAAGAGGAGTCCCACAGAGCTAGCTACATAACTGTAACATATATGCAGGGTGCCCAGCTCAGTCCCATGCAGACTCCCTGGTTGTCAGTTTAGTCTCTGTGAGCCCCTATGAGCCCAGGTTAGTTGATTCTGTGAGTTTTCTTGTGGTGTCCTTGACCCCTCTGGCCTCTACAATCCTTTCTTCCCCTCTTCTGCAGGATTCCCTGAACTCCACCTAATGTTTGGCTGTGGGTCTGCATCTGCTCCCGTCAGTTGCTGGATAAAGCCTCTCTGATGACTACCTTTGAGTATAGCAAAACATTGCTAGGCATCATTACGTTGACATTTTCCCCAATCTTGCATGGTTTTATCTTAGGTCTCTGGGTCATCCAGCCTGTGGATCCTGGTGCTCCAGGCAGTATCAGGGGTGGGGTTACTGTCATTTTCAATTATTAAAAAAACATACTCTGACAAGCATGACTTAATGGGAAAAGGGTGTTTTGTTTTGTTTTAATCTCACAGTCCAGGCTACAGTTTAACCTGGTGGGGGAAGTCAAGGCATCAAAAGCTCAAAGCTGCAGGCTATATTACATCTTCAGAAGAAAAGATAAATAAATACATGAATGATGATTCTCAGCTCAATTTCTCCACTAATATAGCCCAAGATCCCTTGCGTAGGAAATGGTGACACCCACAGTAGGCTGGATCTCCTATTTCAAACCATAATCAAGATAATTTCCTCATAAATATAGGCCCATTTCCCAGGTGATTCTAAGTTCTCTCAAACTTGACAATTAACACTAACCATAACAAGTGGGAACCAAGCAGGCAAGTGGGAAAGTAACAGCATTCTGAGAAAATACCTCTAGTTTGGAAGGAAGGAAGTGTGTAAAGGAGATTTGTGCCTGCATAGATGCAGAGAATGCAATAGGAGAGGAATTAATCTGCTCAGGAAACTGAGTTCCAGAACCCTGTCCAGAGGCATTGGTGGCCCATACATGATAGTCTGGGCAAGAGATAAAAGGATGAAAGTGTACTTGTGAGATGTAATAGGCAAAAACAACAGGAGCTAGTTTATGATTAGAAGCTCAGTAGTTCAGAGAAGGAGCCAGGATACAGAAGTGAATAGGGAGCTTCATGATCCGTTGACATGGGGCTCGAAGGAGAGGTGGCTTTGGCGAAGAAGATAGTAAGTTCAGCTGTATCTTGATGGTGGTGCAGGTATAGATGATGAGACTCAAGATAGACTTGAGAGTGGATGACTAGAGAGGAGGTGAAGGTCACAAAAATGAAAAGATCAAGACACTAAGGGCTGAGGGTTTTTAATCAGTCATCTTGGGTAGTAGCCTCACCTGGGGTGCTGTCAGGAAGACTGTGAGTCAGGCAACAAAGTCGTTACTGAAGAAGTGACTCAGAAGAGAGCAGTGGGAAGCAGCAGGAGCAGGCTTTATCAGCTGAAGGAGAAAGCCATCACCTCGGGGTGGCAGGAAGGACAGCTGCCACAGCTCTGAGAGATTTGCTTCAAAGCAATGCTTAGGAAGGAAACATCAGAACTCATAAAGGGGTGGGGGATTGGAGGAAGATTCTGGCTTCCCCAGAAAACCTACCTAGAGGAATTATATTCCTATGGCATGTTGAGCTTAAAAGGTCTGTTAATTCTCAGGATGTCAAGAAGCAATATCTCAAAGCTTGGCCCACACCGCCTTTCTGCTGTGGCCATGGGGACCAAGTCCACCACCTGCTTTCTCATTGTCTTGTTTCAACATCACACTAGTCACAGTCTTCTCCCACTATTCATCTCAACTCCATGAATTTCCCATGTTCCTAATGGCCATCTTTCTCAGTTCTTCCAATAATGTTTTAATGTCTACCAGTTGGTGGCTGTTTCCACTGACTACGTACTTCCCGCAGCACCTTCCTGTTCTCTGTCAAGGCCTGTCTGTTATGCAGCTGTATAGCAATCTCTTGAAGGACAGAGGATCCAATTTATACTGGTTAGGAAGGAAGCCCATCCCTTCGCTACATGGTTAGGTACAACATGAGTATTTAGGATGCTAGTTAGCTGTTTTTCCATTTGGCAGGGGTAAAATTCAGGTTCATGTGTGCCTATTGCAGAGTGTACATAGCAGATGGGACATGAAGTTCAAACTCTGAACAGCAAAAGCATGAGATAAAAGATGCTGACATTACCTCTGGATTCTTGTAGAAATTGCTTTGTTTCAGTTGCCTAAGAACTGAAATTGCGAGTGGCAACCTAAGTGCTCTTCCTAAACATCCAGAAAGGAGAATTGGATGTTTGAACAAGAGTAACTGCTTAAGACAAGAAAGGGGGAAAACAGCTCTTGAGATTTTTTTTTTTTTTTACAGAAAAACATTAAGATAAGTTAGATCAAATATCAAGTGTGTAAACCTGTTGGACCCAAACCCCAATGGCCAATGATAGACAATGCTTCTATGACTCCCTGCCCATCAATCAATAACAGCATAAACTTTTAGTCAGTGTTCTCAAAATCCGGAGATGGGTGAGAGTTGTGCAGCAGCCCAAGAGCCTGCTTAGGAAGGCTATAGCTCTTCAGGGCCATCTTCCTCCCTATTCTTCATACTGAATTGTTCTTCTTTTCCTGTTCTTATGATGGTTGTCTATTGTTTGCTTTGTTTTGTTTTTCATTGTTTTTTCAAAACAGGGTTTCTTTGTGTAACAGTTCTGGTTGCCCTGGAACTCTCTTTGTAGACCAGACTGTCCTCAAACTCACAGAGATCTGCCTGCCTCTGCCCCCTGAATGCTGAGATTAAAGGTGCCTGACTATGATGGTTATTTTAACAACACTCTTGACATAGACTTTGGCAAAGACAATTGAAATTAAGAATTATCCTAAATTATTTTCCCTTTGAGCAATTGTTTTAAAATATGTTAGATAGTTGGAGGTGTTCAGAGTCTTTATGATTCTTTGGCTAGTCACAAAGACAGTGAGGTCTGTGTTTTGAATAGTGGAACATGGGGGTCTAAGGCCCCTAGCTACAGGCAGTTGCAGCCTTTGGAGCTGCAAGGGGCTCATGACAGGTATCTGTCTGGGGGATCTGATTTATGCCATTTGATACACTTCACAAACTCATGTCCCTGGAGGAGAGTGCTAGGCATGTCTGCTCTTAGACAAAGAGAATAGAAATACTAGTTTCATAATTACTGAGATGCCACCAATAATCAGCCCTTCTGCACGAAAGCTTTGAGCTTGGAATCAGCCAACGGGGCTGAAATTCTGGCTTCATTCTCTGAGATGCTTTAGACATTTTACTGTATCACTCTGATGTACTGTCAGTATCTACCTCATCTACTTGCAATGGGCATTAAATAAGTTGAAAGGAACATTCAATAAATGCTGGTTATAAAAATGCCATTAAGAACACAAGGTTGCTGGTTAGTTTCCCATTAACTTAACACAAGCTGGAAAGAATCATTTCAATTGAGAAAGTGCCAACAGATTGGCCTGTGAGACATATTTTCTGATTGATGATTGATACAGGAGGGCCCAGCTAATTCTGTGTGGTACCACCCCTGGACCGTTAGAAAACAGGTTGAGCAAGGCATGAGGAGCAAGTCAGTAAGCAGCATTCCTCCATTATCTCTACATCAGTTCCTGCCTCCAGGTTCCTGTTCAGGGTTCCTTGTTCTAGCTTCCCGTCCGTGATGGACTTATATAAGATATAAGGTGGAATAAACCCTTTCCTCCCTAAGTTGCCAGTGTTTTATTACAACACTTTAAAACCTAACTAATCACAAGGTTACAGTGATGCACCAAACTCCTTTTGCTTCTTTGGATGTGGAGCTAGACTTTCCCAGTTCACATTCTATCTCTCTCATCTATCAGCTGTGTAACCTTAGATGAGCCTCTTAATCCCCTGTGCCTTAACTTTATCATATGTAAAAGAAGAGGCTAATAGTTTGTATAATTAGTGGGCTGCAATGACTGGGTGAGCTCATACATGTAAAGCAGCCAGTGCCTGGGCCAAGTTAAAGAACATGGGAGTATGAGTTGATGTTACATGTGGCATGGGACATTTAAGAATTCTAGTCTCCGAGGTCCTTTCAAGTTGTATAATCAGGCTGGGTTTATAGTAAAAGTGTCCACTCACATGTATGTCTTCTCCACCAGATTGGGATTCCTAAAGAGTGGGATCATTGTTTTATTCATCTTTGCCTGGCATAATGTCTTATTAGCATGCCTCCCATTTACCAGGCTCCAGACTCTGTACTGGGAATATTACAGGAATTTAGTCACCCTGGTCAATGCAGGTGAAGAGGTGAGCCAAGTGAAGGGTGAGACAAGAGCCTCAGGGAATCTCACCACAAAATAAACAACATGAACTATCTCTATTGCCTAGGGAGATTGGGGGCCATAGCTCACCCTCACAGAGAAAGATACATGTGATTTCGTATGCATGCTGCCGTGATTTGCTTTGTTATGCATGAAACATAGTGAAAATAGAATTTAGAGGAAGTTGACAAACATGTATCTGTAGGCTATAAATTTGACCATGAGGTATAGTCTTAATATTTGAAAGCCATGTCATGTCATTCTAAGCTATTTGGAATGAGAAACACCATCTTACTTATATTTTTATTTGTTTCAGTCACTAATGCCTATGACGTTCTACAGAAACCCATTAATCATTTATAAGTGACATTGGATATCTCATTCGTCTTTTGCTACTCCTGTCCCACTACCCAGTGTGTCTACCTGTGTCTTCCTGCTCACCGACAACCTCATCAGCTTCATAGAAATGTCCCTAGGCACTTTCCTCCCCCACACTGTTCTTTATACTACCACCCTTCCATTTGTCTTACACAGGGTGGGGGAAGGAATTCCACTAAGGAAATAGAATTCTAGGACTGGGAACGCCTGGAGCTCCTCGGAGCCTGCAGTCCAGCTTTTTGAAAGATCCAGCAGATCTGTCTGTTCTACCTCACTAGATAGTCTCTGATTCTCCAGGAGCATGAAGCAATTCCAGAAAATATTCCACAATCCCCTCAGTTAAGGACATGCTCCTAGACACCACACTGCCCTCCGAGACTGAATGCTGGACAGAGGTGGAAAATTGCTTTGAGATGTGAGGACCTGGTTTATGTGAGAGAAAAGCTAAGTGCTCAAACTGATGGCTTTGGTAACAAGTTTGATTCTTTAGACAGGGTGTGAGGACAAAATAAACAGACAGCAATGTGTTGAGCTCCCCTGAATAATGACCAGCTGGGTGAAAAGGTAAGATAACAACCCACGCGCAGGACTTCCAGCCTCGTGACCAAGAAGGCTGATAACAGAAACAAGCAGTGAAATGCCTCTTAAAATGGGGTATAAATAACAATGATGATGACAAGGGGGAGGAGGGGGGAGAAGAGGAGGAGGAGAAAGGAGAAACACTGTGACTGTTTTTAGGAAACAGGATAGAGTTTATTTAAAAGAGGTGATGTGGAAACCTGTGAGATGCAAAGTCCATCTTAGAAAATACCAAGCGGCTGATCTTTTCAGGTTCTTCTAATTGAAATGGATTCATGACTAATGTCAGCATTGTGGACAGCAACACAGCAACGAGTGTGTACTGAGCAATTTATATTAAGTAATTCACAGGAAAGCATCTCACATAATTCTCATGTCCTTCTATCATAGATAAGAAACTAGAGACTTAAAATAACCTATCCTACAGCCAGTTTATCTAGCTGTAAGTGGCAGAGACAAGATTCAAGCATACATCAGTCCATGCACAAGATCTCTGCTCTTAACTTCTCCCTCTACTATAATATTCTTGGTTTGCTGAAATTGACTGTCTTTACACATTCCTTTATTGTCTTCAGTCTTCAGAATGTCTAAGTTGGGATTAGATAAGACTTGTGGATAGGCAGGAAGAAAGAGTATTGGAAAGATTTCTGACTTCATTAGCTGAAGGCATGAGCCTAATGCACACTGTATCATTCACCAACTGCATGAACTTAGGCAGATTCCTTGATACCCTGCAGCTCAGTTGTCACAACCCACAAATGAGAGTGAATATAATTCTGAATGTCTGCGGAATGTTGTGATAAACAAAAAAAAGAACTATATTATAATTCTCTAAACAGAAGAGTTCATTGTCTATGCAAAAAACTTTTTTTTTTTTTATTCTCTATCCTTTGGCAATTAGAGGCTGGTGGTAGGCAACTGGGAACAAAAAAATATGGCTTGCTGCCTACGTACTCTTGATGTATTCAACTTTGAATACAAACTTGTGAAAAGTTTGTTCCTCTGTGAAAAGAGGACTCATTCCTCCCATTTGCTCCAGAATGTAAGGCAATTGCAGCTGACTCTCCAACAAGAGACACCTTCCTTGGGACAAAGACTAAGATGCCTAAAAGCCAGCCCCACCATTCTATTTTCAATAGTAAATAAAATAAATTCCTTGATAACTATTCTGCTTATCCTACAATAACATTGGAAAACTCTTATGGGAAAGCATTTCATAAACTCTCAAGAGCTATGCAGAGAGCATCAGTTTGAACCAGAGGACTTGATAGTGGAGGCATGCATCCTCAGAAAACATCACTCTGTGTGTTTGGCCACAATCTAAGGAGGAGCTGGGAAGAGGGGCTGAATCAGGTTCCAAAGGTGGGGCTCATTGAGGCTTTAGGCATGGGATAAGTCACTGTCTCTTTGGCCATGAGCTTCCATTTTGAGCATAACTAGGTCCTGTCCTCTTCCTGTCCCATTCCATTCTGCCTCTGCTGGCCACAGAACAAAGTTCTAAAATATGAAAGCAAGTAATAGCTCAAGGGATAACTCAGACTGCCTATTCTCAGCTCTCTCCATGCCCACAATTCCTTGGCTTCCTTTAATTTCATTTCCCCTTTGTTTCAACTACCTGTTCTTATGTGGAATACTCCACGTTGAGGAACCACATTCTGCCAACAGGCTTAACCAGAACCCCCCAAGCTCACAGGACCATGAGCACAAGAAAGAAAGAAAGAAGAAGTAGATGCCGAGTACTAATGTCAGCTGTAGATCTGAAATGAGAAGGAGGTAGGTTTGAAGGAAGAAGACTTATGGGTAAAGAAAGCCACTGGAGATTTCCGGAGGTGAGATCTCAGCCTGGAGGCAAAGCTTACATAATAAATATACTACAGTCCTTTGTTGTTGTTTTAATAAGATTTTATTAAAGAAAAGACACCAAAAAGCCCAAACAACAAAAATGAATCTTAGTTCTTAGCTAAGCTAGACCTGGTGGCACATGTCTGGAATCCCGGCCACTTGGGAGGCTGGGATAGGAAGATAGAGAGGCTGACGTCTGCCTGGACTCCAAGGAGAGTTTAAGACTACTTTGGGAAACTTTGTAAGACTCTATCTCAAAATAAAAAGTAAAATAATGACTGGGAATATGGTGAAACAGATCTCTAGTGTGTGTTAGGCCTTAGATTCAATGTCAAATAATGTTCCAAAATGCAATCTGCAAAATTGTAAAAATAATATTTTTGGAGATACCCCTTTACCCAATTTTGTATTTCCCAGAACCTTCCGCTACACGTGGTCACCACCTCAAAAGAAAAAATAGAAATAATTCAATATTTTAGAAAAACTCATCATGGGAACTTACTTGGACTATAAATACTTAGTTAATGAATTAGTTTGGAATCAGACTTTACACAAACCTGGAGTCAAACCCCTGAGATCAAATACTAATTCTATCGCTTCATAGTTGGATAATACTGGGCCAAAGTTTTCAATGTTTCCTGTTTCCTCATCTGCAAACTGGGAATGCTGATATTGCCTCACAAGGTTCCAGGGAGGAGTGTGCGAGCTATTTTTCTTATTTTATTGTTTAATTTTACATATAAATCCCAGTTGCCCCTCCCTCCCCTCAGCCCACCCCTCAGAGAGGGCATGGTCTCCCATGGGGAGTCAACGAAGTCCATCTCAGCACCATGAAGAGGCCTGACCAAGGCCCTCCTCCCTGAATCTATGCTGAGAAAGATATCTCTCCATAGGAAATGGGCTCCAAAAAGCCAGTCATGTTCTATATGGATAGCTCCTGGTCCCACTGCCAGTGACCTCATAGACTGCCCAATACACCCACTGTCACATGCTTTCAGGGGGGTCTAGTTTGGTCCTAGGCACAACTGTCAATCTGGACCCAAGGAGCTTTCACTAGCTCAGGTCAGTTATTTCTATGGGTTTCCCCATCATGGTCTAGACTCCTTTGCTCATATTATCATTCCTCCCTCTCTTCGACTGGACTCCGGGACTTTGACCTTGTGGTTAGCTGTGGATCTCTGCATCTGCTTCCATCGGTTACTGGATGAAAGTTTGACAATTATGGCAGTCCTCAATCTGATTACAGGGGAAGGCCAGTTCAGGCCCCCTCTCCACTATTGCTTAGAGTTTTATCTGGGGCCATCCTCGTGTATTCTTGGGAACTTCCCTAGTGCCAAGTTTCTTGATAATCCCAAAATGGTCCCCTCTATCAAGGTATTTCTTTCCTTGCTCTCTCACTCTCTGTCCTTCCCCCAATTTGATCTTCCTGTCCCCTCATGTTCTCCCTTCTCCTTTCCCCCTTCCACCCTCCCTCTCTTTCTCATGCTCCCAATTTTCTCAGGAGATCTTGTCTATTTCCTCTTTCTAGGAGGATCCATGTATGTTTCTCTTTTGCTACCTAGCTTCTCTGGGGTGGACTATAGTCTGGTTATTCTTTGCTTTATGCCTCATATCCTCTTATGAGCAGATACCATATTTGTCTTTCTGGGTCTGAGTTACCTCACTCAGGATGTTTTTGGTTTTTAGTTCGTTTGTTTTGTTTTGTTTTTGTTTTTGTTTTATTCTAGTTCCATTCATTTGCCTGCAAATTTCAAGGTATCATTGTTTTTTTACCACTGAGTAGTACTCCATTGGGTAAATGTACCACATTTTCTTTATCCATTCTTTGGCTGAGGGGCATCTAGGTTGTTTCCAGGTTCTGGCTATTATGAATACTGCTTCTATGAACATAGTTGAGCAAATGTTCTTGTGGTATGAGTATGCATCCTTTGAGTATATGACCAATAGTGGTATTGCTGGGTCTTGAGGTAGATGGAGTCCTAATTTTCTGAGAAACTGCCTTACTGGTTTCCAGAACAGCAGTGCATGTTATTTGTGTGCCGCACAATGTCTGGACAAGAGGAAGCTGTTGATTATAAAGGAGAGAAACAGCTGGGCAGTGGTGGTACACACCTTTAATCCAAGCACTGGGGAGGCAGAGACAGGTGGATCTCTGTGAGTTCAAGGCCAGCATGGTCTACAGAGCTAGTTCCAGGACAGCTAGGGCTGTTGCACAGAGAAATCCTGTCTTGAAAAACAATAAATAAATAAATAAATAAATAAATAAATAAATAAATGAGAGAAACATACAGCTTGAAGAAGCTAAGAGACCTAAAAATGATAGTTCAGCCTTGCCTGTTCCCTTCAACAGAAGCATCAAAACCTCCTTCCTTTGTCAAATGAGTCTTTCTGTCCTTCAGTGCATGAGAAACCAAGTATTTATTTCCCTGGGTACTTTTCTCAACTTTGTGCTTGTCTAATAAATATGTTCAATCCAAACCTCAGGTGGAACTTTTTTTAAAGGAATTTTCATCTGCTAAATGCCCCTTTGATGTTCTTGAGCAAAGTTCTCTGACTACATGATCTCCACTCAGAGCCTCCTCCCAAGGAAACCTGCTCAATAGTGACCTAAGGTCAGGCAATGGCTGTGAGCTTCTCTAAATGCAGTTGACCCCATAGATTAGAGCCCGAGGTTTAACAATAGACAGAGGCAGAGGATGGTAAGAAAACCACTCAAATAGTCCAGACTGAACTTTTCTTTTGTGTTTTGGTTTTTTTGTTTTTTTTGTTTGTTTGTTTGTTTGTTTTGTTTTGGGTTTTTTTTTGGTTTTTTTTTTTTTGTTTGTTTGTTTGTTTTTTCAAGACAGGGTTTCTCTGTGTGGCCTTGGCTGTCTTTTAACTCACTTTGTAGATCAGGCTGACCTCAAACTTGGATATCTTCTTGCCTCTGTCTCCCAAGTACTGAGATTAAAGGCATTCACCTGAATATTTCTTATTGTTTGACCTCGGACAAATGAGAAATCAAATAGGAGAGATATATGTGATCTAATTCCGTTCCATCTCCCAGTTGCTAAGCTACCCCCAGCTAAATGAGTATTAATCAGACTCTTTTGCTTTTTGTCTGAATACTAGCACCCCAGACCTGCTGGGTCAGCATCTTGGACTGGGGCATAGCTGGCATCAGATTTTCTATGCCCCAGAGCTTTTAAGATGAATGCACCGGTGGCCACATTTTGCAAGGTCCTACCCAGAATCCTCTCTTCCTAGAAGTAGAACTGTCCAAGATGAACTCTTTGTGTTGATAATGACAGCTCTACCTTTAACTGCTTTTTGGTTATGTTTTATTGTACCCTTTATTTATATAAATTGCATTCAGCTTTAATAAATTGTTTTTGATAACCACTGATATATCAGGATGGGCAATGGATTTGGATTCCAGGTGGCCTGAATTTAACTCCCAACTCTGCCATTTACCAGTTATTAGACTGTGGGCAAATCACCAACTCCCCTAAGTCATTTCCTCATGAAGAGATAATCCCACTTACCCAAGCATTTCAAAGACTCAGGAAAACGATGCTTTAGGAACACTGCATCTTTCTGCAGGACCCAGCTCTATTGTCAGCCCAGAGCCTGCCTGCCCACCTGCAAATCCACCAAGTATATTAGAGTTCTGAGCTCAATTTAACTTCTTCCCTTGTGTGGCTTTGATTCCTCCTATGGACCAAACCCATGACAGTCCTGGACCATGATGTAGGGACAGGACTTTGTTCTTGAGAAGGTGTCTGGTCCGAACAACTTCTGAACTCCAATACAATGTTACTCATCTGCCTAACCTCACTTGCTGTTGCCAGGCTTGATTGATGATGGAGCCATTTGAGGAAGGCTGCAGGGCTTATGGCTGTGTTCAGGCCAGTGAAGGAAGCAGTTTTAGCACAGTCCTCTTTCCCTCTGGCCTTTACCAGGCATTACCTGTCTCCTTGCAGCCTCTCTGGATGAAGAGCACAGGCCAGGCTCCTTAGAGTGCCAGCTCGCAAAAACAGTCCCCAGCCAAGGCTGCTGATCTTCATGGCTGAGCTCCATGCTCTCTTTCAAGCTGTCCTTCCCTCCTCCCCACTCCACCATCACCATAGCAACCCAGTGGTGTAAAAAAAGTAAAAGAGCTAAGGCATCTAAATATAGTCCAAGTTTCAACACTTCCAGCATGGCGCCTAAAACCTAGGAGGTAGAAGCATCCAAATGGCAACTGGTCTCCAGAAGAAAGGATAGTGGGAGGGGGTGGAGGTCAAGGGGCAAACGAAGGGAAGGCACAACCGTTTGCTGAGCCCACTGCCTGTGTTTTCTCATTGAACTCCCACAACCACCCAGTGTGGAAGTTATCTTCACATTCCTGCTGAGGAGACGGAAGCTCAAAATGGATGGCCAGGGTCACACATCTGTCAGCAATAGAGTCGATGTTAACTGAAGTTTCCATTATTCAGACTTTGCTCCCTCCCCCCCTCGCTACATAGACAGGTGCAGGTAGGGGATTTTCCTGGAAGTGCTAGGCTTTCGAGACAGATCCTGTAAGCAATTTGACTTGAGTTGAGTGCAACTAAATTATTGGGTGACGCCAAATGAACTGTGATTTCTATTATGCTGTCACTGTTTGTCTTCAGTGGCCCAGACTGAGGTGAAGCGGAGACAGTAGTTTCCAGGGAACATGACGACAGGATTCTGCACTCAGACCTATGTAAAATGGCATCACCAGCAGCCCTGAGCAGAGAATGCTCACTGTGGCTCCTACCACCACTCATCCCTTCACTCACTCACTCAACCAATGCTTTTATTGAGCATCTGACATAGGCTCTCACTTCAGGAAACAGAGACAATTCATTTTTAAAAATGCAGTGCTTGTCCTCCCAGACTTTAGGACAATGGGAATGACAGGGAAGGTGACAATTATATAATTGATCAACTCTATATAACTGGGACGTGTGCTGTAAGTACATACCAGAAGAACGTCACTGGCCCAATTGCATCAGTGGGAGGGAAATACAGAAGCTCCCACAAGTGAAAGAAGTCCATCAAATGAGGGATAGAGGTGATGTGTGCTTTCAAGGTAAACAGAGACTCCTTAGCCATGAGCTCATAGGGTCACTACATGCCCCAGTCCATCCCCCACCCTGTATCTTTATAAGATCATGAAGCCTCATAAGTGAGGCTTTACAGAGCCAGACTCACATGAGATCTGGTAGGAAATCAATAATGATACCCCACATCCCTTGGTATCATTATTGTAAAACGGAGTAGGTGTGAGGGTGCTTGTGTCCCCTCAAATTCCTAGAAGAGGTGAGCAAACTGTAGGGTTGGTTGCTTCAGGTTAGTTAGCAAGAGTGTCCCTGAGAAGTGCCGGTGCCTGTGACCTTTTATGGGAGGGAGAGGAGAGGGTTGGTACAGAAAATGTTAATTTCTGTGGATCTGGAGCTTTCCAAACTGCCTGGAAGGCAGCAAGTGTGGGGGATACTCTGTGAATGAGTTCGAATTAGATAATATCATGTGTGTGGAGCTCTTGAGTGCTTCAGAGAAAATGCTGTCTAAATACACAGTGCTCGCATCAAAGATAATGATACAGTGCTCTATTTATAGTGCTCTGCTTCCTACCTGCCAGCTATTTCCCAGGCATGGGGGAAAGATGAATGGGCAAGATGGAGGGAAAGAGCTTTGGAATCCTTGATTAAGAGCCCTCCAGGCAGATATAGAGTTTAAAATGTATTATATTATTGTCACCATCGTTGTGTTTTCTTTTATCACCCGGGAATGTCACCTCCTTCTGTTTCAGGTGAATGAGTCTGCCTTGCCTGACTGTTCCATGCTGGTTATGTCATCCAGGAAGGCAGCAGCCCCCAGATGTGTCATATACACAAACATGGTCGTCGTCCTCACCCCCCCACCCCCCCACCCCCCGCCCCGGGGTTGTCTCTTGTCAGTTGAATTTGGCCTGTCTGTAAATCCAGGCTTTCCCAAGCTCATTTTATCTCTTCCAATAGAAAACAATATGTAAATGCCCCGCTTAAAGGGAGTGTTGATTGCAAACCTCTGCATATGGTGGACAGATTAGAGCTATGAAATGGAGAGGAAGGGACCACTGGGCTCTAAAAGAGGACAGAGTCTCACAGCACAGCATCTCACTCACCCAGGGAAGAGTTCCAGAGAATTCACTAAAGTTGGGGCACAGTAGCAAAGGGACTTGAGAACTTGGAAAAGTCACCAACGAATCAGATTCTGGGTGTGAGTGGTTGTCTACAAGCCCTGATCACTCTTGAAGAACTTCTCCCCTATCCGAGCCAGGAGCCCTGGGAATACAAATTGATCTCTTTGGCTCCCTCCCACCATGGAAATAAAACAGGAGCCTGGCACCTGTCATTCTATAATGGGATGTGGATATGCAAATGAGCTGCTTCTGTAGTCAACTTAGAAAAGAGAGCAGAATTGGGTAATAGGGAAGGTTACCCTGTAACACAAGGGCAACGGGGGAAAGGAAAGGTCAGTTCCCATTCACCAAGACAGGGAAGGCCAACAGGCAGGACTATGACAATGACACATATCCCTTTATCTATGATTCTTCATCACTCCATCGATGGAACTGATAAGGTGCCCCAAATGGATAAGTGCCCCAAACCAGCACTGTCAGACTGTTAGGTATGCAGCCTTCATGTGAGTTCATCCTGGGAGCTGGAGAAAGAGCTGCATCAGTTACAGCTAAAACAGAACATCATCAAATTATCATTCCTGACTACTTATTCTTTGCCAGTCCCTATTTCTCGCTACTTATTCTTTGCCAGTCCCTTGCTGCAAGCTTTCTTTGTGTTCTCTCCTTTGGTCCTCTCAATGACGCTGTGGAGTAGATCTTACAACTCTGCCCTCCTTCAGATGAGGGAACTGAGCCTCACGGTCTCACAAATTAGTCAAAAGGCTAAAACTTGTAAGTACGGCAAGCAGATGGCTCTGATCCTAAAGGCTGGGGTTCTTCTCCACTGAATGCACTGAATGATGGAGAGAATCTTTATCTCTATGACGTCAGTCACGAGAAGGAGCAGTGGGGGAAGCGGAGGTGTAGAACAATCTGCCGTAATAAGTACCTGAAAGGGCAGCAGTGTGAGGACTCCATGAAAGGTCTAGACTGTTGGGGAAGAGGTGGGGGGGGGAATTAAAGCTATCTCTTTATAGAGGTAGCTTTGTGACGGTGCTTGTCAATGGAGTAGTGTGTGCAAGAATGGAAAGACAGAGGCAGCCAAGGGTTCTTCCGCTTCCCTCACATTAACCTTAAGCTAAGTGCTCAGCAGGGGTCCTGTGCTCTAATGCCCTGGGTTCAGCTTCTGGCTCCACCACAGCAGCTAGTCTCAAATACACAAATACACACTGCTCATGGGCCAGGGTGTGTGCCAGTTGCTGGCCAACGAGACAGACAGGGTTTCTGCTTTTAATGGCATTAGTATTCTGGTGAGGGAACCATGTAAGCAGGTGAACAGGATGGAGGTGAGACAGGCTGGCATGGAAAGGTGCTGGAGGAGGACCAGGCTGAGAAGACAGAGAAGTAACATAAACAGGGACATTTTAAAAGAATCTGGTTATGAGACTGTCTGGGACTTGACAGCCCAGAAAAGGGAAACCCTTAGTGCCAACATCCTGAGGCACGAATCAGGGTTATGCATTTGAAGTAAGAGAAGATGGGGATGCTGGGACAGGGTAGCAGAGGGAGACTGGCAGAAGGTGTTCTGTACAACAAGCCAGGTGAGCTGTGCAGGTCCGTTCAGCATCCAAGCAGCTTCAGGGCATGTGTCCACAAATGCACATCCTCAGGGCCAGTGCAGACCTGCGGTTACAGGAAGCCTGGGAATGGAGCTGAGCACGCTGTGCTTTCTCGAGCCTTCCAAACGATTCTGCTGTCTCGGTTTCTCAGCTAGATCATACAGTTTCAGTGGTTTTTATTGTCATTTCCCTTTTTTAAGATTTGTTTTTATTTGTGTGGGGGGGTGTGTATGGGAGAGATGAGAGAGAGAGAGAGAGAGAGAGAGAGAGAGAGAGAGAGCCACAAGTCTGTGGTGCCCTTAGAGGCCAAAGCAGATATCAGATCCCTTGAGCTGGAGTTACAGACAGTTGTGTGCCGCTGACATGGGTGCTCTGACTAGAACTCTGACATCTTCCAGAGCAGCAGGTACTCTTACAGCTGCCATCTCTCTATCCCTATTCAGTTCCAATTGCATCCCAGGTGTGGCAGGGTCTGAGTCACAGAACCTAAGTAAAAAAGTGGCACATCGGGACTTTCCTGTCTTTTCAATTTTGAATCATCTATTTTTTATTCTTGGGGTTGACTTTTGTCATCATTTTGAGCTCTCTCTCTATCTCTCTCTTTATCTCTCTCTTCTCTCGTCTATTCCTCCCCTGACTCAATCTTCCTAGACCCACATCCTATCTTCTCCTCCCTTTCTCTTTCTCCTAGTTCCCTCTCCACTCACTGCCCCCCACTTCCCATGTGCTCAGGAGATCTTGTCCCTTCCTCCTTCTGCGAGGGACCTTATATGAATCTCTGAGAATCCTCCTTGTAATCCTAGTTTCTCTGGCAGTGTGAATTATAGGCTGGTGATCCTTTGCTCTATGTCTAAAATCCATATATGAGCGAGTATATACCATGTTCCTCTTTTTGTGACTGGGTTACCTCATTGAGGATGGTTTCTTCAAGTTCCACCCACTTGCCTGCAAATTTCAAGATTCCATTGTTTTTTTGTTTTGTTTTGTTTTTTGTTTTTCGCAGAGTAGTATTCCATTGTGTAGATGTGCCACATCTTCTTTATCCATTCTTCAGTTGAGGGGCATCTAGGTTGCTTCCAGGTTCTTGCTATTACAAATAATGCTGCTGTGAACATAATTGAGCACATGTATTTGTTGCATGGATGTGGATCATTTGGGTATATGCCTAAGAGGGGGATTGCTGGGTCCTGTGGTAGACTGATTCCCATTTTCCTGAGTAACCGCTATACTGATGTCCAAAATGGCTGTACAAGTTTGCACTCCCACCAGCAGTGGAGGAGTGTTCCCCTTTCTCCACATCCTCTCCAGCATAAATTGTCATTGGTGTTTCTAATTTTAGCCATTCTGGCAGAAGTAAGATGGTATCTCAAAGTTGTTTTGATTTGCATTTTCCTGATAGCTAAGGATGTTGAGCACTTTTGTAAGTGTCTTTCAGCCTTTTTGATTTCCTCTATTGTGAGTTCTCTATTCAGTTCTGTACTCAATTTTTAATAGGATTATTTGGTATTTTGTTGACTACCTTATTGAGTTCTTTGTATATTTTGGAGAGCAGCCCTCTGTCAGATGTAGGATTGCTGAAGATTTTTCCAGTCTGTGGGCTTCCATTTGGTCTTGTCAACTGTGTCCTTTGCCTTATCGAAGCTTCTAAGGTTAAGGGGGTCCCATTGATTAATTGTCGATCTCAGTGTCTGTGATAATGGACTTATGTTCAGGAAGCAATTCTTCTCATATGTATCAAAACTCATTCTGAACAATGAGTTCTGGGCTGCAGAAGAAGACTTATTTTTGAACCTATCTTTAAATCTTTGGTTGATAGTTCAACAGCACACAAATACTAAGGATTTTCTTTTCAATGCTACAGAAAGACCCTGGCTAATGAAAAAACAGACTGTATCAGGGCATGAGGAACACACATGCATACAGAGAGACATGCTCACACACAAACACATAGGCATGTACACACCCATGCACACATGTACACACATGCATTTACACATGCTTATGCACACACACAGAAAGACACAATGAACATGCAAACACACATGCACACATTCATAAGCACATTTACATGAACACAGATATATATATATATATATATATATATATACACACACACACACACACACATGCACACCTGCACACGTGCACACTTTTATGTTTGAATGAGATCTGCATTTACAAAACAGCAAAGGTTGTGGTGGTTTGCTCCTATTGTTGCCCATAAACATTCCAGAGAGTCTCATGCTTTCCTTGAATAAAAGTAGGTGAGCAGGTGACTTAGGAGGACAAACATGAATGAAGGAGCAGAAATTCAGCTGCTTTCCTATCTGCCATTCTTCCTGTCATGATACCAGATACCAGGTAGCTCAAGAATGTAGCACCATGCTAAGGGAAGAGAAAGGCCACTGAGGAGAGGTGTGTAGGTGTAGTTTGGGAACCTGTCTTCATCTAAAATTTGACATTTCATCCATGATAAATTTTTCCCATTAAATCCGATTTGTTTAAATGTAGTATTATGATGCCATTTAGCTTGAGTGCTGAGATTTCTGGTGTTTCCTTACATTGTGCACCCAAGCCTCCTCAGCTCATGTAAAGGTATTACAATCTCTGGCTCCCTGCATTTGGGAAAGGCATGTTTTGAGATTTTATCCGTCAAGAAGTTTGTCTGTTGTGTTTGCCCCAAGAGCAGCAGGCTCTGTGGGACCCAGCAGTCATGCAGTATTGCAATCCTGCTTTGGTGTGGCCCGTGTCTGGTTCAGTCAAGACAATATTTATAGTGCCAGCGGAGCCCCCCTGTAGTCGAATCTCTAACTGAAGTAGTTTCTCTGTCTAACCCAGGCACAGTAATCATCCCTAGATCTGCTATTCAACGGCATCTCTAGAAATTAGTTGCCTAAAATGAGAGGTTTGTAGACGCTCAAGTGGACAAGGAAGTAAAGAGGAAGGTGAAGAGCCTTTGACTGGGCTCGACACGGGTCCTACAGAGTTGGCAGCTCTCTCTTCCTAATTACTAGGTTTTTCCCTGGGTCTGAAGTTTTATGTCTGTACAATAAAAAATGATTTCCTGCTTGGATCAAAATTATCCTCTAAAATAAGATCCCCGCCAGAGAAAGAGAGCCGGAAAGAGAGACCTCACATCTCTAAAGCCATGAATCAGTTAACCAGCCATTTTCTGTCTACAGTGCCCAGAGCAGACACGCGGTTAGATCAATTATTTTATAGATTATTTCCCTTGCCTTTCCAAGAAGAGGATTTATCAATTTCGGGGCACAGCAACCATCTGTTCTCAGACCACTGATGCTTTTTCGCTTCTCTTCTTGACATAGAAGGAGGGAATTGGAACTGTGAATCTTCCTGTCTCCCCCACCCCCAACTCTATTCCCG
Organism: Phodopus roborovskii; assembly: GCF_943737965.1. Lineage (NCBI taxonomy): Eukaryota > Metazoa > Chordata > Mammalia > Rodentia > Cricetidae > Phodopus > Phodopus roborovskii. The sequence continues at coordinate 2,982,520 of NW_026126515.1, read as the reverse complement.
CAGGCTGATTTGGGGCAAATGTGAGGGTTCTGTAAATAGAGGCCTGTAAATAGAGCTGATCAGTGGCTGTGCTCATTGCTACAGAGAGTGGGAACTATGTTCTGCTTTGAGAGTAACTGGATATGACCCTTGCAGAGATCACTTTCTAGGAAGGCCAATTCCCTCTCAGGGTGGCACTCTGATGCATCATTCATTCATTCAACTAACAAATGCCACTTCTGCTCCTTTAATCTAAAGAAACTCAACAGTCAAAAAGGAATGAAATTCAGAGGCTCATTCAGATTGGGTGCCCTCCATGCAAAGCAATGTTCTGAGAGGCCAGCCAGGCCTGGGAAACGTTTCCCTAATCCCTCTGGGGTTATTAGATCTCCCAGGAGAATCATCTCCAAGAGGCACAGCCAGGTCCCAAGCTGGGAACACCACATATTCTGGCACCTCTCAGCAGAAGGCTAGTAGGAAAGGTAGGTGCTGGCCCGGTAGCCTCCAATGGCATCACCAGCCCTCCAGACAGCTGATAGCCCATGCCCATGTCCATTTAGAAGCAGTCACTGAGCTGCAAGGAAAAACTAGCAGCACAGAATGAACCATTATGAACTCATCCGAATTAATGGCTCCAATGTTGGTTATGGACGACATCTTCCCACAGAGTGGACAAAGGGAGAAGGTTATATAAGCTGCAGGACTCAGTTGGGTGGCACTGGCCTCCCAGTCAGTGTGCCCCTCAGAATCCTTGGGCATGCCATCACAGTAACCATCAAAGTAGTTTTTACCCTTCGTCACATGTTTTCATATCAGAAAGAAATGAAACTCCAGGTATGTCAGCAACCAACTCACTGGTCATTACCCTACAAGGCCTCTCTGAGGGTCTCTTGTGTGCTGGGCATGGGCAAGGCAGGGACTGAAGCCTCGGATAAGACAGGCTCAGTCTCCGCTCTCACCGAGTTTACACTCGAGTGGAAACAGACTGACAGGAAACAGTAACCAATGAGATAACTTCAAACCGTGAACATCACACCACTGTGTGATGTGTGCTGAGAGGGGATTCTCAGGCTAAGGTGGTTTTGGAAGGCCTTTCCAGCTCGGTAAAGATGGACAAGGAAAACCCAACAGATGAGTCCAGGTGTAGGTAAAGAGCATTCCACACAAGGAACACGAGGAAGCTCACTCTGAGTGGAATCAACCCTATCTGAGGGACAGGGAGAACATGGTGCCTGGGAGCAGAGCGAGGGGGGTCTTGTGATGAATGCCACCTCAAGCTCAGTGCAGCTGGGTGGAGAAGCACCTCTAGGACACAGGGTTTTGCTTACTCCAACAGCAGGGAATGTGGCACGATCTGGACTTTGTGTTTGAGTCAGGATCTCACTGGGCAGCCAAGGTTAGCCTGTAATTATGCAGCTCGGCCCGGTCTCAAGCTTGAAATCCTCTTGTTGTCTATGGAGTGCTTGGATTACAAGTGTGTGCCACCATATCTGGCTACACTGCCTTTTAAATCTGTCACTCTGGCTGTAATGTGGGAAAGGGGTTGAAGACAGAAGCCCAGCCCAGCTCAGGAGAGTCTGGTCAGAGGCTGCAGCAGTCCAAGGAAGAGGCCTTGGTGCCCTGATCTTGGTAGCAGAAGGAAGGGTGATGGTGGAAGAGTTTGGGGCAGGAGGTGGGTGGGGAGGAGGGAAGATGAAATCAGAGCACAAGAATGGGAGAGGGGTGATTCCAGGTGCAGGCAGGGCCAGAGCCACGTGTGGATGACTGCCACCGACTGCAGCTGAGGGGACAAGTTTGCAAAGAACTCGAGGCCCAGCTAGTGGCTCCTAGTTAACGTTCTGTGGTCTCACTCGTGTGTGGGACACAAATGAGAATGTTGTCAGTTTGGGGGAGCTGTGAGAGACTTCGCCAGCCTCCAAGCAGGGTAACACCTTCAGTGAGAACAGATGTGACATCTTTCCTAGGAATGAGCTCACTGGGGAACCCCACACCCAGCCTCCTTCATTCTTCCCACCCTCCAGCTGGTCTTCCCAGCCAGCTAGCTCCATTCCCTCCTTCTGCTACTCAGCACCTGTCTTCCTTTCTCTTGTCTTCTACTCCAGTGTCTGTGGAGTCTCGTTTTTCTGTTTATCTGTTCACTCAAAATCAAAACAAACAGAGGCCACATTGTATAACATGTTCTACCCAACTCTGAGCTTGTCACTCACTGATGATGGCAGAGGCCAGATTTTGAGAGAATGTGGGTCTCTCCCCGTAGCCACCTAGCACTCCAATCCTCTGTAACAGTCCATTTAGGAATATATTCTCTTGGTTTATCCAGCCCTTTCTTGACCTGACTTCCATTTGCCAAAAGTACAATTTATTGATTCCCACTTATTTTCTGACTTAATGACTGGAGACGAGAAGATCGCCTTCTATGTGACTCTCGAACTGGGATTGTTACTATGTTCAATGGTAATTGTTTCTATTTGGTAAGCCCTCAGAAGAGAGCATACTTCCCTTCTTGTGCTTCCTTGTTGTTGGAGGGACACTACAGAGCAAACACTGCTGTGCCATTTTGCACTTAATACTTGACACTTGGAACATGTGACATCTTGAGGACTTTATCAAGTTGCCCGAGGCTACCCAGATGGTGAGGGTGGAGGAGAGCTTTCATCCCAGGCTATCAGTCCCCAGAAGGAGGAAAGCCACAGTGCTGTGGTTTTCGTGGGCTGCAAGGACATTGCTCCCCAGGCTAGCAACCCTGGGTTTTATGGACTGCAGCGGGTATAAAGGTCATCAAGGTTTACAGTGTCATTTCATAAGCAATTAGTGGCATGGTCCAGGACAGGATCAGTAACTGTTATGCTCACTTCAGGAGGGATGGACCCAGTAAGTAAGGTCAGTAGAGGAACCATAGACACCTAAGCAAACTCTTATGGTTGACTTGGGGAGGCTTTAGAGAACAAAGTTTGTGTCGAGTTAGACTATAGCTGTGCTTCATTTAAAAAGAAGGAAGATTGGAACAGATGACCTCCGTCTCCTCTGCAAAAGCCAATCTTATAGGGATGTCTGGAAGGGGACAGATGATGGGAGCAGACCAAGATCCTGCAGAGCTCTGCATGCCTATACTATGCTACAGATAGATGCAGCTCTATGCCACAATAGCACCGGCACCACATACCCTCCAGTGGAGGTGATATTTGGGGGCTGGGTCTGGTCCTGGAATGCCCCATCATAAGCAACAGCTTGGAGGCATGGGCTTACGTCTCTTTTTAAAGCAACTGCAGAAAGGAGAAGCAGCAAAGTGGGTGGGTAGGTGACACAAAATAGTTACCTACACATTCTTTTATGCACAAAGCTGTGTGGGATATCGGGGGTGGCGTTGGCCAAAGGGTGACTGTAGAACTTAGACACTGATCCCCCCACCCCCACCCCCGTCCCCGTCCCCACACTGCAGCACCACTTTTCGTAGACTGCATCTCCCAGTCGCTGAGAACTAGACAATGTGTGACGCAAACCAAGCAGTTCTGGCTCCCTGTGATCTCCACCACCACACAAAGGGGAGAGAGCGTCTACTATTCTGGGCAGGATTCCCACCGGCCTATTTGTCCCTCTCTTTCTGTTCTTTGTATAAAATAAGCACTTTCAATCATCATCTGCTGGTTCTAGAAGAAAAAAAAATTCTTCCTTGTTCCAAAAGCAAAGAGATATGAAGAATAGACCTCATGAGAAGCCCTGTGAGAGCAATCTTCTTATGTATGCAGGCGCCTTTCATCAGTCTTCAGAGAGGCTACGGGGAATAGGGAAAGAGGGGGAGCTGAGAAAGGGGCTGCGAGAGCTGGATGCTGGCAAGCATGATATATGAATCTCTGAAAATGCCACAGTGAAACTCACTACTAGGTACAATGCATAGGCATTAATGGTTTTAAATTTTAAGTGTAGGAACCAGATAGTCTCTGTTACCTATGACAAACCACTGTCTGAAAATACTAAAGGGGAAATGCCAGAAATAAACCAATCACAAACTTTCAATAGCTTTTATTATAGTGTCTTGTGAGTGTTTTTGTTTTGGTTTAGTTTCTGAGAAGGGAATTGGTTTTGTAGTCCAGGTTATCCTCAAATTCACTATGTGGTCCATGCTGGCCCCAAACTCACTGTGATCCTCCCTCCTCAACCTTTGAGTACTTGGGTTACAAGTGAGTATCACCACACCCAACTGGTAATGTTATAATTCTTCTATTTTAATCATTAGTTGTTAATCTCATACCGTGCCTAATCTATGAACTAAACTTCTTCAAAGGTATACACAGGTAGCACTTATGAGGTTTGGTACTACCCATGGTTTTGTATGTTTACTGGGATATTGAAACATACCCCTAATGGATAAAGAGGTGGTGCACAATCCTTGATATTACATAAACATTATTTGTCTTGTTTGTATAATGGTTAAATTACTTGCCCAAGATCATGTAGCCTTTCTGGGATTGGAACTTGGAACCTTTGGCTTTCTCCAGTCTTCAAGTATGATTATAACATGCAGCCACATGAAACCCAAGAGGACTTGCTGAGGCTGGAGGAGGGCCAGGACAGCCACCTTCCTCTGTGCACTTTGTGGAATTGGGGTCAACTTGAAGCTTTCTGGGTCTCTTTCTCCTTCTTTTCCTGTTTCTTCTCCAGCTTCCTTGTCCCAATTCTGCTCCTTGCTTATGATACTTTATTTTTCCATCCACAGCAAAACAATTCACATCAAGGTAATTGATGATGAGGCGTATGAGAAAAACAAGAATTACTTCATTGAGATGATGGGCCCCCGCATGGTGGATATGAGTGTTCAGAAAGGTGTAGTACCCTGTCCTCCACACTAACAGTAACAGTCTTTTCTCCTTCCTTTCTTCCTCTCTCCAATCCATTTCCTTCTCTTTCTCTTGCCTTCTACCTTCCTATTTCCTTCCTCTCTTGCTCTGTTCACTTCTCCTTTCTCTGCCCTAACACCTGCCAACCTGTCACATGGTATCCATAGAGAGGTCTTCAAGAACCAATGGCAGTTTGTCTGGGGTGGCAAAATGAATATGGGTGAGTAGAAGAGAGAGAGAGAGACAGAAAGAGAGAGAGAGAGAGAGAGAGAGAGAGAGAGAGAGAGAGAGAGAGATCCCACACTCTGAGAATGAGGCTTTCTGTAATGTAGTAGGGAGGCAAGAAAGACAGGTAGGTTTGCAGACAGGAGGAAATCTTGAGAAACTGACTCTCAGTACAGATTTCCACAAGTAAAATTATTCTCAAAGCTGAGATTATGTCCCAGGAATTTAAGAACCAATATATTTAGACCATACTTTGTCCCACTCCCCCAAAGAGCCCTTCAGAGTCATCTTATCTGCCATGTCTCTGCTATCAAAGTTTGTTTCTCTCCCTGACCTTGACTGAACATCAAGTAGAGGTCTCCATCAAAGTCCTTCTTGTCATATTCTACTCTCCATATTAAGGGGAGTTAGGTGTGGAGGCAGAGGAAATAGCAAAGAGAGAATTGTGGCCTAAGGGGAAGCTTTCCCTGCAAGTCCATGAGACTTTTCAGAATGGACAGAGTGTGCTTGTCCTTGTATAGCTGAATGACCTTGTATAGCTCTAGTCCCCAAGAGGAAGTCAGACGATCCTTCCTAGGACAAGTTGTGCTCTAGAGCTGCTGGATCATCATGACTCTCTAAGCCAGCTCAATTTAACCTGGTGCAGGAGTCCCTGTGGTAGCAAAACAGGCTCACATCTTAATGACAGAGAAGTCTCTGACCTCCAAATGCTCAGTGACTTTGTTCACTCAACAAGGTATGAAAAACGTGTGCACGTGCACACACACACACACATGCAAAGCTCAGTACTGTTTATGCTTTATTGGCAGCAAAGTGAAGCGTGTCTTCAGAATGTCAAAGGGACATCAGAGGATCTGAGGACATTTAAGTTGTCATTTTTTCTCTTTTCCCTTTGAGGGAATTGGGTCTCGTTTTCTCCCTGTCACAAATAACCCATAGAGAATAACTAGACCTGTAGTTCTATGACATTCCAAGAGAAGCCAAGCATGAAAATCTGGGTCCCCGCTTGAACCTCTCCACACGACCATGTGACTGGATGAGGTTCAAGTGAATATTTGAGTGGAGGACCTTTCAAAAAAACACAAATATAAAAATCAAAACTTGCTTTTCTTTGTGACTGACGCTCCACTGTGTTGACACCCAGAAATAGACAGCTATCTCCACAACCTTGTGTTCCGAACCCAGATTAATCAGCAATAAGGAGGTCAGCCTTGGGGCATAGCATCCTTCTACAACAGGGATGTCAATAGTTTTGTATCCCTGTATCACATTGAAGGAAACACTTATTTTGGTCCACACTCTTGAACCTTCCTAAAGGAGAAAGAAGGAGAAAATTAATAGAACCCTTCCTCCCTTTCTCCATACCCCTTTTCTCTCCCCCTCTCTCTAGTCTTCCTCTTCATAAATAATTTTAAATATTTTCTTAGTGAAGAAAAAGAAGGGACTGGAGTCCTAGGTTCTGCAGGTGCATTCTTCATTGTAGAAGGGTTCTGGGTTATTCCCAGTAGGCGGGTCATTTACTTGATGCCTAAAGAAATGCTCCCGTTACCATGTGACACCAATGGAATGCGCGCTGCCCGACTTACTTCCTACTAACCATTGGCGGGATCTAAAATGACTCCTCCCCACCATGATCCTCTCCCCTCCCTTCCTTCTTTTTGGCTCCCTTTGCCCCCTTGTCCTTGTCCTCCTGGTTCCTTTGCCCTCTCACCTATAAGAACAACTATGACCTAGGAGACAAGAAAAGCTAAGAGCACTTTTTTTGTAAGACAGCACAATCCACCATAGTCCTGTCTAAGGCCACCATGACAGGATGGGGCTGCATGTGCCAAGAGTGATGGAAATGGTTATTAAAGGCTGTGTCCAGCTGAACGACAAACCTGCCCACCTAGTCGACACTCTCTCTCTTGTTGTCCCTACAGGAAAACCATAAGGGTTAAAATAGTAGATGAGGAGGAATACGAAAGGCAAGAGAATTTCTTCATTGCCCTTGGTGAACCGAAATGGATGGAACGTGGAATATCAGGTGTGAGATTCTTTAAAATCAAAACAACAACCAAGAGAAAGCAAAGAGAAGAAAAAAAAATTGAACAAACAAGGAAACGAAAAAGAAAAAGTGACCCTATTTTTGTCCCCACCTTTTGTCCCCTTCTCCTTCTTCTCCTATTGACAGAGATTTTATTCTTTTCCCTCCTGTATTCTCACTCCCACCCTGTTTCGGTGTCATCTCTGCCTTAGCTGTAGTTATTCCATATTCCTCCTTTCCCACCTTCTGGGCAGTACTGCAGCCTCAACCCCCATTGCCCTAATGAATTATTTCTGGGTTGCGCTACCCAGTTGTTACTGTCCCCTGCACTTTCCCCTGTTCTCTGCCCCAGTGCCAACATGGAAACTCCTTGGTGGGTGGGGAGGAGAAGAAAAGGAAAGGGATGTAATGTTTTGCATGCTTGTGCCCCTTTCTTGCCACCTCTCTGTCTCGCTGGGATTGACAATGTTTGGGGGTTCTTGGAGAAAGGGTGGGACCCATGTTGCTATAATGCTTTGACCATTCTCTGCTGCATTCCTCAACTTCTATTGAATGCTTGGCAAGCTATTCACTTGCAGCGTGGCCCACAGGCCTCTCTGCTCTTCCTAGAGGTAAGTGCATTATCTGGCTATATTCCCAGTTGGATAGACCATGGTACGGGGAGGTATACCAGTTGGCCATGGTCTCTGAGAGCTCTCTGGGAGATAGCTCACTTTCTGAAATAGCCCTGCAACATGGTATCCCAAGCTCTCCTTTCTTCATTTGACATCCCATCCACTCCATCCCACCTTTCCCCCATCGACTAAAGTAAAAAAAACCTTATGTGGGATACTTTGGGATAATGAAAACAGAAAATTGAAAATCTATAAGAGAAAGTAAGTCACTTTAGGTTCAACTGTTCCCTGAGCCCAATGGGCCCTAGAAAAGAAAAGACTTTGGGTAAGCCCAGAATATTTATTTATGATTATCAAAGAAAGGAACTCTCCACTGAGTAGTGGTTTGGATCACTGAGACACTAAAGACAGCCAGTAGACAGACTGCTAATGGTTACCTGCCTTTGCTTAGCATCTGAAAGTGAAGATAATGCTCAGACCTCAAGGCACTTCTCTCCTCGTTTTCTCCAAACATCCCAGACAAAGGCTTGTCCATATGAGAATGACACTGGCATTGTTGCAACCAGGAAAAATAGAAGTAATGCCTTCTTCACTTAATGAAAATGATCAGAAGCTACCGCTTTGAAGATGTTGAAGGAATAGGTATGGGAGTGCAAAAACTTCTGTTCCTCTAGGAGGGTTGAATATTCTTCATTGGTTTTACATTCATCAACAGGAAGCTACATGGACAGATCTAAGAGAGCGAGGTCAATAGTGACACTTTCAAAGTGCTCCTACAGGTCAACTCCTCAAACTTGATGGTCAGTTGTCATCATCTTCCGGAACTGTCTGCAGAACTCGCCAGTTCTGTGCTAGCACTGGTTTGGACACATCTAGCATTCATGGAGCAAAGTGAGCTCAATCTTCCATTGCCCACAGAGTAAGGTGTTCCCACCAGCCTGACCACCAGAGTTTGCCAGAAGAAAGATAATCGCATTCTGTTGCCTCTTACACTATTCCAGCCTATCCTCACTCTTTCCAGAATATTCTCAGAAATTGTCCCAGTGCCTGCCCTACCTCATTCCCATCACATCCCCCTTTGTGCCCTGACTGACATCTTTATGACTGACTGGAAACAAAAGATACCCAAGTCCCATGTAAAATAGTTTCATCAAGGGGAAGATGTAAGCAGCTCACTGGGTGGAACAGAGCATCTGAAAGGAAGGCAGAACTCCAGGCAGATGGAAGAGATTAGCAGCCCACCTATGCCTTTATTTTACCATTATAAGCAGCTATTTCCTGCCTCCCCTTGAGTTCCCTACCAAACAGTAGGCCAGAAAGTCTCCTAAGATAACCCTTGTGTTCTTTGGGAGATCCACCTGAATGCTAACTCCTGTGGATTCTCCCCATTTGAGGTTGCCTTTGGCACTGAATTGCTTGACCAAGAAGAGTCCAGAAAAATCCTTGTGAAGCCTGGTCCTGGGGAAGGTGGAAGGAGACAAAACTTCAGAAAGCTATTTGTGTGATATGCCTCCAGATTTTCCCAAAGACCCAGATTTTCCCAAAGACCAAGCTACTAAGATGGAAGTTGTCAGTATGGGTTTCGCAGCCTCCTGCCCTATGGTCTAGGCCCTAGACTCTGGGGCATTAATTTTCAGTTTCTTTAGCTCTTCCCGATATTGGCATCAGACCATGAGGTGAAAGGTTATAAAACCTAATTGTCTAGATCCAGAGTCAAATGAAAATCCATTCTGATTTTCAAGATGCCCTACTGTTTTCAGAGTGAGAGACAGTACAGTGAAAATTGCTTTTCATTATCGCCACTATCTAGGAGAGGCTTAGGCATTCAGGCTAGCATCGTCTCTGCATGGTCAAAACGACAATAGGAATTTTTTAAATGACTGGACTTGAAAAAAGAGACTCTATTCTGAGCAAACACAACAGCCTTCAGAGGTGATATTAAAAGTTCTGCATGATCTGTGTGGTAGAGGGGAAAAAGAGAGGATGAGAGGAAACATAACTCTGGTGTAGAGTAAGCCCTGGAGTGCGGAAGTGGACTAATGTGAGCAAAGATGGGCTGCTGCATTGTCAGGGCTAGTGGGGCAGTGCCTGGCCAGAGGAAGAAAGTCTCCAGTGGGAAAAGGAAGCACTATCCAGTAGAGGGGCCTGTTTCTTTCTCTTCCTTCCGCATCCAGGGACACACCTTGTCCAGTGCCCCGCCACCACATTTCCTGAGCTAATTGTCTCTGAGGGATCTGAGCAGGGATGAATAACTCTCACCTGAGCCTGAAGATCAATACATGGGAAAGCAAGGAAAATACCCTTGTGGTAGTCAGTCACTCAATGTTGACTTCGGTGGATCTCACAGATGCTTCCGTTACTTCTTAATTAGAAAACTCAAATTCACGAAGACATGAAGCATAGAATGTGTGGCTTGCCTGGGTCATTATGTTTTGGGATCTTCAGCCTCCACCTAAACTTTAGGGCCTGAAGTGTTCTTCCTGCAGACCCATAGAAGAAGCAATATAAATTATCTACCTGGAGGTCTATGTCAATGTAATTAGAATATCCACTGACCAACTAATTGCCTTCATAGTCTAAATGGAAACAACTAAGAAAATAAACTGCTGCTCAGCTGCTTGCACGCCATGTAGATTCTGAATCCACACTTGTCTTCAGTGGCTGTGAATACGGAGTCATGGGTCTCAGGCATGAGCTGAATTCCTTGAGTTTACTAGAAGACTGGATATGCAAATATTCCTACACATACTCACATACTCTTTCCTTCCTTGTCAGTCTCTACCAGGAGTCTGTAGCAAGGTGTTTTCAGATCTGACAAGAGCCAATGAGTGAGGGGTATACAATTACATAATCAGGATGAAAATGTATGTGAAATTCACAAGCATTTCTTTTTAATTTGTGCATTTCGAAGTCCAAGATAGTCTAGCATAAACTAGGTTCTTATTCCATGCAATGGGTCTCTTATTCATTGGGAGAATCTGCCAGGTTACCTTGGAGACAAGAGAGTTTAGCACAAGAAAAAATAAGCTAGAGTCATCTGTGTTGTCTACGTTATTTACTTTCTTTCCCCAGTCCATGTAGAGACCTTGCTTTATCATCCCTCATCCTCATAAAAGTTTTGGTCTGACAATCCCTCTATTCTAGAGTACCCAAAATCCAGAGCTCACCTACCCTTTCTGAACTAAAAGACTATCAACTGCCATAATAGCAAACAACAAGCCTTTATCGAACATTACTAAGTTCAGCGACAAGTGCATGGCTCTGACCTCCAAGATATTGCTATACTCATTCAGTGACCATAGTCTAGAGAATACATCTTTTCATTATATTATTCTTCTAGAGAAGATTAAATCCCTGGCCAAACCAGTAGCTAAGATACCATTTGTAACTATGAAAATCTTATGGACACTGGGGAGGTAGAGCATGATCCAACTGCACGGCTAGGGCTGGGAATCATAGAAAGGAGCACCACCCTACTCGTGAACACTGCTCTCTGAAGCTCACCTTCAAGCCCTGTGTGCCACTTGACATCAGTGGGCCAGCTTCTCTGGCAGGATTACAAACCACACACCGTGTTCATGACAACTAGACTGAATCACAGTGATCACCTAAGTGTCTTTTTCACCCACTTGGTCCTCTCATCCTCCCGCCCCCATCCTTTTTCAGGGAAGATGTGGGGGTAACTTCCTTGTAGCTGCTCAGCAGTCGTTCCAGCTTCTCACACCTCTTGCTGCTGCTCTTGCTGCGCATGCTCAATGCTGCCGTCTGCATGCGTTCTTGAGCTCTCACTTACTAAAAGCCCACTGCCTTCCGTATGCTGCCAGAACCACAAAGCCTGGGGACACTCTCAAGATGGGACCTTAATGTTCTTTCCTTTTCTTTCTCCCCCTTCCCTGATATCATTTGCAAACAGCGCTCCTGTTATCTCCAGGTAAGAGGTGTCTGTCTTTCCCCTCTTTTCTGTTCTTGCCAGTGCCATTACTGGATTTAAGATCAGTGTCCACTACGTTACTTGACAAGAACTGCAGGGGCAAGATAACCTGACAGGTTCTCCCAACAACTGAGAGAGTCCTCACATAAAGTCGTTGTGGAGAAGTAGATAATTCCTTGAGCATCGTTTTCATCAATGAATGTGAGGAAATGCAGTGAGTCATTAAAACAAAACTTACCAAGAAGATGGTATGACATAGATTTCCCCGCATCTCAGTTCATCTGCTTCTTATGTTGTTGGAGAGGAGACGGTATGAGCTAGGACCAGAATCTCCAATCAGATTGACATAGAATTCGAAAGGAAAGACTGACCTCAGGGACCTAGGGAAAAACAGCCAAGAGCTGCTGAGAACAAGAGAGCCCATTTATTTAAAAAAAAAAAATAATAATACAGACTTTTACAGATCCTGGAGAACTTCTAACACATCACAGATGAGAGTTTAGTTGCTAGATTTGGACTCATTTGTCATTTATCCTTAAAGTTACATATGCCCCAAACAGTAAAACAATGTGTGGGAACAGGGCTCTGGATTAAAAAAAAAAAAAAAAAAAAAAAAAAAGACATCTATAGATTTTTGGCAGGATTCTCATTCAGAATTTAGATCCTGTGTAGGACGTGTACCTACTTTGAAAGTATGCTGGCATGAGTGGAAGCCCATCACAAACAGCATGCAGCCTCAGGACCAGAGAGGAAGGCAGCCCTCCATGTCTGGCAGTACTGTACTTGATGCAGATGGAGTAGGCTCCACAAGACAGTTTCAGTATGTTTTAAAAGGACATCTTACATTTCATCTGTTCTTTGAACACACACACATACACCACCCACACAATAAGGCTACTTAAGAGGCAAAAGATCCTGCAGAGTACACTGGTGTTCCAAGTCACCCCTGGGGCTTCAGAAGAGGCAACGAGTATAGTAAGATCATTTGCCTCCTTGGATCCTAAAGCCAAAGGTACACATAGTTAATATGTTTTCCTTTTGGGAATACATTGCCACAGCCTCTTCGTGTCCTTGTTTATTTTTATGCCAATAGGATAAGGGCTAGCTCTAGCTCTATGCTCTGCACTCTCCTCCTGGGGCATTAGTCATTGGTCTCTCTCTTCCCCTCTGCTCATACAACCCCACATGAATATGTTCAGGTTTCTTCATTCACGTTCTTGCCTTCACTACCTAACACACACGTTCATATTTGGCTTAAGTTTTGCTATACTTTCAGCAAGATTTCAAACACGAGGAGAAATGTAAAGTGCAGAGGGAATGCCCTACACCTATCTGTAAACCTCTGATTCAGGAGCGCTTGATTAGGCTTTAGATCTACCAGAAATACCAAGTTTTGATTTTGATCTGTCAGGACAGGTGAACGTGACTAACAGTGCCTGGTGGTGAAAGAGAGTAAATGTGTTCATCCTGGGCTTTTCCACCACATTCAAGGGCCTTGGAGTGAGAGCCGTGGCCATACCACCGCTTCTCTGTGGGCATGCTAGCAGAGCATTCACAGTCTGCCGTTGTCTAGCCTGGAAAGCGCTTTGTTCTTCCAATATTTGTCCAATCTTCCATCTTATTTATCTTCTACCTCCTTCCCCACCTCTCTCCCTTTCTATTCCTAGAAATGAGTTTGTTTAGTCAGGCTGCATATCAAGATCACCTCTCTTTTATTCTTTTCAACCAGAATCATTATCATTCATTTTTTAAGTTTGGGACTTGAAGAAATGAGCATAACTTGAACGTAAAGTTATGACCATCATATAAAGATTAGAAAAAGGGGAGGATTACTGCCAAGACACTAAGTTGGGGTTTATAAAAAGGTATGTGAGTCAATTACCAGAAATATACAGAGTACTTCTATGGGACTATGAGTGACTTGATGATAGAGGATTGGTTATTTGTCAAAGGGATTTTTGCAGAAGGCTAGATTGAAAAAGTGACTGTCACCACAGGGGTGGACAGGTCAGCAGGTGGATCAATAATATGCCAGATGGATATAGTGCTAGATTGATAGCTAGACAAGGGGTTAGACAGGTACATTTATGTGTCACTGGAGAGCTCATTATATTGGTATAAAAGTTCTTGTGGCACATGTAAAGTATGACCTGAGGGAGCTGGGGAGGGAGGAGCAGATTAACACTGTCCCTGCTGAGATGAACAGTGTGATATGATATGCTGAAGCTGGAAGGAAGACAAAAGGCTACTCACTTTTTAGGGAGCCTGTCCTCTCTAAGGGCTCCCCCGACATTGCCTTGTAGTCAGTTTCTAGGGCCGTTGTCCTTGTAAATAGCCCCAGCACATTCAGACTCCCAGATTTGTCTTCAGAATGAACTCATCAGAGACCCATATTAAATGAAGTTAGTGAGGTGAGGCTGTTAGAATATAGATATTCCAAGGTGAGTGCTCAGCCACAAACAAGGCATGTATATCACCCCTCTAAGGCTCAGAGAACATTGTAGAAGAGGAGCAGGAAGAATGCAAGAGCCAGAGGATAGGAAGACTGTAATCTCTTAGACACTGTGCAGCCATCTTCATCATGAACTCAATGCAACTGCACTTGCCTACACTGGCCCTGCACAACAGCCAACCACAGAAGGGAAAGGCACTCAAGAGGACCCTCCCAACCTGCAAACCTGTGACCACGGTAGATTCTTGGAACGAGAGAGTCACTGACATCAGTCAAGCAACCAGTAGTGAGCCCTCAAGGGTCTAGAAGAGAATTCCAAAGTCACCGTTAATGCAAATGACCCAAGTTAAACTCACTGGGTCTGAAAATAAAACTCCACTGTACAAATATGGAGGGGATCTTGTAAGATTGATAGAGGCTTGATGGGGTGATAGAGAATGCTGGAAGAGTCTAGAGCAATTAGAATGCATTACATGTGTGTGAGAAAATGTCAAAGCACAAATGTAACAGCAGAAAGAAAGAAAGAAAGAAAGAAAGAAAGAAAGAAAGAAAGAAAGAAAGAAAGAAAGAAAGAAAGAAAGAAAGAAAGAAAGAAAGAAAAGAAGGAAGGAAGGGAGGGAGGGAAAAAAAAAAAAAAAAGACCTAGATCTTCAAAAACCACCAGAGCCACGATGGTGCAGCACCACGGACAGCTCCCAGCCTTTGTCAGGATCGCCTTCTCGTTCATTGGTTGTAAAAACACTGACTCCAGCAGCAAGCAAGCTCAGACACTGGAGCCTGCCCACTGTCAACTGTCCTCATTCAGGTTAACTAAGGAAATCTTTATATAAGTAAGTCTCTCTACTTGGTAAAACCCATTCTTAGTTTATAGTCTTCTGTGAGTTGCTTTCACTGCCACCTCAAGAACCCAAGTTTCTCTGCGTCTTGCTTTCCTGATTCCCCCACCACAGAAATAAAAAGAGACTTCCTTGGCCTCCGACCCATTTCATCCTTGGGATTATCCAAGGACTAGAGGATTCCTGTGGGAGGTTTACTGTGTGGAATGAAAGCAATTAAGGAGCTGAATAAAAGAACTAATTGCATGTGAGAATGCGGATTTGGATGGGAAGATGTTTAAATGGGCTCTGAAAGAAACAGGCTGCCAAGAGCGATTTTCTAATCAAAGGGGAATAAAAAGATTCAATCTCTATTTCACTCTAATCCAGAAAACATGTCTTCATGGTGAAGTGGCTGGAAGATGGACTCACCAGCTGAAGCGGAAAAACTGTTTAACCATTCAGCATGAGACGGGACCATTGGTAAATGATGCAAGATGCCGAGAGTCTCAGAGAATGCTTATAAAGAAAATAAAGGGAGAACTTTGTTTTGTTTTTGCTTTGAATGTCTTTTATTTTAATTCCAGAAGAAATTACCCTGCCTTGTATAGAAATCCTGGGGGATCTGTCATTGAACATGATGAAGTTTCTTGGGAATTGTCCAAGACGCCAATTCACTTATATGAAATGGATATACCTCTGCAAACATTCCCCTTTCTCTTCCATAGATGGGACAGTGCCAACAATGTTGAAGACATATGCAAATGAGGGCCAGCAGGCAGTGCATTTGAACGCACAAGTCTCCCAGAACTCTTATATAAAGTAGTGGACAACCAGATCCAGCAGCTTGAAATAAAGACAGTGAGACTTGGCCTTTTTTCCAAGCTCTGCAGCCACTCTCTAAAGTGTTTAGGAGCTTCATTTGATACCATTCACTGGGAATTCTTTGGGTCAAATTCCCTACCCAGGGAATAAAACAAAAAGAGATATACTCATCTTGAGCCTACCAGGAGCATTTTGAATTCTGATCACAGAGTGTCCAGCCCTTAGTAGGAAGAAAAACTAGAAATACCCAGTCCCTGTTCCCGAGGGCTACTTGCTTTGCACCCACTTATCCCTGAGCTATAAAGTCCTGGGAGATGGAAAAGGTACTAAGGGTAGTCTGATTTTTCTTTTGTTGCAGAGGTGACAGACAGGAAGCTGACTGTGGAGGAAGAAGAGGCCAAGAGAATAGCAGAGATGGGAAAACCAGTATTGGGTGAACACCCCAAACTAGAGGTCATCATTGAAGAGTCCTATGAGTTCAAGGTCAGACATCACTGAGGTCTAATGAAATAATAGCTAACTAAGGTGGGAAACAGAAGATATGAGGCTTTTTCTAACTTCACCACTGAGAATGTGAGCCAGAAGCTGAACAAATTACTTATTCACCTCAGGCCTGGGTTTCCCATTTATAAAATGTAGCAAGAAGTGCTAGTTATTTGTATGTTATGAATACTACAGGAAAACATGATATAAAACTTGTTAGTAAGCAGGGAAGAGAGCCCTTGGGTGTGTCACCACAATTGCATGTTTTAAAATACTAAAACTCACTACCGACAGGCAGGGTCTATTGACATCTTATCCTATAGTTACATTTCAAGTCTGGTGTGGTGGGCCAAGCCTTTAGGCCAAGGCACTTGTGAGGCTGAAGCAGGCACATCTCTGTGAGTTCAAGGCCAACCTGGTCTATATAGAGAATTCCACGACAACTAGGGGGACATAATAGAGAGACCCTGTCTCCAATGACCACACATGAAAAACCCTCTATAGTTACATTCCTCTAAACATCCAGTGCCAGAATTCACAACCAAAGAAAAGGGAACTAGGGGGATTGTCCAAAAAGATAACATCGAAGGACATCTCGTGAAAAAATTTGAGAACCCCTGCAATTCAGGGTCTCTTTCATTGCTTTATAACACGAGAGGCCGCAGTGGTTTTGAGAACTCTAACCTCATGATTCCAAGTTTTCCTCTCCATGACAGAGTACCGTGGACAAGCTGATCAAGAAGACAAACCTGGCGTTGGTTGTGGGGACCCATTCCTGGAGGGACCAGTTCATGGAAGCCATAACTGTTAGTGCAGGTAAGAGGGCCCTCCAGATAGCCTTGCTAGGAGGGCAGACAACTCCCAAGAAAGAAGATCCTGGCCCCCTTAGTGGCTGGTCATTTTCAAGGAGCCCTCATCAGTGGGGTCTTCTGAGCTCCAGCTCAGTTTATCTATTTCAATGGGTCCCGAAAAGGGAATAGCGACATCTGGCTTCAAATCCTGATTCTGCTGTGTGAACTGGTGCAGTATCCTCTCTGCCTCCAATGCTTTTGGCCCTGAAAAGAACTACTGTTGCCTTTCTTAGAAGTGCAAGTACAAAACACGCTCACAGAGAATTCCAGTTTCCATCATTCCTTATCATCTCACTAGTTTGCTTTTCTCTTTCTGTAAAAAGGAAAACAATTCTGGTTTAGAGACTGGATGTTGAGCGTTAGCAAAATGCATTGACACTCTGACGAATCTCCACCCTGGATGATGTCTTTGCCATTTACAGGATGACCCCACCCTATTGTCCTAGCCTAGGCAGAAGTCCCAGATACTGGCAGATACTAGAATGAGGATGGACAGGGTCTCCCAACTGCCCCTGTCTTGTCTCTCAGCAACACTATAGTTCTCTTGAACTGACAAGCACTACTGGCCTTGTCTTTTTCCATGAAGTTTTGTTGTCATAGCAACCCACAGGGTCACATCCCTAAGGTCCCAGAGCCAGAGCAAAAGCACAGCCAGGAAGAGAGGTTTGCTACTGCTGCCTCCCTGCTTCCACATCCATTCTGCTGTATCCCTTCTGATGGCCTGACTGTGCCCCTCAGGAGACCACAAAAGGAATGCAGGTCGCATAGTCTACCTCCCTTCACAAAGCAGGGAACTGGAGTTCAAACTATGGGTAAAGCACCCCAGGCTAAGATTTCTTTCATTTAAAATCAGAATTAGAGCCCAGATTCCTGACTTCTGTTCTTTCCAAACCCAAAGCACCTAAAGTTACCCTTGAAGGGGCACAGGTACCTTGGCACACTCTCTCGGGGGCCACTGGAGGGGCACATGTACGCATAGTTCCTAGCAAAAACAGCCAGAGACTATTCCTGCTCTGTTTCATGGGCTCTCTGAGGAACAGTGCTGCCTCATGATCTGGAATGACAGCCATCCATCTGGGGCTGGATAATGGCAGGGTTAGGGTTGTCATTGCTGTAGCCAGGTTAGAAAACTTGAGAGGAACCCATTAGCACTCAGGGAAGAGTGATCAAGCACACAGCCAACTCTGTTTTCTTTGCCCAGAAAATCAAATAGAGCCTGTCCCTGCCTCCTTCCCCCCCCCCCGCCCCCTTATGCCCTCCTGGTCTCCACCCTGTCTCTTACTCTCATCCTCTCTTGTTTTTCTCTAGTTCACAGCTTGCTCACTTTCTCCCATGTTTGCTTAGCACCCTGTATTGATACTGGCCAGTGACCATGTGGTCAGTGTGATTCCCATTTCCCCACTTGAACTAGTGCCCACACGCTGTACCTCACCTGCTGTCCAGAGATAACTGAATTCCCATGCTGGCCCACGGTGCCTGTAATGTGGGCTGGACTTGACTTTTTCGTGAATGATGTTCTGATCTCACTTCCTTATTTCAAGCCTGTTTATCTTACCTCCAGCAGGGGATGAGGATGAGGACGAATCGGGCGAGGAGAGGCTGCCTTCCTGCTTTGACTATGTTATGCACTTCCTGACAGTCTTCTGGAAGGTGCTTTTTGCCTGTGTGCCCCCCACGGAGTACTGCCATGGCTGGGCCTGCTTTGTGGTCTCTATCCTCATTATTGGCATGCTCACTGCCATCATCGGGGACCTAGCCTCTCACTTTGGCTGCACAATTGGGCTCAAGGATTCAGTCACCGCCGTCGTTTTTGTAGCGTTCGGCACCTCTGTGCCAGGTGAGAGTGAGAGGTACTTAAGTTTGCAAAATGGATATCCCCTGGTTCAAATGACCCCTACATTCTGCCTCATCTCAGATCTGAAGCAACGGGCACTGTGGGTGATAACCAGCTCACACATTCAATCCCTGCGCTTACTAGACAGGAAAACTGAGGTCTACCATGGATATGGTACCTGACCAAGAAAGTGGTCCAGTTTCTTAGCCTTTTTACTGTATTAATAGAACATGAGTAATGCAATTAAATGCACATAATAATGTTCTTCTATTTGCCTCTGGTAGCCTCTGAGAGATTAAATATTAGCCTGCTTATAAATGTCCCTATAAGAATGCCCACAATCCTTCTTGGCCTCCCTTAGCTCCTGTGGTCCTCTATGAGGGCAAAGTGTCTCCCGTCAGCAGTCATAAGAGCATTAGCTGAAATTTGTCCTTTCATGTGAGGAATTACATGCTCTTTATTTCCTTCTAAATACCCAAAGGCAAACATCAGTAAGCATCCATTAATTCATTTAGTAGGCTAATATTTCCTGATCTCCTGGGATGCCTGATACAGTCCTGAGCTAGTTGCACATCTATTATGTGAGTGGAGGCAAACGTTTCCTTCTCAGCCCTCAGCTAAAAATCTAGCAAAGGAGATTAGACCCAAATAACTTTTTTAATATTAATGATATCTAGGAAGTAAAGGTGTCAAACAGGGAGCCGAAGGTTAAGCTGAGTCAGAGCAGGTCCTATGGAAACGAGACCTGGATGACAAACAGTAGGTAGGCAGTACAGTATGACTGGATTAAGCTAGGCTCCCTACTCAATTAAATGTGGTTCTCTATGGCATCTGAACTCTGACCTTTTGCTAGCTTCAAATGCTCGGGCTGAACCTCACCAGGCAAGAGCCTGCAGGATGATCCAAGGGCAACGCTCATTGTAGCAAAGAAATATCCTTTTGGAGATCCATTACACCTAATAATTTCTTCAGCGTGGCTGTGATATGTGACAAAAGTCCCAAAAGAAAAACTTAAAGAAGGAAGGATTCATTTCACTCACAGTTTCAGGGGTGTTAACACAGCATGGCAGGGAAGGCAGCATGATGGAGAAAAACAGTTCACATCATGGTTGACAAGAACCAAAGAAGGAGAACGTAGGGAAAGGCCCAAGAAATGTATGCCGGTGAAATACGTCCCCCAATTAGGTCCCTCCTACCTTTCACTACCTCCTATCAGTGGATTTGTCCATTCCTTGATTCACTGCCCTTGGGATCTAATGGTATCCGGAAACTTCATCACAGACACACCCAAAGATG
Source organism: Phodopus roborovskii (assembly GCF_943737965.1). Lineage (NCBI taxonomy): Eukaryota > Metazoa > Chordata > Mammalia > Rodentia > Cricetidae > Phodopus > Phodopus roborovskii. Next base: position 2,962,354 of record NW_026126515.1, on the reverse strand, counting down.
CGCCCCTGGGTGACTCTCCATCTAACCAAATTGGTACTCAAAATGAATCTCGTCACACTGTATCTACACCACACCCCAAGAACTCCTCCTTCTAAAAGCCCAGGGCAGGGGGAGGGGTGTACTAGTGATACCAGAAGCCTGGCTATTGTGGAAATGAATCTGTTGATAAGAAATCCGATGATGCCCTGTGCTCACTGTTCTCCAGGCCTTGATGTGCCCTAGCTGACAGAGGGAAAGGAACAGATGTGAGGGCAAAGATGTGGGAAAAAAACAAGGGAGGGTAAGAGCCAAACTGCAAGGTCATAGTCAAGTTGGGACAAGCTTTCTCTGGGAAAGCTAAAATTAATGGGCTACAGTGAGACATCCGGATATACTGGGTGCGGAGATGGTTTGGGGCATTTCCAAGGCTCTGGAATTTATCCAGAAAGTCCCTGACAATACTGAAACTTTCAGAAGAATATGCTATGGTTCATGCCTCTGGGATGGTGGCTTTTGTTAGAGCTCTTTGGAAATGAGAGGATGTTATGGGCACGGCCCTTCCATGGGGATTCTAGAGTCAAGTCTCTAGCTGATTTAAGTGACCTTGTGTAGATGCCTTGATCACTTTCAGGGTTAAGTGGGTGCATGCCCCATATGACAGTTACAGCCAATCGTCTATTCCAGCTGCTTCCCAGGATGTGAAATTCCCTGGGCAGATGTTATAAAATGACTGAGTCTTATTTGCTAAAACCATAGTCAACAGGGAATGATATGCACACTTGGTAAATATTGGAACAAGAATAGCTCTCAGGATGCTTCAGGATCCTATAGATTTGAAACAGGAAACCCAGATCCATCATTGGACATGTTCAAGGCTATATTAACTCATAAGTGACAGGGCTTGGAAGTGGTCCCTTTGCACATGCTGCCAAGCTGCCTTTGAGGGATACTCAAAGACAAGTCCTGCGGATCCCAGCCTCCCACAGCTCCCATTTGTCTCTGTCCTTTTCCAGATACATTTGCCAGCAAAGCTGCTGCCCTGCAGGATGTGTATGCAGATGCCTCCATTGGCAACGTCACTGGCAGTAATGCTGTCAACGTCTTCCTGGGTATTGGCTTGGCCTGGTCCGTGGCCGCCATCTACTGGGCCATGCAGGGACAGGAGTTCCATGTGTCTGCTGGCACTCTAGCCTTCTCTGTCACTCTTTTCACCATCTTTGCATTTGTCTGCCTCAGTGTGCTCTTGTACCGTCGGCGGCCCCACCTTGGCGGGGAGCTGGGAGGTCCGCGTGGCTGCAAGCTTGCCACAACGTGGCTTTTTGTGAGCCTGTGGCTCCTCTATGTACTTTTTGCCACACTGGAGGCCTACTGCTACATCAAGGGGTTCTGAGTCACTAGAGCAAGACCTCCACGGGGCAGGCCTAGGACTTCTCCCAAGAGAAGGGCACTTCCTCACCAACCTTCCCAGGTTGAGCAGCCCTGGAGAAGCAGCATCAGGACCAGAGCCCCAGGAACATCACATGACCTGGGCCCTGGCAGTGCACAGAAAGACCAAAATCTAAACAATTCAATGGAACGGAAGCGACACCCACTGTCCAAAGTACTTAATTAAAAACAAACCAACAGCAACAAATCCACCTCTACCCCATCCTCCACTCGTGTCCCTGAGCTTTCTCTTGTGTACTCCACCATCCAACGATTCCTTTGACTCTAACTCCCTGGAGCAGGATTTCCCCTGTCTCCAGCAACCTGCATCAAGACTCCCTCATTCAGCTGTCTGGGTGTAAGAATGAGCCATCTCTGTGTGGCTGATTTGGGGTGCTCTTTTTCGTCGAATCGTTATTGTAATTGTTTTCATCTTCCTACCAGGGTCCACTTATTGTCTTGTCTTTTCTTTCTGAAGTTAGTGACAAAGGGCCCTGAAGGAACTCCAAGTCTGAGTGACAGACAGAGGCATGGACTTGCTAACACACACTCTCCTGCTCTCACAAGGCCACAGCTGTCCCTTGGCTCCAACTCAGGGTGCAGGAGGAGTTTCATCTGTTCGCATTGACATCACACCCAAACCACAGAGCAGTCATGCTTCTCTGTAGAGATCACTGTAATTCTCTGCGTTGTGCTTCAGCACCCGAGTGTACACCCTCCCACAAGAGACTTGCCAAGTTGAGGCTCGGGAACAGAAATAAGAGTGCTCCATGATGACCAAAGGCAGCCAGAGACACAAAGGGGAAACACCTCTCCAGTGTTTTTGGATTTGTGTCTGTGGTGGGAGAGAAAAGGGTATCTGATTGGGGAGGTCTCTAAGGGAGTGGATCATATGTAGAGTGTCTTGTTTCTGGGGCGTGCCAGCATTACCAGCCCTCTCTTGCTAATGCACCATACCCAGAAGGCTAAGGAGATTGAAGTGATGTGAGAATGTAGAGGCTTGTAAGAGAACAGGGGCCTCCTTCCTTCTCCCCTGGCCTTCGGGCCACTTTTGAAAGCATGTTCACAAGATAGGAACTGGAATCTCTCATTTCCCCATGTTTCTGCTTCTTTTTAAACCTCAGAAAGTTTTCTTCCCAGCCTGTGGGGGTGTGTCTTATACCTCTCCCTTCCCAAGAATCTGAGTCATCACATTCCCAAGGAACCCAGGCTCACAGAAAATGAAGACTGACACACTGATACCCTTGCCTCCTGGACCTTTTCCTGATGTATTTGAAAAATCCTGGCTTTAACACACACACACACACACACACACACACACACACACACACACACACCAAAACTGCCCGCAGGTCTTGAGGCTTTCTGCATTGACATAAATACATTTTCTAAGAGAGAAATAATGAAATTAAAACAACACCTGTTTAATTTTAAACACATTTTTTAAGAAAAATAAAAAAGAGAACAATGTTTGTGTCCTAAACTATGTTGACAGTTGCTGGTGGAAATGTTGGGTTGGTTCAAAAAAAATAAATAAATAAAAGTAAAAGGTCTACTTATATGTCTCTACACACAGCCCATTTCTCATGTTTCTTCAATGAATGGTCCAGGGCCTGCCATCTTGGGAATCTGCTGAAGCAGATGCGACTGAATCAAAAGTGTCACCTCCCATCATACTCGAGTGTCAATGCACTAGACATAGTATTTTTTTAAGCAAAAAATGTCTAGGGAAATGCTACCTGTCACAGCCCAGACTTAAAGAAGCTGGAAAACACAGGTAATAAGAATTGTGTTGATGAAGGCAAAGGGGCATTTTGTATCAGAAGAGCACAGCGGGGCAAGACTTTGGCTAGGAAGCCATATTTAGCCAGTGCTCCCCACATAGGCTCAGCATCAGCATCCATTTGCTCATCACTCATTCAAAGACCAACCCTGCAGTGAACACCTTCCACATACTCAGTTACACTCTGGTGATACAATGAAGGTTTGGTTCTTGACCACAAGAAAGTCACGATCCAGGAGGTGAAATAAAATTTATTTTAATACGGTGTTTTGGAGTTCTAAGAGACAGAAACAAATTAAACGGTTCTAGAAACAGAGGAGGCAGCACTGGGATGCCTAGTGGTGGAGGGTTTCTGTGAAACTCAGAGCAGGAAGCCCTGAAAACCCAAGCTTGCTTTCTGTTCCTCCCATCCATGTGCTCCCTCCAGCCCCTGCTTCTCTCCCCCCACCCCATCTCCCTGGGGTCCCCTTTGTTTGGCTTGCCCTACAGTCCAGCTCAGTTGACATCCCTGATGTGATTTCATGGCCTCACAATTCCACTCCACAGGACTAACAGAATCTCTCTTTAGGGATCTGAGAGCAAATTCTCAATTAAGAGAATATAATTAATTTCCCGTACCCCGAAGGGCATTTCCAGAGGACAGAAACCTTTGTAGAAGCTATCTTGATGTGTGTGTGTGTGTGTGAGAGAGAGAGAGAGACAGAGACAGAGACAGAGAGACAGAGACAGGGATAGACACAGAGACACTGAGCATGTGAAGAGTGTATAGATGGGCAATTATGCATTAAGCCTGTTCCAGGCCCAAATAAGTCAGAGCAAGTAAGGAGGTAGGAATTGCATGTGTGTGTTAGTGCCCCTTCTGAAAGCTAAGTAGTGGAAGGAGCCTATGGTTTGTGAACAATTGAGTGTAAACAAACAAACAACAAAAGGCTCTGTAACACACACAGGTGCTCTAAGTGTAACATGAACAGAGGGCATGGAACACACGAACTTAGTCTTGAGAAATCAAGAAGGACCTCACTGAGAATGGGACCTTAAAGCAAAATATATAGTCATTTACTCTGGTAAAAGGACTCAGCATTGGAAGACAGGCAAAAAGGAACTAGATGGGACCATGCCATGGAGCCAAGAAGCAAAAATGCAGATAAATGCTAGCTGTGACTGCTTGTGTATCTGAGAACGGAATGCTCTTATGTTAAAGGCAAAAGGAAAGAAAAGGAATGGAAAGAAAATTCTACTACCACCAAATGAATAAACAAATACCACTTACCTTTTTGCATTATGGAGTTTAGTCCTTGCCTGGGCTTAAATTTCTGGCCAAAATGGAGCTAAGAAAGCACATTTGAGAACATAAGTCTTCAAGGAAGTGATAACTAGAAAATGATAGGTAGGTAGGTGATAGATAGGTAGATAGATAGATAAATAGGTAGATAGATAGATAGATAGATAGATAGATAGATGAGAAAGATCTTGGCTAAATACTATTCTATTTTATTGCTAGTTGAGAATAAAACATAAGTGTCTTCTAGCTGATTCCATGGGAGAGACAGGGCATGACCTCTATTTGTGCTCACTTGTAGATCACCCAGACATTGGATTTTGTAGAGAGAGGTTGAGGTTCATCTATTAATGAACCCTAGTGAATGTGGATGAGGGTTGAGGCTGGTGTCCATGGAGAGGAAGGACCTTAATGTGAGTCTAGACACAACAACTAGTTCTCTGCATTGAATGAATGCCTCTCTTGGCTCACATCAGCCGAAGGTTTCTGAAGCCTATCACTTTCAGCACTAATGCTGAAATTCCAGAACATATGCATGGAGGACAGGGATGCACAAGGTGATATACAAAATTGCCTGACAGCCATAACCAGCAACACTACCAGCATCCCTTCAGGGTGCCCTGGTCCCATAGGCTGTACATCAGTCAATATAAAGATGACAGTGCCATCCAGGGTGCACAAGTGGAGTCGTGACATCCTCATCCCTTTATCTCACTTATTTTCAGGGAAAAATAGCTATCATAATAAACCAACCCCAGCATTTCAGTGGCTTAAGAGAAAATGAAGTTTCTTCCCAATGCATGCAATGATCTAAGAAAAATGTTCTTAGTCGGCAGGTAACTTTCTTTTCCATATGGTGATTCGGGGACTTGGTTTCTTTTATTTTATAAGTGCCAGTCTCTGCATGCCCTCTCCATTCATCTCAAATGGGAAGTAAATCTAACTGCCTTGGCTCCCAAGTAATGCCACATTTGCTGACATCCAATTAGTGAAAGCTAGTCACTTTTACTTATTCAAATGCAAAGGAGACTGTGAAATGTAGTCTTAGCTGGGCAGTCACTCTCCTGTCACCTCTCTAAACTGCAAAAGGATCTTTTGTAATAAATGATTGTCCTGCCACAATGCCTTTGCGATTAAGGACAGATGTTTTAATATTAATGGCCCAGAGCAATATGACCTATGTCTATGCCGTTTTCAAAGCCTTTAATATACATCATCTTTATCTGCTAAGAGCCATCATAAGAGGTGGATATTATTCTTTTCTGTCAAGCAGGTTATGAGTGGTTATATGATTAGCCTGGAGAACACAGAGAGTAAGGATCAGGTAGAAACATGGGTCTGACTCCAAATTTTCTCAAATTGCTTGTTCCAGAATATCATGACCTCTTGTTACAAACACCTGAACAAAGGATGGGAAAAGGCGAGAATTACAGGAGGCTGAAAGTTGCCAGTGAAAGAAACCCACAGAAAGGCAGCCAGTTGTCAATTGAGAGAACAAGAGAAACCAGCCAGCAGTTAGTTCTCTGGTCCTTCCACAATGTCTTCTCACCCACCTCATCCTCATCCTTACTGAATGAGATTAGGCTAATGTACCTGCAAAGCAGACAAGGGAAATTTCGCTTTGGTAAAATCATTTATGTTGATCATCAAAGATGGAGACTCTTCTGGCCCCAAGCAGAGGGCCAATGGTATTCAAAAGGATTCCCAGAAAATTGACTTGGCAAGTATGTCACATGATGCTCAGAGGGGTGTGTCCTAGCCCATTTTGTGTTGCTATAACACAATTCCTGGGTCCTGAATAGAAGTATTCAACTCACGTTTCTATTGTTTCAAGACCATGATGCTGACACTTGCTTAGCTTCTACTGAGGGAGTTATCATGTGTCACAACATGGCTGAGAAACAAATGGGCAGGTGAGCCTGTGCAAGAAAGAAGCATGGGGTGGGAAGACATGGGACACAGGGGACCAAAGAAATGACTCACATTATAACAACCCATTTTCCCAAAAACTACCACAAGAACCACACTAATGCTGGGTGTTGGTGGCACACACCTTTAATCCCACACTCGAGAGGCAGAGGCAGTGGAATCTTTGCAAGTTTGAGGCCAGCCTAGTCTACAGAGCGAGATCCAGGACAGGTTCCAAAACTACAGAGAAACCCTGTCTCAAAAAACAAAAAACAAAACAACAAAAAAAGTAACCACAGTGATGCCTTCATGATACCACCCATAGCCCAATTACCTCTTTAAGGTCTTCTCAGCATCCCCTCAACTGTCATGTTAGGAGTTAAACCTCATTGTGAGTTTTGTGGGCTACATGCAGCTCAGTGGTACAGCACTTGCCGAGCATGCGTGAGAGCCTGGGTTCAATCCTCACCAGGCAAAAAGCACTTTGGTAGAGACAGATCATCTACAAAGTCCAAACCATAACAGAGGGACCCCTCAAACTGACTCTATAAAAAGCCTTTCCTAATGAACATAAAGCTTTCTTCTATTATTTTTATTATACATTTATTGAAGTTTAACATATGGATAAAAAGTATATATAAATCATAAAATTTGTTACATTTATTAATGTGTGTATACACTAAGAAATAATTTTGATCAAGCTAGTATTATGTAAATGTCATATATATGTGCACACATATATCATATATCACCTTTGGTATGATAAGAATACTTCAGCTCTACTCTCAAAGAATTTGAACTTTATGTTCCACATGCTATTAACAATGGTCATCATGCCACACCTTAAGTCTATAGAACCATAGAACCTATGCATCCATAATTGCAAGTTTGGGTCCTTTAACCAGTATCTCCTTATGCCCCTAACCCCAGCCATTGATATAACTCTTAGAATTTTCTGTTTCACTAATCTGACTTTTTAGGAACACTCCATATATATAAATAAGCTCACATAACATTTATTTTTCTGTGTTTATTTAACCTAGCCTAATTTCTTCTAAGTTCCTCCACATTGTACACAGCAAGGTTTCCTTCTTTTTAAGGCTGAGTAATTGTGTTGTTTCTGTTGTGTTTAAAATACAACACAGGGAGTCTAATTTAGTTTATAATCCCAGATTACAGTCCATTGCTGTGGAGAGAAGCAAGGCAGGAACTTCAAATAGCTAGTCCTTATTATATCCAAAGTCAAGAGCAGAGAGAAATTAATGCATAATGTTTGCTCAATTGCTTGTTCTCAGCATGATTTCTCCACTTTTGTGCAGTTTAGGAGCCCCTGCCTAAGGAATAGTACTGCCTACAGTGGGCTGGATCTTCCCACATCAATTGAGGTAGCTAAGGCAATCCCTCACAGACACGCTCACAAGACAAAGCAATAGATGATTTGGATATTCTCTTCCCAGGGGATTCTAGGTTGTGTCAACTATCACAGTAATATTCCATTAATTTATTTATTCCTTTATTCAATAACATGCACCTAGGCTATTTCTGTATTTTTGGTATTGTGACTAATCTTGCAATAAATATAGGTTCAAGATGTCTCTTTGGAATACAGATGTCATTTCATTTCTTATGTGTTCAAAAAGAGGATGTGCCATTCTTCCTAAGATTTTTGGAAAGGGCTTGATCCAAAATCAACTATTTTGGTGCCTCAGAATGTTTAGATTATGGCTTTTGATCATAGTTCTTTCTGCTGCATCTCAAGTTCTTTCTACCTCAGTGGGAGCTGATTGTCACTTTGTCATCTTTTTTACAAATGCTTGACAGTGGAATTGCTTCTATACTGCATGGTAACTATTTATTCTTTCATTATAATGAAAATGCTACCTCCAACTTGTTGCCATTTCATACTTCAATACTCTGGACAAGTATCAGGTTATCTAAAGGGAAAGGCCAACTAGTGTCCATGGCTCTTGTGGCCCATCTGATTATTGAGACTATAGCGCACTATGGATACTCTCTGGTAGGCATTCATGTGGGGCACTATTATTCATACTGTGGATCTCAGTCCACACCTACCCAAATTTTTTTCATATTTTCATGCTTTCTAAGTCTGTTAATAAACACATAGACAGGATATTTTATAAGTATAAGAGAATGTCTTCCACTAGTGGAGACTGGGAAGTCCAAGGTGATAGGACCATAACTGATGGTGGCTAACTCACTGATGGGAGTGCTATTTAGTCATGAGGTGGGACATGGTATCACATGGCAAAAGAGTTTAAAAGTATCTCCTGCCTCTTTTCTTAGTATGAGGCCACTAATGTACTCATGGATGCTTCCACCACTTGCTGACATCTAATCCCGAGCAATTCCCAGAGGCATCACTCCAGATAGTATAGATACATAACTCTGAGGAGTATGCTTCACCGTGTGTTTTGGAAGGCTCAAACACCCAGACCATAGCACTTAACCACTTACCAAGCTATTATATGAGTTCATAATTATATCTACAATTCAAGCCAAAGTGAACCTGTAGGTGTCTAGAGATCTGTTCACTGAGAGGATTTCCATCCACTGTAGTCTTTGAGGGTGTCCTAGTTAGGGCTACTATTGCTGGAATGAAAGACCATGACCAAAATCAAGTTCGAGAAGAAAGGGTTTATTTGGCTTATATCTCCACATTGCTGTCCATTACTGAAGGAAGTCAGGACAGGAACTCAAACAGGGCAGGAACCTGGAGGCAGGAGCTGATACAAAGTCCATGGAGAAGTACTACTGACTGGCTTACCCCCCATGGCTTGCTCAATCTGCTTTCTCATAGATCCCAGGACCACCAGCCTAGGGATAGCACCACCCACAATGGGCTGGGCCCTCTCCCATCAATCACTAATTAAGAAAATGCCTTACAACTGAATCTTATGGAGGCATTTTTCTCAAATGAAGTTCCCTTCTTTCATATGACTCTAGCTTGTGTCAAATTGACATAAAACTAGCCAGGACAGAGGGTCATCCCCAATAATGCTAGAGCACAGCACTGTCCAGGTCTGAATGGTGCTGGCAGGCACACTGTACAGAGGCATTCTTGAATTAAGCTTATGGGTTTTTTCTTCTCATTTATAAATTCCCAAAGAATGTCTGAGATAGAGTGAATACAGCTGCATGGAACAGTCACCGTGAGAATCTTAGCCAACTATTTATGCTGCCTACAGGAGCATTCATGACCTCATTAGGCTGTTCTGTCTGCATCTCTTCAATTCGAAGATGGGATGCTGTTGTGCAAGTCCAACCTTATAGCTTGCTGGGTAAGGTAGGCAGTTCTGCATGGGCAATTTAAATGACCTGATTTCAGCCCTTCCCCACCATCATCCTTACAGCTCCCAATAGAGCTGAGTATTGTAGTTATGCTGCCACTTGATCTTGATCTACATCCCCAGCCCTCTCCAGAGCTATGGGAGAAATCCTTTAAAAGCTTCCTGGGAGGATCACCAGCTCTTCACATGCATAGTTACAGCTGCAAGCTTGGAACCTCATGTCCCAGCACCATGACCACCCACATGCAGTAGACTTGGTGGTCAGCCTCATCTATATACTCTCAAGAGGAGCAGGGAGATGAAGAACCAGGACAGGAAGTAGCTGGATTATCCTGCATGCTCAGTATTTGGCTGGGCTTGGATGGGTGAGGTTCCCACTGGTGAATGGACACTCCAGAAGAAGAGTCTGGTACAGCTACAGTCTCGGTAGGAAAGCAGAAGCAGGGGCCCTAGATCAAAGCTGGCATGGGGTGTATTCATGTGGGAAAATATGGAAGAGGTCACAGCAAAGCTCAACTGCCCATAACAATGAAGCCAGCCTGTACAATAGGGAAGCCTACTCTAGGGCCCAACACGTGCCCCATATGAGCTCTATGGGCACAATGGGAAAGGAAAGCTAGTATTGCACCAAGATGTGGCTATGTGGTGGTTTGAAAGGAAATGGCCCCCAAAGAGAGTGGCACTATCAAGAAGTGTGTCACTGTGGAGGTGGGCTCAAGCCACACCCAGTGAGACAGACCACTTCCTGCAAGTCAAGATGTAAGACTCTCGGCTATTTCTCCAGCACCGGTCTGCCTGCATGCTGCCATGTCACACCATGATAATGGATTAAACCTCTAAAAGTGTAAGCCACTCCAATTAAATCTTTTTTCCTTTATAAGAGTTGTGGTGGTCATGGTATTGTAAGGATGGAAAGATTTAGCCTAATTCTCCCTAGACTCTGCCCCCTAGCAGTGAGTAGGCAAAAGGTCACATTCTTGACTGTTTATGACAGGGCGGTTTTACAACAGCATCTGTGAGTGAATGAACAGGAAATGAGCCTTGTCACACTACCCAGAAGCCCTAGCGAAAGCAGACTTCCTGGGCTAAGCGTGGGCTTGGATAGTTCAAATTAATTGGTCTGCACTGGATGCTATGAGATGATTGGTTTGTAATGTGCGGGCTTTGTTGTAACCCTATAAAAGCTGTCTGAACCCTGTACCCAGGGTTCCCAGTCCTCTACCCCCACGTGGAGTATGGCTGTGGACCCCAGTGCACTGGAATATAAAAGACCTCATGCTTTTGCATCAAGACCGCTTCTCATGAGTCATTTGGGGGGGGCGCCTTTCCTGAGTCAGGGCGTGAGGGTCCATGCCCTCCGCGGGTCTTTCAGTATCTCTTCATGGCAATAGAACCCCTAACTAAACAGGCTACAATGAACACAGAGGGCTACACTGCTCAGAGACCCTCATGGTTTCTCTTCCTTTCCCTCCTCCTCCTGACTCCATCACAAAGAATTATAAAGCAGAAGAGTAATTGGCCTGGAGCCAGACTGTAGCTTCCCTGTTTTCCTGGCAGTCATGGACCAGAGCACTGTGCTAAGGCAGGGAGGGGAGGAGAATCTGAAGCAAGTTGGATATTGAGTTGTATGATTGCTTGGAACTGAGCTTGTAAGTAGTTGAAGTGACCAAAACATCATGGAAAACCCTGGCTATCATTAAGGAACCCACTACTCAATGGAAGATGATTCAATAGGGTAGGGATCAAACTAATGATTACAGAAGCCACAAAAGTTTCACGTGCATAACACAGGGCACTGGATTCTTCAGCTAACTATTCTCCTACCTGAGCCTGCCCTTCCCCCTCCAACTTCTCTTCTCCTGCCCACACTGTGAGGGTGGCAGGGTTCCTACACAGCTTGAGAGACAGCCTCTAGGTGGGGTGCTGAATTCTCACAGAAGGGACATGTGCTGGGAAGAGAAAATGGTAGTTGTCAGGAACACGCTAAACCTGTCAAAAGTCATGGGCAAAATGTATTGTGCCACATGTGATAAGCAAGTGGTTTATTAGACAGTGTAAACATTGCAATCACACTAGGATAATCTACATAGCAGAGTTTTCACTAAATACTTATTTTATGTCTTCACTGCTGCAGAGTTGGGTGGGATCTTGTAATTTTCTTTAGTCACCAGAACATGAATAATGTGACTTCTTCGAGGGTTAGTTTTTGTCAACTTGACACAAACAGAGAACATATCTGGACAGAGGGAACGTCAATTGAGTAATTGCCTCCACCAGATTGGCAAGTCCATGGGAGCATTTTCTTGATTGATGATTGATTTAGGAGGGCCCAGCCCACTGTGGGCGGTGCCACCTCTGAGCAGATGGTCCAGGCCGTATAAGTAGCTGAACAAGCCAGAAGAATGTTCCTCAGTGGTTTCTGTCTCTTCTGTCTGAGTTCTTACCCCCAATTCCCTCAGTGATAAACTATAATTGGACCATGTAATCCAAATAAACTCTTTCCTCCCCAGGTTGGTTTTAAGCATGGTTTTCATCAATGCAATAGAAAGCAAACTAAAACAGTGATATACATCACTTCTGGATAGGAAGCAGAGTGCAGTTTACCGTGTCTCTCTTTCTCTGCTCCCACTATCATGAAGGATGGAGTCTTTCTTAGCCTGGACCCATGTATGAGGACAGTATAAATAAGTGCAGCATCTGACTCTAAGTCTAGGTTGTCCCTTGTGTTTTAGCCACAGAAGTCAAGAGGAGCATGTGCTGTTGCAGCTTACCCTTGTCTCTTCTGAGTTATGCTAGCCGTCTGACAACTGCCCAGTGTGCAGCCTACCCTTCTGTCAAGTGTGTAGATTATTCAAGGATGGCCTTGAGTCTGGGAACATGCCTGGCTTAACACATACAGGCTCATCAACCATTAACTAGAATCAATAGTCCATTTAAGAGGATATAAGCAAAGGGGCTTTTGTGGAAATTCTCTTAAGAGGGGAAATGGTACAGGACAAAGCAGAGTGCTGAGACTACAATGTTATGGTGGCTGTTAGAGGGGGAAGGAGCAAGCACCAGGAATCAATCAGATTCATCTACCCTGTGTTGACAAGACGTGGCAAGAGACCCAGCCCAGGAAGTTAGTAATAGACAGGATGTGGTCAAGGTTAGTGCCTTCTTGGCATGCCATGGAAGCGGCAGAAGAGTAACAGAAATGATACATGCTGAAGGGTCAAAGGGCTTGGTGGAAACTCATGAAAACCTCACCTCCCTTGTCTCCACATGTGCAGCATGAAAAGGCCAAGGCTCATAAGAAAGACTTGAGCCTCCTTAGTGGCATATCCATGATCTTGCAGGTCAGTTAGAGCCTGGAGATAAATGTCCAGAAAGCTAACTTAGCTGTCTCTGAATTGTTTGTTATTTTGATTTTTTATGTCCATCTATCTATCTATCTATCTATCTATCTATCTATCCATCCATCCTTCCATCTTTCCACAAAGGTGTTAGGGCTGTCAGATTCTACCTCCTTGGGAAGCAAGGATTATCTCTGGGAACCCCAGGGACCTGGAACCTGATCTTCTGTCAGCATTCAGTGGTCCTAAAAAAAAAATGTCCAGCCCCAGCAACCTCTAGAACTTGCCACTGAATATGTCTTCAGTGTTCCCTCCTTGTGGACATGGAGCATGACTCTGAGCCCTGAGGTGAGACGAAACAGGCTGGACCTGTCTTGTGCCTTTTCCTTGACTCTTGAAGCAACTGTCTTGGAGAAAGAGGAGCAAGGGGTGGGAGTGTGTGTCACCCTCCTGGAGCTCAGACCTGCCCCGTTCTACTCCACCTGGCTCTCGGCCAGGTCAACTCTGAATCCTCCAGGAGGTCCTGCGTGGGAAGTGCCGGCCTGTGGCGGTCCTTTGCATAATAATGGCTTTTAGTAAGAGCCTTAACTGCTCAGAGTGAAAATGAACTCTCAGGGATGCAGCCCAGGCCCAAGTAATACGGGAAGCAGAAGTGGCTGTTCTAGTGCCCCCTGGAAACGGTGAGGGAAGACGCTAAGAGTCATGTGACAGTGCATGAGACACAGCAGACACAGTGTCTGGTACATAAGTGTACAGCCATCCCCGTTGCCCTGAATCTGGAGAGGAACTGGATAGGGGTACCAGATGATGAGGGACAGTGACCAGTCAAGGGCTCAGATCCTTTTCCAGGGAAGTCAAGCAGGAGGAAAGGTTGGGGTGGGGGTTCACGGGAAATTATCTTGTGTAATCACAGAGGACAAAGGCCCAAATGCAGCCAAAAAAAAAAAAGAATCTGGAAAAGCTACTAAAGTAGGCAATTACAAAGGTTATTTCCAAGGACAGCCTTGAGTGAAAGGAAATAACCCCACTCACGGGAGACCTAGGCACATGGCTCCTATCCTAGCCCGAGATAGGTCATCAACCCCTATCTCAAAGCCCTGTGCTCTGAGGGTTCACCAGCCACGTCACAGATGTATGCCACACGGAACTGAGATGCGGACTGCATAAACCCCACTGAGGTGCACATTTCCACCTGCGTTCCAGCCCTGGGTCCAGATCATGATCAACACAGCCATGCTCACCAGACTGAAGCCACAGAACACACTTGTCTGGGACCCTGCCCCCCAAAGCTTCTCCAGCTACATTCCAGTTGTAGCTTAAGGGAAAGCCCCCAGAATGGAGGTACTTTGGGGCATCTGCAAGGGGATGGTAAGAGGGAGAGTAAAAGCATACACATTGACAGGCAAGGTCCAAGAGGACCAGTGCTATCTTCACAGGGATACCCCAAGGCCTCCATGCTTCCTGCTGATGTCCATGAACAGAAACCTAGCCTCGCCAGGTTCAGAGCTTGAGCACTTAGGCCAGGAACACCCTGAAACCTTCTAAGAAATGGGGTTTTCCCTTCAGAAGAGGCCACTCAGAGAAAGACGCAGCAGCTGCCAAGGTTTACCCATTTTTTATTTTTTATAAAATAAGCTACAAACACATTGCCTTGCTCCCTCCCTCCCAAGGAAAGCCCACACAGCATAGCCTGCACCCATCTGTGAGAGAGAAGATGGCTGGATAGGTTTTGAGCTCCTGCATGGAGGTGGCTTCTCTGTGAACATTTCCTTTAGGCTAGGAAATGGGGCTGGAGACTGCTGTGAGGGACATCCAGCTCCAGCACACTGGAAAGGTCTTCTTTTCCACCTTACCATGTCAGGACAGGGCCACTGGTCATCATGTATGACTTTCTGCAGAACAGCAGGTGTCCCAAGAAGGCTGTGTACCCTATACCTGGGCAGCATGTATGAGGCCAATGTCTTCCAGACCCAAGGCAGAAAACAAGGTTTACCAAGGTGGATACACTTCCGGGATACCGAGAAGGAAGAGCAGACAAGGCCGGATTGCCCAGGGCTCCTGACCTGCCTCACTGACACCATGACTGACTATGGAAACAGCTGCTAACTGTCACTTGCTGCTCTTACTGAAGGCCATCTGAATCAGCATGACAGAAGAAGCTGCTTGTCTGTCCTGAAGGCTGGATGGCCACTCTGCAATCCGGGTGACCACCTGTGCAAAAACCTAGATTCTCCAGTAGCTGGATTATTCCTTCTATTCCTCATGGGGAGGCAGAAGTGAGGGACAACACATGAATTGGTCCATAGGTCTGGAAGTCCATGAGGGAAGCTGAAGAAACCAGAGGACTAACTCCAGTATTGGGGGCTGACCCGATCGGTGAGGATGAGGGTGAGAGATAGTGTGAGGGCATGGAAGTTAAACTCAGTCTGACGCTACTGTTGGGAGAGGCATGCTTGTGGAGTCTCTCCTGAGGGTTTGCCAAACACCTGCTGAGGAGAGCCCTGCTGGGTGTCCTTTCCTCACACGCTTGGTGTATCCCCTCTGGTGCTAAACATGGGTGGAAACGTTTAAAGTAGCTTAGTCAACCTCTTCAAGCATAGTTTTCTCAGTTATTCATCATAGCCTGCCAAGGGGTCCGGATAGCAGGGGCATGTGGAACACTGGAGAATTTTGGAGTCCACATTGGCCACCACATGAGCTGGGCTCAACTCATACCCCACCCATGGCCAAGCAATTAGACTCTGACAGCTAATGACATGGAACAGTACACTCTGCCCACCGGAAGAGAGCTGATGGGTCCATAGCACAAACACGGGGCCCCCCTCTACTCTCACACAGAGTCCATCGCCAGTGAAACCCAGGAAAGCTCAGGACACAGTCTGAGAAGGCTGAACTGTGAGTCCAGAGGGAGGAGAGGGGACAGAGGGGGAAAATAGTAACGCCTGTACAAAAGAACTATACAATTTACATATATATTTATATACAGTATATAAATCTCTTTCCTCTCAATCCCAGTAACACCCCCCTCCCCAATACCCTAAAAGTTGTCAGTAGCAGATCCAAAATCTTAACTTTAGAGAATAAACCGCTTGTCTTCCCTTTCCTGTTCCCGCCGTGGTATTAGATAGCTGGTGTTTACAAATGAAACCAGAAACAAAACACACGCATTAAGAGTTATTAAAAGTGCAAACATAACGGGCACCACTTATGTTACACGGGCTGTGGCTGGGCATGGGCAGTGCTGAAGGTTCGGTGTCTGATGGTCGGTCCTGTCTCCTTGGACGCTCCACTGGCCCTTTGATCTTCTGCTCCTTAGACAAGGCGTCCAACTAGGAGGGGAAAGGAAGAGTCAAAAGAGAAAGTGAGACAAGCAGAGGTTAGAGCTGGGGGTATGAAACATTCAGCTACGTAAGTGAGTTTCTGCACAAGGACAGCCTTTGCACACAGGCTATGGACTGGGTGGGCACAGATGGCCTTGGCGTTCTGACCTGAATGCCAGCTCACAGCATCTGGAGTCATTTTGGAATTGTAAAGACCTTGACTCTGCCAGACAAGCATGTGGTGGAGGTGCTTTCTAACCAGATCACACCACCTCAGCCTGGAGGAAAGAGCAGGCGTCCGCGGCGACAGGTCGGGGCAACAGAATCCTCTGAGCACCGAATGCCATCTTCCTCTTATGCCCCCACCAGACCCCAAGTGCGGACCCTTACGCGATCTGGCCAACTGCTTTATTGCTGCGCTACCACAGCTTCAGGAGGGGTCCATAGAGGAAAGAGGGTAGGGCCAGAAAGAAGGCGACTTACTGAATGGGTTTGTGCCTGCTCGTTTTCCCTGGGGGAAGCTGCCAAGGCTACCACCTGCAACAAATAGGAACATATGACACGGGAGCAGCCTTGACCCAGAGAGCTGGCAGAGCTTGTATGTGAGCCCCCGCCCCCTGTGCCTTCAGAAATGACGGGAGTGGGAGGGAGCCGGGCGGCACGGCTGTGCTGTGAATGCCTGTTGCTATCCATGCTCTGCCTGGTAAGTCATTGTCCGCTAACACCTTTAAACCGCCTCTTTTCTATAGGTCGGGTTGGGGTGTCTCTTTGGTTTATTGCTGCTCTTGTTGCCATTGTCCTCGCTGAGACGGCCTTTTCTGTGTAGTTCAGGCTGACCATGGCAGGCACCAATAGAGGACAGAACAAACCCTTTCCTTCACTTTCCTTTCCCGGCTGTGGTACAGAGCCCTATGGGGGATGCCTCTTTGGAATCCCCTCAGCTATTAGCTAATAAGGGCTTCAGTGGCTATTGCCATAACCTTCTTGGTAGGAGGGACCTTAATCCCTTCACTTGCCAAATCGGTAGGCAAAGGCTCAGAGTGACTTACATGAGGTCCAAGACCCAGTGTGTTAGCATCTACCACTGGGTACAGGCTGCCAGGCAGCTCAGCACTCTGGCCATGGTGCTCCGTCAAAGACTTGGTCTCCCAAAGGAGGAACATACCAGAAGCTGGGCCAGTTTCCTGTGTTTCTGAGCATGCTTGTGGACCTCACAGGGTGAGACCAGAAGATGGATTAGGATGATACCTCTGTTGCTTCTACTCTGCCTCCCATGCAGGATTGCCCCAAGGATCAGATGAATTCATGGAGGTTTAGGGGTTCAGCCCTGCTGAGCCCCAGCTTACCTACAGATCTTATGACCCCACAGCCCAGCATCTCCCAACATCCCTTTGCCCAAGAGAGGCAAAATAAGGGTAGATGTTGGTACACCCATGTTTGCAGACGAGGTCACAAATCCAGGACGACAAGAGGATCAGACCGAAGGTGGGCAGCTGGGAAAAAACCTGACCTTAGCTTCCATGTTTACTGTGCTGTACTCTGCAGCTGCTGCTCTCAGCCGTAAACACAGAAAGAGGAGGCCTAAGGCAGTCTTGGCCCTGCTTCATCAGTCGAGACCCAGAAAACAAAGTGGAAAGCCAGGAGCCCATCCCTGTACCTCCACAGCTTCATAGAAAAAAGCAATGAAAGTATCCCGCATCTAATGAGGCTAAGAAACCGGAAGGGCACCGTGTTCCCGGGAGGAAGCAAATCCAGTGCTGGCCCCATGCTCTGGACCCTCGGAGGGGAGAGGGAAGGGAAGCCTGAGCCCAAGGGAAAGCTGGCACCCCTGAGCCACCAAGACTAGTCCTCACGCTGCCTGCCTTACAGGAGGGCGACGATAACCCTGACATGTGTGTTTTATGAGTTGGAAAAGACAAGTTATTAAAGAGGCCGGGCCTCCAAATGCCAGCAGGCTTTGCCATGCTGGGCAGGGAATTCAGCTCTCCAGTGGGAGTTCTGGGGGGCGAAAGAAGCGCTTGTTCCTGTGGCATCTCTAAAGTTTTGGCCTCTCAAGTCCAAAACTACATTCCTCAAGTCCCACATTCCCTTCCCACCCTCACTGGGCCCCCACCTGGCATGTAGGCCTCTCTCAGGCCACCAGAGGGCACCACACAATACCAGATGAACCTGTTCCTGGGCTCCCACATACCACACAGTCAAGTGGCTTTGTGTGACCTCACCCAGAGCCCAGGGAGGCCAGGGAGTTGCCAGCAGCACCTCTGGCCAGTAGGTAGATTCCTATGCTACTAATAGTTTCTGTGTGTTCGCTGTGCAGCTGGCCAGACTGTGCCTCACCCTTCACCTGGACTATCTTGCTAACTTCTCATATCAAATATCTAAGGTAGACGTTTGGCAAAGAAGGAAACTGAAGTCCAGAAAAGTGACTTGTCAAATTATAGAGCTAGAATGGATAGAGCTAGAATTTAAGAGTCAAGTCGACCTGACTTCAGGACCTCTGTTCATACTTACATCTCTACTTCTGTAAAGACAGCGGTCCTCACTCTTCCCTAGGTTTCTCCATGGTCCCCTGATGGTACCATATGCTTGAAAACTGGCTTCCTTGTCAGGGCATTGGACACACAGCTCCCAGTAGGCCCTACCTCTGCTCACAGAGCCCCAAGTCTACAACTGCACCCCACTGCCCTGGATTCCTCTCTGGCCACTCTCTTGACTTGCCCAGACAAGGCTGGCTGGCTCACAAGAGGCTTTCTGTTCACTCTGGGGTCCTCATAAAGGCCACAGAGGCTAGACTTCAAAGTCCTATGAGTGAACCAAGCACTGGCAACATGGCTGCCTTGTGAGTGCAAATCACTGTCCCTCTGCCCAGTCCAGATTCTTCTAATACAAAGCAACAGAAGCCTCTCAGCTCTAAACTGTAGTAGTAGTGTGTACTGTGCTGTATGGAGGAATGGAGTGGAAAGAGGAACCCCATGTGATCTCTGCAGGCTTTCTATCCACATAGCTCCCTGCCCCAATGGTAACCCTACACCTGCCTCTTCTTCCTAACTCAAAGATCTACTTCACCCCATTCCACACACACGCACATGCACACGCACACGCACAGAGAGAGAGACAGAAAGAGATCATGTACATACATGTATAGCTGTGCATACATAGACATTTTAAGTAGGGCATAAAGAGCTGAAGAGATGCCTCAGTCCTTAAGGGCACTTGCTGCTCTTGCAAGAGAACCCAGATTCAGTTCCCAGCACCTACATGATGGCTCTCAACTGTCTGTAATTCTAGTTCCAAGGGGGTCTCTTTTGGCCTCTGCAGGTACTGGCACGTGCATACATGGAAGGAAACACTCGCACATACACAAAAAAATTGTAATTTTTATAGACAGACATAAACATGCACATGTGTACTCACAGATAGAGATGCCCTTGGGCAGGTACTTATGCAGTCATGCTCACAGAGACGTGCCAGAGAAATGCATGCAAATTACAGGTGCATACAGACATGTCACAATCATATGTACAGACACCTTTGAATTGGGAGGGGGGCAGGACAGTCAGGAAAGTAGGTTGGGCAAGAAGCAGGAAGCACCCAGGGGTCTCTGGGAAAAAACTGTTCAGATGACTTGAATCTACAGCCTGCTTCTGGCTGAATTTGGAGGAGCATCCAGATGAATGGTGGTCCTTAAGCCCTGCATCCCAGTCCACAGGTTCCTCTGGATGCTTCCTGCAGGTCTTGTGTGTTAGCAGGGACTGGCAGACACCAGGTGCCTCCATGAGGGAGGCTCCCTAAGTTCAGTAGACCAAGACAACCCCTTGTACCCTGCCTTGGCTTTGGGTGATGCATGCACCAGAACTCCCAGCACAGAAAGGGAATTCAGTGGGACAGGGTCAGGCCTCAACGATCTGCACTCAGCTCCAAGTGCCCCCGGGTAGACCTGGCATGAGCACTGGGCAGTCTCTTTCAAATAAGACCTTCCAAATCCAGTGGCTCCTTGCCATCTGTACAAGGACCCCCACTTGAATGAAGAGTTGTCTAGCCTTCCCTTGCTCTTATCATCTTCCCTACAGTTGCTACAGCCCAGTAACAGAGCTTCAGTCCATGTGCAGTTCTCATAATTCTAAGACTGTCCCAAAGAATTGCCTCACATGGACAAGCTTACTCTACATGATGGATGGGAATAGAGCAGACCCCACAGTGGCCCCATTGATGAAGGCAGCTGGATAATTTCCAGTTCAATCCCTTGAGGTATGCAGAACAGTTCCTATACTTGTTCTATCTCCTACATATACATACCACATACAACACATGCGCACTCACACACACACACACACATACACACACACATATGCACAGAGTCTGGAACTATGCTGTCCTACTCCATGGAGAAGATAAAAGATAAACAATGTCTGCTAAGCTGAGTTATGATGTGTGAGAGTCACTTACTGACTGACTAATGCACCCTCATAGTCCTAATCACAAAGTATGGGATTAACTATCTATTATGTCTCCTCAGTAGACTGTATAAGAATATGAACCTTATCAGTCAGTTCTACAGCTACAGTAGGCAGGTAGCCCTAAAGCATAGCCCACTCCCAGTAAACAGCTGGTGGATACATGGATGTCGAGGACCTCATTCCTCAGGACAGCCCTTGGGTCCTGTCCCTGGGTTGGGAAGGTATTAAGAGGCCAGGCACACCGGGCAGAACTCACCTTCTTTGCTAACACCCAGGCAGCCCTTCAGCTCAGGCAGTGAGATGACCTTGTCCTTGTTGAGGTCACAGTAGTCAGTGAAACGCCGGGCACATTTCTTGGGCTTGGCTTTCTTCTTTACATAGCGCTTGAAGGGCTTCATCTCTCGCTTGTTAATGTCGTCACTGTTGTTGCTGTCCAGCTGGCTGAAGTACCAGTGTGCCACCCGCTCCTCCAGGGTATGGCTGGGATCTGGCTCTGAGAACCTGGGCCATGGACAGATAACCCCACCCCGGAGAACATCACTTAGGATCTTGCAGGAGCCATCCACCCATTCTCTCCCAAATGACAAAATGCCAGCGTACTTGGCTACAGTTAAGCATTTGTCTCTGCCAACTCATACTGGAGTTATAATGTGTCTGTGTTGGGGAGTAGGGGTAGATGCTTAAAAAGAGATTAATTACCTTCTTAAGAGAGTGGGTCAGTTCTTATAGAACTGGGTTAGTTATCACAAGAGTAGGTTGCTGTTAAGCAGATATCTGCCCCCACCCCACCCCCAACATCTTTGCAAGTACTTCCTACTTCTACTTTCCACCATGAGTTAGTTGAAGCTGAAAGAGGCCCTCACCAAAAACCAAATTGATGCTGGCATTCCCTGGACTCCCAGAACCATGAACCGAAATAAACCTCTCTTCTTTATGAATTACCCAACCCAGGGTAGTTTGTTACAGCAACGGAGACCAAACCAAGACCATCTTCATGCTGGGCTACCAGCCATCAGCTAGCAACAGATCTTTCCTTGGGGGTTTCTAAGTGATTGTTATTTCATTTTCCTGCCTCACCTGAAATAACCAGGACATTTCTTGTGCAGCTAGGCACTCAAGACAAACTATGCAGATTTAGTTCACCTAAGTAAACCATGTCTAGGATCTAAACTGTCCTTCTCTTGACCCAAAGATCACTGTCAAACAGGATGCTTTCCTGAACTTGTGTATTGGACCCAGGACCTGCTAGCATACTCTGAAGATATACCTGGTTAAAAAAAATGTCCAAGGCACTTGTTAATATGACATCTCACACTCCTCTCAGGTTTGCTTTACAGTCTAGAAGGGAGGGGACCACTTCTCATCCTTGCCCAAGAGCAAGCTGGAAACTCCCATCTGACTTCACAGCGACCCCCAAGGGACATAAAGCTTAAGCAAAAAGAAGCTGCATTACAAAAAATAAAAAATAAATAAATAAATAAATAAAGCCAAGTTCTTGGGGTAGCTGTCCAGTTCAGTTTTAATGAGATGGCTTCAGTCTTGGGTAAATCCCCTGGCATCCTGGCATCCCGGATTCTAAGAAGGATGTCAGTAGGACCTAATCCTGACAGCTTCCACCCAGAGAGAACCTTAGGGGAAATGTGACAGGGCCACACTGAGTTGTCACTGGCCTTTGACTGCTGGGGAATCTGCTTATTCTGCCATGGAAACCAGGCGCAGAGCGTCTAAAGCGGGCTGACATTCTCCATTCTCCGCAGTGTCTGACCGCCTGTGTCAAAGTGTAATTTTACTCTTCCTTTATCAGCTGCAGCACCCGCTCTCATGGCTGCCCCTGCAGTACACACAGGGTGGGCAGGCCAAAATGCTGTAGGGACAGTCAGGGTGCAGGCAGGGGAACATCAGGGAGGTCCCAAGCTCTGGAGGAGACAAGAGTTCCCAGGAAGGCTCTCAGGGGAGGCAGTCAGGGAGCGCTGAGCGCCCTAAGGCCAAGGCAGCTCTTCCTTTAACCTTTAGGCTTGGCATAGCGTCATGTCTACCTAAAGGCTGGAATAATAAAGTCTAGGTCGCTGAGACGGGGAAGGGATGAGGTCATCCCACCCAGAGGTCCTGCCAGGGAAGGCTTTCTCCCTCCAACACGCGTTTCTGGAGCGCCTGTCTGTTCTCTGTGGTCAGATCTCCCTACCTGCCTTCAGGCTATTTAACACCAAGAAGCAGGTCTTTCTACCTTGCAAGCTGTGAGTTGGCCAGGGGGTGATCATCACCTGGGTCTAGTCCCTCCACCCTCCTAGCTGTCCTCTGCCCCCTTTTTGCTCTCCCATCAACACCTTCCAGTGCAGAGCAGACTTTCCACTGCTAGCCTGCATACCCTGTCTGCCGCCAGCCCACCGCAGAATGCTGGACTAAAGGCAGGACTCCTTTCAGGAGAGGCCTTCTGAGTTCTAACCCTCCAACCCACAGCCTCCCCTGTGGGGACAAAGGGTTCTCCTCTGTCCCAATCCCAGCTACCACAGGCTCTGCTTTTGAACTCCTTTGATCTCCAGAAGTCCCCTTAAATAACAAAGCCTCAATTCTACCTCAAAGGGTGACAGCAGGACCATACTTGGGAACCCAACACCTTTACCAGAACAAACTCCAAGAACCTTTATACTTTTGATCTATCACCAGTCCTGAATAGCCAAACTAATACTGAACACACACAAGAGAAAACACCAGAGGCCTCTGTGAATTGAGCACCTCTGAGATCCCCCCTGCAGGGATCATGCTAGATAGGGGTGAGGCAGAACATAAGGTCTCCCCCAGACTTTCCAGGAGCGTCTCAATCCATCTTTGTCAGAGTTCCTGACATCACGGACTCCTGCTGTTTATACCCTGACCTCAAAGTCATGTCCCACAGGCTCCTCCAGTTCTCACAATTCTCAGAAAATACCCTTTTACATTTTTCTTTTTTACATTCATTTGTGTGTGGGGGGGGTTGTGACCATGCCATAGTACACACAAGGAAGTCTGAAGACAACCCAAGGAAATCAGTTCTCTCCCTCCAACCAATAGATTCTCGGATCTAACTCAAGTTATCAGCCTTGGCAAGCCACCTTCACTCAAAGAACCCTCTTGATGGTTCTCAGGAGGCATCCTTTTACAGACATCTGCAGCTGGTACCACAGCATAGGCCAAAACTCAAAACTCAATCTTGCTCTCCCGTGTGCATGCACACACCCCCCACCTACTGGGAGCAAGAACTACTAAGTTCAAAGTTGTTCATCAGACTGGAGCTGGGGCCCTATGCTGTAGGGGCCAATGGCTCCTTAAGATCAACTGTATTTATTTTTGTCTGTAAAGACCCCTTCATGGGTCAAGTTCTAAATTGGATACCTGGGTAGGTAGAATGCCCAAGTTTCCTCAGATGTAGTGTGGAAAACGACATCCAAATGACACCTCAGTCTAGATTCAGGATACAATAGTTCAGTGACTGTTCCTTTGGGCTATTTTAGTAACTCCTGCCTTCAGGGATAGTGAAACCCACCAGAGCCAGGGACCTCCTTGAACAGACACACTCAGCCTTCTCCCAGTTTTAGGGGTGGTGAACGCCACCCTTCTGCCACACTTTCAGTTTTGATTCTGTGGCCTTGGCCGTGGCAGGTTTTGGCTGTAACACATAGCTGGAGAGCCAAGCCCATTTACCACAACCTGCTTTGGCCAAGATCTGGGTCCCAGTTCTGCTGTCCTAAGCAGTTTTAGAGAAGGTAAGGAAGAGTGGCCAGGAGGCCTGAGCCAAGCCAAGCAGACCGACTGAGCCCCAACTGGAGCTGGGTCCAAGCCCCAGCAGCTGTGCGGGTGGAGTTGGGAAATGCAGAGTCAGCCACATTCCAGACTCTTCCTTGCAAAGCCATCAACAGGCAACCAACTACAATGAACCAAGAGGAAGAGACCACTCCACTGACAGATGCTTCTTAGAAAGAATGTGAATGTGTGGGAGGCTAGCCCTAGAGGCTGACACCTAGGTAGATCGTGTCCTTCTAGACTGACAATTTAGCAGGTGAGTACACGGCTGACCCAAGGGAAAGTGTTGCCTTCCAGAGCTCTGGTGGAGGGAACCAAGGGTATAAGTTAATCACCCAGCAAGGGTTCATCTAAAGACACTTGTAGTGCCCTGGGAATGCTCCAGCCACAGATGTTTCACGGACACCCAACTCTACATCGTCTAATTTTAGATTGGAGCAGCACAGGCTTTGGCCACTGAATCAGGCTAGGAGGCCAGAGGAGGAAGTTGGCACCTCCCTCTCTCCCTGCATCTACCCAGTCTTGAGAATCTATTTATTTCCTGCAGACTACTTCAGGAAATCATCCCTCACTGCACGCCCGCTTGCTGGCAACTGTTCTCCCGCCCCCTTTTAATTTCCCGTTTTTACATCCTAATGCCATCAGGATGGTCATTCGAAAGTGCTCTCAACTACCATGGTCCCTGGTGTCTCTGGCATGACTCGGTTGACCTGGGATCTGTCCAGCTCTGCAGCTCCATCTCCTATTTGCCCACCCCACACCGTACTACTTTTGCCACTCCTCCTGTTACGCCACCGCTTGCTCACCTCTCATTGCCCACATGCTCCTCTGCCGAGGAGCCCTCACTCATGGTACAACTGAGCCAGACCTCTCCCCCTGTGTGAGTGAAAAGTCACCTCTACTGACAGCTCTCGAGTGCCCTCCCTGCCCCAAGTCCTGGAACCTCATTCCAGCCTCTGTGATCACACTGTGATCACACTGGCTTTGTAATATAGTCTCCTGAGTATATTCCTCTCCTCCTCCATGCCAGGGACAGTGCCCTTTTCTTCAGATGTCCCCCAGGAAGAAGCATAGAGTTTATAGCAAGGACAGGATGCGAAGCAAGAGTCAGTGCAAAGCCATGTATGACAATCACCATGTCTGAGTAGGGGGAGGGGATGAGTGACTTTCCACACTGTCCAAATGTCCTCTCCCCTTCTTCCCACAGTTTCCACGTGGGACTGTTTCCCACTGGTATCCATTGATGTCCCTCTTTAATTGTTAAACCCTGAGAGGAAGGGTTGGATGTGGCTCTTTTACCCTGGTGCCCGAGACTTCAGCTCTCAATTCCAAACCCAAATCCAACACCCAGGATTCTCTTCATCAGCCCTATTCCAGATCTGCTGCCCAATATCCAGGATCCCCATGCCCCTGTCCCTCCATCACAGTAGAGTGGCTAGTGAGCATCTGTCTATACAGTCCATCAGAGTGAGGCAGAGTGCTGGAGGGCCCTGCTTACCAAAGAATCACAATGAACTTCCCCGTTGCATCCAGCCTTCCATTTAGTCTTGAGTTAACCACTGGGCTATCAGATCTACCCCCTCTGTCTACATATCTACCATCCTCCTGGCTATGCATTCATCAGCATGTGTTGAATGTCTGCTGTGGGATCTAAACTCTAGGAATACAGCAGGGAAGGATTTCTGAGAAGACAGGCTGTCACTATACCAGACAGTCACCAGACAGGGGGGAGTGACATTCTAGACAGAAGGGGCAGCTGGTGTGGGGGTCCCAGGACAGCCAGAGTAACCTGTGGAAGGAAGCTGGATGCTGGTGGGAGGGGAAACCAGAAGAACAAGAGGCCGGCAGGACCTTCCTGAGGGCCATTCAAGTACAAGTCAGGCTTCTGCTTGATGTAATGGGAAGATCCAGCAGAGCCCAGGAAGGCTGGCAACCCTGGCACCTCCCCACACAGGGTTTCCCCGCTTTCTCTCCTCCTTCACTCCATTCTCCATTCTCCTGCCTGATTTCTTAAATATTCCTTGGTCTATCTTGTCTTCCTGATGATTAAAAGTCCAGCCCTTGACCAAGCATGAGCAAGCTAATAAAAGCTTAAATTGAAAACAGTGTTTTAGGAAGTGCTTTTTTTTTTTTTTTTTTTTTTTTACTTCCCCACCCTAAATTACAACTAAAAAGGGAGTTATATTTTTTCAAGCCCTTTCCTAAGGACACATTGGTATAAAGACATTATAAATTTCCTAGTTTTTATTGACTATGAAAATCTCTTTGTCCTGTGACAGGAAAGCACCAATCCTAACTTCCCTGTCTATGATCCCCTTCCTATGAAAGCCAAGGGGGAGGGGTATTGATACCTTTTCTCTACAGAACTTGTAGCCAGAGCCCTAAGATGGTGGGTGGGCCCACTCAGACCTGAGATTTCTGTGCCTACACAGTCTTCTTATTTATGTTTTCTCCCTTTTTTCTAAACAACACAAAAACAGTAGCTCTCCTTTCTATGTTCTAAGATTCCCATGGATGCTTGAAGCTGCTGATAATATAGAACTCTAAACGCACTGTGTTTTCCTAAAATACACATCTATGATAAAGCTTAATTCACAAATGACGAACGTATACACATTTAGCAGCAGAAATTTGTAGAAATAGATTAATAATAAGATCACTATAACAAAACATTGTAATAAAGGTTATCATAAACTTATAAATTGTTTTCTTTCTGGGATTTTCCAATTAATTGTTTCAGTCTGTAGTTAGTTGTGAACAACTGAAATCACAAAAAGTAATACAAAGGACAAAATGAGACTATTGCACTTCATGCCTGGGTTTCCATCAAGCAGACCCTTGGGACCAGGATCCAACCCTCCTCTTCCATCTCTTCATTATCATCCCCTCACCTTCCTATTCTTCTTCCTCTTTCTCCATCCCTCAGTCCTACCATACTAAACTACACTTACCGTACAGTCTACATTTCTAATATCTGTCTATGGTCTAGTACACCCACTTGTCTTTCTTCTTTAAGGGGAGGGACACTCCTCCTATCCATGGATACCTTGTCCTTGGTCAAGACTTGACATACTGGATGTATTCAAAGAGCATTCAGATGAGGGGTGCATGCATGGTGTATGTTCCAACCACTGACACAATGGGCCCAAACCAGTTGGCTCCAGGAGTCTGGCTACCAGAAAGCGTGTATACTAGTCCAGGCACCATATTAACTTCTGAAACAAGTCTACTTTGCCTATGAGAAAATGAGGCTCTACTGTCCACGGCTCTTTGTGATTGCCAGAAGGTCAAAGGGACACATGGCTCCTGCCTTCTCAGGAGAGAAAGGAAATCACTAAATGCCTGTGGTCCTCTCTGCTCTGCCTGGGTGCCCACCACCCTTCTTGTCATTACGGATTTTCAGTCCTGGGGATGTATCTCAGGTAGAATGCTTGCCTGGCAGATGTGAGGCCCTGGACTCAATCCCCAGTACTGCAGGAAAGACTCTCACTTTTACATGCCCCTTTTGGGTAAAAGTATTTGTAAGTTTTCCAGTGGGCCTGCTGCCAAAGCTAGATGAAAACAGATCAAGTTTTGGGAAACCAGGAAACAGAGAAATTTTCACCAACAAGTAGAATAAAGCTGTGGGCATGTGCTCAGGAGAAGACAGAGGCCCTTGGCCTCTCTCCCAGACTCCCTTGTATCTGAGAAGTCCAGGACTACACCATACTGCACCTGAGTCTTGCTCACATTCTCACCTCCCACCTCCAGTGGGCGCTGCTGAGTTAATGGCCTGAACCATGTCTGTGGTGAGAGCATCCAGCAGGCTGGTAATAAATTCCATCTTCTTCCCTTCAGGACAACCTAAAAGACAAGAGGATATCTGAAGGCAGAATCAAGGTCACTTACCAAGGCAACAGCTTTCTCGACTACCATCTGCTCAGAGTCTTTGCCCAGTCAAAGACTGGGGAGAGTCTACAATCCATATACTGTATCTCCTCTTTGCATAATCCAGACCAAAAAGCTAAGAATGCTTTCAGCTTCGTTCCCGTCCACTGCTGAGTACCGATGCAGGCACTGTGGAAATGCTAGGGAGACAGCAGATGAGGTCCTTGGCCTCAGAATTCACAATAATTTACTGGGCCAATGTACTCAGGACAATAACCAGATAGGTACTGTTCATATGAAAAACACTGCTCTGGGGGCAAGAACAAGATGCTGAGGAGGCTGGGATGAGGGAGAATCTCCATGGTGCAAGCTGATGTGGGTGAACCTATCAAAAACCTCCTCTTTTGTCCATCTTTCCTAGCCAAGATGGTAACTGAAGACTCCTCTCTAACATCCCACAAGTTCTTATTCATGTTTCACTACCTCTGCAAAAGCCCAAGCATGGGTAAGCCTTCTCACAGGCATGCCTGTCCCAGATCCAGGCCACAGAGAAAAGCATTGCTGGCAAAACACCCACCACCACCACTGCAGAGACGGGAGCCCTACTCACCTGCACCAGGTGGGCCCTCAGCACAACTGAAACCCCAACCCCACCCCTGCAGCTTCGAGGCCCCTCTTTCTCCAAACCCTGAGGTCTCGAGTTAAATATGACCTCTTAGAGCATTGTAGACTCTAAAGTAAGTTGGCACTGTCCTTCTCACAGTGCTGCACTCTTCTCTTGAGGGTACCCTGTCCTGAATCTACGTACACACATGCCTTCCTTTATCTCCATGTTCGTCGCCTCTACTCTGTGAACCTTGTGTCCCCGAACTCTAGATTAAACCATATCTGGCACGAAGTGGAGTAACTATTCCCATCCTGTTGAGGGGTGGCTAGAAGGCGGCACCCTGGCTTCCTTGCCTCCAATTTTGTGACAGTGAGTTCTACAAACCTCACAAGGACTGAAAGCAGGACTGCCTGCTTTCAGTTCTCACTGTGGAGTCCTGATGGGCAATAGGAAGACGGCACCAGTTCTCATCAGTACAGACTGTAGTGAGCTACACACACACACACACACACACACACACACACACACACACACGCACACGCACGCACGCACGCACGCACCGCACCTGTTGCACTGACCATGTCCATTGGGGCATGGGGACAGGTGTAGGCATGACCTGGGGGGACTAGGTCTGAGGTTCCGGACCTTAGCTTGCACTCTTACTTCCTGGTTGGAGGCAGAGAGCATCTGGAAGCATCCTTGGGTTGGGAACATACTCGGTCATCTGTTTCTGGTCTAAGTGATTTCTCCTCGAATAACCATCAATCAGCCTATCGTTTCCCAGATTCTTATTTGCCACCCATTAACAAAGCTACTTTTGTACTGAGTAAAGACTGTTAATGAGCATGAACTTAGAGGGCTCACACCTCCACAGAGGTGTGGGGGTGCTTTCTCCAGCGATGCTCCTTCGATGTGAGTGTAGATTTAAGACAAGGTCACCTGTGAGAAGGTGTCCCTGTGCTTGGACTTCTTCTAGAATGGTACACAGAGAAGAGGACTTGCCAAGGATTTACAGGGGAGAGTCTACAATCCATATAACCTGCATTTAGAATTCTTATTGTGACTCTGAGTTTGCTGGGAAACCCAACCCAGTGGCAAGTTGGGGAATCCTGAGCTCTTGCCAGTATGTCTCGTGTCATCCCTAGTGGCCATCATGTGTCACCAAGGACCATCATAAAAGCATTCCACACAACAGGTGGCAGACACCACCCAGACCCCTCAGGGAAGCCACTCCTTGTAAGCTACCTTAGCTTCACAGATCCTAAATTATCATCCCTACTTCACTGAGATGGAGAATGGCCATGAAATTCCAGGGACAGAGTTTTAAGGCCGTGGCTACACTTTTAAGAAGAGGAGGAAAGAGCATGGGAATTGAGCGATGTTCTCAAGGACACAGGACTAATTCGGGATGCAGATTCTATGGCTTCCAGATCTGTGCTCCTGTGATGGGCAATATTCATTGCTCTCTGCTGCCAAGTGGGGAAACCAACAAAAAGGAGAGAGTGGGCTCTGCATGGCGAGGGGATGAGAAGCCCAAGGAATGAAGATGCCAGCACCAGCAGGCAGTGTCTCCTACCTGGCAACTCCCTGTCCTTGAAAGGGTCATCCGCCTCGGCACTCTTGGCTCTGGCATCACTCTCACAGCTTGGCATCACATAGCTGGGAGGAGAGACAGAGAAACGAGGTGGGGGTTGGCAACTGAGTCTTCTTCAGTCACTGTTGCCCAGGAATGATCCGTGTAATCACTAAGCCGAGAGCCCTCAGGGAGGAAAATAAAAGTCCCTGAACTGTCCAGCAGCTACAAGACAATCCAGCATAAATGCTCCCATTGAGACATGTTCAGGCATGTCATTTTAGCCACACAAGCGTGATAACAATGCCATCTCCAATCTGTACACGGGACCTCTTTTTTTTTTTTTTTTTTTTTTTTTTTTCATATAGGACTTCGTTCGTAATCTGGGCAGTACAATGAGCTTTTCATCAGGCAACTGAGGCTGAGAGAGATTAAGTGGTTTTCCAATGTCCACAGCTAGAAAGAAATGGGTTTGTGATCAGAACCCGGGTCCCCAGGCACTTCTACTACACCTTCATCTGCTCTGGAATGGAGACCTCAGTCTCCTGTGACCTGGCTTAAGAGAAGTAGGGCAGTGACAACAATAATGACAGCATAGCCAGATGCTGGCCCCTGGGTGATGCTCGGCCAAGAGGGCTTACCGTGTGGAAGTCCCGGGCAGCGGGCGCCCTGTGTCCACTAGGACACACCAGCAGTAACCCGTGGACTGGTGACACTGCACAGGTTTATAGAGCCCACCAGGGGCACATTCGGGGATCACAATGCCCTCTCGGGGGTTCTGCCGGGCCTCCTCCAAGGCGCTCTGCCTCTCCTGGTCACAAGAATGGACTTTCTCTGTAAAAGAAGATGCAGCTTCTAGTGACTGTTATGCCTCCTTCTGTCCAGGATCTGTAGCCAGGACCAGGCCTGCCCCCAAGGAACAGATGAATCATCTCAGACAACCATGTCTTGCACGCTGCCAAGGTGAAAGCCCCGGAGGGCCAGAGCCCCCCCTATGGCCATCTACACTGCCAGGGGCTCATCAGCACTTTCACCAAAGAGGTTCTCATGTAGCAACTAGCCAGCCAGGACTTCAGGGATACTTCTCCAAGCAGCAGTTTGCTCTGGAGCTGGAAAGTTCCTCCATTTTCAGAGTTGTCCCTGTCCACATACACTGTTTACAGGCATCGGGAGAGGCAGTAGGCAAACTACAAGTGGATGCTGGGATGCCTGTGCAAAGGGACACTCCCTAGTCCAGGCATAGCAGGACAGAACCACAGACAACCACCTTTGTGCAGAGGGATGTTCTATACCCAAATGAGAGAACAACAAGAGCCAGCCCAGGCTTCTTTCACCCTCCAACACAAGCAGACAAAGAAAGAAAGCTAATGGGCAGAATCGTCCATCAGATAGGAGCAGAAACAGCGGAGGCAGAAGGGTGTCTGTAGTTGGTAGCTGCAGGAACGTGTGAACATGTCCAAACAGCCAAACCACATCTCTCCCGAGCCAGAGCCAGCCCCAGACAGTAACTGGGGCCCTATGCCAGGTGCAGCCACATCACAGAAGCCTCACTCCTGTAGGACCTTTCCCTGGAAAACCCTGCCCACTAAACTACCCTGGCTTCTCTTCCTGATTTCTCCTTTCTTTGCTTGGCTGGCAGCTTTGTTTTTTGGTTTTTGTTTGTTTGTTTGGTTGGTTGGTTGATTTTATTTTGTGGGGTAGGCAATTTTGTTTGATTTTAAAATTCTGTTTGTTTTAACTTTTTAGAAGATAAAATGTTGAGTTTGTTTCCTCATCACAAACAACACTGATGTGTTCAAGCCACATGGCCCCCAAAGGTAACCCCTCCACGTTCTTTAGATCTTGTCAGACAAACACCAATACAACTTCAAGGGGATTACACCAGAGGCTTGGGATAGCTCTCCCAGCTCCAATTTGGTAGCCTCATTTTCCAACCTCATATTTCATGCCATGAAAGAGCTGACCAAGAAACAAAGGCAAAGGAAAACAGCTTTTATGGGCACCACGTTCTTGTAATGACCTCTGACAGGGGCTTTAAATCAAGACTCTCTAAGGCCAGCCTCTCCAGCCATAAATCAGACCACGGCAAGATGCAAAGGGGAAGAGGAGGGCACCTCCCCCCCCCCACCAGGGCAGCAGGCATGATGAGCCTAACTACACATCAGTGGGCCTGAAGGAAACCTGGGGAGTCAGGGCAGGAGCTGAGCAGAAAAAAGAGCAGGCCTGTAGCTTGGGCCTTCTGGATGGCTTTGGATGGTTTGTCTTTCTGGAAATTCTTAAAGGTTTACAGTCAGCGTCTATGACCAATGGAGAACTAAATCATAAAGAAAAGGAAGCCCTCAAATCTGGAAAAATACAGATTAGTATGGAATTAAAGAGAAGACCAAATACAGAATTTTTATCACTTTAGCAGCCACTCTGAAAGCCTAGGTACTCTGTAAGGAAAATACAGGAATGACGGAATAGCTGGGCTGGGGCAATGGTTCAGTAAGTAAAGTGCCTGCTACACAAGCTTGAAGATTTCAGTTCAGATCCCCAGCACACATATAAAAAGCCTGGCATGGGCTGAGCACCATAATTCTATAATCCCACCAATCAATGGGATAGGTCAGAGACAGGAAGATCCCTGGAGCTCATGGGCCAGCCATCCCAGATGAGCTCCATCTGTATTCAGTGAGAGACATTGTCTCAAAAAAATATAATAAGGCAGAAAATAGCCCAGGAAAACACCTGACTTCAGCCTCTTGCCTTCATGCTGAGGTATATACATGTGCATCTCTCCCCAAATCACATGAACATGCAAGTGCTTGCTTGTGTGCACGAGTGCGCACACACACATACACACAGCACCAACCATTTGTGAAAAGTATGTGTCCTCCAGAAAGGAAAAAAACCTCTTAAAATGGCTCTTTGGAACTAATGATATGGGCAAATGTTCCTTGTGTGAAAAGCACTGGGCAACAGAGGAACGGCTTTGCCTCCTGGCCCACCTATTCTGGGCACTATTGTGACCCCAGCTTTGTAAACAAAAAGAAAACAAACTCTGGAGAGCACAAATTTTTCTGAAGTTCACTCCAAGAAGGAAGCTGGGACTCAGCTTGAGGTCTGTGGACAATCCAGGCCACCTTGCTAGCATCTAGCTACTTGCTCTTCCTCCAGGGCAGCACCTGATAGACTCCCCAAAAGCTCAACTCAAGAGCAAATGTGTTCATACACACACAGTTTCCTCTGACCGATTATACCCACTCAGCCAAGGCACATGAAACTTGGCCCTCAGGATTTCTGCCTCTTAGTCTCAGAACTAGAAAACCAAAACCCAATTTTGTATCTCACCCACCATTATAGATCTATACAGTGAATGAAAGACAAGCATTTGAGTACTTACTAAGTGTCGGGTTGGCGAGGGACAGTCTATTTGTCTCTGCACTATTTCCAATCTCTGAAGATAGGTATTAATATCAGGGACACACACTGGCTAAGTGATTTGGTCAAGACCATGAATTAGGGATCTGGGGCATTGGCTCACTTGGTACAGTGCTTGCCTGGCATGCCAGAAATCCTGGGTTTGATCCTTAGCACTGCAGAAACTGGACATGGTGGTGCATGCCTACAGTCCCACCATTCAAGAGATGAAGGCAGGAAGATCAGAAGACAAACCTAGGATACACAAAGCCCTCTCTAAAATAATAATAATGATGATGATGATCAGAGCTAGGAGGAGGCAGAGGAGGAATTCCAGCCCAGCCCAGTTGTGCTTTTTACCTCTCTACAGTGACATCTTTCACTGCTACAGGCTAACCCAAGCTTTATTCCATTCTATACTCCTCTTTTACTTCACAGGACATGATCACCAAATAGTCTCCAATGGTGTGTCTCCATGCCCTTGTGTTGGCCAGTTCACGTGGACTCTGTCTGACTGGTTTTAACCCACAGAATAACAGTGTGATGATGCTGGAGAAGTAGCCCAGGCCTTTGCAGGTCTTGTGGCTTCTGCCTTTGCCTTCACTGAGCCTTAAGAGCACCACATAAGGGAGACACTCTAGCCTGCTGGAGGAGCAGAGCCACCCAAGAGGAAAAGAGAAACGGCTCAGCCTCTAGCAACGTGACTGAGGTCAGTTTGGATGTTGCCACCCCACTGATCCTCCACTAGGATGAGCTCAGGAGCCAACTCATGTAAAGCTAGTGAGATGGCCATTCTGTCGACTGACAGCTACATTGGCAAGGATAAGTTATGTTTCTGATGCACTAGAAGGTTTCAGCTAGCTTGTTATTTAACAACGGGTACCAAATATCTAGCTAGACCTGCTTAATTCTTTGTCATTTTCTGCCGTGAGGATTCTTGTAGCCCCTTCAGCACCCTGAAAGTCATATAAACACTAATTAGTAAGTACCAAGGAGTAGACTCACTACATGTCTGAAGGCCCAGAAGCCAGTGTATCTGTGGAGCCACCCTCTCCCCTTCTCGGTCACCTCCCAAATGCGTTTTCTCAAAGGTTGGACTACAGAATGCAATCCAGGGTAGACTTCAAGAGTCACTAATGCACAGAGCAAGGAGCTCTTGTGATGCAGAAGTATGCTACTCTGAAACGCATCATCTCTGCTCAGGAAAACTTGGGAAACAGAGAGAAGACAGGAAGGTGTGACCCAGGGACTATTAGAATGGGCCAGGGCTGCCTGTACCTGCCTGGCAGACACAACCCACACCAGAGAAGAGGGAGCACAGGGGTAGTACTACACACCCTTGTGCACTTCCACATAGCCCCTCCCAAACTTGCCCAAGATGGTGCAGAGCAATGAGAGCTCAGCCACTTTCTGCCCAGCAGTGAAACCTGACTCAAAGAACACACCATAGAAAACCATCTCCTGCAGGGAATGTACGAAGCCCTGGCCTTGCATCAGATCACACACAGCCTGTCTTTCCCCAGTCCCACTTGGTAGGGAAGAGAGTAAGGCCAGAGGAGAACAGCAGGAGCAAAGCTGGAGGCAGGGCTGGAGGCAGGAGGAACGAGATGAACGTAAACCCACCCTGTCTGTGGGCCCAGAGCCCAGGTCTTTATGTGTCAGCCAAGATGGGATGAGCATAGAAGACATCTCTGTCTGCTAGGACTGGCTCAGGTCTCTGCGAGTCACGGTTACCCATGGTAATTAGGAGCAGAGGGGAGCGTGGATAACAACAAGTCTCAGTTAATCCCCAATATTCACTGGAGCCCAGAGTGTAACCTCTCCTCCAAGACTCTTCTCCTTCTTCATCTTTACTTATTTTTGCATAGTTTTAAAAGCCAAAATGGCCAGCAAACAGACATTATAGGATTTGGGCTGGTCTTCCTTTTAGGTTATTGACTTTCAGAGAAGGAAGATCTGAGAGAGGGGGCAGAGGAGGAAGCTGAGGCTCCTGGGTAACCAACACTTTAGCACCTTTGAAAACCAAGTCCTCGGTGACCAGTGGGCTGACCTTACCGTGAGCTTTGTGGGGAGAGACAAGGGGATTTCATGGTAGGGAAAGCAGAGAGAAGGCAGAGGGGGTCGTCAAAGAATGACTCTCTCTCTCTCTCTCTCTCTCTCTCTCTCTCACACACACACACACACACACACACACACACACACACACACACACACACACATGATTAGAGGGAGATTTTAAGGACTAGGCTCATGAATTAGGCAAGCCAGTCAGGTAGAAATTTGGGTCAGCAAGACAAGGCAGTCTTGAGTCCCAGATCATCAGGTCGTGTAAGACACAAAAGCAGGGCTTCCACATGACAATCTCCAGGCAGGATTCTTCTTCAGGAAACCCCAATCTCTTCTTGGCTTAAAGCTTGGAACTGATTGCATGAGGCTGGCCCACACTGTACAGAGTAATCTGCTCTAACTAAAAGCAACTGTAGCTAGTGTTTGGCCAAACATCGGGGTCAGGATGTCCAGCCCAATGGACATACTGAAAGAAGCAACTGAGGTGTCAGTCATGAGCCAGGTGTGGTGACACACAAGTGTAATCCCACCACAAGGGCAGCAATGGAGGGCACAGGGGAGCTAAGGCAGAAAGATGGGGTATTTAAAGGGAAGCTAGGCTACATAATGAGACCTTCTCTCAAACAAAAGCTGTAGGCTGGAAGGGTGCCCTGGCCAAGGATGCCATCCATCTCTACAGATAAAGACCTTGTGATTCTTTAAAGGAGCTACTGTGGCCATCCTGACAAAGT
This sequence comes from Phodopus roborovskii, assembly GCF_943737965.1. NCBI lineage: Eukaryota > Metazoa > Chordata > Mammalia > Rodentia > Cricetidae > Phodopus > Phodopus roborovskii. Next base: position 2,925,536 of record NW_026126515.1, on the reverse strand, counting down.
TGCTTATGTTCCTTGTGGTAGGCAGTGAAAGGCAACAGGATACTAGCAAGGCTTGGGACAATGTCCTGAGAACAGGACCCAATGGGAGATTCTGGGTGACCAAAAAAAAAAAAAATTCTAGGGCTCAGGAGGAGGTTAAAAAGAATTGCTGGGGACTTTTGTGTGAAGTCCAGGCTATTAAATGGATACATGTGCCCCTTAGGCTGGTAGCATATTAGGTCCTGAAATGGCCAGAGAAATTCTGAGAACTGTGTGACCAATTAGAAAGAGCTAACAACCATGATGTGTCAGCCTATCCGAATTCAAGGTCTTTCTCTGTCCCTGAAGCTTTGAACGAGACCTCTTCCCTGGCAGGAAGCTAAGGTGCAGCATGGCTCCTGCTGAGGTTCTGTGTCCCTTACCCTTTGTACTCTGACCCCACCAACTGTAAGTGCTTAAGGGCTAGGACTCCATCATACCTTTCCTGCCCACCACTTCGCCACCCCATCTCTGGTTTGCTCCTTGCTCAGAGATCCATAGACTCTCACAGAGAAAGAATCCATGAAGGCTATTTAGTCTGAGAATTTTGTTCTGGCCAATGCTCCAGAGACGGGGCCCATCCCCAGCAGAAGAAATACCAGTCCATTGGGTATGAGTCTGCAGGGGCTGGAACAAGAATCTCTGACCCCAACTCATCCTGGGAAATGCTACACTCCACCCTCAGACCATCGAGACTGGATTTCTTATAGGGATAAACATCAATAAAGGGCGATTCAGCCCAAGAAAATGAGAGGGGCTTGCATATATCTCATTACAAAAGGAATCATTTTTCTGGGCCAAGAATATTAATGAAAAATTGGCCTTGTGTCGACAACAATGACCCTGAAACCTCTTCAAATACCTCCCTCCCATCTTGCCTCTTATCAAAAAATGAATAAAATGCTGAACGATAACCCACAATAACAAACCGTACATTTCAACCACAACCTTTCTAAGTAATGACATGAAATTCCAGGGTCATAAGGAATGGTGTGGCTCCCACTGCAGGTTCCTCCAGGTCTGAGAATACGTGGATGTCTGGTACTGGGACCAACCCGAGGACCTGGTGGTGAGGTGACTGCAGGGGAAGGACAGAAAGGTGGGTCTGGGTTTCAAGGGGCTGGCTTTACTGTGGAAAGGGCTGGCACAGAGACTGGAGGTGTGATGTTGAGGGTCCTGCTGGAGCCATGATCTTTAGGAAAGATTTATGGAACATCACGGAGCCACCCTTTCTGTTTATTCAGCCACATGGGGTTTTGGCACCTATGGTTTCAAGCCAATTATGTGAATAGGTTATTTTCTTACTGTGTATTTTGCAATTTTTTCACAGGAGGGGATAAGTGTCCCCCAGAGAATAATTTTTTCAAGCCTCATTTGCCAAGCTGGCCCTGGCCCCTCACTATGGGTTTTCCAGCTCCTCTGTCAGTGAGGGCTCTTAGCCACAGCCAGTTCCAATTTCTCCATATTCGTGTGACTTGAAGTCATCTGTGTGGCTTTGAGAACCCCATGGCGAGGGAGATTTCACAGAGCCACTGCTCCTAGAACTGACCATCAGCTAAGAAATGATAATGCTCAAAAGGGAGGCCCAGCTGGGGCAAGACAAAAACAAAAGTCACCTATTAACAAAATAAAATCAGCCTCTGGTTGCTTGAGCCAGTATGGATAGACGTTGGGAGTCAGAAACATAATTTGCATAAATTTAATACATTACCTTTTCCATTGCAATAAGTTTCTTCACCCCATCTTTTAAAAAAAATCCCCCCTTTTGCATAATCCGACACAAAAGGACGTGAAAAAAAACAAAAACAAACAAACAAACAAACAAACAAAAAAAAACATCATCCCTCATTCATATCTTGGGAAGGACTTTGGAGAATGATCTGGAGGAGGAGCCCTGATGGGCCAGCCAGTTAAGAAAGGGCCACCTTCAGCTCTTCCCCAGAGGGGGAAATTGGGATGTTGTATGATCTCAATTGGATAACTGCTTCCCAAAGCCAGAAGGAACTTGAAACATTCAGATGGAATGCTCCAGAAGCCAAAGACATGGTTAAGTAGACCTGGGCTTCCATGACCCTGTGGCTGAAGCAACAGTAAGTATGTGTCACTCCAACTCCTGTGCATGTCGTCATCCAAGGGACTGACATGGTGGGAGATTTCATAGATATCAACAGCAGTCAGAACAGAGGCACTATAGCACAGCAGTCAAGAACACAGGCTTTTGGTTTCTCCCACGTAGCTCTTGGCCTGGGACAGTCTCAAAGTCCCGGGTTCCTTCTCTGTAAAAGTAGAGTAGCCCCTATATGGGGCCCATAAGATGTTTATGAAGATAAAATGTAATAGTATACAGACAAGTTGTAGCTCAGTGATGGGATGCTTACTTAGCATGTTTGAGGCCTTGATTTAGATGCCCAACACCACAAAGCAGATATACAACATTTAGCGTGGTGCTATAGTAAAGTGAAGGTGTGATCTGGTATTATAATTTAATTAAGTGGTCCAAGGTGCAGTGTTCTCAGTTACCTGTGGATCGTAGCTCATCTTCTTAGGCCTGTATTCAACTTGGCTCCTCAATTGGCCTGTAATAGCTGGCCAAGGACCAGGTCTGCCCTGGTTCATGTAATACAGGGGTACACAGTCTACAGAGGACATGCATATGTCTCTATCTAGCTCCATTTAGATATAGCAAAGGGTCTGCCTCCTTTTTGTAATAACTTTTAGAACTTCAAAACAACATCGCTGACCAAACACTCATCCCAACTGGAGTGGAGCACACCACCGCCCCTGCCTTTGTACACTACTGCCCAGTGACCAGGCCTTTCCTTAAATGCTCATTGTGTTGCTTCTCCCACCCTCTGAAGCCTTAGTGCATCACAACTGCTAACGTGCCTAGAGCCTTGCAGGAGCCCTCAGCTAGCTGGACTCTTGCTTTCTCATTGCCAAGACAGTGATGGCACTGGAAACTTCTCAGGTGCTTCTCCCTCTAATAACCCACACACTTACAGTCAGACAGGAGCAGGCATACCTTCCTATGGCTTGGGGGCTAATCCAGACTTAGCTGCCCAACAGAACACCCTGAAAGGCTGAGGGCAAGCCTACTTAGCGTCTTTCGCCTTTCCCTTGTACCTCATACTTCTTGAGATACTGTTATGTGGCCCATGAGCCACAGCTAGCTTGCTGCACCTCCAAAGTTCCACCTTCAGGCAGAGCTCACATCCCACATCCCCAGTGCTGGCTGGAAGCAGCACTCCCCCAGGGGTAAACACACACTTAGGATGAATCGTCATGGGTGAAGAGGAATAAGGAAACAGCATGACCAGCCTGTGTAAATAGAGTCTCTGAAGAACCTAAAATGGCCATGCATGGCTCACCATGGTTTGAAGTGGTAAACACCCACTTCCCACACAGATACTGAGCTCCTGGGGAGGGGGATAGGAATTCCACAGAGTATATTCCTTCTGGGAAAGAGTGCCCCAATTTAGCACACGAACATCTTCTCAACATCCCCCCCCCAAAGCATCACTGACTCATCCTATTGACTCACGCCACAAAGCCAGGAGAGATACCCTTTCCTCCAAAGGGGCTAAGAAATACTTCACAGTTGTTCTGCAATGACAAGTACCAAGAAATAGTAGCCTATCCCTTCCCAGTTTTTCTTGGTAATTTACTGACCCTGACCTTCAGGCCCTATACTAACTAGAAGGGTCAAATTATAGGAAATTCAAGTTCAAGCAAGAGAGAAAGAAAGGATTACAGACAAGGGGGGGGGAGATGAAGGAGAGTTTCATTTTAATTTGTAAAAATTAAGTCTACCTTTATTTCCTCCTCCCAAAATACTAATATTGTATGTGTGTGTTTATAAACTTCACAGCATGATTACATGCAAAGTCATTTTATAAACACATAATGAAGACTCTCAGACTAACGTCAAAGTTGTCATTGACTTTCAGAAACTTGGAATGAACCACTTAAACTACCGAGACAGGCTCTTTGATTACAGCTTATTAATGACCGAGGACAAAAGGAAAATATTGGGACACTGTTTAGCTATCAAACATCAAATTGCATATGAATTCACTTCTAGAAACAAAACCTTTGCTGGTTGAGGGAGTTCCAGAGACTGAACACTACAAGAAGCAGACAATGAGGTGACAGTTATGTAACCAAGAAAGCTGATGTTAAAGCAAGGTCAAACTGGACTATAGACCAATAATAATCACCTTTCCCTCAGCAAAGGAAAAAGCAGAGAAGGGGCAAAGCCTTTGCTGCCAAGGGAAAGCCCTGGGAAAATCCATCTGGCCCCATCCTCATCTCAGTTGGCCATGATTGACTAAAGCATCTTCATGATCTCAAAAGGGCAGATAGCCTACACGGCTTATAACAGGGATGTATTTTCATATAGATATTTTAAATGCCCACAAGCCCAGGCCCGTCCCAGTTGCTAATGCTAGTAGATTACTCATTCTTCCTCCCAACCGCATCATGTGTGAGATTCCAGGTGGCTGTGGGGTATTTGCTTACAAAGGCTACCACCGGTTTCCTTGCAAGCTGTTTATTTTTCCAGCCTCAGGTCATTACATCAGCCCACGGTTTCCAGTTGGGCAAAAAGTATAGATTTGTGGGGGTGGGGACCCAGCCAGGAGGTGCCATTGCCTCTATGACCCCAAACCCAAGTCATAGCAGCTATCCCAGCAGAAATTCCATGGGTAGAAAAGCAATCTCAGCTATGACCAGTGGCCCAGAAGATGGCCTACAAGAAAAACATGCCCAAATGAGAAAGGGCAAGAATACTGTCAACTGGCCTATCTGTGACACATGCACATGCCTTGAGCACACACGGACATTCTCATGCAAGAAGAAATGGGAATCTTGTATCACTACAAAATGTTGAAGAAATGTGTTTCCACTTTGGGTCCCAAACTGTAGTTCTATCCCCAGGGAACAGAGGGACTATAAAATGCTTCATCTACAGCTACACACATGCTGGTCATGGAGGCAAGGGAGGAGAGGCTTTAAGATTTAACTCATGGGGTCCTTCTTGCAGTCCCTGATCACATCATGAAAGAGTTGGAGGAAAAACAAGAAGAAAGGAAATGAAAAGGCATGGTTGCAGAGACAAAACTAGAGGCTATGGGCACTAGCCTGGGCTCCCAGGGCAAACAGAACCCTGTTGCTACCCTAGAACGTTGCCATGGCACACAGAGCATGGTGGCCACATCCATGACCCCAGTTCCTGAGAGTCAGCAATTTCTCGGGAGATGAAGCACAGCATTTTGCCATATAGAAACAGAAAGTCAGAAATCATAAAGAGACAAAAAAGACATATACAGTATCTTCACATAGTCAGCTTAGACCCAGGCTAATTCTTGTTGTTTATCTTATCTTGTCACCTTCTATGAATAGAGATGGCTTGAGCGTATTTTAAATGCCAAGTATTTGAAGAAATGTCTGGATTTAAAAAAAAAAACCCTCAGCAGGAGTTCACATTTCCTTGAAAAAGCAGCAGAGGCCCTGGCTAGCACTGATCTAGGACACACTGCTCCCAAGGTCTAGGGTGTTCGCTGGCTAGGAACATCATCTTCCCAGATACAGAAAGGATTTCTGGAGCCACGGATGCCTGTGAAGTGAGATATGAGGGAGGTGGTCAGGGAAGAGGGGACCAGAAAGGCCCATCTGGATATGCTAAACTTGACAAGGACTCAAAAGGCCACGGCAGCCATGTGGACACACGGCAGAGCTTTCCAGAAAGAGCCAGAACCTCCAGGAGGAGAGAAGGACTGGATATGCCTGCAGGAGTGTGTGTCATGTTATTGCACAACTTCAGGCGCCCAGTGGAACCTTTCCAACATCAACAGTCCCCAGGCCAGAAAACAAACCTGGCGTCACAGGGTCTGAGTGTGAAAAAAGGATGTGTGGGGTGTAAAAGAAGCTGGAATTGCCCTTTTCCCCCTTCTTCTTCTTCTGGGAGAAGACTGGGAAGATGAGCTCTCACCCAGGCACACTTCACAGTCTGACTCCAACCTCCCCAGGCATGTGGTCGAAGCTCATCTGAGCCCAGGATCTTCTGTTAAACTCTAATGAAAAAATGACCTCGGGTGTTTAACGCTAAGGCCCCAGTCCTCACTAAGAGCCAATGGACCAGACAAAAGTTCTCATCAAAGGGTATCTGACTCATCATTAATGAAATGTGCCAACATGCGAGGATAGGTAGCATAATGCAAAATGGCACTCCACCAAAGCAACTTCCTTCACTTTGTTGTGTTTTTAAATCATTTATGGTAAACCTAAGGGCCAGACTTACAAGTCTAAAACTGAAGCCTCACAAAAATCCTCAAGGGCAATAACTTTGCTTTATACATAAGGAAAACAAGACTAGGAAAAGTTGGTTGGCTTTCCAAGGCAAGGAAAGCCAGTCCAGGAAACCAGATCTACATGTCCATCTGATTCCAAAGCCCATGCTTTGACCAGTATGTGGCTCCTGTGTAAAAGATTTCCTACACCACTGCCTGAAAATCCAGACCTCATGATGCTTCCTTGGCAACCAGTTGTAATAGCATGCACCAGAACAGGATGATAAAGCTTGAGAATGATCCATGTAAGATGAGTGGCCCCATGAGTTCCTGGGATGGTACAGGCTTATCTGGAACATCACAGAGCCTCTCAGGAGCCACAGCTCCTACTTCTGCTTGCTCTATGAAGGGGCCTAAAAAAGTTGAGGGAGACAAACAACTGTGTGCATGTACCTCCCACTAAAATGCCATATTCAACTGTACATACCAGGGGCCAGAACATTTTCTCTGTGGGAGATCATAAAGTAAATATCTTGAGCTTTATAGTTCATACAGGCTCTGTGACAGCTATTCAAGCCTTTCGGCTAGGGTGAAAATGGTCATGTCCCAATAAAACTTTATTTGCAAAACCAGCCAGGTGGCCAATTGTTATCTGCTAAATACTCTTGTGGAACCATGTCTTTTATACCTGATTCCATCAATAACCCTGACAATTATCAGTCAGTATGACCAGGTGCTAATGACAGGGAATATTCTAGCCTGTTAAATGATTACTAAAACAAAAGCCTAATAAGTTCCTTGATGTGTTTCCTCTAAAGAACAATTAGCTCTTCTGCAACTATCCTGTCCTATATACTAACCTTATAGAGTCAAAAACTGTGGAAAATAAAGGTGGCTGGATCACTACAAGAGGAAGATAGTTGTACTTGCTAGAAACAATTTCTCAGGATGACCCTATGATCATGCAATAGAAAACTACATAAAGCAGTAGGGGTGGGAATCAGAATTTGACCCCATCACTTTATTACACTCAGAGAATAGACTTGAAAAGACACATGTCACTGGCTTCCTCCAGTCTAAGCACTGTAAGTGATTAAGTATGGTGGTATACATCTATAATCCTAGCATTCAGGAAGTTGAGGTAAGAAGACTGGAAGCCCCAGGCTACCCTGGGTTATATACCATGGCACTAGCCCAAACATCAAGAGCTGCAGATACAGATCAGTAGTAGAATGTCTGTCTATAGAACATACACAGGTTTAAAGTGTGCATACCACCACAAATAAAACTCAAATCATTGTTACCACCAATGTTGATAACAATAAATGCATAACCTAATAATTATTCATCTAGCCAAACATCAGTCAAGAAACAAACAGAAATTAACTTAGTGACCTTTTAAGAAACAGACTATGATTCCATCCTATAGGTAAGAACTGAGGCCCAGGGAAATTATTTGACTAAAGTCACTCACTGTGTGTTACACCTGGATTTTGCTGATTCCAAAGCCTGAGCTTTAACTGCTGTACTATTCTACCATACTCTAGTCCAAGGCAGATCACATGGCTTCCTTTACATACCATCCCTTACTTCCAGCATATCAAATAGTAGGAAACACTGACCAGCCCAAGCCATACAGAAGCCCACCATTATTGCGGTAAATAAGGATCAGGATAAACACACCATTCACTTCTTTGTCTCATTCCCTGAACTCTAGCCCCCATACTGCCACCTATAATACAGAGCTGGTACAGGAGTAAAATAGAGAAGCCAATGACAACACACACACGTGCGCGCGCGCGCAGAGAGAGAGAGAGAGAGAGAGAGAGAGAGAGAGAGAGAGAGAGAGAGATGAATGGTCACATAAAACCCTGCCTGTCCATTCAAAGGCAGGAATTCTTTGCTCGTAGTCCTTGACACTAATAAAGGAAGGATATGGCTAAATTAAACTCAGCCAACAACAATGCTATGCTAACTGCTAGTTCTCATAATGATGCCTTCAGTGAAAGAATGATGCTCCCAGACAATAACACTGCTCTGGTTTGCCACCACATTTTCTGATGGTGAATATTTAGTCTTTACTGATGGCCAGTGAACTCAGTTGGGTCTGATCTTTGTTGGTGGCAAATAATGTTTCAAGTCAATACTATGAATGTGATCCCTCTTCAAAATTCATCACCTTTCTTCCAAATCAGTGCCAAAACCCGACCATTCCCAAGACTTCAAAAGATCAAAACAGGAAGGACATGACTGTAAGCAGTGTGAAAGCCTCAAAACAGTGGAATTAAGTCTGTTGGAGCTTGAAGTTCAACTTCTGGATGCCCAGTCTCTTCTTTCAAGTTCTCCTGTATGGCATTTAGAAAGTCAATCAAGATATTATGACGTTTTGACAAAGTTTGCCATCCAAACAGATCAACTATTCATCAAAGTTCATCCTGACTATGATAAAAGAAGAAAATAAAAACTAGAAGGGACTATCTCATCAGGTCTCCTTATTTTCTAGCTGGAGAAAATGAAGAGGATATTAAATGACTTGCCCCAAACCACACTGTGAAGCTAGGCAGAGTGGAGTGGCACACCAGTCCTCAGGGCCTGAGGTGGAAGAATCAGCTTGGACTAAAGAATGAGACTCTGTCTTTAAAAAGGAGTCAGAGGAGGAGGAGGAAGAGAAGAGAGATGGGGAAGAGAGGAGACAGGGGAAGGGAAGGCAGACGAGAGAGAGAGAACAGGAAGGAAACAGACAAAAGAAAACAACCCCACACGATGAGCAGTCATGGAACTATGGGGCACCCATGACAGAAAGTTGAATACATACATAATCCAAGGAAGATTGTTTACCTGAATTTCTTACGTTGGTGTTATTCAATTTGGAGTCTTTGATTACCAAGTGCTTAATCCATAGGGTAGGAGCTGTGATTTCTAGAAAAGAGAGAGAGAAAGAGAATGTTGTGCATATGTGGGCAAAGAAAAATAAGAAGTCAGTCACATGGAGTATAACCCAGACTTGTAATAAGCTCTTTAGAGGACTACACATCAAAGCTTCAGCTATCTCCCTGTTGGCATATTGACCTCATCTCAGTGCCAACACACTCTCTCTTCCTTGTGGCGGAAGTGATTCTCCACACCAGCTTTTAAGGGACAACCAGGGCTTCCTGTGCTGGGACACAGAGTAGTCAGAATCCAGAGGCACCAAGCCACTCCATCAAGGAATAAAAATATTATCCCAGGAGGTGAGGAACACGGGCCAAGCCAAGTCCCTCTCAGCCGCTTCCCTAGGAGAAGATTTAAAGGGGATAAATCAACAAACGAATGCCAAACACACCGCAGAGACCATTTTAGAGGAAACAGCTGAAGCACAACAGATTTGGCCTGCTGAGTTTCTGCTCTGTGTGGGGAATAAGGAATGAATCCGACACATCTCCAGCCCCTTCTCCCAGTCAAGCTGAACACATGCCAAACACCTTCATCTAGGGCACCCCAGGGTGCCTTCAGGCTCTCAGTACCAGAGTCACCAAGCAGACTGAGGTTGTGGGAATCCTGTGGGATCACTCTGAACATACCATGCAGCAACCAGATCTCCAATGACAACAGCAAGATGGTCTCCCCAGATGTGAACATCTCCATCCTCCACCTGACCCCCTAGGACTCAGGTTTTCTAATGACAAAGGGGATGTTTGTAGATTCTTATTTCACCATTCAGTTCTCACTGAGCTGAGCCTCACTTGGATCATCCCTAGCCATAGTGCCATGGCATGATTTTGCTTTTTTTTCCTCTATTCCACTATCTCATGATCCAGACACACTCAGCTGAGCACCACTAAAATCTTGTATACTGAATACTTGTATACTAAAATGTTGTTTACTGAAAGCTGAACTTCATTGTCACACTTTCTGAAAACCTTATTCTGCCAAACGTCCTGTTCCTGTTCACAGGAATCTGGAGTGCTGGGTAAAGTCCCTGCAGAACAGAAGCCCCCAGGGTTCTCCACCTTGAACAGGTGCCAAGTTTCTGAACCCCAGATCTGCCAATCCACTGTCCTTGCCTCCAGGGATTCCTAGCCTTTATTTGATCACCATCCACTATTGCCCTTGACTTAGGATGTTTCTCCCAAATGTTTTAATTCAACTCCCCAAAGCCCTATGTCCCAGCACAGCCATCCCCACTTGCCAGTCTCTTTCTACTTCCCTAATGGTGGCCCATACCCATCACCTTTCCCTCCTTGTTCCTGGCCAATCCTTGCTGGAATACCCAGATCCCTTCCTTCTTCTTGCAGAATCCAGCTCAAGTCCCTTATCTTCCCAACTCGTCCCAGAACAATGCCAACCCTCTCTCCCATAAGCATATATTACGATGATAGGACCAGGACCTAGAACTTAGTTCATGAAGCTCTCTAGGGGTTGCAGTGAGAAGAAGACTAGCAGTCACAAACTTCCTTCTCATCCCCCACCGCCCACACACACCCCAGCAACCCTGCACCACTCTAGACACAGAGTGGGCAGTTTTAAGTGCTGAGTCACATGCTGCTGAAAATTGATGGCCTTCACCAGCCTTTCTCACCATGACTCCCTGGTGGGGCTGTCTAAACCATGTTTTTGCTGGACAATGGGTTACAGGCAGGAAGCCTGGGAAGAACAGAGGATCATTCCAGAAGAAGAGAGTTCCACTAGTCACTTGGAGGCTTCACATTTTTTTAAAAGGTGGGGACAAACTAGCTTGTGCTGGGAAAAAAAATTGAAATTAAAAAAGAAAAAAAAAAATAATGGAACCTAAACAAACACATAAAGCTAATGTCCTGCCCAATTCTGACATTAAAAAAGAAAAAACAATGAAGCTTAGACAAACATATAAAGCTATTATCTTGCCCAATTCTGAACATGCGTGGAGAGTAAGAGAGGACAGTAAAATGGTGGCTTACCATCTCCATCGAACACAGGCTGGGTCTCCATCGTAGGTGTGGGCTTAGAGCCGTCATCTGAATTGAGGGTTAAAAAGAAACGAAAAGAGACTACCATTATTGAGGTAAATACTATCTACTCTCCAGAACTGTTGAATGATTGGGGTTTGTACAAGGCCAGAGAAAAAGGAAGAAGCCGGAAGAAGCAGAAGCGGGGTTAGGAAGAACAACCAGAGAGAGACACAAGAAAGCAAATCCATGTGTGTGTGTGCTCATCGCAGGGGCTCATGGGGAGCTAGGACTCAGCGCAATGGAGGCTCCATTCTCATAGATCTGAGGATTCTGGAGGACTCTTCCAGCCGACCACACCCCACAAAAGAGTAGGGTGGGAAGCCTCTCCCCCAGCAGCCCCGAGCTTTGTCTAGGTAGGTTAACACAGGCAGCCCGTAGAATGAAAGCCTGGCGACTCCCCTTCAATTCCCATCCTCCAGTTCAAGGTAAGCAGTTTAGAACCTTTTCCTAATGGCCCTGGTTTAAAAGCTTAGACCAGGGTGTTACTTCCTTCCACAGTCCCAGCTGCCTCTCCATCCTTGCCTTGAATAGAGGACTCGCAAAGCACTGCTCTCTCCCACACACCGGAGAGAATCAAAAGCATCCCACTGAACTTTCACACTGAAATTCCCAGCAGCAGGTTGGTGAACCGGACGGGGAACAACACGGGAAATTGCTGAGATCACCCAGGCCTCACTGTGACATTCCTATTGCGGATGATGGGAGCAGGGTGCTCCTAGGAGCAAAGTCCCAGTGCTTATCACTCAGTACCTTTGGCAGCTCTTTCTGCAGAGCAAGGGTCTCCATGTGTCAGGAGTTAGCAGAGACTTTGTTTATTTACCTGCCAGGACTCTGCTTTTATCAAGGCCCCCAGACCCTCAGCTTAGAGAAGTGTTTTGCAACCATTTTCATTATTGCCTATTGAAGGAATATTTTTAGACCATTTTCTCCAGTCACTTCCCAAGAAAAATGTCAGTGGATAACAGACTATATGTGTAAAAAGAGTATGTGTTTCTTGGTCCCCAAGAAGCCACTATTCCACCCCCCTGAGTAAAGGAGGAAGGGGTTATCTTTATCTTCAGAATAGTTTAGAGATTTTTCTTTGTTTTCTCCCTCAGTAAGAGGAGAAAGGTTGGGAGTTATTGTTTCAGCCAGTTTGATGATTACACCATGCTCTCCTCCCAAGACCCCCTAGAGATCATTTAGAATGGAACACTATGTTCCCTGGGCATTCACTATTTATAGAAAAGCCTTGCTCTCAGATTATCCATGAAACACCGATCAGACCATCAATAATAACAGTGCTCCACCCACCATCTGGAACTCTGGTGCCTTCCCTGATCTCCCTGCATCTTATCAGAGGAAGGAAAGAGAGCAATTCGGATCTCTTGCTGGTGTCAACCCTTGGAGACCCACACCCTCTGGAGAGGCTGAGGCCAGGGCTCCGACATTGCTGGGACACCTGACCCTGGTGCGACTGTCACATGCTGACGCCATGACCCAACTCTCACTAGGGCCAAAGCAATCCCGGGACTATCTGACAACCACCCCCCAAAATGAGACAGAGCAGAAAGCGAGGCTTCAGTACACTGCACTGGATATCTTATTTGCCCCAAACTGAATCCCCTAATGGGTATCTTTTGATGGTAAACTGTGTGAGCTGGATCTGGAAGTCACTGAGGGAGAATAAACACCAAACAGAGCCACACGATGTCATTTTTTTTTTTTTTTTTTATAAATAGCACCACTTCCCCCGACTCTATTAACACCTTTTCCCATTGAATTCAACAAGTCACTGAATGGAGTCCCCTGGCAGCTGCAGTGCACACTTGTCTGTTCACTTGTGCCGGATGCGGAGTGGAGCGTGATAGTTCAGCACAGTGCACTCAGACCCCTCCTCTCGGATTGGCTTCACTTTAGGAGCCTCGAGGGCTGACAAAGGTCAGAAGTCAACAGCGAGAGTCCCACGTCCAACAGCTTATGTAATATTTCACATTTGATGTAGGCACTAAAATCTCTACATGAGAGCTACCTCTCTGTCTGGAGCACGACAACTAAAAATAGTCTGCCTCCTTCTCCTGGCATTCAGATGAAAGCCTGCATCTGGCCACCTGGTCTAGCCATCAGCAGAGGAGGTCTGCAGAGAGTAAGGAGGGTTTCCCAGGGAAGATCTACACATCCGCTGGCGGGGCACCTCAGACCTCGGTACAGAAGCCTACAGAGCTCGGCGCTGAGGCAGGGGGTTGAGTCTTCCTGCTGGATAGGGGCCGCTGAGGGTGAAGAGGTCCAGCGGCTCTGTGCAGGGAGGATGGAAAGCTTTATGGAGTGAGAAAAGTCAAGGTACCCTGTTGCCAGCAGCCACCTGTGAAATGCAGCACACCCCAAAGCCAGGAAGCAACGCCAAATCCAACAGAACCCTCCAACCATCATCTCCGGGCACCTGGGCACCTGGCTTCTGGCACACCAAATAAGCACACTTTTTTTTCAGTAAACATAGGTTCGAGGCTTGGGTCCAAGGTCCACAGCCGTTCTGCTTCCTGGCAATCCTTGGAGAAGTACCAGGCCGCACACTAGGTCCTGCATTGCTACTTGTGCCCTTGGCTTCCAAATCCCTAGTAGGGCCTCACATTGGCCCTAGTTTACATCCATGCGTTGCCAAACCTAAACCGCTCACTTTTGTCTGGGCAGCAATATCATCGGCAAACATGGAAGATGTCTGCCTACTAAGCTTCAGAACACTGGTACTCTGAGGGTGTGAATAATCCTAAAATACTGTTAAAGGAGCTACTCAAAACCATCTTATTTCAATTACTTACTTCTAACACTGGATTTATGAAATTAAGATTCTATCAAAGTTTTTTTAAATTAGATAAACCTTATAATTCAATAAGATAACAACTTTATTTCAAAACTTGGCAGGATATTTTAATAAACATTACACACACACACACACACACACACACCAAAGACACAGACATGAGCAATAAACACACTAATCATGTTCAATGTCATTCATCATTAGGAGGTACGAATTTACACAATTAAGGTACTTGCCTGTAATCCCAGCATTTGTAAAGCAGAGGCAGGAGAATTACCACACGTGCAAGGCCGGACTGTGATACATAGTGAATTTTGGACCGGTCAAGGCTACACTACAAGTTCCTGTCTCAAGCAAACAAACCAATAAACCCCACAAGTTATCACTAAGTACCCACAAGGATAGCTAAACTAGAAGACAAATAATAACAAGTGTTAGCAAGGATGTGGAGAAAATAGAACCCTGAGCTCACTGTTGGTGGAAATACACAACTGGACAGACACTTTGAAGAATAAATTTGGCAATTTCTTTAAAAATTAAATTCAGCTCCCAAATCCCACTTCTAGAAATTTATGAAAGAGAAATGTTCTAGGAAAGACATGTATACAATTGTAGCAGCATTACTCAGATATAGAAAATATAGAAGCTTCTAATTTGGATTTCTTTGTTTGGAGAGGAAGGCACATGTATACCATGGACATGTCCATTCCATGGACAGGAAGTCTGTTCTCTCCTTCTACCATGTGAGTTCAAGGACTGAACTTGGGTTGTAGATTTGGTGGCAAGCCTCTTTATTCACTGAGCCATCTCACTGACTCAAAAAGCCTCATATGTCTATCAACATATATATAATATGCCACTATAAAGGAATACTATTCAGCCATTGAGAGGAATAACTAAAACATGAAAATATACACCTGATGACCTTCAAAAACATAATAAATGGGAAATGAGAACACAGATTTACAAAAGTAGATGCCTTGAGAAGGTAAGCAGCTCCGTGGACATGCTCACTCTGGGGCTGGAAAAAGGTAAAGCTATAAATAAGCTAAATGTTCGACAGGGAAGTGATGGAAATTGTCTCTGGTAATAGTGACTCTAGGAAATTGCTAAATTCATTGGATTTTACATTTAGAATGAGCAGGGTGCTTGTTGTTTGTTTGTCTGGCAAGTTACATTTCAATTAAAGCTCTTTGAGCCAAAATGAGAGAGTACCAGAGTTGCTAGCGAAAAATGACCCAGTGGCAGCAGCTAGTTATTGGAGCAGTGGTTAAATTGGAAAGGGAGAGAACTCATCCATATATTTTAAAAGTATATCCAAATCTCAGTTTATTTGTGTGTCTGATCATTTCATGCATGGGGCTTATTCTGGGTGACTTTTTTGAACCTCAAATACTAAGACTTTATTTCTCTTTGATGTCAAAATACTCTTCCAGACTAAGGGAGAGAGAGAGAGAGAGAAAGAGGAGGATTTTCAAAATTTTTCTTATAGGGAGGGAGAAAATACAAATTTGAAAATAAAAATGAGCGAATATGGCAAATGGGAGAATTTCTCAAAGGTGACCTTAAGATGAGCAATCACACTCCCATTATCATATTTTGCAATGCTTGGTTTCTGGCAGGTGGCTTCCCTCCTCCCATCAGTGCCATCAGCCAGGGAGGAGGAAGGCATCAGGCAGATGAAAGGGGAAGTGAGTTTCAGGGTGAGCCAGGATGCAGAGCTAGTGAGCAGCTTTGGAAACTGCCTCAGCCCCAGAGCCCCTGCAATTGGCTTTCCAAGGTTGCCCAGCCCCCACTCATGCCTCGTCCTTGCAGGTGCAGCCCCTGCATGGGCTCTGGCTCTGGGAGCCTATAAAGACAGTGTGTGTGTGTGTGTGTGTGTGTGTGTGTGTGTGTGTGTGTGTGTGTGTGAGCACAATTCCTTCCCTGCCAGAAGGCCTGGCCCATGCACAGACAGCTGGAAGTCACTTCGACCCCCGATGACACTGTTCAAAGCCTTCTCTGTTTGGCTTTTTGATTTCTGATTGACATTCACTGTCGAGGGGAGATAAAATGCTGAGCTGGAGACAATGTTGATCCGCTCTGACTATTCTCCAGGAAAGACTTTTCAGAATAACAAACAAAACAAAATAAAAACCCCAAAACATTGGTGTGCTTAAGGGACTGAATAGAGCTCAAGGGATCCAGGGAGGCAGGGCTGGCCCTTTGAAGGGCTGGCAAGTCCATTGAGGAGTTAATTGTCTGGGTGTACAATGCGTTTATTCTGACCACATACAAAGAGCTTTCTTTTCCAGGTCCTTCAAAAGCAAGTGTGTCAAAGGGGCCAGAGGAGGAATCTGTATTAATGGCATCTCTTGGGGTTTCCCGGAGGTGGAGTGTTGAGCAATGAGAAAAAACCCAGCAACTTGCACACCCTAACCTGACATTTGAAAGATCCTCAATAAGCCCAAGTTCCCTTGAACTCATCTCAAACCACGTCAACTATGTGACCCTCCTTTATTTTCTTTGACGACACCACTGTCTATCTCTTGTGGGAATAAACTAAAGCCTGTTTATAACTGAAGTTCTTGCTTTTGAAGACACCAAATTTATGTGATTCAAGGTCCCGTGCGGAAGTAAAGGTGACTCCTTCAGGCATCCTGTTTACAGAAGTCTCTTAGGGAGCTGACCTGGATCACACCAAGAAGATGGAGTGCTGGCAAGACTCACCATCTCCTGAGATGCACGGTCCCTGGTTAATGAGGCTCTTAAGTTGGCTGAAAGTTGTCCCTGTGCCCAGGAAAGTGGAACACATCTGGGCACTTCAAGGTTGATTGAAAGTGAGAGGTCTGTTGTACAACTGTTTCTATCCACCTGAACACTTCCTCTTCAACCTAAGAACAAGCTTAAAGCTGGCTCTGCAAGCATTTCCCCCGAGTCCTCAAGTCAGGCATCCCTCTGAATAAGGACAGAAACCTGAGGCTAGCTAGGAATGCAGAGGAGGGACAGACAAAAAGGAAGAAAAGGAGGTTGGAGAAAAGAGAAGGACAGGAAGGAGCACAGCAGGTTGCTGCTATAACACATGACTTGGTCGAAGACTAGATTCACAGGGATCTCTGAACTAACTTTTTAAAAAAAAAAACTTTTCATTGTGAAAGGATGTGCTTAAGTTTATACAAATACAATGTCATATCCCACTTCCTGTGAGGAACTTTAACACAGACTTGTATCACAAAGCCCTAAGTTTGGCCCTAAGCACTAAGCCAAGTCTGTTTGTGTACACCTGTAATCCTAGAATTTGAGAGGAAGAGGCAGGAAGATCACAAGTTCAAAGCTAGCCTGGGATACACAAGGGAGGTCTGCAACCTAAGCCCCTCGTAGATACTAAAGGATGGCTGTAATTATATAGATGCGAAATTATAGCACAAAATCCAAAAGCTGATACTGGTATCGTCCATCCTTATCCAGAGCCCAGTAGTTTCTTTGTGCACCTGTTTGTGTGTGCGCAGCTCTGACACATTTTATTGAGTCACACAGAACTATCTCATCACCTCAGAGACTACCACGGGCTCCCTCTTTACAATCATGCTTCCTCTCCTCCACACCTGGTAACACCTTGCTTGTTCTCCACCTCTATAATCTTGTCATTTCTAGAATATGTAGAAATGGAATTGTGCTTTTGAACTTGGCTTTGTGTGAATGCGAGCGTGCACATGCATACACTTTGTGTAACAGCCTTGAGACCTTTCCAAGTTGAGGTTACATATACTGCTGAGTATCATCTGTGGTACAGATTCGACATGGCTCCTTTCTCCTCCTGAAGGACATTTGGTTCGTCTCATTTTAACATTATAGATGAAACGGCTATGTATTAAATATGAGTGATTTTTGTGGATACTTAAGATCTTAAGGATCTTTTTATTTCCTTAAAATAATTGTTCATAAATATAATTGATAAAGTAGAGTTAAATATATGCTTAATATGCTTAGTTTTTTTTTTTCTCTCTCTCTTACAGAAACTTCCAGTCAGGCATGGTGGCTCATGCCTCTAATCCCAGCACTTGGAAGGCTGAAGCCATAGACTCATGAGTTAAAGATCGAGCCTGAGATACATAGCTAAGCTGTATCAAGTGAACGAAGGAAAGAAGGAAGAGGGGGCACAGGGGAGATGGGAGAGGGAGAGGACCATCGTGGCTATTCCCTTTAAATCCTCACCAGCAATGTCACCTCACCAACGCTTACAATGAGGGCCATTTTCAACCCTTCTAATCATGTCAGCTCACCACAGTCTTCATTCTCATCTCCTATACTCTCTTGCATAACCTCTTTGCCTCTGTAGGTCTGTGCATATAGCCTGTCCACTTGTTAACTGAAAGTCTTCTAACTGAGGAGTTTACAGAGCTGTTTACGTGTGCTCAACACAAGGCATTGAGATTTGCAAATATTTCCTCACATTGTGAATGGTAAAAGTTTTTCACAGGAATTCTTCTTCTCCTCCTCCTTCGCCTCCTCCTCCTTCTTATTTTACATATCGATCCCAGTTCCCTCTCTCTCTCCCTCTCCCTCTCTCCCTCCCTCTCATGCCCCCCCACCCTCCCATCCCATTCCCCCCCACACTCCACAGGGAGGGTGATGCCTTCCAGGAGGGGTCAACAAAATCTGTCAAGTCATTTGGAGTAGGGTCTAGATCCTTCCTCCTGCCTCTAGGTTAAAGGAGTATCCCTCCATGGGGAATGTGCTCCCAAAGTCCTTTCATGCACCAGGGATACATCCTGGTTCCACTGTCAGAGGTCCCTTAGACTGCCCAGGCCTTCTAACTGAGACCTGTGTTCAGGGGGCTTCCAATGCTGGATTCCCAGCTATCAGTCTGGGGGCTGTTAGCTCCTTCTTGTTCAGGTCAGTTGTCTCTGTGGGTTTCTGTAACCTGGTCTTGTCCTCCCTCTCTGCATCTGGATTCCAGTTCAGCTCAGTGTTTAGCTGTGGGTGTCTGCTCCTGTTTCCATCATCTACTAGATGAGGGCTCTATGATGGTGGATAAGTTAGTCATCAATCTCATTATCAGGGAAAGGCATTTATGGTAGCCTTTCCACTGTTGCTCAAATTGTTAGTTGGGGTCAGTCTTGTAGATCTCTGGACATTTCTCTAGAGCCAGTTTTCTCTTCAAACCTATAATGGCCCCCTCTTTTATGCCCCCCTCTCTGTCTCTCTCTCTGTCTCTCTCTCTGTCTCTCTCTCTGTCTCTCTCTCTCTCTCTCTCTCTCTCTCTCTCTCTCTCTCTCTCTGTCTCATCTATTCCTCCCCTGACTCAATCTTCCTAATCCCATGTGCTTTCTTCTCCTCTCCTTCTCTCTTTCCTAGCTCCCTCTCCACTCACTGCCTCACGGGGACTCTTTTTAAAAGTTGTAACAGCTTTACTTTCTAAGGTGCAGATTATGACCCACTATGAATTAATATGTTTTATAAAGCATACCATTTAGGCTGAGGTTTTAAGAATTTTCTGGTTATTTTTCTGTTTTCTTACTTTTATTATTTTTAATTAGGCATCTGTGTGTGTGCCTGTGTCAGACAGGTATCCACAGAGGCCAGTGAGCAGTGTCTGATCGGCTAGATTAGAGTTATGGGTGTTATGGGGTGTCTGAGGTGGGTGCTGGGAACTGAACTCAGGTCCTCTGGGAGAGCAGCAAGCAGTCTTCATTGTTGGACCATATCTCCAGCCCCCTGTTTTTCTACAGTGTGGATGCAAATTGCTACAGTATCTTTGGCTGGGTGGCCTGTACTTCCTGCCCTGAATTGCCTTTGTCTATCAGACATCTATTCCGGGGTAGGTGTTTGTTTCTGTGTTCTCTATTTTCCATTGACTTAGGTGGATCTCTCCTTCCACCAACACTACGCTGTCTTAATTGTCACAACTTTTTGTCTTAAAAAGATAAAAACTATTTTGCCCATCTTTTCTTTTTTCTTTTAAAAGTGATTTAACTGCTCTGACCTATCTCCTTTGTACAGAAATTTGATGATAAGCAGTCCTGAATCTCATCTCTAACCTCCTGCAGGTACAAAGTCAGCTAAGTGAGACCTGGGAACGACAGTTCATTCACCTCCCCTGCAGGAGCTGTGTGGCCCTCAGAACTGGGGCTAAGGAATAAGAAATGGCCCCTGAGACACATCCAAGCACACAGTCTCATTCCTGGCTGTCTTTGAGGTGGTACTCTCAACTTTAAACTTAACTCAGGAACAATGAGCACACAAGCTTATTTCCACTGGCCTGCGTTCTCTCACCTGGACTGCAGAGGCTCTGGGGAGAATCAGCCGAAGGGTGCAAGAACTTGTGGATGGTCTAGACTCATCCTGGGCTGTCCCCTCAGAGGCTTTCCTCTGAGGCTCTGAAAAAAACAGCTATCATAACCAGAGCTGTTTGGAGGGGCCACCCACATGCCCTTACCTGAAGAAGTAACACGTTCTAAGTAAGAACCTAGAAACTGTTGTTCCCTTGGAGGTCCATGTTCATCTGAAGAATGCCTCCATCACAAAAGGCTGAAGACCTAATGGTCCTGATGTGGATAAGTCTCACAGAGCGAGGCAAGGATTCTTAACATCTTTACTCACGACTATAGCCTCGGAGGCTATAACAAACATGAGCCTTGCAAGCTCCGAATAAACATTTAACCAATGTATAAAGCATAAATTTCAACAGTTACTAATATCACCAAGGCCTAAAATTTGATTATGAAGCCCTTCCGTATCCCTAAGTCCTGTTTTCTTTCCAGTGCTTGGAGATGCGCTATGACAGGGTTGAGACTTAGTCTAGTAATGCTCACACACAGCCATCTGGAGCAAGGGATGAGCTATGGGACAAGAGATTAGACCAGGGCCAACTTTAGAAAGGAGACAGACGTTGTATGTGCATGGTCATTCATGCTCACTTGTGCACACCATCTGAAACTGAACTCTGTGAAGCTGGTGTCTAATATGCCCAGCTCTGCGAAGGTAACATAGAACACAGAACACAGCAGCACCATGCAAACAGAGAGCCAAGAGCTGCTTCCCCTGCTTTGGAGATGAGGAGGCATAGTTCTGTTCAGCAGAAGGGTATTAGAATGGGGGTAGGCAGAGCATCTGTGTCCACTCAGATGCAATACAGGTTAAAATCATATGCACAAGGATGATGCTCCATCTGTAGAACAGCCAACCTGGCACACCTCAGCCAGGCTCAGGACATTGGATCACACCTTCTGCAGGAATGCTTACCACCCTTGACCCCAATTGTGAGGCCAAGGTTGGAGGCTGTATGATCCCTTTCACCTAGAATACTTACCACCTATCACCCCTGTCCTAAATCAGCCATCAGTATGTTCTAATCCACCTCTTGAGGGTCCCAGGTCCCAGGATGGCACCAGTCTGCAGACCAGACCCCACAAGAGCATCTAAAAATAGAGACATACACAGAGACCTTGGGAAATAAATGTGACTCACTCTTTACTCGAGGCATACACTGTGGAGTAGCCAGTAAGTGATTAAAAAGAAAACTCTGCTAATTAAAAGTGAGGTGGGCTTTAGGAGCTCTACCCTGTTCTGAAACTGGCTTGACAAATACAGAAGTCCCCAAAGGCAAACTGAAGCAGAGAATCTTCATGGTTTTGTTTCTTTCTCGCGTTCTTTAAACAGTGAACTTCCAGACCTCTTACAAGAAACTGAGAACATTCAGGAAGCTTTCTCTGATGGCCTTCGGTTTTCGTTTTCTGTTTGTCACAGCATCAACCCCAAGGACTATGTGATGCTGAGCCTTCTGGGGGGACACTCCTAAGAACCACTAGAAACCACCATGCACATGTTGTCTGGAGACCTGCCATCCACCATTCTTTACCACTCGCCAGTCCCCTCTGAGAAGCTCATCCTGGGACCTCACAGGTAGCGTAGTCCTGTAGCTCCCATGTATTACCTGCAAGCTCACCTAGAGCCCTTCCCATCTCAGCCCCCAAAGAGACAGGTCAGGAAAGCCCATGGGCTTCGATGCAGGCTGCTCCAGATCAGTCAAAGGCCAGGAAACACAGCCTGCTTCCCAGCCATGGATCCTTGGAGTACATACACCACTGAGAACCCCAAACTAGTTCATCTCACAACCCCCACAGCCTTCAACTGTTTAAGCAGTAGAGCCTCAGAGCTAGAGGGACTGCCTGGGGTCTTCATCCTTTCTTCACGGGCATCCATAAAACACATGTGAGCACATATGTGCACCAACCCCCAGACACACACCCCACCCCCATCTGTCTTCAAGTACCAGGACCAGAGGAGAAGAGGAGGGGGCAGCAAGATGGGATTGCCCCCAGATCAATGGATATTTGAAACTCAAACACATGGCCCAGGACCTACACTGCATGTGTTAATTACCACACATGTGCCCATAAAGGAGTCGCTTAAATGCGAGGGGCACAAAGAACAGAGCAAAGAGAGGACATTCCAGGGGATTAAGTAAATAGTCTGAAGTTGTGACCCCCCCCCCCCGCACGTGCATCTGGGGAAGATAGCAGTGCCCCTCCCCCACTTCTTCCCTCGGGGCCCCACACCTGTGAGCCCAGGAACCACAGCAACCCAGACCCCCCAGCCTGGCCAAGCAGCAGCGGTGACCTGCTGCCGCCTGGCCTCCCTCCCTCCCTCACGCTATCTCTCTGGCCTTCCACCCCAGCTGCCTGCACCCTGCCTTTCTCCTCCTCTCCTTCCAAGGCCTAATTCCTGGCTGGCGACCAGACTCTGAGCAGTTGGTCGGTCGCACAATACGGCTTTTCATTCCTTCCAGGCAGAGAGAACTGATCCTTCCCAGCCCATCAGTGGGGCATATTCAATAAGGCCAGAGAGTTAGGGGAAGAGAGAGGCTGGGTCCCACCGCTGCCTTGCTCCTGCATCCCTCACACCCACAGACCTATGGGCACACCTCCTTTCCAACCACACTCCTTGCTCTCCCAGGGGCCAGGCCAAACATCATTTGGCTAGCAAGGCCCAACTCTAGAGAGATGCCTTCTGGGAGAAGGCACATGTGGGTATGAGCTCAGACAAGGGGCCTTTGTGTGGTCCCACCTGCTGCCCTGCAGAACGCATTCCATTCTTAAGTGAAGCTGAAAGAGGAACCTCTGCAGGTCGACACAGGATATTACAAATGCCCTCTCACACTCTGTCCCCATTCAAACGCTGGCTTCCTAGGCAGGTGTGACTTCAAGTGGCCTTTCCTACAGGTGGCCAAAGAAAAGAGGATCCTGTACCTAAACCGCTCCTCCAAGTGGAGGGAAAATGAGACCCCTGGGCAGAGTTCAGATCTCCAGGGGAGGCTGAGACCAAACACACACCACCCACCCTGCCACCCACCACTTGTCCTGTCCTTTGCCTCCACGGACCCCTGCAGGAGGAAGTGAGCCAGCCATCAGGACAAGGGATCAAAGAGCTGGGAGCTTACTTGACTTCTCCCTCTAAGGCAGCAATTCTCAGCCTGTGGGTCACAACCCCTTGGGGGGGGGGTCACAAATAAGATATCCTGTATATCAGATATTTAAATTATAATCTGTAACAGTAGCAAAATTACAGTCATGAAGTAGCAATGAAATGATTCTATGGTTGGGTTCACCACAACACGAGGGACTGTATGAAAGGGTGGCAGCATTAGGAAGTTTGAGAGCCACTGCCCTGGGGAGAGGCTTCATTCTTTGCATTACCCAGCAGGAGTCAGGCTCCTGATGAGTCAGGCTCCTGATCCCTCCTGGCTGACGCTGTCTGGTCTAAGGGGGCAAAGGCTGCTATCTACCGAAATGCCATCTGCAGTCCACCTGCCCTTGTCCACCTGGCTCAGTAGGAACCAGGGTGGCCATCCCTGTTACCCATGGGGTACAAGGCCACCCTTTGCTATCCAGAAAAGAATGCAAATCTCTCAGCCAGCCTTTCCAAACCCCGCCTTGTGCCGCCCCACCCCCACCCCACCTCTTTCTGATGGGAAGGATCAGTTCTGATGGGTGACATGACTGTTAGCAGGTTTTCTCTGCCAAGAGGCCCTCACACCTGGAAACAAAGGGGAGGCTCCTGAAGCATTTCATCCTGCGGAGTGGAATGAAAGCAGCCAAACCCTCCAGGCGCATGCCACCAAAAGTCCTGGTGACTTCGGGCCTCCACAGAGACACCTCTGCACCCCCCCCCCGCTCCCCCGTCCCCCCCCCCCCAGCCCGCTTTCCTTTCCCACCATAGCATTCCTTGTTGCATCCCCAGCTCTGGGAAGGACCTGGAAAGGTATGTGCTCCCTTCTTCCCACCTTTCTTCTTCAGGGGAAGACAAACCACCCACCTTTGGGCCCACTGTTTTAGTCGGTGATGATATCACCTTCCACTTCTTGGAGGCCCACATCTCAAGGCAACAGCTTCTCTGATCCTTAACTCCCACACTCTGTGCAGTGGCAGAAGCCTCCTCACCAGGGACTCTTATGAGTTTCAAGAACCTAAGTAGATGAGAAGCCTCAAATTCGGCCTGAGGCAGAGGGAAGCTTGGCCACACCTGCTCATGAGACAGAATGGATAGCCTGCTGCTTTCCAGGTCACCATGTGTGCTGTCCCTAGGCTTCCAAGACAGAAAGGATGGGCCGCATACTGCAGGGACCAGTTCTGCATGACGGATCCACTAAACAGCCCTCAGACAAATACTAGCTATATAAAATAGATGGACCATTTGTTAAAAGGAGGGGACAAAATTGTCATTAGAAGTTAAAAATAGAAAGCTTTACCCTCTCTACCACAGTCTCTCCCTCCCTCTGCCCCCTCTCTCTCCTTCCCATCCTCTCTTCCTTTCTCTCTCTCCCTCCCCCCCTCTTAATTTGCAATGGTAGTGTTTACATTGCTGTTTAGTGTTCTAGGTTTTTAAACAAAAGAATCAAAACCTTCAGCTTGCTATGGGAGGCAAATGGTAGCATCGCACAAACTATGTGATGCTTTGAAGGTGACAAGGCCTGACAGCAGACACTTTTCTGCCTCTGTGTACACACCTCTACCCTCTCTGTGTCAAAGCAACATGGTTGAGAATTTCAGAACAGCTGCACTGGCCGGATACCCATGAAGCCAGCCTGGCTTCAGAAGAGACTCTAGAACACTAGAACACACTCTCAAGGAAATGGCAGGGGAGGACACTCAGTTTACAAACAGGAGGGCCAAGGGCAAACATGAGTACTCTACCTTGATCCTCCTCTTTGCTGGGCATGTTGGTAGTTGTCCAACTGAACTCCCCAGAGAGCAGAAATCCACAGGGCCCACATAAGGGTCCCTACCCAACTCTGTGCCCCACACCCTCACTCCTTCCTCAGAAACAATGACAGCTGGGCCATCACCACTGTCTGGGTCATCCTAACCTCTAGCACTTCAGTGAGGAAACTGGAAATGTGAAGCGTATTTAGTTTTCACCCCAGGCTCCTGCTCTCTAAGCTAAGAAGCCCTGCTTACACTGGCTTTTGAAGCAAAACACTTGGACGAAGCATAAAACTCCACTCACCTTTTCTTCCTGAGTTACCCTGACTCAAGGGCTTGTCGGTGACTGGACCTTGGGTGAGAGAGGGAACAGAAGCACAACATTCAGATCGTACTGTGGTTGGTTTCCATCAAACACTTGGTAAAGCCTGATGTTATGAGCACATGGTCATGTATATATCTATTGTATACACACTGGGGATATTATATACAAAGTTAGTGTGCGCATGCATGTCAAGTGGGGTTTGTTTAACATCAATGTCACTGATAACCCAGACTGTTTTGAGATGAACTATGATTTCCAGGTTCCCTGGAACCAATCTTGACCAAGTTTTTATAAAATTCCACATCCATGTAACTCAAACATTCTGGTATCTGTCCCCCGCGTATATAACCCTGCACACCTCCTCTTCTCACAAGCTCTGTGCTCTGACCCACATCCAGTCACCAGGGCCAACTAAAAAGAACTCAATGATTGACATCCCTTGCTGGTCAGGACAGGAAATGGGTGATTTTCCATCTGCGCTAAGTAGAAAATTGTTGGCCCAATTGTACTGAATGGGCCAAACAGTCTGAGGCATGGAAACAATTTTCTAGACACAGCCTATTCTTCAAGGAGGGGGCAACCTGTATGCTGGCCAAACATTTGCCCTGTCTCCTCTGGGATTCCACATGCACCCATCATTCAGGCCTGCCTCTGTGACACCTGCATTCACCGGCATGTGCAGGGAAAAACCCAGTCCACAGAAAGACCTCTGTAGAACTCCTGCCCACAAGAGAAAA
The DNA here is from genome assembly GCF_943737965.1 of Phodopus roborovskii. Classification (NCBI taxonomy): domain Eukaryota; kingdom Metazoa; phylum Chordata; class Mammalia; order Rodentia; family Cricetidae; genus Phodopus; species Phodopus roborovskii. Next base: position 2,899,222 of record NW_026126515.1, on the reverse strand, counting down.
CTGAGAATTCTGACTTTCCTAACCCACATTATACTCTTTCATCATATATTAGTTCTATGAGAATTCTGTTATCTTAGCCTGCACGGGGCTTGTGTCTGATGCATTTGTTTGCTTTAAATAAAGCCTTCCAGGTCATTTGCAAGAAGGGCCAAGTCCTGCCCCTCCTCACTCTAACCCAATTAAGGTTTCTAGTTTCTCTGTAAACCACAAATAAAGTAAACTTCCCTTTTAGCCTGTAAATTTTGATCCCTAACATACATTCTTACATACATTCTTATTACCCATGCCACTTACTTTCCTTTTTAAACAGAAGGGCCAGTTTCTTTTTTTTAAGAAAGCAAATTTTATTTTAAAATTTTAAAAATCAGTGAAAAGTTAATGCGGAATGAAGGCCTTTGGAACTAGGTTTTAGCATAATGTTTTATTCTTTGCTTGCATTTAGAATTGGGGATAAGTAAAGATGCAACCCCTATACACAGTGGATGGGTTGAAACTGGTTGTTTTGAAAGTTACTAATGAGAGGGAAACATTGGGCTCCTGTGAATCCATACACCACAATCCCACTAAACTGCCCTAACAGCAAACTGTAAGCTTACAAAGTTGGGAGTAGAAAACGTAATCTTTGTTAGGGATCCACCCAATGGATCATTATCAAACTTGTCTAATTATCAGAAAAGCTTCATAAAAACAAAGGATTTCGGGTCCATTCCAGATTTAGTACCTACTAGTCAGAATATTCAAAGAGAAGCTTTGACACTTGGAGTCTGTTTTGTCTCTCAGACACTGCAGATGACCAGCCAGACATACGACTCACTGTTAAAACAACCTTCCAGTTTTGTTCATTACAATATTCAAGGATGGCAAAGATGTGAGAGAGAAGCTAATACTCTCCTTGCCTGTGTCCATGACAGACATTACTAATCAATCACTGAAGCCATTGGTGCTGAACTCCTCCCATGCAACTTCAAAATCAATACCAATAATACACTTCAAGGCCCACTACAGGCAGCAAACAGCAACAAAATACTAGATGCATGCCATCTCAGGTCTAAGGGATTGTAGCCAATGCTTAGGGGAAGAGCACTGAACCAGAAACAAACTCAAAATAAATAAACATACACACAGTCACTGATGGACACTCTTTATGGAGCTGACTAGAGAGCAAGCACAGAGTGGAACCCTTCTGACCTGGGAAAGGACTTGTTTACCACACCAACCTTTTAAAGATTTGCCTGTAAGATTCAGAGCCCTACCAGCATTTTCCATCCAGCCCTTTCCATTCCTCCCACCCCTTCCTACGGTACCTGAACATACAGGAGTTTTATTCTGCACAGAAGAGCCACTGATGGGCTTCCCATCTGGGGTGACACACCAGCAGTACCCCGTGTAAGTATGGCACTGCACCTGTTCAGAGAAGTGGACAAGGAGGAAAATTGTAAGTCTCAGGTCTCATTCAATCACCCCCTCGAGCCTTTCCCAAGCATCCGCACACCAGAAAATCTCCTTCCACCCCCCCCCACTCCCACATCTGTCCCAGGACATCTATCTCACAGGTAGAACAGTCAGGCAGATCCAGCATCGATGTTGTGTTTGCTTTATGGCCCTTGTGTACAACCACAGCAATTACCTGCATCTTTCTTCTAACTCCAAAGACTTAAGATCTGACAGCCTATGGGGAAAGGTCCACTGTGATGCCTTACTCCAATACCTGTACTTTCCCCCAGAGCTAGCATATGCTCCCATCTAACTGTAAAACAGTCTGAGCAGAGAACCCATTTGGCAAGTATCTGTGGGAATGTCACCACTAGGGATTGACAAGGCCCTTCTTGAACAAGTAGAGACAAATCCTAAGTTTTTCTCATAAGCAACATAAGCCTGCCTTGTGAGAATGCAGCTCTCCTGAGACAAGGACAGAGCCCCCTTGTGCCTGCACGGTCTTCGGCTAGAAGCCCTGCTGCACCGCAGGGTGATCTTCAAGCCTGAGGGCCAGAGCTGGCTGTCTGGGAATGGTTAATTAAAGTGAGGCTTTCTTTTAATCTTCCAGAGTAGTTTCTTTCTCCTCCAGTAGCTGTTACCTTACCCACCTTCTCCCATCCTACCCACTGCCCTCTTCCCATCTGTTTTCTCTGCAGAGTCACTAAACACCTATCATGACAGATTGCCTTGTGTGAAAGTCCTCAATGATTTGCTTTTGTACTCAAGATAAAGACTAAACTCATCTCCATGATACTTACAGGTCCCTAACAATCTGTTCCTGCCCATCCTTCTGGTGTCATCTTTACACCCAAGGCCCCACAAACTCTCCACTTTGGCCACAACGAGCCCTTTGATGTTCCCAAACACAGCCTCGTTCTCTTGGTTCTGAGCCTTTGTTGGCCCCAACCACTCCGTTTCTCCACACCACCATCTCAGGCCACCTACTCCCAACCTTCTCCTAATCCCTTCATGATACACCTTCTCAAAGCCAGCCTCAGTTTCCCCAAACCCTTCCCCAAATTCAGAACCCTCCCCATGGCAAGCCAGTGAGCTTGAGCTGTTGTTCATCTGGCGGGTCCATCTTGCCGCTCTAGATGATAACTTCAAGGACTGCAAAGTAATTATTTCAGAGTCCCCAGAATCTAGTAGGAGGCTGACATCTATTCCAGGTGACTGATGGTTTGAGTGAAGGCATGGACTCCCATATTTCTTCCATTCTCGGTTTCCCATCATCTCTAAAATGCAACATCAATTTAGAAAGCCATACCGCATTAAGTGTATATCTCAATGACAAGATGTGTGCCAATTGCAAAGATATTAAAGTGTGGAAAAAAAAATGTGACACTTGGGATCAAGGACATATTGGAATTGGGGCCAGGCAGCAACTGCATACAAATTGAGCAGAGAGGAATAGAGAGAGAGAAAGGAGCAATCTGGCAGCCTGGGTGGGAGCCAGAAGTTACTGCTAGGGCAAAAAAGCTATGGAAAGTATTGCATTCCTGTGTGCATATCAAACACTATAATTTTACCCCCCAAAACAAGTTGTTTCATCCTGAGCCTGTCCACAGATACCAGGGTAGAATAAAATAGTCTCTTGTTCCTCCCATGGTTGCTGTCAAGTGGAGCACTTGCTCCCATCTCTGCAGGGACGCGGCCTAATGCACAGAAACCAAGCCACGCTGTGCTCCTTCTTCATCGTATAGCCTGGAGACACCAAGAAGCCACCCACATCAACATTCCAGGCTTGGTAGCACTACTTCCCAATGAGGTGAATGGTGACATAGAAAGAAATCAAGACAGGCCAGGGACTGAGTCCTAGTCTAGCCAGTTACAGATAAGGCACATTCCTAGTTCTTTGAGCCTCTTCCTTGTAATGTGGGTAATGACTATCTAAGCTGGTGAGGTAGTCTTACATCTGGCACGTGGTGAAGGCTGGTACGGAGTGGTCACACCAGCAATACCTGCCAGGTGTCTCGTCACAGGACAGACCTCCTCTAGTAACCTCCACAGGTGTGGGTGGAAAGTGCCTCTGGAAACTTGGCTTCACCTGAAGCTCACATAAGCCCTGCAGGGGAGGCTTCCTAGAGCTCATTCCTATCCAGGGGCAGCATTTAAATGGAACTAATGGGAACTGGCTGGCTGCTTTCTCCACTTTGGCCAATAGTCACCTCTGGGGAATTGTCCCAAGGGCTGAGATGCCAAGCTCACTCCTAAGCTCTGGAAGCCCACTGCTGAGGCGCTCACACAAGGACTGTGCACCAGGCAACATTTAAGGCCATGCCTCAGGCTGGATGTTGCATGTTGCAGGAGGGACATTATGGTCGAGCATGCTACAGAGAACTAAGCTGTTTGAGAGCCCCTTTCCCAGAGTATGCACAGAGTTCTGCCTAAGGTTACCAGGGCAGAACGGGACACATGAATAAAAAGCAAAGTCCAGAGCTTTGTTTCAGGGGATACAATCTGACCTCAGGGACCAGGGGTCCACGGGCCACATTCTTACTCAGTATGCCCATTGTCTCCCTGGGTGCACATGGGCCCTGGCCAGGCCCACAGAACCAAACACAACTCCTTTCTCCCGTGGGTCCTCATCAGCTTTTTCTTCCAACCACACTACAAGGAAAAGGACAGCAAAAAAACAAATCTCCAGCCTGGGAGTTGCTTCCAAATCCCATAACAGTGAAACCAAATGAGGAATTACTGCCCAATTTCTTCAAGGCCTTGGACATGCCTGACCCAGCTGTATTAAAAGGGGGTGGTAGGAGAGAACAAAAAGGGGCACAGGGACTCTAGCAGGGTCTCAGATTGGGGGAATTGTTGGGGTGGCTAAGCTAGACCTCTTTGCTGAAGGAACCATAAGGAGATCACCCATGATTCAAACTGAGAAGTTGTAAGTTGCCTTGGAATATTTGCAGTCTGCAGTCATTCCATCTGCCTAAGCCTCAGATAACTGCATTCATTTTAAACAGGGGAAATAATAGTAAGAACGCCCATCTCTGTTGCTGGGAGAGCTAATGAGGTAGTGTGGATGAAGCATAGATGTCAGCGGTAAGAACCCAGTGAACCTAGCTGTTTCAGGCTGTGTGGTTAAAGACCTTGCCAGGTAAGCAGCAAACATGAGACCAGAGTTCGGAGCCCCAGCACTCATGTCCATAGGTGGGGAGGGCAGCCCACCTGTAACCTCAGCACTCCAAAAGCAGAGACAGGAAATTCCAGGGCAAACCAGCTGGCTGGACTAGTTGTATCAGTGAACTCTGGGTTCAACTAAAGACTCCCACTCAATGAATAAAATGGAGAAGTGACCAAAAAAGACTCCCACCATCAACATCAAATCTACACATACATACACACACACAAACACACACGCACACGCACACGCACACGCGCACACACATATGTGCACACATGCACACACACATGTGCATGCATGTACATGTGAGCAAATAGTCATACATGCTGCATATATAGACATGAAAAATACTTAGTTGTTTATTCCTATATTTAATGTATATATGCAAACTACCTGTTCATTTTAAAAGGCAAGAACCAAAGAACATACCCTGACCAGCCTATAGAAAATAAAGGGTCTGAAGTCAACAAAGTTTGAGAAAGTTTGGGCAGATGAAGGAAGTTCATTTTATATAGAAATAATTGTAGTGCATTCAGTTACTCTCTTGGAATGTCCTCAGTAGGAGAATTATTTATGCGAAATTTTCAACTACTTAGTAACAACCCGGGAAGTCAGAATTTTGGTCCAGAGAAACACAGTTCCTGGAAAAGAAGCAGTCAGATATAAATTCTATTGAACTGATGAGTTAGCAAGACACAATCAAAGCACACTGTGTGTGTGGTTTAACTCCCCTTGCAAATTTATAATTTAACTTAACAACTAATATTCTGTTTCTTTAGAATCTCTAATGGACCAAGTCCTGACCTTTAACAAATAGGATATGCCCAGGCCAAGAGGAATTGACAAGGCAAATGGTCATTTCTAATATCAGGGTTGTGCCAGCCCAAGTAGATAAAAGTCAGGAAAATAGCTCCCACTCCAGTCTAGAGCATCCTGAAGTGGCTGAAGTGTCAACTGGGGGTCCTCCTTTGGAGACCATCCAAAATAAGGCTACTTTCTGCTTCTACTCCCAGGATCCTGTTGGGTATGACTGGTGTTCCTCCAACAACTTTAAAACACTGTGCTCCTAGATAAATAAGTTCCATCACTGACTCATATGCTTTAATATTATTGGCAAAAAGTCTTTTTATGTAAACAAGCCGGGGTATATTGCAGTTCAACCTCCATCCAAATTAAGACAAATCTGAAATTATTTTAAGCCTGCTAATCATCAACATTAGTCCAACTCCTGACCACCCAGTGAGAATGTGGGAGGCCAGCACTTCCAACAAAGGCAAAGGAGTGACCAGTGGGTGCAGAAAACACCCGCTCACAGGGACAAATGGGAGGAGAGTGTGGAGAAAAATAGAGAGGCAGATGGCAAGTCTGGGTGCCAAGTCCCAGGTGGAAAATACCACCTTCAACTTTGACAAAGCTTTTCAGGCCCTAGCGGTCTCTGCATTACCTCAACTTTGGGCCTCAAAGTTACTCTGTTCAGAAAGTCCTTCGTAGGAGATTATTTACTTAAATTCTGTAACTGACGGTCTTTCTGCCCTGATTCCTAACACATACCCACATCCCTGGGAAACCTGTACCTACTCCTTCTGGAGCATGCCCACTTTCTTCTGCCTCCAGCAGGAACAGGATACTGCTGCCAGTACCTTTCCTCCTGTGTTCCAGGTATACTGACAGACATGTTTATTATGGGATGTGAATAGGAAATGCCAGAGACAGAGGCTCTCTGGTCAACTGACTTTTGAAATATTGAGTCAAGAGACTTTGCCACTATACAATTCCTCCTAGTCTTAACTTGGTGGATAATTCATCTGTATAAGGAAGATCGTGCTCGTAGCAATTCCTAATCTTCTTCAATTTGGGGTTTCCCCTCTGATCTTTGTGTTGAGGCCTTTGGTGGCATCCAAGTTTTTAGCATCCTGCTCTGGATTATTAGCAGACAGAGCAGTGTAATGAACCATAAGCCTTGACTTTATGTCTTTGTTTTGCTCAAATCCTACTCTCTTACACTCTGGATATTAGGTTATCATTGGGTTCTCTATTAAGAATACTTCCACCGCCACCCCCCATTCCTGCCTCCATAAGACTTTCTCAAACTGTGTCTCTTAAAATCCACCTTGAATTGGCTCATACCTTCAAGGACGAATCACTGGGATCTCTTCTAACACACAAGACCATCTCCCTCTCAATCCCTCCTCCAAACTATTTACTGCCCCTCTTTTGTAAGATGTAAAGCAAGGACCATGTATAAAGAGATGAGCTGGATTCATCAGTCTTGAACTTGTGATGATGGATAAAGTGTCTTCTACTAGGAAAGAGTTGAACTGAATGCAGAAAGTGTGTAGAAATTTCCCAACTCACTTTTGACATCGATAATATGACTGATTTTCCTTTTAATCTGTCTGTTGATCTAAATCACTGAGCACTTTACTCTCTGAGTTCCAACTATCAAACAAAGCACCACTCAGTAGGGTACCAAGGAGACAAAAGCCCTCAATAACAGGGCCTGCAAAGCACCCAGCACAGTGTCTGTTGGTGTTGGGGATGTGCTTGGCCCCTGAGGATTTTATCCTTTTCCCTTCCCTTTGACGGTAAAGATGTAGATTAGAGCCTCAAAGCACCACTATTCCTTGGCTGTAGACATTGTGTCTCACTCTGTGCCAAGTCCAGGGAGGATTATCTGTTCAAGAATGAGGAATTTCCCTTTTACAGTATTTACCTCATCCAGCAGGGTTTAAGAGCAGGAGTAAAGAGGATGATTCTTAATTTTAAATCCTTACAAATATGGGAATCATTGATGACAACATTTTTAGTGAGTTGATGATATGTCAAGGCTGCCCACATGACATTAGTTAGAACAAGACAACATCACTCATCCCCAAGTTTCTAAGCATATCTGAGACACTGTGGGGGAACGCTTTATCAGAAGGGCCATGCAGATGGGATTCAGAAAAAAAAAAAAAAAAAAAAAAAAAAAGACATGAGGAAAGAGACATAAATCCTTACAGCATGGAATGGATGGTAAGTTAAGGACTTTTCCCGGGGCAAACAGGAATATTTGTTGGTTAATGTCACAAGATATCATGGTGCCCTCCTTCAAGTATTTCTGGAAAGTGAGATTTCTTTGGATTCTGTAAGTCCCATAGACAGAAATGGAGTCGTGTACTGGAAATCATAGACAGAGAGATCCCAAATCAACACAGAGGGTTTGCCTGTGAAGGCCACTCCACTTGAGAGTTGCTCAGTGCACATTATGAATAAAAATCCCTGCAGCAGGTGACAATCAAGCAGAAGGTGGATTGCTGCTTAGTAAATATGAATGGGACGGAGCCATGAGTGGGGCTGATGAGAAAGAAAGAAGACAGCATAGACACCTCGTGGCCTCCTTTACCCGAAAAGACCCAGAATTCTACCAACTCTTGCTACTTAGAAAAGGTGTGGATTTATAACTGACACTTGGTTAAGACTGCTCTTCCTGGTCCACAAGGAATGAACCTTTTTCTGGGTGCATTTTCCAGAAAGTTTGAACACATATTTCCTGCACACCTATAAAATCATTTTCGAAGAACACACTGGCTGCTCAGGGGCCCAAGAAACTTCACACTTTCTAGTCTTGCTCTTCTGCACTGTTCCCAAACAGTCCACATTTTGTAAATGGCCAATATATACCTTTTACTCATTTAGATTCTATTGCACTTAGCAGGGAAATATCAAAAATATTTGTACATTTCCAAAATAACCAAGAAGAAGGTCTCTCATGTGTAGAGGCTTTGTTCAGATCAGAACAGAACCATCTGGCTGGTGATAGGGCAAAGGTGACCTGCAGAAGTGAGAGCTCGTTCATTATTCTCATGGCTGACTTGACTTCTGATTAAACTTCCCTGCCTTCCCACTTTGCACCTGTTTTTTCTGACCTTTCTCTACTTTAACATGGAAAAATTCCAGTCCCATTCCATTTTGCAAGTTTACCAATCTGTAGAGTTGCCTGTCCTAGCATATTATTCAAACTCACAGTAAAACGGCAACAGCTCTAAATGTATACAAGTGTGTGTGAGACAATGGCTTTATCTAGAACTTTCTTGAATATGTGCTGGCTATGGACCTACCTTGTGTGTATCTAGCCACCCCAATGAATGTTAGCTACTATCTCATAAAATCCTAAAAATCTAAATCTAAGTCCTCCGAGGTCATCAATTTAACACCCTTTCTCAGCCACTGAATCCCTGGGATATTCATGGGGTCTCTGTCTGGGATGAGAAGTTAAGGCCTTTTGAGTCTATCTCTTCATCTATGCATTTCTCAACCTGAAAACAGTTCTCCCCTATTTTGAGTCAAAATATTCATATATATGAATATAGGTACATATACATTTGATAGATCATACATACATACATACATTCATATCACTTCTGGGGCTATATACCAAAGGCTATTGTCATTTACAGACAAAGATGTGGCAATGCCTCTCATACATCTCTTTGTCCATCTCTTTCCCACTTACTCTTTGATCATCTCGCCTCTGTATTAAACATCTCTGGTTTCACTGAGTATCCCTCACATGAATGATTTTGTGGCTTTACCTCCCTGGGTTGTGTTCCTGAGTGTGCTCCTGGTTTGGCAACATTATGGAGGCAGTGTGGAGTTATGCTTGGAGCCAGTCCACTTCGGTGGAAATATTGACTCTACCACTTGCAGGTTGTATGACCCTGAGCAAACTACATGGCTTCTCTGGGTGTCAGGTTCCACATCTCTAAAGCAGGACTATAAGAGCATATGCCCCATAGGTTGTAGTGAGAATGGAATAAATTACTATGTTAGGCATACAACAGTCTGGCACAGTATAAATGCAATATGAGTAAAAAAAAATGGTACTATCACTTATGATGGTTGCTGCTGTCTGCAAAAGAAGTAAATGTGAAGAGTGACTAAGGACTCCTATCACAGAGCCTCCGCTCCCCTACAGGCACTGGGAAGGCTAGAGAAGCAGCTTCCATCTTTCCCTTGCTCTCAAGTCCAGTCCCCTACAGAAAAGCAGCTGAAGATACCTCCCAGAGATGTGTGCACTTGCTTGCACAGTAGACAAGTGATAGGAAAGAACTCCCCAATAACTCTGAGGAGCTCTGATGCCAGGCAGTGAATGCCCAAAGCCTAGCTGCTTGCTAATCTGAAAGCCATTTAGTGGGAGATCAGCCAGGCTTGATGAAGAGGACAGGGCAGAGACTGGAGCAGGCAGGTCCCACAGAACAAAGTGGACACAGTACTCCAAGCACAATGTATGTCCCATCTCCGTGGTCTCTCTGCACAACCCTGCTCTGACAGGTGACCGGGAATGCCAGTTCTCCACTGAAAAGATGAGGGTGGTGGCTTCTACCCTGTGTGGAAGATTGGGCGAATCCTTGCTACACAAGACCAGTCCAGGCACTGTTCCTGTCACCACTTACAAATGTTAAGGTATTGTCACCATAGGTATGTAACTTAGATGGCTTATCCGCTACAAGTTATGTACCACCGAGACATCCTACAAGGAGATGAAAGACAGACTACCTTCAGAAAGCTGGCTGCTAACAGCCTTTCAGAGAAGCCCCAGCTTTGGCATCTTCCCAGACCTCCATGAACTAATGACCTTGGCAAGCAAAGTATATGCCAGTGTAAGGAGAGGAACACCACAGGCTGCAACATGTCTGTGTTAGTTGGTTCCTATTGCTGTGATGAAATGCCATGACGAAAATGAACTTAAAACCGTTAGGCCCCATTCCATCACTGAGTCCAGATAGAAACTCAGGGCAGGAACCTACCTAGAGTCAGGGACTCAAGTGGATGCCATAGAGGAATGCTGCTTACTGAATTGCACCCATGGCTTGCTCAGCCTGCTTTCTTATAGCACCCAGAACTATCAGCCCAGGGGTTGCACAGCCTCATGGGGAGCTGGGCCCTACCGTATCAATCATTGGTCAAGAAAATGAGCCACAGATGTGTCCACAGGCTAATGTGTAGGGGCATATTCTCATTGACATTCTCTCTTCCCATATGACACTAGCATGTATTAAACTAGCCAGAACAAGGTTCCTCAAAGGCATCAAGGCTTGCTGCAACCAAAACACTTGCTAATTTAAATAGAAATCTCTTCTCTGCTAATTAGATTCAAAGAAGAAATAATTAGCTTGACAATACTGACACCTCTTAAAGATATGTAAGTCTCAGGGTTGGTGTCTCCTGCCCTAATTTGCATCTCTGTCTCTCCATGTCTCTGTCTCCCCACACACATACACAGGCTTCCTGTGCCTTGGAAATACTAACCAAGAACACTGGTGTTGCCATGGGATCTTGGACCACAGCATAGGCTACAAGTTTCAGAGCATCTCTATCCTAGATACACAGGCCTGGGGTGAGGAACTGCATCAAGCCTACACAAGATGCAGAACACCCATTTCACTCTCACTTGCAAAAAAAGAGACTGTTTCAAAGGTTGCTACAGCTGACACAATACTAAACACGAAGACCAACAAAATAGAAGCAAGAAGCCAGAAATAAGGCCTCACATTTATGGTCAACCAATTTTTGACAAGGACAGCAAGATAACTGAAGAGAGAATAACAATTTTCATTAAGTATTCCTGAGGTCCCTGAACACACACATGCTGGATCCCACCTCCCTCGCACAAACTAACTTAAAGGAGATCAGAGACCTATAATGTAAGAGTCGAAGTCATAAAACTTGTAGAGGAAATAGAAGAGTAACCCTTTGTTACCTTGGATTAGGAAATAGTTTCAACAATATCACAACAAAATGGGAGGAAGGAAAAGAGAGAGGGAGGGGGAAGGGAGGGAGGGAGGGAGGGATGGAAAACGGTCAATTAAACTTATGTTTTATACATAGAATGTATAAACAACTCTTACAATTAAATACTAAAAAGAAAACTGGACTGAGAAATAGGAAAGCAACTGAACACACATTATACATAACTGGAGAGACTCAGCACTGGGTACTAGGGGAAAATCAAGAATATAATAAGATATCAAGTCATAAGGAAGAGTGAGAGTATCAAGTACAGAGAAGTGGAGAAGTGGCAGTCTTCATGTGTTGTCAGTGGGGGTGTGAAGTGGTGCGGCCACCATAGAAAACACCCTGGTGATTCCTCAACAGTATGAACACGAGGAAGTGAATGGCCCAACAACTCTATTTGTAGTATGTACTACGATTACTAAAAGCACATGTCACATAGACAGGCATGCCAACATACACAATTATGTTATTTATAACCTCTCAAAAGTCAAAACTACTCAAATGTTCACATACTGATTAATGAACAAAGAAAATGTGGTACAGCCACATGATCGACTATTGCCAGATAATAAAAAGGAATGAAGACCCATCTCATGCCACAAAATGAATGGACCCTAAAAACAACGTGCTGGTTAAAAGAAACCATTCACAAAAGATTACACAATATATTAATTGTCCCTGAATATGCAAGTCATAGCAATCTAAGGTAGACTGGTAGCTGTCAAGGGCTGAGGAGAGGGCTCTTGTACGGAGTGGCTGTTAATGGACATAGAATTTCTTCTTGGGTGATGAAGATGTTCTAGCATTAGATGATGGTAATGGCTGTGCACTGTGAATGCACTAAAAATCATTCAGTTTTGTGTTTTAAAGAGGTGAATTTTATGTTGTGCAAATTGTATCTCAATAGAGCTTTTCTTTTTTTTAGAACAATCATAGAAAGAGAGACTACAGATCACTTCACCAACCTCTAGACTAGCCTGGCTCTCTTAAATTACATCTCATCAATTTGAAAGCTGAAGTGGGAGGACAACTAACATTTGTTCAGCAGCAACTATAATATAGATATGTACACACTATTCATGTGTAATATTAGGTTTCTTGGAACAAAAGCAATACAAAAGAGAAAAAAAAAAACACTTAAAACAAGTTGTAGGAGGCCTTAACCATAAATGTTCAAATTACCATCTATACCACCTAAAAGTAAAAGAAAGATTTGAATTTTTAGAAGTGGGAGGGACGGTGAGAAAGACAAACGGAAAGAGAGAGACTCCCAAAGAGCCAGCTTACAGACACATTCTGCTCTCGTCTCTCTAGCTATGGCATTGCAATGCATGCTCTAAGGAGAGAGCTTTAAGGTTACTCTGCAATATCTCACCACATCAAGACAAAAAGACCATTGCCTCCAGACTTTTAGGTCTTCTAGACTCATCAAAGATTGGCTAAATCAGGGTTGGAGAGATGGCACAACCATTAAGATCAGTTATTCTTTCTGAGAGTCCAGATTTGGTTCCCAGCACCCAAATGACTGTTTTTATCAAGCCATAACCTTTGTCCCAAAGAATCCAACACTCTCTTCTGACCTTCAATGGCACTAGACATATATATATATATATATATATATATATATATATATATATATATATGCATATATATATATATATTGCACACACATACATGAGAACTAAATATTCATGCACATTTTTAAAAAACAATTAAAATTAGGAAAACCCATCCACAAGGAGGCTAATCACTCCAGATTGCCAGTGTTTAATCAACCCAGGGAAATAAAGAATCCCGGTGCATGTGAAAGATTGATATCTCCAATAGATTCTAAGAGTCTGGAAGTTAGCAGACCACTTGCTTCTGGAATGAGCTGGTCCTGCAACAGGTTCCTAGGAAGAACGGTGTATCCAGTGGGAGTGGCTGAGGGTGCTAACAAGGAAGGAAACATCTGGGTCCTCGAATATATATTCTGGTGTTTCAAGAAATCATAAGGGTACCTGCTCTATTTGTCAAAAAGTCACATGATTTTCCCTTTGGGTTTCCAACTTCAATACAAAACAATCACCAAGAAGAAAGTATAACTCCTGGGATGTCTATTTTCAGAAAAAGTCAATATATGCACTTATGTAGCTTATCCATGCACTGGTGGGAGGATCGGTGGTTAGAATGAGTGAAAATGGGGAAAGCAGTCTCTGGAACTCATCAAGAAACGTTATCCCTGAAACACGGAATTCAATGTAACACACCATTTCACCTAGAAGCAGCATAATGCAAGGTTTTCATGTTCAGTAATATTAGAAATATAACCAACACAAAAATTTAAATAGCTTGCAACTAAACCACTAAGAGCCACATCCCTGCTGAATATTTACAGAAAGTAATTTGGGATGCTTGTGTTAAATGGCTTAAAGAGCAAATGTTCTGGACTTGGGATGTGTAGCTAACCTGGTGGAGTTCTTGCCTAACATGCATTCAGCCTGGGTTTGATTCCCCAGGACCCCATAATATAGGTGTGAGGGAAAATGCCTATAACCCAGAACACTACTCCTGATGTGGATGCAAGAGAGCAAGAGGTTCAGAAGTTCAAAGTCATCCGCTCAATGTCATCCTCAGGTACTTAGCCAGTTCCAAGCCCAGCCTGGGCTACCTAAGATCCTGACTCAAAAATAAATAACAAACAAACAAAAACAAAACAAAAAACACCAGACCCAGAACTACCAGAAAGAATTTTCAGTTTCCCCTTCCTGACACAACAGAACGCAGGGGCTACAAAAACTGGTCCCATTCACTCACCCACACACAGCACTAAGAAGGGCCTTTCAACTCCTTACACTGAGCCAACAACCAACTCAGTAAGCTATCTTATTTTGTTATTTTCCAGTCTTGTTACTCTCCAGTCTTGCATCCGTGTCTCCTGATGCTTTTGGTTTTGTCTATCCATTGCTCAGTCAGGTTTTAGGACTGCTGAGTATGTTTCTCCACCAAGGCTACCTCAAGGCACTCTTTACTAGACATTCATCCATATCTCTTAGACTTGCCCTCTATTCTCTACATCTCATCCTCTTCCTTGGGTCTGTATTTCCTCCTCGTTTTACTTCTTAATTATAACCTCCCATAGCTTTAGCAGACTCTAAAATCTGGGAAGCCTAACAGTATCCCAGCTTTCCCCTCCTAATTACTTTACCTACCTTATTATTTTTTCAGAGCTGATCTAACACTGAAGCCCTGTCCTCACTCATCTACTCATTTTACGACCATCCCAATCCTAATCTTATTAACTGAATCTGAAACTATTCCATGCTATTCTTGGTTATTTATCCTCCAACAGGGTAAACAAATGTTGACTACCAGCATTTGCAGAGAGGTAATATTCAGCTACAAAAGTGCACTTGGTTACTATTCTATCCAGGGAACAATATAAAGTTCACAGAAGGCATCTTGAGCTTCTGGACGCAGAAAATTATTTTTTGAGAGACATTATCAAATCTACCAAATCCAAATCCCAGTTGAACATTGCAAATACTTCAATTGAAAGAATATAGGTGATTTTTTAAAAATCCAAGCAACAAAATACCCCCAATATGTAAATCCCAAAAGAGTATCATAACATATGCACAAAAAAAACAAACAAACATAACTCTTCCAAAAATTACTAACTCTATAGTGATTGCATATACTAAGAGTGGGGTAAATTAAATCCCAGACAGAGAACTCAAAATAATGGTTAACAGTAAAAATACAAAAGGGGGAAAATAAGCCCCAATTCAAGAACACAAGCAAACAGCTAAATAAAACAATGATGGCCATGTAAAACCTGAAGAGGAATTCAATAAGAGAAACACTGAAGGAAAAACTAACTAAAACATCAAAAGCAAAAAATACAAAAGTCAAAAACGTCATGGGAAGCCTCAGCAGCAGAATGGATCAAGGCGAGAGCAGAATTGTTTTATAAATTTAAACACTAAATATACAGAACAAAGAAAGCCACAACAGAAAAGCACCAAGCAACACAGAAGGGAGACCCATGGGAAGAGCTCCAGATTACTCAGCTGGAACTTTGAAAGACAGAAGGCCTTGGAGTGATGTGTTTCAAGTTCTGAAAGTCAACAGCTGACCCAGCCTACTATACCCAGCTATGCTATCTGACATAACTGAAGAAAAATTAAAACTTCCCACCATTAAAACATAGATTAAAGGAATTAATGACACTCAGATAGCTCTACATAAGATACTTGACTCCTTCAGAGTGAAGAGAAAAACAAACCCATTCATGGGGTCACAGGAAAGAATAAGCCATACTAGAATATCAGCTAAGCAAGGAATGAAGAGGTAAAAAGCAAACACTACAAAATCAACAAAATGACAAAAATATAAATAATAATACTGAATCAAAAGACACAGAATAGTCTACTTGCTATGGGTCCTACCACAAAAGACAGGTAATACATTAAGGTGAAAGGATAGAAAAAAAAGTATTTCAAGTAAATGGACCCAGGAAACAGATAGATGTCCTTGTTCTTTTTGAAAAAAAAATAAAATGAGCTTTAAAGAAAAGGTCACTATGGTACCTCAATGTGGAGAACAGGGTTCACACTGATTAAGGGAGCATCCCTCAGAAAGACATTACAATTCTAAACACATATGTCCAGAACCCAATTTAATAAAACAAATACTATTACATGAAGTCACAAATTAATACTGGCACAGTAGTAGTAGGTACTTCAGTACTCCAACTCTCTCCAATTGACAGGTCTTCTCAACAATAACCCAAGAGAAATATATTAATTAAATGACATCATAGATCAAATAGACTTACAGACATTTATAGAACATTCCGTCTGAACACTACAGATTACATTCTTTTCTTGGCAGCCTGTGAAGTTTCTATTTATATGTATAAGAGTAGTTCTCAACCAGTGGGCCATGACCCCCACAAGGGTTGCATATCAGATATTTACATTATAATTCACAATAGTAGTAAAATTACAGTTAGAAGTAGTAACAAAATGATTTCATGGTTGGGGGTCACCACAATATGAGGAATTGTATTAAAGGGTCACAGCAGGAGGAAGGTTGAGAACCACTGGATAAGGGAAAGGAAGATCTTAAGGGAGTAGAGCTAATATAACACAGGGGATACAGAGGGGGAAGGGGAGGTAAAAGGAAAGGGGTTTAAGTATGAACTC
The DNA here is from genome assembly GCF_943737965.1 of Phodopus roborovskii. NCBI lineage: Eukaryota > Metazoa > Chordata > Mammalia > Rodentia > Cricetidae > Phodopus > Phodopus roborovskii. Next base: position 2,882,653 of record NW_026126515.1, on the reverse strand, counting down.
AGGGTGCTTGAGAAAGCCATCCAGAAACCTATTTTATAAGCTTCATACATATAATAAATAAACACTGATAAACATATGTTTGATATACATAAATGCAAAAATTCTCAACAAAATGCCTGAAGCTAAGATTATTCACCATGATCAATTGACTTTATTCTAGAGATATAAAGATGACTTGGATATATGTGGTGTAAATAAATGTCATAAGTTACATAAGTGAACTCAAGGACAGATACCATATGGTCATCTCAATAGACATGGAAAAGACTTCTGATCAAATGCAACATCCCTTCTCTTCCCTTTCTTTCCTTTTCTTTTTTTCTGAATAGGACTCCAATAGGTCTGAGTAAGATTAATAATCAGAAAATGGGACCTCATGAAATCAAAATATTTTAGTATAGCAAAGGAAATGACTAATCGTATGAAGAACCTGCCCCCAGAATGGGAGAATATCTCTGCCATCCTTTCATACAACAGAGGACAAGTAACTAGAGTATACAAAGAATATCTGATACTGGATTGATAATCAAAGGTAGCACATATCCACAATGAAATTAATGGGTAGAAATGGAAAATATTATACTAAGTATGGTAACCTAAGCCCAGAAATCCAAATGTCGCATGTGTTTCATTCATATGTTGGTCCCAGCTTTGAATATGTAGAGTCATGTGTTGAACCTGGAGTGTCTGTAGTGGGAAAAGGGAAGTAGCCTTAAGACAGGGAAGAGATAATGGGAAATGTGTAATATAAAAGTAGTTGGGGTAAGAGGGGTGCTTGGCAGGTAAGAGTGCTTGCTGCTCTTATAGAGGGCCCGGTTCAGTTCCCAGCAGCACTTGAAGGTTTACAATGGTCTATAAGTCCAGTTCCAGGGGATCCGGCACCTTCCTTTGGCTTCTGAGGTCACTAGGCATACACACGGTACACTTACATGCATAGAGGCAAAACACACACATAAAATACTTTTAAAGCACTTGGAGGGGGAACACTGGCAGGCTTAGGCAGGGCTAGGAGGAGGAACAGGAGTAGGGCAGATGAGGGCGTTCTGGAGCCGGTTAACCAAAGTAAGATGTATAAAAGGGCCTTATGGAAACCCACTAATTTGCAAGCCAATTTTACACATATTAGGAATTTGAACTAAGACACCCTGCATAGGTGAACAATGCTCTCTCCAGAAAACATGAGTTTTTAAATGTAAACCTCGGTGCCATTCATGGGATACTGTCCTGTGGGCTGTTGGCCACTGAGACCTCAGAATCCCCCAAAACAACACAGGCTCTGGTCATTGTTCTTGGTAGCTCATCAAAACTAGATGACTAGACCTTCTTTTGGCCCAGTACCTGCCTTCTAAAAATTTGATTTCCAGTTTTCCAGGATTCCTGATACATTCCTTTATACAATGGAATAAAATGTAGCATCTTTTGGACTAGATAAAAACATAAGTAGCTTAACTAGAAACAAGCCTGCAATATAATTAAAGGAAATGTTATAAAATAGCATGTGTTACTGTACTATTCTTTCCTAAATAACTACTCTATTGCTGAAATTTTGTATTGCAGAAAACAGAGAAATGAATCTGGAACTGATCTGGAAGCTTCCTCTCTGCTGGCTAGCCTCCATAGTGCTGAAAACTGCTGTGAAGTCAACAGACTTACCCAGTAGTGAGCCCTGCACACTACAACATCCGCTTACCAGGCATGATGTGCCCACTGGTGCGATAGCGTCATGAAGGTTCAAAGGGTACCAACTGCTTTCCAGTTGGATTTGAGACCTGTCTCACAGAAGGGAATTCATGCCTAAAACTGTAAAACAGTTCATATTTCCTGGCTTGGGAGAACACAGACCTTAGGAAGGAAATCTACTACTATTGTTTTGCTAACAAGACATGTTGTCAATCTTCCTTCTAAACAATTATCTTTATATCCATAGATTAGAGCTTCTCAACCTTGGTCAGAGAAGAGTCTTTATGCAGTGAGCATCAGTCAAGGCAGAGATTCATAATGGATCAGCTGCTCAGAATAAGTGACTCTTTAGTGTTTTTCCCTAACTCAGTGGCTATACGAATCTCTACACGATCTAGGGAACCCTGTGGAAGAGGGACGGAAAGAATGTGAGATCCGGAGGGTGGGGTGGAGTGCTGCGGAATGCTGCCATCTGACCATGACATTGCACTCATAAACTTACAAAAGATATTGCTGTCTGCGTAAGATCAAGCCAGTCAATAATAACTCAGCATGGATTGGGGGGGGGGCTCGTAAGGCTCCACCCCTACTGAGGAGCTATTGGCAATCGATGGTTGCCAGGGAAGGAGGTATCAGTTCTCTTCAGAGGTGTGGCCACTAGGAGGTTGCCCATGTTCATGCAGACAGCACCAATTGAACAGTGGCTTATAAAGAAGGGAGGGAGGGAGGGAGGGAGGGAGGGAGGGAGGGAGGGAGGGAGGGAGGGTGGGCTCATGAAGGTGGGAGTGAGCATGTTGACGGGCCTACGGGAAACATAATGAGGGGTTGAGGTTTTTATGGTCAAGATACATCATGTGTGTGAATTAAATTGTCAAAAAAAAAAAGTAAAAAATATTTAAAAATAAGATAAACTACACCTTCATTTGGCCCAACACATACCTTGGAAACATCTTACCCCTGATTTTCCAGGGTTCATCATAAAGAAATAAAAATGTAGCAGTTTTTTTTTTTTTAAAAAAGAGGCAAGCCATATGAAGCTTAACTAAAAAAGAGGCCCACAATATGATTAAAGAAATGTATAAAATAATATGTTCTATTGTACTACTTTGTCCTAAATAATGATAAATTACTACATACACAAAAAGACCCAGAGGGTTACAGATTTAATAGTTCCTATTTTAGGAGGAGAGTGACCTCTCATTTTATCTTCTATGTCATCAGTTTTCACAGTGTAATAAGTTTTCTTAAAAAAAAAGAAGCAAAACACAAAAACAAAAGTTCTATTTTTTAGAAAAGAATTATACATTCTTTTGTAAAAAATAATTATAAAAGAAGTTTTTAGAAAACAAACGTTCGTGTACATACACATATGGAAAATAAGCCTCTACAACCCATATTTTAGTGGCCACATGGTATGTGCTCTGCCATAATTTGTTTAGACAATTCTCTATTATTAAATATTTAGGTCAATTCCAATTTTTTGCTAAAACAAACAAAATTGGAAATCCTTTGTCACTAAACATGTTCACATATTTAAAATTTATTTCCTTAGGGGAGATTTTTAAATAAAATTATTTCCTTGGAATAAATTCCTAGAAGTAAAATTGCAAGCTCCAATGTGAGCCCCTTTAAGACTTTTGACCCTATTGCAAAAGTGCACCATTACAAAACAGGAGCCAGTTGGCTTTCCCAATAGTAGCATAGGGGTAACCCATTCCCCCCCCCCATTCAACCCTGAATGCTACGATCTTCTCCTATTGCTACAAGTTTGACAAGCAAAATGATGCATCATTTGTGTGTGTGTGTGTGTGTGTGTGTGTGTGAGAGAGAGAGAGAGAGAGAGAGAGAGAGAGAGAGAGAGAGAGAGAGAGCCAGGCCAGTGTTGTTCCTCAAATACTGTACTGGATAATTTTATGTCATCTAGACACAAGCTAAAGTCATCTGAGAGGAGGGAACCTCAACTGAGAAAATGCTTTCATATGATCAGGCTGATAGCTGGGAAACCAACATAGGACCAACCCAGACTCCTGAACCTGGTCGTTAGGAGGACTGGGTAGTCAATGGGGTCTCTGGTATAAGTATAAGTCCCTAGTATATGAATGGACTTTGGGAGCCCTCCACATAGAGGGACACTCTCTCAGCCTAGACACATGGGGGAGGGCCTAGGCCCTGCTCCAAATGATATGACAGACTTTGAGGTCTCCCCATGGAAGGCCTCACCCTCCCTGGGGAGCAGAAAGGGGATGGGATGGGGGTTGGGAGGGGGACAGGGTAGGAGGGGAGGGTGAAGGAACTGGGATTGTATGTAAAACAAGCTTGTTGCAAATTTAAATAAAAATATTATCAAACTTGAAAAAAAAACTAAAAGAAACACAAAAAGTAAAAAGAAAATAAAATCAGGCTGTAGGCAAGGCTGTCTGGCATTTTCTTAATTAGTGATTGATGGGGGGGTGGCGGTGCTGGTCCATTGTGGGTGGTACCATCCCTGGGCAGATGGCCCTGGGGTCTATAAGTAAGCTGGCTAATCAAGCTATGAGAAGCAAGCCAGTGAGCAGCACTCCTCTATGGCCTGTGCATCAGCTCCTGTCTCCAGGTTCCTCCTGTTTGAGTTCCTGCCCCGACTTCCTTCAATGATGAACAGTGCTATGGGAGTGTAAGCCTGTTAGACCCTTTCCTCCCCAAGTTGCTTTGGTCATGGTGTTTCTTCATAGCAATAGAAACTCTAATTAAGACAGACGTCTTCTGTCTGCCTTGTTTTTTGAGACAGTGTCCTTGGTTGCTCAGAATCTTGCTGAGTGGGTGGGGCTGGCCAGCCATCCTTGCATCTTTTCCTCCCCAGGGCTGGGATCACAAACACCCTGTCACATGCAGCTTTGTACATGGGTTCTTGGAAGCAAGCTCAGGTCCTCATGCTTTAAGGCAAGTGTTTTACTCACTGAGCCATCTCCCCAACACCATCGTCATCATCTAGATTTATGTAATTTAATACATAATTTAACGAGTAGAGAAGAAGATTACATCATTCATATTCATTTATTGGCCATTTTCATCCTTTTTTCCTTTGGTGGTACCAGGGACTGAACCCAGGGCCTGGTGCAGGGAGCAAATGCTGTGTTACCATGCTACATTCCCAGCCTCGCTTACAGGCTAACATCTTATCACCTATGTCCTCCTTGTTGGTTTCTCTTGAGTACATTTTACTAGGCTTCTATTCCCTTTCAAATTGTAAGAGACACCTATACAAGGTTAGCTTCTTCTTCATTAAGGTTAATGCATATCATTTGTTTTCAGCTTACAGTGTTTATAATCAAAAATTTATATTTGTGTTTGTTTTCTCGTTTAAAAAAATGCATCCTGAGTTCTAGTCAATAGACTCATAAGTGGGCTTTGAAACATGAATTTCCAGCTACGCACACGCAGTCTTCAAGCAGCTACTTTGTCGAGTATCTTGCTATCTATTCTGCATAAGGCAGGGGTCACATTTTTTAATCCCTCATAGCAACCAGCACATAGCCCAAAACACAGTAGAGCTCAAAACGCCTGCCTGCCTGGGATAAAAAGATATTGTGTCTGGAGATTTGCTTTGAAGAAACTCAGTTTGGGATGGGAGACGAAAATGGGGCAAAGATGAAACAGGACTGGCCACGTGTCAATCATTGTTGAAAGAGGTGATGGGTACATGGCGCTCATTATTCTATTATGCCTACTCTTTTGTACTTCTTTAAAATTTCCATAATCAAAGGGGTTTTTTTTTAATGTGTGTTTGATTGATTAGGCAACAAGAGAGGGAACTTCTGGGATAACAACGGTGGAGAAAATGAAATGCATATGCATCAGGGTCACTTCTGCACAAAAACATCATGAGCCCCAAAGTTAATCAGCTAGAGTAAAAACCCCTTCCAGCTCAGTGACCTCAAACTGCTACTCACCCCCCTCCAGACTCTCAGCTTTTCTTTATACAAAGGCATTAAGACGTACGTAGAATCAGCGGGAATAAAACTCTGGCTGGCACCAGCACACTCAACAGTGACCATCATTGTCATCCAGTGATGAATGATGCCTGACAAACTCCCACTACCCCTTCCTGGTGGTGGTCATTCAACTCCCGGGCACCACAGCTAAGATTTCAGCTAAACAGTTTGGGCAGTAAACAAACACTTGGCAGAGACATTGGTAGAACAGACATTAGGAATTATGTCCCTGGTATCCAGAGAAGAAATAGACATCACTACTATGAAGGACAAAGCCTGGATTAACTGGCTTCACTCCAGGTCCCCAAAGAGCTGAACCACAGTATCTCAACGATGCATTCAAGAAATCAGAGAGACAAAGCCCTTCCAAAATAGGTTTGAATTTTTGAACAAATACTGACATCACCCCTGGGGGGGGGGGTGACAAGACTGAAACCATGCCTGAGAGAGCTCAATAAAGTGATTCCACCTTGAAAGCACAAGGTCCTAAATTTGACCACAGAACCCACATAAAAAGACTAGACACAGTGGCATGCCCTTGTGAGCCCAGTGCTCTAGGGGCAGAGAGACATGCAGATGGTCCATGGGCTTACAGGCCAGCCTAAGCTAACTGGTGAGTTCCAGGCCAGTGAGAGGCTCTGCCTCAAAACCCAAGGTGGATGTTTCCAAAAGGAACAATACCCAAGATTTCCAATGGCCTATGTGCGCACACACACGTACATATGTACATGCGCAACCATACACACATGTGTACATGGGTACATATGCAACCATATACACGTGTTTGCATATGCATATGCACAAAAAGTACATATACAACCATACACAAATGTATACCTGCCCCACACATAAACACATACGCACAAAATACCTGTGTCTGGATGAAAGCCTCAGATTTAGTGGTCTGGGACTGCCCTAAGTACTGAGACCTGGGGGGTTGTACAAGCAACCTCTCCAGTGCAAACAAAGATGAGCCAACCCTGTGTGAGCTGAGGCTGGGTATAGGGAGGACAGAGGACATGGGGGGAACAAAGAAAAAAGAAGAAGCCAGCAAAGTCCCCACATGAGCCTCATTAAAGCTCATTCAGTCATGTGGCCTCCAGCTGTGCCTCACACCAGATAAAGCCAATCCCAACCAAGTAGCAATTCCCAGGACTAAGGAATGCTACTAACTCCAGGATGCACACATGCCAATATTCTAAGGAATATTAGAGCCATGTAGCTTGCCTCTGAGCGCCTTAGGGAGATTAAAAAAAAAAAAAAAAAAAAAAGGCTGACTGAGTGATGACAGCCCATGGGGGAAGGAGGCAGGCATTCTGTCTCACTCTGTCTCACAGCATTCTGGCCACTCATCAGAGTGACTGAATCACACTCAGAGTGGCACTTCTGTGAAGTTACTGCAGCATCTTTGATAGTCGGCTTGGGGTGGGGGGGGGTGCACAAGCTTCTATTTAATTCATTTGAGCCGAGATGGTCTACTGACTGGCTGCCTGTCTGCCCATCACAAGCTGATCGGGCCTGAACTGGGGACACATGGCAGCGCTTAGCCTGTCACAGGAGCAAGGGATACCTGACAATCTGCACTTCAGGGCACTCTCATTTAGCAAGTCAGCCTGGACTAATCTGGAAGTTCCTTTCCTTTAGCAAACACCACCTGGTCGGGCCTGGCCTCGCAGAACAAAAGCTGGCCAGTGGCTGTCTGTCATGAGACAGCAAACACTTCAGAATCGGGAGGGCAGAGGTCAACCACTCTCATAAGCAACACATTCAGGACCGCATGAGCTTGCAGAAGGAAGAAAGCAGCTGCCTTCAGCTGCGCCCCCTCCCATCACCTTTCCCCTCAGGAAGGTCTGATTTCCCCTCTGAGGGTATGGCTGCTCAACTGCACTTTCAAACACAAAGGGCACCACATTCTTTTTACTGGAATAAATACCACACTTAAAAATTCATAAGAGGGAGGGCTCAAGAATCTCCAAGCTTGGGAAGTTTCACCCAAAAGCTCTGGGCTCCCTCCCTCCACTCTTAAGTAGCACCACTGCCACCCCTAAGACCTTAGGAAGATCTAAGTTGGAGACCCACAGTGGAGATGGGAACGGCAACGAAGATGCTGATAATCATTTAGGTGCCCATATGTCCCAAGAGTTTCACATGGGTTAGCTCATCTAACCCCCATCACAGCCTTACAAGGGAAGTGAAATAATAACCACTAATGATAGTAATATGCCATGCATAACATAAGAGTAATATATAACGCTATGACATCACAATAATGAATCACATATATATATATATAACATGACAATCATGAAGAAAATCGCCTCTGATTTGTTTTTTGTTTTGGGGTTTTTTGTTTGTTTGTTTGTTTGTTTTCAGATAAGCACCCTGAGAAACTGGGTAACTTGCCTGTGTGGGTTGGCCTCAAGCCCAGGCGGTCAGCCCCAACATGCAGAGTGTACCAACCACGGCCCTAGACTGCGTCTTCCTAGTGCTCATCTCAGAGCCTCCTTTGAGTCTGCCAGTTTGGAGAGCAGAAGAACATAGGGATCTTTGGTGTGCTCTCGACTTGAACCCAACTGTCCACTACAAGGCATGACCATGCATGCATCTTCCGTAAATACAGATAATGGCACTACCTCCCATGACTGTGCGAAGCTTTAAACAGGAAATGAAAACAAGCACGTCCCCCAGGGCTGATGGCCAAGGTCACTTTATCCCTCTGCTCTCCAGCCTGATTACAAGTTTGAGTCAACTGAGAAACATTTACAACATCGAATTGCAACCCCCCACCAACCATCCCTCTGTTACTACCCAAGAGGGCACTGGTCCACAATCAGTAATGCCCTAGACCTCACCAGGAAGTAAAAGCTGAAGACCCTTTGACCAACAGCCACCCTGGGCCCCCTCATCCAGAATTACAGAGCGGCTTTCAAAACCTTGAGGTTGTCACCTTCATCCCTGAAAATGTAGATTCCCTCTAAACGTTGCTCTACTGGATAGGAGCACTCTGGAGTGAGGGGTGGGGGGACATGATCAGGTACGGGGGACAATCCCCAACCTGCCTAAGCGTACAATGTTCTGTGCATCTCCCTACTCTTGTCCCAACAGCATCTTCATGCATCTGCCACATGTCCAGACTCACGGAAGCCTCTCATCTCCTGGGCCCTGGGGAGCAGTCTAGAAGCTTTCTCCAGAGGCACCTTCTGTCCCACCCCTGCCCGTGTGGAACATATCCTCCCTGCTTTCTCACAAAAGCCCTAGCCAGAAGACCGAGCAGAAGTGGAGCTACTGAAAGGGTATTTAAAAACCTCAGTTTGTGAGCATAGCCACACACACAGTCCGGAGCTGTGGTACACTCTGTGCTCAAAGAGGGTGCTGCTTCGTTCAAGGAGAGAGAGAGGGAGTGTGTGTGTGTGTGTGTGTGTGTGTGTGTGTGTGTGTGTGTGTGTGTGTGAATATTGATAAACAGTGAAGGGAATACAGGGGTTGCCTGTGGAAACTGGCAAGGGAAAGAGAAAATAATCAGCCCACATAGGACAGAAGAGAAAAAAAATGGAGGTCTGGCCCTCAGAAAAGACAGCCAGCAGGGAGGACGGAGACCTAGCCATGCCAGTTTCCTGGCTCAGACTCCCATGCATCTTGTCACGGCCCTCTGCCAGTTGGCAAGGAGCAGCATGGAGGGCCCAGGAGGGGAAAGGCAGTACAGAGGGGGTGAAGAGCCACTCACCCAGCCCTTTCCCAGAAAATGAAGGTGCCCAATCACTCTAGCACTTTCTGGACACCGCCCTTCTCCTCAGTCCAGCAAGAGACCGGGAAACCCATCTGAGGCCTCCTCACCTGTGTAAAGGAGCCATCCTCGCCACACTCTGGGACAAACACGGCCTCCTGAGGCTTCTTGGCCTGTTCCAAGGCCTGAGCCCTCTCCAGGCGACACTTGCTCTGGCCAGCATCTAAACGGGGAGAGGAGTACATTGTATGTTTCCCTTGGATTCCACACAGAAGCCAGCGCCCAAAATGGCTACCCCATGGCAGGAACACTGAGCAACACCCTCCACCCCGGAGGAGGGGCGCTCACCCACTGATGGACAGTGAGAGCAGCCCCTGTGCCCACGGATGCTGCTTGAGCTCACCTTCCTCTTATTGCTATACTTAGAAAAGTTAGAGGAGAAAGCCCAGGCTTTCATTTTTTTCTCCTCCCAAATGTCCCTTTGCTCATGGGATGAGAGGTGGTTTCCACTGCCATTAATATTCCCAGGCTTTTCTAAAACTAATAATTGCAGGAACTGCAAAAAAAAAAAAAAAAGAGAGTGATGGTGCACGTCTTTAATGCCAGTCCTAGTAAGGTGCTAAGGGAAAGCCTGTAGTCAACCTGGGCTACATAGTGAGTGAGTGCCAGGCTGGCCAGGGCTACATACAATGCTAGGGCTTTCTTGAGAAACCAAATATCTGGGACAGCCTGCTAGCCTCCTGCATTTCCTGTGATGGCTTTGGGCAATTGAGGGTCACAGGCTCATCTATCTACAGGACTCAGGAAAGCAACACTGATTATGTCTAAGAAGACCCATACTCAGTGCTCAGAAGTCAGAAGGAGGATTGGGGAATGTAGCAAACCAGAAAGCAAGCTCTGCTTTAGGGACTGGAAGTTCCTCAGCTCTGGCTATGTGTCGTTTTGCTCAAGCAAACCTGATGATTTTGGAAGAGAGGAACAGAAAGTCAGATTTGTTGTGGTTGAATCTCCCAAATTTCAAATGTTATCTCAAATAGTTCTCATATTTTAAAGCAGATCAAGCAAAAACATTTCCGTGAACCGCCATTTTGAAATCCCTATTCCAGGGCCAGCAGTACTGTACCATGCCTCCATTTTGAAACAAAACCACAAACAAGGCACTGGCCAGACAGCCCCTTGCTTCCCTGCCCTCTTCCTTCCTCCACACTGATGGAAGTCATAGAGGGATAGAAGAGCAAGCCAAAAGCATTCACGTTCCAATGAGGCCATCACTGTGCAGGAGCTGAGGTCCCAGAAGCCTCTGCTGGCTGAGTGTGGGTCACTCACCTTTGCATCGACCTCGATGGACCACGCCCAGGGCTGGGTCCCGACACTTGGCTCTCTGGAACTCACACATGGACTCATAGGACCTGCCATCAGAGGCGCAGATGGGTTTGGCTTGAGTCCTGGAGCAGTGGAGGTTGCATTGAGGATCACGGTCACTTATTAGAAACTACATTAGGAGACAAAAAGATGGAAAGGCACAGAGGTTACTTTTGCAAAAAAAAAAAAAAAAAAAAGGGAGAAACCCATGGCTTATAATATTGGCTTGTCCTTAGTGAGTAAATCCCAGGTAAATCTTGTATAAAACCCTAGAGATGTAGGAACCAAACAGATACCAAATCTATCTGATGAAGGCTTCCTGTATACAGCCTAAGGACAGTGAGGTCCATTTACTGACCATAAACAGGCTGTATCAAGTAATCCACATGCGGGATCTTGTCAGTCTTCACAACTACCCTGTGAAATAGAACCCTTAACTTAAGTGAACCACAACCTAGAAAGGTGTGACAGGACCAATGTCACACAGCTGTGAGGAGTGGGGAATCTCAGGCCAAGCCTGAATCTGTGGGAATAAAATCAAAGACTTAACCTGCAAGACAGTTGTCCTTTCCACCCACAGGGATGGCTACTACAGGGATGGCCACTATTTAGAATTCTTTAAAACCAGTACTTTAATGGGGGATGTCCTTCTGTACATATGTTTCTCTAATTGGTTGATGAATAAAACACTGCTTGGTCAATAGGGCAGGAAGATAGGCAGGACTAGGAGACGAGGAGAATTCTGGGAAAGTAGGCAGAGATAGACTGCAAAAAGACGCCATGTAGAGACCAGGAAGATAGGATGCACTAGGCATTCTCGGTAAGATAAGGCCATGTAGAAATCCATAGATTGGTAGTTATGGGTTAATAATTAAGATGGCGCTAACCAATAAGAAGCCCTAGCCAATGGCCAACAGTTTAATAAGTAATAAGTCTCTGTGTGTTTATTTGGGGCTAAAGTGGCAGCAGGACCTGGTGGGACAAAGAAACTCTAACAACAGTACTCAGTCTCCAATGTCTGTGTGGAAAGCTTTATGTATTAAATATTAGCACTGAACCCCCAGATCTATCACCTGATCATTGATCTCTAGGGGAATACATATAAGCTTAGTGAATGTCTGTAAGAAAGTTATTTCCTGATTTCAAAACCAGCAATGATGATAATCAGCTTGGGAAATACTGAGTCAAACAGAATTCTTCAGGATCGGAATTCTCAGACACCTCACTAAACCTTTGTGCACATGGACCCTCCAAGCCCTACGGGGACTTAAAGGTAACTAACCACAAAGTATTCACCACTTCTCCCACTGAGCTGCAGAATCAAGCCTACAGCTGAACTGCTCTTGGTTATTTATTTATTATTTAACCAGTTTAAAACTACAAAAGTGATGCCTGGAGACGTCACTGAGCCATACAGCTAGGTTCTTGCAGCTTCCTGCAGCATTCCCACTATGGTCAGCATGTGTGAAAAGCACCAGAAGAAAAAATATGCCAGGCACAGGAACTGTGAGTGAAAACACCTTGTGATGAGTGTGATCCAGTTGTCAACTGACGGCAACGATCAGAGATGAAAAGGAGAAGGACCACCCAGCTGAGTCCAGTCCTGAAACAAACTGGGACTGGCCCTGCTAATCTGATGTTTTGAGCTGGCACACTTTTCGGTTGTGCCCTACAGCAATTAGTAGCAAGACTAAGAAGCGTATTTGACAATGAATCCTCCAGACTTATCAAACCAGAGACCCCTTTGTCAGTGAACCACTGTTAACAGCTGTAATTGCTCAAGTACAACCTGTGGCCCCTGGAGAGGCCAGCTAGGACTGGGTGGGACCCACAGCAGAGCCCTGGACAGACACAGAGGTTCTCAGCCTTCCTAATGTTGCAGCCCTTTAATACAGTTCTCCATATTGTGGTGACCCCCAACCATAAAATGATTTGTTGCTACTCCATATCTGTAATTTTGCTACTGATATGAATTGTAATATAATATCTGATATGCAAGATATCTGGTATGAAACCCCCAAAGGGGTCATGACCCCTTTGAGTACTGCTGCCATAAGCTCACTAGTAGGACTTGAAGGCATGATGCCTGGCAAGATCATGAACACACCTGTGATTTTGGGCACTACTGGTGATGGCAGTATAACTGCCCCAGGTGCACAGATGGTAGACGGTGTGGCGGCAGGTCTAGCTGGGATGTACTGTAGTCCCACTGTGTGAAGCTATGGTAGAAGGTGTGAGTACAGACCTAGCTGGGATGTACTGTAGTCCCACTGTGTGAAGCTATGGTAGAAGGTGTGAGTACAGGTCTAGCTGGGATGTACTGTAGTCCCACTGTGTGAAGCTATGGTAGAAGGTGTGAGTACAGACCTAGCTGGGATGTACTGTAGTCCCACTGTGTGAAGCTATGGTAGAAGGTGTGAGTACAGGTCTAGCTGGGATGTACTGTAGTCCCACTGTGTGAAGCTATGGTAGAAGGTGTGAGTACAGGTCTAGCTGGGATGTACTGTAGTCCCACTGTGTGAAGCTATGGTAGAAGGTGTGAGTACAGACCTAGCTGGGATGTACTGTAGTCCCACTGTGTGAAGCTATGGTAGAAGGTATGAGTACAGACCTAGCTGGGATGTACTGTAGTCCCACTGTGTGAAGCTATGGTAGAAGGTGTGAGTACAGACCTAGCTGGGATGTACTGTAGTCCCACTGTGTGAAGCTATGGTAGAAGGTGTGAGTACAGACCTAGCTGGGATGTACTGTAGTCCCACCGTGTGAAGCTATGGTAGAAGGTGTGAGTACAGACCTAGCTGGGATGTACTGTAGTCCCACTGTGTGAAGCTATGGTAGAAGGTGTGAGTACAGACCTAGCTGGGATGTACTGTAGTCCCACTGTGTGAAGCAAATAGCTAAGAGCCTGATGACATTTTCACAAAACCACAAAAAGAAAATGCTGAAAACAATTGCCCACCACAAACATTTGAAGAACCCTACATGCCTTTCATTCCACAGAACACACCCCAGCTTCAGAGTCCCGCCATGACTCTGTACTAGGGCAGGATTCTCAGTGCAGGGAGGTAGCAGTGAGGAGGGACAGTGTGGTTTGGTCTCTCAGAAGCCTATGGTCACCACACTGAGGGTGCCTTAATGGGAATGAAGGAAGCGTCCACCTGACCTCTGCATACCAACCTCAGACCTGGATTCCTGCTTAAAACTCTTGAGGTATCCAACTGCCACTGGGACAGATCAAGGGTGTTCCAGGTTGACAGTGACCCCAGGCCCCTCCCTGACCACTGTGCTGGCATCTCTGTGTCCCTTGCTTACCACTGCTTAGCTCCAGTTTCCCCTGGGCCTCCAGATGTGCCCCTCCTCCATCTGTTCTCGCCCTGCTCTGCCTTTGGGCGCCCACCTTTTTTCAGAGGCTTCTCCAACTCCCACAGGTAAGAATAGTCCCCATCACAATCTCTCACAACTCATGCTTCCTATATGGTCTAAGATGATGAATGTATTTGTGTAACTGGATTGACAATGGGAGCTAAGAGGTTGGAGGAAAAGACATGGCTAGAAGAAGTCAGGGTTCAGAGGCTGCTGATGGGTGTCTGGGAGGCCTGTTACTATACAGCTCAGTTCTGGTAATTCCACGTGAGAAGTACCCCTGATGGCTATATTCGTTCCACAAGTAGTCAACCAGTCCAGCATTGTGCTTAGAAGCTTGGATGTCTTTTCCTCCAACATCTCCATGGTATTATAGCAGGCAGAAGTGGCTCAGAGTTCCCTGCCTTGATGTCACCTCAGAACAGAAGGATCTTGAGGGCAGGGAGATCCAGTCTGAGGCTCTTAGTTCCCAACTTGGAGCCAGATCTCCGCAGCAGAGTGGGTTCCGGCCTACTGTGTTGGTCTGTAGTGTGAGCAGCAGTGTGGCCTGGCCGTTGGGAGCATGAAGGCAGACCATGGGCATAGATTCCAGCACCCACACAGACACTGTGAGTCTTGGGGGAGTTGCCTGTGTTTTCTGGCCCTGAGACAATGTTTTCTCATACGCAATAATGAAGATATTAACATTGTCCTGCCTTGTGTTCTTGTGAAGATCAAATTAGCTGACAGCGCCTAAATCATCTGTAAGTTTTTGCTCATCTTTGAAATTTAAACAGTGTGGTTTTCTTTTTAAGAGAACACACCAAGGGAGAGACAAAGTTTCTTTTTAAACCAGCAGAGGTTGCCTTGTCTGCTCCGCAGCTCACAGAGGACAGCTACAGGCGTCACCATGGCATTGAACTACCGGTCATAAATTCAGTTTGGAAATGGCTTGTTCTGAGCCAAAAGAGACTCAGGGCAGCTGTGCCAGAGACCAGCCTGACAACAAAGGGAGCACTCTATCCACAAACAGACAGGTTACAGAGTCTCAGAACCCCACCTTCCCAGCCCATGGAGGTGGTCTCAGTGTCAGTAGGGCTCCCACAAGATGCCTGTCTCAAATTTACTGGCCCCTGAGGTGTTATAAAAACTTCGAGGACAGCACAGGGCGGTGACTAAAGACCATCTTCAATCAACTGTAGACCCTCATTTTTGTGTGTTTTGGGAACTGTGTGTATTTGTGCCTGTTTTCAAAACACAGGCTGAGCTCTGTAAAATGCCCTCACAGAAGAGATCACCCTTCATTCTCGAATACTCAGAATGAGGTGGTCCTCCCATCTGCCCAGTGACTCTGCAGCCAGGAAGCCAGGATAAGGGAGGACACCAGAGAAAGAAGCAACACACGCAGCATAGACTCTGCCCATGGTGAACTTCGGCTCTAGAATAAGACACCAGGCGAGCAGTTACCATACTAACATGTGACCAGGAAAACTAAAGGGGATATGATCTTAGAAGCTTGCAATACTACAGAGCCACACAGTTCCAATGAATCTTCCTGACAATGGAATGCTCTGTCTAACACACTGGCCACAGAACACATATGATTACATAGCAAATGCAACTAAGGGACCAAATACGTAGTTGTGTTTAATTTCAGATGATTATGTGTAAATGGTAGCTACCATATGCAATAGCCCAGCCATGAAGCTAATAAACCAGGAGGAGGATGGTCCTTAACTGTGTTTTTGTTTCTGTTTTCTGAAACAGGGTCTCACTATGTCACCCAGTCTGGCTTTGACCTTGCATTCTCCTTGCTTTAGTTTCCCAAGTGTGCATGACCATAACTGCTCTTAAGTGAGAATTTCCTAGAGCCAGGCTAAGACTCATTGAACTAAAGCAAAGAGAATAATTGAATAATTTCTGCATTCTGAAAACAGACTGTGACTCAACTTTATCATAGTCCACATGAAGTCCTGAGGGTAGTTTTTTTTCCCATCTTGCAGATCACAGTAGGTACAGGCTGGAATCACTGAATGGATGTTTATGGTCAGTGCTCACAGCACACAGATAAAACTCAGAAAAACTGAAGCAACAATGATCGGCAGGAATTTTTGACGATGGCAATAGGACCAATTATTCTCCCCCAATTATCCAAACACTTAGTCATTTCCTTTAAGGATGAAACTACATTTTTATTAAAAAAGAAAAACTCCTTCCTAACCAAAAGACAAGAAAAGCAAAATAATAATGATGTTAAATATGATTGCAAAATATAAAAACCAAACAAAGGTTCAGGACAATTGTACAGCTGGGATTGTCTGTCCCACGCCTTCTCCCTGGGGACTGGATAATTCCAAACATTGTGTGTTGTGCTCATATTTGCAAAGTGGGACAGACACTTGACACACATATAAACAAGTCACCCTCCCTATTAGAAAGGCTACTCACCAGGGACTTCCTTTTCCATGGGGAGGAACAAGGGCAGATGAAAATCAAGGCTGGACCAATAATCCCTTCCATCTGAAATGCAGACTGGTCCCTGCCTTTCAGTCTCCAGCAGAGCAAAGTTAAAAAAAAAAAAAAAAAAAAAAGCCCTGCTGCAGCTTCTGCCCAAAGAGACCACCCCAACACCACAAGCTGTGTCAGATTTGACTGGCTGCCAAGTTTTCATGACAATGTGGTGAACAGAGCCAGCCTAAGGCTTAATCTGGGAGAAGATGTCCAATTCTAACACAAACAGCTCTCTAGCCTTAACTTCCACCTGCTATTTTGTTATTTTATCATCATTATGATATGTGTGCTCGTGCGTGCGCGCGCGCGCGCGCACACACACACACACACAAGTCAGAAGAGGGTATCAGTTCATCTGGCACTGAAGTTACAGGCAGCTGTGAGTTGCCCAGTGTGGGTTCTGGGATCCAAACTTGGGTCTATGGAAAAGCCACAAGCACTCCTAACCACTGAGCTCTCCGGCCTCCTACCCCATCTAAATTTTTAGACACCTGTTTATCTGATAACAGAGATGTTTTTCTAGTTTTCTCAACTGTTAAAGAGGTAGCAAAAGTCATACTAAACAATCTAGTCAGTGGGTTTGGGAGAAGGAAGCCTACATTATGGTGTAGGAGTGACATTTCTCTTTGTAATAGCATACTCAAAATTCACAAACTAAATCCAAACTGATTTGAGGCCCACGAATTCACATATAGCACAGCTCCTTTTCATTTCCGTTTTTTCCCATTGTTAGAAAGCAAACCACCCCGAGTTTAATAGCCTTGAAAAATTTGCTTCTCATAACTCTGCAGGCTGGCAGGGCTCAGCTGGGAGGTTCTTCTGCTCCACATAGTAGCAGCAGAGGTAGTGAGCTTGACTGAGTTTGACCAGGAGCTTAGCCAACACTGGAACATCTCCCATGGCTCCACTTGCTGACCTTATCTGGGATGTCGGGAAAGCTGTGGACTGGCTAGGACTCTCTTATCCATCACGACTCATTTAGTTACCTCTCACCTGTTCGACTCTCTGACACCAGTCTTCCCCTTCCCATTAAGTCCCAATTCCACACTGGAACGAGCTGCCA